>NC_069364.1:41869000-43308500 GCF_021730395.1 Mercenaria mercenaria
ATGCAGGATCCGCAGCTTGTGTGTATGACACTCAATGACAGGATTACACGCTGGGAGAGAGTTAACCAACATATACAACAGGTAAAACACTTCTCAGCTTGACACACTACCTGTAGTGATAGCCAGTAGTTAATTGGAAAAAAAATATGTCAGAATAAAGTCTTAAACCTTAGAAAAAAAAATTGTGCTCTTGAAGATTTGTGTATGATTCATTGAAAGTCCCATTTTATTCATTCTGAACTTTTATTGGGGGAGCATCTTGTCCAGTAATTGAATAATTTGTTTTACATTTAGATCTGTGGAGCTTGTGTGGGAACTTCTGACATGGCATCCATTAAAGCCTGCTCAACTTTGGATTGTCCAGTACAGTATAGACGTGCTCGTGCTTCCTCTGATATGATCAAAGCTCAGTCTTACAGAGATATCCTGGAAAAAGTTTTTAAGTGAATGTACAGGATATGTTATCATCTGTGAATGAACATACAGATGAACATACAGGAGGTGTTACCATCTGTGAATGAACATAGAAATGAACTTAGAGAAGGTGTTACCATCTGTGAATGAACATACAGGAGGTGTTACCATCTGTGAATGAACATACAGGAGGTGTTGCCATCTGTGAAAGAACATAGAAATGAACTTAGAGAAGGTGTTACCATCTGTGAAAGAACATACAGATGAACATACAGGAGGTGTTGCCATCTGTGAAAGAACATACAGATAAGCATACAGGAGGTGTTGCCATCTGTGAATGAACATATAGCAAGTCCTTAGCATCTGTGAATGAACATATATATAAACATAAAGGAGGTGTTACGATCTGTGAGTGAACATATAGAGGTGTTACCATCAGGAGTTACCATCTGTGAGTGAATATATAGAGGAACATACAAGAGGTGTTACCACCTGTGAGTAAACATATAAATGAATATACCGGAGGAGCTATCGTCTGTGAATAACAGAATGTTTTGCTGAAAGATCTGTAGACCGAGAGTTGGTGTTTAGTATCAGGCAGGATACTTCTTTTGGTGAAAAGAAAGTCAGTTAATCGTGTATTAGTAGCTTTAAATAGTAGGGATATGCCTCTCTGGCTCTTAAATGATGCCCAGAAGGGCACCTTGGACCTTTCTCCACCATTATCCATGATGGTGTGACTTAGAGCTGGAAAGTCATTATATGACCTTTGTGACTTAAAGCTGGAAAGACACGATATGATCTTAACCATAATGGTGTGACTTAGAGCTGAAAAGTCACCATATGACCTTTACTGTGATGGTGTGACTTGAAGCTGAAAGTCACAAGATGACCTCTACTATGATGATGTGACTTAAAGCTGGAAAATCACAATAATACCGAGATGTTCTCTTTGAACTAAAAAAGCTAACATGTTCAATTTTACCCTCTTTTCTGTTTTTTAAAGTGTCAGGCTTAGAAAATATCTGTCAAACTATTAAGTAAAACAGTGTAGTTTTTGTTGTCATGGAAAAGTCTATGCCTTTTGCGTATCCTTCAAGATTTTAATGAGACCATCTAATATTGATGCTTATCAGCAGTATGGCTGTCTGACAGCCAGTGACTTGGTACATGTTGATGGTCCTTTTAAATATTAAAAAGATCTGTTTAAAGGTACACGTTCTATAATACAAGTATCTCAATACAAATTTCCGAGAGTGAATACGGTTATGTTTAGCATCAAGGAATATTGATTAGGTCTTCTTCTGTTACGAATGTAAGACAAGTGACTTTTAGCGTGTTAGCAAAGATAGTGTTAATGAAAAGTTAAATATATACATATCTGTCATCACTGAAGTAGCATTAGAATAGTGTTATGTACAATGTAGTTGTGAAAAAAAAGATTTTATACCGATTGTGAATCATTGTCTGTTCTCTAGTGTACAGTTTATGTATTATTTCTGTTCTCTAATGTATAGTTGTTTTTTTTTGCGTAACTTAGTTATGCCAATATAATTGGAATGTAGAGTTCAGATTGAATTTTGTTTTATGCGTATGTTTACCCAGCTTTTAAGTTACAAATATCTTAAGAGTTGTGTTATATTCTAGATTATGTTTACATTTTTATCTTTTCATCACTTGGAAACAGGTTAATAAGTCAGTTATATAGCTGTCTCTTTGTAGGGTCTTTAAGGAGGTAGGTTACCTTTATATTTGTATGTGCGCATGTCCAACCGGAAGCTAACGTGACGATTTACGACGACGTTTACGACAAACTAAATGTGTTAAATTATTCATTCTTCTGAAAACAAATCATAGACCTGTCTTCGATCTGACGCTTGATGGTTTAATAATGCAGAAATAATGAATAAATTGCCGCAGAAACGCTTCAAAACAATGTTGCCTTAAAATGACGTCATTGACGTCATGACGTTACGTGTCAGTTACCGCGCAAAATTAATAGCTTTTATCTTGAAAGTACGTAATTTTGTGCATTTTCTTTATTCAAACTATTTTCAAATAACCATTATTTGCTGAAATAATTTTTTTGAGTCTTTTGCTCTGAATAATAATCAATATTTTGCTTCTTTTATGTAGTTATATTGAAATGTAATGCGGAATGTAAGAAAATGGATGATGGTAACCAATGTTATTTGGAATATAGTTGGGTGAGAGGTTACTTGTTACGGCCATTTTCAAATAAAAAATCTAGCAGTTTGATTTGTAATACCTATTTTTCAGGTTCCGTTGATAATTTGTTACTTATATACTAAAACTAAGATCTAAAATTGTTCAAATTTCAGTAGAAAATTGTGGTTTCTTGAATTGAACTGATGTTACCATGGAAACGAAGCCCGTGACCTATGTATCTAAATGTAAAATTCAAAAGCCTTCACACTAGTCTATTTAAGAAACACAGCTTCGGCTTTTTATTTTCATTTCAACAATATCCATGAGAATAATTGTAGCATGCTGAACGATTTTTCCATGAAAAATGCCAGACGAGGGGTACTGCTGTAAGTATTCTAAGCTTAGAAATTCCTTTGAATAAATACAGATAACACGGAAATATAACTTACATTAGAAATAATATGTTTTAAAGCTACATCAACTAGAAAGATAATCTTATTCAATATTATTTTATAAGAAATTACGACAAAAAGCAAGATATAAGCCATTTTAAACATCTCTGTTGCCATGGTTACTTTAAACTTTAAGAAAAATAGGGTACCATGTATATTGCTTGGTATTTTGCTAATAATATTGCTCAAATATTCCATGTTGGTCATTAACAGAATGGCACTGAAGCCGTCGAAAACCCCTATTTTTATACATAGTTGTTTAAAAATGAGAGAAAATGCGTTACCATGGAAACACGAGCCCCGCGACATATACATTTTAAGCTTATATTAGAAAGCTAACGTGCATACTAGTAAAATTATACATTATGCTGACTTCTACGGATATCAATGAAACTAAAATTCACTGAAAAGTGTTAAATATCCGTATTTTCCTTCTTCTTTCAATATGAAATACCTTTGGAGGGTCATGTTCTTCAAACGTGGATAAAAATTGAACTTGAAGGGACAGAGAAAAACGAAACTGAGATTTTAGCAGTTAAAACTTCATATTACACGAAATACAAAAAGATGTTGCGGTTCTACTAATTTGAATTTACCCTTGTAACAAGGTAACCTACCTCCTTAAATGATGAGATTAAAGGTCCATTACTAAGGGAAAGTGAGTTGGCAATTTTTTTCATAGCCAGTGCATAGACTTCTGCAAGACACTAAATAATGAAGATTGGCAGGTCAAAATTTACAGAAGGTCTTTGGAACTCAAAGAAATGTATGTGTATTATGTTGAAATTTCAATGAATCGACAGAATAATCCCCCAGGTCTTTTTAACTTTCTTCATACTTCATAGAAAAATTATTGTACATACACTGCGATTTATTTCGAATTTCTACATACCAACTTTCATTTTCCAATAAAATGAAATAGTTTCTGTGCTTTTTAAATGAAATTAAAATGTTCACTTTCCTTAGTATTGGACCTTTAAACAAAACACCAAATGGCAAGCTGCCCAGATTGATAAATTCTGAGATCCATAATCATATGCCTCTGAATTTTGAAAATTTGATAGGCTTAAACTGTTAAAAGCTCAGCAAAAATTCAAATGTGGAGCTTCTGCTGCTGAAAAAAAAAGAAAGGAGAAATTGAAAACTCGCAGCATTTATGTCTGTGCATCAATTTTACACTGATTCATCATTGATAAATATGATTCTGCTCAGTATTTGATGCAGACTGTCATTAGGGCATTGTCATGGATTAGTTAAGTTAATTTTGACCCAAGTGGATATTAATCTTGGAAACAAAGTAATGTGGAGAAACAGTTGTTTTGGCAGGCTCACAAGCTTGTTAAAACTAATTGCTTTAAATAATAATGAAATGTTTGAATTTATTGCAGCTAAACCATTGTTGAGTAAACAGTTTGCGGGCTACAGTGGTCTTATTGTCTAAGAGTACTTGAAAAAATTTATTGAAATCAAAGATACTTAAAATAGACGCTGGATGGCCAATCTGTTATGCCATGACACATGTTTTATTCTCACCCTGTAGCAAATAGAAAATTTCTAGATTGCTCAAAATTCTGAACCTGAATCTTATTAATAAATGCTCAATTTGTACCTTACCCTTTTCAGTACTTCTGGTTTACTTGGATCCTTGGGGGTCATTCAGATTGGATGTCATGAAACTTTTTGTAAAATTTAGAACAGTTGATATAACAGCCAGTCCTTTTACTTTCTCTAGTAACTGATTTTTAGCTCACCTGAGCACGAAGTGCTCAAAGGTGAGCTTTAGTGATCGCCCTGTGTCCGTCGTCCGTCCGTCCGTCGTCAACAATTTGACTGTTAACACTCTAGAGGTCACATTTTTGGCCCAATCTTAATGAAACTTGGTCAGAATGTTACCCTCAATAAAATCTTGGACGAGTTCGATATTGGGTCATCTGGGATCAAAAACTAGGTCATCAGGTCAAATCAAAGGAAAAGCTTGTTAACACTCTAGAGGTCACATTTTTGGCCCAATCTTAATGAAACTTGGTCAGAATGTTACCCTCAATAAAATCTTGGACGAGTTCGATATTGGGTCATCTGGGATCAAAAACTAGGTCATCAGGTCAAATCAAAGGAAAAGCTTGTTAACACTCTAGAGGTCACATTTTTGGCCCAATCTTAATGAAACTTGGTCAGAATGTTACCCTCAATAAAATCTTGGACGAGTTCGATATTGGGTCATCTGGGTTCAAAAACTAGGTCACCAGGTCAAATCAAAGGAAAAGCTTGTTAACACTCTAGAGGTCACAATTTTGGCCCAATCTTAATGAAACTTGACCAGAAGTTAATCTTGATGATCTTAAGGTCCAGTTTGAATCTGGGTCATGTAGGATCAAAAACTAGGTCACCAGGTCAAATCAAAGGAAAAGCTAGTTTACAACTGTAGAGACCACATTTATGACCATATCATAATGAAACTTGGTCAGAATGTAAATCTTGTGATCTAAGGTCAGTTGTAAATCTGGGTCAGGTGGGGTCAAAAACTAGGTCACTAGGTCAGATCAAAGGAAAAGCTTGTTAACACTGTAGAGGCCATATTTTATGACTATATCTTCATGAAACTTAGTCAGAATGTTAAACTTGATGATCTTTAGGGCAGTTTGAATCTGGGTCATGTCGGATCAAAAACTAGGTCACCAGGTCAAATCAAAGGAAAAGCTAGTTAACACTTTAGAGGCCACAGTTATGACCATATCTTAATGAAACTTTGTCAGAATATTAATCTTGATGATCTTTAGATCAAGTTTAAATCTGGGTCAGTTGGGGTCAAAAACTAGGCCCACTAGGTCATATCAAAGGAAAACCTTGTTAACACTCTAGAGGCCACATTTATGACTGTATATTCATGAAACTTAGTCAGAATGTTAAACTTGATGATCTTTAGGTCAAGTTCGAATCTGGGTCATATCGGGTCAAAAACTAGGTCACGGGGTCATTTCAAAGGAATGGCTAGTTAACACTTTAGAGGCCACATTTATGACCATATCTTAATGAAACTTGGTCAGAATGTTAATCTTAATGATCTTTAGGTCTGTAGGTCAGGTGAGCGATACAGGGCCTTCATGGCCCTCTTGTTACTTATTTACTTCCTGTTATGAACTACCTTCGCCATAACGAGGTTTTTCAATAATTTATTTTTAGATATAAAACAGTGCCTTTCATAATATGCATCATTCTTAAGAACTCCATTGTTGGTAGTAGGAACTTTATGAATTTTCAAAGTACTTCTGTTTGTAATATATTGTCAGAAGATGATTTTGACAGAGTATTTTTTCCATAGTAAATTCAGCCATTTTAGACCCCAAAAAATGTTGGGCTTAGTTGTTGATAGAATTTTCTTTTCGGATTTCTAAGTATAAAACAATATTTTCTGGTAAGATTTTTGTTAAATTTTGAAAAAAAAAAACAAACAAAAAACAAGTTTCGTTTAATGGACCGGAATTTTAATTTTACACAGGGAGAATAAATTTTGGCCATAAAATTGACATTACTAAAGATATACTTGGAATGAAAACAAAAAAGATTCTATTCCCACTCATGAAGGCTTTTAGAATGGTGTATATCTTAATCCTTACCCTGCTAAATTTCTATAATGAACTTATACATCTTTCAATTTAGACAGTACCATTAGATGTTAAAAGGGGTGCTTGACTGAATGGCAGATCTTGATCAGACTGTGCGGATGTGCAGGCTAATCAAGAGCTACACTGGTCGCAAAGGCAGAATCAATCGTATGTAGCATGATAAGGGTTAATCTGCATCTTGCTGAAGTTACTAAAAAAAATATAATACCTCTTAGAGATTTGATTGATCAGATCAAAAGTAAGCAGTCAGTATTATTAAACTCAGTTACTTCCCTTGTTTTGATTTGAAAGCTCTTAAGTTTATGTTAAAAGTTGGACAACTCGGTTTTTATATAGTGTACAGTTTCTTGCGTATCCAATGACTAATTGTAATGTTGCCGTCTGACAATATGATATTTACATTTTATAAGTCAGTATGGTGTGCAATTTTCGCTACCTGTTTTATTTCTGTTGATTTTTTTTCTGCATATGGTTTTGTTATTAACATTATTTATTGATTGTTGCTCTTTAAAAGAGTGGTGTTGTTACAGAATCTGTTGTCAGTAATGTTTTGTTGTTGAAAATCGGTAAAAGGGTCGTTAATAACGATAATCATGGTTAAATGTAATGTTCATTCTTCAGAAATTTATTTTATAACACTATTGCTAGAATGTTGACTGAACTTTTTAAATTTATTTTAACTAATATTGTGCATTAAGGATGTGTGTTTTGTAAGTATGTTACAAAATGTATACTGTTTAATATTTAAGAGCTTGAAAACAAAAGGAGTTATGAGCCGTGCCATGGGAAAACCAACATAGTGGCTTTGCGACCAGCATGGATCCAGACCATCCTGCGCATCCGCGCAGTCTGGTCAGGATCCATGCTGTTCGCTTTCAAAGACTATTATTATTAGAGAAACCATTAGCGAACAGCATGGATCCTGACCAGACTGCG
The DNA here is from genome assembly GCF_021730395.1 of Mercenaria mercenaria. Lineage (NCBI taxonomy): Eukaryota > Metazoa > Mollusca > Bivalvia > Venerida > Veneridae > Mercenaria > Mercenaria mercenaria. The sequence goes on from NC_069364.1 coordinate 41,876,595, forward strand.
CGGATGCGCAGGCTGGTCTGCATCCATGCTGGTTGCAAACCCACTATGTTCATTTTCTCATGGCATGGCTCTTATAACAAGGTTGGTTTCTTGCACTTTATCTGATCCCGGCAATAATTTTACCAAAGGTTTGTTTTTATGGGCATTCAGTTTCTATTTCTTTTCTATGTGTTATTTCTTATTAAAGTTTGATGTCAAGTTACATTTAATTATTTCGTTTAATCTATCTTTAATAGATTAATCCTTATAAATGATATGAGCCGCACCATGAGAAAACCAACATAGTGGCTTTGCGACCAGCATGGATCCAGACCAGTCTCCGCATCCGCGCAGTCTGGTCAGGATCCATGCTGTTCGCTTTCGAAGTCTATTGCAATTAGAAAACTGTAAGCGAACAGCATGGATCCTGACCAGACTGCACGGATGCGCAGGCTGGTCTGGATCCATGCTGGTCGCAAACCCATTATGTTGGTTTTCTCATGGCGCGACTCATATAGTTCTTAGACGATCATGAAGTTTCCTGGAAAATAAGTTTAAATTCTTGCTCATTTGGAAATCATAAGAACTTTAGGAATCCCACAAATACTTTGATTACAAAATTCACCTCTTAGAGTGATACTTGATTAAACCATTGAACACATCAGTTGCTTAAATATAGTTCTTGTCACTCTAAACCACATATGTTAATACATTTTCATTTTATTCCGGTCATAAAAATGCTTCAGTATTTCATCAAATATGTCCCCCATTTCTTAATTTACTGCGATATCATTTAAATTTCAGCAACATGAAATTTCGTGGTTCCGGACGGACAAAAAGTCTTTTCTGTTTGAATATGAATTCATGAACTTCAACTTTTGAAGTAAGTTATTGGGACAATAAAACTACAAAAATCCTGCTCATGATGAAATAATACACGGAGGGGCACCTTGGGTCTTCCTCCACCATCAAAGCTGGAAAGTCACCATATGACCTATAATTGTATCGGTGCGACGTTAAACCCAACAATATAGATAAATAAATAAAGAACCAAGTAAAACCACGAAAATTAGTAAATGATTTCTCAGTAAGTGAAACCACATTTTTTTTTCTCAGGGATTTTTGTTGCTTTGATTGATTTAATAATGTTACATTAAGCTTTACTATCATTTTTATGCACTTGCTCATTATTAAAAAAAAAAAGGTGTGTCTGTAATACTGATTGGCTGATTTGTAATGTTTATTCAACATTATGTGTTACTTTGCTTGATTTTTTAGTGATAGAAAAATGAACTCATTTTGGTAATTAGTCTAAAAGTTACGAAACTGAATTTTGAAAAGGTCTGATGGGTTATTTAAAAAATTTGAAATTGACCAGTAGCAAAGTTGCAGTCTCAGATTTGTTTTCAAAGTCAGTATTTTAATCTTAGTGTATAGTTAAATGTGTTTTCTTTTAGTTTGTAAATAGTTACATGCAATCAGTGTGAATATGTCATAAAGGCATAAAATTTTGCTGAAAGTTTTAAAATACAAATGGCCACTTTGTTATTGTATGCTTAATAGGAGATATTCATTTTGATCTCAAAAATTGTAAAGAAATACGTAACATTATGTAAATAGTTAGATTTATTGTACATGTAGTGCTTATTTATGCTGTTAGGTTTATGAAGCTTTTTTTAGCTCACCTGTCACAAAGTGACAAGGTGAGCTTTTGTGATCGCGCGGTGTCCGTCGTCCGTCCGTCAGTCCGTGCGTGCGTCCGTAAACTTTTGCTTGTGACCACTCTAGAGGTCACATTTTTCATGGGATCTTTATGAAAGTTGGTCAGAATGTTTATCTTGATGATATCTAGGTCAAGTTCTAAACTGGGTCACGTGCCATCAAAAACTAGGTCAGTAGGTCTAAAAATAGAAAAACCTTGTGACCTCTCTAGAGGCAATATATTTCACAAGATCTTCATGAAAATTGGTCAGAATGTTCACCTTGATGATATCTAGGTCAAGTTCGAAACTGGGTCACGTGCCATCAAAAACTAGGTCAGTAGGTCTAAAAATAGAAAAACCTTGTGACCTCTCTAGAGGCCATATATTTCACAAGATCTTCATGAAAATTGGTCAGAACGTTCACCTTGATGATATCTAGGTCAAGTTCGAAACTGGGTCACATGCCTTCAAAAACTAGGTCAGTAGGTCAAATAATAGAAAAACCTTGTGACCTCTCTAGAGACCATATTTTTTATGGGATCTGTATGAAACTTGGTCTGAATGTTCATCTTAATGATATCTAGGTCAAGTTCGAAACTGGGTCACGTGCGGTCAAAAACTAGGTCAGTAGGTCTAAAAATAGAAAAACCTTGTGACCTCTCTAGAGGCCATATATTTCATGAGATCTTCATGAAAATTGGTCAGAATGTTCACCTTGATGATATCTAGGTCAAGTTCGAAAGTGGGTCATGTGCCTTCAAAAACTAGGTCAGTAGGTCAAATAATAGAAAAACCTTGTGACCTCTCTAGAGGCCATATTTTTCATGGGATCTGTATGAAAGTTGGTCTGAATGTTCATCTTGATGATATCTAGGTCAAGTTCGAAAGTGGGTCACATGCCATCAAAAACTAGGTCAGTAGGTCAAATAGTAGAAAAATCTTGTGACCTCTCTAAAGGCCATATTTTTCATGGGATCTGTATGAAAATTGGTCTGAATGTTCATCTTGATGATATCTAGGTCAGATTCGAAACAGGGTCATGTGCGGTCAAAAACTAGGTCAGTAGGTCAAATAATAGAAAAACCTTGTGACCTCTCTAGAGGCCATACTTGTGAATGGATCTCCATTAAAATTGGTCAGAATGTTCACCTTGATGACAGCTAGGTCAAGTTTAAAACTGGGTCACATGCCTTAAAAAACTAGGTCAGTAGGTCAAATAATAAAAAAACCTTGTGACCTCTGTAGAGGCCATACTTTTCATGGGATCTGTATGAAAGTTGGTCTGAGTGTTCGGCTTGATGATATCTAGGTCAACTTTGAAACTGGGTCAACTGCGATCAAAAACTAGGTCAGTAGGTCTAAAATTATTAAAATCTTTTGACCTCTCTAGAGGCCATATTTTTCAATGGATCTTCATGAAAATTGGTCAGAATGTTCACCTTGATGATATCTAGGTCAGTTTCGAAACTGGGTCACGTGCTATCAAAAACTAGGCCAGTAGGTATAAAAATAGAAAAACCTTGTGACCTCTCTAGAGGCCATATTTTTCATGTGATCTTCATGAAAATTAGTGAAAATGTTCACCTTGATGATATCTAGGTAAAGTTCAAAACAGGGTCACGTACCTTCGAAAACTAGGTCAATAGGTCAAATAATAGAAAAACCTTGTGACCTCTCTAGAGACCATATTTTTTAATGGATCTTCATGAAAATTGGTCAGAATTTTTATCTTGATAATATCTAGGTCAAGTTTAAAACTGGGTCACATGAGCTCAAAAACAAGGTCACTATGTCAAATAATAGAAAAAACGACGTCATACTCAAAACTGGGTCATGTGGGAAGAGGTGAGCGATTCAGGACCATCATGGTCCTCTTGTTGTAATTTTATGATACAGTGTGTATCATTTTAATGTGTATTTGTAGTATTACGCATTATGTTTTTAAAGCATATATTTTTTTGCTCAGTTGTTAATTCTTCACTAGTGTGAACAAATATTAGTTTCCGTTGCTGCAATAAAACAGGCTTTGTTTATTCCTTGGAAGTTGTAGTTGCTTGCATGTCTGGGAAGCCACCTGCAGTCTATCTCAATAATTCAAGGAAGAAAGTCACCATATGCGTTATATTGTGTTGTATTGAAGTAATCAGTTTATGTAACTCTTTAATTCTAATTTTTGTCATCTAACATACTTACATACCCAAGTCAGAGAACTCTTGTTTGAAAATAATTCAAATTATTGCCCTTTTTTGACATAAAAAAATTTTGTTGAAGTTTAGGCATTCAAGTTGTTATCATTGCCATTATAAAATTAAATTTGTTTTAAATTGTAATAAAATAACAGAGTTTTGAAAGTCTTGTCAAGTTATGGCCCTTGTACCACTAATGAATAGTGGAATATTCGAGCATTCTGTCTTATGGACAGCTCGTTTTTGGTTTTATTTGGTATGCTTAATGTTACTAAGGTAATGTAAAGTTTAGATCTCTTGTTTACAGATAGTCCTGCTTAATTATAATCAGTTGTTCTAACAGCTCAGAAGTACATTTTCAATAAACTTGGTCTCAAGCCTTTTGCATTAACACAAAAGTTTTGCTTGAAGTTGAATGGTTAGGACAGTTTTACCTGACTTAATTTTAAGTTATTTAATTTCATGGCCTTTTCATAGTGATACAAATTTGTGAGTTTTGACCTGTGAGCATAAAATGGATGGGTATTTTTCTGCTTTGTTTGGATGAAATTTCCAACCAAGAAATTCACAATTAGTCCATGAAATTTAATGTTTTTACAGTATTTTAGAAATAATCCGTACTCTTGTGTTACTGTTGTAATTTATTGGTGGATATTTACAGTGGTTTACATTTCTATAAATGGTGAAAAGGAACATATAAAAGTTTCTTGTTAAATAAGCATTATGTTCCTATGAAATTCAAACAATACACCATCCCGCACCACCAAATGACATAAAGTCTTTCATCACAATTAGCTGGCAATAACATGATGCTTATATAAACAGTTGGGCGACAACGGTTGAGACATACCTTATGATTAAAAGGCGAGACATAGCACAGCCACTTCTACTGGTATTCTAAGTTTCCTGGTCTTGTGTTGCCTGTTTTGCATCTCCAGGACAGTCTGCAGTTCAGCATCAGTACACATCTGCAGCTCATAACAGGCATTTTTGTTTGAACATCTGCAGTCTGTGATCTGTTCAAGGCATTAGTGTACGAACATCTGCTGTCTGGTCTGCTGCAGCCATTTATATACGAACATCTGCAGTCTGTGGTCAGTCAATGGCATTTTTGTACGTTGATCTGTTGCAGCCATTTATATACAAACATCTGCAGGCTTTGGTCTGTTGCAGCCATTTATATACGAACATCTGCTGTCTGACCTATTGCACCCATTTATATATACGAACATCTGCAGGCTTTGGTTAGTCACTGGCATTTGTGTATGAACATCCTCAGTCTCTGGTCAGTACATTTTATATGTCCCTGAAATTTTGATCTATACAGCATAACAGACTTCATGTTGTACGAATCAAATGGTTAACCTTGCTTCTGTACAAGGTTTCCATAGTGACAGAGGGATGCCATGCTTTTCTGATTTTATATACTTGTTTATTAAGGATAATGAGAACTTTGTTCAAAATTAAGGCTGATGTTAAACCGAGAAATATTTTTTACCGTTATTAAGTATTAAAAGCTGGTGCAAGAAAGTGTTCCTTAAAATACAAGAATTATTGTACAACTGAAACCTGGTTTCTCGACTTCCAAGGGATCGAGAAAACTGAAACTTGACTTAAAATGATATTTTCTAAAAGTGTTTTTGGGACGGGAATTGAAAAATTTCTTTGAGATAAACGAAATTGGGAGAAGAGCCAGTTCAAAATGTCGAGTGTCAGCTGTATTTCATTTTCTATGTGCATCAGTTTTTCAAGGAGGCATTATGTTTAAATAAGCTGGGTTTGTTTTATAATAAATTATTTTAATGTTTGTTGCTGTAGTTATTTCGTTTTAATTATTTTTTTCTTGGTATTTTTTGCTCATATTTTTTTATAGTGCAATTTGATTTGTTAACAGCGATTTGAAAATTGCTCCTGTACATTTGTGTAGATATATAATTATATGATTTTAGGGTAACTTTACCATTTTGTGTCTATTCGCCATAAAACCCAACTCACTCACTTTAATTTACTATGTCATGTTGTAATTGCGAATTTTGGGAGTTAAAGCAACACAATCATGTTTGGTGTATGCAGAGTTTGATATTAAATGTTCATTTTATATTGGAAAATAATGAAAGTGAAAACTGGCATTGAATATTTGAGAATAATCACAGTGTTCATGCCAGTCTTCATTTCTAAAGTATCGCACACGATTTCTTCCTTTTTTGCGCACTATTTTTATACATTTATACAAAATAAGTTTTCTAACCAATTTTGCAAAAAACAAGTGAAAATGTGTTAAGACAGCAGATTAATGCTATATGGTACCAGTGATAATTATGCTTCCAAATTGAGATGTTGTTTTGCTGTGATTCCCGATTTCATCTATATATAGGCCCTGTTATAACTGTACTAGTATGCATGTTTATACTTTCCTAGAATAAAAAATCATATACTATGAACTTGTGCTTTCGTTGGCATGATATTTCACGGTTTTGACCAAAAAAAATTATTTGATATTAATTTGTGGATTTCAATGTTTGAAGATCATGTATTTGTATAAGATTAATTTTATGTGGGAAATTTATTTGTTCATTGGAATGAAATTCTTTGGATTTGCGCAACTACGAAATACACAAAAGTAAGTCCCTCGAGAATATAATAATTTCACAGTAATAAGGGTTTGAAAGTAAATTGTTATAATTTTTGACATAGGGCTCTCATTATAGTAAGTTCTTTGTTCTTGAATGAATCATTCATGTTACATTATTTGCAAAGTTACAAGAACTTTCCATGCTCATTCAAGGTCATGGTCACACTTAGGGGTCAAAGGTCGTATGACTTTGTTTCGTGTCCGATCAGTAACTCTTGAACTGCTTGAAGGATTTTAAACTTGGCACAAACGTTCACCACATTGAGACAACATGTAGAGCGCATATTTAGGATGGCTCGCTTCAAGATCAAGGTCACACTTGGGAGTCAAAGGTCATATCTTCGGGCGTATATTGCTCTGCATTGCAGTGCTCTTGTTTATCATTTTCTTCAAAAATTTCTTGGATGGCCATAAAACATAAAAATACAAATTATTGTTCTTAGGTCAGTATGCTCGTGCCATATAAATAAAAAAAGTGGTCTGTAGGCAGCTTTTTATGTTGTTAAATGTTTTTCACTTTAGAGAGATTTAAATATTTGTTGTAATATATATGCTCAGTTTTATATAGTATATGTGCCTAATGTTTGTGTTTATAGATTTGATGAATGCTTAAGAAATTTGAATAAGAGGCATGAGGCATCACACTAACAAGGTCCAGCTGAATTAAATTTCTGAACATAAGGCTTCTGCCTATGTGATTTCTTGTCCTACATGTAAACAGACCTGGAGTGGAACCATTGTGATTTCTCTATTTAAGTTGTCTGGGATCAGAAAATTAGGTAACTAGGCCAAATTATAGAAAAAGCTTGTTAACACTGTAAAGGCAACTGCATTTTCTACCTAATCTTCATCAAACCTGATCAAAATGTTTGTCTGTGTAAAATCTAAATAGAATTTGAAACTGGGTCATCCGAGGACGAAAACTAGGTCACCAGGCTAAATACATGTACATGTACATTAAAAAAAAAAGGTCTGTTAGAAGTGCATCATATACAAGACGAGTTGCATTCAGTAACACTACCATACCATATATGTGTAAAAAAAACCTAGGGTGGATGGAGTTAAATTAAACTGTATCATATTTGTTCTGTTAATTTAAAAGAGTTATTTTGTAGTTGGTATGTTGTAAGTTTTCTTCCACACATAATAATATATTTTGTTTTGTATAGATTTTAGTTATGTAAAAAATATACAGTCAAGAGATATTGTAAATATTGTAATTTTTATATGAAAAAAATATGTTTATATATGTATATATCACAGGTAAAAAGTTGACTGTAAGTCACTGTAAATACGTTAGGCAGCATTAAATATGTAAACAGACAGTCAAATGAGCGCCGCTGTGCGTAAAGCAACGTTACAGCCAGCAAGGATCCAGATCACTGTGGATCTATATGTTACATGATCCCACATAGTGTTCGTTTATAAATTCCAGCTCTTGTATGCAGCTGTAAGCAAATGGTATGGATCAAGATCTGACTTCACCAATTTGCAGGCTGATCTGGATCCATACTGGTCGCAAAGCCCCAACATCAGTTTTACGATAGCGGCGCTCAAATGTTTAATTGTTAAGTTTCTTCATAATTTTATAACATCGAAGGTGTGCTATAGTAGATTATGTGTTTAGTGCATGTAATTTAGAAATAAAAGCTCCATTACCCTTGTGTATTCCCATCGGAGAAAATATCTGTACAAAAAATATTTGCGATACTCAGAGGGCTAATGTTGTAATGTTATTTATGATACTGAAATTAAACAAATGATAAAACCCAAATCACATTCTTTGTCATATATTTAATAAATTTAGATGTGCAGTTAGTTTCCTTCAAGGAAATGTAATATGGACCAGAAGGTGGAACATTCTGGAAGTCACAAGGCTTGATTGAGTATGCTGTGTTTTTAGCCCACCATCATCAGATGGTGGGCTATTCAAATCACTCTGCGTCCATAGTCCGTCATCATTCCGTCCGTCCGTTAACAATTTCTCGTTATCGCATCTCCTCAGAAACTACCAGGGGGATTTTGTCCAAACTTTGTCAAAATGATGTATTGGTACCCTAGTTGTGTCCCCCTGAAAATCAGACTGGTTCAACAATTCTTTAGTGAGTTATGGCCCTTTGTTTATTTCTATAATTTACATAGATTTATATAGGGGAAAACTTTGAAAAACCTCTTGTTCAAAACCACAGGGCCTAGGGCTTTGATATTTGGTATGTGACATCATCTAGTGGTCTTCTACTAAGATTATTCAAATTATCTCCCTAGGGTCAAATATGGCCCCACCCCGGGGGTCATATGGTTTACATAGACTTATATAGGGAAAAACTTCGAAAATCTTCTTGTCCAAACCACAAAGCCTAGGTCTTTGGCATTTGTATTGTAGCATCATCTAGTGGTTCTCTACCAAGTTTGTTCAAATTATCCCCCTAGGGTCAAATATGGCCCTGCCACAGGGGTCACATGGTTCATATAGACTTATATAGGGAAAAGCTTTCAAGATCTTCTTGTCAATAACCTACAAAATTCAAATTTGGACCACATGTATAGTTTTGAGTGGCAAGATGAACCTTGACACGAGTTGACCTTGATTTTGACCTAGTGACCTACTTTCACATTTCTGTAGCTACAGCCTTCAAATTTGGACCACATGCATAGTTTTGTGCACTGAAAAGAACTTTGACCTTGACATTGACCTAGTGACCTACTTTTACATTTTTGAAGGTACAGGCTTCAAATTTGGACCACATGCATAGTTTTGTGTTCCGAAATGAAATTTGACCTTGATTTTGACCTAGTGACCTACTTTCACATTTCTCGAGCTACAGCCTTCAAATTTAGACCACATGCATAGTTTTGTGTACCAAAACAAACTTTGACCTTTACATTGACCTAGTGACCTACTTCCACATTTTTGAAGGTATACTCTTTAAATTTGGACCACATTCATAGTTCTGTGTTCCGAAATGAAATTTGACCTTGATTTTGACCTAATGACCTACTTTCACATTTCTCCAGCTACAGCTTTCAAATTTGGACCACTTGCATAGTTTCGTGTACTGAAATAAACTTTGACCTTAAGATTGACCTAGTGATCTACTTTCAAATTTCTCAGACTACAGCCTTCAAACTTGATGCACATGCATATACTAAGTTTTGTGTACAAAGAACTTTGTCCTTGAAATTGATCTAGTGACCTACTTTCACATTTCTCAAGCTACAGCTTTCTAATTTGGACCGCATGCACAGTGTTGTGTACGGAAATGAAATTTGACCTTGAGCTAGTCAGTAAGTCTTGAAATTTGGAACACTCAAAAATGGCACATTGGTGGGCGCCAAGATCACTCTGTCATCTCTTGTCATACGAGAAACATGCATTTTACAGAACGTTTTTCATGGGCATATGATTTTGTGGTATTGTCCGTAAGTATTGACCTGGCACTCATGTATATTCCGTATGTTTCCGTAAATAATTTTTCGGTGTCCGAACCCAAACAACGATATAACTATTGAAAAGCCAATTATATACCGTCATGTATCATGTGCAGACATAGCTGTGCGAACAAAGCGATTTGCCAGTAAACTCAGGGTAGAGTGTTCGAGCCCTCTGTCTGCCCAAATTGTTTTTTTTCTTCTTATTTTATCTGTAAAAGACAAAAACTTGTCACACTTATCATGATTTATCAACGAAATACTCTAGATACTGTTGATTACCGTTCTTCTACATACATAAAACAGTTATATAAAATGTCGTTTAAAATCTTCAGGACCGGACAAGCATTCATTCATTCATTCATTCATTCATTCATTCAACGGACAATTCAAGTATTTTTTTATTGATACAAAATGCAATGTTTCATGAAAAAATATATAATCATAGATTCAAATACAAACACAAGGAATCATATTTCAAAAAATGGTTAGAAAAGAGTTTGAACCCATGGTAACGTGTTTCCAAGTCGGAGAGCTTACCACTACACCACTGTGCCGTTGGTTCTCTAAATTGATTATTTTGATAAATCTAGATATTTTCAGGACATGAATATCACGTAAAATAACGAAAACGCCCGAAAATATGGGCGAAGATTAATGAGTGCCAGGTCAATACTTACGGACAGTACAGTGTTGGAATGTTGGATCTTCAAAAAAAAAGCTTGGAGTGAAAAATTTTGCTCGCCATTAAGACGGCAGTGACAGTTCAGATTTTTTTTGCTCAATAGATTTTCTAGTAATAATAAGAAAACTAAAATCTGATTGTTTCACATGTGATATCAAAATATCTATCAATTGTGATCATCATAATCTAATGTCACTTGTTGCTATGCAACTTGTGTAAAATATTGCATCTGGTGTTCACTCGGGTGAAAGGTAATTTCATCTTGCCCTAAAGGAGATGGATATTTATGCCCCCCTTCGAAGGAGGGGTATATTGTTTTGCAGATGTTGGTCTGTCTGTCTGTCGGTCAGTCAGTCGGTCTGTATGTAGACCAATCCGTTTACGGATAACTCGAGAAGGCTTGGGCCTAGGATCATGAAAGTTGATAGGGAGGTTGGTCATGACCATCAGCTGACCCCTAATGATTTTGAGGTCAGTGTGTCAAAGTTCAAGGTCACAGTGACCCTGAACAGTTGAACGGTTTCCGGATGATAACTAAAGAATGCTTGGGCCTAGGGTCATGAAAGTTGAAAGGGAGGTTGGTCGTGACAAGCAGATGACTCCTATTGATTTTGAGGTCAGTAGGTCAAAGATCAAGGTCACAGTGACCAGGAACAGTAAAACGGTTTCTGGGCAATAACTCAAGAATGCGTGGGCCTAGGATCAGAAAAATTGACAGGGAGATTGATTATGACCAGCAGATGAACCCTGTTGATTTTGAGGTCAAAGTTCAAGGTCAGATTGGCCAGGAACAGTTAAACGGTTTCTGGACGATAACTTGAGAACGCTTGGGCCAAGGGTCATGAAAGATGATAAGAGGTTCATCATGACCAGCAGATGACCCCTATTGATTTTAAGGTCAGTAGGTCAAAGGTCAAGGTTACAGTGACTCAGAACCGTTTCCAGACAATAACTTGAGAACGCTTGTGCCTGGGATCATGAAACTTGATAGGGAGGTTGGTCATGACCTGTAGATGACCCCAATAGATTTTGAGGTCTGTAGGCTAAAGGTCAAGGTCACATTGACCAGGAACAGTTAAACTTTTTCCGGACGATACCTTAAGAACGCTTGGGCCTAGGATCACTAAACTTAATAGGGAGGTTGATCATGACCAGCAGATGACCCCTGTTGATTTTGAGGTCAATAGGTCAAAGGTCCATATCACATTGAACCAGAACAGTAGAACTTTTGCTTACAGTGAGCTAATAATTTCTGTTCCTTGTGCAATTACAGAATGCATCAAGGGGGGCATTTCGTGTTTGACGAGCTCTTGTTTGAATATCATGGCAAATTTACTGTTCATTTTAATCGTAAGGTATTTGGGGGAACAAGTTCTGTGTAAGAGTGGTCAGAACTGTTACTGCCAGGCACTGACACGTTATTGCTGTACATACAATTCCTGGCACTTGCCCCTCACCAATCTGGGTGTGAACCTCACACTTGACATTGAATTCTTTATGTGAGGAAGCCATCCAGCTGGCTTATGGGAAATAGGTGGTTCTACCCAGGTGCCCACAGTGATGAAATACTGCACAGAGGGGCACCTAGGGTCTTCTTCTACCATCAAAACTCGAAAGTCACCATATGACCTATAATTGTGTCAGTGCGATGTAAACCCCCCACCCACCCCCAAACAAAAACAATTCCTGGCTTGCCCTAAACTAATTTAATTGGCAATGCTCTTCTGATATGTCATTCATTCCCCATACTGTCATGAAGAAAAATAATGAGTACTGCTATTCTGAAAATTTTTATTGTCGACTAAACATCGGACAACACACTTTTCATCTCCAAGTATCTACAAATTATTAACAGAAAAATAATACAGAAAAAATGAAAAATGATCATGTATGAATGAAAGACATTATATCTACAAGAATTTGCAAATTTCTACCAATTTACAGTACTTGTCAAGACAATTTTAATAGCACTTTATAAAACATGCATCCAATTTCAGTAGCACTATTTAAAGAAACAGAGAATCTTCATATAAATAAAAGCACCAATTAATGTTTGTCCATTGTATGTGGAATGTGAATTGAAGATTAAAACCAAGTAGAAATACCATGGTGACATCAAGTACTTCACTCTTTTTGGGTATTAACGCAGCATCCAAAGTAGGGTTACTAAGAGACAGACAGGCTTCTACTGAATATAACTGATGCGAACAGTTCAACACATTTTTACTGGATTTAAGAACTAAAACAGATTTTAATGACGGTATTTTCCATCATAAATTTCAGTTATTTTGGACACAATATAATGATTTTGATTTCAATTGTAATTGGGATTCTCATAAAGCTTTCAGGACATTTCTACTTGCCTACCAGCCATATAACCCAGAACCATTAAGTACCTACAGCAGTGTTTTTCCCCAGCCTTATATTACATGCCAAAATTCTTTTTAAATAATCAAATTATATAAGCTATTACATGCCAAAATTCTTTTTAAATAATCAAATTATACAAGCTATCATATTGTGGTTCCTGATAATAAATCATCACTCACATGCAACAAGATGTCAGACAATAAAGGTATCGCCATTGAATACAAATACGATTCAACAAAAATTCTGAACAACCAGCCAATGCTATTTAAATATTTCAGAACGTAACCTGGTACATTTACTACCACATTGCAACATGCCATCAGTAACATCCCAAGAAAATACTTGAAAACAAAAAAGGCAGGATTCAAAATACAGTGCTATAAACTTAAATTTGCTTGACTTAAAGATCATTCTTAAACAATTGTTCATTTGTTGTTCTCCAGCCCCAAATTTTACATGTGGGCAAGAAGGTAGGTGATTTTTTTTTCTTTCTTTAATAACTGACTGAACAAACTGAAGTTACATTTGATAGCAAAAAAAATGAAGTTAGACAAATTTCAGCAGTTTAACCATTACAGCAATGAGGCCTCTGATTAGTTAGAATAAGATATTTGACCTTTGTACCAAGTCACTTTTTCAAAGAGAGGCAATTTTGGTGTGTTGGTCAAACACTGCAAACAAACAATTTTCTAAGGATGACCTAATTATTCCCACAAAACAAGTCCCTGATCTCCCATACCCTATATTCATGGTTATTCAACTGGCTGTTCATACAACAAAATCTCATGTCATGGTATTAGTCTAATATACATATTTCCTTGCACAATTCACTTTTATACACAATTCATAAATTTGTACATATTGTTCATATAAAACATTCAACACAGACATTCTTGATTTTGATTACACAGACATTTTCCTTCTTTCTTTTTAACAATTCCATATTCTATATGACCACTTGTGTATCTTCCACCATAATTAACATTCAAAGAAAGACTAAATCCAAGTAGAAATTTCACCTGAAATATCCAGTAACCTTTTTTTCATACTGGACTTGGAACTTTGAAAAAGAAATGTCTGATTCAAGAAAACTGGCCTGTGTCACTATTTCAGCACAACTTACACTCGGCACAACTAACTCCCGCACAACTTGCTTATAACAGGATGTAATTTTACTTTCATCAGCCTTGTACATGGAATATCTTTATTCTATACAAATCTTTTGCACAGCATTTCCCCACTCACTGTCTTACATGATAAACCAACACAGTATAGTGATCAGTCAGGCCATAAAAGCCATAATCCTTTCAACAAACACATATCAAATGGAATGGTTGAAATTATTCTCCAACGAAATTAGAGTATGACATTTCCGACCATGAGACTCAGCTACCTGCACTAAGCTTCTATTTTTATCAAGACTGACAAAAAGTAAATCTTCTTTCTCTATCGGATTGTCCTGTTACTGATATCGTTTCAAATTCTTGTCAATTCTGACCTTTCCTGAACATGTCCAACATTCTATGTGAAGCGGGTCGTGTGATCCTCATAAAACTGCACATTACGCATATTTCTAACCACAGCTTAATACACAATTTCTGTATGAGTTTACACATTTTCTGACAAGTTCACACATATAGTTTAATCACATTCACATCAGCAACCCTGTAGTCTACAAGACTAATTTGCCTAACTGTAGTAGGCAGTGACTTATTTTAATGTGCCTAACTTTAGGCAATCATCAACTATTCATCTTGGTACTTAATGCTTGTTTCAAAATGGATGCAACATCTTTGCTGTTCCCAGATTCATCACCTACAAAAATAATTTTGGTACAAATTGTGAAAAAAGAATACATGGTTGCAACAACTATTTTTCATTATTTCGGATATCAATGATGCCGTATTTCATCATCAATTACATCATCAAACTGAATATTATTCAGAGATTACTAAATAATGTGCCAAATGGGGTAACATATCTAAAAGGTAAAAGATCAAATAAGGAGTACTGAACTTGTCAACACGCATGTATAATTTATTGAAGAGGACTGGTTAGTTTGTTTTGTTGGCTTTAACACCATATTTCAACAATGCTGCCAGTAAATCCTAAATTTTGTTCTCAGATTCTACGCCACTATTGACTTGCTCTATGCAAGGAACTGACAGGAAGCATATGAACCAGAGCTAGGACAATAGTGACTTCAGACATTCCACCTCCATTCAAATCATCATGGAGAAAATTTACTTCAAATGGGGGATCGAGCCTTAGATATACTGTCTCTGTCAAATTGTCACAGAGAAAATTTACTTCAAATAGAGAAAATTTACCAAACTCACAAGTCTTGTGCTCTAAATACAGAGCTAACTGGATACTGTTAAAGCAGAAATTTTCCCTATATCCGAGAGGCCCTAAATCTCGCGAAAATTAATCCTCGCGTTAATATTCACCATTAATATAATTCAAATTCATGTAGGATACTGTTTTTACAATTTCGCGATTATTAAACATCGCGAACATTCTCAGTTTCAAATTCGGAAAATTTTGACCCAGTGAAAATATGTGCTTTTACAGTATGCTAAGAAACTAAAGCAGAAAAAAAATCATTCACGAGATGGATTTAAATGATACACAGCAAAAATTGAGAACTTTATATACTAATTTTCTATTTTTGTTACCTTGGTTGTCTGTACTAATAACATCTTTTTCTAATTTCAGTTTTTCTTGTGAACATTTCAACATGGCCTCCTCCACGGTGTCTTTACTGATCAGTCGGAGTATCTGTACTTCTCTGAAAGAAAACAGTTAACATACGTTTTACTTCAAAAAATAACAATGAGTTTGTTTCAACAACAAAATATTTTATCAGTATGAACTGTAGATTAATCAAACACACATGTATTGTATAATTAACATGAAAATAAACAGTCTTGCCTAACTTCTCACTAGCTTTACAAAATTCTCACTGTTTCAGCCGATGGGACTTAACCTTCTCCCTATTTCAGTTAAAGAGAAAAGTAACTTCCCCTTGTTTCAGTTGAAGAGAGAAGTCTATCCCTGAGTTTCCATAAACTTCCCCCTATTTCAGCCGGAGGGAGGTCACTTCTCTAAAATTTTCCCTGCAAGTTGCTCTGCAAACTGATTTAAAACTTCATCTTAACCTATAAAACAGCCAGTTACTGGTGTTGACTTTCAAACTGTAAATAGTATAGGAAAAACTCAGGTGACCCTCCTGACATTCATTCAAGCACTGACACGCAGAGCCACCAACCTTTTACAAGCCAGCTGGATGCCTTCCTCAAAATGCCAGAATTCTTCACCACAGCAGGGTTAGAACACACACAGCAGTGACGGACAAGTTATTTCAAATCAGAGACATTTACCTTTTCACTGTGCAGGTCAAACATACATACAGAAACATACAAAAGTCAAAATGTAGAAATTAACCTTGTTTGTCCAACTCTGTGACACCTATCCTCTGCCTGTTTATCATTGTATGGGTTAAAGTCTATATCATGAAGTATCACAACATTAGCTGATGTAAGATTGATCCCCAAACCACCAGCTTTGGTCGACAAGAGAAACACAAATATACCCTTATCATTGTTGTACTCGTCTATTAACCGCTGTCTGAAATATAAGTGGTGGAAAAAATGCTAATACACAACTAATGTCTTGCACCTTCTCATTCATAACTAATCCCCTCAAAATGTGTTAGAATTTTACTATGTGAGCCGCACCATGAGAAAACCAACACAGTGCATTTGCGACCAGCATGGATCCAGACCAGCCTGCGCATCTGCACAGTCTGGTCAGGATCCATGCTGTTCACTAAGTTTCTCTAATTACAATAGGCTTTGAAAGCGAACAGCATGGGTCCGCGCAGTCTGGTCAGGATCCATACTGATTGCAAATACACTATGTTGGTTTTCTCATGGCATGGCTCATGTAATCATTGGGCTTTGGTACTCAGTTGCAGTTACAGAATATATCTCAGAAAAGTATAAAATCCTTTTTTTTCTTGATATTGTCAATATATTCACTTTTTAAAAAATGTTTAGTCTTCTAACATATTTTCCTGTCATGTTAAATATGAACGATTTCAAGCCAGTATTAAAACTTTTGCACACCAGGAAACTGTTCAACTTTATACAAGTTTTTACTGACATGCCAGACTCTAGAGGTCTGGGAAACTTCTGAACTGTGTTCAACTCATCAGAAGTAAAGAAACACTTGAAACACTATTCGATAAATTCTGCATAGCATTACCAATGAGCCTGCCCACCAGCTCTGATCAAAGGATCATGGGTTCAATCCCACAGGAAAGGAGTGTGTTCTCTGACAATTTGATAAACACCTGATTAACATGGAGAAGCTGACAGTTACTTGTCGAGAACAAGTTAGTTCTGGTACAGAATCCAGGAACACTGGTAAGGTTGGCTGCTAATTGTTACAGAACTGAAATACTGTTGAAAAACAAAGAATTATAATTGGCACCTCTGAGACAGCTAGACTGAAAAAAAAAAACAGATTTGGAATTCTTAAGATAGAGCCAGACCTCCCTAAAGCTTGTGACAACCAAATGAGATCTTGTTTTCCAGTGAAGACGCTTCTTTGCACGTACTTTATGAGCTGCTGTCTGATGTACTGATCACAGTTATATATAATTTTGTGAGAAAAAAGCCAGTTATAATTCTGTTGTTTATTATTTCTTTGTTAATACTGACCTTTCCGGTACAGGAGTTGAGCCATCCAGTCGTATATATCTGATTTTTTTCCGTTTCATGAATATTTCCATAATGTCTAAAATTGTGGTAAACTGACTAAACAGTAACACTCTATCTCCTTGGTCACGGTAAAAGTCCAGCTTGTGGTCTAATATGTTAAACTTTCCTGACTCCTCAATCAATGCTTCATCTAACATATAATCACCCAAATATCTCTGGAAAACAAACGATTTTTAACTTTTTAAACATCTTTAAAAACAACCGAGTCATGTATCTAAGAAAACGTGTAAATTATTAGATAAAGAACAAATAATAAATTTATACACACTGTCAAGAGTACAAATCACTCAATTCAAAACTTTTAAAGCATCTATTCTAGGGGATTGTTGGGGGATGGGGAGGGTGCAGAGAATATTAAGTGTACGGACCAGAAATGCTTAGGTACATTCGTAAGTATATAATCATAACTACTTAGTCTTTTCCACAAGAATTCTGTTCCTCTTTTCAGTCATGGTTTATAAATTGCTAAATCTTTAGTTGTGAATTATACACCCAAAAATAGATTTCCCCAGGCTGTCCAGCTGCAGAAAGAAAAAGAAAAGTGAACATTTCCAGAATGGATTCTAAGGCAAGCACAAGCTGGCACCTTGGTCTCAATATTATGTTAATAACAAATTACCTTGTAATAACGACAACACTTGTGAATTTCAAAATCTGACATTGGCTTCATATCTTCAATGATAAACTTTGGTAATGCCCCTCGATCTTTATGACTTGGTTCCTAAAATAAATCAAAGCATTCAGTAATACTAAAACTTAGGTTAACACACAACTTCAATTTATTACGTTTTAACACGTAAATAAAATATCTAGCACTGTCTTCTTTTTTGGACTTTTATGTAATATTTTTGTTACTTAATAAGGGAGCAAAAACTAAAAAAAAATAAATATTTTCAACGTTACCTCACAAAGAACTTCCGCCATTTCCTTGATAAGGTCATCTGTGTAATGAGATCTATGTAACAATGGGTGATTTGCTGCTTTCCTCAGCTGCATCAACATCGCCGACCTATTTACAGGTGCGTCATCATCGTCCGATAACTGGTTTGTAAATGATTTAATCAGACGGTCATAAACCTCCTGTTGGCCTGGTGTCATGACACAGTATTCAACGGCATCTAATTTTTGGGGCAGTTGACTCATAACCTGTAACGTAAAACATGTTTCATGATTTTTTTTTTTTTTTTTTTTTTTTTTGTTTGGTCTAGACTCACCCCAACAGACTTTAGGTCATAGGGCAACTTTTCCAGCCTTTAATAGTGAAAGAAGAAACAAGGTGCTGCTCCAAGCATTCCTGCATGGGCAGGCACTTATGTAGAACCCTCCCTTAGCCAGTTGTACGACTTCCTCATAACTCTAGGTTTTGAACCCACATTGGTGAGGGGCAAGAAATTTGAAGTCGGCCATCTTGACCACTCCACTAGGAAGACCCTTGAAATTACAATGGAACTGCAATAATGTTTTCATAATTTTAGTTGTATATTTGTCATGCAAATTTGGAGCCAATGTGATAAGTCACCATCATCGTCTGTACTTTTGTCTTGCGCTTTAACTTTAGTATGAATCTGTAATCACACAAACAACAACAAAACTGCTATCAAAAAGTTTTTGCTGGATTTTTGGTACATTACTTAAGAAAAGAAAAAACTAATTTCCACCAAACAGAAAACTTAAGAAGTTGACATTGTATATACCTCTGACTTGAGTCTTCTCAGTACAAATGGTTTCATGATCTGTTTCGCCTGGACAATTCTGTCCTGCTCGTAACGGCTTCTCTTCTCATCATTGTTAGTTCTCTGGAAAAAGTGAAACATCATAAAAATGCATCACAGAACTATAGTTTTGTCTGGGATGGGCATTTGCTAATGTTGCAAGAAACTGTTGGCAGACCCATTTCCTTGTCTGTATGCATATATGTAATCATATCTGTAAATTGCTTGTATATTCAGGAATAAATATCTGTTTTGCCTTTCAATCCAAACATCATAAATTATGGTAGAAGTACACCTAATTTTATCTATCTTTCTTGAAACTGAAACAATCCTACATTGAGAGAAAACTTTCCTTTTTCTGTTCTTCTAGGAAAATTTTGTCCTGGCCCTTCCAGGAAATGATGTGTTTTAGCTTTTTTTCTTCAGTGCTATGGTGTGTCTTTTCATCTGATTTTGCCACAGACATTTTTTAACATTTTAACAATGACTGAACATGAGTGCCAGACTGTCACAAAATACGCCCGTCTAAATATTCAGTTACATAAATTAAAGGGCCATTGTCCAACAGTGCCTGGGGTGATTTGGCTGGTTATCAAACTTCGCCGAGATATTATGCCCAGAAACATTGCCACCAAGTTTGGTGAAGATCGGATGAAAACTGTTCGACGTATAGGGCAGACAAGGCTAAATCTGCTGTTTTTCGAGTGATTCAAGGGTCATGATCCAAGAGTGCCTGGGGCGATTTGGGTGATTATCTAACTTGACTGAGATATTATACTCACAAACATTGTCAGCAAGTTTGGTGAAAATGAGATGAAAACTGTTTGACTTAGAAAGCAGACATGCTTTTGGATGCTGACCGCCCGCCCACCACCGGTGTTCACATAATACGCTTTTTCAGAGACGGGCGTATAAAAACTAATGGAAGCATTACAAGACTAAAACTGTATCATTTTTCTCAAATGAAAAATCTGCACATTGTGAACATTCCTAAGAATAAATATGATTTCTCTTGAGAGAAATCGACAAAACAAACAGCACCTGTCTATCTTAAATTTGCATAATCTGTGCAAAACGGCATTAACTTTACCACTTTTTGCACCCAATAACCTCAGTACAGCACAGGATTATGATTTTTCAGTTATGTACCAACTGGCAGTCAAGTGTGATCCACGGATGATGTCAAAATTTCCCTTGGTGATATGACAGAAGACAAGCAGGTAAAACATTCGTCCTACACCACTAGTTCATGGGGGGAAGTTTTCAGTTACTTGTGGTCAGTTGAGGAGAACATGTCAGTACTGATAAAGAATCAAGTAACGTAGAATCAAGGAACACTGATTAGGTCAATGGACTATCATAATAATGTAAACCAAAATCCTGTTGAAAAATGGCATAACAATCTATTCATATGTACAGAAAATGACAAAGTCTACTTACTGAGATCATGGTGAACATGCGCTTTAGTTGTTCTGTCTTCCCTATAAACATATCTGGCATGACAAAACACAGCAGAGACATGAGTTCTAGTAGATTGTTCTGCAAAGGGGTACCCGTCAACAGCAATCTTCTATTTGCCTGCAAATATATATGTATACAAAACAAACAAGAGCTCCGTCAAGCGGGGCAATATATGCCCGAAAGTGACAAAATTTAAAGAACTTGACTGTTGAAGCCTAAAGGACCGGAATAACAAACGGAACAAATTCAAATAAAAATTCTAAGTCCACAAAAAAAATCCTTACCAGGTACAGGAATGTCAAAATACATCTAAAAATTGGAAGTACCATCCATGCTGTACCACATGAAAGTGGTCTCGGTTTTTCCCTACGACCATAATAAAAAAAGTTTCAAAATAAGCTATTTATAGTAACATAAAGGGGAAGTAATTCAATTTTTTTTTTTTTTGTAAGTGAACAAAAAAAGGATCTGCCAAATAAAAACAAGAGCACTGCAATGCAGAGCAATATACACAAAGCAGTCATATATGACCTTTGACCCCTAAGTGTGACCTTGATGTGAGTCATCCGATATATGCGCTCTGCATGTCGTCTAGGTGTGGTGAACATTTGTGCCAAGTTTCTTTGAAATCCTTCAAGCAGTTCAAGAGTTACAGAGCGAACATGGAACAAACTGATATGACCTTTGACACCCAAGTGTGAACTTGACCTTGAAGTGAGACATCCAAAACATGCGCTCTGCACGTCGTCTTGGACTGGTGAACATTGTGTCAAGTTTCTCTGAAATCTTTCAGGGGGTTCAAGAGTTACAGAGCAGACATGAAATTGCTAACAGATGTACAGACAGATGGACACTGGGGGTATAACATAATATGTCCCTTCGGGTGTATAATAATTGTTCATCAGCAAAGTTTCGTGATGAAATGTAAATGCTGTGTGCGTCTGTGTGTTCGGGTTAAGCATCTTTACAACAATTTTTCAGTTATACAAATGATGATGTTTACTTGTAACATGGAGCACAATGCCCAACTACATGTATATAGTGCCGTTTCATTGGAATATCACACCATGGACACATGACATGATACACCATCCAGTCATATGATACTACCAGGCGTATCAGTCCTAGAACTATCCTCTTAATGCTGAGCACCAATTGAGGAAGCTAATAGTACTATTTTTCATGTCTTTTGTACGACATTGCCAGAGAGCGAACCCACCATCTCCCTATGTAATACTGTAGCTTGCATACTTTCTGCCTCACTTTTATTTTACAATTTCATACATAACTGCCTTCTTCATATTCTTAAGAACTAGCACATCTTACAAGTAGCTAGTTATGTTATGGGGTTAATAATGGTTAATATTTTCAAAGGTCTTAAGTTATTTCCTTTTCTTTCTACATCCAAAATCGGAAAATAAACTAACACAGCAAGGTTTCAACCAAATCACAAAGCTGAATGATTTCACATTATTTTACTTCAAAAAGCGTATTTTTCTGATGTGTTTTATTTTATCAATCAAGGGCCCCTGTGGCCGAGTGGTTACGGTTGTTGACCACAAATCACTTGCCCCTCACTGATGTGGGTTCGAGCCTCATTCTGGGTGTTGAATTCTTCATGTGAGGAGGCCATCCAGCTGGCTTATGCAAGGTTGTTGGTTCTACCTAGGTGCCCGCCCGTGATGAAATAATGCACCGAAAGGCACCTGGGGTCTTTCTCCATCACCAAAGCTGGAAAGTTACCACTATGACTTGGATTGGTTGGTGCAATGGTAACCAAAAAAAAACAACATTTTGTTACTGACAAAATCAGCAGTCTTGTATGCACAAATGGGCAGCTTGTAACTCTTAATGACTTTGAACTTAATGTACTATAACTTAATATTAACCCAAGCTTTAACCCTCATCATGCTGGACAGGATAGATTTTGCCTTTGCAACCAGTGTAGATCATGATCAGCGATACATGACCATTTTGTGTCAATTAGCTGTAAAACCCAACTCACTCACTGCACATCCTTGCAGTCTGATCAAGATCTGCACTGTTTGCCATTCAGTCAGTAACGTTTTGGTATGCACCCCTTTTAACAGTTAATGGTACTGTCCAAATTGAAAGACAGACAAGTTCATTATAGAAATTTAGCAGGGTAAGGGTTAAATCCACTAGTCTGCATCTTCTTCAATATCAACTACAATAAAACCATCCCAAGTATAATCAAATCTAAAGTACCTGAATTCTCATGAGATTCTGGTATCGTAGAGACGACATATTTTTCAGTAGATGACCCTCGTCAAATACAGCAACGTGGAAAAAGAATTTCTTGAATAATGCTCTGTCTTCAACACTCCCAGTAGCCATGTTATATCTGAAAAATAATATCTAGAAATGTATTTTTTGATACCAAAATAAGTATGTATCATAAACAAGCATTATGATTGATTTTACATGCAGAACACTTGAAATGTGGTGCTAACTGGATGGCATTTTAAGAAATTTATGACCACTTAAATCGTATTGTATTGGCTGACATTTCATTAAATGACAGAAAATGTAAATAACGAGTGTTAAAAGCATACTAAGTGATTGGCTTCTTGTCTTGAAAAACACTGAACTTAATTCATATGCAAAAACTGCAGAACGGCTAATTAAAAATATCCATTCAACATAACCTAAACTTCTGCCTGAAGCAATGAAGAACTTTTGAGTTTTCTGTTAATGTGCTATAAAAAAATTTATCACTTTTACTGACTCAGTAAAGTAAGTTTCAACTTAATTTTATCTCAAAGTGTTGAAATGGTCCATATGATTTCAAGTTTTCTAGTTCTGAAAACTTTTATAGAAGTCAGGCCATACTTCTCTTCTATCTTTCCTTTCAATTATTAACGACAATTCATGTCAAATGTATTCACTTACGTTGTGATAATAACATTATATTCATCCTCTTTCGCATACATGATATATTGCCTTGTTGCCCGTCTTTCTTCCTGAGATCCATAATATACCAGAGTTTTCATCGAGGGGCACCATACTTTACATTCCCGTATCCAATTTTCTGGAAATAACATATTCAAAGTTTAGATTCAACCATCCAATATTCTGGACACAAGACATTTAAAGTTACCATCATATATATCCAATTTTCTGAATATACAAATGTAAGACATTCAAAGTTTACATTCACTTTCCAATATTCTGGGAATATGACACTTGAAGTTTACTTTCACATAACCAATTTTCTGGAAGTAAGACATTCAAAGTTTACATTCAGGTATTCAATTTTCTGAGGTAAAAATGTCCACACATCCAATAAACAGTCTAACTTAAAACAAAGATCTCTTTTTGCACTTGTATGTCTTTCAGTAAAGTTGATAATCACTTTACGCACATATAACTCTAAGTCTACTATATGGTTAAACAGTCAGTTTTCTTCATATACGAGTTATAAACTATCAATTTTGACTAAAAATTCATTCAAACACAATTATGTACATGATATTAGAAAAAAAAGAAAGAAAGTTGATAGACAAACAAGGTTATCAATCATTACTTCTTACCTATAGTAGATGATGGTACGATGATAACATGTGGCCCCGTTTCTCCCTCTTCCAGTAAGTGAGCTAAAAATGATATTGTCTGTATTGTTTTTCCCAAGCCCTGTAAGCACATATATGTAATATGATACTGTTCTGTCATGGTACAAAAGTTGTAAAATATATGCAATAAATCAATGCTTATCAGAATGCTAGAGTTTTCAAATAAGGTGATGCTATTGACATACTTCCTGTCATTATTTCTGGTGTGCAGAATGCACCTGGGTAGAACCACAATCCTGCTGTAAGCAGGCGTGATGTCTTTATCACATAATTCTACACCCAAAGTGAGATCTGAATCCACAGCAGTAAGGGGGATGTGATCTGAATTCAGCAACCTTAAAACTACTTGGCTGCATAGACCCTCCATTGTAAAATATGCAATAAATCACAGTTTAAGATAAAGAATTCCTTTAAATCAAATACTTTTAATAACTTTTTAATAAAGAAATTTTATATGATTTATACACCAAATACAAAACAGCATTACAACTTTTAATTTAGGGTAAATTGTGCATGATGTTTGATCCACAACAAAAGGAAAACAAAAAGCAACAGAAAGGCTCACCATTTCATCAGCTAGAATGCCATTTATTTCCTGGGTATGCATAATCCTTAGCCAGTTCAGACCAATCATCTGAAATGGTTTCAGCTGCAAACTGAAAGTAGAACAGTTAAGTTAGAAGCTGTAATCGCTTGTTGTTATGTTTGAGTGATCAATAAAAGTCAACAGGCAAGGATTAAAAAATCTGTTGCAAA
The DNA here is from genome assembly GCF_021730395.1 of Mercenaria mercenaria. NCBI lineage: Eukaryota > Metazoa > Mollusca > Bivalvia > Venerida > Veneridae > Mercenaria > Mercenaria mercenaria. The sequence goes on from NC_069364.1 coordinate 41,901,888, forward strand.
TTTCATATGAAGGAAATGACAACTTCCCCACATGAAACAGAAGTAACACATAAAGCATCTACAGCACTGAATCATGGGTTAAATTACTACAGAATAAAAATGTTTATCTGCTCTTACTTACTGTGGAATCAATATATAGTCATTTAAAACTGACTGTTATATCAATCCATGACATTAAAACCCAACAATGTCCTCATTTCATTGTCCTGATAAGTGGAAATCCATGAAATTCATATCCTGACAAAACCATGAGATTTCACAACCACAAAAATTAAGTGTATTCATTGTACTTTACAACTTTCTCTTAATGTTGAAACAGGCAGGTAGTGAATAGAGACGAACATCTTGATAAGAGGCCTCCTTAAAGCTGAATATTTTTTTCTGCATCTTAAATTTCCTTGATAAATTATCCCTGATCACTCAATTCTCAGAGTTCATTAATTTCAATTGACCTTACCTCAACTGTGAAGAAACTTATGAGATTATTAGAACCACTCTCAAGCTTGCTTCCTGGTTTGGTGCCCTTCCAGGAAGTGCTAATGCTACCAAAGTAAAGTTCAATTGAACCTCTTTTTTTCATTATTTAATCCTAAATTCATACCACTAATACTATACATAATGGCAAGGCAGAGGCTGTCTAGCAATTAAAGTGACAGTCACTTTACACTAAGGTTATGAGAACGAACTGTACTGGAGTAGAACTTGCCTGCTAATATGACACTTGTCCCCTTTTCCCCATTAAACAAACTCAACAGTGAGTACTTCAAAGATTTCTTCTCTATCTATCTCTATATAAAGCTTCGAAATAAACCAAAACTAAAACACAATGTACTGAAAGTATTTAGTTTGTTTGTTTTGTTGGGTATAACACCACACTGGCACAATTACAGGTCATATCACGACTTTCTAGCCCTGATGGTGGAGGAAGACCCCATGTGTCTCTCCGAGAATTATTTCATCGCAAGCGGGCACCTGGGTAGAACCACCAACCTTCACTAAGTCAGCTGGATGGTTTCCACACATGAAGAATTCAGTGCCGGAAGTGAGGCATGAACCCACATCAGTGAGGGGCAAGTGATTCGAAGTCAGCACCCTTAACCACCCAGCCATGGATGCTCAGTAATTCAACTTGACAAATGCTGTCAATCTCACTGTAGAAATGTAAACACATACTCTGGATTGAGAAGTTTTGGCTGTTTAGTGATCTGCTCACTGTTATCAAGCTGTGTGTTAGAATGTATGAGATCATGCACTACTTTCTCCATCGTCTTTGATATACCCTCGCAACGCTTCATCAGTCGCACAACTACCTCCCGAATCCTGATCACTTCTTGGCAACCACTGATCAGGTCATAGGTCAAACCCTTTACTGTCACAAACTTCTCTACCTGAGGAAAGAGAGAAAATGTGTGCCATCATATTAAGGATTACTATCTTGAATTGATTTTTAAAGTTTTGCAAGTCTAGAATGCCTTGCTAATATACATGTCATTAAACAATCTACATCTTTATACCTCTTTAAAAGACATACTTAAAATACATCAAACAATCAAAATTTCTAGTCTGAATGAAACTGGATTAGCAAATAACATTGCAATGTAACAATTAGTCATTTACTAAAATACTTTGAAATAGTTGAACACTCCATTTGTCTCAAAATTATTACATTCTCCTACCACAAAAGATACTTTCATGACTTATGTCAATCAAACAACTCTGATCCATCTGTGTCAGTGTGACCTCAGAAGTTCAACAACATTTATGTTACAGATCATATGAGCATACCATATTTTCCCAAGTTTGTGATACTGATCACATAAAGGTACCATTTTTTCCCCAATTTTACGGTAATTATCACATAAAGGTGCCGTTTTCCCAAGTTTGTGGTAATTACCACATAAAGGTACTGTGTTTACCCATTTTTGTGGTACTGATCACATAAAGGTACAATGTTTTCCCAAGTTTATGGTAATGATCACATAAACGTACCATGTTTTCCCAAGTTTACAGAACTATCATATAAACTTACCATGTTTTCTCAAGCTTACAATACCCATTACATGAACCTACAATGTTTTTCAAGTTTAAAGAACTGATCTCATGAACCTACCATGTTTTCCAAAGTTTACAGTACTGTTCTCATAAACCTACCATATTTTCCCAAGTTTACAGTACTGTTCTCATGAACCTACCATGTTTTCCCAAGTACCAAATGGTCTATGACTGACAATCAGCTCTGATTTCTTTTTAGAGCAGCCTGGTGTGGCCATTAATTCTTCCAGTGTAGCATCTTCAAAGAAACTCAGGATCACCTTCTTGCCTGAATCGCCTTCTTCCTGTAAAAATATTAAATGCTTCAAAGATTAAATATCTGTGTGATAATAAATAGTATACATTTACTGAATGGCTAGACAGCCAAAATCAAAACTGTTGTCCAGTGATCAAAAGTGCATGACATTAAAAATAAATTTCAACCTTTTTTTTCAACTTTTGCCTTTAGCATAGCAAGAATGTGTCAACTGGTCACACAGCAGTAACAATGGGCTAGCAACATATCTTACTTAAAGACCTAATTTATAAATGTCATAATTTTCTCAAATTTTCTAGTTTCTAATATTAAAACTCTATAAGGAACCCCAAGTGGCAAAACAGAAAATCTTCCTGCCAAAAGTGATTACATACAAGACACTGACGTTTAAACTGTCAACACTGTAAAAATATCCTGGACACATATTATAATGCTTAAATGACAAGAGCACCGCCTTGCGGGTGCTGACGCTCATCTGATTTTTTTTGTGTAATAGAAATATTGTCCTACCCATGATTTTCTAAGTCTAAAAAGGGCCATCATTCTTGCAAAAAGCAGGATAGAGTTATGTTTCTTGATGTACAGTGTCCACTTATGATGGTGAAAAACTGTTGCAAGTTTTAAAGCAATAGCTTTAATAGTTTATGAGAAAAGTTGACTTAAACATAATACTCAACCAAGAAAATGATTTTCTAAGTCCAAAAGGGGCAATAATTATTGCAAAAAGCAGGATGGAGTTATGTTGCTTGCTGTACAGGGTCAGCTTATGATGGTGAACAAGTGTTGCAAGTTTCAAAGCAATAGCTTTGATAGTTTAAGAGAAAAAGTTGACCTAAACATAAAACTTAACCAAGAAATCTGATATTTTCTAAGTCAAAAAGGGGCCATAAATCTTGCAAAAAGCAGGACGGAGTTATGTTTCTTGCTATACAGGGTCAACTTATGATGGTAAACAAGTGTTGCAAGTTTTAAAGCAATAGCTTTGATAGTTTAGGATAAAAGCTGACCTAAACATAAAACTTAACCAAGAAAACTGATTTTCTAAGTCCAAAAGGGGCAATAAATCTTGCAAAAAGCAAGATGGAGTTATGATTCTTGACGTACAGGGTCTGCTTATGATGGTGAACAAGTATTCCAAGTTTCAAAGCAATAGCTTTGATAGTTTAGGAGAAAAGTTGACCTAAACATAAAACTTAACCAAGAAATCTGATATTTTCTAAGTACAAAAGGGGCCATAAATCTTGCAAAAAGCAAGATGGAGTTATGTTTCTTGCTATACAGGGTCAGCTTATGATGGTGAACAAGTATTCCAAGTTTCAAAGCAATAGCTTTGATAGTTTAGGAGAAAAGCTGACCTAAACATAAAACTTAACCAGGCAACGCCGACGCCGACGCCGACGCCGACAACCGCTCAAGTGATGACAATAACTCATCATTTTTTTTCAAAAAATCAGATGAGCTAATAAGGATATCATTCAAAAGAACATTTTTTCTTAAATATCAACCAGAACTTTTCTTGAAAAGCTGTGAATGACAAAATATTTATGCCTATTTAACTGGGAATTATAAACAATACACCTAATGTAGCATAATAATACTGTGTAATCATTTATTTCGAAGGCAAGAAAACAGCTATTTCTCAGGGATATGATTTTTCTTGTGGATTTTTACTTTTGAACATACAATGAATGGAAATTTTAGTCATTTTCTGGGACTAAATTTTGGGGAATGACTCAAATGAAAATCCATGAAACTGAGTTTCCCACCAACATAAATGACTTCACAGTAAAAATGTCCACACTGTCAGAAAAATATTCAAATTTATGAACAAAATTCTACAGAACTGAAGCAAAATAACTTGAGATTCTTATAGTAGTCTCTGTAACATATTTTTGACAATGGCATCACAACGCTTTAATACTACCACTGAAACTTTACATTCTGATATTTGAATACCCCAGTTATTTGAATATTTTGTCCTGACAAATAGATTATTCAAATATCTGAAATCCACTGTACCTCAATGCTATCATCGCTGTCGGACTCAGCCCCACTGAAATCTTCATCCTCATCATCGTCCTCCAACTGGATATCTGTCCAAGTTATATAAGAATCTTAGTTAATAATTATTTACGTTAACCAAATAATTATTATGAAGAAGCTTGTAAGATCCATGAACCTTTCCAGAACCAATTTCCAACATAAACCAGTATTTGTTCCATTATAAAGAACATGTCCCTTACCAGATTCACACCTGTAACCAAACAGCATTGGGGGACCGACATCCACTTGAGAAACTCTCAACTAAAAAAACAGAGAAATAACGCCTCATTGACGGAGTGGATAAGTGCGCTGGGCTCATGGAGTCTTCCTTCACCATAAGAGGTGTGACATCAAACTCAGCAAAAATGAAAAACAAAGCTCTTTTTTTATATCAACTAAATTATTAATCATGCTCAATTGCATTATTGTTTACAATACATTCTCTTTAATATAGTTCATCTTTCTAAAACAGTATGGTATACCATTTTGTTTTTTCATCCCAGCAGCAGCTTTCGCCCGTACTTTATTTACTGATGAAACAGCCTTCAATGTGGTTGATGCACTCATCGTCACAGTAGCATCAGCTATATTCCAGTCATTAGATGACAGTGCATGACGCAGCTCCTATAACAAGAATATGAGCTGTCTCCGACTATGTACAGATAAACAACTCCATAATACCACTGAAATAACTGGCTTTAAAAAATTGAAGTTTTCAGCCATACTGTATAATCATTTAATATTGTATAATTGGTCAGAATTGGTATTTTGCCAGGATATGAATTGTTGAATTTTAACTTATGAAGATCATAATTGAGCCGCGCCATGAGAAAACCAACATAGTGGCTTTGCAACCAGCATGGATCCAGACCAGCCTGCGCATCCGCGCAGTCTGGTCAGGATCCATGCTGTTCGCTTTCAAAGCCTATTGGAATGGAGAAACTGTTACAAACAGCATGGATCCCGACCAGACTGCGCGGATACGCAGGCTGGTCTGGATCCATGCTGGTCGCACAGCCACTATGTTGATTTTCTCATGGCACGGCTCATATATTTAGAAATTTTGCTTGTTCCTTCGGATTTTATTTCACAGATTTCACCTGACCACCAAATCTTGAAAATGTGTCCCAAACAATATTTTAATAATTTAATAGTATACAATTTAACAAAATACTGAATTATAGTAAGAGAAAACAAAGGAACGCATCAAGCTTTTTTCCTATCTACATGATCGAAATGTTTGATTTTTCACAAGTCATGGTCAGTATAAGAAATAAAAAGTACAAATTCATACATCTGACTTATTCAAGAAATAGACTGTATACTTTAATGAATCCCCAGAGACCCCAAAGATTTGAAGACCTGGCTTGTTACAGTCACCAGCAGAGGTTCTTAGAATTGCTTTCGTGTTGTTGTTTTCTTTTTTCACTTATCACCCCCACCGTACGGAGGAATAACGTACCTTTTCAGTTTTATCGCTAAAACAGTCTTTAAGGAAGTTAATCTTTTTCTTCTGATCATCCGTCAATGGAGAGTTGTCTTCCTCATCTACATCGTATAAAACTGTAGCATCTGACCGCTGAGTATCTAGGCTGTATCCCACAGTTCCCTGGGAGTCAGGTTCAATAGTTGACTGAGAATTACTATCCTCACCACTGTCGCTAGATATCATCCGAATTCTCTTCCGAGGCTGTACCGGCGAGTCGGACTCAGCTGTACTCTCCTGACTCTCCTGTCTTATTCTTTTGAACTTTTTACCTATAATATATTAAAAAGGTCATTAAATTGTGAAGACATCATTTAAACAAATTTTTTTACCCTGTAAATTTACTGTTAAGTATGAAAATTTTACTTCATTACAACTGTTCAACCTATTGGCAAGATTTCTATAACCAGTTCTCAGATTAAGAGCTTTTAGACCAGTCTTTGTATGCAGCCCTGCCATTGGTCAATCCCTTTCGTGTGCACTTGGAAATAGTCAATCAAATGTTGGAAATTCAGTTTTCAGTCTTTGTAAGCAGTCCTGCCATTGGTCAATCCCTTTCTTGTGCACTTGGAAATAGCAAGTAAGTTGTAAATCAATAAAATCAAGATGTTATGCTTTGAGAGTACCTGGTGGGGCAACAAGTATATCTATGGCCTTTTCCACATCTCCAGTGGCATCTAGGAGAGCTGATTTTATCTCCTCATCTGTTTTGATGGAGAACATCTGTCGCAGACTTTCCATCTTTCCATCAAAATCATCAATAATTGCCACATCATCATCATCACTGTCATCAGGAAATGTTGGATATGTTCTACCACTGTAAGTTAATGATTAAAGAACATCCATTTCTTGTAAAATCTTACTTTTGATAACTGTTTTCTCAATACTAGTCAAAAGTTTGAATATATGGTCAAATCAGTAAAAAGTATTATTGAATCTACTATTTCTATTACCTCCCTTTATGGCACTTATTGTATAAGATCATGAGCAATATTGAAAGTAATGCTTTTCTTACCATGTCATTATTCTTACTATCTATTTGGACAACTGCTGTATCCGTCTTTAACATAAAACTAAAAGCCTTGTGGGACTTCAAAATACACTTTTAATTAAACTAGCACAAGCTCCAAGACCAAAAGAGCAGGATTGTAGACTAGAGGAAGCATGTTTTCTCTGTGGGTGAGGAAAATTATGCATTGTGAAAACAATGAAAATTTGGTAACAAAAAAAATGTTGTGGTTTGGATAAAAGCAGCTTTTTCTCTCTTACAGATAACTGAAACTTATATGTTGAAATAAGTAGGATCACTTGCTTCCGCCGAATTAAAATTCATGAATTAAGGCAACAACACAAGTTAATGATTTTACAGTATATGTTACCCCATAATTCTGTTTAAATCACTCCCGACAACATCATTTTTTTCCCAATGCCGGAACATAAAAAAATTTAATTTTCTTTTGCTATTTTAACTATGCTTACTGAAGATTTAATCTAACTACCGGTATATCTTAAACAGACTTGAAAGGCATTGATGGCACAGTGTATACAGTCACTGACTTCAAATCACTTGCGCCTTACTAGTGGATTTGAGCCAGGTCTACATGTGAAGAAGCTTCTGGAATAATGGTGGTTCTACCCATGCGTCCCCTCCCAACATCCAACAACTTGAATTGTGCTGAAATAATGCATGTAGGACCTCCCTCAAAACATTAAAAGCTGGAAAGTTGTTTTTTGATCTAAAATGTGCTAGCCTGATTTCAAAACAGCTAATGTAATTAAACAAATTCGACAAATCTTCCCCCCCTGCCAGTTTAACAATGTTACCCTTTCTGTCTGCCATTCGTTCCATTAACAACCTGTCCATTCTGTTTTGACAACCATGGCTCCGTAACGCTGCTTGAAGAAGGTTTTTCTGGTGTGGCATTCCAGTTTCTGTCAATCAGTTTTGGCCTTGTATTGAAGATTGGTGAGTCTGGACTGGACATGGAAGAAGTCTCTGGTACAGTAGAACTTTTACTATCTGAAATAACAGAATCGAACATATAGCAAGTAGTCTGAAATTCTTTTTACTTAAAAGTTTCTGGTTAAAATGAACATCACTGATAGTGATATTCACCAGGTAATAAAACCCTGAAAAAAATAAATTTCAAATCAGTGTGAATTATCTTGATAAATTTTTCTACATTGAAATTACTTTTGCCTTCATTTTCTGGCAAGTGTAGCTCCTAAAAAATGCATATTGTTTTGCATTTCACTACCAAGATCTACGTGACTAGCAAAATGCAACAATAAGACTCCCTTTGCTCCAACTTTTGCCATGCAAATGTGCGACAGCTAAAATACCGAGCACCGGAATTAATTATGAAATTGACAATTTCAATAAGCCGAAAAAAAATAAATGAGCTGGCTTTCATAACTTAGATATTTGGTTTATATCTTTGGTTAAAATCTCAAGAAATTTGGATGGAAACAAGCGTCTTGTTTCCCCAGTCTTGCAAAGGGTTTTCATCAATACCTGGTGTAACTTGCAGATTTGCTGGCCTCTTGTCTGGGGTGCTAGGCGGCACTGTGCTTGTCTGGGAGGGTGACTGGGTGGCACTGCCGGATGACTGAGACCCATTCTGACTTCCAGGCGACTTCTTCACAAATCTGTACTGCAGTAGGGAGCTTAATTTTGATGATGGTGTGCTCATCTTATCTTACATAAAAAGACTGAAAATAGAAACACTGAATGTAGAAAACACTTCAGTTGAAAAATTGTGGACATCTAAAACAAAGTTCATCTCTCAATTTTCTCCTTGAATCAAATTTTGAATTTGCAAATGAAAAAACTCTATTCTGGTAAGAATCTTTGACTAATCAAAAATGGTTGCCAATACTGACCCAGAGGGATGTGAAAATGACAGAAAATTGTAAAAAATTCAACAGACGCTTATTAAAGTATCACACTGGCGATACGGCTGGCACGTAATAAACCGAACCGGATCCAATTTTCAAACGACAACTGTCGTTTTATCAGACTTTCGATAAAAAATTCCTTCCTTCCTGGTGTAGAAAATACTAATTAATAACATTAAAAAAACACCATTATCATTGTAAACAAATGATCTGATAGGAAGTTTTTCTTCTGCTGTCTGTTTCAGACACCAGTAAAACGAAATCTCATACAGCTGCCAAGTGATGTTGGCGAAATTTGCTCTAAAGCTATTCAAATTGCAGATCTATTTATTTTTGTATCTCTTTGTTATTGAGAAACAGAAATTAAAAATATATTGAATTTTTGGTCTGAATTAAGCCTAGTATTTGTGTACAGGTAAATATTTTTAACGAAATGTTGTTGAAATCGTTGATTTCGTGTCAGTTAATACGGTGAAGCGACCAGTAAGCACAGTCGCGCATATATTTCAGTTGCCTTTAGATAATTACGCCACCCGAGAACACTCGCACTGCTTACCTTGAAATTTTCTTGTTTTCTCATGGTGGGTGTGGAGTGAATGTGTTTCATTCCTGTAGTTTTTTATCATAAAGAAGTGGGGTCTTTTTTCATATACCCTGTTTGCAGCTATTTCCGCGGTACTTAGTGAATAAATGAATAAAGGAAAGAAAAACAGTATTATGTTGCTATTATTTCCTATTAACTTCGTAAACCTTTTCTTTTCCACTATTATTTCAAGTAGAAAATGATTTTCTAGTCCTTGTTTACTTTTAAACCCATCATGTTTCCGGTGCATGTGACTTTCACTTTCGCCAGGGGAGTTAATTCTAATTTCGCAGTATGGCATCCGACTTGATAAAGCGCTTCTTGTAAAAGTGTAAAATGTATAGGACCCCTAAATTTTCAAAATAAATTTCGTGAGTAACACATTAAAAATTATTGCAATGTAAAATTAACACAGTGGAAAGGTAATTCCATCAAATATATGGACAACACACAATTCATTACCGATTTTACTTAGTCAAATGATCGACGAGGGCATTTAAAAATAATTGACCTACGTTTACAAAAATAGGGTTTGAAACGTAATCAGCTTTCAAAGTAGGTCAAATTTGTTTACTGTAGAGAGCGCTGCACATGGTTGTTCTTGCAAAAATCAAATACCGCGAGACCTGATGTAACACGAAAATAGCAGCAAGTGGTATACAGACTTTTCGTGATTTTTGGATAGAATTTCAGGCTCCTGTGCTTCAAGTATGCCTCTTTCTCGTAATTCTGAGCCTTTTCATTGATCCGAGCCTTTGAAAAATTTGCACTTGCAGCTATTTCCTGTTTCTAAATTCTATGTATGTTTTGGCAAATCATATGACAGTTAAACAAAAAGAAAAAGAAATCGTATTACTTGCATTAAAATAGAAATATACACAACCGAAAATTTTGGCACAAAATTTGCTTATCTAAAATCACTGGGGTAATATATAACCTTCTTACAGAAAACAGAAACCACTTATTTTAAAACTTTTTTGTCCGCAAACACAATAATATATCTGTTCTTAATTTCAAAAAAGAACTTTTTCAAAACAAGCCTTATTTTTTCAGAGCTAGTACAAATGATCGCAAGTCTCGGTTCAACGAGAAAGAATCTGGCTGTTTCAGAGGGTTAGGGTCATCATGTGAACACCTGGATTATTCATTTACAACAATCCTTAGAATTTTTCTTCATGGGGATTTTTTAAGTTTAGATGTTGGAGTATCAATCTATAGCAAAAACACTTTTGAAACTTAAAACTGTTACTGACCAGCACTGAAATACCGGTTAAGGGGCTCGGAATAACGAGAAAAGGGCATAACCAAGGTGTCTTGCGAAAGAATAATTTAAAACTAGATCGGACATGGTGAATATCCCATCGAACATCACTTGGCATTTTAAGTTGCTTGATCAGCATAGCCCGGTGTTGTATGTAGTGAGCACACCTATTATCTCTCGATCCTGTGAAAATCACGTTCATCATGATCATTTTCATGGCAAATTGCTTGGCCAGTCAACTGAACACTGCTGAACAAACAGTATACCGATGTACGGATATTGATATCTATTTTACATACATTTACTTAATTATCTGGAAAGAAATAAATATAACGATAACTGGCGATTATTGGGTTAAACTGAAATTTCATTACCTTTCACTTTTTTTGGAGCGAGAGATTTCTTTTGTGGGACATATGTAACTTCTTTCCTGAAGATTTCTGAAAGGGAGGGAATTATTGAAATCTTAATGAGCCTTTTTTAGATAACCTATTCAGAAGACGACTCCCTACCAATGTCTTACATCATTTTAAAGTAGTTCTGCACGTTTTGATCAATTTTTTCTACAATGTAGAATTTAAAATACTTATTAAACCTTGATTTTTCAAATCATCAGAATGTACTAAGAAAATTCAGCTACTAAAAAAGACATGGTTATATGCTAATTTGTTTGCTAGATTAATTTTGAAAACACAAATTTTCATAGTGTGCAGAGTGTAAGGGAAATTCAGAGTTTTTATAACATTTTCGCGAATATTTTTTCCTTTAATGTAGATTTCGATGAAACTTCTCATGTTCGCAAATAAAGATATGGTCTATATTATGGCAAAATAAACTGTATAGGTTTTTGTGCTTGTTTCCGGATATTTGCCAATGATTAAAGAGATCCGCGCATATCTAACAATTTTTCGTGGAATTATTTGTTGTGTCAGATGTTATAATATCATATTTTAAAATTAGAAAGACAGTAAATTTGCTTATGATTTTCATTGCTGTACACCAATTCCAGACTCAGGATAAATAACGTAACGCCATTACCTTCGGTTAACCAAACATGCAGAACTACATTAACAGGTCTCCATAGGTGATAGTAGAATTATTTTCTTACTTTGATTATCTCTTGAGAAGGAATTTAATAATTCTACCACAGTCAGAGTTCTTTATAAAAAATGATGTATGCAATATTATATATATATATTTTTTTTACAAAATAAATAAAGCCTAACTTTACCCTTGTGGAACAGACAATAAGCAGTCTTAAGCTTTACCTTCTTGATGTATCAGTTTATGTACATTCTGATTAGAATAATAAAGGCGATGTACCTTTTAAGATCTTAGCGACTAAAATTTTCAAAAGAATATCCTCCTTTTGTGTATCTCCTCCTTGATATAACTGTCAAATCAATTTTCTATGTCACTGTCTGATATCGATATTGTACGCAACTCACTATATATATTATATAGGTATATCTTGTTTATATACACATATCAATCAAAATTTAATAATCGTACAATAGAGAAATCACAAATCAAATGGTGTAAATCGTGATCACAGAAAATATCACAATAAATAGAACAACATAGATAAAAGAGCATGTACAAGTGGCAAGTAAATAAATCTAAACAAACTCATATTCATCTGATGATTGAAATTGTAAGTCTGTGAAACTGAATTACTGAAAGTTAATAATGATAACCTCGAATGACTTAAATACTGTTTAGTTATTCGGACAAAAAGAAAAAAAAAAAACAAAAAAACAAAAACAAACGTACGATAGTAATAATTTTTATTTAATGACTACAGGAAAATACTTAACAGCAATTAAAGCAAAGGTACTGGAACACAAATCTAGCAAATTTTCAATAGTACATAAATATGCTTTCATGAACTGTATCACTGGGCGGGAAGCTTGGAAATTTTCTTGCTTAAAACTGGAAACATATCAAACTAAGAACTAATAATTGGCTCGAATTTATGTGTGTAGTCACCGGGAAATCTCACATTGGAGACGCCTACTGCAGACTGTTAGTAATTCGGAGGATGGTGCAACGTACAGAAGGCGCACCATTTCTAGACGCAAGCTTCCCTGGTTCCCTAGCATGACAGGTGAAAAATATAGTACTTGTGTACAATCCTCTTATCGAACATCAGCTATTTTAGGCGGATGATCGAACTCATGATCCCTTGTTTCACAGTGGGTCTCTTAAGTAACTACTGGTGAACAATGAAAATGACCATACTATATATGAAGTTTGACCAGTGATCCTTAAAGGAAAACAGTTAATAGAACTAAACCAATAGCACTGTCGTCATACACCGAAGTTTCTTAAATTGTTCACATGAACATTTTGTTTAGACACCAGGGTATTTTATGAGAAGCAAAAAGCCTACCGCGGAGTCTTCCACCTGTGTAGCCAGGTACAGCAAGACATTATAAAGCATAGCGTTCAATTGTAAAAGGACTGAACACTATACAAGCGTCTCAAATGTGTCTCAAAACGAATGGTTACAAACTAATTTGATAAAACATTTTATGATCTTTCCAAAACAATTGGAAACTTTCTAGGAGCCAGAATCAGAAGAAGCTTTTAAATAAGATTCTTAAGAAAATTAGGTTAATACAATCTATAAGAAGATTCTATGGAAGTATAAAAAGCAATCAAGCAAAATAATAGCATTCTAGGTTTAACTGAGACTGTTCATGAGAGATAATGGGATGTACAACACACCTCGCGCCCCTAGCACCAGTTAAAGTGGAATTCTATTATGATAAAATTGAATGTATTCAATGATCCCAAAGGACCAGAAATGTAAGAACACCGAGTCCTAGCGAACCAAATCTGAATCCCACGGTTAAATTTAATAAAATCTTTTTCAGTTTATTGTAGCGGTAGCACTGTTTAAGATTTTTTTGAATAAGTAAAATTGACAATTAACGACGCAAATTTTTGGTAGAGATAACAACACAGTATAGGTTATATGGCGCCAAACAGGACTACAAATTTTGGTTTCACATCTCATTTACATCGAAATAAAAACATGAGGTATGGAATCTAGATAACGAGATATGAGATATGTTATTAAATACAATTAAAACGTCTGCTTGTGTGTAACATAAAGTCTCATTCATAGCAATTTGCCAATTTACAAGTAAATATGTGACAAATTGTGCACAACTAGTTTCCATGTGAATACTTAATTCCTATGGGAAATCTGTGTTCCCAAACCTGAAACAAATTTTTTTCAAGAAAAAAGGAGTGGGCTTTACAACGTTTGTTAACAATGCTGGTAGTAAAAAGCTTTATCAAAATTATAATTTGTTTGACATGCGCACGCCACAGAACTTCTTCAAAATCGTTAGCTAAAATATTTGTGTAACAAGGGTAAAAAAAGACTTGTTATATTTCTGATATACAGAAAATCTCTTTAAAATGCTACACATATAACATGTATGCCAAAAATGAAATAAAACAGCAAATGCCAAATACAAATAATGAAAACACCACTGTAAAAGAAAATGTGGATTATTTTCTGTCCGCCATGTTCTGTAATTCCTCCAGTGTTGTATGATTATTTATTTACTTTTATCATTCATGTTATTGACAAAGGAGGGTAAAACATACAAAACGAAACTTCAAATCAATTTCTTGTATTTCTAAAGACAAAGAAGTATAAAATACACAGAATGGCAACTGGCTGTAATCTCGCGTGAGCTCGTGTCAGAGCGTGATTCGGCGTTATCTTACTAAAAACAAACATCGGCGAGCATGCAGTTACAATTTGTACCTTTAAAACTACATTTAAAATACATGTTAGCTTCTAAAACAAAATTAGTTTAATGAGAAATGGTCTTAAGACACGAAGTACAGGGGGTTTTTTTTGCCATCGAAAGAAGCGTGGTCATACGGTGATAATTATTTTACCGATGAATAATTGCTTTCGCATACAAAATGGCGCGTGGAGAAAGCGCCACTTCCGGTAACGAGATCTCGTTTTTTTGTCACGGGAGGTTGGCGAGATTTGCTCTATATGCCTTTCAAGTTGCCAATCTATTTATTTTATAGCTCTTTGCTAAAGACGAAAATGAGGAAAAAATATAGTTTGGTAAATGTCTCATGATTTAGTCTCTTCGGTATAATAAAACAGATAACACAGTCCTGTTTGAACCAAACTAAGAAAAAATGACCACAGCCTTGGCATGTGCAGCATATTTTAGTTTCTACTCCTCACTTCCGAACCCGCTCGCTTAACTCAATAGGCAGAGCGCAGATCTACGGATGGCGGGGTCGTGAGTTCTCTGTATTATTTAGTAAAAGACATAGTGTCTGAAATCATTTGTCCCCGCCTCTGATTCATATGGGGAAGTTGGTAGTTAGTTGCGGAGAAATACTGGTACAGAATCAAGGAACACTGGTTAGATTAACTGTCCGCCATTACATCAAATACTGTTAAAAAGGTCGTTAACTCCAAAACAAACAAAAAACTCACTCCCGAACATCTGCGGGCAGCGATAATGTCTTACTAGCAGCAACGTGTATAGATAAGTGATGGGGACAAGTTCAGACAGAAGGGATCCGAGTGCGTTACCTAGCTATCTCCTTGCCAATAGCCCCCGTGTTTCGTTAACTTGTTCGCTGTAAAGCATTGATATACGTATGCCTTATTTTCTGAGTAAAACCAATACTCTGGCCTCTTTCGGAATTTAAGAGAGATCACACCTTTAAAGATACTTATGGTGGTAAATGCAATTTGTATAGTACAGTGCTAGTTATAGTGGAAAGCTAACACTTTTTTCCTGCATTGCAATTAAAGAAAATAAATCTAGTAGTTTTTATCTAGGGATCTAGGTGTAACACTTCAAAACAACTTGAAAAGGGATAAGCGCATAAACTCAATAACTAACAAAGCAAATCAGTCCATCAGTGTTGTTATATTTTCTGGTCCTTCGGGATCATTGATTTCAACTCATTTAGATTTGAAGACTGAATACTGCTTAAGCCAGTGCTAAGGGGAATGGGCAGTGTTTCATTTTCCATTACTGCTCATGAACAGACTCAATCAAACCGAGTCTGCAATTTTCACTGTTTGCCGTGTTCTCGGTGCTTCCGAGGGGTGTACTTTTCAGATTTTATTTATGCGTAGAAATTTAAAAATTAACTCTTCTAAAGTGAAAGAACATGCATATAAAGCTATAGTAAGACCAAAGTTAAAATACTCATGTACTATTTAGGACCCACATACTAAAAGCCAAATGGATCAAATTGAAAAAGTTCAGAGAAGGGCTGCTAGATTTGTCACTACTCGCTATCATAATACAAGCTCAGTTTCTGATATGATAACAAAGTTGAATTGGCCATCATTAGAGATAAGAAGAACTAGAACCCGTCTAATAATGTTCTTTAAAGATTCCACCATGTAGTAGCTATATATATCCGGAAAAGAATTTATTAATACCAACTGATTCAAGAACGCAACATGGACATGGTAACATATACAGCTTCAGACACATTGGCACATCCAAAGATTCTTATAAATATTAATTTTCCCCAAAACAGTAGGTCAGTGGAACATGTTGCTCACTGTCGCACACACAGCAGCTACAGTTGACTCCTTAAAAGCTTATGTCACTGTGCTTTTTCTAATTTCTGCCCTCAATCTTTAAACAGCTACCAGTGTACAAAGTTTTATAAATGTAAAATTTGGAATGTCTTATTGTTTTGGCAAATGTACAAACTAGATGTCAAACACCATAATTTTTAATTCAGCGCCTACGTGTACATTATCTTCAACGTTATGAAGGAGTGTAGTAATTAGAAGAAGAAGAAGAATCTGCTTCTGTAACACAGGTGTTTGAAGCTCAATCAATAAAAATGTATATGCAGGTTAAATTTCTTGAAGAGTATATAAGGTGAGTGGGGTATAATAATGCATATGTTTATTGATAGAGTTTCTTGAGCGCCTGTGTTCTGTACCAAGATGTATTGTGTTCGAGCCATTGTAAGGGCATTGGTATTTTCTCCGCAGGTTTACATTAGATAACTTACTTTGAACCTGCAGTTAGACATTTAAGGTAAGTGGTCAGTTGGAAGAGATAATAAAATAACACAAAAATTAATGAACTTTTAGGCCGGAAATATTTTTAAAGTAATAAATAAGTCGTATTTGCTTTCAGCTTTTGAAGTGTAAATAAATATTTCGTTAATTTCCGTTTCTACACCGAGCGTCTACGGAAACGTAATTAACCAATCAGAAACTCGTTTTTCACAAGCAGCCAACATACTTTCCTGTCATTGCTTGCAGAATTCCATTCTAAAAGAGAAAACAAATAATTAAGAAGAGGTAGGGATCTAAAACCCCAACGTTAGATAATTTTGAATATTTTGATACATATTTTTGATCTTTAGTTTGGTCGTTTGATATATAATTTCATGGTTTTCTTTATTGTTTACATTGTCAACAGCAATTATGCCAGCATCATGAGCATGTTTATTTCCATGATAACATGACATTTAAGACATGACCTGTGATTCAAAAGCACCAGTTTAATATTTCATGTGTAAGATAAGCTTGTTACTTATTGCGGCATTCTCTAGGGACCTTGACTTGAGTAAGTTGAGGTTGGAGAGGGTTGGTTGGCTATGATGTAGCCTTTAAAATTGATGCTGTTTTTACAGTTCTCAGGGAAGAAATGAATAAAAGAAAGAAAGAAGGCTACTTCTAAATTACTTCCTATTAACAAAGAACATTATTTTTTGGAAAATGTTATTTCATGCAGAAAATCATTTGTAACAGTCTCAGGAAAAATGTGCAGCATCGACTGGGATTCAAACCTCGGACATTCAGCTTACTGTGCCAACGCTCTACCAGTTGAGCTACTGAGGCCACCCGATACGAGAACCGCTACACACCTTCCCTCTTATAGCAGACTGTTAACCGAATTCAGATGCACACCCCCAGCCAAACTGCTTCACCCCGCATGGGCTCCAAGGGTGAGCATCCCGGACGAGCCCCCAAATGTAACAGTCTCAGGAAAAATATGCAGCCTCGACCGGGATTCAAACCTAGGACCTTCAGCTTACTGTGCCTAGCTCTACCAATTGAGCTACCGAGGCCACCCAATACAAAAACAACTACACATAAAAATGATTAATCTAGTCCCGTGTTTACTTTAAGGCAGTGGCTAGAGAACTAACGGTATTTACTCGCCATCACTAATCTCGCATCATCACTAATTTCGTGGTATCTGAGTTGCACCACCTACGCGGTGTTTGCTTGTCAAAGTTCATGACCTATTTTATGCATGCTAGTGAAAAAACGTTTCTACTAGCCTTACTTACTTGGCTTATTGGGATGACATATTTTATGATCTGTTATTTAATAGTTGTCGTATCGCTAAGCCTTACCGTATCTGCATTTTACTGTTAGTAAAACAAAGACATTAAAAAATGCAAAGAAGTCATAAAATACTGGTCAAACTAACTTGCTCCAATAAATTAAACATTAATATTCATGATTCTAGAAACTTCAAATGGGTTGAATATAACTCATAATCTTAAAAAAGAGACCTAAATCTTCGAAATATGTGTAAACAGGTGCGAGGAGAAATCTACCTTGACACTGGTTTCAATACACAGCGGACTGCCGATGACACTAAATTGCAGAAAGAAAACACAAAATAACATTCAAAAAATGTCAGCAAGGCAATCTTATGCTTTAATGTCAGCATAAATTCATTATCAGAGATGTAATCAGTACAAATACAATGTACATGTACCAGAAAATGTTCTCAACGGATTTCATTGGGGATTTCTTAACAGAAATATGCAGAATAAGTTTGGACATGATGGGACAGCAACAGTCAAAAGTTATCACGCTGTCCCAAAACGTCCTATTATTTGGACTACGTTCCTACATGCAGTTACCTACAAGTCCTTGGTAAGGATCTGTCCATATTTATTAAAATGGTATTTTTCACGTATCTAACTGCAGAAATTAAAAAAAAAATTTCATTAATTAAGCAAATATTTGCAATGTTTACAAGTTTGTCTAATAGCCACCCGGCATTTGCCCTCATTAATTTTGCAAATTACAGGGTTCGCACAGACTGTGAAAAGTCCTTGAATTCGATGGTAGTCCTTGAAAATGAGAAAAACCCTAAAAAACCTGGAAAAGTACTTTAATTTTGAAAAAATTGCAGACTCCTTGATAACATTCTGTCTACTACATTGCTTTGCAGAAAGAATAAGGTTTAAAATAAATCAGAAAAAATGGTAATAAATTTTTGAAAATGCTGTCCAGATTAGGTCACAAATTGATTTTCTCTTCCTTTTTAGCTCGACTATTCATAGAATAGTAGACCTTTGGACTCGCCCATGACTGTGTCGGCGTCTGTGTCGGCGTCCGGATTTGGTTAAGTTTTTGTATGTAAGCTGGTATCTCAGCAACCACTTGTGGGAATGGATTGAAACTTCACACACTTATTCACTGTGATAAACTGACTTACACTGCACAGGTTCCATAACTCTATTTTGCTTTTTTACAAAATTATGCCCCTTTTTGACTTAGAAATTTTTGGTTAAGCTTTTGTATGTAAGCTGGTATCTCAGTAACCACTTGTGGGAATGGATTGAAACTTCACACACTTATTTACTGTGATAAACTGACATACATTGCACAGGTTCCATAACTCTATTTTGCATTTTTACAAAATTATGCCCCTTTTTCGACTTAGAATTTTTTGGTTAAGGTTTCGTATGTAAGCTGGTATCTCAGTACTCATTAATTGGAATGGATTGAAACATCACACACTTGTTCACTGTCATGATCTGACATGCACAAAGCAGGTCCCATAACTTTATTTTGCTTTTTTACAAAATTATCCCCCTTTTTCAACATAGAAATTTTTTGTTTAGTTTTTGTATGTAAGCTGGTATCTCAGTATCCACTAATGGGAAAGGAATGAAACTTCACACACTTATTCACTGTGATAAACTGACTTACATTGCACAGGTTCCATAACTCTATTTTGCTTTTTTACAAAATTATGCCCCTTTTTTGACTTAGAAATTTTTGGTTAAGCTTTTGTATGTAAGCTGGTATCTTAGTAACCACTTGTGGGAATGGATTGAAACTTCACACACTTATTTACTGTGATAAACTGACGTACACTGCAAAGGTTCCATAACTCTATTTTGCTTTTTTACAAAATTATGCCCCTTTTTCGACTTAGAATTTTTTGGTTAAGGTTTTGTATGTAAGCTGGTATCTCAGTACTCATTAATTGGAATGGATTGAAACATCACACACTTGTTCACTGTCATGATCTGACATGCACAAAGCAGGTCCCATAACTTTATTTTGCTTTTTTACAAAATTATCCCCCTTTTTCAACATAGAAATTTTTTGTTTAGTTTTTGTATGTAATCTGGTATCTCAGTATCCACTAATGGGAAAGGATTGAAACTTCACACACTTGTTCACTGTCATGATGTGAAGTGCAGTGCAAAGGGTCAATAACTCAACTTTCGCATTTTATAAAATTATGCCCCTTTTTCAACTTAGGATTTTTGGGTTAAATTCTTATATGTAAGCTGGTATCTCAGTACCCACTAATGGGAATGGACCTTCACACACTTGTCCACTGTCATGAGCTGATAAGCACTATGCAGGTTCCATAACCCTATTTTGCTTTTTTACTGTATTATGCCCCTTTTTCAACAAGGATGTTGAATAGTCGAGCGTTGCTCAGCCTCAGCCCGACAGTCCTCCGACAGCTCTTGTTTATAGTGGTCTATGGTTAAGTTCTTTATGTAAACTGGTATCTCAATAACTACCAATGCGAATGGATTGAAATTTCACACACTTTAATATTATGATGATCTGACATGCAATGCACAGGTCCTAAAACTTTTCCTTTGCTTTTTCACAAAGTTTAAGTTTAATTACTGTCCATCACAACGTATTGGCCCTTTTTATATGCCAGAAGGGACATACTATGTTATGACGCCGGTGTCCATCTGTCTGTCCATTAGCAATTTCATGTCCACTCTTGAACCCTTGAATGATTTCGAAGAAACTTTAACAAATGTACACCACATCAAGAGGATGTGCAGACCCATGTTTTGGATGGCTGCTTCAGGGTCAAGATCACACATAGGGATCAAAGGTCATACCTTCCGGCGTATATTGTTTGCATTGTGGTGCTCTTGTTTTACTTTTTATATGCCCGTTTTGGAAAAGGGGACAAATTATGTGTAGGCATATTGCGTCTTTCATAATTTGTGTGCAGAACATAACTTTATAATCATTCAAGATATTGACTTTAAACTTGGCATAATTATAGGTAGATGGCAATCAGACAATGTGCAGAGGGCATGAAACAGCTCTGTAGGTCAAAGGTCAAGGTCACAAATTGAGCTTAAAGGTCAAAACTGTCTATTGTATTTTGTGTCAGGAGCATAACTAAGTAACCCTGCACAGTATTGACATAAACTTGGCATGTAGGTAGATAGTGATGAGACTATGTGCAAAACACATGAACCTTGTCTGTAGGTTTAAGTTCAAGGTCACAAAAGATAAATCTGTCTGTCATACTTAGTGTCCGGAGCATAACTTAATAACCGTACAAGGTATTGACTTCAAACTTGGGATGTAGGTAGGTTGTGATTAGACGATGTGAAGAGTGCATGAACCAGAGTGAGAGGTCAAATGTCAAGGTCACAGCAAATCAAATCTGCCCATCATATTTCGTGTCCAGGGTATAACTTAAAAAATATTAAAGGTTTTAACTTGAAATTTGGAATATAGGCAGGTGGTGATGAGACAATGTGCAGACTGAAAAAATCTACATTACCCCCCCCCCCCCCCCACCCCCAATTAGCTCCGCTTCCCTGCCACCACAACCCCCTCCCGACAATAACAAAAAAAAATCATTTATTTTCTTGCCCTTCATTATCCTCTCACTATTCAAAGAATTGTGAGAACGGTTCTACTCACCAGGTTGTTGGCAGTAATTTTTTTTTCAAAACAACCCATTGCTTTTTGAAGGGGAAAATGCGTGATGGACTCCAGAAAGGGGAAAATTCAAATCATTTGATTTTCATGATAACAGGCACAGTACCAATTTGCAAGAACTGATGCCAATGTCCATGGCTCCTGACGAGAAGTAAACATAGTTATTGTGACATAATTAGTAGTCCATAATAGCTGCACAAGTTGTAAATTTGAAGCAACATGGGGGTAATTGGAGTTGAAAAATTTATAAATGCGGACTTTTGTAAAATTAATCACTATGCATATTATTCCAAGAGGAAAATATGACCTTCTTTAAGGGAAAATGTGACAATTTTAAAGGAAAATCTAACTATTTTTGGCTAGGGGGAAATTGCATGTATTCGGCTGTAAAAATAGCAAAATAAAATCATTGGTTGGTGTTGGCACCATCATCACACCATGGTTAAAGTTTTGCGTGTAAGTTCATTTCTCAGTAACCATTACATGTTCTGTATTGTTACTTAACACAGGGTTTCCTAGTCATGAAACCTACTGAAATAATGAAAATTTAATAACTCTTGGTTGAACTCAATTCAAATTATGGCCTTTTTCAACTTGGGAAATTTGTTTAAAGTTTTGCATGCAACTGTCAAGCTGTATCTCAGTAACCAGTTTGTGTAATGGATTGAAACTTCAAACCGCCCGCTTAGCTCAGTAGGTAAGAGCGTTGGTCTACGGATCGCGGGGTTGCGAGTTCGATCCTCGGACGGGGCGTATGTTCTCGGTGACTATTTGATAAAAGACATTGTGTCTGAAATCATTAGTCCTCCACCTCTGATTCATGTGGGGAAGTTGGCAGTTACTTGCGGAGAACAGGTTTGTACTGGTACAGAATCCAGGAACACTGGTTAGGTTAACTGCCAGCTGTTACATGACTGAAATACTGTTGAAAAACGGCGTTAAACCCAAAACAAACAAACAAACAAATCAAACAGCACTTCCCATTCATCAGACCTTTTGAAATAACAAAGCTAGATTACTTATGGTTGAAATTAATTCAAATTATCGCACTTGTTTCACTTAAAATATTTGGATGCAAGTTGTTTTTTGAGCATAATCAAAATTTAATTTTACTAAATTCATTGTAATAAAATAACTCAGTTACTTGCCAAGTTTATTCCTTTGTTTTATCTAGAAATTGTGGAGCAGTCAAGCATGCTGTCTGATGGACAGTTCTTGTTTTACCGTTAGCCTGATGGCGGCAAGTGGTTTTGCCTTTGCGACCAGTGCAGACCACGATCAGCCTACACATCCATGCAGTCTGATCATGGTGTGCAACTGTTCACTATTCAGTCAGTAAATTTTCTGTGAACATCCTTTGAATAATAAATGGTATTGCCCACATGGAATAATGTACCAGTTCATTTTAGAAATTTATCAGGTTAAATGTTAATGAAGACACATCAGATTATGGTGTATGTCATTTTAATCGAATCTCTTTAGGGACAAATTAGACTTTATTTATGTAGTGTACAGTACATCATCAAGAATATTACAGTTCCAGGTGAAATTATAGGACAATAATTCATCTTTTAAACACAAATTGATAATGTTGAGGCCCTTTCCCAACACAAAAGTCCCCAGAGTAGTAATACTACTAGTATTGCATGTTATCTAAGACTTTCCCTGGAATATTACGTAATTTTAAAGTAGAGCAAAGCAGTTATTACAAGAACGATTACAACTAATTCTTGTCATGCAGTCTTGTAATATAAGCTGTTTATAAAAGAACTCCAATAATACAACTTGTTTTCCACTTAAGTCTTGGTATAATATTAATACTGTAAATTGGGTTATATTGGCAGTAGGTTTAATTTCTCACATATTCACAAACATTGCGACACCAGATTCAAAACAGTTGTGAAACTCTAAAAATCACAGAAAGAGACATGTAAAAAAGTGCAATACAGTCGTTTAATAGGGATGTGGCATATTGCATGACAGAAAATAGAATTGTCTTTTTAAAACGGAAGAAGCACGTTATTTTCTTATAAGATCTGTCATAATAGCTGGCAGAGATTGGTTATTTAATTTAGAACATATTCTGTTTTGATAGCATGATGTTGGTCTTACATTTCCATACTTTGAAACCTAATCCTTCTTGGATGTCTGGAAAGGGTAACGTTTCAGTATAATGATAAAAAGCTAAGATTTATATTAAAGCCGAGCTTTTGTGCTTTGAAGACAATTTTCATTTAGTCATTTAGTTGTGACTTCCATGGTGTTAATATCATGTTCATTGTTGAATTTGATTTTTACTCCGGAATGGATGGGGAACAACATGAACGGTTTGTTTTAATTTGTTCAAAATACTGTAAAACTTTGAAGTTTGATTGATACAAGAATATTGTTAGTTTATATTGATTTATTAAAATTGTGTAAAAAGTTTATTTCAATCAAGCCAAAATGTGCTTCCTGAAGGTTTACGAGGTGGCACATCAGAATCTCATTGGGTTTCGAACATGGAACTTTAAGTTGAATGCAGTTTTTATGCAAGTTGATTTACTGGATGAATCTTGTAATCTGTAGGTCAAGTGGTTATTAGGACCTATTTTTCCGTTCTAATCCTGTCTGTAAATTATTTATGTAAAAGTGTATTTGTAAAAATAAACATTGTTAGGAATAAAATTTGTTGGAACTAAGTAGTTATTGTCATCCTGCATTACGAATTGAATAGTTTATGTAAAAGAAATGGTTAAAATAACCTCAGAAGTTCATAATTTAGAATTCTGCAGTCTGGCTTCTGACTAGATTATGTTTTCATAACCGGTGTTACATATCTAGATCTTGATTTCATTTGATTTTGACAGCTTTAACATTAATTGGTAATTTTTTTTTTCAGGTTCAAGTACAGATATTACAGTCATTCAGGGGTTGGACTGTTTGAATCAAGTCTTCGGTCAAGGTGGGTTATTTTCTGTATATTGTTTAGCATTGTATAATTTGTCTGGAAGCATGGTACTGATGTCGTGTTTACCATTGTCAGTTTTTAAAAAAAATGCTAATTGTTAGCATTTAGGGTAGTTGAATGTCTGTCATCTGTCTAGATGTCATCTCTCTGTCCTACATCCACATAATGCTTTAAAGGCCATTCTTTTCCTAAACTACAGAGACAATTTCAACCAACTTCGCAGGAAATTCTTCCTAAGATGGCGATCTTCCAAATTCTTTCAAATCTAGGCCATCCATGCAAAATTCTGGCTGCTAGGAAAACCAAAAGGAAAAGTTTGAACAGTTGTCTTCTCAAGAGTCGCTGACCCAATATCAAGGCAATTTCTCAGCAATTTTCTTTGGCAATAGGGGGAATTTTTCACTCTTGTTCTCATTTGTGCTCTACTTCAAAAGACAGGGGTTATACTGCTGATATTCCATCTGTTTGTCAGTCGGTGGGTAGATCATTTGGTTTCAGGTTATTAACTAGAGAACACTTGGTCTCACAATGGTCAAATGTTGTAGGATTATATCTTGTACCTAGTAGAGTACCCCTATTATTTTTGGGTCAGTAGGTCAAAGGTCAAGGTCACAGTGATTGTTTTTTGCTCAGTAAGTGAAGACTGCATTTACTTGCATACTAGAAGCAAGGGTGAAAGTTTTCCGGAATACTCCGGAAGTTCTGGATTTTCCATCTCGGCCGGGATGGAAATTCAGGGGGATGGGGGTTGTATGGTGTCATCATTCCCACAAAGATCGAAAAATCAATCGATCGCCGACAAACACAACCGACTATGTTTGCAGCGCATCTCGCATATTGTCAATATGTAACGACAATTTTGATTGGCCCGCATAGGCGCTGTACTTCAATGAAAACAACTGTTAGTTTTTCGTATAAATTTTTTACATGCGCCGAAAAGTTCCCGCGCGTCAGGATTTGCACGGACTTTTGTCTGCAGCATGCATTTCTCGATTTCTTGCATGCAATTTTATCTTCAAACACTAAGAACATTTAGACGCCTCGTATATTGCGAGTTATGTCTTATGCGAGGATTGGCGAGTTAAGGTCTGCATGGATAGGGACGAGTGGACCTCTCTGTATGCTCGTCTGATCGGGCGAGTGGATTTTACCTCGTAACTTTACCAAATTCAGAAATTACATCCTTAAAAATAACCTGGATTGACTGGAATTTACCCGCGAATCGTAAAAATATCAAAACGTCATACCAGTAATTTTCCATTCCACGAACATGAGCGACCTATCGTAATAATAATATCTAATTTAGACCTTTGTTTATCGACACGTACACCAAAAAATGCGCGTAATGCATTCATTTTTTAATATAATCGCTTCAAATTTTCAGCACCGCTTGAGAAGTAACACAGTTTGAATTCTATAACAATTTTAATAAGATATCGACAGAAATGTAGGCAATACTCTATAAAAACGATCGAATTTTCATACAGTTATTTGTAAAATGATCTTAATTATTTATGTATTTCAAAAAGTAAATAAGTAATACATTCTATGGTCATAAAATTCAGACTTTTGACAAGAAAGTACAAAAAACAGAATTAAAAAATCTTAAATAATAAAAACGCGGCAGCTATTTCGATACATCGAGTAAAACAATTTTGGCAAACATTTCTGTAATGCGGCAGATTAGGTTACGTGACCTCGTGGACGTAAATAGAAATGTGGTTTTAATATAAAGCAGTATGATGTTGCTGTGGTTTTAAATAAGTTTGATAAGTAAATGAATCTTTGTAGGTGTATTTTTGACAGGATACTATGCAAGATATTCTTCTCAAACAAAAATATAAATTCCTTGAGGGCAAATAGGTCACTTGTCGTTTGACACAGTTTACTTGTCAGTTTATACGGAATATTGCTCATTCGCTTTTAAAAAAAAATAAAGAAGATACTTTTTTACTGTTTTAAAGAACCGAGGCGGTACGATTAGACAGTGATGTGTTACATGGCGCGAAAATATGACGTAATGCCATGACAATCTTGGGCAACTTTGATCTCCACTTCAGATCCCTTGTTACCGACACACTTCTTTTAGCTCTTTGAGTGGGTTTTAACTGATGACGAAAACAAGGCCAGTACTTATTTTATCAACAGAATATTTACCGGTAATTGTTAATGTTCTTTCCGCTTTGAACAGGGATGGGTTGATGATAATTATTGTGTCCATATTTTTTGGACACTTCTCAATATAATTATTTTCCGGGATTTTCGAATCCAAAGCAATGTAGATCAGATAGAATACAAGAAAAATATATAAACAGCTGCATACTGATAAAAGGAAGCAAGACGACCGTAACTATTCACTCACGTTTTTCATGACTTAGATGTGCGCCTAAAAATTGCCGAGTCAAAGTTTGCACGGACTTTCAAACGCATGTCTTGATTTCTACGCTTTGCAGGCTTTTTATCTCCAAAGTATCAATCTATACATGAGGAACAAGAAGAAGATCAAGATTTCTTTTGGGGATGAACGCGTCGTAATTAGGGCTGCACGGGATAGTGGGTGAAAAATGAAGTTTTTACCGCCAGCGTACAATACTTAGGACTTAGAAAGCAAACATGGTAACAAATGGAGATTGGTTTGGCTATCTGAATGTGGCACTGATGGTGAGCTATGGGGTCGTTGGCTACGAAAACAGGATATTGCAGGGTCTGCATTTAGTAAATGTTGTGCCAAAACTTTAAAAAAAAAAAAATAGGGTGGCATGAAAAAACAAAAATGTTGCTAGAATTATAGGGTTGTTTCAGTCTGAACCTTACAAAAACATGTTGAGGGTATATTGTTGAAACAAGTTCTTGACTGAAAAAAGTTACTGTTAACTGAAAATCATGCATTTTGTGCAACATAATTAGTAATTTTTTGGCACACATATAAGGCTAGAATAGGGCTGTTCTAAGCGTTCAAAATCACTAATTCTCAGTAGCTTCAGGGGGGCTTTGCCCCCCTGGCCCCCCTACCAGGGGTTTGACTTGGACCCACTGGGGGCCCTAGCGGCCCCCATGTCCCCAGCATTTTTCAGGATTTTCAATACTCCATACTTTCACCCATGTAGAAGGGGATTTCCGGTATTTTAACTGCTGCTGGAAAAATCCATCTAACACCCTGGGGTGTAAGATGACTCTCGTCAAGTTCCCAGTGATGTTGAGATGGAAAATGGTTTTTGCTCTGTAAATGAGAATGCTTTGCCAGGGTCTACAAACTTCATATGATTATTGCCTGTGGTCAGTGGATGACATCTCTTTCAGTGAGTGTCAGGAAGTCATCTTAAGAACTCTTTGACCTGATAAAACAAATAGCTCAGCTCGTTTAACCTTTGGGCCAGAACTGTAGTAAAGAAACTGGATAATTATGTCTTTTAGTTTTTTCCCATACAATAGGGTTCACCAAAAGGCTTCATCAGGGTAATACATAAATAGCGGAACTGACGTAACGTCAGCGTGAAAAAAAAAGCAGCAATGCGCTAAACAACATTACAAACAAGCGGCAAAATGCATTTAACAAAAATACAGAAAAGGTATATTTTGTAATATCAGGCTATCGGATCAGTAAGATATGAAAAGTTTCTATAAAATAAATATAAAAATTGACAAATTTTGGTAAGATGAATAGCATCAAAGACAGAAAGACAAAATGCTTTCCTGAGCACCAAAGTGTTTGCCACACATTCTCAATACTTTCCTAAAGACACTTTCCAAAGACAGATCAATAGTTGGCTTGTTGGTGCAGGGGATGAGTGGATAGAAATAGATCCTTTTGTAGAGGTACTTTTGACGGTTCAAATCTTACATCTGTTCAACTTTTATTTTATCTTGCATTGCATACTTTGTGTAAGTTTGTTTTCCTCCAGTTTTTCATTCATTTTTTAGTTCTTGTTTTCATATGAAATAGGCAGTGTCTTCAAATTTGTAACTTGTTGTCTTTGCCAAACATTACTGAAAATAAGAAATAAAATACTTTTAAAATATAAAAATTATGCAGACACGGGGATCAAACTTACGACAAAAACTACGAAATGGAGCGCATTTTCGCTTGGCCAACGAGGAAGGAGTGTTTGCAGCAAATAAGTTTTATATGGACTTAATCTTATTTTATTCTTAAGTTTGTTTCAGAATGCCATAATATGGTGTGGTACCTATACATACCAAGCCTAATGTATGTGGATGGAAAAGAATGGCTAGAAAATTATATCAGTATAGAAAACTATAGTAACTGTCTATATATACAAAATGTATTATTGATTATGAAACAAGTAATTGTAGACAAGGTTGTTGCAGCTGAAGGGATAATCTTCTAATTATTAACACCGGAAAATGAAAAAATTCATTGATGTGTACCTGGTCATAAACTGTAAAATCAGAACTTGTCGTGAGCAATTTGTTCTCACTTTATTAGTTATAAATAAAACATTAGGCGTTGTGAAAATGAATAATCGCTTTTTAACAAGTTGGCCGCATATGGCAAATATTGTATTACATAAACGAGCTCAATTTTTTTTGTGCCTTGCAGCCTGATCTTACAGTAAACAAGGTAATAGAACAAAACAGTTGCATGTAATCAGTCTTTATTGCAATTTGCAACATAGAACATTATTTAGAAAATTTAACCAGTTTTCTGTTTTGATTCATAGGCTCCTGATTTACTTTATTTCCTAGTTAACAAAAATGTTCTTTATCATTCAGGACAATTCTTGTCCTTTCCTTTCCAATGAAAAAAAAAAAGAATCAAGGATGGAATGAATCGATCTGCAGAGACTTTGTAAACAGGTTATATTTTATTCATTACTCTGTAATACAGATTGTATGAAATGGCTCTTGAATTTGATTAAGCTTTATATCTTTATGATAGTCTTCTATTCTGGTATTCTTATTGAACTGCCTTATCCTGCTACATTTCTATAATGAACTTGTCCATCTTTCAAATTGGACAGAACCATTAACTGTTAAAAGGGGTGCATACCAAAAAGATACTGACTGAATGGCGAACAATGCAGATCATGATCAGACTTCATATCCGACTGCACAGATGTGCAGGCTGATCATGATCTGCACTGGTCGCAAAGGCAGAATCAGCCATGTCCAGCATGATGAGGGTTAAAGATGTATATTGGCTATGGGTTTAGCTACCTTTTTCAGCAGCATTTCAGTTCAATGACCTGAAATTGGTTTAATTATTAATGTTCCCTGGTTCTGTACCATTATACTATCCTGTTCCCCCACAAGTAACTGCCAACTACTCCATATGTATCAGAGGTGGGGGATGTATGTTTTCAGACAGAATGTCTTTTATCAAATTGCGTACTCACTAAATAACAGTTCAAACATCTATGTTCTGCTTATTGGTAAGCAGGCAGGCAGTGAAATATTGAATACAGGTTCGATATAGTTTGCCCTCATAACAGGTGGTGATCCTAGAATTGAATAGAAGTTGAAGAAAGACCCTATGCCCTCTATTATTATAAAATTGATTTTTCGCATTATATCTGTATGACAACCAAAAAATTGTGGGCAAGGATTGATATGTGACCTTTAAAAATTTTTTTATTACTTTCAAAATAAGGAACAGGAATCAATATTCTTTTTTCAGTCACAGTGAGTGTAATTGTATGTTCATAATGTTGTGTAAGGCAATGTTCCAATTCATTAAATCAGTAAGAAACTTTAAAACTAGTACAAAATGAGCTGTGCCAAAAGTTCATAAAATTTAGGATTAGAGATCAGTAGGAGTATTTTCATATAAAAGTTTAAGTAATTTTGTTGATTTTAAAATTTGGATTAAACCAGTTCCTATACAAGGTATTTTATAGTCAGGCACTTCATAGTAGTTTTTTGTTGTATTTCATTTAATTTTAATTCTTTTGTGTAGATTGCATTCTTTTCAGTTACTTTTCTGTTGCTTTTGGATACTTTTTGGGAGTGTGAATTTTGAAGAAAACAAAAGATTAATATGTATCTGGCTTTTCTTGGTTATATTATTTAGAAAGACATATAATTATACCGGTATTTTTT
Organism: Mercenaria mercenaria; assembly: GCF_021730395.1. Lineage (NCBI taxonomy): Eukaryota > Metazoa > Mollusca > Bivalvia > Venerida > Veneridae > Mercenaria > Mercenaria mercenaria. Next base: position 41,932,491 of record NC_069364.1, read on the forward strand.
TTAGTCAGACTTTAGTTCATTAAAGTTCTGGGGTTGATTATGAAACTTTGTTTCATTAAAGTTCTTGGGTTGATTAAAAACAGTTCTTGGATGGATGAAGAAACTTTTATTCTTTTAAGTTCTTAGATGGATTTAGAAAATATGATTCATTGAAATTGTGGGGTCGATTAAGAAACTTTGATCTGTTGAAGTTCGAGAGTTGATAAAGAATCCTAGTTGTGGGGTGGATTAAGAAACTTTTATCCTCTAAAGTTCTGGGCTTGATAAAGAGTCAGCTTCTAAGGCTATATGTTAAAGTTTTGCTTTGAGTGTGATAAAAATATGTACATCTTGCAAATTATTGATTCAGTGAAAATAATAGGAAGAGAAAACAAAGTCTGATATGAAAATTTGAAATGTTTACTATTACTGTTACTTTACTTTAAATAGTAACAAAAAGCCATTTAAAACAGTCATTATGACAGCCGTTGACAGATCCGTAATGGGGCACACCATAATCCCATATGGACTCAGATAATTGGAACTTAAGCATGTGCTGATGTTGACGTCATCTAGCAATGTCAATATGACGAGTGAAAGGAGCTAAATAATTTTCACATTGATTTGAAATAATGATAACATTGTTGATGAAAACAGCAATGCAAATGATTCTTATAAGTATGTGGAAAATATGTAAAATGAGAATATAGATATGAAGTAACAGGCATATAATATAAAAGTCAGTGAACAACCCTGTTGTGCCTTCTAGCCATAATGGAACACCAAGGGCGTCCTTGGGTGTTTATTCCCCAGATGGAACTGAGTTGAGTCGGATCACTTAGCTTGAGTCAAGCGCTCTAACACCGGGAACCGGAAGTGGAGTATTACAGCCTTGTTTACAGCGCTTGTTTACATTATCGGCGGGGGTATACCAACATTTCTACAAAAGTAGTATAATTTCTTCATTCAAATAATATTTTATTTGGTCGTAAATTTATCATATCTTTATTTCGCTACGATGTTTCTTTGACATTGAAGTTGTACCTTCTCATTCCGCCATAATTTAATTGTTCTTGCATTGTTCACAGTCCTCCCAATTAGGAGGTGGTGTAAAATTTTGACCTGAGAACAATGTTCTTGAGCAATATTCGTGTCATTAGGGCGATTCTATCTCGGGTCGGACACAGAAGAACAAGTAGAACGATGTGCCCAAGGATGCCCCTAGTGTCATAAGAGCCCTCAGGGTTAAGCTCTCAGGCAATTTATGACACTAGATGTGCAATTATGGCAAGAAGACACAACTAAGCTGTATATTAACCTCTTGATATCATACTGTAATTTTTTCACAAATACTTTTCACTACTGGCTACCCAGTGATTTTTGCCTTATTTTAACCTTTAGCCTTCTGGCAGCAAGTGATTCTGCCTTTGCGACCAGTGCAGACCAAGGTGCAGGCTGATCATGGTCTGCACTGTTCGGTATTCTGTAAGTCAGTTAATTTTCAGTGAACACCCCTTTGATAAACAAGTGGTACTGCCCAGATTAAATGACGGACCAGCCCATTTCAGAAAATTAGCAGGGTGAAGGTTAAAACTCTTGTCATGTTCATGTCATAATTATGTTAAAATTAATGTTTAGTTATACATGATAATATCAAACAAATTATTTAACCTACCTGTTATTATAAGGACAAAATAAATTGACATTTAGGACAGCTTACAACTTATTGACTGGTAGCTGTCCGTCACAGATGACTGGAAACTATCCTGATAAGCCCAGTGAGTAAGGCTACCCATTTTGTTGCTCAGTAAGAAAAAAATACATAATGCAAAAAATTCTACAAAGCTGTTGAAATCCTCTGCCTCCGATTGTAGATATATTGAATAATTTAAGTGAAGTTTGATTAATTATTCATAGGTTCTGTCATATTCAATGTTAATAAAAGTCAGTGTTAATCTGGAATTGCCTTCACAATCTTTCTGTTCACCTTCCATAGCAATACCACTACACTTTCAGGAAATAAATTTCAATATTTGCTATGGCTCTGTAGAAGTTGTGCAGTTTTTAGCTCGACTATTCGAAGAATAGTCTAGCTATTCTACTCACCCTGGCGTCGGCGTCGGCGTCGGCGTCGGCGTCACACCTTGGTTAAGTTTTTGCATGCAAGTACATACAGCTATCATTTAAAGGCATATAGCTTTGAAACTTATTTATTCTTTTTCTAGGTCAATTACCAACCTCACTGGGTCAAGTTCCATAACTCTAACATGTATTTTGAGCAAATTATGCCCCCTTTTGGACTTAGAAAATTCTGGTTAAAGTTTTACATGCAAGTTACTATCTCCAAAACTAATGCAGATATTGAATTGAAACTTCACATGTGTCTTCGGGGTTATAAAACTAGTTGATAGCACCAAGTCCCATAACTCTGACCTTCATTTTGGCAAAATTATGCCCCCTTTTGTACTTAGAAAATTTTGGTTAAAGTTTTGCGTGCAAGTACATACAGCTATTACTAAAAGGCATATAGATTTGAAACTTATTTTTTCTTTTTCTAGATCAATTACCTACCTCACTGGGTCAAGTCCCATAACTCTGACATGTATTTTGGCCAAATTATGCCCCCTTTTGGACTTAGAAAATTCTGGTTAAAGTTTTGCATGCAAGTACATACAGCTATTACTAAAAGGCATATTGATTTGAAACTTATTTTTTCTTTTTCTAGATCAATTACCTACCTCACTGGGTCAAGTCCCATAACTCTGACATGTATTTTGAGCAAATTATGCCCCCTTTTGGACTTAGAAAATCCTGGTTAAAGTTTTGCGTGCAAGTACATGCAGCTATTACTAAAAGGCATATTGATTTGAAACTTATTTTTTCTTTTTCTAGATCAATTACCTACCTCACTGGGTCAAGTCCCATAACTCTGACATGTATTTTGAGCAAATTATGCCCCCTTTTGGACTTAGAAAATCCTGGTTAAAGTTTTACATGCAAGTTACTATCTCCAAAACTAATGCAGATATTAAATTGAAACTTCACATGTGTCTTCGGGGTTATAAAACTAGTTGATAGAATCAAGTCCCATAACTCTGACATGTATTTTGGGCAAATTATGCCCCTTTTTGGACTTAGAAAATCCTGGTTAAAGTTTTGCGTGCAAGTACATACAGCTATTACCAAAAGGCATATAGCTTTGAAACTTATTTATTCTTTTTCTAGGTCAGTTACCAACCTCACTGGGTCAAGTTCCATAACTCTTAACATGTATTTTGAGCAAATTATGCCCCCTTTTGGACTTAGAAAATTCTGGTTAAAGTTTTACATGCAAGTTACTATCTCCAAAACTAATGCAGATATGGAATTGAAACTTAACATGTTTCTTCGGGGTTATTAAACTAGTTGATAGCATCAAGTCCCATAAGTCTGATATGCATTTTGGTCAAATTATGTCCCGTTTCGAACTTAAAACTCTTTTGATATTTAACATTTTGGGTAATAATTTCCTGCTTCTGTGACAATATTTTGAATAGTCGAGCTTGGCTGTCTTACGGACAGCTCTTGTTTTTTCAGCCCCTAAAGGGAAGGATATAGAAATCACACTGCCAGTTAAGTTTGTCAAATGGCCTTCTATGTGAAACGTAGCACTTGGCCTAAATCTGTTCTGAAACACTTTGTTAGTTATAGCTTGGCTTGCTGTTTGAAATACTTAGTTATTTAGTTTGGCCTTTTGTCTCAAGCACTTTATTTGAGCCGTGCCATGAGAAAATCAAAATAGTGGCTTTGCGACCAGCATGGATCCAGACCAGCCTGCGCATCTGCGCAGTCTGGTCAGGATCCATGCTGTTTGCTTTTAAAGCCTACTGCAGTTAGAGAAACCGTTAGCGAACAGCATGGATCCTGACCAGACTGCGCGGATGCACAGGCTGGTCTGGATCCATGCTGGTCGCAAAGCCACTATGTTGATTTTCTCATGGCGCGGCTCATTTATTAATTTTGGCCTGCGGTCTGAAACATTTTGTTAGTTAGTTTGGCCGCTTTCTGAAACTTCATGTCTCAGATATAACTTATAAACAATTCAAGGGATTCCAGTCAAATTTTAATTACAGACATGTTGAGCATGAGGAGGTCTGTGGCTCATAGTAGTCTTTTATATGCAAGGGCCATTCATCTCTGAACCTTGTGTGTGGCGTTGGTGTTTAGCAAAAGCAGTTCTTGTTGTGAATGGTGTTTCAGGTCTTGCTTGTATGCTTTACTCCACACCATGCACCCCTACAAAGAATGGATATAGTATTTACATAGAGAAAATAGCTCTTCAAAACATTTAATTATAATGGGTGGTGAAAATGATTTAAATGTAAATTCAAATTATGCAAAATGTTATTTCTATGAATAGATTATGATAAATCACTGTCATTTTCAATGCAGATTCTTGTAGACTGGTCACAGTCCTTACATTTGCCATAGTCTATTCATATACTTTATCGGGAAATCTTCGCAAAATATACTTCTATAAAATATAGATCTATATAGATAATACCTGCATGAACATAAAGGTATATACTCTGTTGTAATAAAAACATGATAAAATGTAAAAGAATTTTGAAACTTCAACAGTTACTATTTGGCGATTTTTCAGTGTAGATATCATGATGTCACAATATTGTGATGTCATTAGGTAGTGCATGTGACATTGCAAGGGTAAAATGACTTTTGAAAATCAGAAAAGAAAAATTGTTTGTTTTACACGGAAGATTGAAAATATATTTCACTCATGAACCACATCATTTCCATTTTCACTCGTGGCAGCATGGCTGCGCCACTCGTGAAAACATTACATAATGGTGTTCATTCAGTGAAATATATTTCTATTTTGCACTGAAACAAACAAATATCCTCTATATCTTAGAAGCTAAGTCTTAAGATATTTGATTAGTAGAAACCAAAGCTTGATTTTCACAGATTTTGGATTCAGTTTCAGCAATGGTACGATATAGTTCAAAGCCAGACATATTAATGTATCATGATGACACAGCAGAGATGCAGAATAAACAGATTCAAGGTTCTTGTGCAATATAACTTGCAAAAAAATGTAAAATGTTTATTGAAAGTGCGTTATGCAGTGGTTGCTTTTTCGAAGTGGCAGGATACAACCTGTCTACCTCCAAACAATGATTTTGATCAATAAAATCATTGTTTCAACTTTGGAGGTCAGAATTGTCAAGATGGTATATAATAACATGCATCTGAAGGACAAACACTGTGTTCATTAAGAGACGATCACCTCTGTGCATGAGAAGTGACCTGTTCCTACAGTATTTGGACTTTTTTTTCTAAGCATAGGGTAGAGACTTTGTGAAGTGAAATCTTCAGCATTAAGGAACCAAAAGGGTCAGGGTGTAGAGCTACAAAAACCTTTATTTTACTTTGTGCTTTTCATACTCTTTTCATGCAGCTCTGAATAGGTCAGACCCTTTAACTGGAAACACTTGAGAAATAAGGGTGGAAAACTTAATTAATAATAATAATTGATTCCCAGACAACGATTTGTTGATGTATAAAATTATTGTTTTGAGGTTAGAATGTGAAGAACGTATATAATAACATGCATCTGAAGGACAAACACTGTTTCATTAAGTGTTTCATTAAGAGACAATCACCTCTGTGCATGAGATATATTTTGTTGATTCTAACATGGTACCAAAATTTGTTATCTACATCCTGGATGCTGTCCACCAAATATTTGTATGTTTTATGTGGTTTTCTTTTTCTGGCATATTGCTATGATGTTTAATGCTATGACATAATAGTTATAATGTACAAACTCTGATTTTGTTGCAGAATAACACAGTCACAGTTTCAGTCTTCCTTATTTAATATATTAGGTTGTATTTGAATAGAACATTAGATGTTTTGAGAACAGGCTAAAAAGTTTGTAATATTTATAATAAATGCAGATTATTTTTCCAGTTACATACAAGCGAATATAGCAAAATAATTCCATTGTAAACCTTTTGGATTTTACAGCTCATTCTGGCATTACAGTTAGACACTTTACTGTATATATTTGAAGAACAAAATATATTAACCTGTAATGTGACCTTTGTTTATTGAGTTTTTTAAGTATTTTAAAATTTGAATGAATGAGAAAATATGTAAATAAGTGAAATAGATTTAAACATTTTTTAATTCTGGTTAAAATAAAGCCATTGCTAATTGTTTATTTGATGTAATTGTTGTTCATATATTAACTCTTAGGATTACTTTGTAACCGCATTTAAACCGTGTTATTTCATTGTTCAAATTAGGCCAGAGGTCATTATTCCGCCCGATTACACATTTAGGGAGGCATTATTGAAAATATCCAAATCAAGTCTGTTCTTGCAACCATGATTATTGAACAAAATGTACTATGTTAGGTGTATGTGCTAAACATTTTAGGTTACCGGATAAGTGTTGGTACATTTCATTGAATTATTAATGTCTTGGCATTCTCCTATCAGAACACTTTTCTGTAAGGTCTAGCCTGATATTAATCGGAATGTTCTTTGAACTTTGGTATTCAGCAAGTTGGGATTAATTACGCCAGGAATATTGACAATTCTCTGTGAATTGAAATTTTCTTGAATTACAGTAAAGGATAAAAACCACATTAATTCACAAGCGGATTTAATTAAGTAAGGCGATAAAATCCTGTTTTCACATTCAGACTTCATTTCAGGATCGTTTTTGTTGATACAACAGGGATGTTTTTTGCAGAAGAGATAAATGTGCTTGAATATGTGTTTATATTCTTATAGAATGTTATTTGCCGCAGTTATTGAAGTGTTTTTGTGATAATATTGCTTAAATACATGTGGAGTCTGAGTAGCAAGTCACTGCACTTAAAGCAAATTGTTATTTCTTAGGAAACAACTCAGACAAAATTTCTGTGACTGTCACAAACTGTTTCCACTAGTTTAGAGTGTGTTTTTTTCAGTTGTAGTGTAGAGATTTAACACAGCATTTTTCACTGTCTTATAGGAATTTTGTGGGATTACACTAAGCACTATGTATGCAGGGGATCCAGGGTGAGTAACTCATTGTGGACTTACTTATATAAGAGTTTTCTCCCTTTGACAACTGCACACACAATGATGACTAACACTGTCACGGATTGGAACGTAAAATTTTAGTAGCACTAAAATTACATAGATAAAATATGCACTTTCTTTTGTTGTAGATAGTGCACAGTTGCAACTTTGCATCAATGTTTTAAAAACATCAGAGCTTGCTTTAAATTTTGCTGATACTAGGAAGTTCAAAACAATTTGAAAGTTCTACAATTTTAAGTTAAAATACTGCTGCAGTATTGCAAAGATTTACTAACGTTTTCTTTCAATGCCTAATTACATTAACTTTCTTAAGAGCTTGCAATACCTGTATAAAAGATTGCTTTGCAAGTATAGTATGAAACAGCAACTTGCAATACTAATTTCAAACAGCAGCTTAATTGCTTGCAATATTAATATACATGATACAACAGGTTGCAATACTGTTAGAATACTGTGACATGGAGCCAACAACTATACAAATGTACTAATATGAAACATTTACTTGCAGTACTAATCGTTTGCTTGTAAAACTGATATGAAATATTGGCTTGAAATACTTGTATGAAACATTTGTTTGTGGAACTGTTGTAAAACAGTTTTTTACAATACTGATATGAAACATTCTAATATGCTTGTTTCTGTTAAAACACGCTTACACTTAAAAAATGACGTCACATCTCATGTTTTTGTTGTGACAAAGAAAGAGTGCTACTTTATTTTTATCTACTGTCTTAGATTAAGAGCATATTAGAATCGAAGTAATTTATAGCAAAACCTTGTCTTAACACTATTTATACACTCGGACGGTAATACGTTGTACAAACAACTTCACGAGGGCTGTGCTGAGGGTCCTTATTAATATTCTTCAGTACCTTTTCCAGATCAGTGGAGGTTTTTTTCCAAGTTGTTCCTTTCCATGACAGTGTTCGATCCTGTTTTTTCAGTGTTTTGCACAATATATTAAGCAGAAATAAAGTGTTATGCACTAAATATATCATATTGTGTTTGTAGAACATTTCTTGCTGCCACACTTCAGGTAACAAATGAGATCATGAAACTGGAAATACTTTGAGAGTTTCTTCCCAAGTAACAAAACCATAGTCCGGAGGTATTAGCAAAGATAGCTTAAATTTATTGAAAGTATGGCCAGTCATAATTTAAACTACAGTGGCAAGTTTGAAACTTTCAAATACATGTATTTCAGATTAGACGTTTTAATTATTTTTTTCCATTCATCTGTATATATATGTGACTGAACATTGTTTTATAGCATATTTTGCATGGTTACATCTGGTTTTGACATGCATTTTGCTACTTTAAGTTTATCAAAAGTCATAATATAAACTCAATAGTAACATTCTTTTCAGCAACCTGTGTGCTGGAATATTATCCCTGTCGCCAAACAGTTCACATGTTAACCATGACAAAATGCGTGTAGTGATATCAACAGAAAATTTATTATTAATCAGTTTCAATTCTTTTGATTGAATCATTAGATATAGTTTGCAGTTGTTTTTCATTAATTTTTTTTCAAGAAATGACAAAGTTATTGCAAGTTGAAAGATTCTGAATTATCTCCCCTGTTCTGTCACTTGTAGACTCCATTCAGTTCTAAGTACAAAAAAAGCTGTAACAGATATTCAAAGTTGCTAACGACCAGACCAAAATTGTTGGCTAACTTGACTCTTTAACCTTTACCATGCTAGATAAATTGTCGTCTGCTGGAAATGTCGTCTGCTAAAATTGTAAAGTTCATTCAATTTGCTCCAAAATTGGAAGAAATATTGTCAGAGTAGCAAACAGCTTGGAACCGGATCAGACGCCGATTTAATCGGCGTCTGATCTGGTTCCAAGCTGTTTGCAAAGGCTGTTAAATTCGCCTGCAGCAGGCTAAGGGTTAATCATTAGAGTGTCAGTAGTAGATAGAAGTCAGATGTAACAGGTAGCATGATAACTGAGCAAAGAGTGTTGTCTCCCTTGGTTTCCTCCTTTGGCATTGCTACCATGTGGTCAGAAATAGCGTCATATATGGCAAACTCTTTCCTTAATCTGCAGGCAAGTTTATACCACAATCTAAGAAAATATTAAAAAACACTTGGTCTCTTTATTGATTTGTCAAATAATGTTGACTGTATTCACCATACTTTAAAACGATTCTGTTGCATACATTTTAACATGCCAGGGAAAGATGTAAATTTAGTATTTTTGTATTAGATTTCGGCTTTTTGTTCATATTACAAGCAATATATATAATATTAAAGTACTGAGATTTTACTTAACAAAATTCAGAAGTAATGAAATATAACTCGGCAATTGTGTCTACTGTATTGAAAAGGAAAGGGGAAGTAACACTGTGCTGGAATTTGTGTGTTTGGTAATATTACCTATGACATCAATGTAAACAAGAAAAGTCATACATTATTATACTGCTTATAGATTTTAACCTTGTAAACAGATCCCAAGGCTCATCATTAATTCATGGAAGATGGAAATTTAAAGCCAAGAAATCTTTCTGTAAGAAACAGCTGCATCAGCAGATATATATACAGTTCTTTTTAGCTCCTCTCAGCACAAAATGCTCAAGGATATAGAGACTACCTTGTGGTCATTGCAAGGCCTGTTAGGTTATCCATTTATGGGGGTCAGTATGTCAGAGGTGTAGGTCACAGTTACCTTGTAATTGAAAACTGTTAAGGCCAATAGCTGTCATAGAGTCTTTAAACTTCATAAGTTGGTTGCTTGTAGTCAGTAAAATGGTCATTTTAGCGGAAGGGATCAGTACATAAAAAGTCAGTTACAGTGATCTTGAGACTGGTCAATAATTGGAACATGCTGGGGCCTACGTCCTTCAAATCATAGGATGATTGTCTGTTGCCAATGCTTTTGTGGTGAATAGGTCATGGTCAAGGTAACAGAGTGAACATGAGGGTGAAAACTATTTCTCATCAGTAATTGAAATGCTTTAACAGGTACACTTTTTGAACTTCATAGGATGATGGAATAATCTTATAGCTTTTTGTGATCAACAGGTCAAGGTCATAGTAATGCTTATAGTAACTAATGAAAATCACATATTACCTAGTAACATCTGACAAGTGTTCATGTTGGATATATATATTTTAAAAAACAGCTCTTTCTTAATTTTTGTTAATAAGTGATTGCATACTGTGTCTTTTGTAATTTTCTGTTCTCTCAAAATTAACATTTTAATGTTTTAATGTCTCTCCAAACACGTCTTTTTGTTAGCCTTTAATGATTTTGACCTTGCGGTAAACTTAATATATATGGACCTAAAAGTTGCTTTGCTTGTTTATATTTATTTATATATGCGTCACTTAGTTGTAAAATGTCAAGGTGAGCAGTGTAGGTGCACTGTGGCCCTCTTGTCAGTACTTATGATTCTGTTAAAGTTATGTTTTAACCTCATCAACATTGATTGTAACCTGGACTATCCCACTCTGCTCCATCATTGTTTCCTCACTGTCTTTTATCTTCTATTCTGTGTGCTTAATGGATGTATTCACGAACAATGCCAAGATGTTATAAACTATTCTCTTCATTTTTGTCGAGCCCGCTAAATTGCGGTGAGCTTGACTTAATCGCCACTTTCGGCAGTTCGGTATATGTGCGTGCGTCCGTCCGATTTTGTCCGGACCATTAAACTTTGACATGCATGGAGCAATCTTGTTTATATTTGGCGTGAATGTTAACCTCAATGAGAAGGAGTGTCATGCGCAAACCACATGTTCCTTTTTCAAAGGTCAAGGTCACAGTTGGAGGTCAAAGGTCAAATTGAAGAATGAGTTTGTCCTGAGCATTTGTTCTTAATGCATGGTGGGATTTTGATGTAACTTGGCATGAATGTTCACCATTTTGAGACGGAGTGTTATGCGCAAGAACCAGATCCCTAGTTCTAAGGTCAAGGTCACACTTAGTGGTCAAAGGTCAGTTACAAGAATGACTTTGTCCGGAGCATTTCTTTTCATGCATAGAGGGATTTTGATGTAACTTGGCACAATTGTTCACCATCATGAGACGGAGTGTCATGCGCAAGAACCTAGAATTACTTCCCTCTGTTGTTATGAAAAATAGCTTATATTGTAACTTTTTTATTACTGGTTGTATTGAAAAATCAAGACCACTTTTCTGTAGTACAACATTCATGTTACATCCAATTTTGAGGTGTATTATGACCTTTCTCTACTGGTAATGATTTTTGTGTGGACTTTTTTTTTTGCACTCCCAGTCCTTTTGACAGCTGGGGGGCTTGACACGTTGCCCGTGGGCATCTTGTTTAGGTATATTAGCAAATTAACAAATTTTGACATTGGGACTTTGTTCTTGGTCGGTTGCTATATCAGTTCTAAGTGACTTTTTAAATCAATATGTCTCAATTACAGCCAATATAACCAGCATATGAAGCTATTTGCCAACCTCTCCAATAATGATCAACAATTATATTGAGAGTAGTTAGAGGCTCTTATCCAGGTATTGTGTTTATTACATAGGTATTGATTACTTCGAAGGTTCATTATTGAGGACAATATATTGACATGTTCATCGATTATTGATCAAAGAATTGCTGAGCCATGTAGACTTCCATACATTCCATTGTTCAGTTCTAATTCTCGAAGAATAATGAAGTGAACAATTCACACTTATTTATTGAGCTTAGAAAACATTTAGTGCTCCACCAGTCACAGAAGAGTACATTTTACATCAGACCCCAAAGTGTTGGAGACCACTGAGTCTAAATAATTCTTGGCATCTGATTAGTTGTTTCCAAGCAAACATTTGAAATTAGCCAATGGCAAGGTTGTATTCTGTGACAGCTCTCCAAACTCAATTTTATAAGCCTTAGAGTCCGAGCATGATATCTTGAAACATTATGTCCTATTATCCGTAACACGGATATAGTTCTTTCTATTAATGATTTGTGTTTAGCCAGCTCACAGTCAAGATTTTAAGAACAATGAAAGCCAAGCACAAGATTGTGAAGGAGGCCTCTGTGGCCAATTGGTTAGGTTGCTGATTTAGAATCACTTGGCTCTCACTGATGTGGGTTTGAGCCTCACTCGGGTCTTTGTATTCTTCATGTGAGGAAGCCACCCAGCTGGCTTACGGAAGGTAGGTGGTTCTACCCAGGTGCTTTCTCATGATTAAATTAATGCACGGAGGGGCACCTGGGGTCTTCCTCCACCATCAAAGCTGGAAAGTCGCCATTTGACCTAAATTGTGTTGGTGTGATGTTAAACCAAACAACAACAAGATTGTGAATCAGAAGCTAGGCTGTTCTGTCCACTGGTGAGGTGAAAGTTTCCTGTTATGATTTAAGAGAAGATAATGTCAAGTGTCAGTTGTTCTTCACCTCTTATTTAAGTGGGGAAGTTGCGATGTACTTCAGAGAACAAGTTAGTACATCGAGTTGTAGGTGATTTAGGAACACCTGTTGTGTTAAAAGACTGTTACCTGCAAAATTTATTACTTGCATGACTAATGGAAACCTTAACTTTTATACTTGCATAAAACTGAGAATTTTTTGCTACGCCAGTGATCAACCTGGTCAAGCACTACCTGATTTAACCATTTTAGAACACCAGTACTTTAATGCTATACAGCTAGGTTTGGAGGTCATGTTGCTTAGAGGTCAATTTTAACTATTTATTATGTATTGGTTATTCCTATATAGAGAGACAAGGTCTGACAGAATCTGATATACTATTGACAATAATCATGGATTGTCATTTCCCCGATTTTCACATCAGGGCGTATATTTCCGCTAATTACACACCTATCTATTAATTACTTCTGGTGTTAGAAAATTTCATTACTGCTGATTTCATCTGTCAGAAATCAATACCTGATACAAAGTAGATAGTTATCACATGCTAATGAGAGGGAGAGTTTGTATTTGGGTACGAAAGTGGACATTGGTGTGACACTCTATGTCACTAAAATTTATCAATACTTCCAATGGAATTCGTAATGATAATTAACATAAGAGTAACGATTTTACAGAATATTATATATTTATTTACAATAAGTGACCAGTCCAGGATCTAGCAGACTGTGTACATACTGAGATCATTGATCACGACATTTTAAAGCGGTTTAAACTTTACCTGATCAATATTTATATTTGTGAACCCCGTCATATCAGCTATAAGTGTGTAGTGACAATTCTATTTATGGCTGCTTCAATTGATTTCAGTGTATACGAGTGGCTTTTACGAAATAGTTTTAAAATGTATTGAACAGGCAGGAAGTTCCAATATGGCAGCCATTTTTGTTTCACAGACTAACTTCCTTATATGTCTATATTGAAAGGAAATGATGAGTATTTGATAGGTTTTTGTTTTCTGCCAGGAATTTTGTTTTAAGGAAATGGAGCCTAGTTATAAAATTGTGCAATGGAGCCATCACATGAGGTAAACAATCTTGTTTTTAGTATAATTGAACATTTTGTAAACAAACTTTGTTGTTTTTAAGATTTAAATTAGATTTGAATGGTTGGAAGAACATTTGTTCTGCTTATCACAATACAGCATGTTTCCATGGTTATAATGTACACATTGATTTTAGGTGCATTTTATTTACGCTTTGTGGCTTTTACAATGATGAAGTAAGTTTAATCTACAGGCCCTAACAATAGTCATGGTCTCTTCATGAATCGGAACCAAATCTTATCAATTATTTGATTTTATTATCAATTTTTATGGTCAAGAGCAACATTTAAAAGTCAGATTATTGACAGTTTAACAAAATTTTATAAAATTATGAAACTTATCAAATGACCCTTTGCAATATAAGTTTTAAATGTTTGTCATCGTTTGTTTATGTAAAGTATTTACCTAGGTGTGAAATAAGTATTGAAACATTTCAAAACTTGTTACAAGGTTAACAATGGATTACAGTTGAAAAGATAGCTAATAAATAACGATGGCCATTGGGTACATATACGAGCGTATAAATTTTGTTTTCTTCCCTTTTGTTTTGCTAGTTACCATCTCTTTGAGGTTATGTGTTATTGTCAGCTAAGTTAATACATTCCAGTTTGGCTGTAATCTTAAGAGACAATGGCGTTCTTGAATTCCCTTTTAACGGTAGGGAAGGTGCAGGTCTATGGATTGAGGGGTCATGAGCTTAATGCCCGGGCAAAGCCTAAGTTCTCTGTGACGATTTGATAAAAGGCATTGTGTCAGAAGCCATTTCATCCTCCATGTCTAATTCATGCGGAGATGTTGGCAGTTACTTGTGAAGAACAGGTTGGTGCTAGTGCAGAAGCCAGGAGCTCCGTCAGATTAACTGTTCACAGTTGGAAAACGGCATTATAAACTCAGAACAAACAAATTAATTGTAAACAGCACTCAACTGACACCAGAATTAATTACTTTCAGAAAACAGTTTAAAAGTGATATAATTGGAGCTTTACTGAATACTGTCAAACTTGTATATAAGACTATGGGAGAACCAGAAAGCGGTGGTCTCTATTGATGGGTTAAAATGCACAATAAGCTTTTGATCAGGTGGTCTGTGTTCTTAGATTTGACTGTGTTACAGCCGAGTTCCTTTGCATTTATGCTAAACTGAAATTAAAACTAGGGTATTGATGTAAATACTGTGAACCAGCCTCCTGTAAATATAATAATGCTTTCCAAAGAACTGTCATCACTTTATACATGTATATGTCATCTTGGCTGTCAGCAGACATGACTGTTGTGTCTGCATTTAAGGTTCTCTGGTGCAGGTAACTCTCACTGTATATTGCCTGGAAAATGATGACAAGAGTTCATACAACATAACATACTGAATTAAATTTCTGAATATTGAAGTACTGAAGTTGGACTAACTGGGAGGTTCCCCATGACACCCTGAGTGACCTCAGTCTCCTATGCAATTATCTCCCTTTATAACTTAGATTCAGATAATAAGTTGATATTTATCATCGTTTAATCATTAGATTTCGATTACTGGCATTGTCTTTAATGTTTTCTAAGGAAATAATGCTTATGTAGTGATAACATGCGAACAACAAATCTAAAATGAAAATATTTGTGTAGCAAGTCACGACTTTCATGATTAGATGATATTTTTGACATCAGCAATTTAAATGTATCGCTAGAGAAATTGATCACTACAGGAATTGTTACACATTACTTTCTGTTGCCATTGCTCCACAATTTCCAGGGGATTCATTGATTATTTAAGTACAAGGTAGGTCTGTCCTTGCAGCTCCTTATGAACCTTGATTATATGCAATAGGACAATACTATAACAGGGGGAAATCCCCTGCCTCCAGCCCTTAATGAAACTCCAATACAGTTTCTGTCAAATTTCTTGTGTAAACTTTTAGTCCTGGGACTATATCATGAAACTTTAATTAGGCATGTTTCAAAAACCAGCTCTGCAAGACTGCCCATAATGCAGTAGTGAAAGCGAATCTCTTAAAACTCAACTTCCCATATATGAATTCAAATTAACTGCACTAACTTTGAACTTTTTTTTTCATGTCTGTTTTATCGAAATTAAGTAAAAAAAAGATTAATTGATCTTTACAATTTTATGAACTTTAAGTGTTTGCCTGTTCAATCTTGTTTAGTATTTAACTGATGTATTAAAATGTAAAATGTCATGTATGATGGGTTTTCAACATTTTTCTATTAAAAAGGTATCATGTATACCACAAGCTGAATTTTTGTTTGGTTTTGATGAAAGGCTAGAATGGAATGAAGTATTTTTATTTACACTGGTATTCATTCTTTCAACAATGGCTTTGTTAACATCAGACTGTACTGTTTAAAATCTTGAGTTAATCGATTTAAGATGGGTAACTTAAGGTTGAAATTAAATATATACTATAACACTTTTGTTCAAAAACGATGGTAGATTAATACAAAGGACTTGAAAAATTATGAAAAGTTACCACTTTGATAAACGATTTATTCAAATTAAAAAGTACCAAAGCCTGCGAGCTTAGCTCAGTAGGGAGAGTGCAGAACTGTGGATCGCATGGGGCATGAGTTTGATACTCGGGCAAGGCGTATGTTCTCCATGACGCTTTGATAAAAGACATTGTGTCTGAAATCATTTGTCCACCACCTCGTGAGGTCCTGTTGGCAGTAACTTGTGGAGAACAGGTTTGTACTAGTACAGAATCCAGAACATTCAAGTTAGGTTGTCATTACATAACATAACTCAAATACTGTTGAAAAACTGTGTTAAACTCAAAACGAAAAACATAATATTACCAGATGATAATGGAAAGCTTTTATAATGTATTATAATTATCAAGCCAGCAAGTTATCCATTTACTTGCATTGAACTAAGAACTTCTATGAAGAATGTTTGCCTTAACTTTTTTTTGGTACAAGTCAGAGCCTGAGGTCCTAATCCTACCTCCTGAAACATTTTAGGTCCGAAGTAATCGATGACTTCATCCAAGTCACATTTCAAGCTAATATTAAAAATCAAGCTAAAATAAGCTAGTAATTAAAAGCTGTAAACCTTTGGAGAATTTGAAATTTGTTATATGCTTATATATTTTTTTTAGAAAACCCTCTTTCTTGTAATATAATATAACATCATATTAGGTACCAGAAAAAAGATTGTTTATTTTATAATCATTTATACTCCCATTTAATGTCAGTTTTATATTATAATAGCTTTCGGTAGTTGGAATGTTCTGAAATTTGACGTCTTCTGAAAATGTACATGTATTATAATAAAATCCCACATCTCAAGCCCCGTTATTTGTTACCTTAGGATAATACCCCCTACAATAGATTTGTCATCCAAGTTTGTATTTTGTTTGAAAGCACTTCCTTTATCAAGTTATCAAGATAAGAGCTTTTTTGTTACTAAATCCAGCATGTTTTTACATGTTTTGGGCAGAAATCAATTAAAAGTTTAAAACTCAACTAGGCGTTAAAACATCCTGAATTAATGGCTAAGAAAGTTCTTATAAAAACTTTACTTATTTGGACTGCCCTAGGTTTAATGGATCAAAGTTGCCAAATTTGTAGCCCCAGCCCCATCCCACTTCCACGGAATTTTAGAGTGGGTTTTTGTAACGGATCTATACATTTAACCAATCATTCCACCTAAAGCAGACTGTTAAGGTTGTGTGGTGGTTGTTAAAGAAGTGTCCCAGTACTTGGACTTATTGCTGTTATATTTTCTGGTCTCTTTTGGATTATGAAAAACATTTAAATTTTCTGTTATGATAGAATTCTGCTTTACCTGGTGCTAAGGGGTATGAGGGGTGTTGTATATTCCATTACCTCTACAATGAACAGACTCTGTCAAATTGCACTTCTGCTGTTATTTTGATTGGTTGTGTTCTATGCTTCCAAAGGATTTCCTCCCAGATTTTATTGTTACAGTATTTCTTTTATGGTCAACTCTGGATTTATGGTATTTTATTGTATGAATTATTGGTCCAACTGATAATAACACTTGTCTGCAGAGCTCAATAAATTCCACAAAGTGCTTGATATCCTCCAGTGAATTCAAGTTTAATTGACGGCTATTAAATGATTTTTTTCTCAAATGTATTAGATCTATTCTATTAATTAATTAATTTTGCAATGTTTTATTTTTGTAGCCCAACAGTGACATTAAAACATAGAAGGTACAGGAGTAGTTTGCTACAGCATGTAGATAGCTTCTTTCTTTACTAACAACAGATCATAGCAGACAATTACAAAGATGTATTTAATCATGATGTCCTCTTTTAATATTACTATTTGTACACAAAAAAAACCAACACTTGAAATAATATGTATACGGTAAAACTTTAGTGTAATATGAAATTAAATCAGTATGTCTCCCCACCTGACTGGGAGAGACATATAGTTTTTGCCCTGTCCGTCCATCACACTTAATTTCCTATAAATAAATGGAGATTGAACCATTTGACCTAGAACCTTTAAACTTCATAGGAAAATATGTCTTATGGAGTACATGACCCTTATTTTTTTGGGGTCATACGATCAAAGGTGAAGGCCAGGAGGCCTGAAACATGGAAAACCATTTCCAATCAATAACTTGAGAACCACTTTACCCAGAATGTTGGAAGTTCATAGGATGATTGGACATGCAGAGTAGATGACCCCTATAGATTTTGAGGTCACTCGATTAAATGTCAAAGTCACAGGGGCCAGAACATGGAAGACCATTTCCAGTCAATAACTTGAGAACCTGATTTGACCCAGAACCTTCAAACTTCGTAGGATGGTAGGACTTAGAGTAGATGTCCCCTATTGTTTTTGGGATTATTCGATCAAAGGTCAAGATCACCGGGTCCAGAAGATACATGGAAAACGGTTTCCAATCCCTAACTTGAGAACCACTTGACCTAGAAAGTTGAAACTTAATGGAATGAATGGACAATTTACAAGTAGATAATTCCTATATTGCATTTAAGTCATTAGGTCAACCATCAATGTCTCTTTGACTTTCACTTCTGTCCCCAATTGACTTCTTGCCTATACCACTATGCTTTAGGGGAGACATGTGCTTTTCTATAGAAGCATCTTCTAGTTATTATTTGTGAGAGATTAATTTTTATGGTTTCAGAGTTGCATCGGTCACAATTAAATATTTCATTATTTTTTTTCTGAAAAAATTGGAAATCAAAGAAATTATGTCCCCACATAAATGTTTTGACAATGTAATTAAATGTTTTTTCTGTAATTATTGATTTTATGCCAAAATATTAACTTTTTTTATAATACAAAAGTTGTGTCCCAAGTATTTTCTTTCTGTTTCAAATTACATATGTGTAGGGTTGGATATCGTTAAGGACGAAGCGGTCCGATACCGATACCGATACCAACGAAACGATACGGTATTTTTAACGATACCGATACCAAGCTTTGAAGTACATCACATAAGCAATGATTTGGTTAGTATTAAATACACCGTTTTAAGTAGTTATACCGGAAAATTTGCTTTGATATATAAACATTTTAAGTCTGTTAATTTGATGTTGTACTAAAATTATGAAAGAGTAAATAAAATAAACATATTTTACAAACTAGAGTTTTCCAAAAAAAAAAAAAAGAGTAGATACGTCGCTCACTGTGCAATTTAAATCTAGGACTCACTGACTGTGTTAATGCTTGCTCTGCACTGACGAGAACTGTGAAATTCAACACTTACTAGCTTTCAAATTAACCTATTTAACAAGTCAGACTCGTTGTCACTCATGATAAATCTTCAACCAGGTTAACTAGTAATGTATTTAAATTGCAACATTTTTTCCAACACAATTTTCATTGAAAAATAACCCTCAAAACGCTTGAAACAACCAGCAATAACGTATTTCTATTAGTCCGCGAAAACCGATGACTTGTTTACGTAGGTTACAGCTTAGTTTCGTAACTTTTTATTAAAATATTTTTTTTTTTCATTTGTTTTGATAGAATATGACAAAGAGCAAAAAAATGTCGTATATTTTGCAATTAAGTATGATTCACGTAGTTTAAAACGACGGTAAAAGAAGTTTTTTTATAATAATATTTAGCATAGGAAATTATTCGCAAGGCCAGCTCTCCATGTTACTCGGAGCGGTGTCACAGTAAACAATGTCGATCGCGTTATAACTGTGTTTCAAATACTATTTGCTTATTTTCTGCTTTCTTTTGCCGCGGATTTGGTAATTATTTTGTTTATTTACTTTTATGGAAATACCGGAATCGGAACCGGTTCTTTACGAAACGGTATATACCGGTACTTTACGAAGTGATTATTCGGTACGGTACCGATACCGGGAACCGGTATCCAACCCTACATATGTGTACAGTAACAGAAGACAACTCATGCCAAATTCTGATATTATGATTAAACTTCCTCTTTGTTATTGTCTGTTTCAAAATGGTCTACATTAAATTTTATCAAAATTGATATAACTGACATTATCAAAAAAACCCAGGTAATTTCATGTGGATACACCATGGTTGGTTATCTTAGATTTTATGTTGAACAACTTCAGCCTTCTGACATTGCAGGTTATAGGACATGATTGTGATATCACTGTACTTGACTCGAATTTCAATTTTATCTGAAATATGGAAAATAAATGGATCAATTTGGTAAGATTCACTTAAGCTATACTTAAAGTCTGGCTACCAACTATTAAGATAACCATTTAAAAAAATAGATATTTTTAACCAGGTTTTCGTAGAAAACCAGTTATTAGTTTGAAGTATCTTGTCGGGCGGGCGTCAAACTTGGTTTCGACACAATAACTTGCGTTTGGAACAAGCTATAGAAACCAAACTTGACCTGTTGGTAGATGGTAAGGGATTAAAGGTTTGGATTGCATTTGGGGTCATTTGGGTCAAGGTCAATGTCGCTGTTGCTAAAAATAGAAAAATTGGTTTTTGGAAGGTCATGGCCAAATCCCAAAATTTTATATATAATCTTTATTGTTCAATAACTTGAACTACCGATAACTTGAACAAATCTGTCAGTCCTGACGAGTTCCAGATAACGCAGTTTAACTGTACTCAATTTTACTACAGAGTTCAGAAGTGATTAGGGGACTTTGTGTTGCATGGCAATACTTCCTTCACTTGTTTGACCATTTAGTTATTCAGCTGTAAAAGTATCCTTTATTTGAATGTTAATTGCACTACCTGAAATGCAGCTGCAGCTGCTTCATAAAAACTACATAGGATTGTGAAAATACTGAAATTTCATAGATAGATGTCATTGTTAACCTATAGGTAATGTATAGGTAGAGGTTACCAACTCTCTCCAGGATCCATATCAAGATATCACCCTTTATGGTCAGACCTTTTGGACTAGTACCCAGAAACTATTGTGATACTGTGCAAAAATATTTACAGTGTTCACAGTGCTATTAAGAACTGTAACTCTGATTGCATAATAATCAATTTATCTCCCTTTTC
Source organism: Mercenaria mercenaria (assembly GCF_021730395.1). Lineage (NCBI taxonomy): Eukaryota > Metazoa > Mollusca > Bivalvia > Venerida > Veneridae > Mercenaria > Mercenaria mercenaria. The sequence goes on from NC_069364.1 coordinate 41,953,483, forward strand.
ATAATCAATTTTTCACCTGTCATTGTACATTTTGATTTTAAGTGAATATTTTATGGTTATATTGCAAAAATCTTAATGTACAGTACAATTAGTTTCTATTAGCTCACCTGTCACAAAGTGACAAGGTGAGCTTTTGTGATCGCGCGGCGTCCGTCGTCCGTCCGTGTGTGCGTGTGTGCGTCCGTGCGTCTGTAAACTTTTGCTTGTGACCACTCTAGAGGTCACATTTTTCATGGGATCTTTATGAAAGTTGGTCAGAATGTTCATCTTGATGATATCTAGGTCAAGTTCGAAACTGGGTCACGTGCCATCAAAAACTAGGTCAGTAGGTCTAAAAATAGAAAAACCTTGTGACCTCTCTAGAGGCCATATATTTCACAAGATCTTCATGAAAATTGGTCAGAATGTTCACCTTGATGATATCTAGGTCAAGTTTTAAACTGGGTCACGTGGGGTCAAAAACTAGGTCAGTAGGTCGAAAAATAGAAAAACCTTGTGACCTCTCTAGAGGCCATATTTTTCATGAGATCTTCATGAATATTGGTCAGAATGTTCACCTTGATAATATCTAGGTCAAGTTCGAAACTGGGTCACGTGCCATCAAAAACTAGGTCATTAGGTCTAAAAATAGAAAAACCTTGTGACCTCTCTAGAGGCCATATTTCTCAATGGATCTTCATGAAAATTGGTCAGAATGTTCAGCTTGATGATATCTAGGTCAAGTTCGAAACTGGGTCACGTGCGGTCAAAAACTAGGTCAGTAGGTCTAAAAATAGAAAATCCTTGTGACCTCTCTAAGGGCCATATTTCTCAATGGATCTTCATGAAAATTGGTCAGAATGTTCAGCTTGATGATATCTAGGTCAAGTTCGAAACTGGGTCATGTGCGGTCAAAAACTAGGTCAGTAGGTCTAAAAATAGAAAAACCTTGTGACCTCTCTAGAGGCCATATTTTTCAATGGATCTTCAGGAAAATTGGTCAGAATGTTTTCCTTGATGATATCTAGATCAGGTTCGAAACTGGGTCACGTGGGGTCAAAAACTAGGTCAGTAGGTCTGAAAATAGAAAAACCTTGTGACCTCTCTAGAGGCCATATTTCTCAATGGATCTTCATGAAAACTGGTGAGAATGTTCAGCTTGATGATATCTGGGTCAGGTTTGTAACTGGGTCATGTGCGGTCAAAAACTAGGTCAGTAGGTCGAAAAATAGAAAAACCTTGTGACCTCTCTAGAGGCCATATTTTTCACGAGATCTTAATGAAAATTGGTGAGAATGTTCACCTTGATGATATCTAGGTCGAATTTAAAAGTGGGTCACGTGCCTCCAAAAACTAGGTCATTAGGTCAAATAATAGAAAAACCTTGTAACCTCTCTAGAGGCCATATTTTTCAATGGATCTTCATGAAAATTGGTCAGAATTTTTTATCTTGATGATATCTAGGTCACTTGTGCTCAAAAACTAGGTCACTATGTCAAATAGTAGAAATAACGACGTCATACTCAGTTCAACACTGGGTCATGTGGGGATAGGTGAGCGATTCAGGACCATCATGGTCCTCTTGTTCCATATGAGAATTACCTTCCTTTTATATTGTGATTATTCTTAATACTGAAATAAATTTTAATAAAGTGTATCAGGACTTATTGAGTCGTTGATAAGTGACTCTAGTATTATGATGTGGCTAGGAGTGACTCTTAGCCTGACACTGTTATATTATGATGGATGTGTATTATGTAACACATTTTCTTTTTTCTTCAAACTACCTTTGACTTTTCTAAATGGATTTATATCATACTTTTAATTGTTACTCCCTCATCATCGACCACATAGTAGCAAGGTTCTGTAACTGCTTCATCAAAAATAGTTCATGAATTTTGCCTAATTTTACTTAGAATTATTTCTGCTTATTTTTTGCGCTTTTGCTCTAAGTTTTGGATTTCTTTCAAACTAAAAATGTTTTGTTTCTTTTATTATCTTGTTTCAGAATATAATATTATACATTGTATTATGGCCTGCTCCATTACTCTGACATCATTGTTTTATGAATAATGTGCCCTTTTACTAAGACTTCAAGATGAAAATTTTGTTAGTATATTTTCACTCTTGTTTTGAAATTACCCAATGAAATTACTTTTTAAGAATCATAATAAATTCTAACAAATATATTTGTTGACAATTTCCAGTGATTATGAATATTATCATATACGTAGAATTCTTATGACTTTTATGATCCCTTTATTAGCTCACCTGTCACGAAGTGGCAAGGTGAGCTATTGTGACCGCTTGATGTCCGTTGTGCGCAGTGCATCGTCAGTCATGCGTCGTGCGTCGTCTGTCAACAATTTCTAAACAAATCTTCTTCTTGAAAACCACTGGGCAAAATTACACCAAACTTCACAGGAATGATCCTTGGGTGGCCCCCTTTCAAAATTATTCAAAGAATTGAATTCCATGCAGAACCCTGGTTGCCATGGCAACCGAAAGGAAAAACTTTAAAAATCTTCTTCTCAAAAACCAGAAGCCCTAGAGCTTAGATATTTGGTGTGAAGCATTGCCAAGTGGACCTCTACCAAATTTATTCAAATCATGACCCCGGGGTCAAAATTGATCCTGCCCCAGGGGTCACTTGATTTTACATAGGAAAATCTTAAAAAATCTTCTTCTCAAAAACCAGAAGCCCTATAGCTTAGATATTTGACGTGTAGCATTGACTAGTGGACCTCTACTAAAGTTGTTCAAATCATGACCCCGGGGTCAAAATTGACCCCGCCCCAGGGGTCACTTGATTTTACATAGATTTCTATAGGAAATCTTCAAAAAAATTTAAGAAATAAACCAGAAGGCCTAGAGCTTAGATATTTGACATGTAGCATTGCCTAGTGGACCTCTACAAAATTTGTTCAAATAACGACCCCGGGGTCAAAATTGACCCTGCCCCAGGGGTCACTTGATTTTACATAGGAAAATCTTAACAAAATTTTTCTAAAAATAAACCAGAAGGCCTAGAGCTTAGATATTTAACATGTAGCATTGCCTAGTGGACCTCTACAAAATTTGTTCAAATCATGACCCCCGGGACCCCGCCCCAGGGGTCACTTGATTTTACATAGGAAAATCTTCAAAAATTTTCTTAGAATAAACCAGAAGGCCTAGATCTTAGATATTTGACATGTAGAATTGCCCAGTAGACTTCTACAAAATTTGTTCAAATCATGACCCCAGGGTCAAATTGACCCCGCCCCATGGGGTTACTTGATTGTACATAGAAAAATCTTCAAAATTTTCTAAAAATAAACCAGAAGGCCTAGAGCTTAGATATTTGACATGTAGCATTGCCTAGTGGACCTCTACAAAATTTGTTCAACTCTTGACCCCCCCCAGGGTCAAATTGACCCAGCCCCAGGGGCTACTTGATTGTACGTAGGGAAATCTTCATAAATTTGCTGAAAATAAACCAGAAGGCCTAGATCTTAGATATTTGGTATGTAACATTGCCTAGTAGACTTCTACAAACTTTGTTCAAGTCATGACCCCTGGGGTAAAATTGGCCCCGCCCCAGGGGTTACTTGATTGTACATCGGAAAATCTTCCAAAAAATTTCTAAAAATCATCAGTTTGACATTTGAAACATATAGCTCATATTACTCAGGTGAGCGATCCAGGGTCATCATGACCCTCTTGTTAAAAATGACGTTGGATATAGTGTGTCTGTGTGTGTGTGCATCGTTGTGTTAATTGGTCAGTGCATGCCAGTTGTGTATGCACAAAATTGTGTTCAGCTGATAACTTTGCTGTGCATTGACATATTTTGAAATCACATGGCTCAGATAATCATGGTAACATGACAAAATTTTGCATAAATGCAAGATCCAAAAACCTGACACATTGGTCAAGGTCACACTTAAAAGTTGAAAATTAAAGGTATTATTTCTTGTCTGCTGTTTAACTTTTTCTTGCATAGACATTCAAATACTTGGGCACAAATTTTTATTGTAACAAGCCATACTGTTACCTTAAAGGTCAAGTTCACTTTAAAAGATTAAGGTCATTTTTTTCTTGATGGCTATGTAACACTTTCAGGCATGTATGGACATTCATAGAACTTGGCATAAACATTCACTGTAACAAGATGGTATGTTGTGCTCAAGACCTATAACCCTACCGTAAAAGTCAAGGTCAGACTGCGTTTTTTTTGTTCAGTCTATAACTGTGTAGGACATTCAAATTACTTACAACAAACACTTACAATATGACATGCAATAATAAGACAGTCGGTTACGTGCAAGACTTCGACCTCTAGATCAAAGTTCAAGACCACACTTTAATAGAGGTCTGCCAGAGATTTTATGCCATTGTTCTTGCCTGGTCTCATAGAAGGCTATTTAGATAATATCTTTTACCATAACAAGACAAAATAAATTTTAAAAATTTAAAGGTGAAATAAATATGTAAGGTCCTTTTTCATTTTCATTCCATAAATTCCGAATGCATAATTGAGCCGCGCCATGAGAAAACCAACATAGTGGGTATGCGACCAGCAAGGATCCAGACCAGCCTGCGCATCCGCCCAGTCTGGTCAGGATCCATGCTGTTCGCTAACGGTTTCTCTAATTGTAATAGGCTTTGAAAGCGAACAGCATGGATCCTGACCAGACTGCGCGGATGCGCAGGCTGGTCTGGACCCTTGCTGGTCGCATACCCACTATGTTGGTTTTCCCATGGCACGGCTCAATTATGTTCTGTTGTCAAAATGCCATTACTCGCAGGACCCTAGCAGTACCTGGGCTAGACTAGCCACTAGACTGATAATAACTGTATTTCTGTATTTTTTCCTTTTTTTGACTAATTCAGTTTCATAGGGACAAAAGCCAGTCTATTTTAGAGATTTTCACACAGGACTGATGTTGAAATTATCATGATATTATGATATTGGACATAGGATATAGACTGGCTCAGTTCACTACATTCAATCATAAAAATGTAAAAAGATATTATCATAGTCTAGGAGCTAGTCTATACCTGGGCATCCATATGACTTGTTTCTAGTTTGGAATTAAAATCTTTAATATTGTCAAAGAAGTTTTTCTTGTTTATGAACCAGATTCAAGACATGCAAATATTTCTATCAACATTATAAGTGCAATATTATATCTTTACGTCATTAGTAATCAAAATATACAAATAAGAAAGTGAAAAGATGTTTTTGTAAGAAATCATTCATCTGACCAAATTGTGATCAACATCTTGTGGGACATGTTCAAACATATCAGCTGACATGTTGTCACATATATATGTTTTTAAAGCATGCAGTAACTGTGTGAAAAACAAGTGTAAAATTGTATATTAAATGTATGTATATTATGTTTACATTGAGAATAGATTTAAATAATATTTATTAAAGCTTAGGAGAGTAAGAGAACTTTGATTTTATTTTTGTGCTGTTGATCGGATATTTTGGAAACATTTTGATGTACGATAAATTGAAGTAAGTTCTCCCCTTTTAAATAATGTAATTTTTTTAGTGTCATATATACAGTATTTGGATAATTTGATGTTGAATGAACCGTTGATATAATTATTGCATAATTATTTTATATGCTGATTTTACTGAATTTGATTAGCAGAAAAGTATTTTTTTAATTATTGGCTATATACTTTGGTAAAACGGGATATTTTTGCCTTGTGTAAACTGCAGATACAGTATTTTCTTGAGTGATATGTTGCCATTTTTGAAAAAGTAAGATATAATATATCATGACTAGCTTAATTACATGTAAAACATACAAATTTTCAATAGCTAAATTTCAGCAACTGTATAGTTTATAGTATTACCTTAATAGTTTTCATTGTCAGAAAAGACTGAATGTATTTCACCATAATTTTCCAATAATTCATAGAAAAATATGGATGAAATCTAGGTAAGCCTTGGTATTATAAAATGAGAACACACCTTTATAATTAATATTCCCATTTTGCTTTAAACCTAATTATTATAAAATTAATATCTCCTGTAATGACAATTTATGATGCCATGTTCATTAATCTAGATGTCAGTAGGAGAATTTATCATGTTGCAAATATGTTTTAGCTCAAGAAATTTGTCTGAGGTATATATTGATTGAGACTGCAAACATTCACAAACTGATGATTTTATACTGGGGGAAAAAAATGTTGCTAGGTAGCTAGCTAGTGTCAATTACAGTCTTTGTGCAGACAGTCGCGTGTATGTATGGTGGCCCTTGTACAGTATTGGAATTAGTTCGTATATAGTGTAATAAAATTGCGGAAAGTAACGTTACTGTGCCTTATTTGGAAGTAGTTTATGAAAAGATGATAGGGAAGAAATGGAAAGAGGAGGGGCTCCTTGCCAACATGGATAGCGAAGCTGATAAGACTGTAAGGTATTGCATGATAGGTTACATCTGAAAACAGTAGAATTGTAAGAAGATTAAATGTTTTTTTTCCCCTGAGAAGGTAATTCAGCTTCTGTGTTAAAGGTGTCTTGTTATTATAAAAAGTAAATATTTCTTAGCTTTTTTTGTTTTATATATGCTGTAGGCACACAAAAACTGCTTTTATCCATCTTTTATATTGTTATTTTGATGACATCGTTTTAAAATGGTATCAGTTAGAACATAACATATTTTTCCAAGAATTGTCGTTTTAAAATGGTACCAGTTATAGAACATAACATATTTTTCCAAGAATTGTCATTTTAAAATGGTACCAGTTAGAACATAACATATTTTTCCAAGAATTGTCTAAAGAAATCAGCACTTCCTGTTTACATCTTTCTGAGTAACAGTAATGTGTTTTTAGGCTCATTTTACAGATCAGTAGCGGGTAATTTGTCATAAAAGCTCATTTTCTTCTAATGAAAGTATTGATTAAAGGGAAAAAATGTCAGATCATCAAATAAATGAAGTAAAAATCATCTCTTTTATGAGAACTTAGCTGCATTTATGTTGTGATAGATCTCTGGAAGGGCTTTAAGTGACTGTTGAGCGATAAATATGATACCTACCATTGCATATATCATCACCAGACTTAAACACACATCAGTATTTAACATTTTACAGTTAATATTTTGTGGATATCATGGCCAGGATAGCACACATTGACAGTTAATATCTTGTAGATATCATGGCCAGGATAGCACACATTGACAGTTAATATTGACATTTAATATCTTGTGGATATCATGGCCAGGATGTCACACATTGATAGTTAACATTGACATGTGTGCAGTAAGTATCTTGTGGATATCATGGCCAGGGTATATATAGTTAAACACATAGACAGTTAATATTGATAGTATTAGAATATCTCGTGCATATCTTGACCAGAATAACACACATTGACAGTTATCCTCTTGTGGATATCATGGCCAAGATAGCACACATTGACATTTTGGCGATAACACATATTAACAGGATTAAAATACCTTCTGGATATCATTAACAGAATGGCATATACTGTTAATATTTTGTGGATATAATAACCATTTAACCATTCTACGGATATCATGTCCGGGATAGCGAATATATTGATAGCTATTAGTAATATATTGACAGTTTAAAGATATCTTGTAGATATCATGGCCTAGATAGCAAACACGAATTGATAGCTTATATAATGACAGTATAAAGATATCTTGTAGATATCATGACCAGGATAGCACACACTCATTGATAGCTTATATAATGACAGTATAAAGATATCTTGTAGATATCATGACCAGGATAGCACACACTCATTGATTTTGGTCATACATGTAAAGCAAACAACTTTCCTTTTCACGTACTTTTGCTTTTACTTCACCTAAATTGCGCCTTGTTGAGTCGGCTAAACGATGTAATCGTTTTGACGAGTCCTTGCTATCCAGCGATTCTCTAAGTCTAAATGGACCAAATAACACAGTGAAGCGATGTAGTTCCATTAGATTTCTCAAACTTCAAACAGTTCACTGCAAGAATGAAATTAAGTTGCGTGAATTCCCTTTGCTATGACCAATATACGATGTAATCTGTCATATTTATGACTTGTAATTGTGCAATACTCGAATGTAACTCATTAAGCATAAATGTGCATTTTATGAATTGCGCAGGCTTACAAAGCTTGCGTAACATCCAGCGAAAGACAAAAAATAGTTCCACAGGGCTCCAGATAAGATGCGTATTAGCGTAAATTACGTATAGAAATAATGCAAATACGCATGTCTAATAATTTCTAAACTTATATAAAATTACAGAAATGCACACAATGCTTTTTTAAAAAACAAAATCTGAATCATCTGGATGCGTAAGGTAACATAGCCGATCCCGATCAGCCTTAATTCTCCCACATTGAACGTATACACGCATCGTATGATTTCTATAAACTTTGCGTGGGTTTCTACACACACACATGAATTTTGCAGTCAGTAAACGGATAAATTATCGGAAGAAGAAGCTCTTACTGGTTTGTTTAGTTACTACAGATATTAAAAATGATTTTAATTCTTATTTTTCGAGAAATAAACAAATTGGCGAAACATTAAATTGTATTTTCTTGTAGTTTTTGAAATCGAAAGTAGGTCGTCTATGTTTGGCGAAATGAAACAACTTTTTTATGAAAAGATTTAAATAAGAGGTAATTTAACCATAAACTTCAATGTCAGATACTGCCAATTGCTGCTAAATGTCTTCGTATCATCACAATTTGTAAAATATATTGTTCAAACTGGAGAAAAGTTTAATCGTATCCGGATATAATATTTTGGGTAAATATCAAGCTGTGTTATGAAATTTTAAGAAAAAAACTAAAAACAAACTGAAACTGGTAGACTATACTGTCAGTACATCAATCATTAGCCGACTCAGGCCATTCAGGCCTTTGATTTTTAGTTTCATACCAGTGAAAAATTTATTTTTCAGTGTGAAAATACATATATATATTTCACTTATATATTTCTTCTGTTCAGTAAATAACATGTAATTAAATTAAATGTTACTTTAGGGGGTAAAAAAAGAAGTAAAAACATGCCTGTAAAACCCCTTGCAGGTCTCTTTGTGCCAAGCCCCACCCCTACCCCCAACCCTACCCCCAACCCATATCTTTGGGGATTCACTTTAGATTTGCCCTTGTTCGTAATTCTTTGCCTGTTTGTCTATCCTTCTGTCTATCTGCCGGTCCATGTACATATCTCAAAAAGTATTTGACCTAGAGCCATCAAGCATCTCAGGGTTATTATTCAGCATGTGAAATTGTGCACACAGCCAGACCGGAGTTATGAAACTTGACTTAGAAATATGAATACTGTGACAGGAAATGGGGGCAACGGTTTCTTATGTACACACACATCAAGTTTTTCTCAGAGAGGGGAAGGGTTCTCTGCCTTTTATATGAGGTGACAAAAACAGAATGAATAATAGGATAGTATTTAAGCAAATGGGGAAGAAATACTTTATTTATTTTAAGTCTATTTTATGGGAACATTTCTGAGGGGAAAGAGCCTGGGAATGGCTCCTGTTGAACAAGGAAAAAAGCCCTGCCATATAGAATCATGATTTCAAGAGTGTCTAAGATGATTTAGTCAGACACTTGACTATTTTTGTACATTTTACATTTCTTAATAGACTTGAAGAGGTATATATATTGTGAACAAGTCACTTTAAACGCACCTTCTACTGAATTTATTTCAGTTTGAAGTGTTTGTTTTACAGAGACATAGACAAGTGTATATTCACATATTTAAAAAAGATCTTTTTTCTGTTTATAATATTATACATAATACTCCATTTGATTATAAGTGACCTGAAGTGGATTTTTTTTGTTGGACAAAAATATCTTGAAAAAAAAAGCAATGCTTTGTTCCATTAATGTATTTCATTTTAAGTTCTGTTTTGTATATTTTCAGGCCTACAGATCCGAGCAACCACAGCTCCAACATAATGAGTGGTGTCCCTGGAAGGTAATAGTTCTTTTTTTTTTTTCATTGATATAGTTATAAAACTGGTGATGATTTCATTAAAGACATTGTTAGCTGGTTTTGGTTTGTTCGGCTTTATGCCACACCAACACAAAGTCATATGGTGACTTATTACCAGCTTTTGATGGTGTAGGAATAGCCTTGGCATCCCTGTGGACACCTTGGTAGAACCAAAACGGTTTGGAAGGCCTACTGGAAGGCTTCTTCAAACGATGAGGTCTCAGTGTCGTGTAGGTGAGAGGCAGGCAAATAGAAGTAGAAGCTGACCACCAGTCCATAGATCCTTCAAGAAATATCTGCACAGAAAAGTTTTTCTGTCATAGTTTAGGATCATCTCACAATGACAGGCTTGTTAATAAATAAGACTTAATCAGAAATTTTAATGCAATAAAATTGTCACATATTACTAGGATGAAATTTGTTAGGAAACGTTTGACAGTAGATGCAATAAATCAAATAAAATGTGTGTATGTAATATCATTTTATAACACATTTATGCAGCTTACCAAGATTATGTCCAGAATTCATGAGAGACAACTAGAAAATTTGCCTGAAATAATAGATAATTATCTGAATATGTGAAAATATTTGCATGAACATGCACTAGTTCAAAGATGATTGTGTTTTATTTTCCAGTGTGCAAGATGACTATTCTCAGTCACAGAAGAATGAAAGACTGCGGAAAGAGGTAAGAATGTAAACAAATTCTGTGAAGTCCGGGCACAAAATTTTGTGGTTTTAGCTCTCATGTGGAAATGAATTTGTGGATTTCAACTTTTGAACATGAAATGAATTACAATTTTACTTTTCCAGTGGGACTTAATTTTGTGGAATAAAACAACAATGAATTTCACCAAAATTAGCCCCCAGCCCCCACCCCCCACTCCCAGGAATATTTATTTCACAGTATCTGAGTTACATATGGAACATTTAACTTTGGTTAATATGGGAACTTATGGCAGTAATGTTTCAATAAGCCTACTTTTCTACAAAATTTAATATCTTGTTTTTTTGCCTGAAAATGTCGTATAGCTTCAATGTGGTTATTTAAGAAAAAATAATAATTTCATTAAAAGATAATGAGACATGCTTGGCTTGCCTTCAAACATTTAAGAAACTTGATCCCCTGGAAAATAATTATGATGCATTCTGCTTTCTTAATATGAAACAAATGACAAATGATATGCTGTACATGCTAATTCATCTGCCATGGCACCTTGTATCCTAGCAACAGGTTGATTAATAGTAGGGAAGAAGTATTAAAAGCACATGATATTGTAGAAATTAAAGGTTTTCATCAGGAAGCTGATTTCAAGCCATCCTGTTTCATCAGCAATTTATGTAAAATCCTGTGTGACTAGAAGTTCAATAACTGTCTGTTTTGCTGAATAGTTTTGTCATTCAAATGAAAAAAAAAAAGATATTACTTCTTGATCGAGTACAAGTTCACCCTTGTTACCCAGATAATACGAAATGATATGATAATTCCAAAATACTACAAACTGGATGAACTGTCAAACTTGGTAAGGACATTGTTTATTTAAATATTTTCTAATTACTTATTCTGATCGTTAAAGTGTTATAACTGATTCAAAATAGTTTACAAGCTGTACCATTTGCACTAAACAATTTGCATATGGGACATATTATTCACTTTGGAAACCCTTTAACAATGTTTACATTTTGCTTTTGAGAACGAGTTTGGCGATTCAAACCGTTGTCAACCTCATTTAATGGACTTTCGGTAATGAATGTTATTTTGTAATTTTCAGTTAATATATAAACAATGATATGAACATGTTAGGAAGTATTTATCTTAGATCAAATAACCCAAATTTACAAATATATAAGCATATGTATTAGTCGATGAATACTGACCAAAGTGTTCACAGAAATTTCGAAGATAAAGCCCAAAATGTTATATGGATAATAGTCAACATTGTAAACTGACACGAAAAAGAAACGCAACAAGTATTGTAATAGTTAATATTTATAACCTACTGATGTTTAGCCATACAAATTTATATGTGTAATCAAAGTAAACATAACAGAAAAAAATTTTATCATCAAAAAATGAATATCGTCTGAGATCATATTTCTTTCCATGCTTCAGCGTCAGTGCAGTCAATAACGCGTATAGCCACCATTTCTCTGTATGACAGCCTATACAAGGGTGGACTTGAAGGTGGAATTTATTGTTACCCATACTATGACTCTGCCACCATTGTACGGATAAACCTCACGCACACAGTTATTTGCGAAACGTTCGTTGCGGTGTCTGTATATTCTGACCTATTCGTCAGCGTGATGGAGATTAAATCTTGATTCGTCGCTAAATACAACAATTCCCCACTGACGTCATCGGTTATTTAGAGCCCAGCATTGCTTTTCTTGACAATGACAAGAGTCTGACATCTAGTTGGACAACGGAAATGAATCCCGCGTTTACGCAAACAATTCATGACTGTGTCACGGTGAATTGGTCGTCCGGGATTTCCAATTACAACATGTGACGTGGATTGCGACGTCACAAAGCTGTCACGTAAATGACGTTGAGGTATCATATCAGACGCGGTGCAACTGACTGTGGACGGTCACCAGCTGTTACTGTAATGTTAACACGTTCAACTAATGTCGAAATTGTTAATTTTGAAACATTGTATCCATGAAATTCCACCGGTTAAAAGTCCCAAAATTCGATTTCTCTCTGCCATATTTAGCCTTGGTATTTGAATAAGGAATTTAATCGGTGTTGAGTATACTCCTTGTAAATGAGGCAATGTATAGATCAACTTTATGCATCGAGGCGTGTCTGCATTTTTAGGTCATAACAATACTGCGGTAAACACCGAAAATAGCGGTTAAGTCACGCCTAATTGGCGTTGAATTATACACAGCAAAGTTTGTATTGATTCGCCTCATGGTTAAATAGCACGAGGTTCACGAGCATTTTGCGCAGCGCCATTTAGATGACCGGAAGCGAAATATGGAATATAAGTATTGATGTATGCTCTTAAAACGAAATGGTGAGGAAATATAATTGTTGCGTTTATTTTTCGTGTAAGTTTAGTTTGATATTTGCTGTTCTTAAGGTAGAATTTTGTATATTAGATAAATATACGCATGAAATGTGGTAGCTTATTGCTGTAGCATGCTCAATGCAATGTATTATACACGTGGTCAGTAAGAGAGGTCTTGGTGTACCAATATGTATACCTAGGTATTCAGAATGTGAACAGGGTTTGTGCTATTAGTGATTATAAAAGGTAGTTGACAATCAAATACATGTATGTATTTTATATGGAATATGGAGACCGTGGGGTAAAAAAGGACAGCGGGGGGAAATAATACATATGCACATGTGTACTTGATACCAGGAAGGTGCAAGTTGTACACTGTGCCTGTTACCAGCATAAAAATGTTAACAGGCTCATATCATCATGTTGTTACAAAGTAATTTATCAAAACATGTCCACGCACACAAAACTGGATAATCTGTAATGGGATGTCAATGAAAAAAATCAATTATGGCTCTTATCCACTTTCAAAGACAATGCATGTAGGGCATTATCCATGGTCATTTTTGGCTATTATCCATTTTTCATACACAGATCAATATAAATGGTTTTGACATTAAAACGGCAAAAGTAATCAACTTACTGTAAACTATGACAGATAGTGAAATGGTAGAGTCGTATTATACAGTGAATTACAAGCATGAAAAACAATTCTAAATATTTTTTATGATTTTTCAAACTAAACTTACATGGTTTTTGTAAACTATTTAACATATTGTGTATTGTGCCACAGTAACTTACCGAAAAACGTGAAATTTTCAAAATCGTTGATCGGCCATTTTATAGCATGTTGGAGTTACCACATCATTTTGTATTATCTGGGTAACAAGGGTGAAGTTGGCTTCTACATAGTTTCTGTTCAAAATTTACTTTGTTCAAACTTACACGTAAGTTACCTGTAATGAAAGCTTTATTTCTACACAACGTGACATTTTCCTAACAATGAAAGCTTTATTTCTGCACGACACGAGTTTCCTACTAATGAAAGCTTTATTTCTGCAGGACATGATACTTACCTGAAAATGAAAACTTTATTTCTACACAACACAATAGCTACCTCTTAAGGAAAGTTATATTTTTACACAACACGATAATTACCTTTCAATACATTAAGCTTTATTTCTGCACAACACGGTAGCCTTTCAATAAAGGGGTGCAACTTTTGTAGAATTTTGTTTTCCTTTTTATGTTGTTGGATATTCTGTTTCAAACGATCAGTGTTACCCTAGTTTTTCTTTTGGTTTAAATGATTGACCAGACAAGTGGCTTCTGGGTAGCTGAGTGACATATTTGGTTATCTCACAACCTTAGAGAAAGCAGTCATAGAGCATGCCAGCAGAAATACTGGTAAACCTGTGCAAAGAAGGCACCTCCATCAATCAGTTACCTTGTTCAATGACAAAAAGGTTGTTCATGTAAATTTTGACTTTAATCAATAATCTGTTGGTTCTTAAAGACCACTGTGTGTCCATTCTTTTGATAGCAGCTTGCAGCTTGAAGCGAGTTTGTCTGTATTCTCACATTAATTTTGTCAATTCTTTGTAAAGGAAAGAAATGAATCTAGTGCCTCTTCATTTTTAGAAACACAGAATTGAAGAGGAGAGACGGAAAAGAAGACAGGCAAACACTATGATTGTTGCTAACCCAGACGGCAGGCCGTCATCAGGGCGTAAAGCAGGCAAAGAGGAACGACGACCCATACTGCGTGATGGATCCTCACCTAAACCATCCACACCAACAAATTATGGTACGCCTGTTTTTTTTTCTGGGATTATTGCTTTAAATATCAGTAGAATAGATGCTTTTGTAAATGCTTGATTTATTCCATGTTACAAGGTATACATTATGTTAACGGAAAATAATGAAGCTTTCATGTAACTTTTGTTTTGCCGTGGGACAAATTTGCATTGCTAAGAAATCAGGTTTCTTAATTGGTGGAGATAATTCCTTTTAATTCTAAAGAGGATTTTAAATTAATTTGTAGCTCTGTTTGCAAAAAAGTAGCAAAAATTAAAATGTAAATGGCTAAAAGTAGAGTATCAGGGGATGCAAAAAAATATTTGTCTTCCATTTTCGGATCATTTATAGTGCTTAAAGATACAGTAGTGATTTTAGATTCAAATTAGAAAACTTCTTAATTGAATCATTTGTGCCAGTATGTGAAAATATGTTTTGTTTTAACATTCAGAATTTTTAAGAGACAAAAATACATCGACTACATCCCATATGTCTTCAGGTAGAGAGTTTAAATAAGTTCAAACGCTTGAAATTTTTACTTGTTGTTTTTATGTTTTACAAATGTCTTGTATTGAATTTATTCTTTAAGTGTTTTTTTTTTGTTGTTGTTGTTTTGTTTTTAGAAAAAGGTCTGTTTATACACATGACACATGTTTCAACTAACTCGGCTCAGCCACACTGTCTTCTATATAGTGCACAGTTCTGTTATCACATATCAGCCATATTTCTCAGTCCCTGTTACATTTAATGTTTTAAAATATAGGAAGGACACACTGCTTTATTACTGAGAAATTACTAAGGCCTTTTTTTCAACAAGAGTCAGACTTGCAGCTTTTTTATGCCCCCGAAGGGAGGCATAGTAGTTTTCAACTGTCCGTTCGTTAGTTCGTTCGTTCATCACAACGTTAACTTTTTGCATGGAGGCACTACTCGCGAACCACTGCACCCAGGACCTTAAAACTTCACATGCTGATAGTACTTATTGAATACACGACCCCTACTGACTTTGGGGTCACCAGGTCAAAGGTCAAGGCGCTGCGGGGGGCATTTGTCACCATTAGTGACAGCTCTTGTTTCTAATTATTGGGCTTGGACAGTCACTTCATTAATATCTTTATTTATATAATAACTGAAAAGAAAACTCAGAGTCACAATGCTTGAGTTATCATGGGTCACGGGGGATCAAGACATAGAAAATACAAAGAAAATGACTAGGAACCAAGACAAAAAAACTGGGAAGCAGTTAAATTGAGTCAGCCTTTGTGATTGAGCTTTCAAATAATGAAAAAACAAGAAATGAAAATTGTACTGCTGCACAAATGTTGAATCTGCCTGTTATATATAAACCATGAAATGTTGTTCTGTTCTTAATTGAGGTTGCAGTTCACCGAAAAATTCTTGTATGTTTGTTGGGTAATGTGTTTGAATGTTTGTTTCTTTATGTTCTGCAAAATGTTCTTTAATACAAGTTGTCATGCAATGGTGAAATTTAAATGCTAGAAGGATAGGAAATAAATCTTGTTTAAAGTGTTTTAATTTTGACTTTAATTGTTCTGTGCCTATAGGGTTTATATCTGTTCATAATATACCAAGTATTAAAGAGAAAAAGCAAGTTGTTTTTATTGTGTTTGTCGTAAAGTTTGTTGTTTCGTTTACAATTTTATGTTTAAATAAAAATAGTAACATTATTGTTAAAGCATAAGGTCTTGCATCTATAAATTTGCAAATACGATTTCAAAGTCGGCCGAGTCTTTTAGTTATCCTTACCCGGGAAATGGTCATTGTGCAAGAAATGATCGTTGCGTTAATTATTAAGATTAATACAGATATCTCGTTCTATCATGAAATCATTAACTTTCATGGACATGAAATTTTGTGGTTTTGACAGGAACAGCTATTTCACGGGGGGTAAGAATTTGGCTTCTAGCATAAAAAAAATAGGAATTTGACTTGCTGGTTGGGATTTAATGTTATGGATTGACACAACCACAAAATCCGCGAAAAATTAGTTCCTCACGAATATTAATGATTTCATGGTATATAATGTTTATCTAACATTGAACATTTTATTGTGAACAGAATACCTAGGGCCTGCAAGTTATGACGAGAACGTAGACAGTACCAACACATCAATCCGAATCAACAATGCGACGGAGGACAGTTGTAGTGATGGACTCAGCGATAGTGATGATATTCCTACTATCGAAACGGAAGGTACGAATTTTAAGTGTTTAGATGATTTGTTTATGTATAAGAAATCAAAACATTTCAGAGAGAGCTCAAAACAACTGATATATAAATATATGCAGACGTTTATATATCCAGAAATGATCCTAAATTTCTGTCATGTGAGGGCAGTCACCCAGTTGGGTTGCAGAAGGCTGGTGGCTTTAGCCAGGTGCCAGCCTGTGTTGTTCAGTCTTCCTCTGCAGCTGAAGCTGGAAAATACACAGATTATTTTAATTATGTTTGGGGTGATCTGAATTTCAACAAACAACCATTACAATACTTCACATAGAGTCAAAACGGATGGTGTAATGACAGCTTTGTATAATTACCATCATCGGTTAGTGTCTGAAATCAAGATTTTAAATTCATAACAGATTTCCTGCTCAGAGCATGTTGTTGCATGACATTATATAGCGGTATTGGGTTTGCATGGTGGAAAAAGCTTGTGATTTGAAGGGAGATAACTTGAATGTTTGTTGCAAAATGTTTTACCTCAGTTGTCTTTTATTTTTATGGTTAAAATTGCATGTGATCATGTTCTGTTGCCTGGAAACATCTCTGTATGATAGAGCATTGAAATCATAAAACATTTTCTGGTATCATATTCTGTTCTACAATTATTCTGGGACAGTATATGATCTTTACGAAGAGATTTTAAACTCCGAGCTCTTCATTTGTAGTGTTATTGTCATGTGAGGTAGATGTTTCCTTTAAAAGGCAAGAAATATTGATAGATGAAAAATGAAAGTTTACCAGTTTTTTTTTTAATTTGTATTCTAAAAAAAGCATTTAAATAACATTGTAACTGTAAATATGTAACTAGCTGTAAATTAATCATTAAACAAAAATTATTAGCCTATCAAACAATTGGGCTAAATATTGGCCAAGTTTTCAAAAATTGTCATTTTGAAATTTTTTCCACAGATCAAAACTTTATTGTAAAATGTTTTTGTTTTGCTATGCTTGTGAAAGCTAGGCGTGGCTTTTCATTTCCAGTAATGGTACTTTGAAAATATATTGTCAAAAAGTAATAATGATTAATGAAAGAAACAGAGACAAAATTCAGCAAAAAAGTTGGTTATGATTGGTAGTAAAAATATGTTTCCCCATACTTCAAAGGGACTGACCTCCAGCTTGTACATCAGCAAAGAAAAAATATAAATTTTAAGATATCATTACCTAAATTTTCAAATATCTTCAGATGGTGTATTGGTCAATATGGTAGGAAATTTTTTATTGCTTTCCTGACTTGTTTCTTTCTTGATTTAGCACTTACGAAAAAAAGTTAAGAAACAAAAACCCAGAACATGACAAAACTTCAATTTTAAAGAAATATCATTTTTAGCCGATATCTAGAGTTCAGTCCCTTTAAAAGATACATTTACATTTATGTATTTACGTTTGCTTTTGTTATCCCTTTTGTTTTTATGTATTCTGTACATGGAATCATTGCTATTTTGGTGCAGGCAACATACACGGATATTCCAAAAACAAAAAAGACAAAAAGGGAAGCCCAGGAAATAATTGGGTTCATTCCCCAGAGAGAAATTTTGAGTTCTCAAACCCTGAACTTAGTCCTCAGGAGCAGGGGACAAGAGATCAGCGTACTAGAACCCCAGATTTCAGGGCTGAGCCCCAATCTGAGATTCCCACAATGCAAGGTATTGTACTGTGCAAGAATGTACTCGGTGACGGGTTTAGTTTTAGAAAAAAAGAATGTAGTATAAACTTTCCTATATTAACAGCTTTGTGTAGCTTTGCTTTCATTTCAGGTAGCTCAAAATTTCCTATGATGTCATACTTTTTTAGCTCACCTAAGCAACAAAGATATTGTGATCATCCATTGTCCATTGTCCACCATCTTCATCATGCCTCATTTTTTCAGCATTTTGCTTCAAAAAGAATTTCATTAGGCCAGTTATAATGATGAAGGTTCCTTGGGTTGTCCCCTTTCAAAGTTTTCCGAAGAGTTTCATTCCCTGCAAAACTCTGGTTGCCATGGCAAGATAAAGGAATATTTTTAAAATCTTCATGCCGGATTTCACACTTTTGTCACCGAAATGTTGCATCGGTTACCCTGTAGAAAGATGGTTCAACTGGCATTTGGTAAATGGGATGCAGTGTACCATGATCGTTTAATTGTTTTGTATTTATAAAAAAAAAAAATGGCTGCTTAGGAACATAGCCCATTTTCAGAGTAATCTTGATAAGTTTTTTTATGACTGTACCAGAAATGTTTACCATTTTGAGCTATGAACTCAGGTGAGGTCATTATGATCCTATATTTTGTGTACTACATTTCAAAAGATGGGCTGTAGGACTGGTGCAGTTTTTAGCACTAATTTTTTACAAGGGCATTTTTACAGGTTGCCAGTCTATTGACTCATTTCAGAAATTAAGACATAACTTTTGAATCGTACTCTGCGTCAAGTAACAAAGGAAACTGACCAGTGCAAGAGATTTCTGAACAAAAAAAATCTAAACAAAAAGATTTACAAATGAAAATTTTGTACAATAGCTACCTTAAAACAGAAGAACTACATGTAGCTACCTTAAACGAAAGAACCAGATATCTACCGTAAACGAAAGAATCAGGTGAAGCTACCTTAAACGAAAGAACCAGATATGTAACATAATAGCTTCAAGCAATATAGTAAACCTGTATATAATTCAGTAGACAGATTTCACTTTTAAACTTGCTATATTTTCTGGAATTCTATTTTCTTACTTTTTAACCAGGTTTTCGTTGAAAACCTGAGTTATTAGATTGGGCTATGTCGTTGATCGGTTGGGCGGGCGGGCGGATGGCGGCGTCAAACTGGTGTTTCCGGTCAATAACTTTTGTTTCGGTAAAGATATTTGAATAAAACTTGGTATGTATGTAGCTTATATCAAGACAAAGGCTGGGATTGATTTTGGGGTTTCTGGGGTCAAGGTCAAGGTCACTGTTGCTTAAAATAGAAAAAGGGTTTCCGGTCAATAGCTTAACTTAGGAATGAGCTATCATGATGAAACTTGGTGTATAGAAAACTTATATAAAGTTGTAGCTTGGGATTTTGGGGTTTCTGGGATCAAGGTCAAGGTGATTGTTACTAAAAATAGGGTTAGGGTTAGGTTAGGGTTAGGGTTAGGGTTGTGCTTTAAAGTGGTTCACTTTGATTCAGTACACTTTTTTATTCTTATGAAAAGTGTTGAAAACCTGGTTTCGTGGCATTGCCGCGTTTTTTGTTTTAGATTGACCTCATCTAATCAGAATTTAATTTGTTTAAATGATCTTCATGAAAATGATTAATGTAACATCAAAACCAAGGGTGAAAAGAAATAATTTTCTCTCTTTCAACAAGAAAAGACCAATCAATGCAGCCAGGTAATGGTATGGTGGCTGATTTCTGTCATCTCAATCTTTGGCATGTTTGAAAGGCAGCAACACACCAGAATGACAAAGTGTGCCACTGTGACAAATGAGATATTTTTTGTTCTGTGGCTCCCTTCAAATGCACCAAGACATCAGACTGAGATGGTATAAATCAGCCACCATACCGTTAACTGGCTGTATAATGATTGATAAAAGTTCAAAGCCTCTTGATTCTTTGTCGAGCCCGCTTGCGGAAGGGAAGACATAGTTGTCTAAATGGCTGTTTGGTGTATGTGTGTGTGTGCGTCATGCATGCATCCGTGCATCTGTCCGGATTTGTTTGTCCATAATTTTGACATGCATGGAGCAATCTTGCTTATATTTGGCATGAATGTTATCCTCAGTGAGACAGAATGTCGTACGCAAACCTCAGGCTCCTATCTCAGAGGTCAAGGTCACAGATGGAGGTCAAAGGTTCTGTCAGAATTTGTCTGGCCTATAACTTTGACATGCATTGAGGAATCTTGTTTATATTTGGCATGAATGTATAACCAAATGAGATGTAGTGTCATGTGCAAACCCCAGGTTCCTGTCTCATAGGTCAAGGTCACAGTTAGGGGTCAAAGGTCATTTTAGAGCTTGTCCAGGCCATAACTTTGATAAGTCTTTTTCTTTTCTTTATTGTAAATGTTCACCTCTTTGAGATGGAGTGTTATAGGCAAACCTCAGGTCCCTAGCTCAAAGGTCAAGGTCACATTTGTGGGGTCAAAGGTCATTCTAGAACTTGTCCAGGCTTTAACTTTGCCATGCATAAAAGAATCTTTTTTTATTTGACATAAATGTTTGCCTCAGTGAGAAAGAGTGTCACGTGCAACTCCCAGACCCCTACCTCAAAGGTCAAGGTCATACTTAGAAGTCAAATGTCAAAACTTGATGAAGTTTTCCTTGTATGGGCTGTAATTCAGCCATTGATTGAGGGTTTCTTAAATAACTTGGCACAATTGTTTGCCTCAATCTGTCAGGCATAAGTACTTGAAAGGTCAAGGTCACAGGGTCAAAATTTGATGCATTTTCTCATGGTGAGCTTTTGTGACCGGTCAATGTCCGTCGTGCGTCGTATAGGGTGTCGGACATCCGTCGTGTGTCCGTCAACATTTTCTAAAAAAATCTTCTTGAAAACCACTGGGCAGAATTACACCAAACTTGACAGGAATGATCCTTTCAAAATTGTTCAAAAATTTTATTCCATGCAGAACACTGGTTGCCATGGCAACCGAAAGGAAAACTTTAAAAATCTTCTTGTCCAAAACTGCAAGGCATAGGGCCTTGATATTTGGTATGTGACATCATCTAATGGTCCTCTATGAAGATTGTTCAAATTGTATCCCTGGGCTGAAAAGAGGCCCCGCCCTGGGGGTCCCAAGTTTTACATAGACTTATATAGGAAAAAAACTTTAAAAATCTTCTTGTCTGAAACACAAGACCTGGGCCTTTGATATTTTGTATGTAGCATTGCCTTGTGGTCCTCTATGAAGATTGTTCAAATTGTATCCCTGGGGTGAAAAGAGGCCCCGCCCCATGGGTCCCAAGTTTTATATAGACTTATATTGTAGAAAACTTTAAAAATCTTCTTTTCTGAAACTGAAAGGCCTAGGCTTTTGATATTTGGTATATAGCATTGCCTAGTTGACCTCTAACAGAATTGTTCAAATTATGCCCCTGGGGTAAAAAGAGGCCCCACCCTGGGGGTCACTTTTTGTATGAGTTATATAGGAAAAAATACTTCAAAAATTATCAGATCATATTTCCTAGACTGTTTAAATATATTTACCTGATGTACCCAAGTAATTACGGGTCACCTTACTGTGACCTTGACCTACTGACCTACTTTCTTGTTTTTTAAGATACAGCCTTGAAATTTGGATGACATGTACAGTTTTGCATACCGATCTTAAAACTGACTTTCAGTGACCATGAATTTGACCTACTGACCTACTTTCTAATATTTTAGCATCAGATAGCCATTTGAAACATGTGGCTCATATTACTCAGATGAGCGATCTAGGGTCATCATGACCCTCTTGTTACAGGTTTGCTAACCTAATATTGCCACATACTAATCATGTTATCTAACTTTTATGATACCATTTTGCATGCTGTAATAGGTTTTTGAAGAGAATTTAAATCAAATAAAAACATTGTGTAAGAATTTTACATAGAAATAATGAAGATATAGAGTTCTGAGTGTGTTTGTTATAAAAAAAAGATATATATAATAATTATACCTTCACAATTTATTAAAACGTACAGAAACTGTCTAAGTGAAAAACTTAATTCACAAACCTACTGACCTAGTAAAGCTGTGAATGTATTAGATCAGTAGCTGTGAAAATTGCATATTAAATGCATGAATAAAGAGGTTTGTGTCATTAACATATCTTGACATACGCTTAATGTCTTTCTTCATGTAGTAATTAATGAGGTAATGTTTGCTAGTATTGATATATCTTCATATGGCTAATAAAGTAGTACATGAGTTAGTTTCTGCAGCCCCTCCAAACTTTAACCCTTACCCTGCTAAATCTAATAATGAACTAGTAACTGTTAAAAGAAGTGCTTACCAAAAAGATACTGACTGAATGGCAAACAGTGCAGATCTTGATCAGACTGCATAGATGTGCAGGCTGATTATGATCTACACTGGTCGCAAAGGCAGAATCAGTTGCGTTCAGCATGATAAGAGTTAAGGTAAAGATGTGTAAAATCAGATAATTTTTCAATGAGTGAATAAGTTCAGATGCAGTATTTTCACGAGTTGTGCTGTAAATTTAGAATCGGGCGTATGTGAGTGAAAGATATTTTGATCTTTCATGTAAAACAGAGAAATTTTCTTTTTATTTCGTGTTGTTTCAATGATTTACAAATTGAATAAGTTTACGTGTGGAAGGTCACACACATTAGGCAACAATGTACTCAAAATCACGACATCACAGTCTTAATACTGGAAAAAAGTTGAATTTTTTTTTTTAGATTTCTTTACAGTTTAATATCGTGAAGCCATTTCTTTATAGTTTTTTCTTTTACGTAGGTCAGTAAAGGATTGTATACGAAAATATTTTTGATGTTGTTAATGAAATTTAAAGTTTTGTAGTTTTAAAACTGGTTCATTTATGTTTAAAGATTCAATTTTTTGTGTGTGTTATTTGATGATTTTTCACATTATATACCAATCTTCTGTTTGAATTGGACATCTTTTACTTCTCTTCTTTTTGATTTGCTTACTTATATGGTACAGATATGGTATAGATCTATTTCATAAAAAAATTCTATGTTATCTACCCTTTATTGAACTCTATCAGGATATACCCAGTCCTTCCTGCTTGTTAATAATTAACGAGAGTTTAAAGGAAAAGCCTGAAGCATCGACATTGATTTGCAGGATGACAATATAGAATATATTAATGGTATATTAAGAGCAGAAATCCCCCTGGGCTTATTCAACACTATTATTCTTCAAATATAGATATCTGTGACATTGAAAAATATTGGGATGGATATAACAGCACTCATTGACTTTTGACCATTATGCTGTGTCTTAAAGTCAGGCTACGAGGGTTGATCTAGAAGTAATGGCACAGCATCCATTGCGCATTTATTCATCGTTGTATTATTGTAGAATTTTTATCATGGAGTATGCTAATTCAGTAATGATTACACGCGCAAATATTATATTCAGGGTTATTTCAATTTAAATGCTTAGAACTGCAAAGTTCACCCCTGACAACCTTTAGCCGCTCTTAAAAATAGCATTTCTTTTATAAACAGAAAGCAAGCAAAGAAAGACAATCAAAATACACCTAATACATATAAAAATTATAATGGTGTGATTTTAAATCTTTTAGCAATCAGCTGTGAAAACTATAGTGGCAACTTCGGCAGTTAAAGTTAATTATATAAGGCTTGTTTTTGCTTAATGATAGTTATATAAAATTCCGATGTCAGTAACGTTAGTGACATGTGGCAGTCACCTTTAACAGGTTCTAAGCTTATCTCCATTTCTCAGTAAGTAAACAGTAAATTTTGTTGAAATTTTTTCCAAAATTTAGCTAAAGAACAAATTTTTGTTATCTTTTTATTTTACGTGTTTCTATGGCTCCAATGACATTACTTCTGGATCAGCCCTTGTAAATTGCATGTTAACTCTTTACCTGCTACCTTTCTGAAACTGCATTAGATTTTTTTATGGGCATTTTTGTGGATCAGATTCATCATAAACTTTTCAGACGTTTTATTCATAGAAATCGTTTAAGTTAATAGTGTTTGTTATGATAGTAACAGTATGAGTATATATATTATACGCTTGCAGGTCAGTAGTCAAAACTATTGACTGTGGTTCAAAGAACTGAGGGTCAATATTTTTGACTTTTGACCGATAAATAAAAAAAGGAAATTAATCTCTGCACACCATTATATGCCTTTTTGTGTGATTGATACAACATTCCCAGTAATCAGAGAATCTGATAATTGTTTGGTGAGTAATGTTGACACAGAAGTACCAGGTTCATATTATCGCTTACCTACATTTCCCATATATATTGTATAGATAAATATATATATTGTATAGATAAATTATTGGTATTTCAGAGCTTAGTCACATCACTGTGGCATGATGAGTTTAATGTCGATATGAAACGTTGTGGATTTAAAGCAAGATTTTTGCTTCATTGGAAAGATAAAATAGTTGGACTATGAGTTTAAGCTATTTAGTTCTTATGCAGAAAGCTTGGTCATTTTAGTATTATTGTAAGATTCAAATTCTTTATAATGAAACGAGATTTCAATGATTTGCTTTAGTCTACAATGTACAATCACATTTCCTGTTCAGTCTAGTCAAATTATTTATGCCAAGGGAGATAACTATTAGAGGATGTTCAACATTTCTTTTACTGATATAAGTTGATTGTGAAGATTTGTTGAGTCTAATGTATAGTTTTTTATGCCAAGGGAGACAAGCATTACAGGATGTTTGGCACTCCAATTTATTTGATTTTTTTGCAATTTCACTTAGATCTTTTTCAGAAAAATCCCTTGAAGCACTTTTAAATCTAAAATAAATATAAAAGATTTAAAAGAGAGCTTAAGAAGTGGTTAACAGTAGTGATGTTAATAAATGGTGAAAGCCCTATTTGAGTTTTTAATGGTAATGTATTATGTGTATTCTGTTATCAGTATAAATCGTAGTCTTTTCAATAAATTATACAAGGTATAAGATAAGTAACGGTATATTGACAAGTACATAACCCTAATCAGAATGAACTATGATACGGGTGGTGGCAACTGACTTAGATATGTAGGTAATATTATCAGCCTTTATAGATTTGTATCTGTAGATTACACATATGTAATAAATGGAAAGTGAAAACATTATCAAGGCTTAGGGACGTAATAAAACTTTCGGTATGTGTGTGAGATAATTTTGTGAAAATTAAATAAAGAACTTAAGTGGAAGGATAAAGAAATTTGACTATTGTTAACATTTTTAGATGAGTACTAAAATTAAAAAAAAAATAAAGCTAAAACATTTGAACATTTATATGATTAGAAACACTTGATTATTTTAGTTTAGCCTTTATTATAGTCTTACGCTTGTTATGATAGGGTGACATACTTACCGTACCTTTGATTTATGTTCTGTACATGTATGTTCATTGATTGAGCCTTATACAGGAATTAAATTTAGAAACAAAACAAAAATGAATTAAAATGATCTTTATGTAAATGTTTGGAGGTTTTAAGGTATTTCCATTCTTTTATTAGCTTGATTTGGGTGTATGCCAAATTCTTACAATAATTTCAAACGTTTATATTAAAATCGGGGCGGTTTACATATTTTAGGATATATAAGTGCATCCCATTCATTAAGGAAGTTTTGTTTTATCATTTGTATGACAGTGGATAGGCTACATGCATATGTAATGAAGGAAGACTAAAAGATGAACTCTTCCATCCTTATTGTCAATTGTAACGTGCATAAATACCTAGACATAATAGTAAAGTAAATCAATTTAAAACAATAACGGATTACGAAAATAAAACAACATTTAAATATCTTTCTTTCACCACGTGGTTGATTAACAAGAATATTTCTCTTCTCAAATTCAGAAATAAAACAATTGTTTAATTAGATTTGCAAAATACAATTGCTATAAAATCTTGATTACAGAATCATTTGAAAGAAAATAAACATTATCAAAACAGATGTAGAATTCTCTGTGCAAAGTTATTTGTTGGAAATGTGGCAATATATGAAATCATTGGAAGTTTTTAATTAGTTGGAGACCGTTTGATTATTAAGCATATTGCTGTGAATCCATGGTTATTGGCAAGGAAAATTTGAGGAAAACAGTAACATGCATTGATCTAGAACCATGACAGGAGCATGTCGGAGTGAAAAAGGACAATTATGCGTGATTTATTATATTTTTTGGTGTGATGAATTTGTGAAAAAAAAAGGAGACAAACAGTGATGCGTTGTTTACAAATACAAAAAAAAAAATAAGTTGCATGGAATTAGAATTTAATCACCTTGCATGATCAGCAAGAATGGCTGAGAACAATCTTGCTTTCGAATTTGACAGCGAAACAGAGGAACTGCCATGTGAGTCATTTTTTCTTTCATCTCTGTTTGATTTTCAGTCAATAAGTCAGGCATGTGTAGCAGATTACAATGTTTCATTATATTATTGACTCCTGGGAGGACTCTGTGATGAACAGTTTGATAATTGCTCTTTCTTCCCTTTATGGTGTTTTTGTTGCTGTCAAATGTTGTTGTTTTTTTTAAACATTGCTATTGGATTTGTTTAAACATACTGAAATTTCTGGTCTTTTTGCAGTTTAAATAGTTCTTGACTTATGCCTTATATTATTTTATCATTCGAAATATAGAACTAAACAAACGTTAAAATTAGAAATAACCATTTATTTACTAAAATTGCAGGGTGCCCTGCAAAGAAAGTTACAGAACATTGATCAACTATCTCATTTAAGACGTAACAATAATAAGTTTGCGATAATACACGAGATCATATCAGAATTTTAAGTAAAGTTTAAGTATATTCTGACTTATTATCACTAAAGAAATGGCATGTTGTGGCCACTCAGAAAAGGTAAGTTTTTCAGTCGACCGGAAGGAGACCGGACGCACCTGCCTAATATGAAATACCCGTATAAGCAAAATTTATCAAGGCAAGATATAGCACACACCGCCGTCTATGTAAAGGCTACAACGGACGCAAGGCAAAATTTACATTGGTTTACGCTAAGCAAATCCATGCAAGGAGACTGTTCAATAACCTTTAGATACCAGTCGGGAAAGTTATCAAAGCGAGGCTACGACGGACGCAAGGCAAGATAGACACAAGCAAGGCTATGTAGGTATTACCTCAGTACTAGGACAATACCTATGCAATTACACCCGACTTATTTGAAAGTTGGAATCTATATACAGACACTCCGTAAACCGCAACAGACGACACTTGCCACTGACACGAACAATTTCTATTGCCCGAATTCCAGTTTCCGTTCTGCTCGGGTGCCCGAACTTTTACCGAAACCGGACTTCGAGTTTTTAATTAATAAAATCTTGAAAGTGTATGTAAATATTTACCATTAAGAAATTTACGTCTTATAAAGTACGTCCGATCACCTCCCGAGTCGACAGAATTTTCGGCCCTAGTAATAAAGTGAGTGACTTTTT
Organism: Mercenaria mercenaria; assembly: GCF_021730395.1. Classification (NCBI taxonomy): domain Eukaryota; kingdom Metazoa; phylum Mollusca; class Bivalvia; order Venerida; family Veneridae; genus Mercenaria; species Mercenaria mercenaria. The sequence continues at coordinate 41,981,610 of NC_069364.1, forward strand.
TTTTTTTTTTTTTTTTTTTTCGAATAGAATCAGCTATACCAACATCAGTTTAGACACAAAGAAAAAGTATGACACAAAGTAAATAGTAACAAGTATGATACACGTTTAACAAAGTAATAATCCTTGACGTCCCTGTATATATAACATCAACGCTGTCCATTCCAAGAATAACAAAATCCTCCTTTAAATATACATAAAACCCTTGAAAAATTATAAAGTCACTACAATGCTTCAGTTCTCCCGAATAATCGTTATGCAGCACGAAATGTCCCATACACATAAACACAGTCTTGGCGACGCCATATATTGATGCCAATTGCAGTGATCCAGTTGTTGCTGGGATTGTAAGGTTGCGTAACTTGGAATGTGAACTCAGTTATGGAAAGGCTGTCCCTGAAATATAAAGCTAAGCCAAAACATTATTTTGTTCAAAAAGAAGAAAAATAACATGTACCTTAAACAGAAATTAATGAATTTAGGTTTTCGTTTCGTTAAATGCACTACAGTTAAGTTTGGGAGTGGCGGGTGGGAACAAAAATAATTGTCAACGTGTAATTTCTAGTAGATTCTAGCTAGCGTACTCGTCGAATGTAGTTTTTCAACTGAAAAGGTTGCACGTGAATCGGATTTACTTGATTGCCCGCCTGGTTCCTTTTCATGTTTGTATAAAGTAACATTGAATAAACCGGGAAACAAATCTAAATTTTGCGACCAGCCGTGCGTGAATAAGCTGACCGCTTGACCGAATATCTCAGTATATTTCTCCAAAAATAAACGGAATTATTTTTATGCAAAATAATTTTTATTATGAGAGAAGTACTGAAAACAAGCTTGGTGTCAGCATTGTTCGGCGCATGCCCCTCGGAAATCCTGGTAGAAAAATGTATACTCTAAACGTTGCCCACACAACAGAAATGAAAATGTTGCTGGCTCGGTTTGATTTGGCGTGTTCATGGACATTAATGGAAATATATGCTACTGTCCACGCCCTCTAGGCTATGGTTAGCAAAACTTGACATTTGTACATGACATTGGTAACAAGTACCAAAAATAGTTATTTAGTGACCTCTGCAGATGTTGGTATACATGGATTCTTCAGTTGCGATTCCATAAAAAGTGGCATATGGTCCCCTATTAAAGTTATGGGTTTTTCCTAAATGAGAAAACAATAAGCCAAGTTGAATAAACTGGAATTAAAATTAAGGATCTGAGGTAATGGAGCTTTATTAGGTCAAAATGTGGCTAACTCAAGATAATAAAATTAGACATATAATATCCAAGAGCACATACATATCCACTTTTAACATGCTGGTCTATTCCAAGTTTCATTAATTTTGAATTGGATGTTAACTGTATAGAAGTTGAGTATACATTGAACAGAATGTACATGTAATTTTTGTTAAGAAAAGAGAAAATTTTAGGGTGCATTCAAGTTTTCATATTACAAGTCACGTTGTTTATGACGAGCCTATGCAGAATATACTGCATAATAGCAGTATTAAGACATTTCTTCTCTGTATTTAATTAGGTAATTTTATATCAACTACAGTGTCAGTATTATTATTTATGTCTCCCACAAGTAATGGGAGAGACATATTGATTTAGTGCTCAGTCCATCTGTCAGTAGGTTCGTCCGTCTTGTCTGTTTGTCACAAACATTTTCCACACAAATCCTCCGACACCACAAGGCAGATTTTGCACCAAACTTCACAGGAGTGATGATTGCCAAGCCTACTTGTGCATTAATTTTCGTTTGCATTAATCGTTTTGCTGCTTTTTATGGGAGTTATGGTCCTTGATTCATATTTTTTTTTCAATGTTTCGGCCACTTCTGTATTATTATCGTGCGGAATTCCACCAAATCTAACAGGACTTATCAGTACCAAGCATCATTGTGCTTACTGTCGGCATGTTTGGGTTTAGTGATTTTATGTTCCTTGATTTGTGGCATTTTACCTTGTCCTTGCAACTGCTTCAGTACCACCAAGATGAATTACACTAAACTTCACAGGAATGATCATTGCCAAGCCTAGTTGTGCACATGGTTCAGTTCGGTGTTTATCAACAAAGTAATGGCCCTTGATTGGTCGGATTTTATGCTCCTCATACAACTTGGAGGGCTTTGTTAAAGCAGTATAATGTGAAAGGGTTTCAGATAGTTTAGAGCACTTGTTAGACAGCTCTTATTGGATATAAAAGTAGGTCCTTAGGCCAAAGAGAAAAATTAAGTTGTGTTTTAAGATGTTTCTTTGTTTTCATGGCAAGTTTGTGCTGAATTTACTGCAGTTGTTGCTTGTGACATATGTAAGAATTTGTAATTTACTACTTTATTGTCAGTGTTGTTCCAGGATTATGCTGTCACTTTCATAAATCATAATTGTTAATTTAATAAACTATGTGTGTGCCTTCCCCACTGATGTTATCATTTTAGGCAACTTCCCCACTTGAAGCAAAAGAGGCTATGTCTAACAATTAAAGATAATTTAATTTTTATTTTTAGAGACCTTAAGAGTTTAACGTCTATCTTTTACGTATGTGTACAACTTGTTAATTTTCTTTTGCGTTCCTGTATTATTTCTTTCAATTAGCAGTCTTTTTATAGACTTGTGTGGCACAAAAGCTGCTTTATCTGTCAGTTTTATAAGAAATGATCTTAGAATTTAATTGATTTTTGGTCTTTGATTGTTTCTGTTACCTAGCAACCAAAATACTGCGCCTTTACTGGCAGTGAGATCAGTTGGACTTCATTAGAGCTGTCAGAGCTTTTGTTAACATGCAGTTATAAAAAAGCATGTTCAAATTGCGTAGAGTTACAGAAATTTCATGCTGTGTAGTATGGAAGCTTAGCTTAACATTAGTTTTCTATCCCCCACCCACCATTAAAAATGGGATAAGGTATGTAGTGTTACCCCTGTCCGTATGTCCATCCATCTAACCAGGCACAAAATCAAGTCAGGCCTATAACCTATGCAGTAAGTAGGACTTTGAAATAACTTGTCACAAATGACCACCATACAAAATCCAGTCCTCTACCTTAAAGATCAAGGTCACACTTAGAGGTTGAAGATTTAAGGTACCAGAGTGCGCACCTGTGTATAATAGGCACCCTCGATTTTTGCCCAAAATCCTGGGGAAACAAATTTTATTAGTCAGTTTTGAGGTAGATTGAAAAAAAAGTAGGATTTACATCAACATCGGTATTAAACTGTCCCTGCAGCGGAGAGTGGAATTGGTCTTTCTGTTCTATCGATTTTTGTTTTAAGCTGATAAGCCTCCACGTGATTTAATTTTACGAAAATTTCCGATAAATTCCGAAGTTCCTGTGAAATGGGCTATTGTGAGAGCGCCATTACATGGCCCACACTTTTGTGTCCTAACATCACATAGTTTGGGCATCTGTGACCTATGGACACATTCTTCTTGTTTCTTTAGTGATATTTTTCTAAAAACTTCATTCATTCTCTTTACTAAGTGTTGGTGTTTTGTAAACCTTAGAGAACTTATATTTAGATATTCAAATACATTTTTTTGTTGTTTTTTGTTGTTGTTGTTTTGCAAGAAATGGTTAGTGATAGAAGTCTATTAATTTGTAAATTTGACTGTTTCCAAAATTCATAACCAATTTTATATGTTGATTAATTTTTTGTGTGTTTGTTTCCTTGTTGGACAATGGTTTAGGTTATTATTATAATCATTATTATCATTATGTAGTAGCTTAGTACTTTTGGGTGATTTTTAGGACTGTATGACAATATTTTATATTAAATTATCAGACCTGTCTGTTCTGTTTTAGGGAATGACCCATTACCACCTGGGCGGAAAAAGAAAAAAGACAAGAAAAAGAAAGCATCACAAGCCCCACCTCCAGCTTCTCCGCTACGACAGGATTTAGATGACAATGATGAAGATGTTGCCCTTGTTAGTGAACCTGTTGGCCCATTACCAGGACCTCGCACAAAAAGCACAAATGATCTTGAACGAATGGCTCAACAAAAAATGCAGGTACAGTAGTTTCTCCGCCACAGTTGCCATAACTCCTTTTACTTAAACAGTTACTTATCAGGTTTATTTTTCTTTCTGCAGCCTGAAATAATAATTTATTTATTCCAGTAATATTGCAGGTTGGTTTAAGTTCTGCTAGATCACCTAGGCATTGTCCGAAATTCTCTTGAAGTTTCACAACTTGCCTTCCCTCCATGTGAGTTACCTTTCAATTCATAAATCCATTTCATTAACTTGACTTTTTGTATTCCCTAAAGTTGAGGTATGTTTAGAATTGTTCCCTTCTGTTGGATATCTAGATATTAGGGGTAAAATGCCTCATTTATTATCAGATTGGAACTGGTTGAGGGATGTGAAACATAAATCATGGTATTTTTTCCTTTGTAAGCCCTATAATGTTTGGTCTTTATGGCTGAGTGGCTATTAGGTCACTGACTGAATCAATTGCCCCCACAACTGTGGGTGCAAAAATTTGCTTCGGGTTTAAAATCCTACTGTGTGTTAAAGTCATCAAGTTGGCGAATGGAAAGTCAGTGGTGCTACCGTGGTGCCTGTTCATGCTTGAAATAATGCTTAAATGCTTAGCCTTTACCCTGCTATATTTCTAAGATGGACTGGTCCATCGTTCAATTTGGGCAGTACCACTTATTATTCAAAGGGGTATTCACTGAAAATTTGCTGACTGAATAGCAAACAGCCTGCACTGCTCTCATTGGTCCCAAAGGCAGAATCACTTGCCGCTAGCAGGCTACAGGTTAAAGGGGCACCTACTGTCTTCCACCGCCATTAAAAGCTTAGAAGTCACCACATGACCTAAATTCTGTGTTGATGTGACAAAACAAACAGTGGGATCAGATCCTAATTTGCGTAATTTGCAGTGGCACTCAGTTGGCCCATCTATAGTTTACCGGGAGGGGGTGGTGGGGGGTGGAGGGGGGGGCGGAGGGGGTGGTTATCATGTGATAGCACAGCTTCTACATACAGTAGATAAAGAGCTGTGCTCTTTTCTTCTGTCAACATTTGAAATTTATTGGAGGCTATATGTGGTCTGCAGGAACAGTTAAATTCTGAGTTTAAATTCTTCCTTGAATAATTGATTGATATATTTGCTATATTTACATGGCAAACAGAATGCATCAGCTGTGGATTAGACAAAATCTCATTTCTGGAGAAATTCAATTTCAGTCTTGAATTGCGGCAAATAATTAAAATATTTTAGTATCGTAGCAAGCTTATTCATTTATCTGTGTATTAGTTGACAAACAACAGGCTATGCAAGTAAATCTTCAGAGTGAAAGTGCTAGATTTTGAATTAGAATTCTCAACATGCTTTCATAATTTGATGCAGTTTATGTGAGGGGCGTTAAAAATGTTTGCAGCAGACTATTCTCAAGAAGGTATTATTTAAGCAAAAGTTTAGGAGTATGCTTTTCCATCGAGTTTTTAATGTAAGGAAATAATAAAACAAATACTTAACACCATTAAAAAACAAGTTTTACTTTAAACAGATATTTTTGATGTTTGTTCATGATTCCTTATATAAATTGGTCAGTACTTGGTACTTTCGACCAGTCTATGGATTTACTGGGTATAAGTAAAAATTTAAGAAAAAATCTTTGTAATATATTTCTGATGTCATGTAATAAAACACTTATTGCATAGCTTACCAATCAATTATCAAAACTATTAGGCCTCGATCATTTGAACTAAGGCAGATTAAGATAGTTTTGACTATTGACTGGCGACTATTGACTGGCCAACCATTCAGTAAGTGTATACTAGATGGATGCAATAATTTTGCTGATGAATTCCGACTCACGACTGCTAATGTCAAGATAAGGTCCACCATTGATATTACTATTACTGGCAGAAAAGGTTGATAAAAAGAGACTTATGAACATGGAATGAACAGCAACTACTCTTATAATTTTGAGCCATGCCATGAGAAAACCAACATAGTGGCTTTGCGACCAGCATGGATCCAGATCAGCCTGCGCATCTGCGCAGTCTGGTCAGGATCCATGCTGTTTGCTAACAGTTTCTCCAATTCCAATAGGCTTTAAAAGTGAACAGCATGGATCCTGACCAGACTGCGCACATGCGCAGACTGGTCTGGATCCATGCTGGTCGCAAAGCCACTATGTTGGTTTTCTCATGGCACGGCTCATGTCACAAGCAGAATTAACAAGAATTTATGTTTTAGTGGTGTAAACTATATTTTACTTGAATGATTCATGTATTTGACCTAATTTGTTGCGATATTTCAGAATCCAGAAGATGATGAGGATGAGGATGGTTCCCCAGCAGGAGCTATGGGCAGGACCTATACTCCTGACATGACAGAAAATCTTGACGATTTTGTCTTAAAACCAGCTCCACAAGGTGTCACGATAAAGTGCAGGATCACTCGCGACAAGAAGGGGGTAGACAGGGGAATGTACCCAACATATTTCTTACACATGGAGAGAGAGGATGCAAAACGAGATGTTAAAAGGGTATTTCTGAATTTTTTACCGATACTGTTGAATCATTAGATTTTGTAGGCATGGAATTCAGTGGTTTTTACCCAAACTGCTATTTTTGGAGGGTATAAATTGGACTTTAACTTTTGAAAATAAAATGATTTAATTTAATGGATTGAATCTACCAAGAAAACCACATTAGTTTATCCCTATTGAATATTAATGATTTCACAATAGTTATTATTGACAGTTCTGTGATTTATATATAGCCTTGTTTATGAATTACAAAAATGATATATTTCAAAATAACAAAATATTTAAAATGCATTTTACTTCCATTAAAAGGTTGCTGTCAAAAAGGCATCATTCTTACCCTGATATTAAGCTATTTGCATTCTGGAGTTGAATTCTTTTTTCATTGTTGTGATGTTGTTTTGTGAATGTTTTTTTTGCAGATTTTTTTATTAGCTGGTAGAAAACGTAAAAGAAGCAAAACGTCAAACTATTTAATGTCCACAGATCCTACTGATCTTTCTAGAAGTGCTGACTCGTATATCGGAAAATTAAGGTACACAGTTAAACTTAAATAAATAATGTTCTTGTATCTTATATGTTATATGTTTAATTGATTGCAGATATTTTTATTAGCGGGTCGAAAAAGAAAGAAATCCAAAACGTCCAACTATTTGATATCGACCGACCCCACAGATCTGACCCGTGGCGGGGAAGCATTTGTAGGCAAACTTAGGTATAAGAGCACACTGGAATTTGGTGGTGTGTTTCCTTCACATAGTGCCTAGATCAAAAGTGATAAACAATCTAGAATAGTCACTGTTTATGGAGTAGTTTGCCTTCGAGGCAACATTTAAGTGAAACTTTTAAACATTTGCATGAATTTTGATTCAGTTTTTACGCTTAACCTGCATATAAGCAATGCTTGTGTTGATGAATACTTCAACTTTTATCTGTAAAGTTTTCTTGCTTCTCTGTCATTTTTAAACTTTCACAAATTGTAATGAAACTTTGCAGGAATGTCCATTTGGTAACTTAAGCAACCTTTACAAAATTTCAACAGCATAAATTTGCTAAAAATTCAATATCTAGAGTTTTTGTGTCTAAATTTAAGTTCAGGAACGTGGGCCCAAGAATTAGTCATCACATTTAAAACAAAGCTACAATTAACAAAACCTATTCTGTTTTCGTCATATTTTTATCAAGCATATACTAAAAAAAAAAAAAAAAAGATTTTTTTTTACACAATTAACAAGTCATCACTCAGAAAACAGTTTATTTTAGGGTAATAGATGACTGTCATTTTGGCATATACTTAACTAAAGTGAATATGCATGAATTTTGCATTTATTTTTATTTTTTTTCACCCATGCAATCATTTTGGTGAAAACTAAATGTATTGAATCTGAAAGAAAAAAAAAGTATTATCATGAAATGTGTGTTAAAAAAAAGAGTTTTCTAGCATTGTTTATCACTTTTGTTTTATAGTCATAGATCACTGTGTTGTGGTGTATTGTTCCGTGGCACAGGGTGTAGATGTGAGTTTTCATATACCAACTAAAACATCATGATTCTAAATTTCTCTCATATCATTTCCTATTTTGAACCTGTAACATTTTTACAATTAGAATTTCCCAGTTTGGTTCTATTACTTCAGTGTGGATTTCATATATTTTTGTTCTTCGCATTTCCTATTTTAGTTCTACTTTTTAAGGTTTCCCACATTGATTTGATTGTTAGCATTTCCCATTTTCATTCAGCATTTTCCAATTTTGGTTTGGAACTGCCCTTTTTTAGCTCATTTGATTTTTGGAAAAAAAAAAATGATGAGTTATTGTCATCACTTGATCGGCGTTGGCGTCTGCGTCGGCGTTGCCTGGTTAAGTTTTATGTCTAGTTCAGCTTTTCTCCTAAACTATCAAACCTATTGCTTTGAAACTTGCAGCACTTGTTCACCATCATAAGCTGACCCTGTACAGCAAGAAACATAACTCCATCCTGCTTTTTGCAAGATTTATGGCCCCTTTTGGACTTAAAAAATATCAGATTTCTTGGTTAAGTTTTATGTTTAGGTCACTTTTTCTCCTAAACTATCAAAGCTATTGCTTTGAAACTTGCAACACTTGTTCACCATCATTAGCTGACCCTGTACATTAAGAAAAATAACTCCATCCTGCTTTTTGCAAGAATCATGGCCCTTTTTGGACTTAGAAAATCATGTGTAGGACAGTATTTCTATCATAAAAAAAATCAGATGAGTGTCAGCACCCGCAAGGCAGTGCTCTTCTTTTTACTGCTTCTGCATCAAAAAGTTTGTATTTTGTATGAAAGCTTTACTACTCAGAATTTCTAATTTTGACTTTATTTGATAGCAGTTCAAGTGTTGATAATATGTAGTAGCTGTTTTTATAAAGTTTGAAATTATATTGTAAGCTACCTGCTATGCTTTTGGTGTATACCTGTTCTATTGAAGATGTATTGTGGATTCTGGCACATTTTTATGACGGCTTTATTCAGATTTTAGAAAAAATTTGAGCCGCACCATGAGAAAACCAACAGAGTGCATTTGCGACTAGCATGGATCCAGACCAGCCTACACATCCGCGCAGTCTAGTCAGGATCCATGCTGTTTGCTAACGGTTTCTCGAATTGCAATAGGCTGTGAAACGAACAGCATGGATCCTGACTAGACTGCTAGGATGCGCAGGCTGGTCTGGATCCATGCTGGTCGCAAATGCACTATGTTGGTTTTCTCATTGTGCGGCTCAAATAGTAAGAGCTATTGTACACACCCGGGTGTCAGCATTGTCATTTTTGTCACACTTGGTTAAAGTTTTGCGTGCAAGTTTGTATCTCAGTAATCATTGCATGTATTTGATTGAAACTTCTCTTAGGCTTCCTAGTGATTAAGCATACAGGAAGACCAAGTTAGGTAACTTTTGGTTTAATTCGAAATTATGGCCCTTTCTAGAGTTAAAGTTTACGTGCAACTAAATATCAGTAAGTATTGCAGTAATGACATGTATTTGAATTAAGCTTCACACAGTTCTTCCCAGTCATTAGATCTATTGAATTAATTAAGCTCATAGCTCTTGGTTCAGTTTATTACAAAATTTGGCCTTTTTCAAAAATTTGGTTAAAGTTTTGTTTGAAGTTTTGGTTGAAACTTCACACAAGACATCCTTCTTATACCAAAGTTAGAAAACTCTTGGTTGAAATTTTTAGCTCACCTGTCACAAAGTGACAAGGTGAGCTTTTGTGATCGCGCGGTGTCCGTCGTCCGTGCGTGCGTGTGTCCGTCCGTAAACTTTTGCTTGTGACCACTCTAGAGGTCACATTTTTCATGGGATCTTTATGAAAGTTGGTCAGAATGTTCATCTTGATGATATCTAGGTCAAGTTCGAAACTGGGTCACGTGCCTTCAAAAACTAGGTCAGTAGGTCTAAAAATAGAAAAACCTTGTGACCTCTCTAGAGGCCATATATTTCAAAAGATCTTCATGAAAATTGGTCAGAATGTTCACCTTGATGATATCTAGGTCAAGTTCGAAACTGGGTCACGTGCCATCAAAAACTAGGTCAGTAGGTCTAAAAATATAAAAACCTTTTGACCTCTCTAGAGGCCATATTTTTCATGGGATCTGTATGAAAGTTCGTCTGAGTGTTCATCTTGATGATATCTAGGTCAAGTTCGAAAGTGGGTCACTTGCCATCAAAAACTAGGTCAGTAGGTCAAATAATAGAAAAACCTTTGACCTCTCTAGAGGCCATATATTTCATGGATCTGTATGAAATTCGTCAGAATGTTCACCTTGATGATATCTAGGTCAAGTTCGAAAGTGGGTCACTTGCCATCAAAAACTAGGTCAGTAGGTCAAATAATAGAAAAACCTTGTGACCTCTCTAGAGGCCATATATTTCATGAGATCTTCATGAAAATTTGTCAGAATGTTTACCTTGATGATATCTAGGTCAAGTTCGAAAGTGGGTCACATGCCATCAAAAACTAGGTCAGTAGGTCAAATAATAGAAAAACCTTGTGACCACTCTAGAGGCCATATTTTTCATGGGATCTGTATGAAAGTTGGTCTGAATGTTCATCTTGATGATATCTAGGTCAAGTTTGAAAGGGTCACGTGCCATCAAAAACTAGGTCAGTAGGTCAAAAATAGAAAAACCTTGTGACTCTCTAAAGGCCATATTTTTCATGGGATCTGTATGAAAGTTGGTCTGAATGTTCATCTTGATGATATCTAGGTCAATTTGAAACAGGTCACGTGCGGTCAAAAACTAGGTCAGTAGGCTAAAAATAAAAAACCTTGTGACTCTCTAAGGCCATATTTTTCATGGATCTGTATGAAAGTTGGTCTGAATGTTCACTTGATGATATCTAGGTCAAATTTGAAACTAGGTCACGTGCCTTAAAAACTAGGTCAGTAGGGCAAATTTAATAAAAAACCTTGTGACCTCTCTAGAGGCCATACTTTTCATGGGATCTGTATGAAAGTTGTCCGAATGTTCATCTTGATGATATCTAGATCAAGTTTGAAACTGGGTCAACTGCAGTCAAAAACTAGGTCCCGTAGGTCTAAAATATTAAAATCTTTTCACCTCTTAGAGGCCATATTTTTCAATGGATCTTCATGAAAATTGATCTGAATGTTCACCTTGATGATATCTAGGTGTTTTGAAAGTGGGTCACGTGCGGTCAAAAACTAGGCCAGTAGGTATAAAAATAGAAAAACCTTGTGACCTCTCTAGAGGCCATATTTTTCATGAGATCTTCATGAAAATTAGTGAGAATGTTCACCTTAATGATATCTAGGTAAAGTTCAAAACAGGGTCACGTACCTTCGAAAACTAGGTCAATAGGTCAAATAATAGAAAAACCTTGTGACCTCTCTAGAGACCATATTTTCAATGGATCTTCATGAAAATTGGTCAGAATTTTTATCTTGATAATATCTAGGTCAAGTTCAAAACTGGGTCACATGAGCTCAAAAACTAGGTCACTATGTCAAATAATAGGAAAATTGAAAAACTGGGTCATGTGGGAAGAGGTGAGCGATTCAGGACCATCATGGTCCTCTTGTTAAAAATTGTGGCCCTCATTTGACTTAGAAAATTTGGTGGAAGTTCTGCATGCAAGTTTTTGTCATTGCCATTGGTTATAAGTTGTAGTAAAATAAATGAAAGTCTTACGAAGTTGTTCAATTTAGAAGTTATCAAATAGTCAAGCACACTGTCTTATGGGCAGCTCTTGTTCTATTTTGTGTGATATTTAGTTTTTAGCTCGACTATTCGAGGAATAGGGAAGCAATCCTACTCACCCCAGCGTCGGTGTGAATGTGAGCATTAACATGAGCGTCACACAAATGTTAAAGTTTGCGTACCACCCCAAATATTTTCATAGTCCTTTGAGATATTGCTTTCATATTTTGCATACTTGTTTACCATCATGACCCCAGTCTGTAAAAAGGAGGAGGCAACTCTATCAAGCATTTTGACTGAATTATGGCCCCTTTTCGACTTAGAATATGCTTATTGTAATGTTAAAGTTTGCGTACCACTCCAAATATTTTCAAAGTCCATTGAGATATATTGCTTTCATATTTTGCATACTTGTTTACCATCATGGCCCCAGTCTGTAAAAAGGAGGAGGCAACTCTATCAAGCACTTTGACTGAATTATGGCCCCTTTTCGACTTAGAATATGCTTATTGTAATGTTAAAGTTTTACTCATAGCTTATATTATACTATCAAGCACTGAGAATAGTCGAGCGCACTGTCAACTGACAGCTCTTGTTTGTTTGCTTGTGACAGGCTGTGACCTGTATGCTTCATATTCCCAGTAGCAGCTCAACCTACTTTGTAACTGATTTACCTTAAAACATTTAGCAAAACCCAGTAGAAGGTGAATATGTGCAACCTGTTTGATATTAAAATATAGTAATCCTATCCAAGGTTGGCTTTATGATCAGTTTCCGGATATTGTTCCTGTTGAAACCTGTGGAAATACAGGTTGCAATAATGCATATTTTAGACAGAACTTACAATGAAACACGTGTACAGAAACTTACAGGTGTCAGTGAAACAGCCATGGTTTTCTTCAAGTAGTATAATTAATGACAGAATGAAATTGAATAACATTTCTGATATTTTCTACCACTAAAACATTGTACACCTGTTTGTTTTCCTTGATATCACTTGTAACTAAAATTGTGATATATTTGACAGTAATCACTTATAAAATTTATATTACATAGTGCCTTGGTTAGTAAACATTCTTTCTATTGTAGAAGATATCTCAAGGTCTAATTTTGTGACTAACAGCTGGTACTTCAAACTTGTTAATTTGCAGGATTTAAAAAAAAATTCTGTTGTATTTCTGTCAATACTATGTTCATTATGAAATTTTTAAAGAAAAACCCTGAATGACTGATGTATATGACAAGAGTTTGCCTTTTGCCAGAATATGCAAAAATAGTACTTTAGAATTCATATTGCATTATACCATTTATTCTGTTTGTTAGACAACTTTAATATGCAAAAGTTTCATTTTTCTGTGAATCTTTTACAGTCTCTTAACCTGTAGCCTGCTGGCGGCAAGTGATTCTGCCTTTGCGACCAGTGCAGACCAAGATCAGCCTGCACATCCGTGCAGGCTGATCATGGTCTGCACTGTTTGCTATTCAGTCAGTAAATTTTCAGTGAACACCCCTTTGAATAATAAATGGTATTACCCAAATTGAATGATGGACCAGTCCATTTTAGAAATTTAGCAGGCTAAGGGTTAAAAATTGATTGATAAATGTTATGTATAATGCATTATATTTGTACAGGTCCAATCTGTTAGGTACGCAGTTTACACTGTTTGACAGTGGTGAGAACCCAAAACAAGGCATGGATCGAGCAAGAAAGGAACTTATTGGAATTGTTTATGTAAGAACATAATTATTCTGTCATGTACACTAACTTTGGAACAACTTGGTGTTGCTTTCTTTTTGTTTTGTTACAATCTTGGCATTTGAAATGAATGTGACAACATGAGGCTAGAAAAGACAAGATTTCTAGGATTGTTTTGAAATACCACTATTTGTATGCCATTTGAAATTTGTGTTAATTGTGGGAGAATAATTTTCATGGATTTAATTTTTTTGCTGCAGTCCATTAAATCAAATCGCAACAGACAAATAATGTTCCCATTTTGTTTATTACAAAAATTTGAAATGCACAAATTTATATCCCCTTTAAAGCAAAGATCATGAAATATTATACCTACGAAACGAAATGATTTCGCACTACTTTATGTTTGAATGAGGATATGAAATTGTTCAAAACACCAAATGCCAGATGGATATTGTCAGTTTTGCGAACATAAAAATAGAAGGAAAAAGTTTGACAAACATAAAATTTGTCTTTTTTCGTATGCATATGCATATATTTCCTTAAGAAAAATTGATATATGGCCCAGTTGTTTTATCAGTGCAGAAAGGTATTGTGCATAAATTGATGAAGTTGTCACTTTGTTGTTACCTTGAACAATTTAAATACATACACATTTAATGCATTACTGGATGTGTCTACGTTATTGACCTGTCAAAGGGTTAAATATCCATCAAGCTACCGGTAGTTACTCTGAATTATTTTTTTTTTTCAGGAAACAAATGTGCTAGGTTTTAAGGGACCAAGAAAAATGACAATTGTGATACCTGGTATGAATTTGGATCACGAACGTGTAGACATCAAGCCACGAGGGGTAAGCTAGTGCTTCAGAAAAAAAAAAAGATCATCAATATTTAGGAAGAACTTTAGTAGAACATTCATGTTGCACTTTTACTATTTCAGCAATTTTATGTTAGTATAAGCAGTTATTTCTGTGCATTATGAAGGACACAGAACGTTCTGGTAGTCTGAAAATATTTTCTTCATTTAATGTTAATTTTAGACATTGACTATTTATACTTAGGAAAGTCTTTTGTAACAGGATATGGCAGCCTAAAGTGCTGTCTGTAGTTGTAACAGTATAGTGTGATACATTCTCTGCAATTGTCACAAAACAGTCTGAGGTGGTTACTGTAATTGTAACAGGAAGGTCTTAAAGTGGTCTGTGTAGTTGTAACAGGACAGCATATGGCAGAAGCTATACTTGCAACAGGATATTCTGAGGTGTTGTTGGTATATTCTTGAAACAGGATAGTTTTAAAACATTATCTGTTTATACTTGCAACAGGATCATGATGGTTTGATAGAAAGATGGAAGAGGAAGAACATGGACAACATTCTAGAGTTACACAACAAAAGTCCTGTTTGGAATGATGGTAAAATATTTTGCCTTTTATTGCTAAAAGCACTGGTAAAATGATTTGTCTTTCCAACATTAGATTGAAACATTTCCTGTGTGTGTTTTTCCCCTCGAATCATAAATACTGAGAAACACCAGCATTGATGGCTCGAGTACCAGGGCAGCTTCAAACAATATCCGTGGTCTTTGTCCACTTTCCTTAAATTTTTGATGTTTGGATTACTTGAAACCTCGGATAGCTCAAGCATTTCACTCATCATGTTAAAACTTTGACTGATGGTTGTTTTACTGTATTTGCAAACCTTAAACCATAAATCACGTCGTGTAATAGGCATCAGTATATAATGCGGCTCTGGTGTGTACATTTCAGACCGTAAATTGATGGAATGTTGCCTTAGCAAATATTTTAGCATCATGAAAGGTGTTGTCAGATTTTTAAATAAGACATAAATAATGAAATGACTAGTTTATTTGTGAGGATTTGATACTTCAGTTTTTGCAGAATTAGTGCATGGCGTATGCATGATACTCTTTATATTGCAGAAACACAGTCATATGTTTTAAATTTCCATGGGAGAGTGACCCAGGCCTCTGTGAAGAACTTTCAAGTTGTCCATGACAATGATAGTAAGTTTATTTTAACCTTTAGCCTGCTGGCAGTAATTGATTCAGCCTTTGCGACCAGTACAGACCAAGATCAGCCTGCACATCCATGCAGTCTGATCATGGTCTGCACTGTTCGCTATTCAGTCAGTACATTTTCAGTGAACACCCCTTTGAATAAAAAATGGCACTGCCCAAATTGAATGATGGACCAGTCCATTCTAGAAATTTAGCAGGGTAAAGGTTAATGTCAGATAATCAAACTTTAAAGTCTATTAAGTGGTACTTTTATTGGTTTCTTTTAATTTTTCAAAGAAAGAGCTGGAAGACCATTGCAAAGTGTAAACATTATAAGATAATATCAAAACAGTAATGATTTTTCCCAGAGATCATGAATAATGTTTCGATTTATGATTCAACCTTACATCACCATTCTGAAACATGATATATTGTCAAAATTGTAAAAAAAAAACAATAACACCTGATTAGTCCGGTAGATAATGGACTAGACTGCAGATCTGGAGGGGGCCTCCATGGGCAAGTGTTGCTGGTTGCTGGCTCCAAATCAGTTGACCCTCCCTTTGGGCATTGAATTCTTTATGTGGGGAAGCCATCCAGCTGGCTTACAGAAAATCGGAGGTTCTACCCATATGCCCTCCACGGTCAAAAGCTGGAAAGTTGCCATATGACAAATAACTGTGTCAGTGTGATGTTAATTAAACCAAACAACCAGAAAAAAACAAATGCAGATGTTGTGAATTTGATCCCGTGTCGAAGTATAATGTGGTCTGTGGCAATTTGATATAAGTTGGAGTTCCTGACGTTATTCATTCTCCACCTCTGATTCATGTTGAGAAGTTTTCAGTTACTTGTTGAGAAGTTTTCAGTTACTTGTTGAGAACAAGGAATTCTGGTTAGGATAACTGACCATCTTTACAGAACTTAAATATTTTCATAAAACGATGTTATAACCCCATTAAGCAACGGAATTTACATTTTTATTCTCCTTTTTGTTTCAGTGGATTATATTGTGATGCAATTTGGTCGTGTAGCAGAAGATGTATTTACAATGGACTATAACTATCCAATGTGTGCATTACAAGCATTTGGTGTTGCTCTAAGCAGCTTTGACAGTAAACTTGCGTGTGAATAACCCTCAATCAACTTTACTCCTCCCACCGATCATTGTTAAGAACACAAATATTGTTGGAAAACAGGTGCCTCCATTGATCCTGGGCCTGTTCATTGTGATGCATCATTTTCACCATTACCGTCATCATCATTGTTGTCGTCATCGGCGAGATTGTCATCAATAGCATCACCAGTATCATTCTTAGCGGGGCTTTCCGGCATACAAAGGGGATATTCAACATATGAAAATAACACTGTGAAACAGATTTGTGCTTTTACGGTTATATAAGAGGATAGGAAAAAAGTGGAAGATATTTCATTCCCACATTGATTTGCTGAATCATTCCCAAGGTTGTCACGCCATGAAATGAATCACATGTTAGATGTGTAGAAAAATATCAGTATTTGTTTTCATTAGAGCATATCGACATAGTGAACAAATTATTTTTCAACCAAAATGGAATCATAGCATTAGTTTGTTGTAATAAAAACACATTCAGCTGGTAAAAACTGTCATTCTGAAAGACCCTATGTTAAGAGTTTTTAAGTGTTTACAAAAAAAAAAATTAATCCTTACCATGCTGGGAATCGATTGGTTTCGCCTTTGCGACCAGTGTAGATCATGATCAGCCTGCATATCCATGCATTCTGATCATGATCTGCACTGTTTGCTATTCAGCCAGTATCTTTTTGGTAAGCACCCCTATTAACCGTTAATGGTACTGTCCAAATTGGAAGATGGACAAGTTCATTATAGAAATTTAGCATGGTAAGGGTTAAAATCATTTTTCATGGATTTTAGATATCTGCATCATTGTTAAAGGTACCACCTTCAAAGTTAAAGCATCTGTTGAAAAATTTAGTAGTTTTTCTTTCTTCTGTTTTATTAGGTAATGATAATTCATTATTTGTTGAATGTTGACAAGAGGTTGCAAGAGTGAAATTACCAGTGACTTTAGCTCAGTAATCATATATTTACATTATATACAAACATACCATTGATTTCATATATGATGATACAATACATATCAAGTTTGAAAATTTAACTATTCCAATTTTTCACTATTGTACATGATATCTTTCTACCAAGAATCATGGTTTTATTTTGTCTTGAAATCTTTAATCTTAGATTCTCAGTGTTTTCTTTTTGGCCATTTTTGGGGTCAAAATGCAGCCCATTCCCCATTCCAGAAATTGTGTATTTTTCCCTGTTTTTTTTTTTTTGGATAAAATTTCAGTCCAAAAAAACACAAAGCTTTTGATTCGTTTTGTTCTGGAATTTAGCATATTTATGATAAGATCAATTGTCTTTACATCACAGTTTTCCTGTCCTCCCAGGCCCTGCCACCAGAAACAGAAAAAAAGCACTGATAATCTCTATAAATATGGTATTATGATGCTCAAGTGCATGTGTACTGATTATCATGAAACTATTTGGGAATTTCTATTTTATTTTTTTTTTTTTGAAAATTACTGTCTGTGTATTTCTTTTGCTCTGAAAACTGTATTTGACACGTCCCTTGATTTTGAATCAGCTTTCATGAAATTTATGTCTAAAAATTTTATTTTAAATACAGATTTAAAAATGTTTATGAATATTTTATACTTTTTCATGTTTCTATAAAAGAATTAATCAAACCTTCTGTGAATCAGAGGAGCATCATTGCCTTATAGATTACATTACAGATACTTAATTGTTATTTTATGTTGCTCTTTGTATAAAGGTGCAATGCTGTTAACTTCTGTTGAAACATTTTGTCTTTAATTTCTGTTATTCTTTTTTCTCACATTTTCATCCTTTGATATTGTGTTTTTAGCTTTTGTTTTTAATTAGAGGGTTACAGCTAGGGAAAAGACAAGATATGTCTGAATTTTGACTGTTGCAGAATTATTTGAAAACTTTAGAAAAAGTTTACCTTTATATAACAATATAAAAAAGATAGTACTAAAGGGAGATAATGATTACCATGCAAAAGATTTCAAATGAAATATTTCCATTCCATTACTCATTTTGAGTTCTCAACAAAATTTCACAAAGAAAGAGTGTGTCCTAGAGATTAAATTGTTTACATTTAATTAGCTGTCTCAGATTTGATTTATATTTGTAAGTTGGTCATTTCATATATAGTTTCTTAATGCTAATATTTTATGAAAGTAAATCACTTTTTATGTGTAAACTCAGGAAATTTTTGACATAGGTTCCTTAGTTATCATAATTGTTTTTAAGAACCCACGAATGCTTGGCCCAATGTCTATCAATTTCTGCCGAACAAAAGACTGAAATGAAATGGATTGGCAACTATTGATCTATCTTTAAATAGTAACAAATTTCCCACTATCTTCTACCTTATCTTCTGGCGATTACTGGCAATAGAATTATATTTGCTGAGTAATTCAATAATCGTATCACAATAATCGTATCAATTTCCTTCTCTTCTTCTTGTGAATGTAGTGGTAGCCAAAACAATCTCAGTTTCGTTTTTTCTCCCTACTGTGCTGAATTGTGAAGAATATTTATGCTTACTACAAATAGTAAAAAAAAAAATCCCCCTGAAAATGATAATCCAGTGTATCCCAAGCCCCAGAATGATAATCCCAGCCCCAGATAATGCTTTCTGATGTACACATTTTGTAGCAATATGAAGTATTTCTGGTGAGAGGTTTCTGATAGATTTTAAGACTCAGATGGCATGAAGGTTAAGAATAATAAAATACGAAAATGCAAACATGAAAATGAAGCCTAGGTTTATAATGACAAGGTTAAAGAATGGCTGGAGTGTTCCTTATAGCCATAATGGCATATAAGTTTCAAAATGGCCATTGTGTCATAATGACACTTGGTGTTCCGTTGTCATCAAAAGGTACACCCAAGCCTTATAATAACATCTTAATAATAGAAAGATCAAGAGTTCCCAATCTGTCTCAATTTAGGATACTTTACTCCAATATTATCACTCCCTTTCACCTAGATTATATTCCTACAATGTAGTTTAGAGAATTAGTACCATAGTAGAAAGAGTAAACTTCATAACTTAAGTTTCTTACGTGTTCATACAATGAAAGTGTTTTGAGCCACACCGTGAGAAAACCAACATAGTGGCTTTGCATCCGCGAAGTCTGGTCAGGATACATACTGTTCGCTTTCAAAGCCTATTGCAGTTAGAGAAATCGTCAGCAAAAAAAGCATGGATCCTGACCAGACTGCGCGGATGCACAGGCTGGTCTGGATCCATGCTGGTCGCAAAGCCACTATGTTGGTTTACTCATGGCATGGCTCTTTTAATTTCTATAATGATTGTGATTTTCATCTGTGATTTAAAAACAAGAAAGATATATTTACATTGAAGATATATTTATCAGTTACATTTAATTTGCCTGTATCATTTTACATCATTTTTAAATGAGTACAGTTTTTTGTAATTCTGTTTTTGTTTTGTCCTGTGTTGGTGTTTATGATTTTAACCATTGGTGTATCGCTTTTACCATTATACATATATTATTTTTGCCTAGTCCCCTTGAAACGTCCAAATTTACGTTGGGACGTCATGTGAAAAAGGACCGTCTGGCTTAATCTGGGTGTGGGTTTTTTTTTTTAAGAGTCATTTACTATATAAGATGTTGGGTTAATCCGAAAAATACAAAAGA
Organism: Mercenaria mercenaria; assembly: GCF_021730395.1. NCBI lineage: Eukaryota > Metazoa > Mollusca > Bivalvia > Venerida > Veneridae > Mercenaria > Mercenaria mercenaria. The sequence goes on from NC_069364.1 coordinate 42,001,770, forward strand.
AAAGTATTTTTTCTAAACACAGATTACTGAAAAAAACATACTTCTAAAACTTCAGCCGGGTTGTTCTTTTTAATATGACGTCTGCTAATGTGTAAGAGTAACATAAGAAAGTAGTATTATTAGTTATATAGAGGCAATATACTGCTAAATTTTTAATGGATTTATTTCAAAGTTTTTTATACCACATTTTATCCTGATATTTCTAATTTTATGAATTTCTTCTGTAATTATAAATAATTTTTTGAGAAAAGATCATTTGGACCATAACATTTTACAACTACATTTATTAGCAGTCGATTTTATCATTATTTGAGAGCAGTAACTCAATAAACATGGCCTAAAAATGTTTTTTTTTACCAACTCTGTACCTCAGTTGTCCACTAAAGATGCCTAAGGTTTCAGAAATTTTAGTCTAGATATACATGTATACCGAAATACAGTCAAAAATTATTTCCCCACCCACCCATCCACCTTGGTTTGGAGAGGTGCAGACACTATGCTTTTTACTACAGTTTGCCTAAAATAAACCAGCCTCATGTTTCCAAAGACATATTTTAGCCAATGTTTTTATATACTACATGTGAGATTAAGTTCCAAACTTCGAAATGTCAACTGCATTTTCATCATTTGGGTCAAGAAAAAAGAATCATTATTACCTTTTCATAGGCATAAATGTAAATTTCAGATTAATAGACTATTGATGGACATGAATTTGGAGACCAGTCTCAAAGTTCTAGCATCTGATTGGCTGTTGCTAAGCACACATTTGAAATTGACCAATGACAGAGTTTCATTCTTAGACTGGCCTACAAACTCTTTCTTTGTATAATAATGCACTTAACCAGTTTTTGCATGGAGCTGACAAGAACGTTTCTTTAATTGAGGTCTATATAACAATTTAGTAATTTCAAAGAATTGTAGACGAAAAGCTATTTCTGTAAAATAGAAGAAGTAAAAGTGAAAAGAAAATGCACCATTTCATTCAGTTTAAGTCACCAATGATAGGCCTAGTAAATATTGTGAGATTGTAAATATTGTGGGGTTTCAAAGTTTGGAACTTAAAAAAGTTGATGCCGTCCTGATTAGTTATATTTATTGTACTGTTGTATTCCCTATGTGCTTTATATTTGTTTATGCTTTATTTATTTTTTGAAAATGATAACATACATGTATAGTATGCAGTGTAATATCATGTGACTAGTGTTTGAAATTCTGCTTTAGTTCTGGTGTATTAGAACTGATTAAAGGGGCACGCCCTCAGATTAAGGTATTATTTTTTTTTTAAATTTGGAATGTAAAAAACAAGTTGTGGAATGAGTTATGAGCAGTATTTGATTATTATAATGCTTTTTTCTCTGTGTTGTGACCAAAATAGCCTTTACGTCATTGAAAATTATGACATTTTGGTATCTACACCTTTTGTTTTCTAAAAGGGAGGTAAATATTGTAACCTAAAGATAGACTTTTGAAAAACATGTATTGAGTTAAGACATATTGAAAGAATTCATTTTAAATTTTCTTTATTTCCTCCAGTTAGTTAGCTGTTAATTCGAGGATTAGAATATAAATACCTCTTTCAGCATACTCGCTAAACAATGTGTTTTATTTATAAAATGCTGGACCATGTGTCATTTAGGAGTTATCCTAAGTATATGAAGAAGTTATCCATATAGTATATTAACGTCTTTTCCTTAGTGTGTTAAGGAGTAATCCTTATGGTAAAGGCCTTTGTTATGACCAGATACAAGATACACAGTATCTGTAGTTTGTAGGACTAAAGCTGAACATTTAGCATGTCAAACTTGTGAAAACATTCCATTTTCTTAGGGACACAGACTTGATTCACCACTCAGAAAAAAGATTGTCCAGCACAGCCTGAAATTGTTTGGCAGTATAAATGTACTAGATTTTCAAAACAATGCTTAACTTCAAAGCTAAGAAAGAAAATAAAGTTTTGATCTGTAAATTCAAGAAAATACATAACTTCTCATTTTCTGTACTTTAAACTATTGTCACTTACTGGCAAAACAAAGGTATTTTTTGATAGTTTTGCTATTTATATTACCATTGTACAATGAAATGTTTACGTGATTGAAACCAAAAACAAAATATTAAATTATAGATACAAGTCAGAAACTGATGGTGAGGCATGTAAACATATATATGTGAGAAGAGATGCTTTCGAGAGTATTTAATTTTACTGTGTATAGAAGTGTCTCAATATTTGATTGTTACTGTCTGTATGTTAATGTCACAGATATTGATAATAAATTTTTAAATTGTAACTTCTTTCTCCTTTATAAAATCCTGTTCATGCACTTTATTATAAGTCCTTTGAATTTAATGAGGACCACAATGGAAATAACAGAAATCTTTTTTCTCTTTATTGTGCTATCCTTGGTATTGGTGTGCATGACTTGGTTTTGTATATTATTACTTTCAAGAGACATTCGTGTAAAATCATTTTAAAATTGGGCCTGCTGTTTCTGACAAGACGCAATAATATGCTGTATGGTGACTTTCCAGCTTGATGGTGGAGGAAGACCGCAGGTGCCCATCTGTGCATTATTTCATCACGGGCGGCCCAAGTGAGGCTCGAGCCCACATCAGTGAGGGCTTAGTGATTTGAACTCGGTGACTTGCCCTCAGCCCTGCCACCACCCATGTTCCATATTTCTTACTTGATTGTGCTCTCTTTAAAGGACATCTGTTCTTTTAAGTTCAAATGTCGCTTTTAACAAGTTCAAATGTACATGTTAAAGAGTGACACTTGGTGACAAACTACTCGAATACAATATTTCGTTCTAGTTGCACTTCAAGCTAACGTTTCAAATAGATTTAACTCCATATAATTCTAAAAGCTAAGCTTATTACAGTAAACACATTCCTTTCAAAGTGATTTCATTAGTCAGGATCAAAACGTAACATACATTTATTATGTACACTTAAAACATTTGTTTTCTGTTAAATTGATCCTGACTAATAAAATTATTTGCTTCTTAGTAACATCCTTAACTTTTTGCCAGATATAATTATTTCTATGCCATGCCTCACCACAAACCCATTCGGCAGGGGATGAAAGCTGTAAGATACAATAATACAACTGACGTGTAATGTCTAAATGCTAACATAATTTAGCCTGAACAAAAATGTTGATATGTCTTCAAATCACTGTTTGTAAATCAAAAACCATAACATGGTAACGTATATATTCAAACAATAATATTAATTTAGAAAGATATGAAATATTAAAAACATGAACAATGAAAACAAATTAACTTGCTAACACTATTAAAATATTCAATATAAGTGTTAAAGGGTAGTTTTAGACTAAAAAACGGACACATACTTTCAGTTTTAATGTTTCAAGTAGCGGTAACGTATCTATTGTGTGTTTTTGCATAAACATTAGCTCCAGTTTATCCAAGTACATCTAGTCCTTTGGGATCTGCCAATTAATGCAGAGGTACTATATTACAAATGACGTTAATTAATGTAACCCACAAGTCGTCAGCAAGGTTAGGCTACTTATACTTCACACCCTGCTTGGTGACCACATTAGCTAAAGAAATTATGTAAATTTCACAATTCATGACTTCTTCTATAAACCATCAGTTGTTGTAGATTTGTGACATTTAATTATTTCTTTTTCTGACGACATTGCCAATGCATTTCATCTATTGAGTTTGCCGTGTTTTATGAAAAGTTATATTGTCGTATTCTGTAGTAAAACACACAATTTAATATTGAACAGATACGTTACAAGAAATGATAGATACGTTACCAATAGTGATAGTGGCACAGTTCTGTAATTTAACTGCAAATCATGGTAATCAAATTCGAATATTGACATACTTACCATGTTATCTAGATTCATATCAGTTTAATCTCCCAGTTTTGAGTAAAATAAACATAAAAATGGATTTCAAAAGAATATGTAGGATTCCTTTTATACCGTGATAGAACAGTAATTACTCAACGTTATTAAGGCACATGAAAAAAGTCAACCAAAGGCTCAGTCAATAAAAATCGGCAACGTATCTATCTGTAACGTATCTATTGTGCAAAAAAAAAATAAAAATTAATCTGAAGATTCAGTTTTATTGTCAAATTTATAAAAAAAAAAAAAAAAAAACACCTTCAGTCACGTAGAAAATGTGTGAATGGACTTGAGCAGGTGTTTATGTTGCTCGAGAAAAAATGGATTAAATGCTAAATTTTGGATATTTACAATAAAAAAAACATATGGAAAATGTTAAGTAAATGTGACTTTAAGGTGTGTTGTATGTTTTTTGGAAATTTATAAGCTAAATGGGAGGAAATAGACGAAATAAAAAGGACAATAAAAGGAAAAATAGTGACGAATCTATGAACGATGAGCGGAAATCAGGTCGGTTTACGCAAACACCCGAGGGAATAACTGTTGTAAGTAACATTTTGAAAGAGGCAAATTCAGTGTTATATAGTGGCGATGAAAACGATTTGGCATTAAATTTGAATAATTTATTTGAAGATGATCAGGATAGGGATATAACTACTGATTGTACACTCAAATCCAACAAAGAGTCCCCAAAACCTGAAAATATAACCAAAATGGCCAGTAGCTCTCCATCAAATGCTGACATTATGAAATATCTTGAGAAAATAAACTCACGTTTAGAAGGTGTTGAAGCAAAATTGTCATCTCTGGCGACATTGGAGAAGAAAATTGAAAATTTTGATAAAGATTTGGTAAAATTGTGGAATTACATTAAGGACCATAATGATAAAACTAATTCGAGATTGAACACTGTAGAAGAGAAGGTCGAGAGTGCAGATTTTAGCGTTGGTATTGTCTCGTCAAAGGTTGCGGATCTTGAACAGAAAAACAAACAATTAAATAATGATCTTGTATATATGCAGTCGCAGTCAATGAGAAATAACTTGATTTTCTGTAACATTGAAGAGGCCCAGTCTGGGGATAGCGAGGATAGTGAAAATGTTGTTCGGGATTTTTTAGTGAATAAAATGAAAATAGCTCAAGACCTTGTATCAGAAATAAAATTCGAAAGGGTGCATAGAATGGGCGAACGGAGGTATAACAGACCAAGAAATATAGTTGCCAAATTCAATTTGTTTAAGGAGAGGGAGCTGGTGAGAAAATCGGGTGTTGCTTTGAAGAGCACTAATTACTTTGTCTATGAACAGTTTCCTAAGGAGGTCGTGGCTAAGCGCAAAGCTCTTGTACCAAAGATGAAGGAGGCCAGAAGCAAGGGTCAAAGGGCATGGGTGTCTTACGATACCCTATATATAGATGGGAAGGCACAGAGGGAAACGAGTTAGGAGCGCGAGGAGGGTGAATTAAGTGTTCTTTCTTGGAACGTAAATGGTCTGACAGAAGCTAAAAAGTGTAACCAGGAATTTGTTGATATTATAAGTACCTATGATATTGTGTTTTTATATGAGACATGGTCCAAAAGTAGCAGTAAAATTGATATTTCAGGGTATATTTCATACAATTATTATAGAAAGTTTCAACACAGAAATGCCAAAAGATGCAGTGGTGGTGTGGCTTTATATTATAGAGAATCTTTAAAAGACGGAATTGAGATCATTCGTAATCATCATGACACAATAATTTGGTTGAAATTGAAAAAATCATTTTTTAAACTTAAGGAAGATGCTTATATTTGTGGTGTTTATCTTTGGTGCGAGGATTCGCCAGCTTATACTGCGTGCAATGTTGACCTTTTTGACCTTATACAAAATGATATTTATGAATTCGAAAATAAAGGTAGCCTTTATCTCATAGGTGACTGGAATTCTAGGATTGGAACTAGAAATGATTTCATTGTCTGTGACACCGTGAATAATGACCTTGATATGGATGATTATGTTCCTGACGAACCCCTCAGTAGGGCCTCATTGGACACACGTTGTAATGCGTTTGGCTATCGGCTGTTAGAGTTATGCAAGTCCACGAGTTTACGCGTAGTGAATGGAAGGATCAATGATGTTAACGGTAAATTTACCTACATTTCAAAATTGGGCGCATCGGTAATTGACTATCTTTTAGTAAGGGAATGTAACTTTTCCCAAATCAGTGACTTCTCAGTTCATGAATTTAATGAATGGAGTGACCATTGTCCTATTTCGTTCAAACTAAGATGTGACGAGGTATTGAGTGATCAGTGTGGGAATGATAATGACAGTTATATCTCGTATAAATGGTCGCCTGAAATGAAGGATGTATTTAGATCGAAACTAATTACAAAATTACCAGACTTAAACTCTTTAACATACCATGTTGATTTGAGTGATCGCGCCTCTATAGACTCGTTGTTGTTGGGATTTAACAATATTGTACAGGAGGCCGCAAACCCGTTATTTTGTAAAAATGTAAATACGTTTAAGAAACCTGAATTTATAGATAAATGCATTATTAATAATAAAGACTGGTTTGATTATGATTGTATTCAAGCCAGACAGAATTACCTTGATGCATTGAAAACTTTTAACCGAAACAAATCAAATATAAATAGAGAACAATTGTGTTTGTCTAAAAGTGTATATAAAAAACTTGTTCAGAGAAAGAGGAGGCTTTTCAAAATGAAACAAGTACAGGAGATTGAAAAATTGCGCTTTTCAAAGCCAAAAGATTTTTGGAAGCATTTTAGAAGTAATAATAAAATAAACCATGACATCTCAATTGAATCTTTTTTCAAGTATTTTTCTGAATTGGGTAATGATATTTTTCAGAGTACCAATACTGAATCTGAAGATTTTTCGGGTAATAATGATTTTAATAATTTTGACAATGCAGATATTGTTTTAGATAGAGCTATTACTGTTGAAGAAATTTTAGAAGCAGTTAAAACTTTAAAACCCAATAAAGCACCGGGGAATGATTGTTTATTGAATGAATATTTTATTGAATGTATCGATATTTTATCTTCGCACATTTGTGATATATTTAATTGTGTACTGAATAGTGGTTATTTTCCAGAGAAATGGACTGAAGGTGTTTTAGTTCCTTTGCATAAAAAGGGAGATAAAAATGATGTAAACAATTATAGAGGTATAACATTAGTTAGTTGTTTGTCAAAATTATTTACGTCTATTTTAAATAAAAGAATTGTCAATTATTGTGAAGAAAATTCTGTCTTATCAGATGCCCAGTATGGTTTTAGAAAGGGAAAGTCTACGATAGATGCATTATTTGTGTTAATGACTATGGTGCAGAATTACATTAATAATAATAAACGTTTGTATTGTGTTTTTGTCGATTTTAAAAAGGCATTTGATTGTATATATAGAAATGCACTGTGGCTAAAGTTATTTAAGTTTGGTATTAGAGGCAAATTATTACGTATTGTTAAAGATATGTACAACAAAGTTAAATCATGCGTAAAGCTATGTAATAGCTATTCTGATTTCTTTGAATATGCCGTTGGCCTACGTCAAGGGGAGGTAATTTCTCCTATCTTATTTTCTCTTTCATAGATGATTTTGAGCTGTTCTTGCAACAAGACATTAATTGTGGTCTGACTATAAATGACATAGTACTTATACTTCTGTTATTTGCCGATGATATGGTAATTTTGGGGAAATCGCCTGCAGAAATTAATAAAAGCTTAACACTTTTAGAACAATATTGTAAGAAGTGGAGTTTAGATGTAAATATAGATAAAACCAAAGTTGTTGTTTTTAGAAAAAGAGGCGGTTTGAAGCAAAATGAACAATTTGTATATGATGGTAAATATCTTGAAGTTGTAAATGATTTTAATTACCTTGGAACTGTTTTTAATTATACTGGAAGTTTTACCTTAAATCAAGAACAACTTATTGGAAAGGCGACAAAAGCTCTCAATGTGTTATTACTTAATTGCAATAGATATCAACTTAAGCCAAAAATCTTATGTCAGCTTTTTGATTCATTTGTTGGATCAATATTAAGCTATGCTGCTGAAATATGGGGTAATAGTAAGTCAAAAGAAATAGAAAGAGTCCATCTCAAATTTTGTAAAAAGATACTTAATGTTAAACAAAATACATGTAATACTGCTGTATACGGGGAACTTGCACGTTACCCTTTGTATATATCAAGATATGTAAAAATCGTTAAATACTGGTTTAAATTGTTAGCGACTGATAATGTTATTTTAAAAGAAGTTTATAACATTGCATTTGCTGATTGTAGTCTTGGAAAGAAAAATTGGCTGTCAAATATTAAAAGTTTACTTTGTAACTACGGTTTTAATTATGTGTGGGAATATCCCGAATCTGTAAACGATAAAGTTTTGTACCTTTATTTAAGAAAAGAGTTATAGACTGTTTTATACAAAACTGGCATAATGATAAAGAGAACAGTGCTGTATTGAATTTATACAACCATGTAAAAGATTCATTTATATACGATAGTTACCTTGATATACTGCCAAGTAATCTAAGAATATATCTTACTAAAATTAGAGTATCATCTCATTCGCTACATGTTCAAACTGGCAGATATGGTGTAAATAGAACTGTTAGAGGTGAACGATACTGTACATACTGTAATCTCCATGACGTTGAGGACGAGTATCATTTTATTTTAATATGTCCATGTTACACTGATATAAGAAAAAAAATATAAAACGATGTTATTACATAAGACCCAGTATGTATAAGTTTATTGAGATGTTAAAGACAGAAAATAGAAATATGTTAATTAATCTATGTCTATATCTTAGAACTGCATTGTCACATAGATTATCTTTATCAACAATTATTACAGAATAATTCATCCTCTGTATCTGTTAAATGTGAACATCCTGTATAACTTCGATCATTGTGATTTTATTTATTCATGTTTTATTATGTTCAATGTATATTTGACGATGTACACATGTACAAGTCTGAATAAATTATCTGTTCTGTTCTGTTCTGTTCTGTAATCGTAAATGATACATGGTTGGAAAGAGTAGTAACGTATCTATTTCGATTTAAAGATCTATTCATATAATTTCGACTATTAGACATTATCGTTGCAACTGCATGGTAAAAAGATTGATTTAATAACTTATGGATTTTAAAACATAATATGTAATAGTAATAGTATGTGTGAGAGTGTGTAACCAGGATCTATCAGAGCTAGGGGTACATCTCAGTATTTTTCTCTGCACATATCGTCGAGACCGGTAGGCCGAGACAGATATGAGCAGAGAAAAATACCGAGATGTACCCCTAGCTCTGATATATCCTCGTAACACACGAGCATTACATATTATAACTGTTTCATCGCATAGTTTTATCATTAAAATTTATATATTATTTTCATTTAAATTTGTTTATTATTATTCTTACACTTTTGATTCCCTTTCTGCGCCTCGCTGACTGAAACACGAAAACTTCTGTTTTAGAAAATGTGTTCCCCAGATAAAAGTATCCAACAGATTTCTGCACTGGTTTTAAGTCTTTGCATTTCATTGGCCAAACATATTGTAAAACTTGCAATTGCTGTTTTGTTCGTAAAAAAAAACAAAGAAAAAGAAACAATTGAGAAAACTCAGAATTTCATATACATGTACTAGTATTTCATGTATTTCTGAATTTGGCAATAACTGTCGAGTCTTTGAAACATTCTTTTACTTTATAAGTGTAGGTGTTTGTGATAATTCTTTCTCTGTGAACTGTAAAAAGGAAAAAATTATACTCCCTTGATAGGACCTGGCCACGGTAAGAGAAAAAGTGTTGCGATATAGTTATATCGGAACAGTTTTACTGTGCTGATATATATCACAACAGTTTCTTTCTAATGAAACTCCATAGAGATTTCCGTGTTGATATATATCGTAACAGTTTTGTAAAATATCAGCACAGATTTTATAGTAATAATGTGTGTTACCATGTTTAACATACTGTAAAGATCAAAGGAAAATTGCTGCACTATGCGATAATAAAGCATATTAGGTGCATGTATGTGGTTCTCTGGCTTCCCCAAAGTTTGGTAACGTATCTATCTGATTTTCAAGGGACAAAAATTTAACAGCCACACTTTATGCCAAAGCCTTTTTATCCAGGTAAGGTGTCTTTCCACTCAATTTTCAAAACAAATAGATAGGAAAATTAAGCTTATTCGTGTCATACATAAAGGTAAAGTGACGTTATTTCTGCACAATTGTTTGCTTCGGAGCGGGGGACAAGGAAAAAATGGTCCGTATGAAGCTCATTTATGAAGTTGTAGTTTGCTCAAATGCGTTAAACACATTTTAATTTAATCTTACGATAATTTGAGATATATAAAGGTTAAACATATATTGTTTCTGTATTAGCAAATACACATTTGGTACTAGATTTTCACTAATTTGCGTGTTTAAATAGTGGAGAAGCAAACATAAACCGGCGTTGCGAGATAGCATGGGGTACAAGAACGTTGGGGTCACCATGTTATCCCCCTTGTCTCTTTATATTTGGTTTATGTGTGATTTTTTTTTAAGTTCTTGAATTTCATTTTAAAAGAAAACATTTAAAACTCTGTCATAACACGTGACGGATCACTGTGCGCACAACAACGCTCCTTTTTAGCATTTTGTGTTTGTTTATAAGTGAACTAAAAATAATTTAGTCCAGTCTAAGGTAATAGAACTAGTATATTTATGTTGTAATATACATTAATTATCGACGGTAAATAATTTATTTTTTGATTCAATAGAATTGCACGTGCATTCTGGAGCAATAATATCTTCTTCCCAGGTGCATTTTAGCGTTAATCTAACTCAACGATTTAGCCAATGAAAATACAGATAACAAAACTGTATCGACCAATGGAAAGCGTTATGACAGGCAAAGTTAGGCTTAAGCTCCAAAATGGATGCCTTCATATTGAGAAATGAAACGAAAGTAAATTTTGATCGGCTAAAAACGTGTTCAGTTAGTGCAGATATGCATCTCATCAAATGTAAGCATTAACTTTGATTAAGCAGTGAAAAACCACTTTCTAACATCGACTTCACTCTGCCTAATTAGAAATTAACACGTCCCAGAAAAGTCACAAATTCATGAAATTAGCTAGATCTATATAAAACCAGTAACAATGCAAAATATGTCAAAATCAAATGCAAAATGGTCATAATTGCGTCCCATATGGTTTATAAGATGAAAGATAACAGAAAATCAAGATTTTTTGCGTTCACATTTTCAATAAATGCATCATAGCTATTTTAGTATCGTGTCAGCAAATGCCATTTTCAGTATTCACATTGATTACTGGACCTCTAGACAGCCCATATACAGGTTGTCTAGAGGTCCAGTAACTAGACTTTAAGACGCTGGGTCTAGAGGTTGAATACTGGGCCCACAGCCAGTGCCAATCATAAAACATTTTGGTGCTCTAGTCAGAGCATCATGATCATCAGAATATTCCATAACAGCTAGCACTTAACAAAATCTCTCTGGTATTTTTCAGAATTATGGCCCTTTGGTAAGAATGCTTAGTATAATAAACTCGACACAGAAGCATCAAAATTTCATTTTTAGGCAATATTTCTATACATCTATGTAAATAAGTATAAAACAAACTAAAGCATGTCTCTTTTCCGGTGTCCTCACTAAAATTACATCAAGAAACTGAATAGAATCAGGTACATCAAGTTGCACCATGACAGTACTAATACTCACTGGCTGTGCTTCATTGTTACTACTCTGAGTTGGGTGTTCTTACCAAAATTGGAAGCACATTTATTGTAGAAATCCACTTGTACAGCCCATTACAACAAAGCCGCTTGAATATGCATACTGGAGACATTTTGAGTGTGATTTTGGTATAACAAATTTTTGAATATTCAAAGTGACCCTAAATTCATTAAGCACTTAGTCATTTTGACAAGATTTTTTAGTTTTTAGTAGTAGTAGAGTTGAATGTTCTGAATATTAATCTTTAACCTGCTAAATTTCTAAAATGGACTGGTCCATCATTCAGTTTGGGCTGTACCACTTATTATTCAAAGGGGTGTTCACTGAAAATACACTGACTCACTAGCAAACAGTGCAGACCATGATAAGACTGCATGGATGTGCCGGCTGATCTTGGTCTGCACTGGTCGCAATGGCAGTATCACTTGCCGCCAACAGGCTAAGGGTTAAGAAATATAATATAATAACTTGTATGTACTTGTTTCTGTTCAAATTAGAGGTATGTTACACTAAGTCTTGTCTTGTGACTAATATACTGTTCTGCAGGTATACAGAGCTGCATGAATAACATACAGAATTCAGCATGAGTTATGTACTGACCTTTCCTACAAGTTGCAACTGGGATCATTCCTACAGTATCTTATCAGGTGATTATCTACTTTCAAATTATTTGCTTTCGAGGACATGAAATTTTGTGGTTTTGGCCAAAATGGCTTTTTATGGGGATACGGGTTTGTGGATTTCAACTTCTGTATACAAAATGAATAGGAATTTTACATGCTAATTTTGATTTAATTTCTTGAATTAAATCAGCCACAGTAGTTTACCAATTATTTTCATATAAGTGGCTGGAAAACACCTACGTAGGCATTTCGTGAAGATGAAAGTTTTATGTGTTATATGTGAAGTATATGATATAGGTAGTTCATTGATGCCGGTAGTCAAAATTCTAAGGTCAAATTAAGGGCAAGAAATTAGGTCAAAGGTCATTAAGTGCAGTTTTTATTAATTTCATCATATCTTCGCCATTTTGATGAAATAAGTGAGCAAAAATGGTATTTAATTGAAGCTAATTTATTTAACTATGAAATTAAATCACTATATGCAAATTAGCTCATTTGCATATTAACTAATATTAATGAAAATAACAAAATCGTACAAAATTACGAAAAAAATTGGCATGTTTGTACAGTTGTACAATATTTATTATCCCCCGACGAAAGTTGGAGGGATATAGTTTTGGCGTTGTCCGTCCGTTCTTCCGTCCGTCTTTCCGTCCGTCTTTCCGTCCATCCATCTTTCCGTCCGTCCGTCCATCCGGAGCCATATCTAGGAAATGGTTTGGAATATTTATTTAAAACTTCATATACATGTTCATCACAATGAGTTCTTGTGGCCCGTCAAGTTTCAGTCAGATTGCCCAAGTAACACCAGAGTTATGGCCCTTAGAAGTTTCTAGTGTTAACTATATAGGGTATTATAAATATGGCAATTTCTGCATCATAACTTTTGATATATTTGACCTAGAACTATGAAACTTAAACAGAATTTAGATCACCATAATGTGGTTGTGTACACACAATTTCATTTGGATTTATTTGTAAATTAAGAGTTATTGCCCTTTAATTGTATAAAAATCCACATATTTGTACATAACAAACTTATCATTTTGTAGAATTTCATTAAATTTCTTTCATTCTTTTCCATGAACATTTATTGTTAACATGTGAAGTTGTGTACCCACACCTGGTCACCCCCTTACCTTGATCACACACTTCCCCCACTATCCCCCCCCCCCCCCCCCCCCCCCCCCCCCCAAAAAAAAAAGTAATAAATTCATTCCTTATTTTAGATTTTTTTCAAACAAACTTCATATACATGTTCACCACTATGAGGTTATGGGGCCCATCAAGTTTCAGACAGATTGCCCAAGTAACACCAGAGTTATGGCCCTTAGAAGTTTCTAGTGTTAACTATATAGGGTACAATAGATCTATAGATATGCCAATTTCTGCATCATAACTTTTGATATATTTGACCTAGAACTATGAAACTTTAACAGAATTTAGAGCACTATAATGTGGTTGTGCACAGACAATTTTGTACGGATTTCTTTTTGTAACTTCAGAGTTATTGCCCTTTAATTGTCTAAAATTCCACATATTTGTACATAACAAACTTACCATTTGGCAGAATTTCATTAAATTTCTTTCATTCTTTTCTGTGAACATTTATTATAAACATGTGAAGTTGCGCACCCACACCTGGTCACCCACTTGCATTGGTCACACCCCCTCCCCTTCCCAACCCCCCTCCCCCCTCCCCCCCCAAAATTTTTTTTTCATTTCTTATTTTAGATTTTTTTCAAACCTTCCAAGTTGTACCATTCCCCCACCTCACTTCTCCACCCAGTCATGCCCACCACTGATCAAGCATCCTCTGCCCCCTCCCCCCCCTCCAACTTCACCCTTTTACCTTTTTTTTTTCATTTTTAATTTTCAATCAATATTTATAATCAGCATGTGAAATTTTGTTTCCTCTCCCATTCCCCTGCACCCCCACCCCCTTAAAAAATAAATGTATACATATATCTATATATAGATATATATATTTCCATTCCTTTTGTTTTTTTTAAATGTTCAAACCTTCAACATGTTAAGTTGTGACTGCACAAACCTTGCCTTCAGCCATGTTCAAGATATCTTACCTGTGTTCTCTTAAGGACATCTGATCTTTTATGTTCAAATGTACATGTAAAACAGCAACACCTGGTGCCAAACCACTCAAAGACAATATTTCATTCCAGTTAAACTTCAAGCTCACATTTCAGTTAACTGCATTTAATTTTAAAAGCTAAGCTTATTACAGTAAGCATATCCCATTCAAAATAAATTCTTTAGTCAGGATCAAAGTATCATACATTTATTATGTACTCTTTAATTAAACATTTGTTTTCTGTTAAATTGATTTTGACTAATGAAATTATTTGCTTCTTATTAACATCCTTAACTTTTTGCCGGATATATCTTTTTGCCATTCCTCACCACAAACCCTTTCGGCGGGGGATACCAATTCATCGAATTTGCTTGTTGTTTTATATAATTTTCATGATTTGAAAAACAGAAAGGTAACAAATGATATGTGGGATACTCATTTCTTGATAAATGCAACTGTTTATATCGCCATCAAAAGTGTTTTATGTGTAGATACTGCTAGAAGTGGGTGGGTTAAGTTGACTTCTGACCAACAGTTATCTTTAGAATAATTGTGTAGTTGTTTTCACAAAAGCAAGGCAATTCTTTTGTATTAGGTACATATCTGCCGGCTATTTCAAACTGTGAACCTATGTCACACAGCCAATATGGCTGCCACTTTTTTCAAAATGGCGACCAAAACAACCACCAAAGGTAAGTATGTTCAAAAGTATGCATATATATGAGCGTTTACATAAGTTTTAATGTAATTTATTGCAATATTAAGATTGATAAATACAACTGATAATAAGACCATATGCCATGTAGGCAACCTCAGATAACCAAAATGGCGCTCATTTTTCAAAATGGCTGCCAAATGTCAATATGTTACGGTTTCTTTGCGTACATTATAGAGTTTATGTAGTTTAGCACTGTATTGTGATTGAAAAACATTACTATTCTAAATCAGGTTGACACCATCTCAGACAACCAATAAGACAGCCACTTTTCACAATGACCGTCAAGAAGTCAGTATGTTCAGTTTTTCTAATTTTCTGGAGAATGTACAAAAGGTTTTATGTAAGGTTTTGAAGTATTTTGACGGATAATTAAACGATATTAAACTATTAAAACATATATTGGGTTTACGGACAGGATAGCCTAAATTGGTATCAATAGTATACTTGGATAGCCTAAATTGGTATCAATAGTATACTTGGTATAACGACTGGGCACTAAACGTATCTAGTGGTATAGAGAAGGCAAATATGTATCTTTGGCATATCGGCTGGCAAACTTGGCTTTTCATACATGCCACTATGGATATTCTTAGGATACAGACAGACAAATTGTGAAGAAGTGATATATAGTCTGGCCATTTTTAGTATCATTTGTTTACAGACACGCCATCCGAGCTAAATATTGATGCCACTATCGGTATCGAGGGTATACAGACATGCCACTCTGGGTATCCTGTGTATGCAGACTGGTGCTACTTGCTAAACATAAGACGTCTAGGGAAAACCTGGCTATACATATTAACAACAATAGGTAGCCTTGATACAGAGACAGATAAAATGGGTATCCTAGTTATACAGGAAAATTATCCTGGGTATACATACATGTACATTCCACTATAGGTATCTTAGTTATACAGTCATTCACTCTGTGTGTTTTGTGCATAAATGTATAGCCATCCTGGCCATACATACAGTCCACTTTGGGTACCTTGGCAATAAATACAGGTCATGGGTTTACAAAACGGCCTATCTGGGTATCCTGTGCATACAGACAGGTCATATTGGCTACACATGTATACATACTGACAACTACTGGTATACTGAATACACAGACAGGCAATTCTGGGTATTCTGGACATACAGAAGGGCAAACCGAAGTTTCCTTGCAACTCTGGATATTCTTGGTATACAGGCATGTCATCCTGGCTTTAAAGTTGTATATAAAGGCTACTAAGTGTATCTTCGATTTACATACACACCATTCTGGGTATCCAGGGTATATAGACACGCCATCACGGCTATACATTCAGGTTGGAATTGGTATACAGTCAGGTTACCTATGTATCCACCGTATAACGCCATGCCACTCTGTGTAGCCTGGCTATACAAACATGTCATCGTGGCCATATATACTGGCCATTATGGATATCCCTGTTTCAGATAATAAGCCTTTCTAGGTAAAAAAATACCGGGTATACAGGCAGACCATCGTTGCTATACACTAGGCAAGTATATGCGTTTAGTATGCCTGGTATATAGACAGGTCACCTTTTAGTGCATCCTAGGTAGGCCACCTTAAGTATCCAGGGTATACAAAAATCCTGACCATTTACTTAATGTCACCACTATGAATATCCTGGGTATAAGTACATGCCACCGTTGTACCCTAGGTATAAAGGCAGGTCTATCTGGGTATCCTTGGTATACTGTCAGGTCTTCTTGGCTATAAATACAGACCACTATTGGATCCTTGGTACTGCTATTTGTAAACTTGCTATACATAAAGACCACTCTGGGCATACTGGGTATATAGGTCTTCCTGGTTATATATACAGAAAACTATGGATATCCTAGGTGTACAAACAGGCATCTCCTGGTATCCATTGTATACATACAGGCTATCTGAGCTATATATGTATGCCAATACGGATATCCTTGATATACATAAAGACCGGCAATGTATCCAAGGTAGACAGGTCACTCTAGGTAAGTAATATGGATAAACATACAGGTCAGGTTAGTAATACATAGAGATACACTTTGAGTGGCCGTGGCATAAAAAGAGGCAACTGTCGGTACCTTAGGTATAGATGCAGGACACTTGGGTATCTGGGTTATACAGGCTGACAACATGTGTATCCTGTTTATACAGACAGACCATCATAGCTATACATATATGCCAGTTATATACATACTAATTACGCTTCACAACTTTGCATCGATAGCGTAAAATAATGGATCTAAGTTTGCATGCATACAAATGATACCACGGGTGACATGTATGACTGTATTCCCATAATACCCAACATAACATATCATATACTAATGTGGATTGCAAGACGAAATGTGGCAGTTCAATGTGCAAATGCTACCGATCCAAACAGGTTTGCATGTTTGAATGTGCATGCGAAGTTATTTATATACCAACTTTAGAAATGTACATGGCAACAAGGACAATAAAGTTGTGACATTTTTAAAACAAAGTCCTATGGTATTGTGTATAGAGAAAAGACTATGAGCAAGATTGAACTGTGTAAACTACGTTGTGCAGTATTTGTATAAGTGTTTAATACTAATAATATATATTCTTAATGCACAGAATATTTACAAGCTTTACTTGGACATTTATAAAACTGATAAGATTCTTATCAATGGTTAAGAACAGATATATGTGTACTAAATGAACGTTTAAAATGCATATTTGATACATTTAAATTAATATTCATGAGTATGCAAATGAACTGAAAAGCTCTTTATTAATATGTATGAAGAACATTATTCCAAAATCAAAATATCTTACTATCTCAAAATATTGTTTATATTTGAGAAATGTGAATATTGTCAGTTTTTTTAATATTTGTTTTTTCATGATTAATATACCCCACCCACTTTTGACAGTATTTCTTGCAAGTATACTCTTGCAAACAATAAATATTGATACAAACAGATATATATTTATATAAAGTAATGTTTCAAATGTAATATTACTTATTTTTGTCCATTTATTAACAGAAATAGTGAAGATTTTATCTTTGTATGATTTAATAATAACATTTTTAACGAATTATCTGCCCATTTTTTTAAGTTTTCATGAATATTCATAAGTATGTAAATGAGAAAATTTTTAATTAAGTGTTTGTAAATAAATGTACAAAGCCCTGGCTTCATTTTGATACCATTGTTGTTATTCTACACCAATAAATGACCAAGATACAAGGTATTTTATGTGACACACCTGAAAATATGCACCGAATGACCTTTGACCTCGTTTATTTCACTATAAAGGGCATCTCAAGCGTGACTACCGGGCAAGTCTTTCTTGTGGCACCTAGTAGATAACGTTTAACATGGTAGTCGTCCATCTTCAGAGAATGCCTACGCAAGTCACAATTTTGAAAATTCTAGGTATACTACAGATTTCACACATGAATATTAATGATTACATAGCATTCTACAATGAAATAACGCTCATTTGAGTATTGATAGCTCAAGCACTAGGGTAAGCTTTAGCAATTCACATTGACCCCATGCATTTTCCTGATATTTTCTATATTTTAACCTATGGGTGACTCAGGCATTTTGCATGTCCCCTAACAACCAAGTGATCGGTGTTTTATTGTAGTTTTATTTGTTTTTGTTGATGTAAGTTCTGTGTATTTTTTTCAGCTGTATTTCCATTATGTTATGGCAGTCATTAATTTTTTAGCAGTATTTCCATTATGTTATGGCAGTCATTAATTTATTAGCAGTATTCCATTATGTTATGGCAGTCATTAATTCTTTAGCAGTATTTCCATTATGTTATGGCAGTCATTAATTCTTTAGCAGTATTTCCATTATGCTATGGCAGTCATTACTTCTTTAGCAGTATTTCCGTTATGTTATGGCAGTCATTAATTTTTTAGCAGTATTTCCATTATGTTTTGGCAGTCATTAATTTTTTAGCAGTATTTCCATTATGTTATGGCAGTCAGTGTACTAGTTTATTTTTTTATTCTGTATTTGTACTAACTTGCTAGCCATAAGTATTTGCAACTTCCACACATGAAAGTGAGATGGAGGCTGGATTATATTCAGGTTCATTAGTCAGTGTATACCATCACTTATTCATGAGCATTTGATTTTCCTTTTGCACACAAAACTTCCAGAAGTGTATGATGAATATCTACATTTGTATACTTTAACACCTTGTTGAATTATCATTGACTTTCTAGTTGTAAGCATAATATTAGGTCAGTGGTCAAAAATGACTCAAAATATATAGTCAGTTGGGCCGCCAGAAACAGGCCTATTTTTTCCTGGGCCTTGCATAAATGTAACTACGATTTATAATATGAAATATTTTTGATTACAGGACGTGTACAAGCAAATGAACAATCTCCGGACTACATGAGAAAGTTTGATGATATTATTTGTGACTTTCTTAGAGAACAAGGAGTTCCTGGGGCCTCTTTGTGCATCAGTTTGCATGGTAAACCTATCTACAAACAAGGTTAGTATGTACACATCAGTGTTTTTTCCCACTAATTTGGGAATGGGGCCGGGGCCTTTACAATTGGGAAAAATGCGTCGTAAAATGCCTAAATTGGGAATTGTTAAAAGTCATATTTTTTATTAAAATGTCACATTTAAGAAAAAAACTGCAATAATTTATCATTAAACATTAAGTTAGCAAACTGTCTTGTGTTTCAAATGTTTAAGGTTTCAGTCTTGTTTGAAAAGGTTGAAAAAAAAAGACAATAAATTTAACTTTGGGAATTTTAGCTTTGAAATAGGGAAAAAAACATACTATTTGCCATTGGGATTGGGGCCCAATTTCGGCCCGAAATTGGCCAGAAAAAAACCACTGCACATGCAATTATAGTTTACCAGTAAGTATTTAGTTGTCTAAACTGAAGATGTAGAAATGGAAAATAAATGGTAAAGAAAAAACTTCTGCTCTTTTGGCTATAAAATGTATAGCTGGGTTCCTTTTCTTAATGCTAAAATTTTCGAGCCATCAGTCAGAAGATTGTGATCTGTTTACATTGCATGATTATGAAAAGAAAACTTTCAGCTGTTTTGTTGTTGTCTTAAAAAAGGTGTTTAAATCCTTTAAGAAGTCAAACCTACTGTCTTAATATTTCAGCTTATCCTTAAGGGTTTGCATAACTGTTAAATTACCATAACATTTATGACCCTTTTGAGTAAGGTTTCTCATGCTGACTTTCCAGTGTTAATTGCTGAAGACAGTTGGAGCAACTAAGTTGAAGTCCTGACTAGCAAGTAACATTGTAGTTGGATTACAGCTCACATATAAGATCTCAACCCCTGATGTAGGTTGTATATTCTCAGAATGGTTGGGGCCTCTGTTGCAGAGTGGTCAAGGTCACTCTCTTCACTTGTCCCTATTTGCTGTCTTGGATGTAGAATTTTTTCATGCAAGGAAGCCATCTATCCTGCTTAACCAGACGGTCAGCCGTTCTACCCAGTTGCTATCCCGTGCCTGAAATAATGCACTAAGGGGCGTGTTTGGTCTTCCCCCACCATAAAGGCTGGAAAGTTGCTTTATGACCTAATGACCTATAATTGTGTCAGTGAGATTTTAAAACTAAGAAAGATCAAATGTGTATGATTGTATTTAAGTTGGTCTGGTTTCCAGCTTCCTAGATGATTGTGCTACTCAACAGGGCACTGCCATCAGCAGATGTTTGATCCATTACAGGTAATTCAGACTAAAGTGACCTAAGCTGTAGATAAAAGGTGATGTTTTAGAGCTTGTATGACTATGGTGTATTTTGTGTTTCAGGGTATGGTATAAGTGGCTGTGGAGAACTCATATCCTCATCATCACATTTTCGTATCGCCAGCATCAGTAAAATTCTCACAGCAATTGCTGTTCTACGTCTGTGTGAGGAAGGTCTTTTACATCTAGGTCAGCAAGTGTTTGGTCGAAATGGTATGTTGAAGAATTTTCATTAATTATCAAATACCACTAAAATGAGGTGTCCATTTTAATGTATAAAACCAGAAGTTACCCAGAACTACATACTGAAAGTGTGTGTTTTTAGCTCATCTGTCACATAGTGACAAGGTGAGCTTTTGTGATCACCCTTCATCCGTCGTGCGTCCGTGCGTCCGTCCGTCCGTCCGTCAACAATTTTTTGTCTGCACGATAGTGGTTTCATTTATGATTTTATTTTAACCAAACTTGCACACAACTTGTATCACCATAAGATCTCGGTTCCTTTCTTGAACTGGCCAGATCCCATTATGGGTTCCAGAGTTATGACCCCTGAAAGGGCCAAAATCAGATATTTTGACCTTGTCTGCACAATAGCAGCTTTATTTATGATTTGATTTTTACCAAACTGGCACACAACTTGTATCACCATAAGATCTTGGTTCCTTTCTTGAACTGGCCAGATTCCATTATGGGTTCCAGAGTTATGGCCCCTGAAAGGACCAGAATTAGCTATTTTGCCCTTGTCTGCACAACAGCAGCTTCATTTATGATTTGAATTTAATCAAACTTGCACAAAACTTGTGTTGCCATAAGATCTCAGTTCCTTTGTTGAACCGGCCAGATCCCCTAATGGGTTCCAGAGTTATGGCCCCTGAAAGGGCCAAAATTAGCTATTTTGACCTTGTCTGCACAATAGCAACTTCATTTATGATTTGATTTTAACCAAACTTGCACACAACTTGTATCACCACAAGATCTTGGTTTGTTTCTTAAACTGGCCAGATTCCATCATGGGTTCCAGAGTAATGGCCCCTTAAAGGTCCAAAATTGGCTATTTTGGCTTTTGCAGCCATATAGAGACTTCATTTATGGTTTTGTTTGTTACAAACTTCCAAAATATCTTCAACAACAATAAATCTTGGATTCCATGACAAATCAGAGCCAATCATAGTTTCCAGAGTTATTTTATATCTGATTACCTCCCCTGATTGTAGTCAAAATGGATTTATATCAGTAAGTACTTACAGGACTTATTTGAAATTTCATTATTGTCATTAGTTGGAACGAGCCAATCAGGGTAGATAACTATGGACTGATTTTATGTCAAATTACCTCCCTTTATTTCAAATTAAAATGGGTATATCTCCGTAACTAATGAAGATACTGATCTGAAATTTTATTTATGTCAATAGATTTATTTGGCAGATCCTTCTTTTGTTAACTGACAATAATTTTCTTTTGAATTACTTCCCTTTTACGTTACTATAAAGAGCCTATTTTTAGTAACTTTTTTATAATTGGCTGTAGGGAAAAACCGAGACCACTTTTCTGTGGTACAACATGGATGGTACCTCCAATTTTTAGGTGTTTTTTGACATATCTGTACCTTGTAAGAATTTTGTTTTTCTTTTTGGTTAAATTTCTTTCCTTTGTTGTTCCTGTCCTTTGGACTTAGATATTTTTTCTGAGGACCTTCTTGTCCTCAAGTGCAATGATAACAGGTGAGCGATATAGGGCCATCATGGCCCTCTTGTTTTTTAATTAACAAAGCTTTTAAAATCGATGGTTTCATAAAGCCAAAGACTCATGGTGAGATTTTGTGACCACTCAATGTCCGTCGTGTGTTGTGTATTGTGTGACCTGCATCGTGTGTCGTCCGTCGTCCGTCTGTCAACATTTTCTAAAAATATCTTCTTCTTGAAAACCTCTGGGCAGAATTGCACCAAACTTCACAGGAATGATCCTTGGGTGGTCCCCTTTAAAAATTATTCAAAGAATTTAATTCCATGCAGAACTGCCATGGCAACAGAAATGAAAAACTTTAAAAATCTTCTCGTCCAAAACTGCAAGGCATAGAGCCTTGAAATTTGGCATGTGACCATTTTATGGTCCTCTATATAAAGATTTTTCAAATTATGCCCCAGGGGTGAAGAGGCCCCGTCCCGGGGTCACAAGTTTTACGTAAGACTTACATAGTAAAAACTTCAAAAATCTTCTTGTTTAAAACAACAAGACCTAGGCCTTTGAGATTGTGTTTGTAGCATTGCCTTGTGGTCCTCAACCAAATCGTTCAAATTATGCCCCTGGGGTGAAAAGGGGCTCTGCCACAGGGGTTTAAAGTTTTGCATAGACTTACATAGGAAAAAAACTTTAAAAATCTTCTTGTCTAAAACCACAAGACCTAGGCCTTTGATATTTTTTCTGTAGCATTGCCTGATGGTCCTCTACCAAAATTTTTCATATTATGCCCCTGGGGTGAAAAGAGGCCCTGCCCCGGGGGTCTCAAGTTTTACATAGACTTACATAGGATAAAAACTTTAAAAATCTTCTTGCCTGAAAATGCAAGGCCTAGGCTTTTGGTATTAAGTATGTTGCCTTTCCTAGTGTTTCTCTACCAAATTTATTCAAATTATGTTCCTAGGGTGAATAGAGGCCCTGCCCTGGGGGGTACCAAGTTTAACATAGACTTATATAGGAAAAAAAGATCTTCTTCTTGTCTGAAAGTTTAAGGCCTAGGTCTTTGATATTTGGTATGTAGCATTGCCTGGTGGGTCTCTAACAAATTTGTTCAAATTATGCCCCTGGGGTGAAGAGGCGCTGCCCTGGGGGTCACTTGTTATAGTAATGAGTTATAAAGGAAAAAATACTTCAAAAATTATCAGATCATATTTCCTAGACTGTTTAATTATAATTACCTGATGACCCCAAGTGATCAGGGATCATTTGACAATGACCTTAACCTACTGATCTTCTTTCTTGTTTTTTAAGATACAGCCTTGAAATTTGGATGACATGTACAGTTTTGCACACGGATCTTGAAACTGACTTTCAGTTACCTACTGATCTACCTTCCTATATTTTAGCATCAGTTTGCCATTTGAAACATGTGGCTCATATTACTCAGGTGAGCGATCGAGGGTTATCATGACCATCTTGTTACAGTGAAACACCGCTCGCTCGAGCATCGATGACTCGAGCACCCAAGCTCACTCGAGCAATTCATGTGGTCCCGGCCGATTTCCTTCTGTTTTCTATGTGAAATTACCATGGCTGGGTCGAGCATCGATAACTCGATCGCTCGAGCATGACACCTGGTCCCTGTGTATTAATTTATTCTTAGTTTCTTCTGGCAAACTCAAGCAGAGGTGTCAAAATTTTTCACACCTTCGGCGGTCAGAATGTATCGGTTAATCAAACATTTTCACACACCGTGAGAATTGCATTAGTCTACTCCCCAACTATCTTATATGTTTGTTTGTCGGTATATTTCATCTTATAAAGAGATTAATTATTGATAAAATGTTGAAGACAAGTTCTATTATATGTATATAGTCCAAGGTGTTAGACACTTTTGTTTTCATTATGTGCCTAAAAGGGTTTTGCATTTATAGGGTTGAAAGTACTCTTAGTTCCTTTAACAGTAATACAAATGGTTGTTTGGTAGTTCATATGATATGAGATTCAAGATGACTGTGCACCAAGCTGGCAGCCATATTGTTAAAAAATTGTGGTGTAGGAAATAATGGAGAAAATTAGTTTGGGTAAAGTCTGTGCTGATATGTATGTAAAAACTGATTAAATACATTAAGATTGTATTTTATAGAAGAATACACAATTATTACAGTAAGTGTACTTATATTAGCGCAGATAAATTTTAGCGCAAACGTCTTAAATTGAGTAGTTTCGACTTATTGGCGCGTACTTGTATTAGCGCAGTATCAGCAGCGCTAAAATAGCCATTCTTGCACAAAAACTACTTTTTTCGCTGGATCCGCCCATGTATTAACGGGAGAAAAATCGTGTGCAAACAAGGCAATTCACGTGCTATTAATATCCGATTTTTATTTTTGAAATGCTTTCCCAGGGCCGTATATGTCATTCTTCGCAGATTGACATCTGGTATCTGCGTCTTTTTTCTTTCATAAAAACCTCTTCTTGAAGCATTAAAGATGCAATCTAAACCATAGACTGTTTTACTGTATCAGTATCTAACGCCAAATGCGCTGGCCCCCAACATTGTTCGTACTCGTTTCTTCCCTTGTTTACTCCCCTTTTAGAACTCTGCGTCAATTCAGATTTTGTAGACAACCGTGAATGTTAAAGAACCGCGTGTTTACCTGTGTGATTCTTTGTTTTTAGGTATCATATTTATGATTTTTGTAAGTATCAGTCAGTATGTTTATATCTAATTTCTCGAAGAATTTATATAAACAGCTTGGACACTTGACACTGCGTTCGTACTCATCCGTACTCCAACTGCGTGTCCGTACTCAATGTAACTCGAATGTAAAGTTATTATTCATGAAATTGTGATCGAGTCCACCAAATTGTGAAATGATATGAACAATTATTGGTAATCTTATGTTTGTAATAATGAGAGATAAAAATATCGCTTTAAAACCTTCACGATGTGTTTTTGATAGTGTTGTTTATTTCCGGGCCCTGGATACGGATATTTAAAACATGTTTACTGTTTCCAAGAACAACTGGAATGGTAAATAAAAAATGTACCGGAGTTGTCAAGTCATCACGTATGAAAACAATACATAAATCGTCCTGAAATATATTTTTATGCAAGAATAGTCTCGGTCACAAACAATCCCGCGGGCTTCTGCAGACGTTAATACACAAAAAAACGTGTATTATCCTTTCATTCTGAAACACCAATTTCCGAAAAAAAGCAGTGGCCCGAAAGTGACCGTTGTGGCAAACAGTTTTGCCATTGAATATATATACTCCTTTTTTTCTTTAAAAATATTACCTAATATTATTTGCATTTGAATTACATCTTTTTTAAATAAAAAGCAATATAGATATTGTGCATGTTGATCTGTTTTCTTTTTCTTTCTTTTCTTACTACGGAAAATTTTCATATTGATAATGTTATTAAATCGACCAGGCACACAAATAAATGTACATTCGTTTAGATCAGTGTTAATCCGTGTACTGTAACTTAATACATGAATACAGTGCAGAATGTTGATAATTGTTTTTTTTTTAAGTTCACACTTGGCTTTCAAAGCAGTTAATGTTATGGTGATACTAGAAATTAACTCGACCTGACAAACTGGCGATCTACTCCGAAGGTATTATATACGATGTTTACGGACAATGGCGAAGATAAAAAATGCAACTTAATTTACAAAATTATTTGAGTTCTGCACTAATGTTCAAACAGGTTTAATCATTCTATACAAAACTTTCTGCAGAATATCAGTTAAGAATGCAGTTAATGTATTTCTCTGTGTTCTGTTGTATTGTAATAATGGTACTTTTCGATGCGATAAATGTTACTTTTTTATTAGAACAGTCTTTCATTTCAGTCTAATATTAGCGCTAGACATGAATTAGCGCAAACCCGATTCCGCTTATAGCACGAAAATTAGTACTCCGCTAATATTAATACACTTACAGTATATATATATATATATATATATCTCTCTCTCTCTCTCTCTCTCTCTCTCTCTCTCTCTCTCTCTCATTAAACCTTTAATAAAATATGAGTATATTTAAGATAACATAAATGCATGCTAAACAAAGTAAGGCCAAAGCATTTGTTTCATTAATCATGTATTATATTTTGAAATATATTTATAGGCATTTTACATAGAATAAAGGTCACTGGTCAAGCCAGAATGAAACAAGTGAAGCGTATCAAGGTTCGTGACCTTTTACAACATTCCTCGGGCTGGGATAGGGATGCTGTTGGTGACCACGTGTTCTGGTATCAGAAGAAAGAACACCTGTCCAAGATTGATGCATGGAATAATGAAAATCTCCTTACATACATACTGACACAGAGTTTGTCATTTCCAGCAGGTGAGGTATATACACTGAGCAAAATTTCTAACTAGTAACTAGCCACTTTGGTTTTTTGCATGTTAGCCCATACCCTGCTAAATTTCTATAATGAACTTGTTGTTCTTTCAATTTTGACAGTACCATTAACTGTCAAAAGCGGTGCTCACCAAAAAGATACAGACTGAATGGCAAACAGTGCAGATCATGATCAGACTGCACAGATAAAGGCAGAATCAATCATGTCCAGCATGATAAGGGTTAAGATAGATAAACTGTTACACTACAGAATACTTGAAATATACACAGTTCAAACTTTGTATCTTAAATTCCAAGGGATCGAGCGTTTTACTTTGAGATAACCAAAATTTGACCTAGAATAATATTTTGTACACATGTTTTCAGGAAGGTACTTAAAAATGTTTTCGAGATAGCTGTAATTTTGAAATAAGCGGGTTTGAGATAAAGAGTTTTGACTGTATTTATAACATCTACATATACATCACAGGGCTTTTATCAAGAGCAAACTTTCTAAACAAAAAAATGTGTATTGGTCTCCTTGTCCATCTATCATTTCTGTCCATCTGTCCACCATGCTTTCCTTGTTCAGAACATTAACTCCAAAAATAAATATTGACTACAGTAGTCATGTTGATAACTGTTTTTTTCTTTTTTTAATCATGGTTATTATAACCGGGTCTGTTGCTTATATTCAGATAACATCAGGTTTAATTCTGTTAATTGGATAATAATTTATTTTAGGTACACGTCATTCTTATTCAAACCTTGGATACCTGGTTCTCGGCTTGGTGATTGAAGAGATTGCTGGGATACCATATGAACATTATGTGAAGACAGTATTTAGAGATATCGGTGTAGAGGATATTTACATCGGAAGGACAAAACAGCACAAAGTACATTTTCAGGAAGTGAGTGGTCACAGAAAAAACATTGTAGGATTCAAGTAAAGGATATTTCTTTGTTTCAGTGTAAGGTTGAACCATTTTGCACTGTGTGAACAATTGATGTAATATTTTTAGCCCACCATCATCAGATGTTGTGTTCCCCAGAAAATCAGACTGGTTCAACAATTTATGAGTGAGTTATGGCCCTTTGTTTATTTCTATAATTTACATAGATTTATATAGGGAAAAACTTTGAAAACCTTCTTGTCCAAAACCACAGAGCCTAGGGCTTTGATGGCCCCAAAGTACAATTAATTTCCCATAGGGTTACATACAAATATATCAATGCAAGGCTTTGACACAATGTTCTGAAGACAAATGCAAATACCTTCTCTTTAGAAATCTATCCAAAAGAAACACAAAAATCACTTTGAAGTGACCTGTTGACCTGCTACTTTTCTCCTCACATCTGTCAGAATGAATAGTGTATTGCATTTTTACAAAGTGAAGCGGTCTAGCCTACTTTTTGTACAAATCCGCAGACAGTCATTTGCACAAGAAACCATGATTTTCCAGAAATTTTTTTACCCCTTTCTCTTCATTTACATCAGATCTATAAAATTTGGCTACTTTCAGAAGCTCGGAATATCTGTTTACAATCAAATCCATCATGAAATGAGGGACCTCTTTTCTCTCAGATACACTTCCTTTAGTTGGGTAACGAAGGGCAGGTAACTGTACCTTGTTACCTGATATTTGATATGAAGCATCATCTAGTGGTCCTCTACCAATATGATTCAAATTATTTCCCTGGGGTCAAATATGGCCCCGCCCCGGGGGTCACATGGTTTATATAGACTTATATAGGGAAAACTTTGAAAAACCTCTTGTTCAAATTCACAGGGCCTAGGGCTTTGATATTTTGTATGTGACATCATCTAGTAGTCTTCTACTAAGATTGTTCAAATTATCCCCCTAGGGTCAAATATGGCTCGCCCTGGGGGTCATATGGTTTACATAGACTTATATAGTGAAAAGCTACGAAAATCTTCTTGTCCAAACCACAAAGCCTAGGGCTTTGATATTTGTAAAGTAGCATCATCTAGTGGTTCTCTACCAAGTTTTCTCAAATTATCCCCCTAGGGTCAAATATGGCCCTGCCCCGGGGTCACTTGGTTCATATTGACTTATATAAAGAAAAGCTTTTAAAATCTTCTTGTCAATAACTACAACATTCAAATTTGGACCATATGTATATTTTTGAGTGGCAAGATGAACCTTGACATGAGTTGACCTTGATTTTGACCTAGTGACCTACTTTCACATTTCTGTAGCTACAGCCTTCAAATTTGGACCACATGCATAGTTTTGTGCACCAGAAAAAACTTTGACCTTGATTTTGACCTAGTGACCTACTTTCACAATTTTGAAGGTACAGGCGTCAAATTTGGCCCATATGCATAGTTCTGTGTTTCGAAATAAAATTTGACATTGATTTTGACTTAGTAACCTACTTTCACATTTGTCCAGCTACAGCCTTCAAATTTGGACCACATGTATAGTTTTGTGTACCGAGAAAAACTTGACCTAGTGACCTACTTTCACATTTTTGAAGGTACAGTCTTCAAATTTGGACCACAGGCATAAATTTGTGTTTCGAAATGAAATTTGACCTTGATTTTGACCTAGTGACCTACTTTCATATTTTCTCAAGCTTTAGCCTTCAAATTTGGACCGTATCGAAAAAACTTTGACCTTGACATTGACCTAGTGACCTTCTTTCCCATTTTCAAATTTGGACCACATGCATAGTTTTGTGTTCCGAAATGAAATTTGACCTTGATTTTGACCCAGTGACCTACTTTCACATTTCTCAAGCTACAGCCTTCAAATTTGGACCACATGCATGGTTTTATGTACCGAAACAAACTTTGACCTTGACATTGACCTAGTGACCTACTTTCACATTTTTGAAGGTACAAGCTTCAAATTTGTTTAAAGTGCCATAGTTTCAAGCAAAAATATAAAATTATTGTACGAGTGAAAAGAAAAAGATTATATGTAAAACTAACAAATTTTCTATTTATTTCATGCATTTTTAATGGTATTAAGTAAATTGTAGACTTTTTATTCATGTAATGTCCTGTGCAATACACAACATTATGCACATGATGTCACAATAAATATGGTGGAAAAAAGTTGTATAGTTCTACAAGCTGTATTTTCTTTCACATTTTAATTTACTTTGGCATAAATTCTGTGTTATTCTTGGAGCATAGTTGAATTCATATGGTAACAGCCATTTTGACCAAACCACAAGCTTTATCTGTTCTTTTTCCATTTTTGTCTGTATGTATTTAATCAATTTCCAATAATAGTTTGGTATAGTTTTCAGAAGTGCAGGCAAATTAAGTTCTAATATCAGTATCAGCTAAATTAAGTACTGTGTTACCAAACAGTCATTTGAAATTGGTTTAGTTGTTGTATACAAATATGTATTGTTTTTTTTCTAAGGTGAAGTACTTTAATAACAAAGATCCTCCTGTTGAGATGTCAGTGTTTAATGTAAATGAAGTGGTAGCTCCTCAGTATGGCTCCTTCCCGATGGAGAACACAGGGTCCTATGGTGGTTGGGTGACCTGCGCCCAGAATCTGGTCACAATACTAGACAGTTTGGCTAGGATGAGTGACGTGCCATCGGTCCTTACACATCAAAGTTTTGTGGAAATGATAGCAGCTCCAAGGTATGCAACAATTTTCTTTTCATAATCCTGTTTGGTTAGGTATGGCTGATGGTGAGGTGATCATTACTGCTGTTTGTACCCAGATATTTGCCATTACCATATTTACTCTCGTCTATAAGACTAGGTTTTTCTCCTTAAATATCAAACCTAAAATGTGTTGCCCGTCTTATAAGCGAGTCATTGTTATTGGCCCAAAGTATTTGTAAATGAGTCTGCAAAATATTGTTGGTCTTAAAGTTATTAAAGGGACCTTTCTTGTAGAAGGATCATCTTTTTGTCTGGTAAATATTGGCATTTTGTTGTAAGTAGATTTTATGGCAGTGTGCGACATACAGAACTCATAGCCACCACTTACTTTTAACATGTCCATCTATTTCATACTCGGATGAAAATTACAAAACTGCTGTTCATGTGTAACGTATTTAGTCACATATAAAACACGAGGTTTTTATCTTTACAAATCAGACCTAATTTTTTGCCCTTGTCTTATAAGTCAGTCAGTGCCATTGACTTCAGGTGTTTATAAAAGAAAGTGCAAAATATTGCATGCACGGATCCAGGGGCAGGTGGGGGGGGGGTGTCCGGAGGTCCGGACCTCCCCGGAAAATCCCAAAAAAGGAAAGAAGAGAAGAAGGGAAAAAATGGTTTTTCGGAAAAGCAACATTAGGACTGCATTCAAAGTGTATGTGGCAGCTGCTACATACGACCCCAACGTAATTCATATTTATGTTAATTTTCTCAAAGAAACTAAGAATTTTACCTTTAAGTAAACTTAATTTTATAATTTTTCCCACACTTAACAGGTTAGTCCTTAAAACTGTGAAAATAAGGAATATATTGTATATAAAATTGCAGCGGAAAAGGTGTCCTTAAATGCTCCTAAAATGCTCCAGAATGCAGGAAATGAAGCGCTGAAGCCCGGAACCCCCTAGCTACACTGCAATTTTTCTATTTCAGCCTGTTCGACAAAGACTTATTGACAACCCTGTTCTTTTATACGGCTACCATCGAATTATTTAGTGTATAAAGACACATGTTTCACATAGCTGGAACGTTTGATACGTATCAGCCAGACCTTCCTGGTCATAGTGAGGGAGGCGGTCGGACCCCCTCTGAAAAAATTGGCTGGATCCGCGCATGTATTGCCAGCTTCAAATCAATTAAAGGAACCTGTCTTATAGGAGGATAAATATAAAAGAAAAATAGAAATTTGAAATTTTGGACGGGTTACAGAATACCAAATTTAAATTAAGTACACTGGTATTGTTTTTTTTTTTGTTTTTTTTTAAAGAAAATTGTACTTTTTCCGTAATATATTTCAAACAGATATGCTACAGGCGATGATTGGTATGGTCTTGGTTTGGACATAGAAGATAAGGGGACAAGTTTTGGACATACCGGAGCTATGGAAGGTACCTCAACAACAGTTCATCATAACCAAAATGGGCTAACATGGGCATTTCTGCTCAACTCTTGGGCCAAAGACATGGATTTAGATGGTCTTATTAAATATGCTCTTTCTTCTGTTCAAGGGCTACCATTGTGGAACGGAATAGATTTTAAATGCAGTTACGAGGAATATTTTGTTATGTCCGAAGATGAACTCGAGTGTGTCACGATTCTTTTACCGCACAAACGATTGATTTCTGATGTAATGGACATGAAAGATAGAGGATTTAGGATTTCTTGGATTAATGCCCTTTCTGTTGCCGATGACGCCCTCTTTAATGTTGTTTGGCGCAAACAGTCTGTAGATGATAAACAGTGGTCGATTATTATTGATGTTGAAATCCCAGACTTTAATAATTGTTTGAAGAGTATGAAAGAAAATTGGGAAGTGATTTTTCTTGAATCGTACCACCTGGACGGTGTAGTAAATCATTTGTTTGTGTTCCAAGAAGGAGATCAGTCAAAACAGAAAGTGTATGTCGTGGACAGCATGGAGGAACATAAGAAGTTTAAGAACATTTATGAACATAATAATTACCAGTTACAAACTCAGTCAGTATTGGTACTGAAGGACCTTGTGATAATTTCTGCAGTATATAATCAGGTGTGTATTTTTAACTCACTTAACCCAAGCATTCGGGATGAGCTGTTCATATAGGTGAATACTCTAGTGGCCATCGTTCAATGCCTTGTCCATTGCCTAAAATTTTACTAAACATCTCGTCTGAAACTACTGGCCAGAATTATACCAAAATTAGCCTTTAACATCTTTGCATGGACTTCTCTAAGATTTGTTCAGTTTGCACAGTTTGACTGGACTTTGGTGCTGCTGTAGCGAAAAATAAAGAAAAAGATCTTAAATTTATGTCTTGATAGACACTTATTAAACTAAGTCTTGCTCAGTAGTGTTCAGTAGTGCCCTAATCCTGGCATAGATTTTTCGCAGATTTGCATGTTCAGCTGCACTCGGGAGTCATCAGAGCTAAAGTAGTAAACACATGTAAGCTACTTCTTCTCTTGGACCTCTTGATGAATTCTCACCAATGTTCTTCTTTAGTATCCTATGGTACACAGTTCTCTAATATAGACCTTTCTCAAATTATGATTGACCTTTCTCAAATGTACTTTTCTCAAATATAGACAATTCGCAAAGTTGTTCAGGTAGTTCAGCTTTACTTTACTTTAGTATTTTTTGCTTTATAAAATGACAATTTCCAAAGATAATTTACAGTAATTAAATGATCTCTGCTCAGTACCTTAAGAACACTGTTACTACACATCAAGTTTCTGTTTAACCTATAGCTAGTGATCTTTCCTTTGCGACCAGCGCAGACTAAGATCAGCCTGCATATCAGTGCAGGCTGATCATGGGCTGCACTGTTCGCTATTCAGTCAGTAAATTTTCAGTGAACACCCCTTCAAATAATAAGTGGCACTGTTCAAATTGAGTGGTGGACCAGTCCATTTTAGAAATTTAGCAGGGTAAGGGTTAATATCTTGAGTACTCCTTAACCTAAGACCTCAGACCTGGAAGGCTCATTGTCCATAGGCAGTGCATGACCCCTATTTAATTTATGGCCAGTTGGTTAAAGGTGAAGATATCCGATTGAGATGCAGTTTTAATAGCTGAACATTAAATTCAAGCAGTTCTCTAGTAATGTGTTGTGATTTAACTGCTTTTTGTCAGATTGTGTTTTTCTTCCAAATGGACCAAATTTCACTTTTGTAAGTTGTTGCTATGTAAAGTAGCTTATACTTATCAAGATAAAAAATGGGAGCCAAAATTGTAGTTTTGCAACATTTTAAAGCTCAAAATGACGGAAACGTAGACCAAATCTAAATCTCTTATGCAATGATCTCCCCTTACATTAAAAAGTGAATACAGTGCAAAGGGTGGTAAGCACTGCAGGTCTATGCCACAATACAGTAAACATAAAAGTGTTTGTGACAGTAATATTTTATGTTTCACTATAGACTGACACTTTTTTGACTATTAATTTTTGCATCATTGCGTGATATCGCATTATATATAGCTAGCAATCATTGCTTGACTCTGTAAGTTTTCAAATACCCTTTGGCAGTTGCTTTCAGAGAATAGAGGTTAGTATTAGTACAATATCTAGGAACACTGGTAAGGTTAACTGCAAATTTCGATTTCTTTAAATCGGAGGTGAAATTATTTCTATGTTTACTATGCCCCCCTTCGAAGAAGGAGGGGTATATTGTTTTGCAGATGTCGGTTGGTCGGTTGGTCGGTCGGTCGGAATGTAGACCAATCAGTTTCCGGATGATAACTCAAGAACGCTTGGGCCTAAGATCATGAAAGTTGATAGGGAGGTTGGTCATCACCAGCAGATGACCCCTATTGATTTTGAGGTCTGTATGTCAAAGGTCAAGGTCACAGTGACCCTGAATAGTAAAACGGTTTCTGGATGATAACTCAAGAACACTTGGGCCTAGGATCATGAAAGTTGATAGGGAGGTTGGTAATGACCAGCAGATGACCCCTATTAATTTGAGGTCAGTATGTTAAAGGTCATGGTCACAGTGACCCTGAACAGTAAAACGGTTTCGGGATGATAACTCAAGAGTGCTTAGGCCTAGGGTCACGAAAGTTGATAGGGAGGTTGGTCATGACCAGCAGATGACCCCTATTGATTTTGAGGTCAGTATTTCAAAGTTCAAGGTCCCAGAGGAACAATAAAATGGTTTCCAGGCAATAACTCAAGAACGCTTGGGTCTGGTGTCAGGAAAATTGATAGTTAGGTTGGCCATGACCAGCAGATGACCCTTATTGATTTTGAGGTCATTAGTTCAAAGGTCAAGCTCGCATTGGCCAGGAACAGTTAAACGGTTTCTGATCTTCTTATCCAAAACCATAGGGCATAGGGCTTTGATATTTGGTGTGTAGCAAAATCTAGTGATCCTCTATCAAGATTGTTCAGATTATTTCCCTGGGGTCAAATATGGCCCCACCCTGCGGGTCACATGGTTTATATAGACTTATATAGGAAAAAAACTTCGAAAAACCTCTAGTCCAAAACCACAGTGCCTAGGGCTTTGATATTTTGTATATGACATCATCTAGTGGTCCTCTACTAAGATTGTTCAAATTATTCCCCTAGGGTCAAATATGGCTCCGCCCTGGGGGTCACATGGTTTACATAGACTTATATAGGGAAAAACTTTGAAAATCTTCTTGTCCAAACCACAAAGACTATGGCTTTGATATTTTGTAATGTAGCATCATTTAGTGGTTCTCTACCTAGTTTGTTCAAATTATCCCTCTAGGGTCAAATATGGCCCCGCCCCAGGGGTCATATGGTTCATATAGACTTATATAGGGAAAAACCTAGAATCTTCATGTCCATAACTTACATCATTCAAATTTGGACCACATGTAAAGTTTTGAGTGGCAAGATGAACCTTGACATGAGTTGACCTTGATCTTGACCTAGTGACCTACTTTCACGTTTCTGTAGCTACAGCCTTCAAATTTGGACCACATGCACAGGTTTGTGTACCGAAAAAAACTTTGACCTTGTTATTGACCTAGTGACCTACTTTCACATTTTTGAAGGTACAGGCTTCAAATTTGGACCACATGCATAGTTTTTTGTTCCAAAATAAAATTTGACCTTGATTTTGACCTAGTGACCTACTTTCACATTTTTCAAGCTACAGCCTTCAAATTTGAACCACAAGCATAGTTTTGTGTACTGAAATGAACTTTGATCTTGAGATTGACTTAGTGACTAACTTTCACATTTCTGAAGGTACAGGCTTCAAATTTTGACCACTTGCATAGTTTTGTGTTCCGAAATAAAATTTGACCTTGATTTTGACCTGGTGACCTACTTTCACATTTGTCAAGCTACAGCCTTCAAATTTGGACCACATGCATATTTTTGTGTTCTGAATTGAAATTTAACATTGATTTTTACCTATTACCTACTTTCACATTTCTCAAGCTACAGCCTCCAAATTTGAAGCACATGCATAGTTCTGTCCACTGAAATGAACTTTGACCTTGAACTTGATCTAGTGACCTGCTTTCACATTTCTCAAGCCACAGCTTTCAAATTTGGACCACATACACATTGTTTTGTACAGAAATGAAATTTGACCTTGATTTTGACCTTGAGCTAGCCTTGAAATTTGGAACATTCGAAAATGGCTCAGTGGATGGCGCCAAGATTATTCTGTAATCTCTTATTAGGTTAATAGGTTAAAGGTCAAGGTCAGATTAAACCAGAATGGTAGAACTTTAATTTACAGTGAGCATATAATTTCTGTTCCTTGTGCAATTACTGAATGCATCAAAGGGGGCAGTTCGTGTTCAACGAGCTCTTGTTGTAACCAGTCATTGAAAACAAAGATTTATTGAATTTTAGATTGGATATAATATAAAACATAAAATGAACAAGTTTATAATACACACTTAGTACTTGTATGACTAAATACAGGATATTTCCTACCATTAAAAACTTCTATGATAATTGGCTGATACTGAGCAACTTTTGATTATGAATGTAACCCTACATACTTGTACACAACTAATTTATATATTGAGTAATTAAATACATTTATTTGGGGAGTTTTTACGCGGACGCAATGGTTGAGAGGGCGAAGACACTTTCCTACGGAGGTGAAGGCCCTGGTTTGATTCCTGGCTACTCCCATTGCGGTGTGTCCTTGGACAAGGCACTTTATCACGATTGCCTCAGTTGACCTAGCTGTAAATGGGTACCAGCCAATTGCTAGGGGTAAGGTATATCTTGGTTTTAACTGTTCTTAAAATAGGGTTGCTGAAAAGCTCTACTACAGAGCTTATGTTAATTGTTTCGCAAAGTGACGGTAAATAAATTTTCCCTTCACCTTTTACAGTTTTACATTTGAAATAGATATCTAAAGATGAAATGTTTTATTGAAAGATGGGTATTGTATATCTTCAATTCAATAATCTTATATAATTATGTTGTAGGTGACTGGAAAACCAAGATTAACAGAAATATGGTTAGACTTATCAATGGAGGATTTTGTGACAAAGCTAGCGAATTGTATTGAAGGCAAACTACTGCTGAATTATTTACAGTTCTACACAACTGAAGACATGCCAAAGATTAGCGCTGTTTGGCATCCTACGAATGTTACAAATAACGTGTTTCAGAGACATGATGTTACTAAATACGGTTTCTTATTTGAACTTGGGGAAAGTATGAAGTGCAATC
Organism: Mercenaria mercenaria; assembly: GCF_021730395.1. Taxonomy (NCBI): domain Eukaryota; kingdom Metazoa; phylum Mollusca; class Bivalvia; order Venerida; family Veneridae; genus Mercenaria; species Mercenaria mercenaria. Next base: position 42,038,927 of record NC_069364.1, read on the forward strand.
GTCCTGTGTCATTTATCTCAGCATACAGATACGAAGATGTGACATACTTTGTTGCAGTCTGGGAAACTGATGTAAGAATTGGAAAAAGGACACCAATCAATAGAGAAGTTCTTTATTGTTTGTAAAGAGTTGATTATTTGGTTAATGTTTATACACAGTCATAGTGCCAGAACTGCAAATGTCGTGATATTGCAGTAAAAGTTTAAGAAAGATCTGGTACAAGACTATTAAATGCCAGTTTGTGTTTTGCATATTGATCTCTTTTTTTAAACATTTTATATGCCATAAGGGACGTTATATATGATTATGCTTGCTGTCCGTCTGTAAACAATTTAGTTTCCACTTGCTAATTGGTCAGATGGACATATTGTGTGTTGGTGCTGGTGTTGGTGCTGGTAGTCCATCTGTTTATCCGTCCATCTGTCTGCCATTATCTCTGTCAATTTGTAATGAAGTTTTTCTATGCTCAGTACTTTAAGAATTCTTTGGCCTATGATTTTCAAACTCGGTAGGCTTATGGGTAATAGATGACAACTAAAGGTTTGGAAGTCAGTGGGTCAAAGGTCAGGGTCACTATGACTGTTTAAAAACGGTTTCTTAAAACAGAAGACACAGTCACCATGTATCACTCTTTTGAGGTTTCTTAAAGGACATTATCAGTGTCATTCTTAGTGGTCAGACAGACAATTATTCATTCCATAAGTGCTGAATCCTTCGTGGGTTTTATTCTGTCACCTTCAAAGCTGTCTTTCAGCGTATATTGATCTGCAGAGGGTTTTTTTTGCTTAAAAAAAGAAATATTAACATGATCTGATATTTAAATGAAATGTATTGGTGGATTATGGCATCAAGACTTCGTTTTTATCCTTTTAAGGGTGTTGCAAATTATGTTTCTTAAATTTAGATGAAAGTTAACACTTCAGATCTCCGGATTACAAAGTGCTCATTGATCACTCGCCGTCCACTGCACATACATCGGTCCACATTTTGTTCAGATAATATGGCACAAATGATCCATTAGTTGACTTTATTACTAAAATTGTTCATATTGTTATGTAAGAAGCATTTCATTAGTGACTAGTTTACTTGATTGAGCTGTGAAGATGATGAAGGATCTTGGGCCATCAAGGCTCTCTTGTGGAAATACAGAGGATGACTTTCAGTTTTGAAAAGAGTTATTACTTCTAAATGTTACTGTTTAGTTAATTTGTCAATCTTTTTTGTATTCAGTTCATGATTTTTTTTACAGATATAATTGTTACAGTCTTTTGTTATCTTGATTTAGTAAAATAAAACTATATTTTGGAAATCGTTTCTTTCTTTCTTGTAAATACCGTATTTCACCTAAGTCTTGGGACACCCTAAATCTTGGGACACCCCTAAAATGTGGAAAAATAATTATTTTTCTTGACCCTAAGTTTTTGGACATGTATTTTCTCAGCGTATTTTTCGTCCCTAAGTGTTGGGACTAAGGTAGAAAAACGAGGCTAAATCAAGATGGCTGACAATTTTGAATTTCCAAATAGAATAAATAAATTTTAGTAATTTTTGTGGTTTAAACTGGATTAATTTGATGGATTTTAATTAAAAAGTTTGGGATATAGATACGTTTTGTGGTTACAAATGTGTTTAAGCTGATATACTTTATAAAATGAGTGCAAACGAAAAGGATAACCAAAACAAAGGAAATAATGGCGGTGCTAGGAGAAAAGAACAACAATGTGACTCTAATCAGGTAACAACCATTCCGCCCTATACGGGCCCGACTGGCTTCTTTCCACCTTTTGGAATACCTGTATTACCTGGACAGCAATCGCCTGAGTTATACCGTCCTCCGTTACCGTTTTCCGGTTACCCAACCCAGAGCCAAGACAATAACATGATGGGACTTTTCCAGGAAAATGAACTCTAGACTTAAATCAATTGAGTCGAATGTTTCTAAAATCGGTCCAATGGAACGTGATATGGCTTACCTTAAATCGCAGATGGTAAATATTCAAGACTCTAACTCCATGTTGACTCACAAAGTGCATGAAATTGAAAAATCCTGTCAGTTCAACAGTGCTCAATATGACCAAATTATCCGTACAAAGGAACAAACCGATCAGGATATTAACATTTTAAAAACACAAAATTCTAGCCTGAATACACAAATCCAAACACTGTTTACACTCAATTCTGAACTGAAACAACGTTGCTTAGACCTACAATCACGGGCTATGGAGAATGACCTCATTATATTTGGAGTAAACGAGGAGGCCCGTACTGATGAAAAAGGTAAGCCCCTTAAAGAAGATGTTGCAGAAACTCTCACAGAAACTCTAACTGAAAAACTCATTGATTGCATGGCTATTCAGGATGAAACTCCGTTGTCTCAGGAAAATCTCAAATTTGAAAGAGTTTATCGTGTTGGAAATCCGCTAAGAGCGAGAGAGACAAACAGACCACGCCCTATTATAGCTCGATTTGAGAGACCTAGTGATAGAAATACAGTGCGTAAAGCAGGTATTACACTTAACACGTTAAAAAAGGATGTTAAAATATATGAGCATTTCCCACGAGAAATCGAAGAGCGCAGGAAAAAACTATATCCTATCGTCCGTCAATTGTCTAGACAAGGGGAGAAAGTGTCGCTTGTCAGAGACAGACTGTTTGTTAACAATAAACAATACAATATCAATACGGGAGAATACTCCGATAAAAACGGCCGTAAATGTTGCGTCCGTCCCAGTGCCCCAGCATATCCAGGCCCCCCAGTGTATAACGATAATCCACCGCCACCACGTGCACAGAACAGATCAAACCCCATCGGACGTTCATACCCCCAGAGAGACCACATACCTTACAATGGTAGAACCCTAAACTTTGAAACGCCAAACAGGTTCGACGTACTTGCGCACACAGACGTTGACAGAACGTCACATAAACGTAAAGAACGTTCCCCGCTTGAAAATGACACTGAATTTAAGAGACAAAATACCGACGATAACCAGTCAAACGCTCATTGGGCAGAAAACCATGATGTCTTAAATGACCGTGGACACGCAATTCAACCAGATGAAACTGATATCTGTTGGGCTGATAGTCAGCACTCTATTCCAAGTGAGATTTTAGTGACCCCAGTGGGGGCCTCAAATGTGACCAGTGACACCAATAACTAGTGTTGATCAATCGTGTATTCAAAACAGTCGGACTAGTGGGCACCCACCTGTGACTTTATCGTATGACTGTACTAGTGTATCTATATTGAATGGATATTACTTTTATTATCACTATAATCTGTACAACTGCTTACTATATAATTCATTCATAAATTATTTCTATGCATTGTACAATGTATATAACGGGATTAACTATAATTGGACTTTACTAAATTGTCTAAATGCTGTGGCGTATTATCACAATTGTATACTTGAACTGTATAGAAATAGTATGGATTTTTCTTCGTTTAATAGCCTAAATACTGATGTTTTTTCACAATGCGTGCTTTCTAGCTATTATGGGATTTCGTTGTTGCACTTTTATTGCAGTAATTTACAATACTGGAACTTTTGTTTGGCCAGACAGTGTGAATGTCCTACTTATTACCCTACGGCATATTATACTTTTCTGAACAGTGACTTACACGTAGTAAATACGGAAATAACTCTAATGAGCAAAACTCTTTTTCAGTGCCAGTACGTAGCGGTCATGACGTTTCAAATGAATCAGAATTCGATTTATTCAATATTCTATCATTAAATGTATGCGGGTTAAAATCTAAATTAAAATGTCCCGAGTTTATTGAACTTATAAACAAATATTGTATTATAGGTTTGCAGGAAACGAAATGTGATGATCTAGATTTTATTGATATACCAGGTTACGAGATTTTTATGAAAAATCGGAAATCTACAATGAGTCGCCGCAAGAGTGGGGACTCGCTCTACTTGTTCGAAATGATATTTCTAAGCATATAGTTATCAAGGAAACCGATAGTAAATTGACTTTGTGGTTTATAATATCAAAATCCATATGTAATACTGACAACGATATAGTCTGTGGAATTGTGTATATTCCCCCAGAGTACTCTGATTTTTCTATAGAAGATCCTTTTTGTGAAATTCAAAATGAATTGAACATGTTTTCAAGAAAATATGATACCATTTGCTTATTTGGAGATTTTAATTCGAGATCCAAAAATTTACAGGATTACATAATACTTGATACTGAATTTTTTGAAAGTCAAAACTTAGATGAACTCTGCTCTGAATATAATCTAGAGATGAGTATGTTCGATAGGTGTTTAAACGTAAATAGAACACGTATAAATAGCGATAAAATTTCTAACAATTATGGAAATCAACTTGTTGATTTCCTAAAACTAAATTAATGTATATTTTAAATGGAAGAACTACTAGGGACATTCCTGGAAAGGTCACGTGTAAAGGAACGAGTGTTGTTGATTACTATGTTTGTACATCAAGTCTCTTTAAAAATGTGTTGTCTCTTCAAGTATTGGAATTTTGTCCTTTACTGTCTGATGTTCATAACCCAGTCGAACTTAATCTACGATTCAATTTAATTGATACCACTCCTGGTCAATCTGATGAACAGCCGTCAGTTAAATTATGGGATAGAAACAAGGCAAATGAATTTATTAATAAGATTGATAGATGTAAAATACAACATTTACAGCATACACTCGAAATTTTTGTACACGATACTAATATTAACCAACAGAGCGTAGATACAGTAGTTAACGATATATCGTCCCTATTTATAAATACCGCAAGTGAAGCCTTTAGCTATACTAAAATTAACAATGAAAAGGAAACCAACAATATTAAAACAGCCCCCTGGTTCGGGCCTAAGTGTAAAAAGGCAAGGAAAAAATTTCCATTCTGCAAAATATCTTTATAAATTAAGAAAAAGTAACGAAACAAAAGAAAATCTTAAACGAAACGCATCTATTTATAAAATTACAATGAAACAGTTTACAATAAACATAAGCACTCAAACATTAAGAAATTAAGAGATGTTAAAGGTAAAGACCCGAGAAAGTATTGGAAAATCCTAAACGGAAAAAACACGAATAAAACTGAAGCTGAATTAACGGATCTTTACAATTTTTTCAAAGAAATAAATTACAGTGAGGATAATAATTATAACACTAATAATAATAATATCATTAATAATAATAATAATAATAATGGTAATAATAATAATGATAATGATAATGATAATGATAATGATAATGATAATAATTACATTAACGCGGATATAAACAATCCTATTAGTGAAAATGAGATAGAATGGGCAGTGAAATCGTTAAAAAATAACAAAGCCGGTGGGTACGATAAAATAGTAAATGAACAAATAAAAGCATTTTTGCCTTTGATGAAAACTATATACGTTAAGTTGTTTAACTTGATTTTCGATACTGGAATCATTCCTGAACAGTGGACAATAGGATCATTAACCCAATATATAAAAATAAGGGCGACATTACAAAACCAGAAAACTATCGACCTATTACATTGTTAAGTTGTTTAGGGAAAGTATTTACGAGTATTTTGAATAAAAAAATAACCGATTATGTTGAATCTAATGATATTTTAAATAACACACAGGCAGGATTCAGAAAAGGTTATTCAACAACAGATAATCTTTTTATTTTGCAACATATTATTCAATATCTAAATAATAACAGAAAAAAATTGTTTTGTGCATTTATAGATTTAAAACAAGCGTTCGATACAATTTGGAGAAATGGCCTTTGGATTAAATTAATAAATGCTAATATAAATGGAAAATGTCTAAAAAGTAATAAGAAATATGTATAATGGAATAAAGTCTTGTATAAAAGTAAATTCAAATTTTACAAAGTTTTTCTCGTGCAACATTGGAGTACGTCAAGGTGAAAATTTGTCACCTTTGCTATTTTCATTATATTTAAACGACCTAAGAGACTTTTTTCAGAATAACAGTAATGTACAAGGAATATTATTGCAAAATGAACAAAATACAAATGAGCTTTATAATTTGCTAAAACTTTTTATTTTGCTTTACGCAGACGATACAGTAATAATGGCAGAAACTGCAAAAGATTTACAAGAAGCATTAAATACCTATGAACAATATTGCGATACATGGAAACTTAAGGTAAATACCACAAAAACTAAAATTGTAGTTTTCTCAAAAGGTAGACAACCGAATTATAACTTTACTTATAAAAATGAAATAATAGAAGTAGAAAACGAGTATAAATATCTTGGTATCTATTTCAGCAGAAGTGGGTCTTTCTTTAATTGTAAAAAACACATTGCAAATCAAGCAACTAGGGCAATGTACAGCCTAATAAGAAACTCTAACCGTCTAAACCTCCCAATAGATTTACAAATAGATCTCTTTAACAAAACAATCAAACCGATTCTTCTGTATGGATCCGAAATTTGGGGATTTGGAAATATAGAGATAATAGAAAGGGTCCAACTAAAATTTTTAAAATATATAATGAAATTAAAACGGTCTACCGCAAGTTATTTTATTTATGGTGAAACAGGATGTAAGCCATTATCATTAGATATTGAAGAAAGAATGATCTCATTTTGGTCAAAAATATGTACCATTGAAGAAGGTGATACACCGAAGAAATTGTCGTATTTTGTATATAAAAATATTTTTCAATACTCCCAAAATATACCTGATGGGCTCCTCATGGTAAAATTCCCATAGCTTTATAATGTTAAATCAATTTTGATAAAATGTGGTTTCATAAATATATGGAATGAACATACTTTTCCAAATTCAAAATGGTTAAAGTTAGCAGTAAAACAAAAACTAAATGATTTATTTTTGAATAACTGGTATTCTCAAGTAGATAACTCTAGTAACAGTACGTTTTACCGTGTATTTAAAAGATCATTTGGAATCGAACTGTACTTATCAAATTTACAAAACTCTTCACTATATAACATGATTAAATTTAGAACAAGAAATCATAGGTTACCAATAGAAACGGGAAACTGGACAAGAATACCATTAAATGAACGTTTATGTAATTCATGTAGAAACAAAATCGGGGACGAATTTCACTACCTTTTCGAATGTGATCAATTTACAAATGAAAGAAGACAATATATTAAACCTATTTATTATAGACGACCAAACATGTTTAAATTGGAAAAACTTATTTGTACCAAGAATAACTCAGAATTTCAGAAATTGTGTAAGTTTGTCATAATAATATTGCGGAATATAAGAATGTAGCTAAATATATTCATTTTTTCTGTATTCTTTATTATTTGATACATTATTTTCTTAAAATGTTGAAAATGTCCGATTTTTTAATAAATGAAAACCACATATAAATGTATAAATGTGATTTTGTATTGCAGCTTCGTTTACATGTATTATTGTTGTAAATACCTCATATTGCATGTTTTGTACATGTTTGAGTGAATAAAAGAGATGTTCTGTTCTGTTCTGTTCTGGTTTGTACTGATTCAAGATGTAACCCAAATACCGTTATTATACATTGTATGGTGTTGTATCGATCAAAATATCAAATAATTATAAGAACCAAAGACTATTTTTTTTAACATTTTCGTGTCGTGTTTTTACTAGTAAAGTGTTTTTTACCATACCAGTTAAGTGTTGTATTTTTTTTTTGCTGCAGCCAGGAAGTCCATTTTCCGTTACTTGTTTATTTTTATTTACCACTGACTGGAATTTACCCGCGAATCGTACAGATATCAAAACGCCATGCCGGTAATTTTCCATTCCACGAGCACGTGCGACCTATCGTAATGTCTAACTTACAACGCCGTTACTTTTGTTCATCGACACGTATACAAAAAACGCGCGTCACGCATTCATTTTTTGCTTTTATCGCTTCAGATTTTCAACACCGATTGAGAAGTAATATAGTTTGAATTCTATAACGATTTTAAAAAGGTATCGACAGAAATGTTGGCAAAATTCTATAAAAACGGTCGAATTTTCATAAAATTACTTGCAAAATTTCAAACAACGCGATCCTAAATACTTATTTCTTTCTAAAAGTAAATAAATGATACAAACTATGGGCATAAAATTCAGACTTTTGACCAGAAAGTACAAAAAAACAGAATAGAAAAATCTTAAATAATGAAAAGGCGACAGCAATTTAAAAATATGAAGTAAAACGATTTTTTGGCAAACAGATTTCTGTTACGTGAACTCGTGAACGTAAATAGAAAATGCGGTTAAAAAACAAAAACAATAATGATGTTGTTGCGTATTTTTAATAAGTTTTGAATGAATCTTTGTACATGTACATGTATTTTTTGACACGACACTTTATAATAAGATATTCTTCTCAAACCATTTTGTAATTTCCTTGAGGGCAAATAGGTCACAGAGGTAAGATATCCGCTATTATAGTTTGACACGTTTACCTGTCAGTTTTTACGGGATATTGCACATTCGCTTTAACAAATTAAAAAGAAGCTTTTTTTTTTTATTGATTGTTACAACACTAGATCTACTTCTCAGCACTTAAGAACCGAGGCGGTACGATCAAACAGTGATGTGCAACATGGCGCGAAAACATGACGTAATGCCATGAAAATCTCGGGGAAACTATACCGCTTTGATCTCCACTTCTAATGTCATGATATTGACACACTTCTTTTAGCTCTTTGAGGGGGTGTTAATCGATGATGAAAACAAGGCCAATTACTTTGTTTATCAACAGAATAATTACCCATAATCGTTGTTGTTTTTTTCCGCTTTCAACACGGGTGGGTGGGGGGATGTTACCCGATGACGATTATTGTGTTCATATTTTTGGGACACTTTTCAAAATAATTATTTTTCGGGAAATAAGTCTTGGGACAGTGAAAAAAATAATTATTTTATGCTGTCCCAAGACTTGGGTAAAATACGGTAGGTTACATCAGTCGTTTTTAGTGAAATATTTTCGTATGGATCAATGCCATACAGGCAGCATGCCTGTTACTTGTGAGTTATAAAGGTCACACACCTTCAAGTCATGGGTCAAGGTCATATAAGCAGCAGCTACTCAATAGGCCTTGTGCCTAATATTCAGAAATCAAGGTCATACAGACCTGCTACTTTTGGGTTAATGTCATACAGACCACATTTCCATTATTCATTGGTCAAGGTCATACAGAACAGATTCCTACTACCCATAGGTAAAGGTCATACAGGCCAAATAAATGTTACTTAGGTCAAGGTCTTACAAACCACATACCTGCTACTGATTGGTCAAGGTCAGTCTGATACTTGTAAGTCAAGGTCAAATGGATCGTAATACCCGTTATTCCGGGGTCAGGTCAAACAGACCACATGCCTACTACTTTTAAGTCGATGCAATACAAGCCACATACCTGTTACCCCTCAGCCAATATCATGCAAGCCATATCTGCTACTCGTAGGTGAAGGTAAAATGTCTTTTGCCTGTTATTTAATGGACAAGGTATTACAGACCACATACAGACCTCGTACCTTCTACTTACGGGTCAAAGTTGTATGGGCAACATGTCTGCTACTCCAGACAAGGTTAGATAGGCCATATTAGTGTAATAGTTTAGTGGTTAAGGCAGCTGAGTTTGAATCACCAGCCCTGCCCTGATGTGGGTTTACACCCTGCTTGGAATGTGAGTCATTTAGCTAGCTTACAGGTCGGTGGTTCTAACAAGATGATGGCCCGTGCCCCAATCAATGCATGGGTCATCTGCTACCAACAAAAGCTAGAAAATTCACCACATAAGTTGAATTGTGTTTGTGTCTCAATCCCCTTCCCATCCCGAACTCGAAAAAAACACCAAAAGATCACGGTCATATAGTCCACATACCTACTACATATGGGACAAGGTCGTGCAGAATACATACCTACTACTTATTGGTCATTCTTTTGCTTGTTTTTGTTAGCTCACCTGTCACAAAGTGACACGGTGAGCTTTTGTGATCGCGCGGTGTCCGTCGTCCGTCGTCCGTCCGTGCGTCCGTAAACTTTTGCTTGTGACCACTCTAGAGGTCACATTTTTCATGGGATCTTTATGAAAGTTGGTCAGAATGTTCATCTTGATGATATCTAGGTCAAGTTCGAAACTGGGTCACGTGCCATCAAAAACTAGGTCAGTAGGTCTAAAAATAGAAAAACCTTGTGACCTCTCTAGAGGCCTTATATTTTACAAGATCTTCATGAAAATTGGTCAGATTGTTCACCTTGATGATATCTAGGTCAAGTTTGAAACTGGGTCACGTGGGGTCAAAAACTAGGTCAGTAGGTCTAAAAATAGAAAAACCTTGTGACCTCTCTAGAGGCCATATTTTTCATGAGATCTTCATGAATATTGGTCAGAATGTTTATCTTGATGATATCTAGGTCAAGTTCGAAACTGGGTCACGTAGGGTCAAAAACTAGGTCATTAGGTCTAAAAATAGAAAAACCTTGTGACCTCTCTAGAGGCCATATTTCTCAATGCATCTTCATGAAAATTGGTCAGAATGTTCATCTTGATGATATCTAGGTCGAGTTCGAAACTGAGTCACGTGGGGTTAAAAACTAGGTCAGTAGATCTAAAAATAGAAAAACCTTGTGACCTCTCTAGAGGCCATATTTTTCATGAGATCTTCATGAATATTGGTCAGAATGTTCACCTTGATGATATCTAGGTCAAGTTCGAAACTGGGTCATGTGGGATCAAAAACTAGGTCAGTAGATCTAAAAATAGAAAAACCTTGTGACCTCTCTAATGGCCATATTTCTCAATGGATCTTCATGAAAATTGGTCAGAATGTTCACCTTGATGATATCTAGGTCAAGTTCGAAACTGGGTCATGTGCGGTCAAAAACTAGGTCAGTAGGTCTAAAAATAGGAAAACCTTGTGACCTCTCTAGAGGCGATTTTTTTAAATGGATCTTCATGAAAATTGGTCAGAATGTTTACCTTGATGATATCTAGGTCAAGGTCGAAACTGGGTCACGTGGGGTTAAAAACTAGGTCAGTAGATCTAAAAATAGAAAAACCTTGTGACCTCTCTAGAGGCCATATTTTTCATGAGATCTTCATGAATATTGGTCAATGATCATCTTGATGATATCTAAGTCAGATTCGAAACTGGGTCACGTGGGGTCAAAAACTAGGTCAGTAGGTCTAAAAATAGAAAAAAACATTGTGACCTCTCTAGAGGCCATATTTCTCAGTGAATCTTCATGAAAATTGGTGAGAATGTTCAGCTTGATGATATCTAGGTCAGGTTCGTAACTGGGTCATGTGCGGTCAAAAACTAGGTCAGTAGGTCGAAAAATAGAAAAACCTTGTGACCTCTCTAGAGGCCATATTTTTCATGAGATCTTCATGAAAATTGGTGAGAATGTTCACCTTGATGATATCTAGGTCAAGTTTAAAAGTGGGTCACGTGCCTTCAAAAACTAGGTCATTAGGTCAGATAATAGAAAAACCTTGTGACCTCTCTAGAGGCCATATTTTTCAATGGATCTTCATGAAAATTGGTCAGAATTTTTTATCTTGATGATATCTAGGTCACATGTGCTCAAAAACTAGGTCACTATGTCAAATAATAGAAATAACGATGTCATACTCAGTTGAGCACTGGGTCATGTGGAGATAGGTGAGCGATTCAGGACCATCATGGTCCTCTTGTTGGGCTTAACGTCCCACCGACACAATTATAGGTCATATGGCGACATGTTTGCTACCCTTGGGTGATTGCCAAACAGGTCATATGCCATATGCCTATTATTATGGTGGCTGATTTCTGCCACTTCGTGTTGGCGTATTGGCGGGACGACAATACGAAAACACGACAAATTTTACACGCAAACGACGTTTACAGGGCACCGACACGACGTATTTATTTGTCGAGTTTTCTTGTTTTCGTTTTTGCGTCTTCCGTTAGACATGCGCACAACAATTAGTACTGAACACAACATGATAGCATGCAAAAATATGCAAAAACAACTAGAGAATATAAGTTTTAAGAATAAAAAAGAAATATTTTATTTATATTTTTGGCCGAATACCATTTTTTGTTACATAAACATATATCGAAAGACGAACGTCGAATATCAAACTAAATACTTTTGCAGTTTTTACTCCTCACATACATTTAATGTATTTTCCGACTCATAATATATCAAAGCCATTCCTTACAAGAATAATAAGAACATTTTGGTAATGAACAAATCGGATAAGTCTATGTTTTTGACAGTTTTTGTTTGTTTTAATGTTGATAAATCTACTAGATATTGCGAGTATGAAAGTGGCGGGTGAGCTCTTATATATATATATATATATACACATACGGGAGGATATCACAATTATTACATTAATTATTTTGGTGCCCCCATCGCCAATCGACAGGCTTAAAAGTGACCTGTACGCGCACTCCTTGAAAATTGCGGGATAAATATTTGATATACCTGATATTAATCCCATGACAACAATACAGAATTACATGTGTACCCAGCGAAGAAATTTTCTAGGATAAGATTGTGCTCTGCAATACGTTTAATGTTTTATAAGAACAATATCATAATTATAAAATCAAATTCCTTATTAACGAGCGAATTTAATCTTCATTGAGGCCCGCGCGTATACGTAATTATTTTTCTATTTCGTCCATCGGCCGGCTTAAATGTGACCTGTACTCATCAAAGTTGCACCCAACTATTTTGGCAAAGGAATAATATTTTCTCACAATTAAGACCAAAAAATGCACCAGAGGCCACCATTTCATACATATATGTCAAAAATGTCCCCGAATAGGAAGGCATGACCCCTCATGTACCTCAGATTTTGGACTAAAATGCAGCAGGTAACACTATTTCATACCTATATTTCAAAAATGACCGGAGAGAGACCCTGTGATTCCACTGTCAGGAGGGGTTAACCCCTCCCGTACCTCAAAATTTGAACTAAAAAATGCATATACATATATTTCAAACATTTCCAGACTCACCTAACAGGAGGGGTAAACCCCTTCCGTACCTAGCCGATGCCGCCTTCATTCTGAATTGGTGCCCCCAACCCCAACAAAATATTTCTGGAACCAGGTCTGTTATACATACACTTCATATTTCTTAAAACGACAACTGTCATCTGACATATTATTGTACTGTTTTATAATCTCATATCTCCTAATGCAGCTCAAGTTAGTGAATATAAATAAACACATTCTGAACTAACGATTCGTTCAAATAGAAAAAAAAATGCTTCTTAAACCCTTTTCCACGGGTAACTCTAGGTTTTAAAAGGGATGTTTGAAAAGTATTTGTCACGTTTCGGCGGGGCGAAAACTCGAAAATACGACAAATAAAGTATTAAACATGTTTTCGTGTTGGCGGGGCGAAAACATGAAACTCGACAAATAAGGTATTTGTCGTGCTTTCTTATTTTTGTGTCAGCGAGGCGAAAACACAAAAGCATGCCAAATAAAAGTGCCAACACGACATATTTATACCCTCCAACACGAAAACTCGACAGATAAATTGGTCGTACCGGCGCCCTCTAAACGTTGAGTTTTCGCGTAAAATGTGTCGTGTATTCGCCCCGCCAACACGAAAAGTCGACAAATTAGTTAGGTATTTGTCGAGTTTTCGTGTTGTCGTGTTTTCGCCCCGCCAACACACCAACACGAAATGGCAGAAATCAGCCACCACATATTATTCATTAGTCAGTGTCATACAAACTACATGCCTACAACTCGTAGTTGAAGGTCACACAGGACACATGCCTATTGCTCATGGACCAAAATCATTTAACCTACAAGTAACATGTTATTTATGGGTCAAGGTCACATTTTGCAAAATTGCATACTTAGAAAGAATTTAATTCGTGGTTTGCAACTGACAGCTATTGTGTTCTCAGGGACATGTGTTTGTGAATTTTCAATATAAAATTAATTGCTAGATTGCCCAAAATGACAGGACAAAGACATGTCAACACTGCGCCAACCCTAAAATTCAAAATTCAGTCAGATGGGGTATAGCTGCTGTCCCCCCCCCCCCCCCCCCCCCCCCCCCCCCCCCCCCCCAAAAAAAAGAACTGATACATGTTTCAGGCAGATTTGTAATAACATGTACTTATAAAATCTTGCATCTTAAAAGTGGAACTGTCGAAATAATTTGTATATTTGCTCTATTGCGAACGTAACAAGTAAGCAACTAACCAGGGATAGAGATTTTGCAATACTCAACTTCTTATGCTCGTTGATGATCTACTAAAACCTGTAAATCTCAGAAGCCAGGTAGACCTAATTCTTCTTGATTTCAGCAAAGCATGTGGTATGGTAAATCACGAAATATTTCAGTACAAACTCCACTTCTATGGCAACCGTGGAAAGACGCTGTCTTGGATAAAGATAACAGATCACAGTCTGACATCATCAATAGCTTAGAATCAGATACCATCCCCGTCTCCTCTGGTGTGCCCCCAGGGATCTGTCCTCGGCCCTTTACTTTTTCTTATCTATATACATGACCTTCCTGAGTATGCTTCTCACTGAGATGTCCACCTCTTTGCAGATGATACTGCAATTTATCTTCCTCTCACAGAAGCTACACATTCCAAATACCTACAAGACGACCTCATCCAGCTATAGAAATGGGAATCACTATGGGACATGAATTTCATCCATCTAAATGTCAAGTCATCCACATTACAAAAAGAAAAACGGAAATAGACACCAAATATACACTCCATAACACCACATTAGAAACAGTTTCATCAGCAAAATATCTTGGTGTCACAATCTCAAACGATTTAACATGGAAGAAGCACATAGATAACATCACCAAAAATGGCAAATCTTACACTAGGATATCTCCGACGTAATATTAAAGCCCACTCAGTCAAACTTAAATCTACAGCATACACAACACTAGTGAGACCCCAGCTCGAGTTCTCTCCTCTGTCTGGTCACCACATACCAGTGTTGGTATCGGACAAATTGAATCTGTGCAGAGACGAGCTGCTCGATTGGCAATGTGCAAGTATGGACGCACCTCCGGTGTTACCGACATGTTGACCACCCTTATCTGGA
Source organism: Mercenaria mercenaria (assembly GCF_021730395.1). Lineage (NCBI taxonomy): Eukaryota > Metazoa > Mollusca > Bivalvia > Venerida > Veneridae > Mercenaria > Mercenaria mercenaria. The sequence continues at coordinate 42,053,984 of NC_069364.1, forward strand.
GACGACTTGACTTACTTCGTATTGGCCAACGACTGGATATGATGTATAACATCATCCGTAACTTAGTTGCTATTCCCCCAGAACACTACTTAATTCCAAATTAAAGGGCAAATTATGGCCTACAGGCAAATCCAAACAAACTCTGACTTTTATAAGTATTCATTTTTCCCTCGCACTATTGTCCATTGGAACTCACTCCCTAAGAATATTGTCTCTCTTGGGGCAAATCAGTTCAGCCCAGCCAGGCAGTCTGCCAGGTTGAATATGTGTCCACCTAGAAACCTGCTCTGTTTTTAACATATTTTTAATACAATCTGTATATACTCCTTTTGTTCTTTTCTCTCTTTGTCAGTTGACGCGCGTCAAAAGTCTATGTCGTCGCAAGGGGTTTGACTGAATGGAAGAAAGATAGCACTGATGTTCGGCTTCTTTTTCATTCTATCATTGCTATAATTATAGTCGATTTGTTGTAAATAATAGAATTTGGATCATTTATGGCTGATTTTGGCCAAATATGGTGATATCACACTTTTTGTTTATGTTATATACAATAGTTAAAGGGAACCAACTATTTGTTAAAACAAGTACCCGTTATAAAATACTATGCACTTATCTGGACCAATCCGAAACAAGTTCTATAAATAGCACCAATCAAAGCTCACTTCTGCTAAGGTATAAGTAGGTAGATGGATGACAGAGAATACATTCTCTTCTCCAGCCCGCCAGTGAGTGCACGTCTCGAGAAGGCACAGGGTATTGACAGAACAAGGTCATTGGCATTTTTCTGTCAATGTCCTGACAGAAGCTGGCGGGAGTGGCCCTAAAGGGGACTGTTTGTGACAAGGAGCTACGTACTTGGCTGACGGCTTGCTGTTCAGACGGCCTGCAAAATATAGAAGGCATGCAGAGAAGCCCCCGAGCTGCTCAAACTCCACGCTCAACGTGGGGGCGAGCGGGGAGGGGCACATCACCCACAGCGGAGGAACGGCGGAGGATTCCAGCGACAGCGGCTTGCAGCACTTACCGCCCTTTTAAGGGCGCCTTCAAGCAACCACGTCTCTTTACGGGTCTCTGTCGTTTAGGTCTCATTGGCCGTGACAGTGATTCACTTTTGGCATCAAAATTATTTCTCTTTGGCATATACTCTACGGAAATTGCGTAGAGCTATTTTTTCACCACTTTGGCTTCAAAAACATTTTTAACGGCATGCCTGGTGACATGCCGGGGGTCTATACTCTACATAGCTTAAATGCTATACTGTGCCCGAAAGGGCGGATGGACCCTTATTAAACATAAATAATAAGAAGAAGAGAATAAATTCTGGATTCATCGATTGATGTAGATATATTTAGGAGTCATCTAATAATCTATCCCAGTAGTACCTTGATGAGAAAGTTATTGCAACTGCGCTGTCAGGGCGGATAAATTATTTTAAAGAAGAGTTGCAGAACTGTATGTAGGTTTTGAGATATAGGGCCAGCGCATAGGAGTTTTACCTTAACGGTAGTTGAATGCTATAGACGATAGCAAATATAGGATTGGCATCGGAAATCTGAGGCAGAGACACGTACGTGTTTGGTAATCTACTGAGACAGTAGGAGAGTTACAGCTTATAAACGAGGTTCAGCGTTATAGGCGAAGTACAGCCAAGACATCGGAGTTATACCTATATGGTAGTTGAATGCTAGTATATGTAATAGTCTATAGGTGCTGAGCATCCAGGAGTCGGGAAAAACATATTGAGAGGACATAGACTGCATCTATGCGATATGACTCGTATGTCGTTGATTCAAATCATTGATTCAAAGACATTGTCTGACGGGAATTTCAACAAAAGGACAAGTCAAGTATAGTATCTCCAGCCTATAGGAGTTTGAACTGATTATCATTAGTTGAAGGGTGTTAGTTTGAAACATTGAGTGATTTGCCTGATCCCTGAAATAATCTAGCTCATAATTGAAATCATTTACGAATCATTGGTACACAAATCATTTATGCAAAGTAGCCAGAGAAAATTTTTATAAGATATATCGTCTCACCAGCTATACGTTTTAAGTATAGGATATAAGCCTCAAACGATCCAATATGTAAAATACTGGACTGTCCGAAGCGCGTCAGCGCTGAGGACCGTCCAGTATTATACATATTGGATCGTTTGAGGCTTATATCTTACTTAAAACATTGTTTTTATGACATAATCAATAAAGAATTACGTTAGCTCGGGATTCTCTTGATGCTTTTAATTGTGTTAACACATGCACGGAATAAACTAGTATTCTCACGAATGGAAGCGGGAGGAAAAAAATTTTGTGACATTTTGGAAACAAAAACTGGATTTATTTTAAGTCATGGCAAGGGAAATATGCTTCTGTTCTTTTTATTTAAGTGTGTACAAGGAAACTTTCTAGTTGTTAAAATTTATAAGGGTATGGCGGATGAGGATAATATTTCACTGAAAGCGTAGTTGGAATCGGACAGCTGAAGAAATTGACTGCTGCATGTGCACTGAATATGAGAAAATGGGTGATTTGTTTACATGCCTGGCAATATACTGTTGTTGTGATTTATAAGTTCAATGACAGTTTTTGTTGGGTTGTACATAAATTTGCCCGAAAATCTTCAAATTTAGTGCAAGAAAACTTACAGAACACACTTTTTTGATATATTATCGGATACAGCTACTGGTAAGTCAAAACCATTCTAAACTTGCGATATTATTTTCGTTCCTGTTAACTGGTTAATGGCGAGGCGGAAGCTGAAAACTAAGGAAAACCTGCTTTCAATACGAATTTTATCTTTGCACCCAAAACTACTCTTATTTAAGTTATTATCACAATGGATGACAGTGCCCGAGGCACCCAAAGGGAAAGTATATTTAATTAAGTCCAAACTGGAGTACTGAAAAATATATTTAATATCATTCACCTTGAATTTATTAGTTGTTTTTTTTTTCACTTAAATCTCAGTATTTCATCCGAAATCATAAAATGAAATAGTATATACAAGTACAAAATTTATAAATATTGAGACAAAACTAAGGTTCATGTAAGTACATGTGTCCCTTATTTGCAATTGTTTTTCTTTTCCATTCACAGACTGAACAAATATGAGCAAATGCTTCACACTGGCTTCAAACACAAGAAATGTAGGCAATCTCTTATACGTGGGTGCTATAAACGTTTATACTTTGAAAGGAGCACTCTTTTTTGCAGTTTTTTTTTTCAATACGGAGAACGCCAAGGTTTTTAACATTAAAATTACGGTATTAGAAAAAATATTTTAGTAGGATCCATAATAGTCACTTAAATTAATAAGCATTTATCGTTCTGAATGGTATATTTAGAAATGAGCCTGACATCCCTAGAAAAACCACATTGAGTTTCACTTTGTGTTTCAGTATTTTGCTTGAAGCTACACTGGAAGTAATGCTCAAATAAACATGAACTGTAAATTCCTATGGTTAATGCTAAAAATTACTGTCAATACCCACAGCAAAAATATTATTTGCAGGCGTTTAAATGAACATTCAGAAACGTGAAAGCATTCAGATAGTTTTTTTTTTCTATGCACAGATGCACGGATAAATTCGGAAAATGTGGATTGTGACATAAATAATATAGGCTGTGTATGAGGATGCAATTGTTCACTTAACTTTCGTAAATTGTAAATTATTATTATTATTTTTATGCTCCTCGAAGGGCGAGCATAGTTGCCACTTTGTCCGTTCTTCTTTCCGTCCGTCTGTCTCTGGAGTATAACTTGAAAAGTATTAATGGCATTTTATTGAACTTTCACATAATTTTAGAGGCCATGGAGACAAAGAACACTGTCAAAAAACCATAACTCTACCTTACCTAGCTTTTGAATTATCTCCCTTTATCATACAAAATAAGGCTTATCCGGATTATTACTTGAAAAGTATTAATGACATTTCATTGAAACTTCACAAAATGATAGAGACCACTGACGGAAAGTTCAGTGTCAAAGAACCAGAACCGTACCTAGTTTTTGAATCATTTTCCTTTTTATACAAATAAGGCTTGTTCGGAGCATTACTTTCACAACGTATTCACGGCATTTCATTGACACTTGACATAAATGATAAAGGTCATTGATGGGAATTGCAGCGTTAAAGAAACATAACTCTGCCTTACCTAGTTTTTGAATTATCTCCCTCAAGCACATGCATCGGGGAGCATCATTCAGTTTTACTGATTCCTTGTTGCGACTAAAATACTGTTAAAAAAGGTAGTTAAACGTAAAACAAGCACTCCCGAATTATTATGGTTGATTTGTACTGTATTTAATCATTTAGTTTCAAAGTTAATGCAAGCAGTAGATAACCGCTTTGTTAAATGTAGAGAACTTGAGACTGCATGACTAGTAGGCCCTCCCTCGTCTCGAAATCCAGGAATTTACTTCAGTACAGCCTCAAAGAACTATCATGATTGGTCTTATAAAACTGCTTTTTAAGCAGAAAGGAATAAATTCTTGCACAATTTTTAAAACTGGAAACGTAAACAATATTAAGGAAATTGTTGTTCTAGCAAGACTACGTCGACGCATGCAAAAAAAACCCCCAAAAACAACGTATAAAGTTATTTTTAAAATTTTGCGATTTTGTCCATATTTATTAGGCATCTATACATCAAACTTAGTTTTGATATAATTTTCCTTTTTATTATCAGTACTGTGAATTGGACTGCTTTCATTTGGTTACACTATTTTTATAAGGAATTCACTATTATTAGGTTATTTAACATTGTTCTGTACAATACGGAGATATATTTGGACGAGTACCCAGCTGAGAAAACCATATTGGACGAGCCGCTAGGCGAGTTCAATATGGTTTTCTCAGCTGGGTACGAGTCCAAATATATCTCGTATTGTACAGTACAATGTTAAATAACCTTTTTATTCTATATCTATTTTATCTTACTATAATAATAGTTTAAATTAAAAATGTTTCACTGAATATTGTATTCCTGCCTTTTCTAGTTTTTCCCAGCTTGGTATGAGTGCAAATATATATTATACAGAACAATGTTAGACCTTAAATAACTTTTTTATTCTATATTTATTTCACTTCATACGTAATATACGTAATTCATTGAATTTTGTTTTTTCTACGTATCATCATTAAAAAAAAGTATATGGTGCAATCTCCCTACAACAGCCATTTGGCGATTTGGGTGGTAATAATACTTGGCTGAGATATTATGCGCACAAACATTGTCAGCAAGTTTGGTGAAGATCGGATGAAAACTGTTCGACTTAAAAGAGCGGACAAGGCTAAATTTTCCGTTTTTCGAGTAATTCAAGGACTATAATCAAAGAGTGTCTGGTACAATTTGGCTGTTTATCGAAATTGGCCGAGATGTAATGCCCACAAACATTGTCAGCAAGTTTGGTGAAGATCCGACGAAAACTGAATTATAGAGCAGACATGTTTTGGATGCTGACCGCCCGTCCGCTGCCATTCATAATCTTCTCCATTTTGTTTCTTAACCGTTAAATCAAAACTGCTGAGGTAGCTATTCAGACAGTTAGGGCTGATACCAATTTCTAGGTTTCGTCCGGAACGGCTTCTTTTAGCGACTTTTCAAATATTCCAACATCTGATGATCCTGTATTTTTAAGTTTTTGATTATTAACAAACGTTTTAATATCTAAATCAGATAGCATTGTTATCCCTTGAATCGTTTTTGTGTTTTGTAAAAAAAAAAAATAAAACTCAAATTAAATCCAGATTTCAAGACGCATAATCAAACTCTGTATATAGAGCGCCTACTTCATCCGATTTACATTCGGAACATTTTAACGCGTTTCAGGCTTTATCGTATGTTTAACATGGGACTGTTGAACCGTCCAAATACAGAAAATACAGGATTTTTTGTACGCGCGTGCGTCCAAATACAGAAAATACAGGATTTTTGTACGCACGTGCATCCAAATACCGTAATATATTGTACGGTCACGTGTTGCAAATGAACGTTCGCGATTGGATAGATAAAATAGGTATAGAATAATGCTAAATATTGGACTTCACGAGTACATTGATTCTGTATATGAATCGTTTTTCTCGTGCAGTCCAATATTAAAGTAATATTGGACTCCACGTGGGAAATACTGTACTGAGTCCAATTGAAAGCAGTCCGATATTAAAAATACAGTACTGCGAGTACAAAGGAGTGACGTCATGACAATGTTTTAACAAAGGATATTCCTACATCGTTTGTGAACTAGTCTAAGACACCTTAGCGATTGGACCCATTTCATTGTTTAATATACTAAAGGCGTAGGCACACACCTAGGTCATATTACTCGTATCTTGACAGGAACATTAATGGAATTTAAATTCTACCAAGACTTCAAGAATGTGTAAGCAAACCAAAGTGAATTCTTCAACGTATGTAGGATTTTATAACGTTGTAGTATTCATCATTGCACTGACTTCACATGCCTCCAGACTGAGATCTTTTTTCTGAAATCATATAGCACTAGTTTTTGTCGAGTCCGCTTGCATGGCAGTGTATGTATCTGTCCTACCTTTGCCCAAAGTTTAACCGGGTCCTTATCTCATAGGTCAAGGTCACACTCATGTCAGATCTTGTACAGGCTGTAACCTTGACATATATAGAACTCCTTTTTTCATTGACATAAATATTGAATTTAATGAGATGGTGTGTAAAAGAACCAAGGTCGCAAGGAGAGGTCAAAGGTTACCACTGATACAACAAAAACAGCAGGCTTAATATTGTTTTTATGAAATTTTATTTATAAAATGTCCATTATTGTTATGCTAAAAATGATACTTATAGTTTACATCTGGAAGTGTGTACATGTACTTTAAAAAATACCGACTCAATATAAGTTTCCAAAAACAACATTATTATGTATAATTACATTATATACCATACATGCCCTTATTAACTGCCCGGAACATTATAGTTATTATATTATTATTATACCAGATTTATATAGCGCCCTATTCATGATAAATACGTTCAAAAGCGCTTTACATATACTGCAGCCACACAGGGCGCGAAATCATCCTCTACTAGTACAGACACAGAGCGATCTGACCAGAGGGACAGAGTGAGATAAAGCCCCCAGAACAGACGGAGAGAACTTAACATTTCAGATACAGACGTGTCCGGCTAACTTAGCCTAGCTCTTTTCGAATAGACAGTCTGGTTCTTTAACGTTCCCGGTGTATAGCACCGATACTCGCAAAGCCGTCTTTCCTGAGAAGAACCAGTACAGGCCTCTAGTTAGGTGGGAGACACTCAAGAGCATCTCAGAAATTCCCAGTGCCTGGACCGGGATTCGAACCCCGGACCTCTGGATTGACAGTCAAGCGTGTTACCACTAGACCACTGGCCTAGTTGGCAAAAGAGGGGGCGGGGATGTTATTAAGGCATTTTTTTTTCAAAAAAGCTTTCCTGTAAATGTGAACTATAAATGAAACTTTAAAAATATATAGTACTTTCATGCTGCTGGTATTCATTTATAACCTAAATTAACCAAAAATTGATATTTTTGTTATCAAATGGTGGGGGCACGTTAACTGAGATTGGGGTGGGGGTAGGTAATTAGAGAATATGGAATATGGTATTCAAACCACAAAACAATTTCACGAAAGGAAACAAGAAGGAAAACATCATACTGCTTAAATGTATGACATAAAATCATGGTAAAAAAGACAATGTAATATATTATGCCAATCGGTATGATCTAGAATTGTAAAAAATCTAACAATAATTTAAAAATAACTATCCAAATTCCTTGAGATAATTCTGACTCATTAATTATCTTGTTTCGAACACTTCTTGATATAACTTTGAAATAATGAGACATTTTAAGAGTCTAAGATATGGTGAAAATACAAACACTAACAAAATCATATTACAAACAGCAATAAATTATATATATAGTATGGTAAAAAAAGAAAAGAAAAACATGCAACAAATGCTTAACAGACTGAACACTAATCAAAGTTTCCAGTTTAGAAATATTGCACACCAGCTTTTTATATACCCCTTACGTATACAGTACACATGATTGTTTCTATGGTTGCTTGATGGGTTTACATGGAAGAGCCAACCCAAGTGCCATTCGACTTAAGAGAGACTCTAAATGTTATTTAAACCCTCTGACAAAACTATTGAACTATTTTCTGCCTAAAGATTAGCAAGATCCATGTCATAATAAAAGAAAATTATTCTAGTTTGGCTTATTGCATAGATTCATACGAAAATGTGTGGTTAATAATTGGTTAGATGACATAAGTTTATTACTGCATGAGCACCCAATGCCAAAATCGGTGAAGCGTTCGCTTCTTCTACCAAGTTAAAAGCTACAACTGTGAAATAGTTTTAAGTATTACTGATAACACACTTCGGCGTTAATACTATAGAGGCGAAAATAGTATTGTAGGCAAGTCATAGTGAAACTTAGTCGGAATGTTACCATCATTAAAATGTTTCTGGGTCATCTGGGTCAAAAACAAGGTTGTTATGTAAATTGATAGGAAAACCTTGTTGCCACCCTACTGACTACATTTTCTACCTTAACTTCGTAAAACTTTGTCAGAATGTTTGACTCTGTTAAATCAAAGTCAAATTTGAAACTGGGTTTTTTGAGTACAACAAATAGGCCACTGGATAGAAAAACACGTAAACATCACAGAGGTCACATTTTCTACATGAAAACATAAATCTTTGTCAGAATGTTTGACTCTGTGAAGTCCAGGTCAAATTCAAAAGTCGGTTATGTAAGATTGAAAACTAAGACACTTGGTCAAATAATACCAAACCATCGTTGAATTTCCTAAAAATTTGTCAGAATATTTGTCTCTATGAAATTTAGGTCAGTTCTGAAACTGGATTATTTAGGTCCAAAACTAGGTCACAGGGTCCACCGTAGAAAGATCTTGTTAACACTCAAAAGGCTATATTTTCAAACTGATCTTCACGAGACTTGGTAAGATGTTTGTCTGTTTCAAATTAAGGATATATTTGTAGCTGGGTCATCTGGCTAAAAAGCTAGGCCAGAAGGTCAAATTGAAATTGAAAACTGTGGCTATTGACCAGTTTAATTTACATAAAACATTGTTCAGAATGTTTTTCTAAATGGAATCTAGTTTTACAAATGGTTTCACATGACTACACTTAGCAGCCTTTCTACATATTTTAAAATTTTTGTTTGAAATTGCTGTCCAAATTTCAGTATTTTACTTTGTTTGCAGACCACTTCTTTCAAGGATGACTGTCCCGAGTACTAAAATCCATGACCGCAATGTGCTGGATTTTTATTGATATGAAGAGTGCACCTTGAAATTCAGTTTGTTTGAAACTTAATTTAACACAATCACTCCTGGAAAAACCTTCTACTGAAATAATTGAATCATGTAACATGTTAATCTGTTAAAAACATAGCCACAATTCAACGTTTTGCTTTAAAAACTAAGGTGAGCTTCCTAAGGCCACCGTGGCCCTCTTGTTTTTGAAAATCAAAATAATTCCTAGTAATTATTGTAAGTCCGCCTTGTTGATTTTTTTTCTTGCGGAAACGTTTTGTTTAATTTTTTTGAAATGCAACAAATGTATACAAGAGCTATAACAATGATACCAAGATCACTATATACAATCAGGACACATCTGACTGGTTCCATTTCATACTTACTGATTAATTAATGTTTTAACACACATTAGCATCCATCAGAGGCTTGACACAGTGCATACGTCACTTTAGTCTGAAAAAAATGCCTTTTGAAATGATAAGATAAACACATGCCAACATTTCTGAGTCATAAGTGAAGAATATATCAAGTACTAGTATACAATACTGTATTAATGGTGTTTCTGTTCGCTGATCATTTCAATACAGTATATTATTAAACAGCGACTTAGAAAACACCAAATACACATGTAATCAAATGATCACGTGTTAAGCGGTTGCAATTCCTTTTCCCCTTTATCGGAGATCCATAAATCTGACGAGATATTCTTTGACTTGGACCTGCAAAATATAACAACAAATGTTAAAGTATTACACTTTTCCATTCGATTAGCTCAGTATAGGTAGAAAATAATAGTTCCAATGAGAAGATTGCAGGTTCAGATCCGTGGAAAGCATATGTTTTTCACGATTTTTAACTGCAGATATTACACCCAAGGTCATAACAGATAGAAATTGATATTAGCAAGAAATCTGGTTCCATTATTACTAGTCAAAATACAAACTCAAAAAGACAGATAATTAAACAAATACAATATAGCGTTAAAACTATCTAATAAAAGGACAACTTCAAATCCAAAAATTAGAAAAGTGTTACATAGTGTTAAACCCAACAAATTAAAAGACAGTGTTGAATACAAGAAATAAAATGATAGTGTAAAACAAAACAAATAAAAAAATCATAGTCTTGAGACGTCCGGAGGTGGTATTTTTTGTTGTTAGATTTATTTTCTGTTTTATGGCAGCTATTGTGCACCTCAATGTCATTCGTTAAAAGGTAGGATAAGCAGAGATCGAATTAACTGAATTTACATTTTCTCTATTAAAAATGTCACGTACTCTGTATAAAATTTAACTTTATAAAGCGACCCCCTTCACAGTTTGCATGAAAATCAAATAAAAATTTGACTGTGAAATTAAAATCATTACCCTTACTTTCTAAATATCTCACTTATAAATTGCGTTATAAGTAATATACTAGTACTTTTGATTTGTTTGTGACAAACAAATGCCAAACTATTAAAATACATGTATTGAAAACAAGCATAAATGTGCTTCAAATCTAAGATGAATTCCACGTGACCCCTCATGATTCAGGAATTGATATTGCCTAAATGGACGGCCGGTGTAATGAAGTATTTCGACCCCCATAGAATAACGACCCACCGATCATTATTCTATAGAAAATGTGAATCCTTTCCTTTAAAATATTGACTCCCCTTATAAAAAACTGACTCCCTTTGAAAACTCTATAGAATAACGACCCCCGGTCATTATTCTATAGAAAAACTGACCCCTCCAAGTAAAATACTGACTCCATAAAGATGACTCCCTTCGAATCTCATAGAATAACGACCCCGGTTATTATTTTATAGAAAAAGTGACTCCTTCCATGTAAAATACTCACTGCCGAAATTACTACATTCGAACTCTCATACAATATCGATTCCCGGACATTATTCTATTTAAAAAAGTTACTCTTTCCGTGTAAAACACCGGCTCCTAAAAAGACTTTCGACGATAATATCTATTAAAAAGTGATCCCCACCAAACCTAACGGACAATTTTACTAGATCTACAACTTTAATACCCTCCATTGCCAATAGTAAACATTTTGATTGTACTACTACTACTACTGGTGCCGCTACTTCTATTGCTATTACTACATGTACTTCTTCTTCTTCTACTACTACTACTACTACTTCTACTACTACTACTACAACTGCTACTACTGATATTACTATACCCGCTTCCACTAATACGTCATGTACATCTGCCTCTTCTTCTCCTGCTGCTGTTGTTGCTGTCACTTATTCCTCTGCTGCTGCTGCTGCTGCAGCTGCTGCTTCTGCAACAGCCACTACCACTGCCACTACTACTACTACTACTACTACTACTACTACTTCTTTCTATTGTTGCCGCTACCGTACTTTACTGCCACTGCTAAGTATTGCAACTTCTATTAATTCTAAGTTCTATGCTAGCAGTTTCTTGTGCAGTTTTCTTTTGAAGAATTACTTCATACCGAAGTTTGCAGGGATTATTGACACTGGTGTGTTTTGTGAACGTATTGTGAATTGTTATTTTCCTGAACAAAATGTATACACCAAGATACAGCGTCTAGAAATACAATCCCTTTTCCCGTTGCGGAATGCTCCGATTTCCGTGTCAAGTGATGGTATCTGGGGCTAATGGTCAAACGGAAGGACGGACGGACGGACAAGGGCAAATCTATATGCCCCCCTCCCCCGAGTGGGGGCATAAAATGCAGCAATTAGGCCTTAGATACATGAGTTATCACTAAATTTGACCAAATGACCGGGGGTCGTTTTTTTATGGGAGTCAATATTCTTCGTGAGGTTCAGTTTACTTCACGTGGGGGAGTCATAGTACTATGATCTGGAGGTCATAATACTATGACCGGGGGGTCACTTTTTCTATAGAATAATGACCGGGGGGTCATTATTCTATGGAGGTCGAAATACTTCAATACTTCATTACACCGGAATGCAGTGATGTAATCATGGACTTGAGTACCTTATCATTGATGATCTTATATAATCTGAATGGTCAGTGTGAATGGATCGAGACCGGCTGAGACCGGCTGAGTTAGGACTGTTTGATTACTGATAATTCAACTTTTAGATGTGATTAGGAATAAAATAAATATTCCACGACTGTCAGTGACACACTCTCGCCCTCAAAATAGTCTTTAATCCAAAAACAGAAAAAATAGTAATAAACCAACAAATAAAAGATTATCGTTAAATCTTATAAGTAAGAACATACTGTTAAACCCAACAAATGAAAAGACAGTTTAACCAGACAAATAAAAAACAAAAATATACTTTTTCATTTTTCGCCTCACTGCATATGCTATGCAGGCTATGGCAGCTACAACAGCCACCGCACCAACCACTATACCAGCAATCACATCTGAAATGAACAATTATAAACTGTAAAAGATAACAAGAGCGTCATTATGACTCTGAATCGCTCACCTGAGTAATATTAGCTACATATATCAAATGTCAAACTGATGCTAAAATATTAAGGAAGTAGGTCAGTAGGTCACATTCATGGTCACTGAAAGTCAGTTTTAAGATCAGTGTGCATAACTGTACATGACACCCAAATTTCAAGGCTGTATCTTAAAAAACAAGAAAGTAGGTCGGGGCAGAGCCTCTTTTCACCCCAGGGGCATAATTCAAACAATCTTGTTAGAAATCAACTAGGCAGTGATACATACCAAATATCAAAGGCCTTAGACCTAGATTTTTTCCTATATAAGTCTATGTAAAACTTGGGACACCCTAGGTGGGGCCCCTTTTCAACCAAGGGGCATAATTTGAATAATCTTGGTAAAGAGGACCACTAGGCAATGCAACATACCAAATATCAAAAGCCTAGGCCCTCCAGTTTCATACAAGAATGTTTTTAAAGTTTTTCCTATATAAATACATTTGTATAATCTAAAACTATGGACTCCCAGTGAAGGGCCTCTTTTCACCCCAGAGTAATTATTTGAACAATCTTGGTAGAGGACAATAAGGCAATAATACATACAAAACATCAAAGGCCTAGGTCTTGTGGTTTCAGACAAGAAGATTTTCAAAGTTTTTTCCTATACATGTCTATTTAAACCATGTGACCCCGGCCTGGGCGGGGCAATATTTGACCCTTGGGGGATAAATTGAACAAACCTGGTAAAGGACCAATAGATGATGCTACATACCAAATATCAAAGCTCTAGGCCCTGCGGATCTGGACAAGAAGATTTTCATTTTTTCCCCCTATATAAGTCTATATTAACCATGTAACCCCAGGGGCGGGGCCATATTTGACTCTAGGGGGACACTTTGAACAAACTTGGTAGAAGACTATTTGATGATGCTACATACCAAATTTCAAAGTCCTAGACCCTATGGTTTTGGACAAGAAGATTTTCAAAGTTTTTCACTATAGAAGTCTATATAAACCATTAATTTGGTAATTTGAACAATCTCAGTAGAGGACCACTAGATGATGTTACATAAAAATATCAAAGCCCTAAACCCTGTGGTTTTGGACAAGAAGCTTTTCGAAGTTTTACCCTATATAAGTTTATGTAAACCATATGACCTCCAGGGCGGGGCCATATTTGACCCTAGGGGGATAATTTGAATTTACTTGGTACATGACCATTAAGTGATGCCACATACCAAATATCAAAGCCCTAACTGTGGCTTTTGACAAAAAGATTTTTAAAGTTTTTACTTTCAGTTGCCATGGCAACCAGAGTTCTGAGTAAATTTCATTTCTTTGAGCAATTTTGAAAGGGGGGTACCCAAGGATCATGTCTGTGAAGTTTAGTGAAGAAGAAGATTTTTTAAATTTTCAATATGGCCATATAGGGAAAATAAGCCCCGCCCCTGGCGGCAATGTTTTTTACCGAAACAAAATGGCTTAGGCCATTTTGGTAGAGGGTTACCTAGAGATCATTTCTACAAGATACTTTTTGAAATCCGGCTAACAGTTTCTGACTAAAAGATTTTCAAAAATTTTCCTTTCGGTTGCCATGGCAACTAGAGTTCTGCATGGAATTAAATTCTCTGGGCAATTTTGAAAGGGGGCCACCCAAGGATAATTTCTGTGAAGTTTGGTGTAAATCTGCCCAGTGGTTCTGAAGAAGAAGATTTTTTTTACAAATTGTTGACACACGACGCACGACGGACATCAAGCGGTCACAAAAGCTCACCTGGTGACTACGCGACAGGTGAGCTAAAAACTGACCGATTCAAAACCGAACCAAATTAACTCACGAAAAACTGTTGATGATGACAAAAACTTTTTTTCAGGAATAAAAATAAATAAATGTTTATCAATAACAAAATTTAGAACCGTTTTGCACCAACAAATTGAAAAAAAGAAAAGAAAAAAAAAGCTTTAAACTTCATTTTGAAAATTGTGACTGAAAACGTACAAGTAATAGAAAGAGCATTGAAACTCGAGGGTAAACGATTTGTACGAGGGGGCGTAGCCCCCGAGTATAAGTCGTTTACCCGAGAGTTTTAATGTTCTTTCTGTTTTGTATCATAGCCATCCATATATGGTAGTTCAATAGGCGTTCCACATTGCCAAATACAGTAGTTCAGTGAGTACTCAAAATCCTTGCTTTGTAAATGTGTAAAGCTCAGGTAAAATAAACCAATGCGAGCACAGAAAATCAATTAAATACACGTCGCTGTCGCTGTGAGAGACACGCCCATACACGCTGGCATACTTTCCTATCCAACAGTGCGGTAACTAGCGTGCGGGTATTTAATACCTGCACACTTTTAGTTACCGCACCCTGCGCTCAGTGTATACGATTTACCTGCACCAAATTTGTTAAGAAAAAACACCGAGCTATGATACAAATAATAAAAACAATCATACTTTATAAAAACAATCTAAACTAACCGCGACTGCTGATAAGCCTTATTTGAAAAATCGATAATCTTGTAGCTTTGATAATTTTCTTCCGTAAATTTACGTTCATCTCCGAAATTAAGTGGGGCGCAAACCATGTATATTTAAATTGCATAATTCATTCTCATCCTTCAGAGGTTCTTCAAAATCCCGATTCAAATTTCATTGTAAACAGCTAGTACTCTAGAATGAATTGCATTAAGCTATCTGTAATTAATGGCAGACTATCTTTTGCAGGCTTGAACAACTAATAAATTGCCAACTCCACGAGTAAGTATCTGGTGTAGTGGGAAAATATTATTATTCTCATGGTAAATATTTCTCATGGAAACACAGCAAACAATAACAAGAAAATTATCTTGGGACCCTGTGAACTTTACCTTCTAATTACTTACCGCGAAAGCAGTAAGTATCTTTATCAAATACTAGTATTACATTATCTAAAGTATTAAAGTCAGAGGTACTGCACTTTCTGACTTTAGAATCAAGAAATAAAAAACCCTAATCCAATCCAATCAGCATTTCAGAAGAATATTTCTGCTAATATAATACAGATGTGCATGAAAAAGTCCATTTTTTCTTTCAGAATGATCGACTTGTATTTCAATTTGCAAATTTTATTTCAAATGGCATTTTTACTATGCACAGATCAGATTTTTTCAAAAAGTTTTAAAAAAAGGATGAGGACAGACAGAGATTGATCGGACTTACAAGGTTTCTTTAGTGTGCTGACAATGCCTTCATCATTGTTTGTATTTGGTATTTTGCCCAATGTAGTTGTGTGACTTTGCTCGGAAGTACTCGTGCTTTTCAAGGTGGTAATTTTACTGTCAGTCTGTGATGTGTCCTTATCTGTGACAGCCTCAAGTGTATGATCTTTGGTCGTTGTCACAGTTAATATTTCTTTAGTCGTACTTGGTGTTGTCGTAGTAGTCGTTGACGGAGTCGTGGTTGTAGTCGTAGTCGTGGTTGTAGTCGTAGTCGTGGACGGAGTCGTGGTTGTAGTTGTTGTTGTAGTAGTGGTTGTTGAGAACCGTGTGCTTTCAAAACAACGGACGCTTACAACTGGATCTGTATTCGATGCTTTAAAGTGATTCAGTAATTTCATTATCAAAAAACAAAACAATAACATATACATCGTAGTATTAAACATGTACAGCTTATTAACTATTATCGAATCGTTCATAACCACTAATCATGTACAAATTATGAAGATATTAGCGAATCATTTATCGTACTTAACATATGCTTCTTATGTAAATACTGTTTCGAATCAGCCATGGTACTAAAGATGTACATCTTATGTAGATATTTTCGAGTAGTTCATGGGTGCTAAACATGAACAACTTATGTAAATATTATCGAATCGTTCCCGGGTACTAAACATGCGCTTCTTATGTAAACATTATCGACTTAACATGTAGATCTTATATACATATTTTCAAATTGTTCATGTAACTAGAGATATACATCTTAATTGAGTAAATGGTATCGAACCTTTCATGGGTACTAAGTATGTCTTTCTCATGTAAGTATTCGCGAATTACAGAAAGTATTTCTGAATCATTTGTTTTGGGGTTATCCCCCTTTATGACTGTATACGTTAATGTGCAATATTGACAGTAATGTTTTAAGAGCCATTAAGAGCCGCATTATCTGTTTTTACCATAAAATCAAAAGCCTTATGGGACTTATAAATACAGTGTAATAAATGACACAGAAAGTGTTTAAAAGCGTATTTACCCACAGTCACTGTGTCCGACTTGTCGTGCTCAAGAACTGTAAACCAAAATATATTTCATTAACTGATTAAAATGGATTAATTTGCTACGAATAGTATTAGCACGCTGTTGGTAGTCAAACTTGTAATAAAGAAAATTGAAGAACAAACTTTATAATCTGCTTTCGCCATTTTCTTGTTTCGTTTATAAATACCTTCAAACAGCTCAGATTAACGTTCTCTGTCGAGACCGCCTGTTGATTAGTCTGTGATTTCCCTCAGGGTTGGAACCGTAATGACAGTCGGCAATTTCCGTAATGACAATCGATGATTTCCGTAATGGGAATGGGTAAATTCCGTCCGATTACGATTTCTGCGTATTTGATTTCGGCATTTTCCGGTGCTTGCATGGATAACATTTACGGACGAAGAATGCCGAAATCAGAGACAAGAAAACGAAACCGCACGGAAACTGTGGAATGTCACTACGCACCCACTATATATATACCATGTCGACAGAACTGATATTGATATTGGATCACTCCAGGCGTCATGGTGTGCGGTGCGGGGGTAAATATATATTTACACCTTCATTTTCTTAATAGTTATCTCTTTCCTGTCTAACAGGAAGAGCGCAAGGGTATGGTCTCTACGGACAACTGATAATATTCTGTTGAGAAAATCAAGCTTTACACTGACAAAGGTCCATTCAGTACTTACAACATCCTTCTTCATCTGTTCCGTCAGCACACTGTGTAACATTGTTACACAGATCTGAATTTGCATAACAACCAGTTCCATTTTTACACTCTAACATACCCTCTGTACAGACACCTGTGAAAGGAAAAGGCTAAATTTATTGTTTTTCTTGGTGATGTGATGATAATCCATGGCGTCGGGGAAAAACAAATAGATCTAAATGTTTTAAAATCACGTTATCGTTGACGAATTGTAGTGTTCTTAAAATTCCCCTAAATTTAGATGAATAAAACAACACCAACTTTGGCTTTGACGTTACTTTCTGTAACTATGGCAAAACTACAACAAAATAAGAAACTCTTTGCCTTTGTCGTAAGATCTATACCTTCGCAGGGACATAAACAGATATACAAATGTACATGTACATTATTCCTGACCTTCGGAATGTCATCGCCCGGAAACTATAGACCTTCATTGATCGTCTTGTACGATGGATGAAATATTGTTGAGAAACAGCGCCAAATAAACAACAACAACAAACATTTACCACTTCCGCAACCATGTTCGTCATCACCATAAGTGCAATCCGGGAAGTTGTCACACACGTTAGTCTTTGCTATACATTCAGCCGTCGTGTCGCACTGGTACTCATTTTCGGTGCATCCCTCTACGATTGAAATCATATGAAGTTAATACGGCATTTAAATTTGCAAATATATGTACTTTAAGCCAATTGCAAAAATTGCCTATCTTGGGTAATTCTCAGACCGTATTATGGTACGAGAATATCACCCTCGATTTTTTACGTCTCAAATAACCAAAAGATTATACAAAGACTTTAGGCGATCTTCTCATGCAGAAAGACCCCTCCCCTATGTGCGCCGTTTTACTATTTTATTGGCATTTTTTTGACATCCTTCCTTGATATCAAACACTCGATTTGTTGATATCAGAAAATCATTTCTTGATATCAAAAATCAGTCACATTTTTTTATATCAGAAAATCGATTTCTTGATATCAAGAATTCATTTTTGATATTAACAAATCAATTCTTCTGATATCAAAAATTCGATGTTTTGAACCAGAAATTCATTTTCTGATATCAAGAAATGCTGTCTATTTTTTCATATCAAAAAATATTATTTTTGATATCAGGAAATGAATTTTGGTATCAATTGATATAATAAATCGTGTTATTTCTTGATATGAAGAAATCGAATTCTTGATATCAATAAATGTTTTTCTGAAATAAAATAAACGGACTTCCTGATATCAAGAAATCAATTTTTTAATATAAAAAATTTGGCACTTTCCGATCAAATATCTAGATAAATTGAACAGGATCATATGGAACGCTTAGACTGCCTTGACATGATATTTTTTATTCTATTACGTATTCATTCCAGATTGTGTTGTGCTTTTGCTAGATTGTTCTGTACAATTAGTACTTCGTCATGTGCATTTTCTAATATATTCCGTACAAATATTAGACACTGCACCGGCAAAAATAGAGGGACTGATGATTTACAGTCAACTCGTCCCCAAATCATCTCGTTCTCCAGTCTACTTATCCCCCTTGGCGGTTTCAAATTAGTCGTTTCGCCCCCATTTTTCGCCCTCTCATTTTTTGCTCCACTATTCGGAGAATAGGGGGGCTATACTGCTCGCCCCGGCGTCGGCGTCGGCGTGACCCTTCTTGGTTAAAGTTTTTCGGCAAAGTTTTTCTGTCATATCTTTGTTACTTTTGCTTATATCTTACTGTAACTTCACATAAACATTGTCCAGTATACAAACCATGTATGTGTAGGGGCTGAGCCCATTATACCCAAGGTCAAGGTCACCAAGCTGTTATACTTAGGTTATTTTTAAGGTTAAAGTTTTTCGGCAACCTTTGTTTTTCTGTCATATCTTTGTTACTATTGCTTATATCTTACTGTAACTTCACATAAACATTGTCCAGTATGCGAACAAAGTATGTACAGGGACTGGGCCCATTTTAACCAAGGTCAAGGACACCAAGGTCTTATACTTAGGTTATTTTCTAGGTTAAAGTTTTTCGGCAACCTTTGTTTTTCTGTCATAACTTTGTTACTTTTGCTTACACCTTACTGTTAGTTCTCATAAACATTATCCAGCATACAAAAATAGTATATGCAGGGGCTGGGCCCATTATACTCAAGGTCAAGGTCACCAAGAAGTTATACTTGGAATTATTTTCATGTTAATTTTTTTTTCGAAAGCTTTATTAATAGACATATCTCTGGTACTTTAAAAGATAATGACTTGAAATTAAAAATATTTGTTTATAATCATCATCTGCATGTGTGGTTACATACCCCATTACTCTAATTGTATTTTTGACAGAATTATGCCCTTTTTGTACTTATATTTTTTTTTTGCAATCTTTGCTTTCTGGATATTACTTTAATGCAATATAAGATAACGACTTGAAACTTAAAGTGTATCTTTATTTCCATCATCTGCATGTGTGGTAACAATCCCCATAACTCTGATTTGTATTTTTGACCAAATTATGTCCCTTTTACACTTAAATTTTTTTCACAAACTTCATTTTCTTGACATAACTTTGGTACTATATAAGATAATGACTTGAAACTCAAAATATATCTTTACCATCATCATCTGCATTTGTTGTAACAATCCTAATAACTCTAATTTGCGTATTTGATGAAATTATGCCCCTTGGTGTATCTTCCTTTTATAGTAGAGGTCTCTTATTCAGACATATATTCATTTTACTGTCAAATCCCCGAATAGTGGAGCGCGCTGTTTTACGGACAGTTCTTGTAATATTAATTTTGACGAAGTTTGCTCATAAATATTCATTAAATTATGATGTTAAATATATGCATGTTCTGCATGTTCTCCATGAAAATATGAAAATCATTTTACTTTAAAAACTACATTTTTTTGTGTTATGTATATCCGACTGTATGTAAAAGTGTAAAGTGTATGCTCGTTTTGAAGTTTAACGTGTAACGTTTGCTGGAATGTTGTTATTCTAATCGTGAACGTTTTGAAATATTCGTGTTTAAATGCTTAATACTTAAATGTACACTACAAACTGCTTTATCTACAAGACAAATTATGATTTGTATCGGAATATATTGGAAAAGGCACTCGGCGAGTTATTAACCGGACAGCACAAACTAATGAATGCACAGCACAAACTAAGCTATGTACCGGACAAACTAGTAAATGTACACAACAAACTGCTTTATCTACATAACAAATTATGATTTGTACCGAATATATTGAAAAAGGCAGATAACGAACTAATAATTATCGTGCCAAGGCAGTTTTAGCGTTCAATATGATCATGTGATCCCGATGGCCGAGGGGTGGGGGGGGGGGGGGGGGGCAGGGATGGGAACTGGAAATAGTTTAAATGGCATTTTTTGATATCAAGAAATCGATTTTTTGATATCAAGAAATCGAATTATTGAAATAAAAATTGAAATAAAAAAATAGTCCGTATTTCTAGATATCAAGAAAGGAAATAATTTTTGATACCAGGAAATCAAATTTTTGATAACAAAACTTCGATTTCCTGGTATCAAAAATGGTTAACTAATTTTCTGATAACAAGAAACGATTTTCTGCTAACATAAATTCGATTTCCTGAAATCAGAAATGTAACTAACTTTCTGATATCAAGAAATGATTTTCTGATATCAAGAAATCGAATTACTGATGTCAAGAAATCGAATTTTTGATATCAAAAATTCATTTTCTGATATCAAAAATTTGATTTCTTCATATAATAAAATGGACAGCATTTCTTGCTAACAAAAATGAATTCCTGATATCAAAAGATCGATTTTTTAATATCAAGAATTTAATTTTTTGATTGGTTTCTTGATATCAGAAATTCGATTTCTTGATATCAGGAATCATTTCTGGATATCAAAAAGTAATTATTGATATCATAAAATCGAATTTTTTATATAAAAAATGCCTAGAAAATAGTAAAACGGCGCCCCATACTTCCCTACCCACAGAGACTAGCCTATAATGTATGACTCAGGGTTATACATTTATTACCATATAAAATCCTTAACCGATCTGCAAAGCTATATAAATATACTTCATCCTGCAGTTTTAACCAATACAGTAATTATGTCATTGGGTGTTCTCATACTGTCATATTTTATTTCAGCCTATTTTTTGGCATGAAAAAGCTGTATCCATGTTTAACAGTTATATAGATTGGTTGTTAGTATTTGTCCTCATTGTTAAAAACTGCAGCATATCTGTCCAGCAGTATAATTCCAATTCATGGTTTAAACTGCACATAATAAATAAGTTTTGTCAACACTACTCTGTTCATTTAAAATAAGAAATTCAGGTATATGAAAGTGTTTGATTTTATAAAATATTGCAAGCATATCTTTGATGTCAAGTTTTGAACACCACTAAAATACAAACTATTCAAAAAGGAGACCAACTCGTATTTTTGTGCATTTCTAATACTAAAAATGTCTCCATATCAGGCAAATACTTTATATATAATAAACCAAAGACAACAGGAATTTGAAATTTAACAAATACTTACGTTTTTCAATTTTTGTACAAAAGTCAGCAACATAAGGTGCCTTTGTTTTCTCTAGCACCATATCGATCAGCTCGTTCTGCTTTACTTGAACCAAATGTTTTGTTGATAAACATTTGTTGTCGTCTGATTCCACTTGTTTATTAGAGAAGGTGAACCGCAGTTTTGAACCACAAGCAGAATTTTCTCCTTGAACTCTGATATTCACAAATTTTGCATTTGTCACCGTCATGTTACAGAAACACAAGGGTCCTGTCGAGTTGTCCGTAGCTTTTGCTCCGCTTGTATCTATATAAACTGGCGAACCAGCCGCTTCACTTTCATAACACATTCGAGCAACTGAAATTCGAGAAGCAAAGTATTAATCATTATCAGCATCGTTATTATCATTATCGTTATCATCATCATCATCATCACCGTCATCATCATCGTCATCATCATCATTATCATCAACGTCATCATCATCGTTATCATCATCATTATCAACAGCGCAATCATCATCATCATCGTCACCATCACCACCAAATCATATCAGCAGCTACATCACAAGAGGTAATAATTAAAGGATGACATATAGAATCAACTACTTTGCTTTCATGTGAAAATTTAACGTTGAAGCACCCTTTATGCCGCTAGAATTCAGTTCGAACCACTTTTGCAAAAACAACGTAGTAGTTTTGAATTATCACGGAGGCAGGCGAATCTAGTGTTTTAGCTTTTCACAAAGTTTTAGTTTCTTTGGTCTTACTATCTTCGTTCGTTCAAGCTGGAAAAACAAATGTTTTGATGTTCAAAACTTTCTTTTGGTCTGCTGTTTCTAGATGAAATGATTCAGAAGGACCACACAGACAAAACGAAAAATATACCAACGTTTTCCCCTTTTGCGGCGAAATGAGTCATTATACAGAATAAAAAGCATTCAACTCTACAGTTTTATAAAATTTATATACGGTTCTTTAAACTAGAGTCGGCATTTCCACAGGATTGCTAGAATGTCAAAACCGAATTACTTCATTTGAACTGAAACTTGAAGACATAAAATACCTTCACAAGATACGACAATGATATAACTATAACCCCAAAATACAGGAAACCTCCCCAGACCGAATTTAGCAGAAATATATATATATCCATGTTTTAAGAAGGTGCTACAGCTTTGATTGATACATATGTTGCCTGTAACAACGTGCAGCAACGGTTACCTCCCCTAGTGCGGACGACTGTTACCTCCCCTAGTGCGGACGATTGGTATGAGACTGTGATTAACTATGACAAATACCACAATAAATACCACACTCTTACAAGAGGCAGTTGATATTTTATCTTCAGGAAATCGCTCGTTATAAACATGGCTATTGAATATTCACAACACTGTATAAATATATTATACTGATGTTATGATAACACATTATATGAAATAAAAATATGTCATTTATTCACTGAATAAACAATTTTAAAGATAAAGCAATTGATTAATGATTCTATAAACAATCCGGCAGAAAATTGATTGCACTGCCTAATTTTTCCTAATGAGAATGTATATAATATGTAAATTCTGTTCCAGTCCTACCTTGCGACTCATGAATGGTGTTAGCACATCTAGCTGAGTAAACTGAAAAGAAAAAAATAAGAAAAAGGCTAATTTGTAACGTGACACGCGCTTCCTTTATGTATCAGTATCCCGGCATTCACAAATTTGTAAGCAGCAGGTACTACATGATTACACATGCGGGACTTTCAATCAAGGCATTCTATCACATACACCTTATGATACCGTATTTCACTTAGGTTTGAGTCTCACCTGTTCCCCAGCTATCATTTGATTTACCATCAAGGCGGATTCTCAAACGTAAAATGTTTTATTCGGTTGCTGGACCGTGCATGTGATAGAGTCCGGCCCGGAAAGTAACTTAAAGTTTCCACCACACCACCAAAAGTAGAAAATAGCGGCAACGTCCAAACCGGTGCCCCACTTTGTTCCCATTGTCTTTGTCCATGTTTTATTGTGGGACACATCCACAAAACTGTGGGTTGAGGAGACTGAGTTTCTGAACGGAAATTTTCCTGTTAGACAATTCCCTTGTTTTCTACTGGTACTGAACTAAAATTAGAAGGTTCGTATTGGAGCTTGTATTGGTGGTACCCTTGCTTATTGTCAAATGCTAAATGCCAAATACTTAATACCAAATGCGCATTGAAAAAAATGTTAAATGTCAAAAACGGAATGTTTTTTTATAATTACAAAATGTGAAACAATGGATGCCAAAAACATATTATATTTAGTACATATCATAAATGAAAAGCTCATTATATCATGCTATAATAATGCCATTTATAGAAAATATATAATATAGAGTCAACCGATGATTTTTAACACTTATCTAAAGAAGAATGTAATTCTTTTTTTCGAATTTTAAAGCACTGAATATTTTATTTGTTGTTTCATTATAGTTTGTAGCCTATATATATATTCAAGATTTATGTAATTCAGACGTTATGTAGTTGTGGCACGGGTTATAGACACGAATATAATAAGAAAATATACATTTTTTGAATGATTCAGTAATTTGTAAGGATGTTCGATATTCTAAGGAGAAACTGTATTCCGATGCACGAGTCACTTTTAAGAATAAGTTTGGTTCAAAATGTTAAGAAGAACTAACCTTAAACGATTGAAATTGTAAGTTATTTCTAAGATAAATTTTAACAATACCTAATCCTATTAGAGTGGTCCAGACAACCGAGCACAAAGCTAACGTCATTAATGCACGATTTCTGTATATATATCCGAAGTATATTAAACTTTTATCCATTATTATTTATAACGTTATACACTGCGAATATTATATCATCTTATATGTTCTAAAGTGCACGTCCCTATTATATTAAATTATATTTACAAGTACTCAAAATTTTCAGGAAAAGATCATATCAACATGACATTAATTATATACAAAATAGTTAAGGCCTTTATAAAAGAGCGCACTTTTTCTCGTGCCCGTGCTCTATTCTCATCTCGTGCCGCAACGCCTAAACGGAAAAAAAGCAGAATAGTCGAGTTTTACGTATTTTCGGACGCTAGTTCGGAATTCTTCGGCTATACGAGTAAATGCTTTTGAAAGTAATCGGAGAATGCCGAAATCGCATTTACGTTACCGAACGGAAATGGTCGACGTTAATAGCACTGTAAAAGCGCATGTTTTATCGCACTTTTTCATTAGTTCATATTGTGCCAAACGCAGAACAATAATGTAGACATAATGACCTATCTGAAACACAGTTTATAATTGAACGATGTAATTACAGCAAAATAATATGAAATAAGGCAAAGCTTCAAAGCGAGCTCAAAGAAATCGGATTTAGCTAAAAATATTATGCATCATTTATTTGTCACAAAGAAACAATTCACTAGTCACAAGAATTCAGGAGAACCTATTCACTTGAAAAAGTCTACATTTAGTGACACCATACCTATAACAGTGAATATCATACGTTGCACAATTTATGGGAAGCCGGTGTCACGATGACGTCATTACCGCGTTCCTGTTTCTTTCTGCTAATTTATGGCATTTTTTCCATTTTCTGGCCGATGCTTGATCTTTTAAATGAAAATATATTTTTTTTCAAACAACTGGAAATCATTCTTTCATTATTTTTGAGTGATGAATAATATTTAGCAATTGAATGAAGTTCTGTATTCACTCAGGAAAGAAGTATTTCCTGTGAGCACCTGTCCGCTAGGGTGCGCTTTTTAAGAACTTCCGACGAAACTTTTCAAATCCATCATCAAGTGTGAAAGTATCCTTGCGTTACCGTAAAGCTCGATTCTCGAGCAGGCCCTTTGGACCTGCTCTTCGAGCTCGCTATAACTAACCGAACTGAATTAATCGTAATTACATTTGTAGGCCTATGTGTTGCTCATAAAATACATTTTAGTTTGCAAAAAAAAAACAAACTGTTTTGTTTGGACGTAGGAGTTTTACAAATACATTTTAGAAGTTTGGCCTTAACAGACATAAGTATTGTCAACTGTGATGCAAAACAATTTCACGAACTTAACGTTTATCGATTAAGAGCATCGGTGGCGTGTTGTAACTTGTTCAACTTAATTGTGATTTCCGTTTGCTCTTGACTTCCAGTAAGTGTGGGTGATATGCTTTTGGTGTCATGCATATTGAATCAGTGCGCTTGTAACTTCGTATTTCCTTTTCGCTTATCAAAATCGAGATAAACATCTTTCACAGATTTCATTAATAAACAGATGGCAACAAATATTAAAAAAAAAATCACCCACCACCACAATCATCATGATTAACATCAAAAGCAGCAACATCAAAAGAAATCATTATTAAAGGATGACAAATAGAATTAATTACTTTGCTTTTATATAAAATTCATCGTCGAAAAATCGGACCACTCTCGCAAAACAATGTTCTAGTTTTAAATGCGAATTTACATTGTCCCGTGACTTTGGAACATGGTAAGATTGAGGTTGGGTGCGCGACATATACCGATTTAAGCTCCACAGTGGTGTTTTTGCCACTGACCGTTCCAAGGCGGTGCCCGACTGTGGTCCTCTATTTGTTCGTTTTGTCCTCGTGCGTTTGCTATGTATGCGAGTGTGTGCGTATGTTGGCAGTGTGCACATCTGTATGCTGTGGGTTTCGTTATAGGGAGGCTGTGTTTTTGGAACGTGGCATTCCTTGTTTGATATTTATCCTTGTTTTTTTTTTTATTGTTTTAACTTCTCACAAAGTAAGAGTTTATAGTTTCTTAGGGTCCTGGAATAGCAAAATGTTGTTAATGTTCAAAACTTTTTCAATTTTAGCCTTTTTTGGAACTGCTGAATATTCCTTTTGCGGCGAAATGAGTGACATATATACGAAATAAAAGCATTCAACTCTACTGAAATATTGTTGAAAAACGGCGTTAAACCAAAAAAAAAAAACCAAAAAAAAATCCTGAAGCATAATACATACAAACACCTTTACAAGATACAAAAATGACATAACCTCAACATACAGGAAACCTCCCCAAATGGAATTTTACAGATTGAAACAGATCTTCTCCTGTTAATGTGGACCATATTTGTGATACAAATTTTGCCTATAGCAACATGCAGCAACGGTTACCTTCCCTAACGCCTACATTAAGGGGAGACCACTACATATGAGATAGTGGTATGGCAGTAGATATGTTATCTTCAGGAAATCGCTTGTTATAAAAGTGGTTACTGAGTATGAATTAACGACATTGTATAAATAGATATATAACAACTCGTGGTTGAAGGTAACACTGGACACATGCCTACTGCTCATGGATCAAAATCATTTAGACCGCATATCTCAACCGACTTGTAACAGGTTATTTATGGGTCAAGGTAACATTTTGTAGAATTACATTGTCAGAATCTAATTTTATGGGTATGAAGTTGTGTGGTTTGCTCCTGACAGCTGTTGTATTCTCAGGGATACGAGTTTGTGAGTTTTTATTAAATGTAAAATGAATTGCTAGATTTAATTTCCTGGAGTGGCCCCAAAATGACAGGACAATGGCATATCAACACTGCGCCCACCGTAAAATTCATTCAGAGGGTGCATAGAAACTGTTGCCCTCCAAAAAAAGAACTGATAAATGTTTCAGGCAGATTTTTAATAACATGTACTAATGAAATCTTGCATCTTAAAAGTGGAACAATAATGGATTTTAAATTCTACTAAGGCTCACAAGTTCAAGAATGTATAAGCAAACCAACGTGAATTCTTCAAGGTATGTAGAATTTTATAACTTTGAAGTATTTATCAGTGTACTGGCGTCACATGCCTCCATACTGAAATCTTTTTCTTTCTGAAATCATACAGCACTAGTTTTGGTCGAGCCCGCTTTGCATGGCAGAGTATGTATCTGTCCTACTTTTACCCAAAGTTTTATTTTATTTTGTTGGGTTTAACATCGACCGACACAATTATAGGTCAAACATATAATACAAACACCATCGAAATCAAATTACAAATTACCAACAGCAATAAATCATAATAAAATATATGATAAAAAAGAAAATAAAAACATACAACACATATAAGTTTGATATTGCTTAATAGACTAATCACTAATCTTCTAAGTTTCCAGTTTAGAAATATTATATACTAGCTTTTGATATACGCCTTACGAATACAATACATGTGGTTGCTTCTATTGGCGTTTGATCGGTTACATGGAAAGGCCAACACAAATTCAAATCGAATACAGAGAGACTTTTAATGTTATTTAAACCCTCTTACAAAACCATATAAAAATTTCTGCCTACATATTAGCAAGACCCATGTCATAATGAAAACATATCTTCTAGTTTGGCTTATTGCGCATATAAAAATTTTCTGGTTAATAACTGGTTTAGATGACATAAGTTTGTTACTGCATGAATTATTTTACATACAAATAACTTAAATGAAAGGAAACAGTGCACCCAGCACCTTCTTCTCAACACTCAATGCAAAAATCTGTCATCTACCTATTTAAAAGCTACAATGGTGAAATAATTAAAGTATAAATATATCTTACTGATACCACAGTTCAACTGTCAATACATTACAGGTCACAATTGTAGCTTAGTCACAGTGAAACCTTGTCAGAATGTTACAATCATTAAAATGTTAAGGGTCATCTGGGTCAAAAAAAAAAAAAAAAGGTTGTAAGGAAGGTTGATAGTAACACCTTGTTATCACCCTACAGACCACATTTTCTACTAGTCCTCATAAAACTTTGTCAGAATGTTTTACTCTAATAAATCAAAGCCAATTTGAAACTGGGGTACTTGGGTACTTACTTTGGGGTAAGTTAAAAACAATAGGTCACTAGGTCATATCATAGAAAAATAATGAACTCTTGGTCAGGCTTAAAACTGTAATATCTGAGGCCATAAACTATGTCACTAGGTCAATTCAAAGAAAAACCTCGCTAGAGGTCACACTTTCGAATTGATAGTCGTAAGACTTTGCCTGAATGTTTGTCTCTATGAAATCTAGGCCAAGATGAAAACTTGATTGCCCGAGGTCTTAAACCAGGTCAATAGGCAAAATCATAGAAAAAACATGTCAATATCACAGAGGTCACATTTTTATGCCCCCTTCGAAGGTCGGTCTGTCTGTCTGACTGTCTGTCCGTACACCAATCCGTTTCCGGATGATAACTCAAAAACGTTTGGGCCTAGGATCATGAAAGTTGATAGGGAGGTTGGTCATTACCATGATGACCCCTATTGATTTTGGGGTCAAAGGTCAAGGCCACAGTGATCCGGAACAGTTAAATCGTTTCTGGATGATAACTTGAGAACGATTAGACCTAACATCACGAAACTTAATAGGGATCATGACCAGCCAATGACTCCTTTTGATTTTGAGGTCAGTAGGTCGAAGGTCAAGGTCACAGTAAACTGGAACTGTTAAACTGTTTCCGGAAGATAACCAAAGAACACATGAGCCTAGGATCATGAAAGTTGCTAGGGAGGCTGGAATGTCCAGCAGATGACCCCTATTGATTTTGAGGTTAGTATCACAACGGTCAAGGTCACAGTGACCCAGAACAGTTAAACCGTTTCTGGACGAGAACTTGAGAACACTTGTGCCTAAGGATCATGAAAGTTGATAGGGAGGTTGGTTATGACCAGCAAATGACCCCTATTGATTTTGAGGTCAGTAGGTCAAAGGTCAACACAATGATCCCGAACAGTTAAACCGTTTCCGGATGATAACATGAGAACGAGTGAACCCAAGATCACGAAACTTAATAGAAAGGTTGATCATGACCAGCAGATGGCAGATGACCCCTACTGATTTTGAGGTCATAGGTCAAAGGTCAAGGTCACATTGAACAGTAGAACGTTTTTGCCAAATAACTATGACCGGTAAATGATCCATAATTATTGATTTGAGGTCAGTATGTCAAACCTCCAGTGCACAGTGACCAAATGTTTTCTGTTTCTCGTGCAATTACTAAATGCATCAAGGGGGCATTTCCTGTTATACGAGCTCTTGTTTACTTGATGTTATAAATCTTTGTCAGAATTTTGTCTCTGTGAAGTCTTGGTCAAGTTCAAAAGTTGGTTATATAAGATTGAAAACTAAGCCACTAGTTCAAATAATATCAAACCATTGTTAGCACTCTAGAGAACACATTTACTTTTTGATCTTCCGAAAACTTTGTCAGATTATTTGTCTCTATGAAATTTACGTAAATTTTGAAACTGGATTTCTAAGCCATAAGTAAAAAATATATTATGTACTAGTGTACAATACTGTATTAATGGTGTTTCTGTTCGCTGTTAATTTCAATACAATATATCATTCAACGGCGACTTAGAAAACATCAAGTGATCATGCATTGAGCGGTTGCAGTTCCTTTTCCCCTTTATCTGAGATCCATAAATCTGGCGGGACATTCCATGACTTGGATCTACAAAATATAAAAAGAAATGTTTAAGCATTCGGTTAGTTAAGCTTAGATAGAGAATAAAAGTTCCAGTGAGAAGATTGCAAGTTCAGATCTGGGGAAGGCATATAATTTCCATGATGTCTAACTGCAGATATTACACCCAAAGTCATACCATATAGAATCAAATTTGGTTCCGTTATTACAATTCAAGAATACAGTGTTCATTTAAACAAATACAATATAGCTTTAAAACTAACAAATAAAAGGACAGCATCAAATTCAAAAAATAAAAAAAGTGTTAAATAACCTTAACCAATTAAAAGATTATAAGATAGTTTTAATCGTTTTTATAGAGTAAAACAAAACAAGGGGCCTCCGTGGTCGAGTGGTTAAGGTCGCTGACTTCAAATCACTTGCTCCTCATCGATGTGGGTTCGAGCCTCACTCGGGGCGTTGAATTCTTCATGTGAGGAAGCCATCCAGCTAGCTTACGGAAGGTCGATGGTTCTACCCAGGTGCCCGCTCGTGACGAAATAGTGCACGGAGGGGCACCTGGGGTCTTCCTCCACCATTAAACCTGGAAAGTCGCCATATGACCTACATGTGTCGGTGCGACGTTAAATCCAACAAAAAAGAAAAGAAAAACAAACAAACAAAAACATAGCGTTAAACTCAACAAATAATCAAAGCTTTGAGACGTCTGGCAGGGGTGGTTTTTTATATATTTTTTCTGTTTGGTAGCAACTATTGTGTACCTCAGTGACATTCGTTAAAAGCTAGGATAAGCAGAGATACAAACAAACCCCACCCCGCCACGCACGCACGCACGCACGCAGGCACGCACGCACGCACACACACACACACACACACACACAAACACACACAACAACAACAACAACAAAAGAAACACACACGAAACACACAACCAAATGCCAAACTATTAAAAAACATGTATTGGACACAGAGATAAATTTCTATGTGACCTCACACGAATCAAGAATTAATCTTTCCTAAATGGTCGGCTGGAATGCTGTCATATAAACGAGGGCTTGAAAACCGTATCACTAATAGATCTTATATAATCTGAATGGTGAGTGTGAATGGAGACCGGCTGAATTAGGGCTGCCTAATCACTGATAATTCATCCGAGATGTTCTTTAATGGGACTCTTTTGTGTAGCGCATGAACATCTTTTGATATGATTAGGAATAAAATAAGTATTATATAATTGTCAGAAACACACTTATAACTTTGGTAGCGGGTAACACCCACCCCACCCCCTCCCCGCAATCCAACAAACAGAAAAATGTGGTTTTAAACCATCAAATAAAAGAGTATTGTTAAATCTTTCATGTAAGAAAATACTGTTAAACCCAAAAAATAAAAAAGAGTTTAACCAAACAAGTAAAAAAATATACGTTTTCCTTTTTCGCCACACTGCATATGCTATGCAAGCTGCAACGGCCACCGCACCAACGACAATACCAACAATCACATCTGAAATGAACAATTAAAACTGTAAAAGATAAAAGCTGACCTACCAAAAACCGCATCAAATTAATTCATGGAAAAATGTTGACGATGACAAAAACATTTTTCAGGAATAAAAAATAAATGAATGTTTATCACATACAAAATATGGAATGTTTTGCACTAACAAATTGCAAAAAAAAAAATAAAAAAATATGAAGTTAAACTTTAAACTTGATTTTGAATATTGTGGCTATTGAGTTTATTGATTTTGAAAACGTACAAACCATATAAAGACAATCATACTTAAAGTTTATAAAAAACATTTGCAACAATATGTGCTAACCGCAACTGCTGATAAGCCTTATTTGAAAAATTGATAACCTTGTAGATTTGATTATTATCTTCAGTAAATTATTATTTACGTTCATCGCCATAAACTATGTTTTCAATAAAATCAATATTGAAATTGCTTTAATTTTCATCCATCAGAGGTTCTTTAAAATCCCGAGACGAACATTCAGCCAGGGAATCATTGTAAACCTCTAGTATGCGATAATGAACTGCCTTAAGATATCTTTAATTATTGGCACAACGGACTATGTTGTTCAGGCTGGTGCAATTAATAAATTGACAATGTTTCTAATATAGTGGGAAAATGTTATTATATTCATCTTAACGGAAAGTAATTCTCACGGAAATACAGCAAGCAATAACAAGAAAATTATCTTGGGTTCCTGTGTTCCTTACCTTCGAACTAGTGTCCCCGAAAGCAGTATCTTAATCAAATATTACATTATAATCTGAAATTTGGAGGTATTGCACTTTCGGACTTTAGAATCCAGAAATAAAAATAAATCCAATCGATGCAATCAGGATTTCAGGTGATTTTTCAGATAAAATATTATAAATGTGTATGAAAACGTCCTTTTTTACGGAATGATAGACTTGCGCTTAAATATGCAAATTTCATTTTGGCATTTTCACTATGAACTAAATTAGATTTTTTTTCAAAAAGTTCAAGAAAATGAGGGCAGACAGAAATTGATCGTACTTACAAGGTTTCTTTAGTGTGCTCACAATGCCCCCATCATTGTTTGTATTTGGTATATTGCCAAACGATATTGTGTGACTTTGCTCTGACGTATTCGTGCTTTTCAATGTTGAAGTTTTACTGTCAGTCTGTGATATGTTCTTATGATTGGTAACAGCAGACACTTTGATCGTCGTCATAGTTGCCATTTCTTTAGTCGTATTTGGTGTTGTCGTAGTCGTGGATGGAGTCGTAGTTGTTGGTGTAGTAGAAGTCGTGGACGGAGTCGTGGTTGTTGTAGTCGTAGTCGTGGATGGAGTCGTAGTTGTAGTAGTAGTCGTAGATGGGGTCGTAGTTGTTGTTGTAGTAGTAGTGGTAGTAGTTGTTGAGAATCGTGTGCTTTCAAAACACCGGACGCTTATTACTGGGTGTGTATTCCATGCTTTAAAGTTATTCAGAATCATTTCATTATCAAAACAAAAACATGTACATCGTATGTACTAATAATATTACCGAAACTTTCATGGGTACTAAACATGTACAGCTATCGAATCGTTCATAAAACACTAGTCATGTACATTTAATGTAAATATTATCGAAATCTTAACATGTACTTCTTATTTAAATACTATATCGAGTAAGCCATGATACTAAAGATGTACATCTTATGCAGATATTATCGGGTAGTTCATGGCTACTTAACATACCAACAACTTATGTAAATATTATCGAATCAGTCATGGTATTAAAGATGTACATCTTTTGTAAATAGTATCGAGTAGTTCATGGGAACTACACATGAACAACTTATGTAAATGTCATCGAATCGTTCCCAGGTACTAAACATGCACATCTTATGTAAATATTATCGACTTAACATGTAGATCTTACGTACATGTTATCGAATCGTTCTTGTTACTAAAGATGCACGTCGTTAGTAAATAGTATTGAACCTTTCATGGGTACTAAGTTTGTCCTTCTTATGTAAATATTCGCGATTATAGAAAGTATTGCTGAATCATTTATTTCTGATTATCTCCCTTTATGACTGTATCCGTTCATGTGCAATATTTACAATAATGTTTTAATAACCATAAAGTTATGCTCAATCTCTGTTTTGACAGCCACTTTATCTGTTTTAATATGAAATTAAAAGCTATATAGGACTTAAAACACGGTGTAATAAATGCCACAGAAAGATTTTAAGCATATTTACCTACTGTCACTGTGTCCGACTTGTCCTGCTGTTCAAAAACTGTAAACAAAAATATATTTCATTAAAATGGATTACTTTGCTAGGAAATTATTATTACGCCGTTGATAGTCAAACTTTGAAAATGAAATTTTATAACCTGCTTTCGCCATTTTCTTGTCTCGTATATACCTTCAAACATTTCAGATTAACATCTCTGCCGAGTCCGCCTGTTGATTTAAGAAATAGTTTATAGCAAAACAGTGCTTCCTCGTGAAATTATTACGCCCGACGTATAACCGCCCATCGTGTATAAATATTGATAAAGCACTGTTTTGCTATAAATTATTTCGATTCTAATATGTTCTTTATTGTAAAATTCTATCAAATATGACGGAACTGTTTCTTCGCGCAAGTATGGCGCCAATAGTAGGTATTTGTTAAAACACGCCAGGATCGGAAACGGTAATACGTCTTGCGGCAGAATTCAGTTCGAGCGAAAAGTATTGCGAATTATTCAGCAAAGCGAATAACTAATTCAGTATGTGTATACAGTAATCAAAACATTTGTGCAATGTGACATTTCGTTTATAACATGTTATTAAGTAAAATATTTCATGAATTTTGAAAGTGCTATTTCTTGATGCGTACATGGCGCAAAATATCACGTTGACGTGACGTCAACATAACATCGTTGTGATGATTAAAGCATTGTTAGCCATTTTAGAAAAGTCTGTCATTTCCCTCAGAGTTGGATTCTGTATTTTCCATAATGACAATCTGCAATATCCGTAATGACAATCGGTAATTTCCGTAATGACAATCGGTTAATAACAATCGGTAATTTGCCGTAATGAAAATCGGTTATTTCCGTAATGACAATTGGTAATTTCCGTAATGGCAATCGATAATTTCCGTAATGAAAATCGGTAATTTCCGTAATGACAATCGGTTAATAACAATCGTTAATTGCCGTAATGAAAATCGGTTATTTCCGTAATGACAATCGATAATTTCCGTAATGACAATCGGTAATTTCCGTAATGACAATTGGTAATTTCCGTAATGGCAATCGATAATTTCCATAATGACAATCGGTAATGTCCGTAATGACAATCGATAATTTCCGTAATGACAATCGATAATTTCCATAATGACAATTGGTAATTTCCATTCGATTACGTTTTTCCCGTATGTGAATTTGGCATTTTCCGGTTGTCAACGAAACCACTGCTTGCATGAATTACATTTACGGCCGAAGAATACCGAAATAACAAACGTTATACGAATTAACACGGAAATTGTCGAATGCCATTATGCACTCGCTATATATATACCTTTATGATATTCCAGGCGTCATAGTGTGCAGTGCGAGAGTAAAATATGTTTACACATCCATTACCTGTTTTTTATCTTTAAGTGCATTCATCTCTTTCCTGCCCAACAGTAAGAGCGCAAGGGTACGAGCTCTAGGACAACTGACCATATGCTGTTGAGAAAAGGAAGTTTTATACTCACAAATGCTATTCAGTACTTACAACATCCCTCTTCATCTGTCCCGTCAGCACACATTGTATCATTGTTACACCGATCTGAATTTGCATAACACCCAGTTCCATTTTTACACTCTAACATACCCTCTGTACAGACACCTGTGGAAGGAAAAGGCTAACTTTTTGGCGAATCTTGGTGATTGATAATCCATGACGCCGAGGAATGGTGGAGAAATGTTAATTCTAATCACGTGATTGTTGAAGCATTGTAATGTTTTTAAGATGTCCCCCCTCCCCCCCCCCCCCCCCCCCCCCCCCCCCCAAAAAAGTTATATCAACAACCCTGAAATGTGTTAGACCATTAAAACAATTCGATGTACTTTAACATATTATGAAACTCTTTGCCTTTGTCGTTACTATACCTTCGGAAGCTATAAGCCCTAAATAATCGCCATATACGATGACTGAAATACTATTGGCAAACAGCGCTAAATCCATTGATAAAAATACTACTACTATAATAATAATAATAATAATAATAATAAAAGTACAAATGAAAACAGCTAAAACAAATATTTACCACTTCCACAAGTATTTTCGTCATCACCTTGTGGACAGTCCGGGATATTGTCACATACTTTAGTCTTGTCTATACATTCAGCCATCGTGTCGCACTGATACTCCTTTTCACTGCATCCTTCTGCCGAAAATATGTGAAATTACATCATATAAGGTTCAATCAAATTATATATACGGCATTTACTAATATTAATTGCAAAATCTGGCCTTCTATTTGTGGCCATCTTGGATTTCTCGGCCATCGTCCTTGAACTTTGAATATCTCAGATATATCAACACAGAATTGTACAAATATTTTAGGGGACCTCTCAAGCACACAAAACTCATTTTAGAGACAAGTCTGTAATATTTTAATCAGGAATTTTCATTTATTTCCTTATAAATTCTGAAAGAGAACACCTAAACTTTTTATTTCGATTTGTGAAATGATATAAATATATTTGATCCTGCAGTTTTAACCAATATGTCAATTATGTCATTCGAC
This sequence comes from Mercenaria mercenaria, assembly GCF_021730395.1. Taxonomy (NCBI): domain Eukaryota; kingdom Metazoa; phylum Mollusca; class Bivalvia; order Venerida; family Veneridae; genus Mercenaria; species Mercenaria mercenaria. The sequence goes on from NC_069364.1 coordinate 42,090,850, forward strand.
GTTCTCAAACAGTCGTATTCAGCATAAAAAGCTATATACATGTATTACGGTTATATAGATTGCTTGTTAGTATTGTCCTTATTGTTAAAATCTGCTGCCCATCTGTCGTTCATTCAACTGTCATGCGGTGACATTAGTGTTGAAAACTTTTGAAAAAAAATGTTTTAAAAATGTTTTAAAAATGTTTAAAAATGGTTGTATATGTAAAAACTCGAACCTTGTCAATAATTTTAAAAGAACAAAAAAAATTTACATGCTGTCATTATAAAAATGTTTTATTTCTTACTAAACATTGATAAGATCTTGCAGTGTCAAACTAATTGCTATTATACGTCTGTTAATAGACTTATTGAATTTTATTATATAATCTTAATATCTGTTTATGAGATAATAATCTTTTGACACGCAAGGACAGAGGTCCCTGGTCGCGTGAAATCACGTGAAATCTCACTAGATACCGCGGTATGCGAGATTTGTTACTAGGGGACATGTATGTTTCCTGCAATATCATTGGTTAATTTTATTGTTGTCATGAACATCATAAAAAGTCAATGATAACAGTAGACAGAAGAGTTTTACCTATGAAATAAGAAGGACATATACTTCTGTGTTTCATGTCGAGATATTCGACTAGATAATTACAAAGCTTTGATTAATTTAATTGTGTTTATAGAAATTATTGTTATTATGTGGACATCCATATATTGTTGTTGAAAACTCAATAAAAGAAGAAACAGAATCTGGATTTTGCTAATTCCCTCAATTAAGCGGACTTGCGCCAAACAAATAAATTAAATAAAAACTGAACTTGAGCTAAAATATTCTCTTAAAGAAACTTAACGTTACCACGCGCAGCGTAACACAACACTTCTCTGTTCATTTAAAGTAAGGAATTCTGGTACTAGTATATGACAGTGTTTGATTTTATAAAATACTGCAAGCATATCTCTGAAGTCAAGTTTTGAAAACTATCAAAATACATGAAAACTAGACTAAAAGGAGACAAACTCGTATTTTCTGCTCATTTCTAATATTAAAAAGGTCTCAATCAGGCAAATACTTATATGAAACCAAAGACAAGAATTGAAATTAAACAAATACATACGTATTTCAATTTTTGTACAAAAGTCAGCAACATAAGGTGCTTTTGTTTTCTCTAGCACTACATCGATCAGCTCGTTCTGCTTTACTTGAACCAAATGTTTTGTTGATAAACATTTGTTGTCGTCTGATTCCACTTGGTTGTTAGAGAAAGTGAACCGCAGTTTTGAACCACAAGCATAATTTTCTCCTTGAATTCTGATATTCACAAATTTTGCATTTGTCACCGTCACGTTACAGAAACACAAAGGTCCTGAGGAGTTATCCGTAGCTTTTGCTCCGGTTGTATCTATATAAACTGGCGAACCAGTCGCTTCACTTTCATAACACATTCGAGCAACTGAAATACGAGAAGCAGAGTATTTGTCGTCATTATCATCATCATCGTCGTTATCATCCCCATTATTATCAGCTCCATCACAACAACCATCATGATAAACAATAACAGCTACTTCAAAAGATTAAAGGATGACGAATAGAATCAAGTACTTTGCTTTTTTTGTGAAAATTAATCGTGGCCGCCAGAATTCAAATTTCGGCCCACTTCTGCAAAACAATGTAGTATCTTGGGTTTCAATATCTTCGTTCGTTCAAGCTGGAAATAACCAAATATTCAAAACTTTCTCAATTTTAAACACTTTTGGGACTGCTATTTTTACCTGAACTGATTTAGGAGGCCCACATAGGCAAAACGAATAATATACCAACGCTTCCCCCCTTTTGCGGCGAAATGAGTAATAAATCAATGTATACAGAATAAAATCATTCAACTCTATAGTTTTATATACGGTTCAGCATTTCCACCATGATTGCTAGTATTTCCAAACCGAATGACTTCATTTAACCTGAAACTTAAGACATACAAATACCTTTACAAGATACGGAAATTACATAACATTAACATAGAGGAAACCTCCAAGACCGGATTTACCAGAAATATATCTTCCCTTGTTTAAGAAGGTGCCACAACTTTAATACACAAACCATTGTTTTAATCTTGCCTGCAGCAACGTACAGCAACAATTACCTCCTCTAGCGCTCCATTGGGTATAAGACTGTGGTTAACTATGATAAATACCACAATCTTACAAGAGGCAGTAGATATTTTATCTTCAGGAATCGCTCGTTATAAACATGGCTATTTAATATTCATGACATTGTATAAATATATGTATATTGATGTTTTGAGATAGCACAATATATGAAAAAAATTGCCATTGATTCATAAATAAACAATTCTAAAGATAAAACATCTGATTAATGATTTTATATAAACAATTCATTTACAGACCGGCACATAATTGATTGCTCTGGCTAAGTTTTCACCATGAGAATGTATACAATATGTAAATTCTGCTCTAGTCTTACCTTGCGACTCTTGAATGGTCACATCACATTCTGAGTACACTGAAAAAGTAAGAAAAAGGCTTAGCAATTTGTCAGGTGACACGCACTTCGTTTATGTATCAGTATCCAGGCATTAACCCACAAATACATATAATACATTTTTGCACATATGTAAGCATCAGGGACTACCTGGTTACACATGTGGGACTTTAAATCAGAGCATTGCTGTACATGGGTTAAGATCATTAGCCGAGTATCACATACTTTATTTATTTATTTTGTTGGGTTTAACGTCGCACCGAGATAATTATAGGTCATATGGCGACGTTCCAGCTTTGATGTTGGAGGAAGACCCCAGGTGCCCCTCTGTGCATTATTTCATAACGAGCGGGCACCTGTGTAGAACTACCGATCTTCCGTAAGCCAGCTGGATGGCTTCCTAAATGAGTATCACATACACCTTATGATACCTTATGATATCGTTTTACACTCAGGTCTGAGTCTCACCCATTGAATAAACAACCTAGGTAGATTCTCAAACGTAGAATGTTTATTTTTTGGTTGCCCGGGCTGTGCCTGAGATAGAGTCAGGCCCGGAAGGTAACTTAAAGGTTCCCCCAGAAAACCGAAAGTGGAAAAGAACGACAAACTTCCAAGGCGGTGGCCCACTTTGTTCTTTTTGTCTTTGTCTATGTATTTTTGCCTAACACATTCTACTTATAAAGCTGTGAGTTGAGGAGACTGTAGTTTTTTAGTTGGATAATTACCCTTGTTTTGTATCTGTACTGAACTAAAATTAGAAGGATGTTTCCGTATTGGAGACTGGGGCACTTTGGCTGGTACGCATGCTTATTGCCAAATACGAAATGCAAAATTTTAAATTCCAAATTCTTATTGCCAAATGTTAAACCGAATTGTTATTATAAATGCAAATGTGAAACAATGAATTCCAAAAGCAATATTTAGTTCATATTCAAATAAAAAGGTCAAAATATCATGCAATAGTAATGCCACGTATAGAAAATATAAAGGATTAAAAGTCAACATTTTAAACATCTCTAGAAGAATAGTATTCTTTCTTTGAATTTTAGAAAATATCCAAATATGCTTACGTTTTGGCAGTTTTTAACATCAGATTTTTTTCAAGAAGTTGCGAGCAATCCATATTAAGTAAAACTGGTCGAACTTACATGGTTTCTTTAATGTGCTAAAAATGTCTCCATCATAGTTTTTATTTGGTATGTTGCCAAATGCAGTTGTGTGACTTTGCTCGGACGTACTGGCTGAAAGTTTACTGTCAGTCTGTGAGGTGTCCTTACTTGTGACAGCCTCTAGTGTATGATTGGGAACAATGGACTCTTTGGTCGTTGTTACAGATAATATTTCTTTAGTCGTACTTGGTGTTTTCGTAGTCGTGGATGGAGTTGTAGTTGATATTGTAGTAGTAGTCGTGGTTGTTGTAGTAGCAGTCGTAAATGAAGTCGTAGTTGTAGTAGCAGTCGTAGACGGAGTTGTTGTTATAGTAGCAGTCGTCGACGGAGTGGTAGTTGTAGTAGCAGTCGTAGACGGAGTCGTTGTTGTAGTAGCAGTCGTCGACGGAGTCGTTGTTGTATTAGCAGTCGTCGACGGAGTCGTAGTTGTATTAGCAGTCGTCGACGGAGTCGTATTTGTATTAGCAGTCGTCGACGGAGTCGTAGTTGTATTAGCAGTCGTCGACGGAGTCGTAGTTGTATTAGCAGTCGTCGACGGAGTCGTATTTGTATTAGCAGTCGTCGACGGAGTCGTATTTGTATTAGCAGTCGTCGACGGAGTCGTAGTTGTATTAGCAGTCGTCGACGGAGTCGTATTTGTAGTAGCAGTCGTCGACGGAGTCGTATTTGTATTAGCAGTCGTCGACGGAGTCGTAGTTGTATTAGCAGTCGTCGACGGAGTCGTATTTGTATTAGCAGTCGTCGACGGAGTCGTATTTGTATTAGCAGTCGTCGACGGAGTCGTAGTTGTATTAGCAGTCGTCGACGGAGTCGTATTTGTATTAGCAGTCGTCGACGGAGTCGTATTTGTAGTAGCAGTCGTCGACGGAGTCGTAGTTGTATTAGCAGTCGTCGACGGAGTCGTATTTGTAGTAGAAGTCGTAGACGGAGTCGTAGTTGTATTAGCAGTCGTCGACGGAGTCGTATTTGTAGTAGCAGTCGTCGACGGAGTCGTAGTTGTATTAGCAGTCGTCGACGGAGTCGTATTTGTAGTAGCAGTCGTAGACGGAGTCGTATTTGTAGTAGCAGTCGTCGACGGAGTCGTAGTTGTATTAGCAGTCGTCAACGGAGTCTTATTTATTGTAGCAGTCGTAGTTGTAGTAGCAGTCCTCGACGGAGTCGTAGTTGAAGCAGCAGTCGTAGTTGTTGTTGTAGTAGTGGTAGTAGTTGTTGAGAATCGTGTGCTTTCAAAACACCGGACGCTTATTACTGGGTCTGTATTCCATGCTTTAAAATGATTCAGAATCATTTTATTATCAAAACAAAAACATGTACATCCTATGTACTAATAATATTACCGAATCGTTCATAAGTACTAAACATGTACAGCTATCGAGTCGTTCATAAAGCACTAATTATGTACATTTTATGCAGATATTATCGAATCGTTTATCGTACTTAACATGTACGTCTTATGTAAATACTGTCGAATCAGTCATGATTCTAAAGGTGTACATTTTATATAGATATCATCGAGTAGTTCAGAGGTACTAAATTTACATCTTAAGTAAATAGTATTGAAATTTTCAAGGGTACTAAACATATCCTTCTTGTGTAAATACCACCGAATTATAGAAAGTATTGCTGAATCATTTGTTTTTGATTATCCCCCTTTATGACTGCATACGTTCATGTGCAATATTTACAATAATGTTTTAATAACCGTAAAATTATGCTCAATCTCTGTTTTGACAGCCACTTCATCTGTTTTAACATGAATTTAAAAGTCGTATAGGACTTAATAGTAAAGGCCTTTTATGAAAATAGGGGAAAAAACTCGCAAAGAATTGATTTTTGGTGTCAGCATTCTGAAAGACGTATGTAACAACATACTAAAAGTATAGAAAAGTATCATGGTGCAAAATGCATTTTTTTTGGGGTAAAATATTAAAAAACATAATTGAAACTATGAATTTCTGGAATCGACCCATAATAATTTCATTGTTTGTATTAAGAAAGCGAAATTTTGCATGTTAGTAGAGAATTATAATACAAAAAAATTAAGCTCAAGATTATTTAAAAAAAAACAAGATGGCCGCCAAAATCCAAGATGGCCGCCATTAAATTTTCATTATACAGGAAAACCGTTTTAAGTATTTCAAAAACTTCAAATAGTGTGAAAGATGACCAACATCATAGTACATACATACATTTTATATCAAAACGCACAAACTTCAGTCTTAAACAAATTCAAGATGGCTTCCCGATTCCAAAATGGCCGCCACAAAATTATTTAGGAATACATACACTGAATAGGAAAATGCCTCTAAAATGGTTTGACTGAAATATTTTTCCTGCATCAAACATGATCCCTGCTTTTCTTCTGATTTTTATTCAGGACTGGGGATATTCTTCAAGAAAATGTAAGTTAAAGATACTCAAAGTAGGTCCTGATGTGTTCTGCAGCCATTAGAAATATGACAATTTTATCTAGAATAAAGAAGAACTGTTATTTTTTTGTTACAGCTATTCAGTATGCTGTAACATACAAGGGCATATTGGTAAAAAATGAAATCTGGCCACATGGGAAAGGTTTTCTTTGACTAGAACTGATAGAAAATGACAAAATTATTGCAATTTTGCGTTAAATATTGATACAATACAAAAATATCACAGTTTTAATGTTTTGGTTGTACGGTATTTTTTTCTCAAGAACTGCACATTGGTATTCTAAATATTACTGATTTCTAGCAGTCAGAGGTATAACCAACATATTTAACAGTTACCGTTTAAATGTGTAATTTGTATACAGATTCGAGTAGAACATTACAAAACACTTGAAAACAGGGCAAAAGTAGGCTACAGTTATGATAACTGATTGAAAATTATGTTGTGACAGTTATTTATGCCAAAATTTGACGAGTTGTCATACGTTACTGAAATTACCATAAAATCTTAGACCCTGTTGGTATCAGACTAAAACCTTGTGTTTTTACATGCATCTGGGTTGTTTGTACATTTCAAATGAAAATTGCACAATGTTAGAGAAACAAGTATATATTTTATAGGCATAAAGACACTAAATAGGCTAATAACGCGAAAAATGATAGTCGCATAATGGCGGATTCATATAGTCCTCGATTTTATTTTTGGCTCTGTAGAGCTATTTTCATTATTTTCTTTTCAATTCTTGCTGAAGTCACATGACAAATCTATGCTTGACATGTTGGTAGCATTTTCATAATGAAATGATAACACTACAGTACTTGTCATGTATACTTAGACCATACACCACCCTCTACAATTTAAGGGTCTCATTCTTTAGCTAATCTAAAAATTTGCAGTTTAAAAAATGTGTGTTTGACTGAAAATGTTTTTTTCTGCAGCAAACATGACACATGCTTTTTTCTTTATATTTTGTATTTGACAATATTCTGCAAAACAATGTGAGTTACACAAATTTAAGATAGGTCCTGATGTGTGCTACAGTCATTGGAAATATATGAATTTTGTAAAGAATAAAGAAAAACGGCTATGAAGTATGTTATAACCTTTACCAAGAACATAAATTGATAACATTTTACAAAAATATGCTTTGCAAAAGCAAAGAAACCTATAACATAACAACACTTCCACGTAGCATATTTATATCAATATTATGTATGTCAAATTAGAGTTATATGGCCCAGGAGAGTGCCTATGCCTTTAGTATCTTAAACATTGTAATGGGTTCAATCACTAAGGTGACAATGTCTCAGACTAACTGACAAACTATGTAGAATGTCCTTTGTTAAAACATGTAGAGCTAGTGAAACCATATACCTCATATATAATTTTTTTCTCTAACTATCTCGCCTAACTGATTTGTATTCCAATATTTCATAAATAATTGCAGTTATCAGGGATATAAACTAGCTATTTTTATTAGGGACAAGACATTTTCTCCAACAATTTAGGGGCTCAGCCCAAAATCTATTTAGCCATGAGCTACTGGACCCCTGCTAATTTGTATCCCTGGTTATGAGCTAGATAATTTCAGGGATCAGGCAAAAATCACTCGATCAATGCTTCGAACTAACAACCTTCAAATAATAATAATCAGCTCAAACTTCTATAGGCTGGGGATGCTATATTGACAGGTCTTTTTGTTGAAGTTCCCGTCAGACAATGTCTTTGAATGGTCAACATACAAAAATAGAAAAATGGAAACTCCACAGGTTGCTCAACACAACAAACACGAAAATGTTGCAGGCTCGGTTTGATTGAGCCTGTTCATGGATGGTAATGAAAATGCATGCTACCGTCCACGCCCTCTGGCCCCGGGTTGAGCAGAACTCAACATTTGCACATGCTAAAAGTACAAAAAGTAATTCAGAGACATCCATAGATGTGTTTTTACATAGATGTTCAGCCGATGTTCTCTTACTTGAAGTTGCAACTCAGTATGATTGCCCTGACTCTTGGATGCTCAGTGTTTATATGCTATAACATATAGCATTAAACCACCATATTGGTATGAATGTTGAACCCCGTCTGTGAGCTGGAACTGTCTTACTGATTCAGAAGGTTACCAAACCAAACGTCTCTCAACTTTCCAATGCTCAGCCTGTATTTGCTATTGTCTAGCCCGTAAAGGTTTAATTTCTATGTGCTGGCCCTTAAGCTCGAAACCTAGTTACAATACTGCAACACTTTTTAAGTCTCAAGTCTTCTTTTATGTAATTTACCTGCTATTTCAGTGTAGCTGTAATAGCTCATTTAAGGTACTTGGATAAATTATAAGTTGAATCCTGAATGTGTTTACATCAATCGCTGGATAGAAAATGACTTCATTGTAATCTGTCTTATTAACTTACCTAGCAGAGGTGTATTTTAATTGCAGCTATATCTTTTTTTCTGATAGGTTCAAATTCTAACATATTTTACAACAAGAACATGAGTACATGCTCTAATAAATAGTTGGTTCCCTTTTACTATTGTATATAACATCATGTGTGATGATGAATCAAGTTATCACTGTAATTAACCACATACAACACACTAAATAGCTGTTCTTCTTTATTCTATATAAAATTCACGTACTTGCAATGGCCGCAGCACACACCAGGACCGATTTAAAATGTAAAATGTCTGTAACTTACATTTTCTTACAGAATATTGTCAGTTCTGAATAAAGATATATAAAAGTCGGGGTCATGTTTGATGCGTGGAAATATTTTCAGTCAAATACTCAAACTACAAAATTAGCTAACAATGATCGAGACTCCAGATTGTAGAGGTGATGTATGATCTATGTATACATTGCAAATTCTGTAATGATATTATTTCATTAGGAAAAGGCTACCTACAGATCAAGCATAGATCTCTCATGTGATTTCAGCAAGAATTAAAAAGAAAATAATGAAACAAAACCTGAGGACTATTTGAATCCGCCATTATACAACTATCATCTATTTCGCGCCATTTTTCTATTTAATGAAAACAGAACTGTAAACAATTTCAATGTAATTTTTCCCAAAAACATGATTATCAGGTAGGAAATGATCCTACTAAGAAAAGATGGGAAATGATCCTACTAAGAAAACAAATACTTGAACTTTTATATGTTTTGTTAGTAAATAAGGAAGTTATCGCTGTTTAACGAAAATTTCTACTGCTGAATGACTCAAAAATGTTGTCTGTATACTGCACTTTTGCCCCATATTGAATCTTCTGGCAGTATGTTTTCCATCTTAAGCTTCATATAACAATAATTAACTTATTGTGTGTAAAAGCAAGGATATGAGACAATTTAACATAAAATCAATGACAATTCTGGTTTAAATGTCGTTTTTATGGCGGCCATATTGGATTTAGGACGCCATCTTGCTTTTTTTCAAAATTTCTAATTAATCTACGTTTTGTACAATATAGTAATCTAATGTTGTGCCAAATTTGGATCTCTTAAGATGCATAGTTCAGTTGCTTTGGGTCGATTCCAGAAATCCACAGTTTCATTTATTTTTTTAACATTTTTACCCCAAAATAGACATTTTGCATCATGTTACTTTCCTATACTTTTAATATGTTGTTACATACATCCTGTAAAATACTTACACAAAAAATCAATTCTTTGCGAGTTTTTTCTTTTATTTGGCATTTCGGCCATAAATGGCCTTTACTATAAAAACAAGGTGTAATAAATGACACAGAAGTTTTTAAGCATATTTACCTACTGTCACTGTGTCTGTCTTGTCCTGCTCAAGAACTGTTGATAAAAATATATTTCATTGAATTGGATTAATTTGCGACGAGAACATTTCAGCTGACGCCGTTGGTAGTCAAACTTGTATTAAAGAAAATTAAAGATGAAACTCTGTATAACCTGCGTTCGCCATTTTCTTTTTTCGTTTATATCTTCAAACAATACAGAGTTTTAAAAAAAAAACTCTCTGCCGAGACCACCTGTTTAGACTGGCTCCAGTCCTTATGTTTGTTCTGTTACATTTCTCATATAATATTATAAATATCCTTCACCAGCAATGGAAGTAACTCCAGCAGGTATATACACCTTAATGACACTGATCACTCCAGGCGTCTTGCTGTGCGGTGCAAGGGTAAAATATATTTGCTCATTCATTATAGTCATCTAGGAAGAGCGCAAGGGTACGGACTCTACGGACAACCGATCATATTCTGTGGAGAAAAAGAAGCTTTACGATGGCAAAGGTCCATTCACTACTTACAGCATCCCTCTTCATCTGTCCCGTCAGCACACTTTGTATCATTGTTACATCGATCTGAATTTGCATAACACCCATTTCCATTTTTACACTCTAACATACCCTCTGTACAGACGCCTGTGAAATGGAGAAGGCTAAGTTTATGGTACCTCATGATGATGTTTTGATAATCCATGACGTCAGGGAATAATAAATAGATCTATTTGTTTTAAAATCACGTTATCGGTGACGAATTGTAGTGTTCTTAAAATCCCCCCAAATTGAGTTAGATGAATAAAACCACACCAACTTTGGCTTTGTTGTGACTTTCTGTACCTATGGTGAAACTTCAACAAAATAAGAAACGCTTTGCCTTTGTCGTAAGATCTATACCTTCACAGGGACATACATAGATATACATGTACAATATGCCTGACCTTCGGAATAGCATCACTGGGAAACTATAGACCTTCATTAATCGCCATGCATGATGGCTGAAATACTGTTGAGAAACAGCACAAAATAAACCACAACAACAAAAACAACAAACATTTACCACTTCTGCAACCATGTTCGTCATCACCATCCTGACAATCCGGGAAGTTGTCACAGACGTTAGTCTTTGCTATACAATCAGCCGACGTGTCGCACTGATACTCATCTTGTTTGCATCCCTCTGCAATTTAAATCATATGAAGTTCATTTCAATCATTTAAATATATGGAATTTCTCGGACCGTATTCTAGTACGAGAATATCACCCTCGGTTTTTTACATCTCAAGTAACCATTAAGACAAAGATTATACAAAACTTTTAGGGGATCTTCTCATGCACACAGACCCCTCACCTACCCCCAGAGATTAGCCTATAATGTTTGACTCAGGGGTATACATTTATTACCATATAAAATTCCTAACGAGAACATCTGGACTTTTTATTTCGATTTACAAAATGATATAAATATATATGATCCTGCAGTTTTAACCAATATATCAATTATGGCCTTGGACGTTCTTAAATAGTCATTTTTTATTTCAGCATGAAAAAGCTATATACATGTATTACAGTTATACATTTGTAGTTGGTATCTGTCCATATTGTTAAAAACTGCTGCATATCTGACCAGCAGTATAATTTGAAATTCGTGATTTAAACTGCACATATTAACAAAGTTTTGTCCCACTTTTCTATGATAGTGTTTGATTTTATAAAATATTGCAGCATATCTCTGAAGTCAAGTTTAGAACACCACTTAAATACCCGAAAACTACACAAAAAGGAGACAAACTCAGCCTTTTCTGCGCATTTCTAATATTAAAAAAGTCTCTATCAGGCAAATTCTTTATACGAAACCAAAGGCCGCCTCGATAGCCTAGTGATAGAGCGTCCGCTTCGAGTGCGGGAGGTCGTGGGTTCGATCCCCGGCCGCGTCATACCAAAGACGTAAAAATGGTACCAGTAGCTCCCTTGTTTGGCGATTAGCATTAAAAGGGAAACTAGCCCCTTCTCTCCTACCCTCGTGGTGATTTGTTCCATCAGGAATGAGGTGTCAAGAGTGATTAATATAAGTTGTAGAAATCGACCTAAAATAAATTAACAAGAATTTGAAATTAAACAAATACTTACGTATATCAATTTTTGTACAAAAGTCAGCAACATAAGGTGCCTTTGTTTTCTCTAGCACTACATCCATCAGCTCGTTCTGCGTGACTTGAACCAAATGCTTTGTTGATAAACATTTGTTGTCGTCTGATTCCACTTGTTTGTTAGAGATGGTGTACCGCAGTTTTGAACCACAAGCATAATTTTCTCCTTGAACTCTGATATTCACAAATTTTGCATTTGTCACCGTCATGTTACAGAAACACAAGGGTCCTGAGGAGTTGTCCGTGGTTTTTGCTCCGCTTGTATCTATATAAACTGGCGAACCAGTCGCTTCACTTTCATAACACATTCGAGCAACTGAAATACGAGAGATAAAGTATTAATCATCATCATCATCATCATCATCATCATCATCCTTTTCATCCACATGTATGCATTATCATCAGCGCCATCATCATCACCACCACCATAATCATCATGATTAACAATAAAAGCAGCTACATCAAAAGAGATAATTATTGATTTAGAAGGACCACATAGACAAAACAAACAATATACCAAAGTTTTCCCCTTTTGCGTCGGAATGAATCACATAAACAGAATAAAAGCATATACATCTACAGTTTTATAAGATTTATGCAAGCTCCGAGGCATTAGCTCCATATAACCAAGGTATATATCTTACACTCACTTTATGAGCTCTGTTTGATGATGTAGTAAATCAAATCAAAAACCAACACGTATCTTTGATTGAAATCTGTCATTTAATATCTAAATGACGAATTTGAAAACACAACAATAAATGGTTCTGTTACAGCATCATACATAATATGTGATAGGTGACTAATTTTATCAAGAAAAGACAAATATTAACAGTTGATATGCATCATCAAAGGTGGGGATCTAACCTTTATGCCACATATTGCAAAAATCATAATAAATGGATTTCATTTATAAAGTTATTAGCAAATAACCCCCCCCCCCCCCCACGAAGAATCTGTATTTATATACGGTATACGGTTCCGCAGACCAGAATCAGCATTTCCAAACCGAATTATTTCATTTGACCTTAAACTTAAGACATACAAATACCTTTACAAGATACGGAAATAACATAACATCAAAATACAGGAAACCTCCCCGATCCGGATTTAGCAGAAATATATCTTCCCTTGTCGAAGACGGTGCCACAGCTTTGGTTTAAACCCTGCCTGTAGCAACGGTTACCTCCCCTAGCGGTAACATTAATGGGGACCATCGGGTATGAGACTGTGGTTAAAAAAACATGATAAACACCACAATCTTAGTGACAGTAGATATTTTATTTTCAGAAATCGCTCGTTATAAACGTGGATATTTAATATTCACGACATTGTACTGATGTTTTGAGATTATATTACATTATATGAAATAAAAAATGCCATTGATTCACTAAATAAACAATTTTAAAGATAAAAGATCTGATTAATGATTCTATAAACAATCCGTCTACAGACCGGCACTGGCTAAACATGAGAATGTATATAGTATGTAAATTCCGATCCAGTCTTACCTTGCGACTCTTGTATTTTCACAGCACATCCTGAGTAAACTGAAAAAAGTAAGAAAGAAAGGCTAATATGTCACGTGGCACACGCTTTAACTCACAAATACATGTAGTATATTTCTGTACGTATGTAAGCATCGACAAACTACCTGATCACACATGTGCGACTTTAAATCAAGGCATGGCTGTCAAGTAGTTAAGACCACATAAGCTTAGTATCACATACACCTTATGATACCTTATTGCACTCAGATTTTCCCAAGCTATCTATTGAATAAACACAGATGACACAGAAGTTTAGGTAGATTTTCAAACGTAGAATGTTTTATTTGGTACCCGGACTGTGTCTGAGATAGAGTCCGGCCCCGAAGATAACTTAATCAAAGGCGGTGGCCTACTTTGTTGTCGTTGTCTTTGTCTATGTATTTTTGCCTGACACATCGTACATATAAAACTGTGGGTTGAGGAGACTGTAGTTTTTTAACTCGATAATTACCCTTGTTTTCTATCTGTATTAAACTAAATTTAGAAGTTTGCTTTCGTCACGATTGGAAACTGGGACATACGCTTGCTTACTGCCAAATACGAAATGCCAAATACTTAATGCCAAATGTGTATTGTCAAATGTTAATGTCAAAGATCGAATGCTTTTTATAAATGGAAAATGCAAAATGAATGTCAAAAGCAATATTCAGAACATATTTGAATAAAAATCTCAAAATACCATGTTGTATTAATGCCATTTACAGAAAATATAAAAGATTATAGAGTCAACAATTTAAACACTTATCTAAAGAAAAATACCATTCTTTCTTCGAAGTTTTTAACACTTAAATTTTTATTTGTTATTACATTGTAGTTCGTAGCCTATATGTTTTCAAAATTTATGTTATTTGGAAACAAGGGTTATAGGCACGAATATGATAAAAAAATATACATTTTTAATCATTAAGTGATTTGTAAGGATAATCGATATTCTAAAGAACAACCGCATTCTGATGAAGTGTCACTTTTAAGAATAAGTCTGGTTAATTTTTTTTTCAAATCACTGAAAAACTAACCTAAAACGATTGAAAGTTATTTCTAAGATAACTTTTAAAAATACCTAATCCTATTTGAGAAGTCCAGACAACCCAGCACAAAGCTAACCTTACTAATACACGCTTTTTGTATATATGATCTAAGTATATTAAACTTATATCCATAATTATTTATTATATCATTATACACTGCAAACGTTATATCATCATTATACACTGCAAACGTTATATCATCTTATATGCTCTGAAGTGCTCATCCTTATTAAATTACATGTATCATATTTTTTATAAGTACTCTAAAGTTCCAGGAAAATTATTTACAAAATGGTTATGGGCTTTATAAAAGAACGTATTTTTTTCTCGTTCCCGTGCACTTTTCTCATCTCCGCTACGTATAACTGGAAAAAAATGCAGAATAGTCTTTTTTTCTTATTTTCGTATGCTAGTTCAGAATACTTCGGCAATACGAGTGAATGGCTTTTCAAACACCCGGAGAATGCCACAATCGCATACTAGTATATACGTTATCGGACAGAATTGCCGAAAGTCATTTTAAAGACGTTAAGAGCAATGTAAAAGCGCATGTTGTTTTTTTTGACGTATACAGCTTAATGCATTCTACTTTTAAATCAAACTTTTACTGCGGGGCTAACGCAGTTTAGAAAGTTTGCATTTGTAGGTGTATACAGACTGCTGGAGTATTTGTGTAAATAAAAAAATATAAATACTCAGTTGTATTGCGTTTACTTTTCATCTGCAGTTGCTTACACATTTTAGCGCTTTCTATTCTTTTTTTAAAAAAAGCTTGATATTAACTTAAGGCATGCCCCTTTTAAATTTGATTTGTTTGTCATGTATCTGGAATTCTCAACACATACACTGGTTTCCTTCGTTCTACCACATAACAGTAGTGGGTTATTGCAGGTAGGTTCTTACCTTGGAAATGGTCACTATTTCAGTCAAGTAAAAAATAAAGAAGAAAAAAACGTGAAATTTACACACATTTCTACACGGACATCAAAATGAACAGAAATGTAACACTCCAAAGCGAATCTTAATCAAAACAGCACTCGGCTCTACATTGAATATGAAGTTCCCTGGAATCCGAATAAAAAGAAGGCTCCCTTTCAAAGAAGAGGGAGTATATTGTCTTGCTCATTGTCGGTCGTTCTGTCGGTAGATTATTTCGTAAAGATCAATAACTAGAAAATACAATTTACTCAAAGTACATAGGGTGATTGCCTCTCAGTAAATGGGCCCTGTTTTTTTTTTGTTCATCTGTTGTTGTTTTTTTTTTTGTATTATTTATATTATTTATTATGTGCGAGTATGGCAGGGTGGGTGGGTCACCCTTGGAGTTCCTTTGAACGATACATACTACAGAAGGTAACGTCCTATGATTGACAAATGAATAATTGGTACACGGCGGATCAGGCAGTGTAGAAATGTATACTTTCCTGTACATTTCTCTTTGGCCTGAAAATTTAACTACGGCTCTTTAGCAATTATGAGTAGTAAGGAATGCACTTCACTTAGTTTTTAACGACCAAGGTCGTGTTTCAGTTTCCATTGCACTTGTGTACACGCGAATTGGTTAACCACAGGCGTATTGAACAAGACACAGACACTTAAGTCATAACTATACTTTAAATTTTGCGTTTACAGATCGTGCCATAATTGTTTGTTAAAACAAATTTTGCAGATTTTAACTACTGTTGTATTAAAATAATGCGGATGTTAAAATTTGAATGATACCGAACGCTATGATTCCAATACCCCACTCTTCCATCTATTTGCCTGTCTTATACAACCATTTTACACTGTATTTTATATATTGCTTGGGCGATTTCAGACATTTTACCCAAAGGGTACTCCATATTTTTCGGTGATCAGAAACTTAAATTCAGCGTCGTCATTTTCGTCGGCGGATACTTTCGTAGGCGGTGATTCCTTACATCCAGAAATCAGGCGCCTAAGTTTACCAAAAAACCCATAGACGAATATTATATATAATAGTACGTTACTGGTAGCAATCTCTTGTACCTATAAGGGGAAGTAACACTGTACCAAACTTCAGAACTTTTCATCTAAATCGATCAAGACAGACTCTTGCTGTAAGTTGAATATAGTGTAAAAGTTATTTTAAAAACCATTTCTTCAAAATATAATAATACAATGAGCTAACTTAGTCATATCTCAATTTAATACCCCAGTCACACATACGGCGCGGGTAGCTACGTCTAGCCACGGATAGAAACGTAGTAATCCGTATCGATCCGTACCTGAGCCGTACCTTGAAGTAGTAATCCGTATCAAATCGTACCAATCCGTACGGCTCAGGTACGGATCGATACGGATTACTACGTTTCTGTCCGTAGCTAGACGTAGCTATCCGCGCCGTATGTGTGACTGTGGTATAAAACAGAACTGATAACGTTGCGGTTAATTTGTTGTCACAATACACTCTCACATATCAAGTCTTTTAGTTATTTTGAGCTCAGTAATTTTCAAAGGCTTTGAATACTTTTTTTGTTTATAGTGTAATGTTTCTGCAGTAAATGATTTAGCTCATAAGAAGGTTGAAGTCTGTTTGTTGTTTTGAAATTGTTGCTGTAGAAAGGTTATTCACTAAGTAGGAAAGGAAATATAGGCATCTATGAGAAGGTATTCGTACCCTTGGGATTGTCATCAAGAAAGGATTTCCGCTTGTTGTTGTATGTGATATTATGTTTTTGTGTTTTACGTAAATATTACTTAACTCTTATAGTATTCAGAGAATCATCACTTAACCTTGTTTGGAGAGGTTTCATTCAGTGGTTTTTCAGATGAAATAATGCACATTTGTAACCAATTGACGTATGTATTGTGTGCTTAATTGCCCCTCTTCCGATAGCTCTTAAACATGTCAAAGTAGATGAACGCCTTTGTTTTAAATTAAGAAGCCATTTTCTTAAATAATTACCGTGATGACGCAATAACAATTAAGGAAAATAAAGGAGGATCGGACAGAAAATGGGTCTATGTCGAAACTCCAAAACATATTTTAAAGATTATATATTATATTAATCATTCTGCTCTCTGAATTTTTTGTTGGGAGACGATATTGGTGTGTTGAGATGTGCGTTAAGTGGGGAAGAAACATTTTCAAGGAGCATATAATCGCCGCATCGATCGTGCGTGCGTCCGTCCCACTGTCCGTCCGTGCCGCCATTGTTTTTTACGGTCCATTTATCAGCAGTCATTGGTCAAAATTCCATACAACTTCACAAGAAGTTTCCTTACTGAGAAGAAATAATTCGTATATTATCAACACATACCGGTCAGAATATTTGTCATAGAGTATTGGCCCTAAAATGGTAATTTCTGGAATAAGTTGTCTGTCCTATATTCGACTGGATGGATTTGAATGAATTTGTTGCGTATATGTTACGGGGTTTATACGGTGTAATGACTTTTACTGAGTTATAGCCCTTTCATAAAGTCCTCATAGGGTTTCTTGTCAGGACCTCGTCTTTTAAATTATCAAAGGGTTTTGTGTTTTTTTTTCACACTATCACAGAAAACAGTAAGTGCAGACTACGGCCATTATTCTACCACCGCATGCTTACATTTCTGTGTTAAATTAAGTATCGAAGGAAATGCATTAAATTGCATACAAAGATAAAGGTCATCAAGGTGAAGAGCACGGTTCAACAACCGTATATTTGTCTTGATTCCTTTTTTTAATTTTCTCCCTTTAAAACACTTATTTGTATTACTTTTATCCAGAGAATAAATTCAAATCTGCGAAAGGGATTTGGTTCAACTTCCACACAATGATAGGACTTTAAGAGGAAGGATGTTGTACAAGAATCATATCGCTGCTACTTTAAGCTTTCTAATTATTTTCCTTTGTCAAATTAGTTGCCTGGTTCATTAAAATTGCTGAAGGGGGGAATTTATTCAACTGTATACAAAACAGGACATGAAGAAAAAGTGCTGTGTACTAGGCGTTATTTTATTTTGCTTATTTTATTTAAATTTAACTTCCTTTATCAAATTTACTCGTAATATTTGGCAAGAAAAAAAAATCAATACTACGACAGGATTTTTGTTAACTTTTGAACAATAACAGAAGACGCTGAGGAGAAAGTGCAGTGTCCAAGAATCATAACTCTACCTACTTTACTCTTTCCATTATCTCCCTTTGTCGAGTTTAGTAAAGAGTGACTGTTAACCCCATCCCCATCTCACCGTTTTTTTCTTTTTATTATACTTGTCATAAACTGGTATTTTTTCATATTTAGGTTACATGGAAATAATTTAAGTACAGTCAAGGACAGCAAAAGCATTTTGACCATCGTATCAGCTTCTTTCACAGAATTTATGGCGATTTTTGGTTGTGGTCGACAACTGTGCCCATACTAAAAACTTCAGGTTTGATAAAAAAATCATTTAAAAATTTAAGGTTTCTCAATACCTGTAATGTTAAAAGTAATTTCATTTACGTCAGATATTTACTATTGCAAACTATTGCATGCAGTTTGATAATACAACAGTTTTTGATGAAAGGAAGTATGGAATTTACTGCATTTAGAGACGTTCACTTTTCAAACCATTTTGTGTGTGTGTGTGTTTGGGGGGGGGGGGGGGGGGGGGGGGGAAGAGAACCTTTTCATTTTTGATTCCGCGAAATATAAGTAACAACGAACACTGTTTTAAAACACGACTGGTTTATTCTTAAAAGAATTTTACTATGTACACAAAATATACATATGTAAAATACCCGTAAAAGAAAATCAAATATTTTTTGCCAGAGTCTTAAATAATATTCTTGCATAACAACTTCAAGAAATTTATTCACGGTTATCACAACCAAATGCACGTGACACGTCACGTTAAAATGGACCATCATGCAGAAAGACCTGTTATTTAGGGTACCTCCTAAGATAAATATTTCATAATAATTATATTTAAAATATCTTTCACATTAGGTTTAATTAAATTTATATAGAGAAGTATCCACGTGTTCTTTAGCGGAGACATTGCCCGCAAAAGAGGACTTCATTCCACAAAAGAGGACTTGATTCCGCAAAAGAGGACTTTATTCCGCAAAAGAGATATAAAGAGAAAATCATTTTTTCTTACAAATGCAAATACATTTATAAATGAAATACACTGTATTCTTTAGTCTGAAAAAAGGTGACATTTTTCACGCTAAGACACACATTTTAATGACATCATTTTTTTCACGTAAAGGTGTCATACTGTGTAAGAAATCGTGGTATCGGCTCACAGTACACTCTGAATGCACACATGCAATATGAGTCCGATTTCTTTAATTGCTGTACATGGTCCATTTTAAAGCGACAGTCAAGTATAATATAAAACTGAATATATACAAATGACTAAATGGTCAAGAGGTTAAATCGAGGAGTTGGCGTCAAAGTAAAATCTACATCATCAACATAAAGTTAATATCTCGGCAGCAGTGCTGTTGAGTTTATAAAAATTGATGAAAAAGCAAGGACCAGTAAAATAGTTATTTGTTTTTATTTGCTTGATGTAAAACAGTAGATTACTCGAGGTATTACGTCAAACGTCAAGCCATTATCAAAACAAAAATTCTCTGGGCTATTTTCTACTTTCTTTTGATAAACTGCCGAATTCATTTATATTTGACAAACATATTGGGCAACAGTATATCCCCATCAAAAAAGTTCAGACCTGAATGCAACCAGGAAACATTTTCAATAAACAGTGATGACGCTTAAACGGAATTTTTATTTTCCTGCAAATACTTTAACATGCAAATTGACTAATTATAAAGAACTTGCATATACTTATATGTTACTGTTTATTAAATTACTGGTCAGCTTTCGAGTTATAATATGTCTTAAAAAAGTCATATGAATTAAAAATATCAAATCCAGAATAAAATTGAACCATACCCAAAGGAAATATATAAAATGATCATAAATTACCCTTTCACATATTAACCCTTCATAAAATAATGCTGTTGTAAAGTAAATTTGTCCGACATAACTAAAAAAAACGCTCCTGAAAGACAGTTGTTAAAGGGGCACACCTCCAATTTTAAAAAATGATCAAGAAAGTGTTTTTTTTTGTTGGTAATTTTCAGTTCTAACTCGATTTTGAGTAATCTGTAGACAGTTATTATAAATAACCTGCTTAGTGTGTTCAATATATGAAGAAAAACACATTTATCGCGTTAATCCTCTAATGATATAGACACAGAGCAATCTGACCAGAGGGACAGAGCGAAACAAGTCCCCAGAACAGAGAGAGAGAGAGATAAAGAGAGAGAGATAAACTATGCCAAGCTAAATATAGACAGTCTGATTCTTTAACGTGCCCGGTGTGTAGCACAGATACACTCAAATCCATATAAGCTTTTAATTCTTGTTTTTGGTCCCCAAAACTTGCTGTCGTTGGAATAAAACCATGAAAAAATGCGCTTCATTTTATGCAGAATGTATTCTACCCAAAGTGAAATAGTGTTATTAATGCACGAAAATTTGTTTACCTTTGACTACAATCTTAATCATATTTTGACCGAATAACTGACCTTATCCCTTATATATTTATATGCATTCTGAAATAATTAATCATAAGCAGATATCTAAACTTACATTTTATATATCCCATTTTATAAGAGATAATTGATCATAAACATTTGCAGATATTATATTGTACCAGAGACAGTTGTTAATATGCAGGTTAACAGCATTTGTATATATTCCAATTAAAGATAATAACTGATCATAAGCAGTTAACTAGTGGAATTTGCAGATATCAAAATTCGTCAGAGATATTTTCATAATAAACAGTTGCCTGGATTTACAGACATCCCATTTTGTAAGATACGGTATAATGTATCATAAGCATTTACCTGCAATTACAGACATTACAAATTTGTAAGGGATAATTTATCATAAGCAGTTACCTGCATTTAACAATATCCCTCTCATTATGAGAAATTTGATCTTAAACAGTTAACTGTACAGTATTTACATATAATAGGTATATACCATCACGTAGTTGTGACAACATAACGTCTTGAAGCTGCATGTGCAAATGTCAATTACGACAAATAAGTTTGAGGTAATATTTAAATTGTCATGGAACTTTCATAGTCATGTACTTTCCTTTTAACAACCAAATGGTACACTCTAGTCAAAACGTCTGACCTGTTTATCCACCTTCTTTAATTACATTCGCGATACTTCCATGAAGATTGTGTGATAGTTTCATCTTTGGTTGTACTCAGTTCTCTCCCTTACAATCGAACACCATTTGTTTTTCTACACGATTATCGCCCTCTTCCTACAAAATCCATAATAAGTCTTGTAAGGGTACTGTCATCCATTCTTTGAACAACAGACACATCTTTACCCAGCAGAGACGCAATATCCTTCTTATCTATTCCATAACGTATAAACATTCGGAAGAAATCCATTTCATCTCCAGTAAACCTGTTTCTATATTTAGGACATGATGCGTTGCACTGTGGAAGAGGACACGAGTCAATAAGATGATGAAAACAACTTCCGCTTGGGTGCTGATGACGCCGATGTCTACTCTTTCTTCGTCCTGAAATACAGAAAATGTAAGTAAACTTATATAACATAATGACAATAAAACAATCTAGCCATATTTCTGTGTGCTTCGTATTTACCTAAAACTAACATCTGAAATACATGTAATTGTTATGCTATTAGGTGTCAAGTTAGACCTGGGGTCATTTTAATCTTTGTTTTGAGACATTTAGAAGAAAACAAATAAGACACAATTTACTTTCTGGTACATGCCATTTTTTTAAAAAATGCTTAGGCCATCCTGATGCATTGGTCTGATTTTTTTTTCACATACGTTATTGCTCAACATAAAATATGACTAGAATAAAATATGACATCCTAACAAGTACGTGTGTACATGGAATTTACGTTACTTGCAACTTTTACATAAGAAGTAATAAAACAGCATCACAACTCGCATAAAAAACACATTCCACTTATGTATTATTGGAAGTGTGCTTAAAGGCAAAGTCTTACTTCTCTTTTTATTTTTGCCTTTCCTACTTTTAGAGTTCGCCCTATTGTCTCGTTTTCTTTCCCTTTTCTTCTTCTTTTTCTTCTTATTTTTCCTCTTCCTTCTCCTTCTTCGTGTTGCTTTTGAATCATTTGTCTTCGGTGAATCACCTTGTAATGTGTCACTTAATGCTTCTAATGCACTGCAATGAAGATGTTATAACACTTTGGGTATTATGACTATTGTCTGCTGTAATGCCTTTCATCTCTGTTATGTTGAAGTTTGTTTTAGCATTCGTCGACAACACATTATCTATATGCAATTAAGTTTAGATACAGCCTGGTTATATATCGGTCCAATAAACATATTATTGGATCAATAATATTGTCCGTATTGTACTAGTCTGAAATCCAGCTTGGAATATAGATCTATTTCATTGAGCTATCTACCTTTCTTGTGGAAGGTGGTCCTTGGTTTGATTATATCCATTGCGGGTTAAGATTCAGACGCTTTTTGTCAACTGAATTTATGAACTAAGCAAGTTCATGGGCTACTTTATCTCAAATAAAGACGAATGAAAAAGGAGAAAGTGTACATATTATTACTTACTTCCCTGAAGCCGTGGTCATTAAACATTTATCATATTTATAACTGTTTTCCCAACAATAGATTGATTGCCCAAGTTTAATACTGTTGATGCTGACGTTGAACCAGTCGTATCTCGTTAGTATCTCATGTGACAAACAGGACGGTGCAAACACTGCTCTGAAAAAAAAAACGTGACATGTGTTTCTATAAATAAAATATGGAAATACTGGTACGGCTTAATCTCATGTGACGGACAAGACGGAGCAAACAGTGCTCTGAAAAAAGAACGTGACATGTGTTTCTATAAATAAAATATAGAACTAAAGGTTCGATTAAATTTCATGTGACGGACAGGACAGAGTAAGTACTGTTCTGAAAGAAAGAAATACTGTTCTGAAAAAAAAAACTGTTTTGAAAGAAACAAAATGTTACTACTACACAGTTCAACATTTGGTTCTGTCATTTAGACAGTCATGCATGTCTCATGCAACAGAACGATGCAAAACTAGGGGAGTTACAAGCTGAATTTGAGGTGGACTCAAAATTCAACATGAGCCGCGAGACAACGAGTGACCCTCCTTCAAATTGGTAAAGGGGATCTCCACCAGAATAAATATCAATTTCGCGCAGTTTGACGTTTACTTTGGAGACAAGTCATATTAATTAATTCATGCTCGTTCGATCATATCATATTATGGATTTTGTTCCAGCTGTTACTTAATTCAATGCTCTAAGTTTTCTTACCCTCGTTTATCATAAAATTTCAATTTAACATTTCTTTGGGTACGATTTACCATACGACACATAGAAAACTTTGATAGTACACTGCATTTCATTTCTGTGATATGACGCCAGTTTAGTACCTTTCTACTGGTAGCGACACTTGCAGTATTTGTGTATTCTTTTAGGTAAAACATGACTGCATCACAACTTACGATACATTATCCAACGTTTTTCTAACTTCCTGACCAAGTTTATGAAGATACTCCCACTGAGATTTGGTTACAGTTGCGGCAGTGTTGTCTCCCTTGATCTGAGTCTGTTCGAACACGTTGTCCACTAGAATTTGAGCTTCGTCAAACAAATGCTGTATTACATAGAGTGGATCTGAAAGGTAGATTTATTTTGCTTTATTGTTTGAATAACTTTATAGAAAATAGCAGGCTGGTAAGGCATTACGGCTGCGGGCCTCGGGTTATAAGACAGACATGCACTAACACATAACCACTCTGCTTCATGTAAATGTGATTTGATCAACAAGCAGTGATAGAAATTTCACCATCAAATGTCTGTTTTGCTTTATAATATTTTAAGAATAGACATTACCAAGAACATGACATGAGCAAGGCATGAGAAAATAAAAAGGCAAGGACTGTACTAATATTTATGTTAGAAAATAAAACTAAGGTCTTCAATATATGATGTTATGAAGCCATCTTGCCAAAAGCATATATGCAAGGTTTTTTATCTATGGTACTTAAGAATATGATGAGACCTTGCCAATAGCATATAAGCAATACATGCAATCATCGTATTGTAAGCAGTTGATATAAATAGACTTTGCCAAGAGCAAATAAACAAGGCCTTCTATATATAGTTTTGTAGGTAACGAGTATGGATAGACCTTAAAACAGCGTAAGAGAAAACATGTAATCTTAAATTCTGAAAGCAATGAATAAGAAAAGATCTTGTTAGGAGCATATAACCGAAGTCAACAATCTAAAGAGCATTAAGCATTGGAATAGAATAGAACTATCTAGGAGCATACAGCAAATACTTGTGCTTTATAGTACTGCAAATTATGGCTAAACAACGATCTTGCCAATAGCCTAAGAGAATACATGTAATGTATTGAATTGTATACAATAGATTGGCAAAAAACATAAGACGACCAAGGCCTGTAACCTATAGTACAGTGAGATAAAAATAACAAAAGAATTTGCCAACCAAGACCATATGATAAGAATGAAAATAGGTTGTCAAAGGCATAAATTTGCTTGTTTGTTTGTTTTGGATTTAGCGTTTGTCAACTATATTTCAGTTATGTAACAGGGGGTACTTAACCTTTCCAGTGTTCGTCGAATCGGCATCAGTACTACCCTGTTCTCTGTATGTAACTGTCAACGTTGTCGTATAAATATAGTGGAGAAATGGGTGCGGATAATTTCAGACAACGTATTTGATCAAATTTTAAGGAAGAACATGATAGAACACATGACCCTGTGATCCTTTGATCTGAGATCTACCTATTGCGGCAAAGCCGCAAGACCTATATCTGTAATCCACATTTCTTTGAGCTAAGGACAAAAAAGTCATTACCCAGGGCGCATGAGAAGACTTTCAATTTATCTGTGGTATTGTAAGAAAAAGACTTTGCCAAAGCCATAAGCCGAATACCTGTGATGATGTGGGCAATGGATAAAAAAGATCTAGTAACGTGGGTATGAGTAAGGCCTGCAGTCTTTTATAATAAACCAGGAAGTTGATTAGGAAAGGTCTTTGCAACAGCATTAGAGCTATGCCGATTATCTACATTACTATAGGCACCGAGTGAAATAGTGGTTGTCAAGAGCATTTGAATATTTTTTTGCAATCTAAAATACAATATTATAAGCAGTAGATAAAAATAGAAGTTGCCATGAACATATGACTAAAGCTTGAAATATATAGTACGTAGAGCAATGGATTGCCGAGCAATAGCGTATGAGAATAAATTCAATCTATGTATAGAGTGTAAGCAATGGATAGGAACAATATTTGACCATGGGACCAAGGCCTGTTCTGCACAGTATAAGAAAAGGTGTTGTTTGTTTTGGGTTTAACGCCGTTTTCCAACAGTATTTCAGTTATACAACGACGGGCAGTTAACCTAATCATTGTTCCTGGATTCTGTACCAAGAAAAGATCTAGTGAGAAGATGGACAAGACCTGCAATATGTATTATTATAAGCAGTTGATAAGCAAAGATAAGGTCAACTGTACGTGAAGTTTGCCTGCAAACTGTAGCACTGTAAGCAGTGATTAGAAACAGATTTTTCCTTTTGCATATGAGAAATGACATTTTCAGCAATGGATAACAAAAGAGCATATGAGCAATAATATTGTCAGCAATGAATAACCAAAGAGAAAATGAGCAATGATACTGTCAGCAATGGATTACCGAAGAATATATGAGCAATTATATTGTCAGCAATGGATAACCAAAGACCTTATGAGCAATGATATTGTCAGCAATGGATAACAACAAACAGCACTATTATAAGCAATTGATGACCGAAGTGTATATCAGCAATGATTCTTACTAAGAGAATATAAGCAACAATATCGTAAGCAATGGATAATATTACATTTACGGATAGTTAAATTGTAAGCAACGGATATCTAAGAATACTGTAACACTGAATGACTATAAAGCAATCAGAGCACCTTTAACCGTATAATCAAAATAGATCTCTACAACGGTAATGAGCAGTTATCATACAGTTAAGCAGTGAAAAATATAACTAGATTAGCTAATAATTGTCTGGCCAAGGGAATACGCACAACAAGGCTCATATCATATAAGCTGTAAATTTTCTTTAAACAGTTATAGTCACAATCTGTTAGTACGTTTAAGGAATGATTTGCCAGAAACAATGATACGCTGCTCTATGTCAAATGCTCTTAAAAGGACTTCTTTAAGGGGAGCGGTGGTCTTGTGGATAAGGTGTCAGCCGCTCAATCCAGAGGTCGTGGGTTCGAGCCCCACTGGGGTCACGACCATGACTTTACATATGACACCAGTACTGGTTTTTCAAGGAAGTGGACTCGAGAGTGGTTCCAATGAGCTTGAGGCTTTCATCACAGTCGAGCTTAAACAAATTAGTATAAACTAAAAGAACTTCTCTTTGGCAAATGAGCAGTCAACATCAGTAACTTCTGATAAGCAACTGACATTGACAGCAGCGGACTGCAATTCAAGTACTTTGTGCTATATCTATTAATAGGACTTCACTTCAAAAGGACATTCATATCAAGATTTTCATGATAAATTACTGGTTAGCATTGAACTGCAAGTCAAATACTTTGTCACAAATTTGTGCTGTAACTATAAATAGACCTTCAAAAGAATATCCATAGCAAAGTTTTCTGGCTACAGAACCGGTTAGCAGTGGTAGCAAGACAACAAGAAACTCAGACCAGAATTCAATTGTCTCATCAGAATAGATAAATGCCGTGAAATATTAAAAACAGCTATCTATAGCGTGTTATCTCATTCCTTTTTCCGTTAAGTAGCACAGCTGTAAGTGATCTTTGTTTACGTTGATTTCCCATAATGTATTACTTCGTACTGTTTTAGCTAAACTTTGATTGTGGTATATATTTTGGGTGGGGTTTTTAGTAAAGGTTTGACTGTATACGAATATTGCGATTCGGTCATGTTTCTGAAAAAGCATATAACTGTTTGTAAACACTATGCTACAGATAGGTTGAATACTGTCTGATTTCTTCACTCACTTTTAAGTGTTCTGTAGAGTCTGTAACCAAAGTAACATCTCCAATGCTCAGACTCTGTGTATTCTGCCATACACGTGTCTGGTACCCGTCCTCTCCACATTCTGTAAGAAATATAATCATGTTAAAATAACATTACATATCTTTCCTGATCTTCGCTTTTTGTGATCAAAGAACATTCCTAAAAAATGGTTGATATTTCCAAGTTAATCATCAAGGTGACGTGCATCAATGTGTAAATACTCTTTTTTGCTATATGTATAAGTCTGAAAATATTTAAGGACACCGCTAGAAATAAATTATTTAATCATAAGTATACAATTTCTAAAATGCACTAATTCATCATTCAATTTTGGCAGCTCCATTTAATATTTGAAGGGATGTTCAATGAAAATTTACTAACTGAATAGCGAACAATGCAGACCAAGGTAAGCCTGCACGGACGTGCATGCTGATCTTGGTCTGCACTGGCCGCAAAGGCAGAATCAACTGCCGGCAGCAGGCTGAAGGTTAATCTTAATGGAATCAGAGAACAGAACATAGATACACTGTGCTCCCATCTTGCACTACACTATTTTATCAATATCTATAAAAAATATATTTCATTTAGCTAAATATATTAACTGATTGTGTATCAAGGGATGCATTTTCATTTAAATATCATGTCTAATACAACGTAAACAGCTTAATGTTAAAAAACTTTCATTTCTGTGACACTGAATAATTTCAGTGTTTACATATACAGTACATGTGTAGATACATATCTCAGTGAGTAAACACGGAGAAGTATTTGCACACACATGTTTATGTTAACATAGAAACTGTGTAGCGGTTTCTCATATTTTTAAATGCAAATATGGCCATAATATATCTTGAAATGTAGATCTGTCCAAGTTTGTTAAATTATACACTTATTGGCATAATGCGTATCGATGTGCATAACAGTAAGAGTCAAGCATCTGGGACCCGTCTTATAAGATGGGTGAAGGCAACAGTCTACTTAATTTGATTTCCCTGTCTTATCTTACTATTTTTGTTATTTCTATCATTCAAGGATACTTTATATCACACTCTGTTCATTTTTTTGTTCATCCTAATTGTAAAAACAAGAAAAATGTAGCTTTAATCAGAGAACAAATTAGCATGTCCATTAAAAAGGGGGCATGTGCATACTGCTAACTCTGAACAAATACTTATCGGTAAAATCATTCGTTCAAAAAAATTTCTCATTTTCGTGAAAATTTTAAATCGTAACCCTTTCTTAAGTGATAAATATTCAAACTATTTTATCTGATTCCTATATAAAATACCACAGGGTCTTGTGTTTTAATTATCAGCACGAAATATTTCGTTTACAACATATTGACTGGTCAATTATTCATTTCCATTGATCTCATACTGGCTGAAGTAACAGGTGCGCTGTGCGAGTACTAATTAAAGTAACAAGTCCAAGTTTAACAATGGTCTTTCACATCAAAGCGGCCTTGCGCTTTACCATTACATTTATAGCTCACAGGTGGTCCAGTATATATCAACAATTATGTATTGTGTTTTTAAAACTATTACCGATATCAACGTTATTATTTAAACGTTTCGCCAGTTTACATCTAACTTGCATACATTCCTTTTCATATACCTCGTGAAATATTTTGATGTTATTGCCCACTTTTGTTATAAACATTGCAATCGAATTCATTATCGGTACATCAAAGAGAAAAAATCAAAATTATCAAAAGCTCAAATTAAGGCCACTTCGTTCGATTAATCTCAATACAGTTTCAGTCGTTCAAAATCCAGTCGAAATTAATAGGCCAATT
This sequence comes from Mercenaria mercenaria, assembly GCF_021730395.1. Classification (NCBI taxonomy): domain Eukaryota; kingdom Metazoa; phylum Mollusca; class Bivalvia; order Venerida; family Veneridae; genus Mercenaria; species Mercenaria mercenaria. The sequence goes on from NC_069364.1 coordinate 42,120,310, forward strand.
TGTTAACGACGAATTCACAGAGTCTCTTAAATAAACAAGACGCATCATTTTGATGAACAATTAAACCAATAAATGGTAAAAAACAGGTAGATACATTACATAATGTCTAACATACAACCACAAAAACAGAAGATGCTAAGTAATTCAAATTCATCACTTTATCAGACTTACATCAAATGAATTTTAAAGTTGCACTATTGTTTTAGCAAACAAAAAAAAAATAACAAAAAAATGTCTAATTAAGACAAACGTGTTCAGTTAAAATTTCTTTGCCATACAGATTCAGTTCGACCATAACATAAGTAAATTTTTCAAATTAAGAGCTGAAATAATGTTGATTTAATTTATTTGAGATTTATACTAAAAGTCTCTTTTTATTTTCTGTTTTGTATATCATTGGCCCAAGACATGTCGATGTCAATTACATGCCAATTAATTGTTTTAAATTCCATATTTTTGATCAGGTGTTCCGTGATATAAATTGGTACAGTTTACTTTAATATTGAAGGTATATATTCATAGATATATCTTCAATATCCTGATAATTTTTCAGTAAAATGTAGATGTTACACAGAGATCGAGTTTATAAGACAGTTGATATACATGATGTGGCATATAGAGTAATAATTGACGTTTTGGAGACTTTCATATCCAGGGTTTGATCCAAACAACAATAATTAAAAAAAATGAGAATTCAATAGCATGGTACAAAGACAACATACTTCATAGAATCCTTTATAGATAATATTTTTTGTCGAGCCTGAGAACCAGTCAGTTTAGGCATAGACGGTATCGTCAATCTTTAAATTTCTATTATCATTTCTTTTTCTTCAGAATTTGTACTTTTGCTTAAACTAGACAAACTGTGCTACTGATAAAATTGTGCTCATTGCTTAGAATTAGTGTCTTGGGGATGTTGTCGATTTTGTCCATAAAAGTCTGTAATTAGAATATTTGAACGGGAAACATTGCCATGGAGAAAAGATAGTTCACTAATGTGTGTCTACAGTACAGGGTTTAGTCCTATTAATTCCTATATACTTGCTTGATTCCCCGTTTTATTCCATCCGTTGGTGCGCATGACAGTGCCTCCACACAGTCTTTATATCTGTATTGAGGATAGTCCAGGAACCAGCCTGAGTCTGCTATACCACGCACCTCAACTTCCGGTGCAAGTTCTGCCATCTGATTGGCTACTCGATCTAAATTTATAAGTACACCCGTACCACCCGCGCTGGAAGAAAATGCAAAACTTCATATTTCCTTTGCTGAAAAGCTTGCTTGTAAGGAAAATTAACTGGAAAATATTAATGAAAGTTGAGATGTAGAGGCAAATGTACAGGTCACACATACCGGGGTCTTGGTTCAAGCCGAAAGGGTTATGGCAACACCAACTTCTGGTACCGGTTTCATCAGAAAACCGACCCGGCGATTAACTAAAAAGCTTCTAGCTAATACAACAAACCTCGGCCAAAAATAATAAGTCCAATTTGGCCCGGACAATACAACAGGGTTTAACCCAAGAACAGTACCTAATTATTAACATTATATTAATAATGTGCTTTATACTTTACCTGCTGCCAGTGAGTATTAATTTCGTGGCGTGTTTTAACCCACGTGGAATGAGATCTTTGATCACTTCTTCTAATATAAGGGAACCCATGAAAGCAAATTCTGAAATAAGAGATTGTATGATGTTTAAAGTTTTTTGTATATTTTTTTTCCGAAAAAAAGAAAAATAGTAGTAATGGAATCACTCTATGGACAACGCAAAACAAAATCCTTGATTCAACGGTATTATAATGAACAACAAAATGTAAGTTTAGTATGAATTACGGAAAAAATGAGGGTAAAACTCACTATTTCCATTGGTTCCTTTAGAGCCACTCCACGTGTCACAATTTTATAAGGTTTATTTTGAGAACAATATTGATTACGTAATAAAATAATCATGGTAAAACTCACCATTGCCTTTGGTTTCTTTCGATGGTGAGCCACTCCGCGTGTCACAATTTATAAGAGTTATTTTTAGATCAATATTAATTACGTAATGAAATAATCATGGTATAACTCACCATTTCCATTGGTTCCTTTAGGTGCAGTGCCACTCCATGTGTCACTTGAACAGTATGGAATATATCTGATATAAAACAAGAACTATCGTTTATTATATCAAATAGCAGAAAAATGAGTCGCTTGCATGTGGAAATATGCATTTTCAAAATGAATTCTGTAACGATTTTTTTCATAAAGTTTTAAGTCTTGTACAGCAGATTCCATGCTACAGTTTCACCGAAACATAAATGCAAAATTTTTTCGTCAAGTTAATGTACTGGGATTTAATAGAAACGTTCTCATTCTTTGTCAGTACCATAAATGGTGCTTGAACTGTTCTTAAGATATTTTGATAATGTTATTTGTCAGTTTTATTTGGTACATGAGGTAAAAATGCAAACTTTGCTTTTTTACAAAGACCCTTTTTTTAAAATATTCTTTTATTTATAAATTTAAGTCTTCGGAAGGAGCGCAGTTTGTCGGTAATTCGATTTAAATGGGTCACTGTCTCCATGGATCCATGCAACTATTTTAGTAAGGGTGTTCTGCATAGCCAATCAGAAGTTGTTTATTTATACAATGTAGCTGATGTGATTTTTATTTATAAGGACTATACAAGGCGTATACTTAATTGTTTACTTACACAATGTTGGAATGAAAGTAATATGGGTTTTCTTCTGGGTTCCAGGATAATATTCCTGTAACTGAAAACAGAACTAGTGTCAATAAACTTATTTCTTGAAATGAAAACCAATAGTTTCATGTGTGTAAAGTAGCAAACCTTATTACTGGCATATTAGTGGCTAAACATGTCATGAAATGCAAAATATATTTAAGAAAAATACAAGAAAAATTAGTTTAGTTAGATTCGACAAAGAAATTACGTGACCCGAAGAATTCTTCGGGTTACATTATTCTATGCAGCGTACAACCGAGTCAAAGTGTTAAAATAAATTTGAACATGCTCTGTATCATTTCATTCTTATATGTCTTAGATCATATATTTTTGTACTATTTCTTGGTGACGATACGAAATGAAATTAACGATACGGTAGGTATGAAATTATGTCATCTAAATAAATAGTATTGAAACAGCCGCCAAGTTTTTTCGTTTTATGTTTGTGCAAAAGTATACTTATATTGTACTTGTGCGGCAATAAAATAAATGTTCAAAATATGCTCGTTTTTCTTTTGAGTGATATGCTATTAACGAAAAGCAAAATAATCAATATCTGTCCTTGTACGTAAATACGAAACAATGAATGTTTCGTTTTATTTCGGCAGTGTATCCGGCGTCTGGCCATTAAAATAAGATATACAGCAAAGTTAAAAGGCGACCATTCATTTTACATGTCTGTTCATTATTGTATGTTTTGATCATTAAATTTATTATTATCATTTCATGCATGTTCTTCTCATTGCAAAAAGGAAGAAGTAATTATATCGTATTTGCATCCGAATAACAAACGTTTGTTCATCAAAAATCTCAACAGCAAAATTATCGTCTGCTCCAATCACAGCAAAAGAAGTTTCCTGACGTATGGTTATAAATGAGACGGATTTCTTCTTTGAAGTCCATTTGGTTTAACTAATGTTCACTCACGGAAGCGCATTTTGTGTCAGCATTCATTCTAGAATCTGTCAGAGTTACAACCACTGTGGTAGTAAAGGTGTTAATTTAGCTATGTCGCTAATTAGATAGTTTCTTTGATCTCCGTTAGGTTTAAACGCGCCGATGATGTTCATTACAGGTATGGAGGGGTTGCAGTATTGTGGCTAAGCATTAAAGTCGACACCTCTGAGATATTCACCGTGTAACAAGTTTGTTATAAAAGAACACCGACAGTAGTATCGGCACGTTTGTCATCAAATAGCTCATTTTATGGTTGTAGGTCAGAAACGGTATTTTGTAGATCGCTTTCATGTGTTAATAATATAATTTTGCCATCTGGCACACATATCTTACAACGATTCCGTATGTGAGGAATGCAATATATCTTGTGTTTAATTCTCAGTGCACTTTCCGAATTGTCACTCCCTCTAAATGGTGTTCTTTCGCTTTTTTCTACTCTAGACTTTGCATACAGGAAACGTAACCAGTACATAAATGATGGGGATTAAATCTTACACATTCAAATTTCTTGAGTTACTGAGATAGAGCGTCGAAAATCATTCGTCAATTAATCTACCATCCAGAGGGTACCTAAATTTATTTAACTTTTTACCTAGATATTTTTTTTATTTGTTTCAGGCGTATGGATGACTCAAGCTGAAGCTTTTACGCTGTCCACTCGCCACAATGAAGACAAATTATTTTCAAAAAATAAGCCAATTTCTCTCGTACTCTTTCTTTATTTATATAAATAATTGTTTTCTTATGGGTTCAATACAGTTTGAGGCAATTTAATAGTATTCTGAAATATATCAATCAACGCTTATTAGAATGAAAATTATTTTTGATTAGTTTCGCAAGGGTTCAGTAAACTTTAAGAGCGTCATATTTAGGATTTATATCGGTTAATGTTAGATAGAAATTTGAAAAAGGAAGAAAAGAAACACACAGTACTGAATTACCCATAAAACTATTAATTGGGGCGTAATGGATTTACGTGTTAATTCTTTTAATAGAATTAATGGTACTTAACCCTTACCCTGTTAGCTTTTTTATAATGAACTTGTCCATCTTTCAATTTAGACAGTACCATTAACTGTTAAACGGGGTACTTACCAAAAAGGCGAACAGTGCAGACCATGATCAGACTGCATGGAAGTGCAGGCTTGGTCTGCACTGGTCGCAAAGGTAGAATCACTTGCCGTCAGCAGGCTAAGGGTTAATATGTCTGCTAGGGAGTTTTCAGTTCATAGGGATAAACTGTGAATACACTTTTAAGAAGAGAATGTGTTATTAATTATCAGACAGAGGACAAAACCTGGCATCTTCTAAATTAAATAGCTGAGAGTCGTTCAGACAAAACTTTTAACCTTTAGCCTGCTTGCGGCAAGTTATAGATCAGCAAGCAGGTCATGGTCTGCACTGTGCGCTATTCAGTCAGTAAATTTTCAGTGAACACCCCTTCGGATAATAAATGGTATTGCCTAAAGTGAATGATTGTCCAGTTCATTTTAGAAATACAGCAGTGTAAAGGTTATTTTATGCTTTTTCCACCTTGATCGTAAGTTAGTCAAGGGAAGCTTCTGTAATTTGAGCGTATTCTATATCTTTCATTACCTTCAAAACATCTAAAATGATTAACACGTTCCGTGGGAGTTGGAGGCTTAACTGGTGGCGTCTATAAATGAACTAACACCCACTTACCCTGTATTGTACAGATTTGTTTGAAATGAAAGTTAGTGTGGGTACGGTAGAGTTTGCGTACTCGTCAGCTAGATGACTTGGGCGTTAAGCGCAAAACTGACGCAATACAAGGATGTCACTGAGCACAAAATAATAGCTTTGAAAACCTCAAGAAAACAATGGTTTTGATAACACTAACTAGCTTTTACAATGATATCACTTAAAGAGGGCACTGCCATTAGTCATTTTCAGAAAGCATCCTTGGTAAGCAAAACCAAAAAGCAACTGTTCGAAATCTTACCGGTCTGTAATAGTTTAAAGATAGATACAGTTTAAAGATAGATACCTTTTGTCGAAATCAACGCGCTCAACTGTCTATTACTTATAAGCAATAAAAAGATGAGATGTTGAAACCCATCCAGTTAGTTAATTAAACTTGAAAGGATTCTTGTTAGTCTGCGAATGGTTTAATTATGCACTTGTTGTTCTTGAGTGTTTCAGGTGTAAAGGAACTTTTATCAGCTAATGTTTACTTCCTGTTACTCTGTTAATGATTACCGTAAACATTGTATAAACGTGCGACAATACGGTGTATTAATTTTTACTTTAGTCTCCCTATAAATTCTTGTTAATTGTTTTTGAAAGATAGTCAAGCAAGCTAATTGGTTCATCAATGCGGCACGTGTGTTCGGGTTAAGCTTCTTTTTCAACATTTTTTTCAGTCGTATAAACGATGGTGGTCTTTTTGTAGCTGTATAAGCACAATTTGCAACTTTGTAGTGCTGCCTCACTGGAATATCGCGCCGTAGACACGTGGCATGATACCCCACCCAGTCACACTGACACCAGGCTGACCAGTACTAGAACTATCCTATTAATACTGAGTGCCAAGCGAGGAAGCTAATATTACCATTTTTTACATCTTTGATATGACGCAGCCAGGGATCGAACCCACGACCCCTGCACTCTAAGCGGGCTCTCTACCACTAGGATGCCGAGACGTTGATCACGAAATAATAAGCAAGGGCACTCCACTCTGTAGAAGTCCGTCACTTAGTGACAACTTTGGCTGAATTTCAAAGACGCCTGATATTCGTTTTAAAAATTTTAACTTCGATTTAAAAAAAAAAACTAAAAAAAAATGACGAGTTTGATCCTAACGTTTCGCACCTTATACTTTTATCAGTCGTAGATTTAGTTCTTATAGTTTTTATGCCGCATTTAATATTTGTTTCAATACTGTCATATCCGACACAGCGTGAATTAAAATCATCGGCTTCCTACCCGCATGATTAATCTATCAAACAGATTTAATTTGTTTAAATTTCGTAAATTGATTCTTGATTGAAGACGGTATCATCATACCTACACATCAAGGGATTTCGCTTCTTAAGCGATAAAGGCCGTGGAATCGCAACAATTTGCGCAACATTTCAAAGCCGTCGAAATAAGCCAAAAATCTAATTGACAAAATTCCATATCGTGCTGCGGTAGTTGACTAACAATGGCTAGGCGGAGAAAGGATCAAAAGAATTAATTAGATCATATTGAATCAGATTGAAGTTAACATGATAAGCTTATATAGAACCTCCCCATGAGTGAATACTTCACAGGGATCCATAAGACTACTAAGCGGACGTTAAGCATGCTCATACTGAGAAAAGTCCGCGGTAATGGTTGTTCATATTATACGGCGCTCTATGGGGTACTTATCAAAAGGACAACCGATTCTCCACTCTATCAATTTGCCGTCAATATACATTTAAAACTAGAATGGAATGGGAAAGCTTATTTTACAACATTCTTTCGTAGTAAATCACAGATACTTGAACAAAAATATTATACTTTTCACATTTAATTCACGGTTTGTTTTAAAGCTCTACGAAGGTTAAATATTTATGGTCCAATATGGATATTGCATATTTAAAATACAAACAAATAAAAAAAGAGATTAAGAATTTCCTTAAACTTTGGTTCCATATCATAATATTTCATCCGAATAACAAATCATGTTAATTTTCTGGCCTCTTTAATATCACAATCCGTTTTTTGAATATGATATAACGATAGATTAAAACGTAAATTTGACCTGATTTTGATACATGCCAACAATACATGTTCACTATAAGTTATCACTGCTGTAGTCTGCATTTATCTTAATGTCATATTTGACAGTTTAAAAAAAAGCTATCACCTCACAAGTTTTTGTCCATGGCTTTGCAGCACTCGAACACTTAGAAAAACTAGATTTAACCAATGTGGGAGTAGAGGCTGTAAACAGATCCACTTTCATGTTAAAAAATCACTAAATGATCTGTCACTAAAGAGTTACTCTCTTCAATGCGATCTATTTAAAGTGTTGAAATTCAAGAAAGTAAAGTTAACAGTACAATAATATTAAGAGCTGATCAAATTATTGTAAAGTTTCATAGGGAGCAATACAGCAACACTAGTAACAGGATGACAAAGGTAAGAACCAAAATACTGCTGAAACGTCATTCCAGTAACTCGAGCTATGTTCTAGTTACCTCCCCTGATATGATCACGTGATGATATACGACGGAAAATGTAATGGCGGATACAGGGAAGTTTCAAGCTGGAAAAGTTTATCAATAATTCTAGGTATTTATACATAATAATCAGTTTTTAACGTTGTCTGAATGAGGTTTTACAGTATGTGAAGTATGCAGTTTGAAGGTACGAGCTGTTTACTAATTAACTGTCATACATCAAATTAAACTACAAAAAGAACATATTTTTCCCAAACACGACATTGAAAATATCTAAACAACCCATATGAAACAGTCGTGTGTGTGTTTGCATCATTGAAACGTGCAAAGCCATTATAAGTGTTCATTACAACTGTCAGTTATACCTCTTTATCTGTAAAAGCAACCACACAGTACGAAAGGTAGGTTGGTTTCTGAAACAACTTCCGGTACAGTCTTGTGGCGGATGGGAAACAAACTTTCAGACCATTTATATTTACGTACCCAGATCAGCGATTTCTATGAGATTTTTGACTAAAACACAAATTTTCATCTGATAAAAATTATTTATTTATATGCAGTGTAGAAGAAGTTACATCCTTTTTCAAATAAAAACTTGATAAAACGGTGATAGTGACAGTAGGTCAATAAACAAACATAAATTATACAAATGTTTTAAAATTGTCGGCATCCTAGAAACGTAGAGCGACATCACCAGTTTTTCCTTATGATCGTTACGTTCTTATTCCAAGATATTAATTGTAACTTTGAAATACTGTTGATGGTCAGTGTGAGGTCTTCTGCACAAGCCATCTTTGCCCTTGTTTTAATGGAATGTTAGATACCGTAGTATTCCTAACTTCTGACTTTTGGCAGTTAATACAAGTTCCTTTTACTATACGATTGTCGTGACAATCTTCTAGAGTTTTGGCAGTTAATACAGGTTCCTTTTACTATACGATTGACTTAACAGTTGCCAAACCTCCTTTTGAATACCTTGGAACTATCAGTACTGGTTAAATCAATTATGTCTATTCTTTCGTCTTTAAGAGAAAACAAACTGATAGTAACACAGACCGAGATTCTAGAAGTGCAAAGAGAGTATAAAAACACTTTCCACCTGATTTTGCTAGTGGGAGAATATAAGCACTATTTTTAAAATTTATTTCTAGTTTACATTATAGTACAGTCCAGTATTCACGCTTACTGTCTTTAATATCATACATTTATTAAATTTTGTTTATATATTTAAAAACAATTAACTTCCTTCTTTTAAAATGATTACGTTTATCAAATAAGACTGATAAATAATGTTTGTATTTCTTACATCTTCTGCTCTTCACATTTTAAATTATCAAATTACTCTGGGCTAATCTGCTCAGAGAGTTATGCGGGTCAGCTCAATTTGTCTTTAAACGATTTCATTTAGATCCGAGCTATTCATTGAAAATGTTCCGATTTTACAGTTGAAATTTTTATTGGGTTGGCCCCGTTTAAACTGCGTCTAAATCTGAAAGAAACAGACAGTTCGAAGAACACGTTCCCCTAGAGCAGTGACGTATAGACAAACAAATGAAGCAAAACAGTTGTGCATCTCCTTGGAACGGTCAGTGGAAAAAAAAACTCTGGACACTGAGGTGTTTAAGCTGGCTCTTTGGTCTCAATCCTTCCGGCATTCTACATTTACGACGTAGAGGGCAGTGTAAAAAACTATTCCTACCAGATGAATTCCAAAGCCCAATGCAGTGGTAAAAAAAAGCACAATATGTGATTTAAAACTACAAACATATTCATGTAAATATGTAAAAGAACTATTTACGCATGTAATTAATGTCTTTGTAGAATTCAGAAAACATTTTAAGGGTCCTACCAACTACTTTAAAACTATAGAACTTATCTGGTCTCATTTTAAGAGAGATTTCTCACTTGACATCTATTCGTAATGGTATAGCCCAGTCTGCATTAAAAGAAATGCTTTTATTCCTAAAAACGCCCTAGGCATTTTGAAAATGCTGAGATATGTGTACCGTTGAATTTGAATTAAAGAGACCTATATCCTGATGTAGTTGAAATTCCAGTTGTAAGCCCCTTAAGAGTTTTTTCTTGCACGTTGTTCTCTCTCCTGAAGTACACACCATTAGAATTTAGAATTCAGTCGACAGTACTGCGCAATTTAGTCATGTGAATGTTGTTTCCAATCCTAAGTTGAGCTTTGACTACTTTTCCTCACTATTAAAGTAAGCTATGCCAAAGAAACGAAATATGCGACTTCACACAGTCATGTATTGGTATAAAATAGCTTACTGATAAGATTTAGGTACAAAAAAATCCAGTAAATGAAGTAATTGGCTCTTTTACTATTTTATGTGGAAATAGGTAATTCTAGTAGTGGACAATGTTTTCATAAAACTGGAGATAGCTCAATATATGAAATAGTAGATACTGAATTAGTCAAAAATTATCAAAACTTTCACCTGTCATTTTTAATCATTTCAGTTATTTATACACAGTTTCTACATTTCTTTATTGTTAAGTGGACCATATATGACCAAGGTATCCTATTTTGAAACTTTGGCTTTCTTCTTCTTTAAATAGAAATAGATTATTAGTCAGGCGACGATTTCTCACGAACATGGCCTTGCTTTTCCATCATTCTACCAGACAAAATACAAAAACTGATATGTATGACTGTTCATATTGTATTTCAAGTTTGGAAGACTTGGTCTATTATGTATCCCATCGTTATGCAACTATTTTATTTATTTTATTTTTTATTTTGTTGGGTTTAACGTCGCACCGACACATTTATAGGTCATATGGGGACTTTCCAGCTTTGATGGTGGAGGAAGACCCAAGGTGCCCCTCCGTGCATTATTTCATCACGAGCGGGCACCTGGGTAGAACCACCGACCTTCCGTAAGCCAGCTGGATGGCTTCCTCACATGAAGTATGCAACTATTTACCCGAGGAAGGATATTTCGTAAAGTTATCTAATTTATGACAGAACCGTCAGACAAATTGACGCACAAAAGTAAGTAATATCTTCGTATTTCAAAAAAATACATGTAAAGTTTTCCCATCCTTGATATTTATGAATTTTACGATCCTGTCTGATATTCAAAGTAATCTATATGTTTCTTTGAATCTAATCGCAAAGGCAAGGAACCAAAAACAGAAATTGGACCTCTAGTAAAAATTGGTCTCTTTTGAAGAGAAATAAGAAATTGCACCTACAAGAATTTCCTAATTATGATATTCTCAGATATTTTTTGGATGCCTTTGATTCAACAGGTAGTCAATTTATATATCAAAGAAATATTATCTTTTAAGTATTTTTACATAACTTACCACACTTATTGGTGTTTCTTCTAAGTGAATACGTTCTGTGTGTGTGCTTGTGCCTTTTTTCCTTCTTTTTTTGTGCTAATTCTTTTTTTTATAACTGTCTATCGATAAATTGATTTGTCTAACATTCTACTAATAGATTTATGATTACCTTAGATCAAAGTATTTACAGACTGTTCACGAACGATGGCAAACATCTCAAACACCACTTGTTTTGATGTCCTTTGATGCTCTTTTTGAAGTAAAAATCAAGCCGACATGGATTATCAGATGTTGTATGGTTTATAGTTGAGAGCAATTAAACAATTTATGTGATTTTTTTCTCGTATGAAAAATAAATAAATGGGGATATGGTGTCTTACAGAAAAAAATAAGCAAAGATCCCTTCCGTATTGAAATTTTATTCATAAGATACATGCAAAGGGATACGCTTGGTCAAAATATCCTAAAAGGCTGTAGAAAATTCACACTTGCGTTAGGTGGTCACCTGTCTAAAGCGAACACTTTGCCCTCTGTCGTTGACTAGCGTTTAACACAGGTTGTGCTGTATGTAAATGAAGAAAGTTTCAATCAAGTATTCATTGTCCTAACCTTCAAAATATGATTGCATAAACAGTAAAAAAAATATACTCAGTTTTCTTTGATCTCTGTATTTCATGCAAAAGTTGTTTAAGATAAAAGCCTTAGATACAATTAAAATATTTTATTATTTTAGTTTTGATAGGTTTTATACAGTCATAACCATAAATGTGTCCATATTATCGCGTCATCTTTTTTCCCCTTGCAAACAGAATGTATCTTTATTAACGAAATCGACAGATGTACACCACATCAACTGCATGTATATATCACTGAAACTAAGTCTTAATTAAGTTGCATTATGCACGATATTAATAAGTCATTTTACAGATACTTATAGGATTTTTTTATTTAATTATAAAATATTAGACATATCGTTTACCCATACATTTTGGTCGCGTAATATCCATTACATTTTACGTTGTGATGTGACAATCATATGTATTATTTATTAATTCATTTATTTATCTATTCTTCTTCTATACTATACTTTTTATCTTAACTAAATATGTTATTGTAACATTTTTCGGTACAATCTATTGACTGTAAATAGTAAATTATTTCCATCATTTTTTATTGTATTTAATAGAGCTTTCTTGGCAAAATCCATTGTAATGTTCCCGTGATATGTTATCATATCGTACCGTACCACACCGTATCGCATCGTATCGTACCGTACCACACCGTATCGCATCGTATCGTACCGTACCAAGCCGGATCGCATCGCTCCGCACTATATCACATTAAACACAATCATACCATACACATCGTACATAAAAATAAAATACAACTACTACGTAATATCTATTTCTTTGAATAGTCGAGTCTTTGAAAATTGGTAAATAAGATAAGAACACAGAGATTTGACGTAAGAAAAGTATTCTTTTCTCGCGAATCCTTACCTTTTCTTTTCTTTGGCCAGCCTTTTGAACTCATAAATTTCTTCATATTGCTAGCCCATCTCATTTGACAACTGACATCATCAAAACAGTACCATCCCCCTGTAACAGAAGGTAATAATCATGTGCTAGAACAGTCTTGTCACATGTTCTCATGGGCTAGTTGCACAGGAAGAAGCTACATTTTAAAGCTATCCAATACCATTCTTTTACTAAGATATTATAACTGCAGATGTAGAAAATCCTCATGAAGTGTAGTTAACTTTATTAAATATACAAATTGTGTATGTAAAGCTGCGTTAATGCAGTAGCAGTTGCGTATTAAAAAACTTCCAGTTTTTAGTGACAGTACACATTTAGACTGCATTTAGCTATACATGTATTAAGTAGGTACTATTTTCAACTTAATGCAAAGTACTGTTAATGTCAAATAAAAGTGTTTAAACAGTATTTTTTCACATTTTCAATATGAAATTTGTGTCTAGTATAACTAAACATCTTGTCAAAGTGATATGTTATTAGCCGACTTAGTGAGGCCTTAACGATTATTCTAAGACCACACCAGAATTATGATTATATCTAACTGATAACTTCTATTCCATGGACATGGCGACACGTCCATTTTGTATTTAGGTGTAAGCTTTTAAAATATACGGACTTCAAATAAAAATACAATATAAGCATTCCCATGCTAATCAGTAGGACTTCATTTCTTTAAAAGGACTTTTTTGTATTCCTTAAATAGAACATTGCCCTCTAATTTTGTAAATCTGATCTCCTAACAGATCGTTAAATCAGGCCACTCACCTTCGAGAAAAATAATCCACTTTTTGCTTCCATATGATTTTCGAATGAAGTACCTGCAAAGAAAAATCAAAGGACTTTAAAGAGGGGGATTAAAGATTTAGCTTGATAATGTATAATCAAATACGAAACTTAAATACGTCTATTTGTGGATATTAAAGGAAATATGTTTATCCAAATGTATTAGTGTAATCTAATATAACACTCAAAGGTCTCGGACACAAATGATCACTTTGATATCAATAGTTCAAAAGATTGTTTAATGTTTTAGCCATTCTCTCTCGTAGTGCATTAAACGATTTTGGCGCTTGACTTCTACTCCATGAATGAAGTCCAATATGATATACTTGAAGAACGTGTGAATTTTCGCGACCTGGCAGAGTATAGTTTTTAACAGATGTATGTAAGAGTGTTGTGGTATTGGGGAACACAGTCTAAATTTCGTTTTATTTAGTGTACATGTATAACCATAGGCAAACCTTGGTACATTTTAATGATGTAATTTAACTTTTCGAAGCATTATATAAATTTGTATTGCTATTAGGCCTAAAAAAAATGTTTGTTTCCGGTATCCCGACCTACCCTAAATTTTTGGCTCGACCCTAAATGTTTTTATGGCCTAGGAGAATATTTTTTTCAACTTACTGCATTTTTTATGCTTTAAACATGGCCAATGATGTTACAAATCAACTTACTGTTGCTCTAAAGGCATAACCCACTTATTTGTATTCATTTTTGACACAAAAATAATTTCCGAAAAGTCTCCCTTAATAAACAAAAATCAAAAAAAAAAAAAAAATTCTCTTACCTACCCTATTTTTTTGAGCAAAAACAAAGAATTTTTTTGGCATTAAGATAAACGAAAACAGTGTTTTTTTCATATATACAATTTAGCAAAAGCATACTTTAACATGTACGAAGTTCCCGAGAATCTGTTAAGACACTGCATCACTTGCCCATCTCAGTGCCACGAATTATGTTTATAACAAATTTTCAAGTTAAAAAGCGTCGAAACTGTTCTGTTGGCAAGAGAATGAGCAGTGGTTCCAGTCACGTACACGCATGTGTAAAATAAAACTTAAAGGTGCGCCTGGTGTGTTCATCAACAATTTCAGCTCGAAAGTCAACACTTAAAAGCCTTAAAGCGTATATTAGTCGGTCACCGGCATTCAGCGAGAACAGATAAGAAAATAGTCGTATTACTAATGTTTCCTTTTATGTTTTAGCCGACTTTAAATATTTTTGAAAAAAAAACTTTTATGGAATTTAAAACTAAAGAGGAAGACATTAGAAGCCTAAGCCGCATCCATGCAATGATCTAGCAGAATAGCTTTAGTTGGGTCTGTAAAAATGCAACACCGCTCGATCCCTCTAGCACCGACGTAAGTGGAGTTGAGAATGAATTGACTCCATAAATTGACTCCATGACCGGATAGAACAAGACATAGCAACACGGCACTTTAAAGACTGCTTTTGTGATAGTTAAGACGTCTAAAAGAATATTCTTTGGAAAATTAGCCTAGCTTGAAGCAAGTATATAATCATTATATTTTTACTAGGTTTCTCATTTTTATATTCATTTCATTCAGTGTTATAATTCATTTAAAATTATTTGTGATTCTGTTAGATTCTGAAAAAAAAGATCAATTGTAGATTTTACATTTATTTATTTTTTATATTTTGTGTTCGAATGTATCTGTAGGTATATCTAAACATACTACTTTGTGTGACAAAGGTTTCTGTTATAAAATAACTCCTTACCTACCTCCAGTTCTTCATTCTTTTAAGAAAGTGTTATTGCTTCAGATTTAAATTAATTCTATGTTCCTTTTTTCTGTTAATTCTCACATAGTTTCGAATATTTTAAGAATTTAGATTTAACCTTTTTCGACCCATGAAGTTTCAATACATTTCCATTTTATAATCTTTTGTGCTTTTTCTTTATTTTTGAAAGTATTTGTTTAATATAAATTATTATTAAAATGGGGAAACATTCTCTAGGCGCGAAGGTGTCGTAGGTAAATACATTCTTCACGTTCCTCACAGTTGTCCTGTTGCTCATTTTTGTCATACAGAATTGAATGATCAAATATTCACACGGAAAGCTAGTTTTCTCATTTGAAAAATCAAAAACGAAAACACGATTTTTTTCTGCTTCAAAGGCCTTTTGCTCTTTTTTTTCAGTATCGTTATGTTGATACACTTGATCATCATTTGCTTTCTTTGTTTTGTATTCTTTGACATTTCTTTCTTGAAAAAAAAAACTGTTAATATATTTGCTCTTTGTTGTCAGGATTTTCGTAATATCAAATGCGTATCCTTTCCTTTTAGTACTGACACAATATTCTAACATATAATAATTCAAGTGCACTTTCATGATTTTTTAGAAAAGCAATGTGTTACATAAATATGTAACATTTCAGACCCCTATGTCAGATCCACTCAATCTCTAGTTTCAGTGTCATTTTTTTTTTGTATAAAAAGTATCAAAGTAGATAAAGAGAGAAGAGAGAAAGAAAATACATAAGCGTGAGTAATGTCATATTTTAGACAATTCTGATATAATGTATGAAAAGGGGGTGCAGAGGTTAGCCTGTACAAAGCAGATGATTAACGTATTCTCTCACATCACGTAACATAAATAAGGCAAAGATACATTCAAAACGTTTATTTGGTTTAATTTATTCAAAAGATGAAATATACTAATATTAATTTGTGCGTTGAGCAAACGGATATATGTCATATAGGTATGCAGAAATCTTGACGAGTTCCTTTGTTCTTGTTTTTTAATAGTTTTAAGGTGAAAGAAGACTATCTGTTAACAGTATATTAAAATGAAAATACATTTAGTATATACCAAACTTTAATTATGTACCTGTATCTATGTGCTGTAGATGTTGTTAAAATTACGGTGTATGAATGTTATCTAGAAGCAGAATAATAAGCGTCTAAACATTAATTAGCAATGTGCATATATTTACAAATGACGTCATATGTGTAATCTACATAACGTTTACCTCTGCACCATGCATATTACAAAAATCCGAACGCAATTTTATTTTTTCATAGAAATGTGCATTGTTTGAGTTTAGTTTGTACAATTTGTATATGTTGAACGAATTTTACATGTGACATTTGTTCTGCGGTGATGTGTATTATTCTCTGTTGCTTGTGTGATGTCCGTAACAAGGATATGCACTCATAACCTAAAGAGAACAGTCGACTAATATGTTATATTCTGTGTGAGGGCCAGTCGCTTTGAATATGTACCATTCAAAAGTTTATGTTTGTCGGAAAAGCAATGTACAATTGTTCCAATGTATATAGTATATGTTTCTCCGCGATTGAAATATTTGAGCAAGATTATCTCTTCTATGCTTAACATAGTTGCAGTAGTGCAATGCATTCTTAATGTCTTACGTACTAAAAGAAATAAACAAATTAAAATGAATAGTTTATTACACAGTTCAATTATATAATTGCTTTACAAGAATATAATTCAAAATGGCCTCATGTATTGACTTGGATGCTTTGTGGTTACTTCAGAAAAAGGTTCTAGTTCATATATCCCAATAATTAATAGCCCAATTTGTAATCCTAACGTTGATCAATGCGTTTCTCTGTTATATGTTTTCCTGAACTGCACTGCCAATGTATCATGAACAAAGCAAACTTTTCCATTTAATTAATTGTTTACATTTATATTCTTTAGCTATAAATGTTACGTGATATTCTGAATGGACGTTTTTGTCAAACACAGCTAATACTATTTCAACGAGACAAGTTCTGTGTACAAAATTGTTATTTGTCCTAATTATCTTTTGTATTCTGTACCTATATAAGAAACAAAAGCTCTTTAAAATATCTAATGTAATTTATTTACAAGGGTGCGGTTTTTGAAATTGTCTAATGAAAGGATTAATGTATTTCATTTAGGATTAAGTTTCAGCAAATACGAAGGTGTTTATTTTGAATTTCATTCCCTTTAAGGTACTTTAACAGCTAAATAACCCTTTGTTCCCAATATATTAAATCTTAATTTTTCCAATTAGAAGTGGAGTATACCTCGATTGATTAATGAAAGCACGCGATTCATTCGAAATACTCTTAGAAAGTTTTTGTAAATATGTACCCTTCCTATTTTTGTAAACAGATAATTACTGTTTCGAATACCCCTTTTGTATTATAACATTTAAAAGTTAAGTAAACCATTATTTGCCCTTTAAGCCATTCAGACTTTAGTTCGGAGATTACGTTTCTCTTAGAGAATGAAATCATTCAGTTTTCCCTTCATTCAAAAAAATACGAAGTATTTTTTTTACCATCGGCGAAATCTAATTGGAGTTCATGTGAAAATCCATTCATATGAAATACGGCATTGAAGTCTTTTGCCCTGATGAATCGGTATGAACCTAGAGATTACAATCATTGATGTTTTTAAAAAAGAGTGAAAACATACTTTTTAAGTTAGTAAAGAAAATTAGTTTGAAACATGCAACCTGTTTGATTAAGCGAAATGAAAAAGATATATTCTCATTACAAATAGTTATTAATTGGCCAGTGCTCTAAGGGCAGACCGATTGAGGACTTTTGCTATGCCTTATTGACATTCAATTTTTCTTTGATGCAATGCACCTGACGCTGCAAATCAAATTAAAGTTAATATGGGCCGCCAATCGTACTTTGGTTTAATGTGTTGGGAAAGGAAGATGATTTCATCTCTGAAATAATAAAGACTTTTATTACTCACAGTATAGATAACATATAAGCCTTGTTTTTAGATGAGAAAAAGGGACTCTTGAATTTACACCGCTGTGGTTAGGTAAAAATGGTAAAACCTTCATTCTATCTCAGTTTTGACGCAAACGCCATAAAAGATGTTTATTTAACCAGCATCATTTGCCGTTTTGGTTCTTATCTTTTTCTGGGAGTGTTGGATTTTTCGTTGCTGCGCCTTTGGGGAGCGCTGAACGATCCCTTTATATAAAAAAATAACAATTCATATAACGTTTCTATCACAATTTTCTATCACTAACTTACTGCAAAAGTGCTCTTAAGTAGTCCATATAATGGGTCTAAACTGGAACCAACAATTTAAATCGACACTTAATTAATCAACACCCAAACATCAACTTCGCTTTTGCTCTAATTGCTGTGGAAGAAGCTATGTTGGTGTCAATGACTTCACGTCTTTTGATTACCAGTGCGACAGTTAGAATTTAATAGTTCATTTGTTTTTAGCTCGGCTACTCGAAGAATAAGCAGAACTGTTGGACTCACCCAGGTTTGGGTAAGTTTTTGTTTGTAAGCTGATATCTCAGTAAAGACTTGTTGGAATTGATTGAAACTTCACACACTTAGTCATTGTGATAAACTGACCTATGCTGCACAGGTTCCATGACTCTAGTTTGATTTCTTTTTCAAATTTATGCCTCTTTTTCGACTTATCGGCAATTTTTGTTATTTTTATGTATGTGAGGTGGTACTTCAGTACCCGCTAATGACAATGGATTGAAGCTTCATTGCGATAATCTGACATGCAGTGCACAGGTTCTATAACTCTACTTTGCATTTTCACAAAATTATGCCCTTTTTTCGTTTTATTTTTGACATAGCAATTTTTGGTTAAGTTTTTATATGTGAGCTTGTATCTCAGTACCCACTAATTGGAATGGATTGAAACTTCACACAGTAATTGTTGTTCATTATGATGATCTAGTGTAGAAGTTCCATAACTCTGATTTGCACTCAAACCTTGATTATATAACGAGCAGTAAAGCTGAATTGTTAGGCAATTTACCAAAAAAAAAAATTATAAAATAAATCTGTTAGTGTTATTCGTGGTTGAATATTGACGGTTTCTTCGCAATTTTCTTCGTATACATGTACACAGTAATAGTTTTCTTAAACCGTATTTTCTTTTAATTTAATTTGTATTTTCAAGCGAAACAGGATGCTTTAAGCGATGACAAACATACACTAAAATAATCCTTTACATAGATTTACATGTTTAAGAGTTTTTTACTAATTTATCTGAACAATTTGACGCCCCTGTTAGATTATCATTATTTATATGTCTTTTATCTTTGGCCATACGAAGTGTAGAAATAATATATGCAAAGTGATTGACAGTAATTTTCCTGGAAAAAAGCTCTATTCATTGTGATAAAACGAAAAGATTGTACAAGGGAGTCTACATTAATGAACATTAATTGTGCTCTTGATTTCCATTATTTCACGGTTTATCATCAAAGATAGTACAATATCTATCTAATCTGAACATCAAAAGTATGTTTACTTTTTGAAGTAAAGTGCGACATTGTCGCCCTCGATTTAGCTTTGTGTTTACAATAATGTTTGTTTGAACTAAATAAGGATGTGTTGTGTACCTTCATTGAATCAGTTTGCATTGTATTTATACCAAAGACCTATCTGCTGTAAGACATGTTGAAGGATTTTCTGCTTATGCTTTCCTGTCCTGCGTATGGCCATTAAGTTTAGGTTTTAAGGTATTCGTTTCCTTCTAGTGAAATTAAGTAGATTGCAGTAATGAGGCGTAGCAAAGTTCACCTTGAAAGCAATAACAGTTAAACGATCAATTAGCGACTTATAACCTATTTATAGTTTAACAAGTAAACCTGTAGGTTGCCATCAGCACGTCCCATACTAAACTATCTACTTTTAAAATGCATTTAGTTCTATGGATGCTGCATAACCTGGCATAATAAACTTACAAGTGAGTCAAACATTTGAAAATCTTTGGTTGTTAACAGTTAAACTATAACTCTGAAAATGGTTGAGGGGCATGTTTCACTTTTCTGTTGTTTTTTTTTCTGTTGACATAACTGAAAGAGTTTATAAGAAAATACGAAAAATGAAGAGTTGAATTTAAACTCGGAGTTTGTTAGAAGATCTTGAGCCGAAATACATATGAGCCGTTCCATGGGAAAACCAACATAGTGGGTATGCGACCAGCATGGATCCAGACCAGCCTGCGCATCCGCGCAGTCTGGTCAGGCTCCATGCTGTTCGCTAACAGTTTCTCCAATTCCAATAGGCTTTAAAAGCGAACAGCATGGAGCCTGACCAGACTGCGCGGATGCGCAGGCTGGTCTGGATCCATGCTGGTCGCATACCCACTATGTTGGTTTTCTCATGGCACGGCTCATATAATAAAACCTATCAGGCATTATAGAACACAACCAAGCAAGATAATAGAAACCCGGTATGGCTGAGACTGTTCACGAGAGATATTGAAATATGCAACACCTCGTACGCCCAGTAAAAGCCCATAATGCGATATTTTACAAATACAATGATCCCACAGGAACAGGACATACAAACTGACCTTAATATAACAAGTAATTATTAGTTATAGGGGTCTTCGTGGCCGAGTTAAGGTCCGCTTGCCTCTCACTGATGTGCGTTCGAGCCACGCTTGGGGTTTGGAATTCTTCATTCTTCTAGCTTACTTTAGGTCTGTGGTTCTATCTAGGTCCGTCCATGATGAAATAATGCTCAGGGACACCTTGGGTCTTCCTTCACCATCAAAAGCTGGAAAGTCCTTATATGACCTATATTCGTGTCGGTATGACGTTAAACCCGCAAACAATATCAGTTCTATGGCTATTGAGTGATATAAAGTGAGACAGAATGTATAACTGTAAGACCGATTGATATGCCAATTTATCAGTATTTAAATTTGTCATGCAGCCAATGGTCATCGGTGCAAAAGCTAAATGGTTAAGTATTAAACCGTTCATTATTAAAGTTTCTAGTTGTTTTGCTCGAGAAGTTTTGAAACTAGCTATAATGTTGGGCAATCGTCGGCGCTTTGACTTTTCCAAATCCACTAGATTTTGGCGCCAAAATAAATAAAACTTTAGTTCTTTCATGAGTTTTAGATGAAACACTGCCAAGAACCCAAGCCAAATTGTAGTACTGACTGTGCAGAGGAAACATATTGTACACTTTCTGAATGTCTGGCCCGTCAATAGTCACAACTAAGTAGTGTTAAGTAGTACTAACCTGATGGTTTAATAATTTTGACTGTTGACCGGGATTGCATTCAGTAAGAGTTTTATTACATGATATTAATAGGACTGTCAACCCTTTTATACTAAGTTTTGACTATACTTAAGCAAACTTGTGTTAACAAAAGACTGGTAATTAGCACAAACTATGGGACTTCGATTTATACAAGGAATCATGTATAAATGAAAAAAAAGATTAAATAATTGTTTAGCGTGTTATCCTAATTTCAATACACGAACCTTTCGATTGAAAGTGTTCTCTTGAATCGATTGCAATATAAAATTTCGAGAATTTTGATTTCAATTTAGAAAATGTCTATTCCTGTCTGTGATACTTTCACCTAACTGGTCGGGAGCGCAATACGCGTCGATCTGTAATTTCAACTTCCCTACTGAATTTTTTGACGGCGTTAAGTATTTAGGATTGCCAATCTACGTGACTTTTGGTACTGTACACATGGAGAAAACGTCTCGATTCAGGTAATATTTTGCTTTATATTTTCCTTATTACTTGACAGATAAACACTTAGTCCAACTGCTTTTCATAGACTATGTAGATAACGTAAACACGTTTGCAGTTGGGCGAAATGTTACAGGAACGTACTGAAAACTTATTGCAGACGTTTTGCGCGAGGAAAAGCATTGATTTTTCTGTCTTTGACGCTCTTTATCTTATGAAAATCCGTCGACTAATAAGGAAAATATAAGCAAAATGCTACCTGAATCGGGTCATTATCTCGATGTGTACGATATTCAAAAGTCACGTGAGCTGGTCATCCTGAATACTTATGTGGTAAAAAGATACAGTAGGGAAGTTGATATTACACACGCGTACTGCGCTCGCGACCAGTTAGGTGAGAGTGATCCAGACACGAATTTTCTAGATGAAAATTATTATTCTTGAAATTTTATATTGCAGTCGATTCAAGAGAACACTTTCAGTCGGAAGGTCCGTGTGGGTTGGCCACACTGAGTATTACTTTTTTGAATAACATTTTAGGTTTGTTATTAAATTTTAACAGTTGCAGGATGGATGCTTGGGTCAATATGTAGTTCTTTTAGCATGCCTAAAATTAATATCGACTGAGGACCAAACTGTCAAGAACATCAATCTTTGATTATACTATCACACGACGGCCTATACTTGCTTCATGTTTACAAATTTAGTACACTTATACCTGTAAGTAAATGACCATTTTGTATTATTTCATAGTTTTACAAAAGGAAAGAATACATCAAAGTACTGAAGCGTGTTCGCCGGTAGTAAATGTATTTATTACATATCTTAAACACATGTCATATTTTCGTTTGTTGTATATAAATTATTATATGTGACATATAAAAATGTCGTGCATTTAATCAATGTAAACAAAACCTACCTTGGGGTTATTTATTTACACAAAAATCCGAAAACCTAAAGCCTTAAAATTTCCTATTAAACAAACGATATTCAAAGATACGCTGGGTTCTAAAAACGGTTCGAATAATTCAACATTTATCATTAAAGAAGAGGCAAAGTGATTTGGCGCGTTTTCTCTTTCTCTCTGCATTTGAAGAAATAATGAGTCTGTTTATAAATACTCTAAAATAACGTGATAAAATTTGGCAACACAGCAGCGAATTCAATATGTGCTATCACGAAGCTCAAATTTTTGTTTTGAATATTTTTTTTCAATAAAAGTTAAGATTTATCGTTGAACTGTTAAATAGAATTCCTGCCTCGACAAATTACGCTGTTAGCATATTCAACATATCGTTGGACTAGACAGACACCTACAACATGCAATGTTTTATGCAATGAACCAAATTGTAAAATGTAAACCAGATTATTTACAGTAAGACGCAGACAAACAACATATGTACCGACTTCCAACTTCCTATCAAGTATTGGGAAATGAAACCTTTCGTATATTCTATGTGGCGTACATCGATATAGCTTATACATTTTAGTATCACACATTGTACGAGGATAACTAGACAATATTTTGGTAAATGAATAGGTGAAAAATATTTCAAAAGAAAAGCACGAATAGTCTAGAGAAACGCAGCAGGAGTACAAGTCTCATTTTCACTGATTTGTCATTTAATTGTGCTGATAAAGACACGGATATTTATCGCATGCTGTGCATAGCGAGTAGCAAGTTGAAGAATGTTTAAAAATCGAAAAGAAGTGCACTTTTAAAAACTTTTTAGACAGGATTTAGATCGAACATTTTCATTTTTAAAATTATTATAATATAAGTCAAATATCACAGCTCAAAATCACTTATTACTTGTATTACATCATTTGCTGAATGTTTTTAATTGCAACAATTTTTGACCAGTTTACTTACAAAACGGATTTAGATAACCCTCCCCAAACATAAACATTACAAAATAAGTTTTTAGAACAATTCAGAATTACTTAATACTCCGTTGTTTTTTTTAAACTTTTATATCTTAATGCAAATGCAGTATATCATCATCAAAATATAGAAATCACGTTCAAATTATTCTATTTTTGCAGTTCGGCTATTAATACTTATCAGAAAAAAAAAATGTTCACAGAAACTGCCGATACCTGTTTCGAAACAGCAACAAATAATTGTTGCTTTTAAACTATTACAGGTGTCTGTTGTGAAGCAGTAACAACAGAGTGTTAACTAGGTACGGTTCTGCTATCACGAACGTTGTATTTGTTGTTTACCTACCAACACCAGTAAAGCTGATATGTATACACTAGATAACATCTTTGCTTCAAAGTAAACCCAGAAGTTGTCCAAACGTGTTTATATTACCTCTTATTGCTTGTTTATGGATTTCTACACTCTTGGCCAATACTCGATCCGTAATTTCACCATTTCCCTTTAGCAGACGGTTGTATCTGCATTCGCACTATATTGCATAGCTCTTTTGAAAAGTACAACCATATTTTTACACAACCTTTCATTTTAGCAGTGTTTTAGAATAAATAGACAAAAAAATATTATGGTATGCGGTTTTGTTCAATAATTAGAATATCAAAAGCACGAAATAATTTCAATACGTATAAGATTATCAGCATATTGTAAAACAGCTTATAATGACGGCTTTTGACGTAATAACTTATTTCATATCTTCGTGGTATGTAATATGTAAATTCTTCGACATCCTCAGTAGAGACAAAATGGTTATCACAATACTTAATAGCCTAATGTTTTCTTTAATATTACCTTTAAAAACTTGACATTTTAGTTTGTACTAAAATTTTCTAAATTGGTGCCTTAAACATTTTTATTTTCTTATTGATATAAATATTTTTCAAATAGTTCAGATAAATATATACTTCAAATTCACTTGTCCTTTTGACTACGTATGATAAGATACTTGCATAAATTAACGCTTTTCCATGTGCAAATGTAATCTAAATTCATTAGGGAAATGGCAAACAAATACTCACTAGTTGGCATGTTAGCATTCGGATACATTAAAACTCTAAAATGCTATGACAATCGGTATCATTTGCATCGTAATATAAATTATAAAAAATACACATGGGTATTCTGCTACCTTAAAAATAAGAAAGTGTCACTCACCCTGCAGGTGATCCGTCATTGCACGTGACGGTTTCATTCGTAAGGAATTTACGCCGTAATTTCGGAACATCTCGTACTCCACAATCGTGTGAACTCTGTGCTATATCCTTCAGCGCTTTAATCAAAGTGTCCGTCTGTCCAAGACGTTCTAACGGCTCAAAATCCAAGTTGATATCGTTTGAACTTCTATGATCGTTAATTGAGTAGCAATATGCCATAACTGTTACACAAGCCGCGTATATCCATAAAAACATCACAACGACAGTCATTTTCTTAATACGGTTTATCTTAAGACACACAACCAAATGTCATTTTGCTTCCGTAGATTTTTTTCCCTGCCAGCGAATTACATTAGGAGAGTAAATCCAGTTTTTGTCTACAAATTGGAAGCAATTTGTCAGGTTCCAGCTCAGTACTGTATGATTTACGTCCACATTTTGATTAAAAGTCTGAGAATTGACCTTTTCGTATTCCATAGAATTATTTCCATTTTAACCAACTGCAATAATCACAAATAATTTTGCTAGGCTTAATTTGGTACTATTTTGATTTTGAAACGTTTTACCTTAAATCACTATATTTATTTATATTAGATTATATTTTCATAATATCATATTTATTTTATTAATTTATCATAAGAAATTCCAAATCAAATTCACCTTATTTTTCTTTTTAAATTGTAACATATTCCTTTTTTTTCCTTTATATTTTTTTACAAACATTCAGCTTTGATCGTCCCCATTATTTCCAAAATAATATCAATACAGATTAAATGCTTAACTTCTTTAATTTTTTTCGTCTTAAACCTCTTCACTCAGTTTAAATTGTAAAAGAGTTTAAACCCTTAGTACCGCCTTTATAGTTTAGTCACACCCTAAGTTAAAGAACTTCACACGCATCTGCCAGTGTTAAATATACGTTCAAAAGTTATACACATTTTGTGGTCCACTCATAGTTAAATATGACTGATATAAAGCGCGAGTATTTTATACGCACAACAGTCGGTACATCAAAGAAGAATTTACCTGTAACAAGAAAGATTAAAGGGCTTTAAGATAGTAATCAGACTAACAACTGGTATGTATGTACCGTAGTGCAATGATTGACAATTGTATACACACACTCAAGCCTGACATCTATACTTACCTTGTTAACCTTAAATCAATTATTATCATTTAATAAAAACTTTTTATCCATCGCAGTTAAATGAAAACATGAAAGATTAGTAATTATTTTGCTATTAATTGGAAAATTACAAAACCATATGAATATTTATACATCAATTAAAATGTAAAAGTACAAAGGTAGAAAGATCAGTTAACGACATTTGGCTAAGTGCTGCGAACTTTAGATCAGTTACAATCAAATGTTTTCCTGTAAAAATAGTTCTGTTTGCTTCAGGTTAGCTTAGATGAAAGCGAGTTAATTTTTTTGCGTCTAAAATATTTGTTTTAAACTTTTGCTACATCTGTCAAAAGCGACCAAAGTTTGATGTTTATATTGCATTAAGTTTTTTTTTGCCGCCAAATTTACCATTGTTTAATTCAAATTTCATTGTTTTGCGAGGGGAAATTTTGCAACTAAAATCAAGTTTCATAATAAGTTTGTAATTCAGTCCATTAAAAGTTTTTGGGGAACAGCAGCTAAGAAACAACCAGTCTTGAAATTTGGTCATAGGACGGAAATTATTGCAAGCTTCATTGGTGTAACTTCAACTAATGTAATGGCATCAAGATATTTTTATAAGTCTTAACTTCAAGTGACATTTTGCCTCTCATCGTAACAGTTGTTTAGTCTAAAAGAATGGGACTGTTGGGGATATTCTTCCTTGTTTTCATTTTATCAGTTATACTTCATGTTATGTTTATCCATCCGATACATTTTACTACAGATATAATAATGTAAAAATGTTAATTCGGAAACTAGTAAAACTTTTAATTTTTATATTTTGATAATAATAATAAATTAAAATTTTTATCTCTGTTTACTATTTATAATATCTCACACAGTACAGTTGTGTGTTTCAAATGATTGATGTCGTAAAAATGTTGCTATTTCTTTTCAGTTACATAGATTTTCATTTTATATTGTATCGATTATGTTATGTGACTTGTTGTTATTTTGTTTATAATACCATCATCATCAGGTTGGAGGGTACTGTAAGTGCTAGGTTGGTGTGACTTAGAATGGCTTAATTTTCATTTCTTGTTAGACCATTTCAGGATTGCACTCCTTTCAAGCTCGCTAGATCAAAACGTGTTCAAGGTGAGCTATTGTGATCACTCGCCCTCCGTTTTCCCGTCCGTCCATCGGTCGCCAACATTTTCACAGAACAACATCAACTCTGATGATCTTGTATAAGTGCTGTAGGACAAGATATCCCTCCGTACATGGTCTTCCCTTGACAGTGCAGGAGAGAAGAACTGTTGCAAGGAGCTTCTCATGAAGCTGATGGCACTGTTAGTGAATCTATGTGGTCAAGCGCATCCATTTTCAGACACTACATTGAAAATCATGTCTTGAAATTTGCTCATGGGCATAATGGACAAAAGTTTCTTCTTCTTCTTGATGACCACAAATCTCATGCCAGTATTGGTTTGTCTGAATGGGCAGTATGGAATCATCATCTTCATTCTTCCTCACCACTGCAGTCACATTTTACAACCAATATAAGTTTGATGTTTTGAACCCTTTCAAAGAATTTATGACGCACACTGTCACCACAAACTAATCAGACAGTTATCAAACAATCATAACTGGATACAGCATTTGTGAAGTTGCTCGTCAGGTGCACACTAAAGCTCTTTAAACTGAAAACATTCAGTCATCTTTTCGCCGCTGTGTATTTACCCGTTCAATGTTGGCGCAGTCCTAAAGGAGAAGCTCCTGCCAGCTGAAGTATTTAAGAATGAGACTGACACTGTAAATGAAGCGAACAGCCAGTCAACAGTGGAAGGCGGAATTCTATATGATAATCAGTTGAGTAATGAAGAGGAGGAAACTATTACAGACCTATTTGAAAAGGAGGAAAGTGATCTGAATAAGGTCAAAAGTGGACACAAAAGCAAACAAAGGAAAACAATGAGTAACATAGCAGCTGGGAAGTAAATTACGGAGGAAGTAGTTGCCAAGATGAGATGAGTGAACATGAAAAGAACCAAACGAAACCTACTCAGAGTAAGCATGATAAAGTGAAAACTATAAAAAAGATATAGTAAATGTAGCAATTTCAGTACAATATACCAGTGTCCCCAAAGCCTGGTCCCGAACATAATAATTTGAACCCGGATACCGATACATTTGAATCAGATGCTATGATTGATGAAGAAGAGTTATGCTGCCAGTGTAAGAGATACACTCCAGAGTATCTCTATCATTTTTGTCAGTTGGGGGCGTTGCGGTAAAACAGGGGCAAAACATGCAACCACTGGGTACATTTGTCATATTGTACACCAATACGGGTTCTTAGAAAAGGTGATTCTTTCCTTTGTCCATGTTGTGACAGGTAAGAATAAAAAGATATTCACACAATAAAGTCGTTAAAACTATGTACAAAGGTAAGACTGTTAAAAAGTTACATATTTTAGTGTTTTAAAGTTTATTTCTTATTCTTGGTAAATTGAAAACTATTTTAACAATGGACCATAAAACCACATTATTAATTTTGAGTGCCTAATATTAAAGTTCAACATGATTTACTTCCCCTGCATGACGTCACTGGAATTAGGACCATAACAAATTAACACACTCTTCCATACACCCAGTCAAAAAGTGCAAGTTCTTATTGACTATAAAAAAAGTGTTTCCGAGCTCTGTGTTGAAAGAACAGTTTGTTAAGATGCTAGAATTTCACATAAGAAGACTGGTTTACCATCTACATACATTAAGGTATAGACTGTATAAAAGTATGTGCTGAGGCTTTCTTGGTTGACCGCCTGATAGTTGCATGTAGTCTTTCTAATAAGTATAAAATAGAACAGTTTTGTGTGTGGCTTTTAGCACATTGAAAGTGTATGTGTACATAAGTTAACTGTTCCTGGTGTTGGACTGTGTATATATTCACCTTGGAATTACTTCTGGTAGCGGATTACCATTTCAACTGCACCCGTCTATCCGGGGTTCACCATTTCTGGCGGGAAGAATACATACAGAATACTATGGTAGAAGTTTTGACAGTTCTATTTGTTATAAAGTTGTTACATTCCTAATACTATCGCATATTTGAGGAAAATTAATGCAATATATTGGGAAAAGATTTATTTATTCAGGTAAGTGTACATTATTTGTTTATTTTTAATATATTAATATGCATTTTTAACGATTTTTTTCTTATCCCCACGGAATGAGGTCCTTCGGCGAAATCAGTCAATTTTAGTTAAGGCTCTTGAAAACAACCCAACAAAGTATGACAATATGCAATATATTTTCAAAGTATTTGTTAAAATCACCAAAATCATGTTGTATAGTTTATGTCTATCAAATAATCGGATTCCATAAACTAGAAAGTATATTTCAAAATTATTTATGCTCGCATGAATGTGGCAAATGACAGCATATGCGAAAATAGCATACGAGTGGTAAAAACAGAATAATGGTTGCAGTTTGGAACTAAAGGTAAGAATGTGGAATGAATGTTAGACCTCAAAATAAATAATTTACACTAACTAAATCTGAATAAATTTCTAATAAACCGAAAAACCTGCAAAACAAATTATCAGTTAGTAGAACCAATGATGCCAATCAGTATTCAGCTACTGTTGAGCCAATGCCATGTATCTGTGCTATGATCCCAATAAGAAAATTATCAACCATAGAAACAAGGACAAATTGTTGACAAGGGATGCCAAACATATAATCTGCAACTGTTGGGTCAATGGCAGATATATGTAAAAGGGCAATAGTCAAATAATCAGCAAATATAGAGCCAGTTGCAAGTACCTGTCATAGAACGCCAAATAAATAGCTAGCAGTTGTAGGACCAGTTGCCAATGTTAATGTAAATAAGACTTACAAACAATTATTCAGCAATTGTAGGACGAATTGCACATGTGTAATTAATGATAAAATTTCCAAATAAATATTCAACAGTTGTAGGACCAAATTCACATTGGTAATTTAATTAAGATTTCCAAACAAATATTATACAAATCTAGATCAAGAAATAAAAGCATGACTTGTAAACTATATATATACACAACAGTTTTAAAACACACTGATATTGTCTAATAAATCATAATTCCTTCAAACAAGACAGTAATTAACATAAACAAATATTTGAATTTACCGAACAAATGCCGAATAAGAACATATCTGTAGAACCAAGAGAAGTATAATAGAGAAGTGATCACTCGAACGTTCACACAAATATTGATCACTTGTTGAGCCACAAGAAATTGTTATGTAATATACAAAAATCTAACAGCTGTTGTCCTTTGGTTCATCTAGATGTCAGCAGATAAAACATTTCTATTTTGTCAAGATTAAAAAAAAACAAATATAAGAACAATTAACAGAAACAAATGACATATCTTACTTGTAAACAGATCAAACGCAGAACGGATTTTTTTTTCGAATCTGAGCAGAACTCAACCATACAAAATAACAGTCTTACGTGCTCAGTGTGAGAATTAATATTTTCATTAGTTTTGTTAATGTTTGTAAAGGGTGGGGTTTAGCTAACAAAACGAGAAAACGTTGAAAAGCATAGTCAAACTTTAACACAAATTATCTATCGAGTATTATTTTTATATGCTAAAACGAATGCTCACTTACCTCATCGGAAATGCTTTACTTTTTTGTAGTTCAATTTTTTTATCTTTTAATTGACGATAATGTAATATAGATGAAGCAGCAAGAAGGTTTCTGCTTAAAATGATTTAATGCTGGTGATGCAAGTTTTCTTGCAATATAAACAAGCGTAAATAAAACACGACGCAATACTACATATTTTGTGGCTCTACACAATTCAGAGACGACAACAACGATAACGTTAAGACATTTTACATTTCATATCATCAAAGGAAGTTCGTTTGATCACGGAAAACCCATGTCAAACATACAACTGATCTGGCACTGGCACTAAGAATATCTTCTGATAGAGACTCGGAAAAATTCTCACTCTTCTATTGTTATACAACTTCAAACGTTTCTGAAATCCCCATAGTCCTATCAGAATGATACAACATTTTGTTAGTTTTCTTTAGATCTTTTCTGAACTGTTTCATATTTAGGCCCGCCAGAATAGAATGCATACTGGGTCATTAGCGTTATAATGAAGGAAATTAGACAGTTTTCTTAACACATACTTCTTGCGTTTATACCATTCAAACGGCCAACTTTCCACAGTTCTTGTAAATATTCTTCAGTATCTGCAATTGAAAAGTAAAATCATTAAACAAAATGATATCAGACGCGATTTGGACTGAGGCTGTTAATGATAGGCAATGAAAAGTGCAACACACCTCACACCTCTAACACCGGACTTGAGACTCAAGTCATAACCTGTGATTTGTTTTGCTAATATTAGAGTAAAGTTCTAGCGGGTTGGCAAAATAACATCTATAACATAAC
This sequence comes from Mercenaria mercenaria, assembly GCF_021730395.1. Classification (NCBI taxonomy): domain Eukaryota; kingdom Metazoa; phylum Mollusca; class Bivalvia; order Venerida; family Veneridae; genus Mercenaria; species Mercenaria mercenaria. Next base: position 42,151,933 of record NC_069364.1, read on the forward strand.
ACGAGTGTAGCAGTAGTACTCCTTCTCCATTTCCGGGGAGTGAAAAAGACCTTGACGTTAGAACATATTAGAGTTTTGCACAATTCACACACTTATTAAATATTCTCTGATCTCTCATTTACATGATTAATCTATGAAAATGAATATGCAGAACAAAAGAGAAAAAACTATGTCCTTACAACTTTATTTTAAAAGCATTATTACAAAGGCCACTGGAATTATTTATTGGAGACCAAATACAAAAGTAGTAATGTCCTTACAACTTTATTTTAAAAGCATTATTACAAAGGCCACTGGAATTATTTATTGGAGACCAAATACAAAAGTAGTAATGTCCTTACAACTTTAATTTAAAAGCATTATTACAAAGGCCACTGGAATTATTTATTGGAGACCAAATACAAAAGTAGTAATGTCCTTACAACTTTATTTTAAAAGCATTATTACAAAGGCCACTGGAATTATTTATTGAAGACCAAATACAAAAGTAGTATTCATCATTAAAAAATATTAAACGTATCAAAAAAGACCGAAGAATTATCCTATATACATGTAACAAAGTTTTGGAAATGTTGCAAGAACGATGAATGTTGTTCTAAGTGTTACTGTCGACCTTAATAAATGTTTAATGCAAGTGAGACAAATGCAATATTCTTTTTCAGTGCAGCTATAAACACATCAGCCTTCACAGATATCGAATACTTTACATTATATTACACAGTATTGGAAAAATATGAAAATGTCTTAGCTACTTGTGAAGGGTAAATATCACTACATCAGTATGTGTAATCAATACGGGTGTAGAGGGTTGACTAGCTTGTTGTCTTCAGTTTTAATGTCACTTTAAAGGCGGCAAAAATGGTTGTATTTTCATCCGATGTTTCATCTAAAATCACTTTCAACTCAAGGTTAATACAGACCTTGATGACAACATAACGTATACCCATATTTGCCACACATGATATGCCTTTATGTCAGTATGTGTTTCATCTTTTACCTGCTGACTCTAATATCCTATAGTTTATTGAATTACTTTAGCTCGATTGTAATAAAAAATTCAAGCCTGTTTGAACCACTCTCGAGTCCGCCATCTGAAAAGACCAGTACTGGTAATACATGATAATGAGTAGTCGTGATCCTAGTGGGCTCGAACCCAGGACACCCGGGTTGAGCGGCTGACACTTTAAGCACTAGACCACCGCCCCTACCCTTTTAATAACACTTTTCCGGGTATTTATCGAAAATCCCTTACCGCGCAAGTACTTAGTTTGACGTATATTTCGTATTTGACACTTTAACAGAGCGTTTTGAAGTATAAAAGGTATACTCATATAAAGTATAATTAAAGTACGTTTTATCTTAACAAATAAAAATATTAATATGTAAAAATTTAATTTTAGCAGATTTAGTGAATACAGGCAATGGTTTGTTTTACAGAACTTAAAAATTTTAATAGTGATATAATTATATATTTAAAGTCTAAATTAAAGCCTTGTTCTTTATAGAATGTAACCTAACATACATAGTTCTGGAGTACAAATTATCATCCAATGTTTCCCTGGTAACCGTTTTTCCACGTCTTTCAAAATTTAAATATAGATAAAATCACATGGCAAGAGCGTATGTCAAGAAAGTATCAATAGAGAAAGAACACGAAAGGCGATACATGTATTTATTTCATGTCTAGTTAATGCATTGATATCTTTACCAATAATGCTACATGACAAGAAGCACTAAACCTGGTTTTTAATTGCATTTAATTATGCCATTATGTCGAATAACAAATTTTCTATGTGCTAGTGAACTAGCTTCTATTTTTGAAGGCCATACGAATTCAGGTTAGCACTGATGCGCTACAAACGTTGGCAGTTTCTTCTTTTTTAATTGGTTGAATAAAATGCTTTTTATATAATCAGTCAGTCAGTCAGTCAGTCAGTCAGCCGATCAAATTAACAGTAATTTATAATTGAAAAAAAAAAGTAGATGACAAAATCAATAGCCTACTTCTGAATTCTTATTTACGAATGATTTTATCTGTCACGAAAATGTATATTTACAAAAAAAAAAAAATAGTTTTTTTATACTTTAAATTATACTGTCTTGTTATCGCTACAAAACAATACAGAAAAAAATAAAGAGGTCTGATCGTTACCAAATGATATTCACATAAACATCAAACAAATTAAGAATTGCAGAAGGCACATCAGACCAAGCTAAACATTATGTTACATATCAAAAGGAATAACTATCGTCAACCACTGGATATTTATAAAACAAATTGCTTCTTATATGTATGCTTATTATTGTATATTAAAATTAATCCTTATCATGCTGGACACAACTGATTCTGCCTTTGCGACCAGTTTAGATCATGGTCGCAAAGGCATAACCAATCATGCCCAGCATGATAAAGGTTAAAATGATTCGCATTGAAATTAAAGATATTACTCGTGTCACATTTTAACGATAACCATTAAGGACACAAGCAAACTGTGCTCTGTTGTATTTCCAGACAATAACCTTTTAAGAAATAATATATTTAGTGTCTTTTGGGATAAAGGAGTACATTCAATATATCTCCGGTAAATCCGGTGTTAGGGGGCGTGAGGGACGTTGCAACCATTATTACCGCTCATGAACAGACTTAATCAAACCGAGTCGGCCGTGTATTAGTTTGATTGGTTGCGTGTAAGCTTCCAAGATATCTTTTTTATAGATTTTGGAAACTGTTGCAACAGCACTATTGAAGTGATGTGTGATGGCCGTAAAAGGTTTCCCTCGTACTTGAACAAAGTGTTGTTATCCTAATTCTTTCGGATCATGAATTCATTCATTGAATCTGGTAATAAAGTTCCGTTCAAGCTGGCACCAGAGGATGTGAGAGGCATGAAAGGCGTTGCAATGTTAGTTCGTACCTCGCATAAACATACTCAGTCACACCAAGCCTGTCCTTATTTTGTTTAGTTGCATTCTAGGCTTCGAAGTAATATTCCTTCAGATTTTTTACCTTTGTTGTTACTTTTCTAAACATATTCATGAGACCAGAATACGATTTAGAAACATATTATTTTTGTCCGTCGACGCTATTTAAGGGATAATTTTTCAAGTAATTAAAATTTTTGTTACAAGCTACACATATAATGTTCTCTGCAGTCGACATAACCATCAAATAATTGATATAAAAGGTGTCGTTTTGCCTTGCATGTTACTAATATAAGAAAATCTATACGTCTTGAAAATCGGTCTCTGTTAACGACATGCGCGTTAGCTAGTGCGCAAGACAGCAGTTTAGCACGGACATTGACGGGCGAAGAGGTATTCTCGGCACCAAACGTGTTAGAAACCCAGTGAGTGAGAATTTCTCCGACAAGTGTATCCGTGACAGAAAATCAAAAAGGTATGGCGTTTTTCTATTAGATGTTACACGAAATAAGTCGTATTACAGCTATCATGTTCAGTATTCACACGTCAAATACTCGGTTTCGAACGGCATGCATTGATAAAGAGAAATTAGTTCCATACTGGCTTACAATTTTATTCCATCCTGATTAATTATTGATTAAAACTTGTAACTGAAATTGATACTTCGAAGATCTTATTTCTTTTTTGTATTATGTATAATAGAATAATTGAAAGACACGGGGCTAATAGTTTTTACGACTGACCGGCAAGTCATTCAATATGTGTTTACCACATGACATCAGAAAAAAACATTCTAAGTTTAATAACGGAAGTATTGAATTAGCCGGACAAATATGTGTTGGACTAGATACATGTCAATCGTTGGTACAAGTGGCAAGCAATTCATATAGAGTCAGGTAATGATAATTATCAATATTGTAAGAAACTTGCCTGGAAATCTGTTGTTTAAATACGTTGTACTAATTTTTATTTCGTTTTGTGGGAGGTTTATCTTCATGATTTGTTTTCAATTCCGGTGCAGGTTAAAGGGAAGAGAGAGTTTTTTGTACAGTGCTTTTAATATATTACTGGATGTGGAAAGTTTAGGAGCGATTGCAAAACGAACAAGTGAATCCGAAATGTCCGAAATAACGTTGCTTATCCAAATGATTTTGGAAATTGTTTAATGTTCTGTAAGGTTAAGGGTTCAGAACTTTAAAAGTAAATAATAAAATAGCATTAAACAGTCTATAGTTCATCTAATGTAACCACCGAATTAGTCGGTCATGCAATTCATTTGTGACTCTTAAAAAAAACCTTACATTAGATCTCTAAAATTTCATACGTTGTTCCTATGTTGTTGCACTTAGAAAAATCCTCCAAGACTTTCTAAAAATTCAGGATGTTTTTAACAGTTTACTGAATTGTAGCCTTATGTCCACGTTATTGTTATGAATAATGATCTTTGTGTCATTGAGCAAATGCTCATGATGAACAATTTCATGGCGGGTTACATGTGCAATAAGAAACATTAAAGGTGTCCGAGAGAGAGAGAGAGAGAGAGAGAGAGAGAGAGGGGGGGAGAGGGAGGGAGAGAGAAGGGGGGGGGGTTGGGAAAAAAAGAATTATTTTAAAAAATTCAAAAATCTTAATGCGTTCTGTTCTTTGGCTTGTACACGCGTCAGTTTGCTATCATCTAGACATGTTTTGCATGATTGTACTAAAACAATTTGTTTATATATGTACATCATATTGTTTGCATACATGATTCAGTTTCATATTATTGCGTGTTAACATGGGATTTTGTCATGTTTGTGTTAAGTGATTAAAACATACATGTATATTTTCCATGTCATTTTAATAGCCATTTTTTCCTTTTCATTTAAAACAGGACTTTACACACTTCTGAAACAGGGGTTTTTCTCACATCACTAGCAAAAGCCATCTTATTGTCCTTTTTTAGTTGAAAGAGAACAAATTGTATATTAGCACCTGTGAATAGTATATTACACAATCAGTAGAAAACGATAGTAAAATCGATAACTACATGGAGGAATGAAATAGGATTGATCTGTGGATCAGAGTTCGACTGAGTTTTAGGAATTGACAACTTGGACCTTTTCGAAGTTATTTGATATCCTCGATATAGTCCAACCTATTTCAATCGTGTATTTAGGTCTATTTATGCCAAGAACATTTGGGATTGTCTGTAATTTTAATTTGATAACATTCCTTTGTAAAACATATCTGAAACCATATCTGAAAATCGTGTAACATGAGTTTCCTCTCCTTCCATATATTTAAGTTTTAACGGTTGTCCCCATTGCTTATTTTTGGAATGGACATTTGCCCCCTAATATTTTTGTCCTATATGTCAGTATATATAACTGTATTTTTTGTTGATTTATTATTAAAATTACTCTAAAAGGCAATTTTCAGTAAAAAATGATTTATTGATAATAATTTGATAAATATGATAATTACTTTCAGGTGTTAAGGTAAATAATAGCATATTATTGAGTAATAAAAGTGCTCATAACAGTGTTATAATTTCTTAATTAGTGCAATGTTTTTAACACTCAGACTTGTTAATTTGACAATTATCTACTACAAAATTGTATAAAACAAAGACATTGTCCCCTAAAATATGATGAATGTCTTGTACCAAGTTCCTAAACAATCACTGGGGGACAAAACTATTGGGGGCAAAATAAACACTGGGGGCAAATGTCCTATCTACCATTTCAACTGGGGAGCAAATGTCCAGCAGTCCACTTTTTCATTTGGAGGCAAATGTCCTGGGGGTTGGGGGGGGGGGGCAAATGTCCGGATCCCTGTTTTAACAGTTCTTGAATATAAAAATGACTGTCAAATTGGCATTGTAAATTGATCTGAAGCTCGTCTTCGATTGAATATCAAATTGAGACAGTGCATTTTGTACATAAATGGTCACTGAAAACGTGATTATTTTTTTTTAAATATTTTGCAACAGACCATGTCACAGTTTAAACAATTTGATTAAGCAAAACGTTATTTTTTTTATTTTAGCTCGCCTAAGTCCAATGTGCTCAAATATTTGCGTTGTCTCTGTGGAATCTAGGTCAAGTTTAATATTGGGTTACCTGAAAACAAAAACTAGGACACTAGATCAAATCATGGAAAGCCCTTGCTATCACTCTAGAAGCCGCATTATATGTTTGATAGACTTTGTCAGAATATGTGCTTCTATGAAATGTAGGTCAAGTTTGAAACTGGATTACCGTGGTCAAAAATTAGGTTACAACGTCATATCATAGAAATTCCTTGTTTGAAAAGCCATGTTTTCTACATGATCTTCAAGACAGCTCTAAACAGACAGTCAGTCCGAGTCTGCTATTATTTTGCTTGATGTGTAAAAGGTTTCCCAGGTACCTAGACTCGGTATCATGCAGTATATTAAATTTCAATATAATAGAATTATGCTGAAGCCGGTGCTAGGGGGTGTGAGGGTTGCTGCTCTTTTTCATTACTTCTCATTGACAGACTCATTCAAAAACGGGGTTGTTCATTTTGATTGCCAGTTAAAATATAGGATACATTTGTAATTGGGTTATTTTAGCTATATAAGGCTATCATGGTCCTATTGATGAATTCACATGGTGTCTTTCCAGTTCCGCAACAATTAGCAGTGATTTGCAAACGGTCTTTTTTCCGAAAAAAATTTTGGTCAGTGTTTTCCACATTGTTCTCAAAGTCGTGCAGAGCAAAAGTTAGATACACTGCTCATGGTGAATTAGTAAAAAGTGTCATGCATGGCTCTCTAGTATCGTCCTCATTTTTCTTAACAAGTCTAGCATTTTGAACAGATTCCTACTAAAGGAACCGACGTGGGTACCAGTCTAGTGTTTTGAACAGATTCCTACTAAAGGAACCGGCGTGGGTACCAGTCTAGTATTTTGAACAGATCTTTACTAAAGGAACCGGCGTGGGTACTAGTCTATTATTTTGAACAGATTCCTACTTAAGGAACAGGCGTGGGTACCAGTCTAGTATTTTGAACAGATTCCTACTAAAGGAATCGGCGTGGGTACCAGACTAGCATTTTAAACATATTTCTACTAAAGGAACCGGCGTGGATACTAGTCTAGTATTTTGAACAGATTCCTACTAAAGGAACCGGCGTGGGTACCAGTCTAGTATTTTGAACAGATGCCTACTAAAGGAACCGGCGTGGGTACCAGACTAGCATTTTGAACAGATTCCTACTAAAGGAACCGGTGTGGATACCTACTAAAGGAACCGGCGTGGGTACCAGTTTTGTCGCACAATGGCTGACAGGTTTGGGACACTACTTTAGATGAGTATCATAGTGGATGTTTATTTTTACATTCAGATTTTACAAGCTTAAACAAGTATAGAAAATATTTTTTCTTTTACACGATTTATCGTTCAATTGCTTGGATATTTAAGCATTGACATCTCGTAGTTTATTTCCTGCACACCTGAACTCTAAACCTCGGTTGATCAGATGACAATAGTAAAAACAACGCGGAGGCCACGGTTATTTGAAAAATCAACAGTTCACCTATGTCTGAGGTTTTCGTGTCATTTTCCATATGTTATTTATTTTAACTATAACCGATTTTTGTATAAAAAAAGCGTGGTAGGTCAATCGTTTTATCGTTCTGGGGTGGTTAAATTTCATCTCAGTCACCAAGTTACGTGAAACCGTTCTTATAACGCATGTTTCACAACGCCTACTAGCGTAAAAATAAAAATAAAATAAAAATCAATGACGCTGAATTTTCTATTTGTCCTTGGAATCTACCACCGCCTTATTGATTATGTTTAGCAGAAGAAAGGTGCAATGATAGGCATTTCTAAAAGCCAATTGTACTTCGCTGCTTTGATATTTGGACTTTTTTGCTTGGCACTTAAAGGTATTTTCTTGTTTTGCTCTCTAGAAAGGACCTGAACACACGTGTATATGACAATTTTCAGTTTTCTTTTAATACATTTTTACATGAGTGTTTGACATAACATGCCTTTCGTTTTCATTACGTGTGTAAAGAATTCACCATGCAGGAATGTCTTATTTTCGGTGTCAGGACTGGAATTATGAAAAATGGTTAATGCATATTGAACCATTTTAAACTCTACAGCGGTGCTTTTGCCATTTCCTGGTCCGAGACGGTGCCCTGCTGTGTTCCTTTATGTTTTTGTGTTGTCCCTGCCTCCTTTTTTGTTTATTTCTATGTAAATGTCTATCGACCTGATCAACCACATATCCATGTTTTGGGGGAGACTGCGATGTTTGAATGTTGCTAATTAATGGATCTTTGTCATTGATTTTATTCCAGCAAAGTGCATGCATGTCATTTAAACGATAGACTGAGGGTAATAAAGACGTATTTATAAACAATAATCATTTCAGGATTCATTAACTCTACAACAAAAGCTCTAGTTTTTTAATCAGTTCGACATTATTCTTACCTGTTTAGATAACTGCGGGAATTTACGACTGTTTGCAAAGAAAAGAATGGTAGAATATATTAAATCATTACTGGATTACACGGTATCATGGTAAAGGTTGTTTAATTGATAGCAAACTCAGTCCTTCTGTGTGGGCTTATTAACAGGGCGGGTAAGAGGCAGATTCAAGAGTGTTTATTTCTGTATAAACATTGTATTGACTAATTCTAAGTGTTTGATGCCTGCAATAAAGCCATTAACAAATATAATCAAAACATTCGTTTAAATCAGCGTAAGCAAGTAATATAATGCAGTATATGCTTCAAATGTATTCCTCAGCTTAATGGTGCAAACACGCATTTGAGAAAAAAAGACAGAAGCAAAATTAATTTGCCTGTAATAGACGTTCTGCAGTGCATATGAAATAGAGTTTTTCAAATAATCAAAATATTACTGTATGTCTGCATCGCTCGCTAACGAAAACTTAAAAGAGTTAATCAATCATCCCCTTTCTGTATTCCTTTGATTATTTTCACTTAAAAACATATCACTTTTGCGATTTGTGCTTTATAGCACCAAGCCAGGTAAACAATCAACATAGAAAAAAATCTGCCCAGACAAAAACAAAACATCAAACAGAAGTTTAATTGCAGATTAATAAACAAGTAATGACACGGTAGTTTGAAAAGGGCCTCTGTTCTAGAGTTCATGTTGTGGAGATGTGTGCTGAGCTCTCTTGTTAACAGCGTCATGCTTGATGACTTAATGAGGCGGTTAATTGTTTGAAGCCGTAGTGTCTGTAAAACAAAAACATAAAAATACAGGTTAAGATTATATGTATTGTAATTGGAAAATGTTGAAAGCAAGAGGTTCTGGAGGTACGATACGAAAGTAACATTGTGCGACGTAACTGGCGGAATATATTTTTTCCTGAATATTTACTAGACTTATTGCACTCATTTGATATCTGCAATACGCGTCATTTCTGGGGCGACTCTAATACATTCGTGCACATTAAAGAAAACGGTATTACAAACTGTATACACTTTTGGCTCGTTGTGTTAGTGTACTGTATGCGTTTTGTCTGTTCTTGTTGCAAATAACTCGAGAAATAATACGTTATGACGACACCTAAATTAATTCTTCATATTTCAACGACAAGGTTTTCAAATCGTCGCCAACTTTGGAAGGTTATATTGTCTACAAAAATTTTAATCTGCATCAAAATGAAACAAACGAGAATCTTACAAAAGGCATACCAAAACAGTCCACATTGATCCCAACAATTACGGTCCATAAAATCTCTAAAAGATGGTTATTTTTGTAACTAATGAGAGACCACGAAAATAAATGTGAAATTTTCCTTTGTTATGGAAAACCTTTGATGTTTCTATATGATGGTATACTTCCAACGTAAAGATGTTTGAACGGCAGAAAAATGATAACAAATTGTAGAGAATACGGTAATATTTGGCCGAGCGACTGCCGACATCTCCCGATGAAATTGGAATGTTCATTCATACCGTAGCGCGTGTCTAAGATTATGTGTTAATGAAAAGATAAACAATTATAACTTCAAATGTTAGGATAACCTTGTATGAAAACTAGAAAGCAATTTGTCAGTTTGTACTTTTTTCATGGGTTTAGATTTTGCCATCCGTGGATACAAGGCTTCAAAGTGGAGTAAGAATAGAGATGAACCGACAGTTTTGGGGCCAGTTTAGATACAATTAACCCTGGTCATAAACCTTGAGTAAAACATAATGGAAAAAATGTGAGACATTTGTTTGATACAATTGCAAACTGTTACATGGTATTACAGGTGTTTGAAAATGTATCAAAGCAAACTGCTAGATTATTTTGTTATGGTATGTGAAGGTTAACATTTGTTTCCTTTTTGAACTGAGTTATTTTAACGCATTACATATTTTTCAAGCAAAACATTTGTATGAAGAAGAGCAGTATATTGCCAACGACTTATCGTTAGGGCATGCATAAATATATAACATCTTTGCTATGCAGTTCTTGTAAACAAAAAACAATACAGCTTAAAAATGAAAACAAAATGCATTGTACTTATTTTACCAGATGATTCTTGTGGTGTCAGCGCACTCACCACTACCACTATTAATAGTTGATATTATCCCAAAGAGCTGAACTGATTAAAATTCAATATTTGAAACAAGCACCTGCTTGACAGTCCATACAGGTCGTAATCCAAATTTTAATTAGATGTTTTTAAAACGATAACACATGTAGAGAATACATTAATATTCAATACAAAGCTGCCATGTCGCCGTACCTCATGAAATGTATCATTTCCTCCTCTTCTTACTCCTGTTTTTTTCAGTGCATGTCTCCTCCTCTGGAACATTATCGCACATGTGACTTTTCCTGTTAATTTTTGCCCTTGTTTTTCTAATCCAACAAAATTAACAAATGAGCTCTAAGTGCCAGTCCGCTTATTTGATAAAAACATGTCTGAAATCATATTTCGTCCTCCACCACTGATTAGTGTGAAGAAGTTAGTAGTTACTTGTAGTGAACAAATTTGTACTGGTGCAGAATCCAGGAAGACTGATAGATTGACTGCTAAAAACTGATAATAAAAGGTATTAACCACAAAACAAACTCGAAGATAGAAATAGTCATAAATTGCTGTTTTCATTATTTTTTTAATTCCTTGTTAAAAACTGTAAAGACTATTTGTCTCCGACCTCTGTAAGTTCAAACCTCACCAAGGATTGCATTTTTTCTGTGTAGGTCGTACAGCAGGTTTAGAGAATGCCGGTGGTTCTACCCAGGAGCATGAAATAATATACAGACACACTTGGAGTCCAACTTCTGAAAATTTGTCATATGACCATAGCGTTTATGTAGTATCAAACACAAAGGAACAACTACAGAAAATAAATAAGTACATGTAAAAAACGTTGTCGTTGGTTATATAAAAAGAACAAAAAGAAAAAATGATCTGTCTTTATAACAAAAACAAATTCTGTGGGTCTGGATTTACTCGAATTCAAAATAAATACTCAGCCAGCAAAATTGCACCTGGATTTATACGGTATATCGTGACAGCAGATGAGCAAAAATAGGAACCACAGGTCGTAAATCTCCCACTAAACTTTGATTAACCGAAAATCTTGATATGCAAGACATCGATATAGCGACCTCTGACATGGTATTGTTGAACCATGTAAATGTTTGTCAGATGATACCTCTGAGCCAGAAAGTTAATTACAACCTTTAGCAAGGTTACAAATCATTCAGACGCTTTAATATGATCGAGAAACAATTAATCTTAACACTTCATTTATAGGACACGAGGCTGTTAGATGTGTTTTTGACAAATGTTAGATGGAGATTAGATTAACGTTTTGATAAAGATCAAGCCACGTGCGGACTATCAAAGGCGCGCGACTAGCGTAGGACCACTGCAATTGCTTTGTATTGTAATTACATGGTATTTGAAAATTGCTGTTTTAAATACTTTGAAGTTTGTCCGTAGTTGAATGATTATTAAAATAATTACAAGTTTCGAACTGAATTTAACGGTGTGCAGTGAAATTTGTTGTCGACTTCTGAACATAAAATTAAGACACATTTTACCAACAAAATGAGAGGGGCTCTAAATTTGAAAATTTTAATCATATATTATTTAATTTTCATGCATTCTTTATTTTTCCTTGTTTTAGAAGTTCCTTACAAATTCATGCCAAATAGATTTTTTTTTGAGGACCTGTTAATATATATAGTTTTTTGAGAAATGGTATTTTTGTTATTAAAATATCTTTTTCTGAAATTATTTGCTTGACCCAATGTTATTAAACTGAGATTAGAAGTATTTGAATGCTGCTTTTTCATTGGTCAGGTTCAAAAATATTAATTGGAAATAGCCAATATGATGCTTGAATTTTGGAACTGGTCTCCATATTCATTTTATAAAGTTGAACCATATAACGTGTCGAACTCTGCAAAAAGTATTATCACAGTTGTTAGAATAATACGATTAACGTTTTATATCGCGGCTTTATGTTGTACAACAGAGGTATTGGCACTGGTAAGCTTAGAACCAGCTTTTGCAATATATAAACCCAAAGAGACTCTTTCTAAATGAAAGTCGTTTGCTTTTCGCGTAAATGGCAGATGGTATCATACCAGTATAATGTACAGTGTTTAAGTTATTCTGTAGCTAAATATCTTTTGCAAACAGCTGATCTTGTTTCACGATTTCAGGTTGGACGTCAAATACGAGTTTAAGTAACCAGCACGCACGTAGATAATAAAATCTGTAAAATGATCATTTGGAAGCATAGAATGCAACCAAGAAGAATAATAGCAGACTCGGTTTGATTGAGTCTGTTCATAATGAAATATGCAACACCTCTCACGCCCCCTAGCACCGTCAAATAATAGGCTGAGCTTTGAAGCTTGGGAGAAGGCTCGTATGACCGACATAGTACGCTTTCGCATCAGCCTACCTAATATTTTCATCTTGAAGACGTTGAATTTCTTTAGATGCTTTTTTCTTGGTGGTCTAACAATCATACACCCGTCAACTTTTAAAAACGACCTTACATCTTTGAATCTCTGTTCAGTGTTCTCATAGACCAATGGCTACTTGGGCATGGAATCCAGTACTCAGGTGTAATTAAATTATTACAGTCTGTTTGGATGTATGACAGAATGTGGTATGTAATACCAAATATTAAGCGAAATCTTTTGAAAACAGACTACGCACATTTTTGTCCTCAAATTGTAAAAGAACTTTTTTGTTAAAACCTTTCTGTGTTGCATTTAGAGTTCATTTTAGTTTATTAATTGACACTGGAGATCTCGGTTTTGCCTTGAAATGATACTCTAGCCAAATGAATAACACATGGTGCCAAAACATCAAGCTAAACGATATTCTGTCTCACCTTTTCTAATTTAAAACAACCGCATATGTCATAAGTTCCACCTACATAGCAATAATAAGTTTTTTATACTCGACCAATCTCGAGGAAGTTGTCCTTTATTTGTTGATTTGTGCAATAGTGAGCTGATCAGCCCTGCATTTTCTTATCTTTGCTTCGTAGCGAAACAATGTTAAACGTTTAATATGAATCTTCTTATTTTGCTGGCGCCGGTCTTTACGTCAGTTAACTGACTTTTGGGATTGTAAGAGCGATGAACACAATAACAGTAGGTGTTGCCGTAGTAGATGGTTTGTAAAACGTTTCTAGAATTCCACCTGAATACTATTTCTACTGCACTCAAACCAAATATTATGACGAATATGTATTTATATCCGAGCTCATTTACCTTATATTTTGTACTCTTATACGAAAACTGAATCTTCAGAAGCCTAAAGATTTAAGCCCTATTTTAGTAGGTAAAACTAGCATGCATCTATAAGATATTGTAAATGAAATGAAACAACTCGAACACGAAGCCGAAAACGTTAAGGATTGCCTTGTTGTTGTATGTCGCTGTCAACCTGTCGATGCAAGTCCGGTTCCTTGCTCAGGGAAAATAATTTTAAATCCTAGTTCCAGTGGAGCATTAACAAGGACGCTAATGCATGTCTTGAACAGGGGAGCGTACCATTTTCCGATGAGGCTTTTCTAGTCAAAATACATGGATTCGGTGAGTAAAATTGCGATTATTTCATTTATAATACGGTCTAACCTGCATACGTCTCTAGTTCATCACTGGCGTTTTCACTTTTCAAGAAAGCTTTCCTTTTAAGAGAGCATTTGTGCAAAGTGCTTTATAAGGAAACAATTTCCAATCCACCATAAAATATTTCACAGCATGAAGTGTTTTACTACAATTCATTTCAAATGAATCAAAAGCCTCACCGGGAGTTGTATTATGTCAAACAGAATGCAACAATACCTTGAATAGTTATTTAATGTAAAATTTCCACGTAATCAGTATGCCTAATCATTGTCTTCGCGGTTCACAAGCTAAATTGATGCACTTCCCGGCTCACAAATTTCTAGCATGACAAAAATCGGGATGGGTCATGTATATTTGATCACACTATCCAAAGCGTAGAGCATTAAGTTGTGCAGCAGTGCTAGAACCAGATGTTCCGTAAGCTTTTATAAAGCATAGATAATTGTTGAAACAAAGAGGCATGTCTTGAACACTTGATTCGTGTATTATATATACTCAAATCTATAGTGCATGTTCTCTACAATTCTTTGTACTTGGTCTTTTAGGTATGTGAAAGATGAAAAAGAAAACAAATCAGTCTGCATCAATCAAAATTGTCATTAAAAAAACTGGCTTACAGTTTGAGTACCTATGTTCGAAAAACTGTACGACAGTAACGACACAACACCTTGAAATTGAGAACGTCTTCTTCTGCGATTACAGTGGACCAACTATGTCTACGTTTCAAAAAAATGATTACGTCGGTTGCTGTTTCAACTTAAAAGGTATGTATATATATAATTGATTTATTTCCTGTACTTCTACAATTGTAGAGATGTTGTCACCGTTCTTGTAGATGATACGTGGACACTAATGAACACCAATATAGCAGATGTTGCCTAGACAGTTAACAATAGCAACAAAAGTCATCTTAACTATTGGAAATAGTTAATATTGCTGACTGTTTTTGCTGACATTTAATTTTTAATTTGGTCTTCCACACATCATAACATTAAACCAACTTTCAACTATAAATAGAACGTTTTAACCGTATTTTCTTGAAACCTTAAGTAAACTTGTATATATTCATGACTTTCTACAATAAAAAATTACCTAAATTAATTTTGCAAAGGGGAAAATGCAGATAATTCAAATATACGACATGTCATAAAAGAGATACCCTGGCTCTGATCGAGTTTGACGGTGTTGATTCTGAGAATTAGTTCAAGACAAAAAAAGAACTTGTTGAATACAGCATGCTTAGTTAAACTTCATTTTATGTAATTAAGTTATTTTTAGTTGTTGTTTTTGCGCAACCTAATCGTATTTGTTGAAAGGTTTTAAGTCACACAGATGCAGTATGATGAGTAGTGATTTGCTACTTTTATAAGTTTGGTTCTCAAGGCATTTCAAATATTTCAGCGTTTTAGGGACCACCATGTATTTGACACAGAAGGAGAAAGATTTCGGGAAAATACGCAACCAATGAAATGCTCTGGTGAAAGGTTTCCGTGAAAGAGCAGGAATACATGAAACTACATTATTACCTATCAAAAGAATGGGCATCTACACTGTCACTACGGTACTGAATGGAAGCGGTCTGGGAAGTAATAACTAATTATTGCTTGCAAATCTGTGCGCCCACTTCTTTTTAAAACGCACAGTCTAACATAGTTACCTTAGTAGCGGAATAACTTTACATACAGTCAAGGTCTTCTCTGTTTTACTTTTGTTAAACTGTCGTGTTGTTGAAAAATTTTTATTACAATATTATTCAAGTTTGAGAATTTTGTTGAAATTTCTTTACACTGTCTCAACCGGCATTCATTGAATGGAAACAAGTGAAACCGTGGTGACAGCTGTTCACAACCTATGTTCAAAACCTCGTCATGGAAAAATACAACATTCCACTCTAGTCAGCTTCTACTTTCAAGCTTTATTGTACGTTATTTCGATTCCTTTATTTTTGCATATGCATAATTGCAAAAGACACATACTTTCATATGGGCAGCATGCAGTAATATTACATGTGTGTTTAACATGTCAGTTGTTCAAAAATTGTTTGCGGCAGTTGTCGTAAAACCGAGTTGTGTGTGGTTTTGACCGTGTCGCATACAAGTTTATGTCAAAAGTACTTCTTTCGAAAATGTACTTATTTTTTTACGGTACTTACACTATGAAGACGCAATATGACCCAAAAGTTAAGCGTTGAGCTCGTTGTTTCATCAGGTTTTATCAGCGATACAATATGGTCTTAGAAAATTCGTATTTGGTACAATAAATAATTGACATGTTCAATTAAAAAGCAACATTATATATATTACCAATCCATTATCCTAAGTTTGCGATCGGCGCGAACATCGGTAGATACGAGAACTAGTAGGTGAAAAAAAAATACATGGATAGGTGAAAAAAAGAAATTAAACATCCGTGCCTTGGCGGTCTTGGCACAAACAACAGCAAAATGGTTTAGATTTGTAAGCCGATTAATTAACGTAATTGGATAATCCAACCAACACGATTAATATAACGTAATCGGACAATCTTGGGTTTAAAATCGAAAAGTCTGTCCAAATTTGATGAGATTAATTTATTTAATTCTTGGACTGATAAAGAGACGGTTCATCTTTAAGGAGGTTATATATCATTTTTCTTACTTGTAAAGTTTTATCATAGATTTTAATTAAACTACATTGTTAGGACTCATTCTGCACCTCATCATATGCATGTTTTCTCATTAGCAGTTCTTGAAAGTATGGACGGCTTTGAGATTAGTTACACCATTCTGAAAAAGTGCCGTCCAAAATAAAGAAGTACAAGATCCTCCTTTCGGGTTCAAATATTCAGTCAAGAGGAACTATAAACAGATATACATTTATTGTTTGATCCCTCGCACAGGCTTGCAGCTGACTTCTTTTTTCAGAGTAAACTTAGTTACACGCACGCACACATTTAATAACTTCTTTTACGAACTCCAAACGATCTTTTTTATTGGTATCTCTATCAAATAATGACAAAATCTTTTATTGAAACTTCTCACAGTCGTAATTAAACATATGGCCTATAATATGGTGAAATAAAATTTATATGTTCGTGTGTTAGTTTTAAAGAACTTTGCCTATGATTAAAGAGATCTGTACAGTTCAAGCCGGATTGAAAACATTCTTTTGGTATTTTTAGTGTGTCAGACGTTTTAAATCATATTTTAACTTAAGATAGATAGTTGCGTTGCCGTTTTGATAAAGTTACGCATGGGTGTCTATTAGTTCAAGTACTAGTATTTTTTCCCTATGCCAATTCCAGGCTTTATTCTACGTTATCAGGAAAAATGAGGTTACGTGATTACTTCCGGTTTATCAAACGTGCAGAAGCCGCTCTTATTCGGACATGTTATCAGGTTGCTGCGCATTCGCGCGGTATCGGTCTCAAAGTTGGCGGAAAAGAGAGCCGGTAGGGTCGACCAGCTAAATCTACCCATAATAAAAAAATTCTTCCCACATCGAATCCTTATCAGGATTCTAAATTTTCCCTCAAATGGACATTTCCCCCTTATTTACCGTCAGTACTGTTAAAATGATAAAAATCAGTTTTTGGTCAGAAGTTGCGGAGGTGCCAAATTATATGCTGGTCCCATCCTAATTCTGATAATTGGCCCCTATCCCCCCTCCCTACTCCTGCACCTGTGCAATGAAGAAATTGCGCTACTTCATGAGAGCAATATTTATCCATAAAGGAAGGTGAGATATTTCTCGATGCAAATTTAGTGCATTTGTATTTTTTACTGAGTAAAATAGAAAGTAATTACTTTTATGTACATAAACGTCACGATATGCATAAAGACAACTGATATGACATTGTCACGCCAACAAGTAATATTGACGGATTGGCGGATGTTCTTTACATCAGTTCCACGAGTTCTGTGTGTTCTAGATTCATTAGGGATTTACTCAGTATGTGAATTTTGAAAGTTTATGATTACCTTACTGTAACTGTTACCTTACTGTAAATGTGACAGTTGAATGAATTTAAGTGTGTAATGTTTAATCAAAGTACAAAAGAAAACAACAACCTTTAACGGTGTGTCCAACTTTCATCAAAATGTGGTAAAAATAACAACAGAAAACAAAGTATATACATGTATTTAGAAAAGTTGTTAAGTTACTATTCATTTATATAAAATCGGCTATTTTATGGTCGTTTTGGATTGTCATGAATTTTTGTGTACCACTGATGAATCAAATTTCCTGAATCCTTACAGACACCAGCTGTGCTTACATTAGGTGCCGTTACGTCATCCATCCATATAGATTCAGCCCAAATTTTCGACAGTTATGACAACTTTCTCACTACAAGTGCTTACGTATAGTCTCATCTGCTGATAAAGTCACACTAATAGAAGTAAAAGAAATGTCTAAATTTTTTCGTTCCCGGTCTGTAACTTTTGTATGAATGAATGGATATTCATATAACTTAGCACAAACATCCGCCGTTACTAAATGATATGTGAACCCCTAGCTCGAAGGTTTAGGTCACAGACGCCAAAGATGTCAAAGATTTTACTTACTCTTTTCCTTGTGCGTGCCGCATAATAAGTTTTGTATTTTGTACGCATAGATGGACATTCAAATTACCCATTCGTCATAATAATACAGTGTGTAAAATGCACGACTTAGACCCCTAAACGAGGACAATGATTTTATATCGTTGTGCCTGTTTATAGCATATAAAGATATTGAAATAACTTAGTACAAACTTTTATCTTAACAACACCATGTAATATTTAAGTATTCAAGGTAAAATAAATATTTCCTTTCCATAACTTCAGTATACATGTTCTGTTGTCAAAGTGACATTACTCACTCTCACATCTGCGTCTTTACATGACATAGCGGGGACATCCGTGTCCTGTGGATACATTTCGTTTTTCTACACGAAGAAAATTTCATAATTATAGATTACATATTCGTGTACAGTTACCAAGATAAAAAACAATGCAATATATAACACTTGTATTCATTTTAAATTACATTTGAGTTACTTGTCGCATCATTCCAACACATATCAAAGAAAAATGTGACCACATGTATAAATTCGAACAGAAAGTGAAAAGATTGTTTCAAACGAAAACGTTCAACTAAGTAAATTAATTCCGAATATTAACCCTTAGTCTGCTGTCGGCAAGTGATTCTGCCTTTGGGACTAGTGCAGACCAAGATCAGGCTGATCATGGTCTGCACTCTGCCATTCAGTCAGTATCTTGTTGATAAGCACCTCGGTTCTGTTTAAATTGAAAGATGGACAAGTTCATTATAAAAATTTAGTAGTGTAAGGGTTAAATGTACATATGAAATATTTATTCCTGTATTGTAGCTGGGTGTTTACGATGGGACCACTAGTAGCAAATTCACACTTGACACGTTTGGTCAATTTGAAGTATTTTTGTGTGTAAATCACTATGTACATTATGCAGTTGTCAGTATAGTTATATGATCAATATGTCCTTGCAATTCAATTCAAAGACCTTTCCGTATGATTTGATAAATGTTTTACAAGCTTCTTCTACATGATACAGCAGTCTTTCAAAGGCAACTGAGTTCAGAAATAAATGATTACAACAAATAAACAGTGATAGAAATAGTGAAAGATCAAACGCATGCACTTCTAAAGCCATTTAGCTTTAATTAACACTTTTTTACAATGTATATGAAACTTTGTCAGATAAATTATTTTTAAAATTTGTATATCTGTATTTGTTTTATCAAATTATTTTTATGTTGTAAGTATTTATTATATATTAAACTAATTTCTCGATTCTCCAAGAAAAACAAGAAAGTTTTTGATGTTTCTTTGCAGAACAAATAAAACTAAACATCGAAATTATCTGAAACACTGGACTTAACAGATATTCTATAGATTTTTAATGTTTTTTTCTCGCACTTGTATGAAAGCGTTTTTGCGTAATTTTCAATTTTATTACACCTTGTCCAATAAAATAACCACTAAATTTTGCAAAGCGATGTTCTGAAGCCTTAAAACTAGATGTGTAGTTCACATCGTAAGAGCCCGCTTTGATGATTATTTGTACATTAATATTTGACGTAGAAATCAAGCGCACTTTGAAGATGAAAGGTAACCGCTGATTCTACATCTATGTATTTGTTCTGACCAACCGTTAGCTGCTTTGATATAAGGTAAAGTTTCACCAGCCTGGCCACTATCCCAAGTAATTGTTTTAACAACATTACTCGGCAAACATCATCTTTTAGTAGATCAAAGGAAAGCCGACATGAGTGATCTACATTAATTAGACCTCAGCCCGGTGCCAACTCTTACATTCACATTCCGACTTTGTTTGAGTGATCTGGCCTTAAATTCAAAGAAGAGAGAACGGGTCAAAGTTTAAACTAAACAGATCAACTTCTTGGTTTTCTTTTGTAAAGAGTATTTATGGGGAAGTCACTTGTAGATATGAAACGTTCCTCCCAATACCTTATTAATGAGCTACTTCTTTGATGTTAATTGATCCTTACCGCCAGTTAATAAAGCTAGAGCAGCTCTTTTATCCTGATGATGTGTTTTTTGCTTTTTCTGTTATGATAGCGTTGATTGACAAGTCCCGCCCCTGAGATATACCAATTAGTCACATAATCACAGTTACGGAGTAATCCAGTTTCCTTTAATCCGGTCGATGCATGATTTTCATACCTGTAAAATCCTATACCACACAGCCAGGAAAAACAACAGCCGCTAAAAACATGCACTCTGTGAAGCTCAATTAGCGGCGTCTTTGATCCTAACCAGTGTACCAATATTTTTACTCGTAGGAATACATCAGTCAAATTTTGTTCTTTAATAGAAAGATAGTTTAGTTCCTACGATTCTAAAATTTGGAACCAGTTTCTAAATTGCGTTTGTGTTTAAAGACCTATAAATTTTACAATGTGAAGAAATAGTCATTAATAAATAATTAATTTTTTTTAACTCTTTTGACATGTATACAGACAAGGGGACATTTTTTTAGATTAAATACTAAATTATTTCATACATAATTTTGCTTACTACATTGACTGTGCGAAATAACAATTAAATTGAATGGGTAAGACATTCAGGTATTGTCCTGCCTAAACATGGGATACGCGTACGTTTGATCGAACGATTGTGTTCTTATCTATTTTTTTGCGGGGAACGGAGAGAAGTTAACGTCACACCAATACAAATTATGTCAAATGGTGACTTCCATCTTCTGGTGATGGAGAAAGGCCAAGGTGTCCCTCCGCGCGTTGTTTCATGAATGTGTTTGCTACTTAGTGGAACCAACGTTCTTTGTAAGTCAGCTGGACAGAATTGTACACAGGCATCAGTTATTTTTCTTAACATTAATTATACCTGCAGTCTTTGCAAAATATAATTAATTGTTTGGTAAATTAGTGACCCTCCGCGGAAATATTTGGGGTTAGTAAGAACAATATGAAGACTCGGCTTCATTTATGGTACTGTCCCCACATATTTATGCCCCCCTTCGAAGGAGGAGGGGTATAATGTTTTGCAGATGTCGGTCGGTCGGTCGGTCGGTATGTAGACCAATCCTTTTCCGGATGATAACTCAAGAACGCTTTGGCCTAGGGTCATCAAAGTTTATAGGGAGTTTGGTCATAACCAGCAGACGACCCCTGATTTTGAGATCAATAGGTCAAAGGTCAAGGTCACATTGATCCGGAACAGTTAAACAGTTTCCGGACGATAACTCAAAAATGCTTGGGTCTAGGATCATGAAAGTTTATAGGGAGGTTGGTTATGAACAGCAAATAACCCCCATTGATTTTGAGGTCTGTAGGTTTCTGGATGATAACTCAAGAACGAACGCTTGGGTCTAGGATCATGAAAGTTAATAGGGAGGTTAATCATGATCAGCAAATGATCCCTATAGATTCTGAGGTCAGTAGGTCAAAGGTCCAGGTCACAGTGACCCGGAACAGTTAAACTGTTTCGGGACGATAACTTGAGAACGCTTGGGCCTAGGATCACGAAACATGATAGGAAACTTGATCATGATCAGCAGATGACTCTTAGTGGTTTTGAGGTCAGTAGATCAAAGGTCAAGGTCACAGTGACCCGGAACAGTTAAACGGTTTCCGGATAATTACCCAAGGTTAATCATGACCAGCAGATGACCCCTATAGATTTTGAGGTCAGTAGGCCAAAGGTCAAGGTCACAGTGACCCAGAACAATTAAACCGTTTCCGGACGATAACTTGAGAACGCTTATGCCTAGGATCACAAAACTTAATAGGGAGGTTGATCAAGACCAGCAGACGATCTCTATTGATTTTCAGGTTAATAGGTCAAAGGTCAAGGTAACATTGACTCAGAACAGTAGAACTTTTGTGTACAGTGACTAAATAATTTCTGTTCCTTATGCAGTTACCGAATGCATCAAGGGGGACATTTCGTGTTCTACGAGCTCTTGTTCCCTTGAGGTTCACAACTAATTTGTTTTACTGACAACTTATTTTAAGCCTTAATAAGTATGGAAATCTACTGACCCTCGACAGAAATTTAGGGATCAGAATGCGACCACCTTTTAGCCAGCGAAAATGCTAGTATCTTCAACGGTGCGAAGTAAAATAAATAAAAGGATTCTTGAATTTTATACTTTTTATATAGAGGTTCTGTAAGAATTTGTCTTTATATCTATTTGTGAAAGAGACAAACATGGTCCTGGTGGAAGAAATGAAAAATTGAAATTTAAACACAAAACATTTCCAAACAATTAAATAACCTTGGAGTAGAATGTCTGTTTCATTTGCTGATCTATGGTCAGTCGTGTAAATCATACGCTCAGTCAAGTTCATTAAAATACAATTAATAAGTTGTTAAGTTAATTAAGCGGATTTTTTTTCTTTTTTTCTGATTAAATTAGTTAGAAAGGAATAAGCTGTTTGAATGAATTAATTAAGTACTTGTTAATTGCAAAGATTTTAAAAGACAATAATTGTACAAAAATATAAGAGTTATATTTTGTTTTGTCTTTGATATTTCAGTGTTCTGTGGAAATATTTTTGGAACTTATTTTGAAATTCGCAGACAATCTTAATGTAATCCTTACCCGTTTCGTCTTTCCGGCGTAATTGATTAGAATGTTTCTCCGAGATTCCGCAATTATCTTTGATAGTACTCATTTCAACAACGAAACAAGGTTTACACTCTTTTAGTGCTGTAACACCTAGAACCGAGACGATGTAAATGCTAAGGTGAAATTAAACTTTTACAAGATCAAAGGAATTACTTTAGTGCCTTTGGCAAGCACTGTTCATGACACTTGCCGGATTCCTAGTTACTTAGACTGCCGATAGTGTTGATATTTTAGAAATGTTTTGAACAAGATCAAAGCCTCGCCATACATCTAAAGAATCGGCTGCTTTGATAATATTACGTCAGAATCTATTTTATGTATGAGCGATGAGTATGTGTCAAGAAAGTCAGAAAACTACTAATCTATTATTTCAAGCGCACGAGACTGTACAAAAAGTCTATTTTCCCATTGAAGGGCCACATAAGATCATAATTAATGCTTATAACGGCAAAGTTCTTTGATAATTTTTCCGAATATTCAGATATACACCACTATAATGTAAATGGTACAACTATTCAATGCGTTTGAATCTTGGAGAATTATTTCCGTCTTGGGGTGGGTACCAGGAGGTAAATACTTTAAACATTTAAGTCATGCAATGATAACAAAGATAAAACGAAATTCAAATTATAGGACCTAGTAAATCATTTTCACAGCCGATCTCTTTTCACTGGTTGAAATTGTGGTTTACCTCCGATAGAAGATCCCAATTAAACCTTCAGATACAGATCGATAAGTCATTCATAATTGGAATCGACATTAAGATTATTGTAAAATTACCTCACGCGACTTTGGGAGGTCTTCCAGTTAGCACGCAATACGCACTTGATTCCGTCTATAGATATGTCCCGGATTATTATTGATGGGTTTCCTCATACTAAAGTGTACATAGTGGATTTAATACGAACTCTCAAATATTAATTGCGTCTTGGTACCAATCTGCAAATTTATTATTGTTAACAAAGGTGGAGACCACAAGTCCCTGTCCTACAACTGTACCTGTCACACGCTCACGAGACAAATTAGTTTCAGCATGGAAACAAAATGTAGGTACACTTATGATGGGTGGCCTGACTAAAATACAGCAAAGTAAGACAACATAAGTGTCTTTACGAAAAACTGAATATCAAAGGCATAGTATAAATCTGTTATTGTCTAAGTATACATATGAAAACTCTGCCCTACCACATAATTTCTTTACCCTGCTGTTGTTTTATGGAACCTGAGTATCGGTTCAGACTTTAAAGCTACTCCTTTTCCTTTTTTGTTTAGTTTGAACAATGCTTGTTTTAGAAACCTGGCCTGTTTTCACTGGTCAAACAGGAAGTTGTTGTTATATGTACAGGTTAAACACCACTAAGTAAGCCTGTTAAAATACGAACCATTAACCTGATAACGTTATATCGACATACTCTAGATTATCAGCTTTTCAGAGACATACTTACCCATCAAGAACTACATCTCTACCATAGAGAAGGAAAAGGGCGTATGTAAGAAAGTAACACTCTGTAAGTTTACCCTTTTCGTTCTTTTTAATGGCACTTTTCGGGACTTAAATGCAGATTTCGATTAAATGTTACAAATATAATATATGAAAACTCGATGCTGAGGAAAAGATGAAAGACTTAGGAGTCATTAGATTCGAACTACTAAGCGTGGGCTTATAACTGGAAGTGACAAGTGGATTAATGCAGTTTCTTTACAGTTTCGGTCCCATGTTCACGCTGCAGCTGGATGCGTCATATCGGACTAGTAGAATATGTATGCTTTCAAACAATTGAATGTCCTAAAATGATGAAAGTTAAAAAATTGATAATAAGCATTTATCGTTTGGCTGTAAGCATAAAGTAGTTGCCATTTACTCGTAGCATTTACATAGCATTAATTACATGGTAAATCGTATTTTGATTTTTAAAGCATTTTGCATAAGTAATTGACATTATTTTTGAAAATCAAGGGCCATAACTCTGGTCTGACTGACAGAAATCCAGAACAAATTATAAGGTGCACAACTTCACTTGCTTAGTATTATTCCTATGATACAGGTCAAATAGTTTTTGAGATATGTGCGACATAAACTTTTATCCCTCTTGTCCATAATTTTGACTATGTCAAGGGCCATAACTCTGGTCTGGCTGAGCGATGTCTCTAACAAAAGTGCAGGCCACAATTTCACCTGCTGAACTGAATTCCTGTAATGTTTCATAATGCAGGGTAAAACTTGGGCCCTTTTATGTATATTTTTTACTAAGACAAGGGCCATATTTCCGGTCTGTGAAACCCAAATTAAAACATCAGGTGCACAACTTCCCGTGCTGAGTAACAATCCTGTGAGTTTTATGACTCTGTGTCAAATACTTTTTGAGATATGGACGCTACAAATTCGGACGGACGGATGGCCAATGGAATCTTTAAGTGCCCCCCCCCCCCCCCCCCAAAAAAAAAAAAAGAAAAGAAAAAAGTGCGGTTGCAAAAAATAAAGAGTAAATGTGTGTACTGACCAGTAGGTATGGCATCGCAAAACAAAATGTTAGTGTTAGTGAAATTTATGATTTGGTCAGTGATAAAGTCGTGAAGTTATTCATTCTTACTTTTGATAACCCTTATATGAGTACCTAGCCTTGCTGATCACCCTCCCGCTTTGTATTATAGACGTTTCATCAGTGGATCTGGACTTGAAACCAGTATAGATACTTTTGGTTTAAGCCAGAGATCTTTTACTGTTATTGTTAACGGGAAGTGGGTGATTGGTATGGGGCTAAGGTGGAAGGGGACCATGGGGTGTCGAAAGATGAGACAAAGTTAGATTGGGGGAAGAGTACTACTAAATACTTAATTGTTGGCACTATGCCAAAATAAGTGTTCTTTCAGTTGAGGTAATGTTCAGTCGTACTAGGTTGAAATGTAATCTGCAAGTTACTTTTTAAAAAGGAACAAAACTTCTGATTTGAATTGTGAGCCTTTCGAAAGATTTAATCGCTCATCGCTCCTTCATTTTTATCATTTCTTTAATGTTAGCCTTTTGTTATCGCCTATGTAGATCTAAATGCCAACTGTTACATACTGGTGTCGTGGGCGTAATATTTGCTTTCCAACTTCACTAAGTTCATGAAGTTAGCTTTCTTGTGTAAGTCGTGGTGACCTGTGGTCTTTACAACGTTTGGAAGCCTAGGCATTATTTACTGAACTCAACAAAAGTAACGTATTTATTTTATTATTTCCTTAACAAAAGTAACGCATTTAAAAAAGAATGGTGCATTCGCCTTGTAGCCATATTAGTAGTTAAACGTTAAAGGTAATTATCTAAATTCTATATCTTAGATACTATGACTTGGCTATATAGGTAATATACCACAAAAATATACTTTGTTTTTTTTTGGACAGGGAATTAGATTATGCAAAGTCAAAGTGAAGGCAGACACGTTTAGTTTGATATATAATCATAAATGTATCAGTGGAAATTCAATTATACATATCTGTATCATTTTATGTTACATAAGAATGAAACATTCAAATTAAGTTAAAAATTACTTTTTAAAGATGTCAGAAGTCGTAGAATGAATAAAAAAACAGATATAATATCATTATGATTATAGGATTTTGTTGAATTTTCTATCTATTATTACCATGTATACTCTAAAGGTTTAAGAAATAATACAGGTGTCCTGAATATGAACGATATTGATGACATTTTGAGGGATGTTTAGCTGGTCCCATTGTTGAAAGACGATATATAGGTATATTTACGATGTATTTTTTTTTATTTTTTTTTTTTTGAAAATTACCCTTTGCCATTTATAAAAATAATGTCACAGTGATGTGATCGGACGAATTGTAAAATTGTTCAACATGAAAGTCACTTTTGTAATCCATAATTTGTTTTCATACCAAAATTTAATGACTAGATTTAAGAAATATTCTAATAAGCAAAAATGAGCATTTCCATTAAAACACGTCAATAATGACATACTGTTTGTCATCTAGAAAGAGTGTTACCACATTTGATCTAATATTTTATCTAAAGACGTTTCAGAAGTTAAATGATATATCAGAACGGTGAAACACTCGTCTATATACTCCCAGTTTATTCTGCTGGATGTGTTACCTACCTATATTATACTGTTAAAACAGTATACACGTTAACGTCATGCATATGGTTGACCATCATCATCAAGACAATACACTTTCACTGTAGTTAAAATCCAACCTGGCTCTCCTAACTGATAAATGAATATTTACATTGCTCTAAAACTATTTTCATTGCGATAAAAATAATCAATTTGGTGAGAAGAGTCAACCTTTTAACAACCGAATCTTCAAAAATGCTTATTTCAACGGCAGTTAAATTATTTCCACTGCAGTAAAATTGATTTTTACTGCACTCAAAATTATTTTACTGCAGTAAAATGTATTTTCGCTTCGGCATCAATGTATTCTTTTTTTATTGAAAATGGTTCTTTTTGATAAGGAAGGTCAAACCATAAAATTGCAATGTAAATTTTTATTTAAGCGTGAGCTTGGCCAGTGTTTGATTTAAAGAAATACACTTTCAATGAAACTTACAGTGAACACATAAATAAAATAGTATTATCTAAAGGTCGATGCAATCAACATAATTTTCATTTTGAAAATGATATTATAGAAGTTGTCGACAAGAACAAATATTTAGAAATTCTTTTTCTTTTCAGCTAAAAACATATTTCCAAGCAAAGAACTAAATTTGAAAAAAGCAAAACATTGTATTTAGCTATTGATATGCAAATAGAACCGTATTTTTTCTTCTAAAACTCTCAAACCTATCTTACTGTATGATTATGAAATCTGGGGTTATGGAAATATAGATAAATCAAATTATTAAAACACATTTTGAAACTAAACCGTTGAACTTTAAACTGTTTTATACATAGAGAGACAAATGTTCAACCATTGTCGGTTGCCGGTTGTAAACTTTGAAAATATCTTTATCTGTGTAATGGGAAACGGATAAATTTCTGAATATCAAACGATGACCTTGAGTGTTAAACAGAAATTATCCAACATGTTTATCTAATGAATAATATTCGTGATTACAGAACTCTAGTTACTGTAGAAATTATAGACTTTTAAAGCGTACTTTTGGTTTTTGGACAATGTTTAGTTAAAACTCAACATAGCGTTCTAAAATATATGATTAAATTCAGAAGAGAAAAAAAAACACATGAATTACATGTTGAAAGCGGTAACATGGATGGAATACCACTAAATCTTAGAACTTGTACATTGTGTAATTCACGTATAGGTGACGAATTTCACTATCTGTTAGACTGTTCAAAATGCTTCTAATGGCATTTCTAACATAACATCTTATGCATAGAAATATTAAATATAGCTAATTTAGCCCTATGAAAGAACTTCAGACTAACTGTACTATAAAGACAACAGTAAATTGTGTCACATTCACTGCAAATGACTAAGAGAGTCTCTCAAAATGTATTAAAATTTGGTAGCCCTATAATAAGTTTATAAGAAAATAGAGAGAGCCACGAAGTGAAATCTTCATCAAGAAGCCTGTTGGCTGTCCGCAGTCAAGATTTAAGAGACTTTAAATGCTTTAGTACTACCAGTCGCTCATTATGGAGTTGCAGCATTAGTTTTTGTTGGAGACAAGTTCAGCAAACATAAAGAGGATCCAAAGAAGGGCAATATCAAAAGCATGTGGTCGTCTTCGAAGAACCCCTGATAGCTGATTTTGACATATGGATAGTAGACTCCAAGCAACTCGGAGGAAAACCAACATCATTTGATCTTCTTACAGAAACAAATAACGAAGTGAGAGACAACATGGAAATATAAAATTTAGAGAAAGATCTGGAATACAATATGGAGTTGAGGGAAATGTAGACAAAATCAGTTTGGTGTAATTTAAGTAACGATATACAGGCTGAAAATATTAGAAAATACTAGAATCATCCAAATCAAAACATGTTAGTGTTTTCAGACTGTTCTGCGAATGAAAACCCTAGTCCAACTGGTGTAGAACTGCTGTATGTTTGGACTGGTATATAAGTAACCTCCCTCTCTCTCTCTCAGAAATCCATAAATCGTGGCTATTGTGAAAATGGCAGTGGTACAAACTTATTTACATAGGATTTTTGCAAGATATCCATATAAATGACCAAAAATACTGTTCAGAAGGGAGTAAACCATTGCTAAGCTGTTGATATAATGGAGAAAGTCAACATTCTTCCTGATTTTTTACCAAAAATATACTCTTATTTTTGTACATATTACCATTTTTTATGTCATATATACATTCTTTTCAAAACTTTGTATAGAAATGAACATGTTGGAAATTTTCACCCAAACTATGGCGCGCGAACAGCTTTGAGGTGTAAGAAAAGTAACAACTGTTATGGTGAGATTGTGGGTATTGAGATAGCCATGGATTTCTTAATAGAGAAAAAGAACAGAACATAATGTACAAGCAAATAAACGTGTTCACAGATTGTCAGGCTGTCACCATTTCTGTGTAAAGAGACACCATTTTATGAAGTAGACAATAATGGTAAAAGAAAATGTTGGTAATATAGGAGATCACTGGAACAAAATTTAATTACACTAGATACCAGGCAGCAAGGGTTTAGAAGGTATTGGATTGGCAGACCAGTAAGCAAAGACAGTCGCAGAAGGTATTATTGATAGTAAATATGCATTGACGGAAATGTGAAGACTAAATGGATGCTACTAGGATAATGGAACAATTTGTACAACAAAAATGAAACAATAGGTACATTCTCTCTGAGGAGGCCGAAAAGTACATGCAAGAAAATACTTGTATTAAATCTAATAATATTAGTAATTAGGAATTTGTACAGTAGGAGCCAATGAATTTTTGGGGGAAACGGACCCAAACACTTTTAATATATTCAACCAAACGCACAGTTGACACTGTACAGTATTCATCTACATCTACATCTACATCTTTCACCCAACCGTCGATTTCCGACTATCACTGGGCGGCGCTGTCAGAGAAACAGTTGTTAAAGAAATGATATGTTACAATGTTAAAATAATAAAAGCTAAAAAAGACAGTATGCTACAGTTAAAATGGGGCAGAGGCAATAGAATTACATACTGACTACTGCCAGCCTCTCTCTAAAGATACCGAGACTGGGGCTAGATTTAACATAAGTTGGTAGGGAGTTCCAGAGACGGATGGTCCTTGGGAAGTAGGAGTTAGAAAAGTACTGAGTGTGAGACATGGGGATTAAGTAGTTTAGGTTTCTAGTTGGAATAAGATGAGATTGATCTACTGCAACTGTCTGGGTCCTTATTTTATAAAACATTACTAATGAGTTGTGTAACCTTCTATATTGGAGTGTATTCCATTCTAAAGTTTTCAGCATTTGTGTAACACTACTTGTGTAACTGTAGTCGTACATGACGTACCTAGCAGCTGACCTTTGGACATTTTCGACTTTGCTAGTGAGGGTTTTTTGCCAGGGATGCCAGACGCTTGAACAGTACTCGAGTTGAGGGCGGACATAGGTGTTATAGGCAGCAATTTTGACCTTTTTATTGTCAGTTTTCACATTCCGTTGTATGAAGCGAAGAGTGGAAGTTGCTTTGGAAGTGATATTGTCAATGTGTTTGGACCAGTTTAGATCTTTGGAAATGGTTATGCCTAGGTATTTAGCTGCCTCACAAGTTTTTAACTCTATGTTGTGAAGTTTGTAGGGGTAGACCACGGGATTTTTCTTTCTAAAGATTCTAAGGACTTCACACTTGTCCGGGTTGAACTCCATGGACCATGTCTTCTCCCAGGTTTCTAAGTTAATGAGGTCTTGTTGCAGAGATACACTATCTGAAATGGAGTTGATGGTAAGGTATATTATGGTGTCATCTGCAAACATTCTTGCGTTACATTTGACCGAGTCTGGTAAGTCATTGATATATACCAGGAAGAGACATGGCCCAAGAACAGACCCCTGGGGAACTCCAGACAGTACAGGAAGTTCACTGGAAAAATGACCATCAACAGCGACTTTCTGGGATCGGTTGGACAGGAAAGATTTGACCCAATTGGTAATTTGTGGGTTGACACCAAGGCTTTGTAGTTTATAAATTAGTCTTATGTGATCGACCTTGTCAAACGCCTTGGAGAAGTCCATGACAATAACATCTGTTTGTTGACCCTGTTCAGTGTTATTGTAAAGTTCCTGAGTGAAATTAATGAGCTGAGTCTCACAACTGTGACCAGATCTAAAGCCATACTTAATGGTATTCTGAACCATTAGAGTATTGTGGCCAAAATTAACATAGTAAAGGTTCTAGAATGTGGGGTCGCAGAGACAGCGGAACACGTCGTTTTTAACTGAAACAGTAGGTAAGTAAACGTTACTCTAAACCGGTGCGTTGGATGCAGAGCAGACGGCAACAGTACATGGCGATAGTTTAGCCATGACCTTCCGGTCTGAAAACAAAGATCAACAAAAAAATAACAACAAAAGATTAGCAACAGCAGCAATATAATCGTTGAATTTATCCGTACAAGTAGTTGTGTATCCTGCATGTAATAAAATATACCATGTAGGTATTTGATATAATGGTTTGGCGTGTTTCAATACAGAAAAAAGTTACTACTATACGTATACTCGGATAGATGGACTCGGACTTCTAATTCAAGCCGAAGGTTTAAAATTTGTTTTACAAAATTAAACCTTTGAAGGTTATTTTGAAAATGGTATGTAAATTCAGTGAATAGTTTCATCCAATGTTTAAGTTGTCGTTTTGTGTCTAATGATGTCCGAAGCTGGCAAAAGATTATTTGAACCAGATACAAGATACAAATTTTTATTTACAGTCGGGTTGCAAACAATATAACATTAGCTATGGATAGCCAGATGTAGCCCGACCCTTTTGTTTTTGACGTGTTAAAAATGTATATACTATTGAGTGTATATTTGAAACAGAGGGCAATAAAATATGATTAAACTAAGATTATTTTCAGACTATGAGTGTGTATGGTTCTTGATTAGCCCAACTAATTCTGCGCAAATGGCTCTTTGATATATTATATAGAGACTATTAAGGCAGTGGCTACGATTACGGTACCGTCATCCTAGCCTCCGATTCTAGGAAAACGTATGTATACAAGTGTTGATTTCGCCTGTTCCTTCGCAGAAAACTCGAGTGACAAGCAAACTAAACTCATAAAATTTAAAGTAAAGAATATTTTTTTCATCTAACTTTACCCTCATCCTCGATATTGACATTATAGGGTAAATCCCATTTTCCGGTTTTAGCCACCAAATAACGCCCGTTCCCAGTTTTTCTGTGAGGAGGTATCGGCGAATACGCTATATAGCGGTAGTGTTTAAGATTATCCTTTTTTCAAGGTTTTAACAAAGAAAATAAATAAAAAAAAGTCTTGCAGATTATCATAACATATTGTTGTAATTAAAATGTAGCAAATATATCCTCAAAGCTTACTTTATTTTTGAAATTTTATCTTTTATTCTACGCTGCCGCTTCCGTGGCTCAATACCGATGGTGTGAAATTATTCGCATTTTTCAATGTTAACAAACTATTTTTGCAAAGATTTTGTTGCCGAGGTCGTAAAATAGTATTTTCATTGTGAGAAAGTAAAAACTTTCCTAAATCCTTATCTTCTGGCAAAAATAATCGCTAATAATATTGTACACAAAATACATGTATTACGGTAGGCATGAAAAAATCCCTATTTTCAGTGAAATAAGTAAGTTTACAACATCATTTATGCATGTCCTAACTTATTTCCGTAATCCTAGCCTATCCTCATATGGTTGTCTAGAAATTCGGAACTTCGGTACAGGGTTCTCCCCAGGCCAATTAAGCATAGCGCACCCGCTATCCTTTAATGACAGAACCACACAATCCGCTGCTCTTTGATCCCAATGACAGAACCACACAATCCGCTGCTCTTTGATCCCCCCGCTATCCCTTTAACACAGACCACTACCTTTAAAAGTTTACCAATAATGTAATACACATAACTGATAAAGCATGTCTAAAATTAGCCTGAAGCTACCGCTGACAGGTATTTTTAGGAGAAAAATCGATACTGTGTCACTCAGCACCCACAGAAGTGAGAAATGACGTAATAATTGTACATTGATTGGATTATGGACACAGTTGTCAGCGTCTTGTTTGAAACTTCTTTGAAACAATTTTTGTGAATTTATTAAGGAGTTTTAGTGAATATATGATGAAAACAATTGGAAATGTTGGTGTTTAACTTTGTCAAACTGTTAATCTCGGGAAAGGATTATTAAAGAAAATGTCTTTGAACTTTCAGGTGAGTAAATGATTAAAGTAATTAAATTGTTATATAGTACAGTAAAATGGTGTAAAAATACTTCAAAAAATGGGAAAAGCATGAAACTTGGTACATAACTACTTTAGGGCAAAATACTAAAAATGGATTGAGACCCACTCCGAAAAATCCAATATGGCCGAAAAATCCAAGATGGCCGCCATATATGTATATATTTTCAAAAATACATAATATTATATATAAAATTTCTATTGACACTTACAGTCATCAGTATAATAAGCTAAAACCACCTGCCTGAATAAATCCAAACATATTATATTAACAAAAATACCGCTCTTCCAACAAAAATGAAAAAAGTTGTCTCCCTTGGATAAAATGTGCTATTAAGCAGAAGAAAAGTCATAATACATTTATATGACTCAAAATTAAGTATATAATGGTAACTGGCATATCAAGAATGTTTAAAATGGCAACAGTCCTGTGCAGAAATTTACAACAATTGTAAATTAATTAATTATAAATACATTCGAACTTCGGTAACTGGAACCCACCAGGACCGACTAAATTTATTCGAATTATCGGTAGTATGAGTGATCGAAAAATATATTATAAAGGAATTTGTTTGGAACCTGACGATAGATTAATTGAAGAATGGTGTTCGAATTATCAGAGTTTGAGCAAACGAAGTTTTAGTCTGTAATGTGTATTAGTGAATAAATGACATGTGTTTCACTTTGTCATTAGTTTTCGTGACTCAGAATTTGTAAGTGTTGCTGTATTCATTTCAATTTATTTACACTAAGAGAAGTAATGACACTTAATAAAACTATATAATTCATTAATTATGTTAGTGTGATAGACCATGTGAACATCCCTGGCCTATCAGATCATCATGATTTCTTTGGGAAAAAGTCATTGCCGGTTGATCAGCGTAATCAAATTTACATTTGCATGTCCCTGTAATATTCTGTTTTTGTCAAATTGTAGCACATTGTGCCATAACAATGGTTTTATAGTTTAATGTCATAAGCATGTAATGTACAGTCACTAATACCCTGATCACTCTCAGGCAAAGACCATGAAGATCATACTGCTTCCTGAAAATTTTGACGCGGTGGGGACGGGGATCAAACTCGAAAAATGTGCAGTTCTAAAGTTCATACTGCGCGCTTTTAACATCCTTGCCAGGTTCTTACGGTGTCTAACACGTTCACACTAATTTTCTTACCACGCGCTTCTTCACGTTCAGTGTGTTCTTACTACATTTTTAGTACGATCAGTCAGATTGCACCTCTCGCTTACCATGCTTTAACCATATGCTTATCACCTTTTCAGTGCATTCGTCGGCTACTTATAAATACTACGCCATGCGCCTCTTTTTTTTTCATTCCTTCTGCAAGTTATATTGACATAATTGTGTCCGCATCTACACTCAACAACCATAAATTACAATAAACGACGACCCCCCACCCCACCCCAACGCCCCAATGAAGAAAAAAGTCTTACAGAGAGACTGCGTTGGAATAAGCAAAAGCAGTGTGAAGGATATATGGAGGTCCAAACGTCCACTACAAGCTGCCAGTGCTGCTGAGTCCATGATTATGTGGCAATTCCTGATGATGTTCGATACCCATTACTGATTGAAAACGAAGTGATTGGGAATTGGATCCAGTATTCATACTTAATTTTCAGAATCTGAACCAATCATGGTGAGAACCTGCTGCAAACGTGACAGAGATGTGTTAAGAACCGAAAGAACGTATTAATGACCTTATGCGGTATACTACAATGTGGCATGCACGTAGCATGGTCATAGCACACAAGCGTAGATAAATTGTAGTTAGAACTTCATTGACGTAGCAAGAACGCAATGATAACCCAATGACAGCGCAGTGAGCACGCCATGCAGCCTTTCCCGTCCGCACCACGCTTGTAATATGTCCTACTAGGTTTTAGTTACATCGTTACTACGTCCTTCCTGCTTCCTGATTAGACCGCGTTCTCACTACATTTGTTTTGAACATGTCCAAAATTCGACCGCGTTCTCTACACTCATGAAGACCATAATTATTAATTATCATGTTCTTATCGGAATCTACTGTATTTCTTCTACATTGTACAAGTTCTTACTGCGTCCTGCTAGTTTTTACGACGTAGTGGGAACGTGGCTGAGTGTAACGGGGTATAAATTAAGAGCAGAATCTATAATTTCTACAAGAAAAATGTGCTCTTATATCTATTTCTGGACATTTTACTGAAATAAAATTAAATTAAATGTGAGTACTTGAGGATTTTTTCTAATGAGCACAGGTACATTCGAAACACAATTTTAATACCAATTTAAATTACTAGTTTTAAGACGACAAATATTATCTATTTACATTTGTACTTCCAGTTTAAGCAGTCCAATGTAAGAATAACACTGTCTTGTCAAAGAAAACTAACCACTACAGCTCGCGCTTACCGGTGAATCAAGCTTTTAAATGCATTTTCTACATCTTCCTACAAACAAACTGTTCGTATTATATTTCTGGGGTATAAATGGAGGCTTTCGATACTCTTCTTTACAGCAAAACATGTCAAGTAGCTTGATCAACCATCTGTTCACATATAGATTAGGGCTATAATGTGCATTCCTGCATCGTCTGCTACACCTCTTGAACATACTAAAAAAGGTTGCCCATTAGGTCGGGCACATATGGGTGTCGGGT
Organism: Mercenaria mercenaria; assembly: GCF_021730395.1. Taxonomy (NCBI): domain Eukaryota; kingdom Metazoa; phylum Mollusca; class Bivalvia; order Venerida; family Veneridae; genus Mercenaria; species Mercenaria mercenaria. The sequence goes on from NC_069364.1 coordinate 42,188,070, forward strand.
GTTCTACCACTTTCCTATAATTTCAAGTCAAGATAAATAAGGCTGACCAGAAAGATCTTTGATATATTGGAACCTTTCCAATAGTTTTTGTCTCAAGTACCCGAGTCTCGTACCAATAGCTCCTCAAGTGCATTTGCAACCTCGATAAAGTCTGCCGAGGAAGACGTAATTTGTCAAAAGTGCTGAAATGCTCTGCACTACCTTATGCAAGGTAACTAAAGTTGTCGACAATCTTGTGCTTGTGTGTACTGACAAGAGTATCTGACATGTACCTTATTTCAGATTTCAGCTCACTGTTCAGAGTAATATATTTCACAGAATAGTAACTAAGTGTTGTCCATGAAAGCAACTTTTATATTTTCAGCCTTACTCTTCTTTGTTACACAGTTAGCAATTTATTACACAGACATTGTGACTGCGGGTGCATAATAAGGAACATTGTTTCATTTGATCCTACTAGCCCGTCGCTATAATCTATTCTTGCATTTCGAAGTCCCAAACTGAAAGGGGTAGTTGTACTTGGTGTCAAAGAAACTACAATTTTATATAGCAACTAAGTTAATTGACCTTCACATTCTCCATATTACTTACCATCTATAAACAAGGTTTCATAAAGAAGTCTTTAGAATTTGCAATTTTGAAGTTATTGAAGAATCCGCCATTTGCAAATGATGGAACAACATACAGACGGACAAAATGATGTACAAGAGGAGAAAATAAGATAACAAGCATGTTCTCAATTTGTCCCTCTGTCTATGTAAAATTTCTCAAGAAACAATCTCTCCTTGTTTTGAAGAAATGCAGGATGACACTGTGTCATATTCGTGCACTATTTGTCGCCATAGCAACAACATTTGTTGCCATAGGAACAAATTTAAATGACATTGGCATTCTCTGCATTGCCATCTATCCATGTACCACATATCATGAAAAATTCTGCTGTAGTTTCAAAGTTATTGCAGTATCCCACTCTGCATGGCTGACGTATTGACATGCATACAGGGGCAACCCATAAGCCCAATCTGGCTAAATACTGGTAAGGGAATAACAATAATGTTTCAATATGCTGCTGTGGAGGGAATTCAAGTGAAATAATATAAATTACATATATTAAAACAAAATATTCTTTAAAATATGAAAACTACACAATAATAATATTAAACTAAGTTTTAAAGGTTAGATTTTTGCCGTTACCATGGAAACAGAAAGAAACTAACATCATTTGAATTGTTATTTTTGCATTTGATGCAAATTTAGGATTTATTTTATTATATACATTTATATTTAGTGCATTTTGGGGGTGAATGTAAATATAATGACCTTTCATTAGAATCTTCTAAGGTAAATATTGAGTTTTGGCGGCCATTTTGGAAAATGGCGTCCATATCGGCCATCTTGACAGATATCAAATGGGTCCCATGAAAAAAATGTGTTTAATGCTTTAATAAATAGCTGTGCCAATTTTGGTGCTTTTCCCATTTTCTGAAGTATTTTGGCATTTTCTGTTACGAATTGATCGCACTAATAGTCAAAGAAGCAATTTTGTTTTTGAGTAAATAATTAAGTAATTGCATTTTTGTATCAAGATTTAAAATGAAGCAGATAATATTTTTAATGTTCCTGCATCCACCGTAGGTACTACACAACACTAATATTTTTTTTTTTTAAATACAGTATTAAAAAAAATGAATGGTATCTTTCAGTCAGAGATAGATTAATTCTTGTATTAGCTCTACAACAAAATGTTGCTGGTTTTGCTGTTGATGTTTGTTTCATTCTATTACTAATAATGCCATGGTCATTTTCTACTTTACGACTGTGAGAGGGTTTTCTTCACTGAAGAGAATAAAAACAACACATAGGTCAAGACTGATCAACACAGCACTGAACTGTCTGTTAATAATTGCCATTCAAGAACCTAAATTGGAAGACTTTCAATTTGAACATTCTGTAGAGTTGTGGCATAAGGAGAAGCCAAGAAGATGTGTGATATAAACTTTAGTGCCTTGCAAATAACTCATTAACTGTGAACTGTGACAATGAGATGAAAGTGATGTAATGAAAGTAATTTATTATATAATGTATGTGACTACTACACGCAGTTACTGTAGTAATATGATCAGCATAAGGACAAATTTGTGTTTAATAAAAAAGTTTGATTATAACACTTGTATATAGTGCCTTGCAAATAACTGTGAACTGTGACAATGAGATGAAAGTGATGTAATGAAAGTAATTTATTATATAATGTATGTGACTACTACACACAGTTACTGTAGTAATATGATCAGCATAAGGACAAATTTGTGTTTAATAAAAAAGTTTGATTATAACACTTGTATATTGTATTACTGCTTATAATTAAAAGATAAAGATACAAATGTTTCACTTATAAGTATATGTGGTTAAACTTGATAAAAAAGTCAACCCTCTTAAGCCCCTCACAAAACACCAGTTTGGCTATCGCGCGCTTCCAGCTATCCCTTAATTTTTTCCTGGGGAGAACCCTGCGGTAATCCTAGAACCTGGGGCTAGGATTACGGTACCGTAATCCTAGCCACTGCCGACTGTTAATGCCCTAGAGCTGTGCACAACCCATTTACCATGATTCAAAACAGTACGGAAAGTTTTCCTTCTGTGTGTATATAGTCAGTGATGCATATCGCATCGTTAACTTTGGAGGCTTCAAATACATATTTAAACACAATTTTTCACATGTATGTTTATCTCTATGAATTCTAGATCAAGTTTAAAGGAAGTGGCTAGAGGTCCAGTAATCAATATGTACATGTACTATCATGTACTGTATTCCTAGTGTATAAGGTAATTGCTGGTAAAAGTTATGAGTGGTTGTCATAAAGTTGTCATTAATAACATTTTTTTGTTAATAATTGAAATAGCCATGAAATTTTAACAGCGATTTCTAGTAGTATTTATTTACTCAAGCTGTAAGACAAATCCAACACTTCATGACCTAATCCATGTGTTAAATCCAAAGAAAACATGAAGTTATATGTCACGGTATGGACTTTGTCACGTTAGGGGTGAAGATGTGTCAGGCAGCCGGTTAGCTCGGTCGGTAGAGCACTCGCCCTGTAAGCGAGGGGTCCCGGGTTCGAGTCCCGGACTGACTGCACATTTTCCTCACCCTGTGACATATGATTAAAATTTATTAGTCATGAGAAAAACAAGAATTTGATAAAAGCTTCCGATTACAGCATACACATTGCTATTTATTACTAATCGAATTTGCGATCGTATTTTTGTTATAGAATTATAAATAAATTCTACTTGTTTCCTGTCACTTAAATTACAATGTATTTAAAACGAGAAAAATACGAGAGCAAACATTTGAAATCATCTCCCAGTTTTAAAGATAAAATATAGTCTCCTCTCTGTAAATACTGTTCTCTATATTCATATTGATTACCTGACCTCTAGCAAACCCGTAAGGGTTGTCTAGAGGTCCAATAACTGGATCTCTAGACTCCAGGTCTAGAGGTGCGCTTTCAGGACCCCTAGCCACTGCCAAAAAAACTGGGTTGCCTTAGATTCAAATCTGTTCCACAGGCCTGAATCATAGCAAACTCTTTTTAAAACAAAACATTGTAGAGGCCACATTTTCTATTTGATCTTCATAAAACTTAGTCTGAATGTTTGTCTCTATGTAATCTAGGTCAAATTTAAAACTTGGTTACATGAGTTGTTGAATTAGGTCACTAGGTTATATACATTGTAGAAAAACCTTGTTAACACATAAGGCTACATTTTCTGCTTGATCATCACTAGTTGTCGGACATATTCTAGATCAAATTCAAGAGTGGGGTACCAAGGTCAAACAGTATAGGGGCCACATTTTCACCTTGATCATGGAAAAACTTTATCACACTGTCTCTCTGAAATCTAGATCAAGTTTGAAGCTGAAAAGCAAGGTCATGGAAAAAACCTTGTTAACACCGAAGGTCACACATTATCTACATGATTTTCATGAAACTTGGTCGGGATATTTGTCTTTTTAAAATCTAGTGAAATGTTTGTATCTTGGTCACTTGAGTTTAAAACTTATTTTACAGTGAACTTTTGTCAGGGATGGCTTATTAGATTACTAAAAGCTACAGTGTGTTTGGATTATATAGAGGGTGCACTTTGAAAATAATCTTGTCTGAAACTGAATATGAATCACATAATGGCTCCTTACTGAAATTATTCAGAAATAGTTGAAATTCAGGATCATTATAACTTGTTAAAGGTCATAGTTCAAATGAAACATGTGTATTTTGTGAAACTGGAGCGATCTAAGGCTGTCATGTCCCTCTTATTTTAAGTGTTCTGCCTTTCTGAAAGTAAAAGCAGCTGACTTTAGATTTTATCAATATTTAGGGTGCATTTTAGTCGGCAGATTTTCTTGGTTCATGAGTTCCACTTTTACAATTTATCATTTAAAGTGGGCATGCCATTGAAAATCTTGCTTATTTGAGCCGTGCCATGGGAAAACCAACATAGTGGGTGTGCGACCAGCATGGATCCAGGCCAGCCTGCGCATCCGCGCAGTCTGGTCAGGCTCCATGCTGTTCGCTTTTAAAACCTATTGGAATTGGAGAAACTGTTAGCGAACAGCATGGATCCTGACCAGACTGCGCTGGTCGCACTCCCACTATGTTGGTTTTCCCATGGCCAACTCATTTGAATTACTGTGATGCATAAAAAGTTTACTTTTTGCACTACTGCACTCCTTCAGTGGCATTTTACCTGTTGAAGTCTAAATTTAGACAACCTAATTTCAGGAGGAATCAGCCATCAGCATGCCTCCAGCCAGTACAGCTGTTGAGAATAGTGGGCACCCAGCATCAATCCACTGGTTCCGTCATGGTCTACGGTTACATGACAATCCAGCTTTACTGGAGGCGCTAGAACTTGGTGGGGATTTCTACCCTATCTTCATATTTGATGGTGAAGTTGCAGGTATGAACTGATACATGTATATATATATATATGCTTTGAGAGACTTTTTTTTTGCCTTAACATTTTCAGTGCGCTATCAGCACTTCACATGAATATCATTTTCAACTTTAGGATTGCATTTTTAAGATGGCTTACAGCAATGAATAGGTAACAGCTTTAAGTTGCAAAATGGCAACACAACAGTGGTTTAGTAGTTTTAGGAGTAGAATTGTGTAAAACATACTGTTTTGCTTAAGGATTGAATGCTTCTGTTTTATAGAAGAAAAAGCCCTGTTTTTACTGGTTATTTCAGGAAATAGATTTGCTTCTTGTCTTTCTTTTATATTGCTCATCATGCAGGGCTGTCACTGGTACTGAATTGTATACTGATATATCAGCTTACAAATATCAACGGTACATCAATATATAAAGTGACAAATATTGACAATACAATAGGGTTATTATAATAATAGCTCGATCTGAGATGCTGTATTCGGCTCGATAGGATTTTGCCGGATCGGATCTCACGAGGCGCACAAGCGCCTGTTGTGATTCATCCTTGCAAAATCAACAAGAGCCGAATACAAAATCCCAGATTGAGCTACTATTAAATGACCCTTTTATTTTATACATTCACCTTTTTGTTTGTTGTTTTGTTTTCATTTTTACAAAATCATCAATGTTTGGCGTTGTTAAAATAGAATGAGTGAAGTTTTTGAGTGTGTTATTTATAGAACTGTGTTAGTTCATGCATATTAAACAAAAGAAGTCCGGCAACCTACAATACAAAAGGTACAATACAGATTTTTTTCTGCCTGATTATATTTACTTGTGAAATACAAGCTGTACTTTTGACAGAATTTATATAGGTATATAATAAATTAAAATATCATCTGACAGATATTGACAGTGCATTGATATATCAGCTGACAAATATCAACATAAGATTGGTATATCAACTAATCAACAGAATAAAATGTAAATCAAAATACATTTAAAGATAAAGTATACATAAAAATAGATGTAAAATAATTGTGTATCAGTACATGTATATTGCTTTGACCAAATCCTTCATATATCAGTATCACAATAAAAGATGTCAGCCCCATGTTCATGTGATAATGCCCTTTCATCTTTCCTTTATCAGGAACAAAGACAGCTGCTTATAACAGGATGAGGTTTTTACTGGAAAGTCTTGAAGATTTGGATGAAAGCTTGAAAAAGTATGGCGGGCGATTGTTTGTATTCCACGGAGACCCAGTCGAAATTTTGTCAGGTCTTTTCAATGTTAGTATTTTAAAAGTGTTATTTATAAAGTAGTCATCACAGAGTTCTTAAAAACATGATAACAACTTTTTGCACAACAGTTAATTTAGGTATAGAAGCCAGTACTGGTTCTTTCCAAGAAAGAAGGGTTCCCGTGTATTGTGCCATATGGTAGACTTAGGAAGTTGTCCCAAACTTGGATTTGGTGTTATTATTATTTCTGGTCCTTTGGGATCGTGGAGTCATTCAGTGTACTTCTGTAATAGAATTACAGATATGCCAGTGCTAGAGGGCATGAGAGGTGTTGCAATGGAAAAACATGGTATCTCTATGAAGTATGGACTTATGTCATTTTCATGGAATAGAAGCATGAATTTAGAGAGTGTAAATGCTACTATGTTGGTTGTTCTGTATATTTTCAGGAGTGGTCTGTTGAAAAGTTGACATTTGAACAAGACCCAGAGCCTGTCTGGACTGCCAGAGACAATGCTGTAAAGAAGTTGTGTCAAGATACAGGCGTAGAATTTGTCGAGAAAATCTCCCATACTCTTTGGGACCCTAAAGTGTGAGTATTTAATGTTCATCCTATTTGACATAGATGATTTCGAAAGCTTCAAACATCCTGACCAGGATGCCTGAATAGCTTAACTGGTATATAACACAAAAGTTGCAGTAAAGAATGTCTTAGGAATATCTCTCATACAAGCTGTATGACCTCCATTCAGAGAAGTAGGAAACCCGCCTGCTGAAATCATTCGTCCTCCACCTCTGATTCATGTGGGGAAGTTGGCAGTTTCTTGCGGAGAACAGGTTTGTACTGGTACAGAATCCAGGAACATTGGTTACGATAACTGCCTGTGTTACATAATTGAAATACTGTTGAAAAACAGTGTTAAACCCAGTACAAACAACGAAACAAGAGAAGTAGGTAGAAGGAAGTTTGGCTAACAAATTTGTTTCATACAACAAATTTTTTACCCACAGTGATGTATAAACCTGTGACAAAAGGGGCTTGTTTTTAGCCTGAATAGAATTGTTTCCCTCTAGCATTTACACTCATAACTTAAACTCGTATACAGTCAAACTTTGTTAACTCAAACTCACATTATTCGTTCACCACCCTTCTCTCGAACTCGTCGTCAAGTCTCGGAAAAATCCTGTATAATGAATTTTGTTCGATAACTCAAACAACCGATCACTGGCACAAATTTTGCTGGTCCCGTCGAGTTTGAGTTAACGAAGTTCAGCTGTAAGGTTGGTAAAGTGAGGTGGTCTCAGTTTAACAAGTGCTTTTTTTGGAACATATTTGACTACAGTTAATGTGACTGCAAGTAGAAAATCTGTGATGCAATGTGTATGTTTATAAGAAAAAGTTGAAATAACCACAGAGTCTTGTTTGCTTCACAGAATTATTGAAAACAATGGCGGATGTCCCCCTTTGACATATATGTTGTTCAATCAAGTTGCTACGATGGTAGGAGATCCACCACGACCAAGTGTTGAGCCAGACTTTACCAAAGTCAGTATGCCTGTCAGTGGTGATCATGACAAGAAATTTGGTGTCCCTTCAATGGATAAGTTTGGTAAACAGTTTTTAAGCAAGAAATATATATTATTATATTATACCAGATCTATATAGCACCTTTTTCATGATTAACAATTTCAAAGACGTATTAAAAAGTGCAAAGGCAGCCACTCAGGACACCAAATTCATCCTCTACCAGCACAGACACAGAGGAGAGAAAGCCCCCGGAACAGAGAGAAGTTGTTTTAGATACAGGCCTGTCCGACTAACTTAGCCTAGCTCTTTGCAAATACTAGGCAGTCTGGTTCTTTAACGTGCCTGGTGTATAGCACCAATACACCCATAGCCGCCTTTTCTGGGAATGACCAGCACTGGCCACCTACTTAGGTTGGAGACACTCAAGAGCATCTCAGAAATTTCCTGTGCCTGGACCGGGATTAGAACCCCGGGCCTTTGGATTGACAGTCAAGCGTGTTACCACTAGACAAACTTGCCACCTATAAGTGCTGGTGTTTTCTGTGTCTTTTATTTGTAACCTAGAAACCCACAGTGGCCCAACATCAGGCCAATGTGAAATGTTTGCTGGGCAGATATTGTAGATTTATATCAGTCAAGTGAATTTTATTTCAGTGAAAGGTATTTTTGTTGTGTGTATTTTGTTAGTACAATTAAAACCTATATAGACCTTACATCAGACCAATGTGAAAGGTTTGTGGACAGATAATATCGATCGAATACCATTCAAGTGAATTACAATTACTCGCAAGGTGTTTTTGTGTTAATTTGTGTGTCTTTTATTAGGATTTTTCTACTAATTTCAGGAATTTCACCTGAATGTGAAGAGCAAAATGATCGAATTAACAGTTGGAAAGGTGGGGAGACACAGGCACTGCGGCTGTTTGCACACAGATTACAAGTGGAGGAAATAGTATGATCTTGAAGACAATTCTGTCAATAACACAGTTATATAAATTAATAAGACTTACTTTATATGTCTTCAGGCAGAATCTTTTCAGACCAATATAAACTAAAGGGTTTTTAGCTCACCTGTCACAAAGTGACAAGGTGAGCTTTTGTGATCGCGCGATGTCCGTCGTCCGTGCGTCTGTGCGTCCATAAACTTTTGCTTGTGACCACTCTAGAGGTCACATTTTTCATGGGATCTTTATGAAAGTTGGTCAGAATGTTCATCTTGATGATATCTAGGTCAAGTTCGAAACTGGGTCACGTGCCCTGAAAAACTAGGTCAGTAGATCTAAAAATAGAAAAACCTTGTGACCTCTCTAGAGGCCATATATTTCACAAGATCTTCATGAAAATTGGTCAGAGTGTTCATCTTGATGATATCTATGTCAAGTTCGAAACTGGGTCACGTGCCGTCAAAAACTAGGTCAGTAGGTCTAAAAATAGAAAAACCTTGTGACCTCTCTAGAGGCCATATATTTCAAAAGATCTTCATGAAAATTGGTCAGAACATTCACCTTGATGATATCTAGGTCAAGTTCGAAACTGGGTCACGTGCATTCAAAAACTAGGTCAGTAGGTCAAATAATAGAAAAACTTTGTGACCTCTCTAAAGGCCATATTTTTCATGGGATCTGTATGAAAATTGGTCTGAATGTTCATCTTGATGATATCTAGGTCAAGTTCGAAACTGGGTTGCGTGCGGTCAAAAACTAGGTCAGTAGGTCTAAAAATAGAAAAACCTTGTGACCACTCTAGAGGCCATATATTTCATGAGATCTTCATGAAAATTGGTCAGAATGTTCATCTTGATGATATCTAGGTCAAGTTCGAAAGTGGGTCACATGCTGTCAAAAACTAGGTCAGTAGGTTAAATGATAGAAAAACCTTGTGACCTCTCTAGAGGCCATATTTTTCATGGGATCTGTATGAAAGTTGGTCTGAATGTTCATCTTGATGATATCTAGGTCAAGTTCAAATGTGGGTCACGTGCCGTCAAAAACTAGGTCAGTAGGTCAAATAATAGAAAAACCTTGTGACCTCTCTAGAGGCCATATTTTTTATGGGATCTGTATGAAAATTGGTCTGAATGTTCATCTTGATGATATCTAGGTCAAGTTCGAAACAGTGTCATGTGCGGTCAAAAACTAGGTCAGTAGGTCTAAAAATAGAAAAACCTTGTGACCTCTTTAGAGGCCATACTTGTGAATGGATCTCCATAAAAATTGGTCAGAATATTCATCTTGTTGATATCTAGGTAAAATTTGAAACTGGGTCACGTGCCTTAAAAAACTAGGTCAGTAGGTCAAATAATAAAAAAACCTTGTGACCTCTCTAGAGGCCACACTTTTCATGGGATCTGTATGAAAGTTGGTCTGAATGTTCATCTTGATGATATCTAGGTCAAGTTTGAAACTGGGTCAACTGCGGTCAAAAAGTAGGTAAGTAGGTCAAAAGTTATTAAAATCTTTTGACCTCTCTAGAGGCCATATTTTTCAATGGATCTTCATGAAAATTGATCTGAATGTTCACCTTGATGATATCTAGGTCAGTTTGGAAACTGGGTCACGTGCGGTCAAAAACTAGGCCAGTAGATATAAAAACAGAAAAACCTTGTGACCTCTCTAGAGGCCATATTTTTCATGAGATCTTCATGAAAATTAGTGAGAATGTTCCCCTTGATGATATCTAGATAAAGTTCAAAACAGGGTCACGTACCTTCGAAAACTAGGTCAATAGGTCAAATAATAGAAAAACCTTGTGACCTCTCTAGAGACCATATTTTTCAATGGATCTTCATGAAAATTGGTCCGAATTTTTATCTTGATAATATCTAGGTCAAGTTTAAAACTGGGTCACATGAGCTCAATAACTAGGTCACCATGTCAAATAATAGAAAAAACGACTTCATACTCATAACTGGGTCATGTGGGAAGAGGTGAGCGATTCAGGACCATCATGGTCCTCTTGTTTTACTATTATGTTACTCGAACTGGTGTCTCTTTTTCATTCCCAGGGTTGGCAAAAACCCAGATTTTACTTGTAAAACCCAGCCCAGTGGGGAAAACCCGGGTTTTAATGGGCAATTTAATTCTGCGAAATAGCATGTATCATCATACATTGTTGAATTTGTAGGTACAGAAGAGGTATGATACTGTGAAATCATTAATATCTGTTGGGGATTAATTTTCGTGGATTTCGTGGTTGAGTCAATCCACGAAATTTAATCCCAACGAACAAGTAAAATTCCCATTCACTTTATGTTCAAAAGTTGTAATTGCCATTTTGACCAAAACCACGAAATTTCATGCCCACGAAATTAAATGATTTCACAGTATACAGTAAGTTAATATATTGATACAAACTGGCACAACAATAAATTCAATTAAATAATACACAAAGTGGCACATTAGCATAGCTGTTGGCAATAAAATTTATATATACTGTTTAGAAGACTTTTTAAATCATTATCATGTAAAAAGGAGTACTGGTTGGGAACCATTTTCCGGACAGGACCAGTTTCCGGACACATGTAATATTTCGGGTTTATTCGTTGTATTTCATTAATTGTTTCATCTAGATCAGTTAGATTTTTTTTCTATATGTCGACAAAAAATCACTATTTGAGAAGCCTGTTAAATGTTTGTGTTTTTTTAGATAATTACCTGCATCATAAAACAACTTTCTGACTTACGGCATTGTAATACATTGCGCATGCCAGTGTTCACAAATCGGGTTACAGTGGAAGAAATCATCAAACTACATAATGATTGTCCCGATTAACATTTATCAACTTTTAATTCCGCTAAAGAATGTTAATCCGATGCAGGTTGTCGATTGTTTGCACTAATTTATTCTGTATCTATTGGAATGATTCAAGATGTGTATTTAAGGACGAAATTCAGTTTTTTATAGTCAACCTCTATTGCTTTACGTTCTGGTATTGATACGTCGGGTTTATGTTTCTTGGCAATTGTTGAAAGTGATGAATGATTATAAATGTGTTAGAAATAGTTTTTTAAATTAACTTATTTGATATCCCAAATTAACAAAAACACGTCAAATTGTTGTCCGATACTGGTTTACCTGACGGAAAAATAACTTTTTTAGATGACCCATTTAGCCCTATACAAAAACCATATTTTACGTCTACAACGCATGCTGATTACAACATCAGATGTGGAAGAGTGGAAGATTTGTAGTGTTGACTTACAATTTATGTAAAAATGTTTTGGTTCAGGAAAGATGGAGCCGAAATTGAAAAGTGTCGGAAAAAGTTCCAACATTAAATTAGTTGTTGGATTTAATGTTTAATTTCCGTATTACCCACTTTTTGGGTATTTGGTGTGTTTTCCGGCTCGGTAATTGCAGCCAAACTGTGTCATTCTACATCTCTGTATGATATTTGTTATCGGTAGACAATGTTATTTTCTGTCTGATATTGTGCATTTCAATTCTAAAAAGCTAAGTTTTGAGAACCATTCAATGTAGTCTTTGATTGGGGTGTCAGTACTGGATACTCTGAAACAACATCAGATTCAGAGATTGAGACTTGTCCAAACTCAGTTTGAGACCTCAAGCACTGAATTGGTCACAAGATTATGTCTGCATAACACTGACTGATTACTGTAGCCAATGTAGGTCACTTTTATAACAAAAACTTGTACATCTAAAGAAATACTTGTTAATCAGTATACATTAAACTGAGTTGTTTAAGTCACTTTTAACTGCTAACGTCGTACTTCTTATTGATAAGGTATAGCTCAAGCTGTGTACAAATTTTATATGTTGAGGAAGCATTTGTACAGGCTTGCCCTAAGTTGTTGCTCCTACCCTAGTGTATCCCAGACCCTAAATTAAGCTATAAAGGGTACTTTTCATCAACCGTATGATAGTAGTTATCTGCATGCCTTTATTATAAACACTTTCTGTTTCAGGCATTTAGCTGTGGAAATGTGATGCCAAATCAGAGTTTCCCGGACTTGGTCGGTCCTCCTCTTAGTATGAGCGCTCATCTCAGATTCGGATGTCTTTCTATCCGTAAACTATATTGGGCCCTCAGAGATGCTTACACCAGAGTAAGTTGGTGTTCAAAAGTACATCTTTTTGAAATTGTTGTTCCTTGAAACTAACTTATTTTACACTGGATGAAAAAAAAGTTTTTGAATAGAATAGAAAACCTATCGTGATATATCTCACATAATTACAAAATAATCTTACTTTTAATGTTTCAGGTAAACTTAGACAAGCCTTTCACAATATCAGTAGTTGGACAATTGATGTGGCGAGAATACTTCTACACAATGTCTGTCAACAATATTAATTACAACAAAATGGAGGGCAATCCCATATGTCTGAACGTTCCATGGTATAAAGATGATGAGAAATTGAAGAAGTGGGAAAATGTAAGCAATTGAAAAGTGTAGTACGTTGAAAGATAAAACGTAAAATGGGACCAAACACTACAGCATCTTGTTGTTTGTTTTTTTTAGCACAAACTTGAAAGATTGAAAGTCAACCAAAACTGTAGAATAAGTATATAAGTCTGTCATGATTGTGATAAGGAAGAACAAATGACCTTATTGAGGTCTGTCTTGTATAGTTGCTTTATTCTAAGAAACTCAGTTTTAGAACTTAATTTTTGTTTTTCAGGGCGAGACAGGTTACCCATGGATTGATGCCATCATGAAACAACTGAAGCATGAAGGCTGGATACATCATGTAGGGAGACATGCAGTGTCAACATTCCTTACAAGAGGGGATCTCTGGATCAACTGGGAAGAAGGACTGAAGGTCAGACATAGGAAATATTCTTAGCAGTATAACCATATTTATTATATACCTTAGGCTACATGTATATAAATTTTGTCAAAAACACGGCTTGTATTTTACAAGTAAATATGAACAGGTGGAAAAAAAACCCGTATTGTACCTTTTGTATTGTATGTTGCCAGACTGCTTTCATTCAGTATGCATGACATGACACAGTTCTATAAATAGCGCGCACAAAAACTACGCTCTGTTCTATTTTAACATCAATAAACTGTTAAAACATTTAAGACTTCGTTAGATAACAAAACAACAAACAAAAAAGTGGAGGTATATGATAAAAGGGTTATAATAATAGTAGCTTGAGTGTAGGATCACACTCGGTAATCCGACCTGGCAAAATTCACTAGCGGAATACAGCATCCCAGATCTAGCTACTGTTATTATAACCCTATTATATTTATTTTAGGACTGGTCCTTATTTCAAATTTTTTACCTTGTTTTGTTTCAAAATCAAGTTTATGAAATAGAATAGTCAACAGTCTTTAGTGAAAACAATGAAATTTTGCAGACTAGAATTAACAGAAATCTTCAATTAAGGAAAGATTAGGATTTATTAAAACAACTGTGTTTGATATTTTTTTTTAACATGGTTTATACACAACTGTATCACTGTATCAAATACCTGTATGTCACCCAAAAATAGCTTTTCTTTTAAACTACACTAAAATTGTGAAAAGGCAGTTTTTTTGTAGTTTTTTGACAATTTGATGGATGGTTGTTAAAAAATATAGAATTTATCAGAAAAAAAGAAGCAAAAGCCTGAAAATTATGAATATTGAAGGTACCAAGAATTTAATATGATTGAAGGAAATTTAAACTGAACTTTCCCTTCAGCTTCATGTAGTAAATTTGGGTTTTTATTTAAGGTATTTGATAAGTACCTTCTGGACGCGGATTGGTCAGTGTGTGCTGGTAACTGGATGTGGATGTCCAGTTCGGCCTTCGAGAAAGTACTCAGCTGCCCAAAATGTTTCTGTCCTGTACGATATGGAAGGAAAATGGACCCTAATGGTGAATACATCAAGTAAGACAATGTTTATTTCAGCTCCTAGCCATCTTAGTATCTCCATATTGGGGTGTGATGAGTACCCAAGTTTGCTAACTTTGAATCACTTTCTGCTCACTTCACCTGCTTAGGTCTTCATATGAGGCAGCCATCCATCTGGATTGCAGATTGTCGGTAGTTCTACGGCTTGTGCCTAAAATAATGCCCAGTGTTGAACCTTGGGTCTTGTTCCACCATACAAAGCTGGAAAGTCACTGTATGACCTAATTTGCATTGGTGTTTCGTGAAGCCGAACAAACAAACAAGCCTCCAAGGCAGTGAATTTTATTATATCATCTGGTATCAGTGTAATTTATTCTTAGCACTTTGCATTTTTGTACACCCAGATACAAAGTGTATGGAGGCTGTTTTAAATGGAGTCATAGATGTCCATTCTTCTGTCTGCCCACGTATGCTCTGTATTTTCTTAACAGCTGGGAATATAAAAACCTTGCCATAGTTGTTAACAAATCCAGAGGACATGAGCACAATCCTGGTCACAAGGTCTAAGGTCAACGTCATACTTGGAGGTCAAAGGTGAAAAGCTTAAGTTTGTGTCTGCTCCTTACCTTCTAAACTGCTTGGAAGATTGTCGTAAGACTAGCTTAAAAATATTAAATTTTAACTCTTCATGACAACATGCAGAATATAAAACCTGTGTTTTTATTGAATTGCTTACTTTTTTCAAAGCAGTTATAGATCATATGGTGACTTTCCAGTTTTTGATGGTTGAGGAATACTCCATATGCCCCTCTAGGATGTATTTCGTCTCAGGTGGACACCTGGGTAGAACTGTCTACCTTTTGTAAGCTAGCTAGATTTTTTTTTATGTAAATTCATAAAAAGCCCATCTGACTTCCTAGCAGAAAATATGTTAAAGTTGAAAAGTTTATTTCATTTAATGTAGTATTTTCCAAATTTCCTCCATTACTTCTTAACAAAAAAAAAAAAGTTTTGATTTATTTGGTTACTCTTTTAGGCGTTACCTGCCTGTATTGAAAGACATGCCTACTAGGTATCTTTATGAGCCGTGGAAGGCACCGAAAGCAGTCCAGAAGAAAGCAAACTGTATCATTGGCGTTGACTATCCACTGCCCATAGTGGAGCACAACAAAGCTTCAAAGGAATGCTACAATATGATGATGGAAGTGAAGAATAAACTGGTACAACAAGGCAAAGGTATTTTTGTGTTCTTCATAAAATTACCATTTATTTACCTGATATCCTGTCAAGTTAAAATGAGGCTGCATTAAAACTTATTGAATATCATTGTCAGTATAGGCTACATGTATATTCTTTAGAAATATTTCTGTTATTATGGAATGGAACTTCTTTTGTACAAGGAGTTAAAAACTGCCATTATTGTAAGTAGAAAGGATAGGGGCTCAGCTGGAGCATGCAGTAATATATAATTTGAACTTGGTGATAAGACTGTGCACTTCAAAGCTATGTGTCGAGAGTTTCATCACCAGCTTCACAAACTGGAATTATTAACAGTCTTTAGAATATTACTTTTTATAGTGGTTTCATTGTTTGTATTGTATGCTGGTCTCTATCATGTACTATCCTCCAAACATGAGGTACATTACCTCTTGCAGAGTCAGACGTATAATTTAATATCAGTTAATTTTGTGGTTTTGTCCAAAAATATATATTCAAGGGGGATTGAATTTGTTGTTTGCTTAATTGTAAAGATATAATAAAAGGTGAGTGTTTATTGGGATTTAATTTTGTAGATTGACCCAGCCGCAAAATCTGCAAAAACTGGTCACTCGGGAATATTAATGATTTAAGAGTAGGTTATAACCACTGTTTTTAAACAAAGACAAGACCTAGGGAAGATGGGATTGAATTTAAAAAACACAATGACATTTTCTTGTAATTCTAAGCCTAATAAAACAACAAATATGCTATCACTACACCACCTAAAAGGTAGTTATCTAAAGGATATCTTAAACAAATTTTATTTTACCTGTATTTGGTGGTAGAATGGTCTCATATGTTATTATTTTGATGTTTCAAACATTAAGCACTGCAAACCGACAAATGTTGAAGATGGTGGGTATATAATTATCATATCTGATTATTTACTATGTTACGCGCATATAGCCAATCTGCGCATTTGGTAAATTGCGCAGCGCAAATAACCAATTTGTTATCTGCGCAATGATTTGTAAATCGGGCAACCGTATATATTTCTTTTATGCGCAGGGCAACTGTCTTGCGCGTTTGGTAAATGAGTCTGCGCTTTTAACATATGGATGATATCTCCCGATAAAATTGAATATCATTAGAGTGTTAGACTTGTAGGCCTACCTGACGGTGATCAGGCACGCGTAAAGGTGTGAATTTGTAAAGAAAAAGAAAACCATTTTTTAAAGTAAATGAGCGTATTTATGCGGTAATTTCTCACGTCCCTGGTAGTTTATGGCCTATAAATTTTTGTTGACGACGGTATTAAGAGTCATTTGTCATAGGTGTTGAAAAACGTTAAAATGATACAAAATATCCCAAGTATATTTAATAACACAAGTATTTTTTTATTTATTTTTATACTTTTTTTTTTAACTTTTAAACGCCGTAGCCTGTGCGGGATGTCGATCCTGCGCTAATAGAAAATCTGGAAATTACTCTGATAATATGCATATCTGCCATAAACCATGCTAACTTTTACATTGTTTAACAATTACAGACTGATATTGCAAATCTTGGTTTTAAAAATGTGTCATAAATTTATTTCAGCATCATTAAATTCATGGGAGTCAGTCACCTGGTTTCAATACCTGCAATATGATACAATATGCAATAAAACTCAAACATGCGTGAAGGTGTGATTTCCTTCGGATAGCCACATCGTCCTCTATATTCTTTTTATAACTAAAGTAATTTACTTCATTCGATCACACGCAGTCATTTTATACCGAATATAGAACATAAAGGAGACTTACATAACAGACTGAATTGCCACACACTTACCACATTTCACCATATCGCTTTTCTTTTCATCATATTGAAAAAGCGCAATTCTTTTTACCGACGTTAGCATATCTCTTGACATGACCAAGATTAAAAATAAAACAAAATTAAGCAGAATAAAAAGACGAACTTACAGATCTTTTATACTTATATAATTGTTTAATGTTTTATAGTAAGATAAATAGAATGAATAACTAATAAAATTCCTCAAAATGTGAACGAAATTTTACATTTTATAGGTGTGCAAGATGTGTGTCCTGCGCTAATAGAAGTCTGAAAATTACTCCAATAACTTGAATATCTTTTATAAACCATTTTAACTTTTACTTCGTTTTTCGATTACAATCTAAAAATGTAGCTTTTGAAAATCTGAATATAATGTTTCATCCGTAGCCTGCGCGGGATATTGTTCCTGTGCTAATAGCAATTTCTGAACTGACGTTGATATTTGCAACATATTTCAATTCTAAAAGATACTATTTATGTAACTTCATAAAAATGTTTTCGGAGTAGAAAAAAAAATAGAAAGAAGTGTGATTTCCGTCAAAACGAGAACGAAATATTACATTTGTTATCTGTGCAAGATGTGTTTGCCCTGCGCTAATAAAAAATCTGGAAATAATCCTGATAACTATGATATCTTTCATAAACCATGCTAACTTTATCATTGTTTTATGATTACAGGCTGAAATTGTAGCTTTTGCCAAATGAAAATTTTGTTACATCTGTATCCTGCGCGGGATGTCGGTCCTGCGCTAATAGCAAATCCTGAAATGACGTCGATATTTCAAACATATTTCAATTCTAAAAGATACCATTTATGTTACTTCTTAAAAAATGTTTTCAGAGTAGAAAATAATTAGAAAGAAAAGGGGTTTTCGTCATAACGAGAACGAAATATTACATTTGTTATCTGCGCAAGAGTTTAAGTAAACATAGTTTATGAGAAACATTCAAGTTATCAGAGTAATTTCCAGATTTATTATTAGCGCAGACACACATCTTGCGCGGATAAAAAATGTAATATTTTGTTCTCGTTATGACAGAAATGACTCTTTTTCTATTCATTTTTCTACAGTATTCATTTGAAAGTTACATAAATGGTATGTTTTATGAATGAAATATATCTGAAATACAGTGTAATTTCAAACTTTGCTATTAGCGCAGGACCGACCTGCCACGCTAGTTACAGGTGTAACATTATAGATCCATTTTGATTTGTAAAAAACCCTATAGTTTTAGTCTGTAATCGTAAATCAAAGTAAAAGTTAATATGATTTATAAAAGATATTCAAGTTATCAGAGTAATTTCCAGATTTATTATTAGCGCAGACACACATCTTGCGCGGATAAAAAATGTAATATTTCGTTCTCGTTATGACAGAAATCACTCTTTTTCTATTCATTTTTCTACAGTATTCATTTGAAAGTTACATAAATAGTATGTTTTATGAATGAAATATGTTTGAAATACTGTGTAATTTCAAACTTTGCTATTAGCGCAGGACCGACCTGCCAAGCAAGTTACAGGTGTAACATTATAGATCCACTTTGATTTGTAAACAAACCCTATAGTTTTAGTCTGTAATCGTTAATCAAAGTAAAAGTTAATATGATTTATAAAAGATATTCAAGTTATCAGAGTAATTTCCAGATTTATTATTAGCGCAGACACACATCTTGCGCGGATAAAAAATGTAATATTTCGTTCTCGTTATGACAGAAATCACTCTTTTTCTATTCATTTTTCTACAGTATTCATTTGAAAGTTACATAAATAGTATGTTTTATGAATGAAATATATCTGAAATACAGTGTAATTTCAAACTTTGCTATTAGTGCAGGACCGACCTCCCACGTAAGTTACAGGTGTAACATTATAGATCCATTTAGATTTGTAAAAAAAACTCTATAGTTTTAGTCTGTAATCAAAGGCCTACTCTTTATTCAATCGATTTTGTACTATAAAATAATAATAATAATAATAATATAGATAAGATCTGTAAGAATTTTCTTTTAATTCTGTGACTTTTTTATTTCATCTTTTATCTTAGACATGTTGAGAGATATGCTCCAGTTGGTAGAAAGAATATTATTGGGAAATTTCAAGATATTTCAATATAATAAAAACGATATTTTGCTAAGTGTGTGCTCGGGTGAAGTAGAAAATTATAAAAATAGCCTAAAACATACCAGGGGACGACGTGTGCAAGCTGGAGGAAATCACACCTTCACGCATGTTTGGGTTTTATTGCATCTTGTATAAGATTGGAGGTATTGAAACCTGGTGACCGACTGCCATGAATTTACTGATGTAGAAACAAATTTATGACACCTAATTTAAGTACCGAGATATTCAGCATTTGACATCTATATTTATTAATAAATTGACCAACTGCATGATTTATCAAACACAAAATGCAAATTTCTGATATATAAAGTTACATTTGTTATTTGCGCTGCGCATTTGGTAAATCGGGCAGGTTAAATTTATCCTGCGCAACAATTGGTAAATCGTTGCGCATATAACCAACTTACAAAAATTTGTTATATGCGCTGCGCGTTTGGTAAATAGCGCAGATTGGTTATTTGCGCTCAACAACTACATGTTTCAGACATCCAGCATTGCAGACTGACATAATTATGTGAAAGACATAGGGTATATAATTATCACATGATTATTTTCAAGTTTCAGTCAGTTGAGCAGATGGACAAATGTTGAAGACATTGGGTATATAATTATCGCATGATTATTTTCAAGTTTCAGTCAGTTGAGCAGATGGACAAATGTTGAAGACATTGGGTATATAATTATCACATGATTATTTTCAAGTTTCAGACAGTTGAGCAGATGGACAAATGTTGAAGACATAGGGTATATAATTATCACATGATTATTTTCAAGTTTCAGACAGTTGAGCAGATGGACAAATGTTGAAGACATAGGGTATATAATTATCACATGATTATTTTCATGTTTCAGACAGTTGAGCAGAGGGACAAATGTTGAAGACATTGGGTATATAATTATCACATGATTATTTTCAAGTTTCAGACAGTTGAGCAGATGGACAAATGTTGAAGACATTGGGTATATAATTATCACATGATTAATTTCAAGTTTCAGACAGTTGAGCAGATGGACAAATGTTGAAGACATAGGGTATATAATTATCACATGATTATTTTCAAGTTTCAGACAGTTGAGCAGATGGACAAATGTTGAAGGCATAGGGTATATAATTATCATACGTGATTATTTTCAAGTTTCAGTCAGTTGAGCAGATGGACACATGTTGAAGACATAGGGTATATAATTATCATACGTGACTATTTTCAAGTTTCAGACAGTTGAGCAGATGGACAAATGTTGAAGACATAGGGTATATAATTATCACATGATTATTTTCAAGTTTCAGACAGTTGAGCAGATGGACAAATGTTGAAGACATTGGGTATATAATTATCATACCTGATTATTTTCAAGTTTCAGTCAGTTGAGCAGATGGACAAATGTTGAAGGCATAGGGTATATAACTATCATACGTGATTCTTTTCAAGTTTCAGTCAGTTGAGCAGATGGACAAATGTTGAAGGCATAGGGTATATAATTATCATACGTGATTATTTTCAAGTTTCAGACAGTTGAGCAGATGGACAAATGTTGAAGACATTGGGTATATAATTATCACATGATTATTTTCAAGTTTCAGACAGTTGAGCAGATGGAGAAATGTTGAAGGCATAGGGTATATAATTATCATACATGATTATTTTCAAGTTTCAGACAGTTGAGCAGATGGACAAATGTTGAAGACTTAGGGTATATAATTATCATACGTGATTATTTTCAAGTTTCAGACAGTTGAGCAGATGGACAAATGTTGAAGACATAGGGTATATAATTATCACATGATTATTTTCAAGTTTCAGTCAGTTGAGCAGATGGACAAATGTTGAAGACATAGGGTATATAATTATCACATGATTATTTTTAAGTTTCAGTCAGTTGAGCAGATGGACAAATGTTGAAGACATAGGGTATATAATTATCACATGATTATTTTCAAGTTTCAGACAGTTGAGCAGATGGACAAATGTTGAAGACATAGGGTATATAATTATCATACGTGATTATTTTCAAGTTTCAGACAGTTGAGCAGATGGACAAATGTTGAAGACATAGGGTATATAATTATCATACGTGATTATTTTTGAAGTTTCAGACAGTTGAGCAGATGGACAAATGTTGAAGACATAGGGTATATAATTATCATACGTGATTATTTTCAAGTTTCAGACAGTTGAGCAGATGGACAAATGTTGAAGACATAGGGTATATAATTATCACATGATTATTTTCAAGTTTCAGACAGTTGAGCAGATGGACAAATGTTGAAGACATTGGGTATATAATTATCACATGATATTTTCAAGTTTCAGACAGTACAGATGGACAATGTAGACATGGTAATAATTACATACGTATTTCAATCAGACAGTTGAGCAGAGGACAAAGTTGGGTATATAATTATCAACTTGATTATTTTCAAGTTTCAGACAGTTGAGCAGATGGACAAATGTTGAAGACATTGGGTATATAATTATCACATGATTATTTTCAAGTTTCAGACAGTTGAGCAGATGGACAAATGTTGAAGACATTGGGTATATAATTATCACATGATTATTTTCAAGTTTCAGCATTGAGCAATGCAGGAAACATAATATGACACATGTTGTTTTTGTTCAGGCATGACTGGACCATAAAGTATGGAGAGGTTCTATGAAAGTTTTCTGCGATTTGGGCATCATAAAGGGTGTGGAGGAGGTTCTTGATGATTATGCAGATGTCTTGGAATGAAGAGCTAGTTCAACAGATTTCTTTTCGTTTGCAAAATTTGTAATATGATAGAATGATGCATATTGTCTCAATATTTGAAGTGAATATTTTACATAATCTGTCTGGGTTAAGCCACAAAGTTAAGCTGTTGTTGCTTAGAATTTCCTTATTGTGTTCAAAATACATAAACAGAAAGGACTTTTCTACCAATTTATGTAAGGACATTTTCAAAATTTGATTTTGAGATCACTTTTTTTTTATTGTATTACACTCAGCAGCCAGTTTGCTAGATATTTTATTCTGTTATGTACATGCTGTTCATTATTTTATTAGATATTTCTGCTCTATTAACACTGCAGGTATGCACCGTTCAGTGCAGCTATGTTTTACAATAGGATTATAGCCATATTGGAAACGGTCGTAGAAATGATTTCTTTCAACTTGAATCATTATCAACATAATCATCATTATCATCATTCTCACAATTTGAAGCATTATTACTAGGGATGGCAACGAATAGCAATTTTGGCATTCGAATATTCGGTCATCAAATGATCAACAAATCAACTCAAAATCTTATGAATTTATCGTACCCTTAGCAGCGATCTGCATTAATTCTACTTTCGGTTGCACCTGAAGTAATTCAGACATTGACGAATTAAGACTGACTAATTGTTCTCATCGCTTGTTCATCTTTTTGAAGATAAAATATTTGTTATTTGCCTTCATTTACATATAACTGATATAGGTTTTACTTATTTTTACATGGATGTAGCCCCACCCCCCCCTTGAAGTAAGGTCCTCTCCACACATATTACACGTAGCTGACTTCCTATCGGATGATCGTGTGGAATACTTTAAAAAGACAGGCGGCATTGCTTGCATTTTGACAATAGATTCACGTAATAGCATGAACAATGTTTTCAATAAACAAGGTGTAAAACTAAGACTGGGGGGTGGGGGAGTCTAATAAAAGATATATTTCGTTTAACTTTACCCTTTGTCTGAATATTTAGTAGATTCTACTATTTTTTTCCATATGAAATGCATTTATTATCAAGAGGATGATCGTTTTATATAATAATAATTTTCATCACATTTGACTTGTTTTCAACACTTTTCAGCATTTTCCTTTTCTCAAATACATCTTGAACTGACTTTGATTAAAATCCGAGTCATTAGTTCAAGTGCTTTCTGATGATTTTTAATTACATGCGGTTCACACCTACCGAAAACAAGGCTCTTTGTAACGGATTTACATCAATTGGGGACCAATAAAATTTCTAAAGTTAAGCAATTAGTGGTACTTACTACAGGGTACGATGTCATAACCATAGTGATGTACAATCTCTGCACGCTACTGTACAAAGTGACACGTCTGACAGCGACAGAAGCCATTTTCGCGCGTATTTACTATGAAAGCGAATTTTGGTAAATTAGATAAATGAACATACTGGTTCTTTCATTTGGTTTTTAGCTCACCTGTCACAAAGTCCGTCGTCCGTGCGTGTGTGCGTAAACTTTTGCTTGTGACCACTCTAGAGGTCACATTTTTCATGGGATCTTTAGGAAAATTGGTCAGAATGTTCATCTTGATGATATCTAGGCCAACTTCAAAGCTTGGTCACGTGCGGTCAAAAACTAGGTCAGTAGGTCTAAAAATAGAAAAACCTTGTGACGTTCTAGAGGCCATATTTTTCATGAGATCTTCATGAAAATTCGTCAGAACGTTCATCTTGATGATATCTAGGTCAGGTTCGAAACTTGGTCACGTGCCATGAATAACTAGGTCAGTAGGTCTAAAAATAGAAAAACCTTGTGACCTCTATTTTTCATGGGATCTGTATGAAAATTGGTCAGAATGTTCACCATGATGATATCTAGGTCAAGTTCGAAACTAGGCCAGTGCGGTCAATAACTAGGTCAGTAGGTCTAAAAATAGAAAAACCTTGTGACCTCTCTTGAGGCCATATTTTTCATGAGATCTTCATGAAAATTGGTGAGAATGTTCACCTTGATGATATCTAGGTCAAGATCAAAAGTGTGTCACGTGCCTTCAAAAACTAGGTCATTAGGTCAAATAATAGAAAAACCTTGTGACCTCTCTAGAGGTCATATTTTTCAATGGATCTTCATGAAAATTGGTCAGAATTTTTATCTTGATGATATCTAGGTCAAGTTCAAAACTAGGTCACATGTGCTCAAAAACTAGGTCACTATGTCAAATAATAGAAAAAACGACGTCATACTCAGTTCAAAACTTGGTCATGTGAGGACAGGTGAGCAATTCAGGACCATCATGGTCCTCTTGTTATTATTTATTTCTTTTGATCTTATATTTTTTCTGAATATTTGAATAGTGAAACAGTATTTCCATGCGTAATAGTTTTAAAGCATAATTTAATTATGTGTACTAGACTAAGTGTCAAATAAATCCCAAGTATTCTGTCCTAGATAATGTTTTAAAATAATCTGGACCTATTTTGATTTTGAATCTAGTTGTTGTACAAATTAACCCTTAGCCTGCTGCAGGCGAATTTAACAGCCTTTGCAAACAG
Organism: Mercenaria mercenaria; assembly: GCF_021730395.1. Taxonomy (NCBI): domain Eukaryota; kingdom Metazoa; phylum Mollusca; class Bivalvia; order Venerida; family Veneridae; genus Mercenaria; species Mercenaria mercenaria. The sequence continues at coordinate 42,213,020 of NC_069364.1, forward strand.
CTTGGAACCAGATCAGACGCCGATTAAATCGGCGTCTGATCAGGTTCCAAGCTGTTTGCTACTCTGACAATATTTCTTCCAATTTTGGAGCAAATTGAATGAACTTTACAATTTTAGCAGACGACATTTCCAGCAGACGACAATTTATCTAGCATGCTAAAGGTTAAGATGTCACAGATATTTTAAATGTTCATGGTTGTTATAGTTTTTAAATCTGTCTGAAGTTTGTTGCCTGGTGGCCTTATACAGTAGTTTTTCAGAGTTTAATAACAAGTTCAAGGCAATCTGAAAGACAGCTTTATCCCATGCCGCTTTATGGATAGTGAAAGGGCTGATGGTATTGACCCAAGTTTCATGAAAATCCAAGGGGTTTAGGAGATACAGAGCGGACACAAAATGAAAGGCTCAAACCTTTGACCTCGAGTTGTGACCTTGACCTTGAGCCAACATGGCTGACTCATATGAGGTCTGCACATCGTCTTGATGAGGTGTTCGTTTGACCAAAGTTTCATGAAAATCCTTCAAGGGGTTTAAGTTATATGGAGCGGACATAATTGTTACGGAAGGACAGACAAAGACCATTCCTATAACCCCCACCACTTGTGGCGGGGTATTAAAAACTTTATTTGTACACCTAAATAATGAAAATAATTGGGAGTTAAGACACTGATGATAGTACTTCCAGGGTTGGCAATCTGGTAGCACTCCCAGTGGAAACAGTCTTCCTGTTTTCATTTGCTAATTTCTAGTTTTCTTGACACAGATTTGTAGATTTAAAAGTTGTCCAACTTCATAGCTTATCCTAAAATGATTAAGTTCATGCAGACACATTTTCACTGTATTTGATATTTGTTTAACAGTTTTCCTATATAGCATCTGACAATTTTTTCATCAGAACATAACTATAGAGTTGAACTAAACGGGTAACATTTTATTTTATACTGGAGCATCATTTATATTCAATAAGGACAAAGTTTCATACATTTCATGGTTCTGTAAATCCAAACAAACCAAAAAAAATTCCCATTCATGTTTTTAGTTCAAATAGTTGCGCAGTATCTTGGCTGCAAAATCACATATATGTCAATACAAATGTAATAATTTATAACTATTGTCTGTTATAAATATTACTGCAGTATAATCATGGTGCCTTGAGCAATTATTGTTGAAGCTCACTTTGTGGATGGACATTACTGGTATATAAATGATATTACTTCTGAAAAATTATATATCTATTTTAAGCTTACCTGAGCATGAAATGCTCATGGTGAGCTGTTGTGATCACGGTGTCCGTGGTGCATGCTTGCATGCATCTATCCGTCAGGACGTCCATTGTCAACAATTTCTTAAAACGACATCTCCAAAAGCACTGAACAGATTTTGATGAAAATTAGCCAAGAGGGTGGTCCTCTACCAAAGTTAATCTTTAAAACGATATCTCCTCCTATACCACTGGTCCGCTTTTGAAATAATTTCACATAAATGGTCCTTATATAACTTTCTACTAAGATCGTTCAAATTATTCTGATTTGCGGAAAAAACGTGGCTGCCAGGTGACATGGTCATTTTTTCCCTATATGTATATAATGGAAACTTTAAAATCTTCTGGTGTGAAACTGCTGGCCCGATTTTAAAATAATTTTATTCAAATTGCCATTGTGTGATCTTCTACCAAGATTGTTCAAATTATTTTGATTTGTCAAAAACATGGCCGCCAGATAGGTCACTTTTCCCATCATGTATATAGTAGAAACTTAAAAAATCTTCTAGTATGAAATTGCTGGCCCGATTTTAAAATAATTTCACACAAATTGTCCTTGTGGACCTTCTGCCAAGATTGTTCGCATTATTTTGATTTGTCATAAAACATGGCCACCAGGGAGAGTTGTCAATTTTTCCCTGTATGTATATATTGGAAACTTTAAAAATGTTCTTGTCAGAAACAGCAGGCCCTATTTTAAACCAATATTACACAAAATGTTTCTTGGATATTTGGCACATGATATCGGGGTTTGACTGTCTACCATAATTGTTTAAATCATTGCCCTAGAAAAATGCCATGCCCATGTATGTGACATGTATATAATATAGGCTAATTTAAAAGAAACTTTGAATATCTTCTTTTCTGTATCCATAATAGCTAGAGCCTTGATATTTATATAAACCTAACTCTGTACTTGTACCGTTATGTTATACAAACACACTGAAGCCTTTTTCACAGGTGAGCGCTTTAGGGTCAATGAACCTCTTATTATTATTGTTAAGATATTGTTGTTATTTTGTTACAAATGTATCGTGAATTTGAAATTGTGATGTTGATCTGTGCAATGGTTGATAATAAAAAGCTGGAATTAATTTTTGTTACTTTTGCAGTGATATCATATTTGGTATGCGGTTATGCAATGAGGATCAGATTCAGTGGATCTACTTTTTATTTTGGTCAAGTTTGTAAGTTTTTAGCAGAGGTATTGCCCTTACATGTATAATATTTCATGTGTTCAACACTTTTTGAAATAGCATCTTTCTATCTTATTTTACGTCAGTAAAAGGGAAGCAACTCTAAACTACACTCTGTAAGGGTACGGATATAAAGCCCGGCCTACATATAGAAAGTAGAGGGAAATGGCAGAAATGTTCAAGTAGTTTCTTATTTAGGTTGGAGTACAAAGTTTGAGACAATAATAATTACAATGAAAGGTACTGTATTCATAAGTACCTCATTTACTGATTCTCTAATGCCCCTTGTACTTCATAATTTTACACACTGTTTTAAAACACAAATGTTTTATGCTGGTAGTGCTCTTGTTACATGCTTAATATTGCTCTCTCCTGATCAAAACCAAACTTTAATGACAAAGATATCCATTTACTACAAATAAGATAAAGAAGAGCTGTCGGAGAACAGCAACTCTGGACTATTCAAAAGCTTTGTCCCTAAAAAGGGCTTAACTTTTTGAAAAAGTAAAAGTTCTGGAACCTGTGCATTGAATGTCAGATCATCTCCGTGTACAAGTGTGTGAAATTTCAAAACATACCCTATGGTGATTCCTGAGACACTAGCTTACAACTTAATTTGGATGCAGATGCGGACAAAAGAGGCGAGTGCAATAGCTCTACTTATTCTTTGAATGGTCAACCTAAATATAGAAGAATCTTGTACTTTTACCACATAATCTTTGTAACATCATGATGGTGCATGTGACGTTGCACAGGTACCTTTTTTAAAACCATTGAAAAGACATGAAATATGAAAAAAATGTTTACATGTTCCATCAAATTGCCTTTCATGTATGAACACAAGAAACAATTGCATCAATCGTTCATCTTACACAGAACTGAATTAATGTCTGAATTTTTTTTTTCACAAACTGAAAAATAAAACATATTTCACAATATTGCACAAAAATAAAATTCAATACCAAATGTTTGAATTCTCAAATAAAAAGGCCAAATGGGTCCGAGCATGAAGTGCACGGGACTGAGCTGCTATTCTTCAAGTTCATGACACATCAAAATGATGTCACTTGCCCTGATATGAAAATGATGTGAATATAATAAAATATAGATGCTTTATGTTGTAACTTAACTGACTATGTAAATTAGAAAACTAACACAGTCTTGTAAAAACATTTTTAATGAGTTTAAAAATGAGTATATAATCAAGATTTTATTATAAACTTTTGTTTGACAAAAAATACCTCCAAAAAAACAACTCCTGATACTTCTTTCTGTATCTTGTATTCTAATATCCTTTTCTCTGTAAAACATCCTTACGCTAGAATGACGTCACGTTTTTTCTCTGTTAAAACACTCTTACGCTAGAATGACGTCACGTTAACATGCGGTGACGTCAATGTTTTTGTTGCGACCAAGAAAGAGCGCTACCAATTTTTTATCTAGTGTTTTAGATTAAGGGCATATTAGAATCAAAATATTTTAAAGCAAGGCCGTGTTTTAACACTATTTATACACTCGGGCGGAAATAATTTCACAAGGGCGCATATTATTACACCCGACGTATAACTGCCCATCATGCATAAATAGTGTTAAAACACTCTTTTGCTATAAATTATTTCTTAAATCAACTGAAAAAATTAGCAAATTGATTCATTATACAAAAAACAGTAGTGGTGTCAACAAAGTATCACACATGCTCTCTGAAAATGCTTGATATAATAATACTGTAAAGTAAAAAAGGCTCATGACTCAAGAAAAAATATTCAGATATCAAAGTTCCAAAAATACGGGTATGTTCACTTAGCTTCAATGGTTTATACCAACATTCTTTTAAACTAGATGTAAACTGTAGGAGAATTTGAGCAAATGAGGTACTAATGTAGTTGTAATAGTGAAATGGTCCAAAAAGGGGGCATAACTCGAGAGAAAATAATTAATAATAAAATTGCAACAATATGTACATGTTGATAATGTATATCAAGTTTCGTTTGAATTGGATGGAAACTGTAGGTAGAGTTGAGCTAACAAGATAGACCAACAGTTCAAACACAATATGCCTCTTTGGTCTTTCGACAAAGAGGGGCATAAAAATCTATCCATCTACTGCACCATTAAAATTCCGATACATTGATTATTAATTCAAACAAATCATACATGGAAGATAAATGAAATACAAATGGATCAGGTTACATCTTGATTGCAAATACATGAACAAAATTTCTTTTACATGTTTGTCAAAATGGTGCAAATTATAATATATATCATAATGTATCACTCAGAGTCAACAAATTGAACACAGTGGACACTGAATTACCCATTAATCAATTTTACACATATCACAATATCTATTTATATATCACAAAATGAACATATCAAGTAATTATAATAATAACTAACACATAAATGGCACAATAATTTCAAACAATTTTTTTTTTTGTAAGAATGAGGAATATTTCTTCATCCCATTGTTAACATGACTAAAATTCTTCAAGAAAAGAGCTCGTAGAACACAAAATTCCCCCCTTGATGCATTCAGTAACTGCACAAGGAACAGAAATTATTTGGTCACTGTGCACTAGACATCTGACTTACTGATCTCAAATCAATAATTATGGGTCATTTACCAGTCATAAGTGACCTCTGTATCAAATGTGATCTTAAACCAAAGCATTCTCTAGTTATTTGGCAAAAACAGTTCTACTGTTCTGCGTTAATGTGACCTTAACCTTTGACCAACTGACCTCAAAATCAATAGGGATCATCTGGTGGTCATGATCAACCTCCCTATCAACTTTCATGATCCTAGGCCCAAGCGTTCCTTGAGTTCTCAGCCAGAAACCGTTTCACCGTTCAGGGTCACTGTGACCTTGACCTCAAAATCAAAAGGGGTCATCTGCTGGTCATGACCTATCTCCCTATCAACTTTCATGATCCTAGGCCCAATCGTTCTTAAGTTATCATCCGGAAACCGATTGGTCTACATACTGACCGACAGGCATCTGCAAAACAATATATAACCCTCAAAATAAATAAATCTATAAGATCCTTTGGAAGCATTAAATGCAGCCAACCAAAATAACAGCAGACTCAGTTTGACTGGTGGGTCTTTGGAAAGAGCAACATCCCTCATGACCCAAAACACCAGCTTCAGCAAAATTCCACTATAAAAGAATGTTGGATGAACCCAATGATTCCAAAGAACCAGAAATAACAACACAAAGTCACATCACATATGGTACTTTGAAATCATTTAATTTTTGGAGGCATGATCAAACACACAACAGCCAAATGGCTATTTTGGGGGATATGACTTCTTGGACTTTGATCTTTAAACATGAAATGAATATACTTTTCTGCTTTGTTAGAATTAAATATTGTGGATTGACTTGTGAAGTCCAGGAAAATTAGTACCTCGCAAAAATTAATGACTTAACAGTATATGGAAAAATTTTCCCCTTTTACTGTCGAGAAATACCCCAGCTTGCCCTTGCATTATTTTGAAGCTGACAGCCATCTCGGACAACCCTGATCAGTCATCAAATGTAGATAACAGTAAGCAGTGCGACAAAATAGTCATCTGTTTTTTACAACTTCAAGTCATCAGTTTTCTACAAATTTAATTCATTACGGCTCCATGCAGTTTATTCATCTGTGCTGCATATCTTTCATTTGAAAAGGTTCCAGCTGTTCTCCAGGTGGCAACATTTTATTCAGTGCCTCCATTTTGGGTATTATATCATTCATGGTATCTCTTACACGATTTAATACTAGCACGGTTTCTGAAGTCCGCTGAAACTGTTCAGCATATTTGGCGTACTTTTTCTGTTTTTCAGTCATGGTATTCATCAACTTCTGAATTATACAATCAATCTGAAAAAAAGATAACAATCAAACAAATATGTCTAATCTATAAGAAAGACCTTGTAAGGCTTGTGGACAAAAAAAAACAAAACTTTTTTCTCAATAATGAGACTGCATTTCTGAAATGATACAAGTAACATTTTTGTGCACATAAATATGCAAGGACAGCACGCATGGAATAAAATCTATACTATATTACCCATAAAGCAATTTGATCAATGGCTACACACTGGTAACAGTTTGAAATGTTCTTGCAGGTGGAATGCAAGAAGCAAGAAAATGCATTACCTTCTCATCCATATATAAATACTTTAAAGATTACACACTGCAGCAGTGCAGCTTCACTGAGGCACACAAAGACAGCTGCCTTGGTGCTTTTTCCCCCTGAGAAATAGTTAAACAAGACAAGAGGACCATGATGGTCCTGAATCGCTCACCTCTTCCCACATGACCCAGTTTTGAGTATGACATCGTTTTTTCTATTATTTGACATAGTGACCTAGTTTTTGAGCTCATGTGACCCAGTTTTGAACTTGACCTAGATATTATCAAGATAAGAATTCTGACCAATTTTCATGAAGATCCATTGAAAAATATGGTCTCTAGGTTTTTCTATTATTTGACCTATTGACCTAGTTTTCGAAGGTACGTGACCCTGTTTTGAATTTTATCTAGATATCATCAAGGTGAACATTCTCACTAACTTCCATGAAGATCTCATGAAAAATATGGCCTCTAGAGAGGTCACAAGGTTTTTCTATTTTTATACCTACTGGCCAAGTTTTTGACCGCACATGACCCAGTTTCGAAACTGACCTAGATATCATCAAGGTGAACATTCAGATCAATTTACATAAAGATCCATTGAAAAATATGGCCTCTAGAGAGGTCAAAAGATTTTGATAATTTAAGACCTACTGATCTAGTTTTTGACCGCAGCTGACTCAGTTTCAAACTTGACCTAGATATCATCAAGATGAACATTCAGACCAACTTTCATACAGATCCCATGAAAAGTATGGCCTCTAGAGAGGTCACAAGGTTTTTTATTATTTGACCTACTGACCTAGTTTTTTATGGCACGTGACCCAGTTTCAAACTTGACCTAGATATCATCAAGGTGAACATTCTGACCAATTTTTATGGAGATCCATTCACAAGTATGGCCTCTAGAGAGGTCACAAGGTTTTTCTATTTTTAGACCTACTGACCTAGTTTTTGACCGCACATGACCCTGTTTCGAACTTGATCTAGATATCATCAAGATAAACATTCAGACCAATTTTCATACAGATCCAATGAAAAATATGGCCTTTAGAGAGGTCACAAGGTTTTTCTATTATTTAACCTACTGACCTAGTTTTTGATGGCACGTGACCCACTTTCGAACTTGACCTAGATATCATCAAGGTGAACGTTCTGACCAATTTTTATGAAGATGTCATGAAATATATGGCCTCTAGTGCGGTCACAAGGTTTTTCTATTTTTAGAGCTACTGACCTAGTTTTTGACAGCACGTGACCCAGTTTCGAACTTGACCTAGATATCATCAAGATGAACATTCAGACCAACTTTCATACAGATCCCATGAAAAATATGGCCTTTAGAGAGGTCACAAGGTTTTTCTATTATTTGACCTACTGACCTAGTTTTTGAAAGCACGTGACCCACTTTAGAACTTGACCTAGATATCATCAAGGTGAACGTTCTGACCAATTTTCATGAAGATGTCGTGAAATGTATGGCCTCTAGAGAGGTAACAAGGTTTTTCTATTTTTAGACCTGCTGACCTAGATTTTGACAGCACGTGACCCAGTTTCGAACTTGACCTAGATATCATCAAGATGAACATTCAGACCAACTTTCATACAGATCCCATGAAAAATATGGCCTTTAGAGAGGTCACAAGGTTTTTCTATTATTTGACCTACTGACCTAGTTTTTGACGGCACGTGACCGAGATTCGATCTTGACCTAGATATCATCAAGGTGAACGTTCTGACCAATTTTCATGAAGATCTCATGAAATATATGGCCTCTAGAGAGGTCACAAGGTTTTTCTATTTTTAGACCTACTGACCTAGTTTTTAATGGCACGTGACCCAGTTTCGAACTTGACCTAGATATCATCAAGATGAACATTCTGACCAACTTTCATAAAGATCCCATGAAAAATGTGACCTCTAGATTGGTCACAAGGTTTTTCTATTTTTAGACCTACTGACCTAGTTTTTGACCACACGTGACCCAGTTTCGAACTTGTCCTAGATATCATCAAGATGAACATTCTGACCAACTTTCATGAAGATCCCATGAAAAATGTGACCTCTAGAGTGGTCACAAGGTTTTTCTATTTTTAGACCTACTGACCTAGTTTTTGACCGCACGTGACCCAGTTTCGAACTTGACCTAGATATCATCAAGATGAACATTCTGACCAATTTTCATAAAGATCCCATGAAAAATGTGACCTCTAGAGTGGTCACAAGCAAAAGTTTACGGACGCACGGACAACGGACGACGGACACTGCGCGATCACAAAAGCTCACCTTGTCACTTTGTGACAGGTGAGCTAAAAAACAGAAGTTTTGTTGAAGCAAACCTGCCAACTCCTGTAAAGGGTCAGCTTCCATGGTTTTCTTGTTTCAAGTGTTTTAGCAGAAAGAATGCAAGAAATGGTTTCCCAATTCACTTATGTCTTTCATTCATGTACATAAAATTCATCAATATGGCCAATTATTATGCTCTCAGATAACTGTTTCAAGGGATTTTTTGTGGAAAGAATGCAGGAAGTGGAAAAACTAGAGTATGCTTAACTATGTAGTGCAGTTTGGTCAAAGGCTATCTACTCTAAGAGTTCTCGGAGACAGAATGCAAGAAGCACTAAAATGCAATATGCTTACCTCATTCATTCATATACATCACTTTGGTTTAATGCTAAATTCATAGATAAATATTTCAAAGGTTTTTGCCGATAAATGTGTATGGAGACTGCAAGATGCGGGATTTATTGAAATTGCATATGTTGTATTTGTTTGATTTTATAGGTTTTAAGTAACTTAGACACTTACTTTTGGTCATATGGTAACTTTCTACGCTTTGACAGTAATTGAATGTGCCCCTCTGAACATTAGGTCAGGCACAGGCAGGCATGTGGTTAGAACCACCAACCTTCCCTACCCCAGCCAGATCGTTCTATATCAAAAGCGAGGCTTCAAACCGACTGGAGTGGCGCAAATAATTCAAAGTCAACAACCTCAACCACTTGACCATGGGGGTACCTACCCCCTGTATTCATACATTTTGGCTGAAGGCTGCATTCCCGGAAAACTACTTGAAGTGTTCTTATAGAAAAAATGCAAAGGAAAATGTTAAATGCTCACCTCTTTTATTCGTATACATAAAGCATTTTGATCGAAAGCTACACTCTCCGACAACTGTTTCAGGTGTTCTTGGTATCTCAGACACAGGAATAACAGATTCTTTGGGTCCAATTTCTCCAGTAGATCTAAATCCCTGGAACTGGTGGGTAAGTTGAGGGAGCCCCGCATAATTGGATAGAATGCTGGAATGGTACTCAGCCTTGTCAGCTCAGGATCTGGATCTAGTGGGATGTAAGACAGGGAGTGAATGTTATGATAAATAAGAGGTGTTTGTAAAACATAAATCATGCCTCTTATGACAGTCTACTGTAAGTACTGTAAAAAAAGAAATTTTCGCAAGGATTTAATTTTCGCTACATCTAGCGAAAATTAATCCTCGCATAAATATTCACAATTAGTATACATGTAATTCTAATTCAAGTAGGATACTATTTTTACAATTTCGCAAATATTAAAACTTCTGAACATATTCAAAATTTCAAATTTGCGAAATTCTGACCCAGCTAAAATATGTGCTTTTACAGTAACTGGGAACGTAATTTCCGGCCTCGTGTTTCCTGTGACATTCACCTTTGAGCTACTGAACCCAAAGACAAATGACTTCTGGCAATCATCCTATTCAGGGTTGAAATCAAACTGTTCCGTAGGACAAGCTGCTAAGAATTTACACTTGTCCTGCTGCAATCTGTACTCTGGAATTCACTAAGGAAAAAAACACTTTTATTAAATGCCTACTTGAAAGCATGGTAAAACAAGAGGACCATGATGGTCCTGAATCGCTCACCTATCCCCACATGACCCAGTGTTGAACTGAGTATGACGTCGTTATTTCTATTATTGACACAGTGACCTAGTTTTTGAGCACATGTGACCTAGATATCACTGAGATAAAAAATTCTGACCAATTTTCATGAAGATCCATTGAAAAATATGGCCTCTAGAGAGGTCACAAGGTTTTTCTATTATTTGACCTAATAACCAAGTTTTTGAAGGCACGTGACCCACTTTTAAACTTGACCTAGATATCATCAAGGTGAACATTCTCACCAATTTTTTATGAAGATCTCGTGAAAAATATGGCCTCCAGAGAGGTCACAAGGATTTTCTATTTTTCGACCTACTGACCTAGTTTTTGACCGCACATGACCCAGTTACGAATCTGACCTAGATATCATCAAGGTGAACATTCTCACCAATTTTCATGAAGATCCATTGAGAAATATGGCCTCTAGAGAGGTCACAAGGTTTTTCTATTTTTAGACCTACTGACCTAGTTTTTGATCCCACGTGACCCAGTTTCGAACTTGACCTTGATATCATCAAGGTGAACATTCTGACTAATATTCATGAAGATCTCATGAAAAATATGGCCTCTAGAGAGGTCACAAGGTTTTTCTATTTTTAGATCTACTGACCTAGTTTTTAACCCCACGTAACCCAGTTTCGAACTTGACCTAGATATCATCAAGGTGAACATTCTGACCAATTTTCATGAAGATCCATTGAAAAATATGGCCTCTAGAGAGGTCACAAGGTTTTTCTATTTTTAGATCTACTGACCTAGTTTTTGACCGCACGTGACCCAGTTTCAAACTTGACCTAGATATCATCAAGATGAACATTCTGACCAATTTTCATGAAGATCCATTGAGAAATATGGCCTCTAGAGAGGTCACAAGGTTTTTCTATTTTTAGACCTACTGACCTAGTTTTTGACCCCACGTGACCCAGTTTCGAACTTGACCTAGATATCATTAAGATGAACATTCTGACCAATATTCATGAAGATCTCATGAAAAATATGGCCTCTAGAGAGGTCACAAGGTTTTTCTATTTTTAGATCTATTGACCTAGTTTTTAACCCCACATGACCCAGTTTCGAACTTGACCTAGATATCATCAAGGTGAACATTCTGACCAATTTTCATGAAGATCCATTGATAAATATGGCCTCTAGAGAGGTCACAAGGTTTTTCTATTTTTAGACCTAATGACCTAGTTTTTGACCCCTTGTGACCCAGTTTCGAACTTGACCTAGATATCATCAAGGTGAACATTCTGATCAATATTCATAAAGATCAATAGAGAAATATGGCCTCTAGAGAGGTCACAAGGTTTTTCTATTTTTAGACCTACTGACCTAGTTTTTGACCCCTCATGACCCAGTTTCGAACTTGACCTAGATATCATCAAGGTGAACATTCTGACCAATTTTCATGAAGATCTTTTGAAATATATGGCCTCTAGAGAGGTCACAAGATTTTTCTATTTTCAGACCTACTGACCTAGTTTTTGACGCCACGTGACCCAGTTTCGAACCTGACCTAGATATCATCAAGATGAACATTCTGACCAACTTTGCACTGGTCGCAAAGGCAGGATCAATTGTTTCCAGCATGATAAGGGTTAATACTTGTTTTCACTCACTTTTTCAGTGTCATATATTATATTCTACGCCAAACTTGGCGGAAATGCACATGCTGAACTTGTGAACTGTTGTAAAACTGGCCACAAAGGAGTATATTACCTTTAATATCTACTTGACCATCTGCAACGACAACAATTGTGTGCTTGCTGGAAGCCGAGGAGGAACTGGCAACAGCACTATCTCTAGAGACCGGTTGTACAGGTGCTGTGGCTGCGCGTCTCCGATTCCCCTGCACACGTGGCGAAGTTTTGGGGTTGTCTGCAACAGAATCATGTATAAAAATATCTAACAAAACATTTGGCTGAACTTGAAAACAAGTTGTGTAATATATTTTCCCTTAACAAGAGGGCCATGATGGCCCTGTATCGCTCACCTGATTACCATTGCTCAATCTGATAAGATCGTTTCAAACCAATCTCATTAGAAGCTGCTAAGGTGTATTCATTTAGATAAAAATAAAGGGAGATAATTTGTCATAAATTCAGTCAATATGTATCTTCACTGATTGTCCAAGTGCATCTGTTGACATAAATGAAATTTCAGATCAGTATCTTCATTAGTTACGGAGATACACCCATTTTAATTTGAAATAAAGGGAGGTAATTTGATATAAAATCAATCCATAGTTATCTACCTTGATTGTCTCAGTTCAACTAATGTCAATAATGAAATTTCAAATAAGTCTTATAAGTACTTACTGATATAAATCCATTTTGATTACAATCAGGGGAGGTAATCAGATATAAAACCTATGATTGGATCTGACAGATTTGTCATGGAATCCAAGATTTATTTTTGTTGAAGATATTTTGGAAGTTTGTATCAAATCAAACCATAAATGAAGTCTCTATATGGCTGTAAAAGCCAAAATAGCAAATTTTGGACCTTTAAGGGGCCATAACTCTGGAACCCATGATGGAATCTGGCCAGTTCAAGATAGGAACCAAGATCTTATGGTGATACAAGTTGTGTGCAAGTTTGGTTAAAATCAAATCAAAAATGAAGCTGCTAATGTGCAGACAAGGTCAAAATAGCTAATTTTGGCCCTTTCAGGGCCCATAACTCTGGAACCCATTAAGGGATCTGGCCAGTTCAAGAAAGGAACCAAGATCTTATGGTGATACAAGTTGTGTGTAAGTTTGATTAAATTCAAATCAGAAATGAAGCTGCTATTGTGCAGACAAGGTCAAAATAGCTAATTCTGGCCCTTTCAGGGGCCATAACTCTGGAACCCATAAGCGGATCTGGCCAGTTCAAGAAAGGAACCAAGATCTTATGGTGATACACGTTGTGTGCAAGTTTGGTTAAAACTAGAGCTATCACTAAAGGTGATGAATGTACCCCCCGCATGCACTGACACAGTACATTGCAATTTGACGCACACAAGATTGCATAATTATGTGGACTGTATGTATATAGACTGTATGTATACAGTATAGTAACAAAAAACAAAGTCCCATAACTATGCAGAATATTTATCTAAAAGAATGTAACATGTACCATGCACAACTAGGGTTGGTACTGATCACTTGTGTGAAGTTTCATTAAATTGTGTGCAAGGGTTTGGTAGATTAGGCACGCACAAGATTGCATATGCAGACTGTATGTACATAGTATGTTAACAAGAAACAAATTCCCATAACTGTGCAATTTTTGTCGCTGAAAGAACCTAACATGCCCCATGCACAACTACTGTTGTTACTGATCACTTGTGTGAAGTTTCATTAAATTGTGTCAAGGGGATGAGGAGAGATGGTGCGCACAAGATTGTGTCTATGTATATAGTATAGTAACAAAAAAACAAGAGGGCCATGATGGCCCTATATCGCTCACCTGTTATCATTGCACTTGAGGACAAGAAGGTCCTCAGAAAAAAATCTAAGTCCAAAGGACAGGAACAACAAAGGGAAGAAATTTAACCAAAACGAAAAAAAAATCTTACAAAGTATAGATATGTTAAAATACACCTAAAAATTGAAGGTACCATCCATGTTGTACCATAGAAAACTGGTCTTGTGTTTTCCCTAAGGCCAATAATAAACAAGAGGACCATGATGGTCCTGAATCGCTCACCTCTCCCCACATGACCCAGTTTTGAGTATGACGTCGTTTTTTCTATTATTTGACATAGTGACCTAGTTTTTGAGCTCATGTGACCAAGTTTTGAACTTGGCCTAGATATTATCAAGATAAAAATTCTGACCAATTTTCATGAAGATCCATTGAAAAATATGGTCTCTAGAGAGGTCACAAGGTTTTTCTATGATTTGACCTATTGACCTAGTTTTCGAAGGTACGTGACCCTGTTTTGAACTTTACCTAGATATCATCAAGGTGAACATTCTCACTAATTTTCATGAAGATCTCATGAAAAGTATGGCCTCTAGAGAGGTCACAAGGTTTTTCTATTTTCATACCTACTGGCCTAGTTTTTGATCGCACGTGACCCAGTTTCGAAACTGATCTAGATATCATCAAGGTGAACATTCAGATCAATTTTCATGAAGATCCATTGAAAAATATGGCCTCTAGCGAGGTCAAAAGATTTTAATAATTTTAGATCTACTGACCTTGTTTTTGACCGCAGTTGACCCAGTTTCAAATTTGACCTAGATATCATCAAGATGAACATTCAGACCAACTTTCATACAGATCCCATGAAAAGTATGGCCTCTAGAGAGGTCACAAGGTTTTTTTATTATTTGACCTACTGACCTAGTTTTTTAAGGCACGTGACCCAGTTTCAAACTTGACCTAGATATCATCAAGGTGAACATTCTGACCAATTTTCATGAAGCTCCATTCAAGGGTATGGCCTTTAGAGAGGTCACAAGGTTTTTCTATTTCAAGACCTACTGACCTAGTTTTTGATCGCAGTTGACCCAGTTTCAAACTTGACTTATATATCATCAAGATAAACATTCAGACCAACTTTCATACAGATCCCATGAAAAATATGGCCTCTAGAGAGGTCAAAACGCTTTTTCATTATTTGACCTACTGACCTACTTTTTGATGGCACGTAACCCACTTTCGAATTTGACCTAGATATCATCAAGATGAACATTCTGACCAATTTTTATGGAGACTCATTCACAAGAATGGCCTCTAGAGAGGTCACAAGGTTTTTCTATTTTTAGACCTACTGACCTAGTTTTTGACGGCACGTGACCCAGTTTCGAACTTGACCTAGATATCACGAAGATGAACATTCAGACCAACTTTCATACAGATCCCATGAAAAATATGGCCTCTAGAGAGGTCACAAGGTTTTTCTATTATTTGACCTACTGACCTAGTTTTTGAAGGCACGTGACACACTTTCGAACTTGACCTAGATATCATCAAGGTGAACATTCTGACAAATTTTCATGAAGATCTCATGAAATATATGGCCTCTAGAGAGGTCACAAGGTTTTTCTATTTTTAGACCTACTGACCTAGTTTTTGACCGCACGTGACCCTGTTTCAAACTTGACCTAGATATCATCAAGATGAACATTCAGACCAACTTTCATACAGATCCCATGAAAAATATGGCCTTTAGAGAGGTCACAAGGTTTTTCTATTATTTGACCTACTGACCTAGTTTTTGATGGCACGTGACCCAGTTTCGAACTTGACCTAGATATCATTAAGGTGAACGTTCTGACCAATTTTCATGAAGATCTTGTGAAATATATGGCCTCTAGAGAGGTCACAAGGTTTTTCTATTTTTAGACCTACTGACCTAGTTTTTGATGGCACGTGACCCTGTTTTGAACTTGACCTAGATATCATCAAGGTGAACATTCTGACCAACTTTCATAAAGATCCCATAAAAAATGTGACCTCTAGAGTGGTCACAAGCGAAAGTTTACGGACAGACGGACGACGGATGCTGCGCGATCACAAAAGCTCACCTTGTCACTTTGTGACAGTTGAGCTAACAAAGTCCCATAAATCTGCAAAATTTTTTTCTGAAGAACCTAACATGCCCCATGCACAACTACTGTTGTTACTGATCACTTGTGTGAAGTTTCATTAAACTGTGTCAAGGGGATGAGGAGAGATGGTGCGCACAAGATTGTGTCTATGTATATAGTATAGTAACAAAAAAACAAAGTCCCATAACTCTGCAAATTTTTTTTCTAAAAGAACCTAACATGCCCCATGCACAACTACTGTTGGTACTGATCACTTGTGTGAAGTTTCATTAAATTGTGTCAAGGGGATGAGGAGAGATGGTGCGCACAAGATTGTGTCTATGTATATAGTATAGTAACAAAAAAACAAAGTCCCATTACTCTGCAAATTTTTTTTCTAAAAGAACCTAACATGCCCCATGCACAACTACTGTTGGTACTGATCACTTGTGTGAAGTTTCATTAAATTCTGTCAAGGGGATAAGGAGAGATGGTGCACACAAGATTGCGTCTACTGACAGACGGACAGACAGACAGACAGACAACCTGAAACCAGTATACCCCCACTTACAACTTTGTTGTTGGGGGGTACAATAAAATCATAAATGAAGCTGCTATTGTGCAGACAAGGTCAAAATAGCTCATTCTGGCCCTTTCAAGGGCCGTAAATCTGGAACCCATAAGCAGATCTGGCCAGTTCAAGAAAGGAACCAAGATCTTATGGTGATACAAGTTGTGTGCAAGTTTGGTTAAAATAAAATCATAAATGAAACCACTATCGTGCAGACAAGAAATTGTTGACGGACGGACACACAGACGACGGACGAAGGGTGATCACAAAAGCTCACCTTGTCACTATGTGACAGGTGAGCTTAAAATGTAGACACAGTCATGTAATAATTTTCAAGTTTTAACGACACTGTATGCATTATTCTATTGACAACTTAAACACAATGACATACTAAAATATGGTAGAAACATGGCTTTTGGCAGAATATGGTTCAGTGTTCAAGATTCAATTATATTGTTATGTAAGAAGTATTGTATTTAAACCAATTACTTTTAAATTACTTTTAAAGTCTTTATATAAAACTAGAGCTATCACTAAAGGTGATGAATGTACCCCCCGCATGCACTGACAGTACATTGCAATTTGACACACACAAGACTGCATAATTATGTGGACTGTGTGTATATAGACTGTATGTATACAGTATAGTAACAAAAAACAAAGTCCCATAACTATGCACAATATTTATCTAAAAGAATGTAACATGCACCATGCACAACTAGGGTTGGTACTGATCACTTGTGTGAAGTTTCATTAAATTGTGTGCAAGGTTTTGGTAGATTAGGCACGCACAAGATTGCATATGCAGACTGTATGTACATAGTATGTTAACAAGAAACAAAGTCCCATAATTCTACAATTTTTGTCGCTGAAAGAACCTAACGTGCCCCATGCACAACCACTGTTGTTACTGATCACTTGTATGAAGTTTCATTAAATTGTGTCAAGGGGATGAGGAGAGATGGTGCGCACAAGATTGTGTTTAGTAACAAAAAAACAAAGTCCCATAACTCTGCAAATTTTTTTTCTAAAAGAACCTAACATGCCCCATGCACAACTACTGTTGTTACTGATCACTTGTGTGAAGTTTCATTAAATTGTGTCAAGGGGATGAGGAGAGATGGTGCGCACAAGATTGTGTCTATGTATATAGTTAGTAACAAAAAAAAAACAAAGTCCCATAACTCTGCAAATTTTTTTTCTAAAAGAACCTAACATGCCCCATGCACAACTACTGTTGGTACTGATCACTTGTGTGAAGTTTCATTAAATTGTGTCAAGGGGATGAGGAGAGATGGTGCGCACAAGATTGTGTCTATGTATATAGTATAGTAACAAAAAAACAAAGTCCCATAACTCTGCAAATTGTTTTTCTAAAAGAACCTAACATGCCCCATGCACAACTACTGTTGGTACTGATCACTTGTGTGAAGTTTCATTAAATTCTGTCAAGGGGATAAGGAGAGATGGTGCGCACAAGATTGCGTCTACGGACAGACGGACAGACGACCAGACGGACAGACAGACAGACAACCTGAAACCAGTATACCCCCCCCCTTACAACTTTGTTGTCGGGGGGTACAATAATACAAGTTACTGAAAGTGCTCAAGTTATATGAGCTGATTTTTGAGAAAACCAACATAGTGCATTTGAGACCAGCATGGATCCAGACCAACCTGCGCATCCACGCAGTCTGGTCAGGATCCATGCTGTTCGCTAACGGTTTCTCTAATTGCAATAGGCTTTGAAAGGGAACAGCATGGATCCTGACCAGACTGCGCAGATCTGGATCCATGCTGGTCGCAAATGCACTACGTTGGTTCTCATGGTGCGGCTCATATACCCATAGCTAAATATTTACCTCCCGATATAGGTTTGCTAATTGAGTATGATGTGTATGGAATGTCTTCATCTCTCTGGGACTTTATTTCACTTCCTGGGGCTCCTGCAGGAAGCTGGTGGCTTTGGTCAGATCCCATTATCCAAAATAAATCTAAAAATGTTGAAAAAAACATGAATAGTACTAATACTTTTACCCCAAAAGTATGAACATGATGCATGTGAAAATTACTGTAAGATTTAGGGTCTATTTGGAGAGGGGGCGGTGGTGAGAGGATTCAACTGGGGTCATCCTGAGGTCAAACACACAACATGGAAGTCCCTATAACATGCTGATATCTAATTCCACAAGTCAACATCCAGGCTGTTAGCTGACAACTTCATGTTGTGCAAGAGCATCATAACAGAAGCTTTCCAACCGGATTTAGACACTACAGGAATAGGGAATAGGGAATGGGACTAGGACCGGTCAATGAACTTTAATCCAGACAAAGGTACCTCATATTACCAACAAGCCAAACCTCATTGAAGCCAAGTACAAAACCCCTAGCAAGGAACCTGCCACTGCCAAGCAGTAAAGATATCTTGGGACGGTTATTGATACAGACAACCTGTCCTGGAACTTGCACTATAATTTGTCTTTTGAAGCCTACTGAGGCTATAAAATAAAAGTGTGTAATGATATCTAACCTAAAATTTTAACTTTTTAATAAAAGGGATTCACTTACAGTAAATAATGTTTTTGAATACAGGGAGCACTGGTGCACGTATTAAAACCAACAAACAGTAGGTACAGGCCAATATAAGAAAAATACTATCAGTGCAACCAAGTGCCTGTGGCCGCTACACTTCCTTCGCGGAAACTGGTGATAAATAAAGCTAAGTCAATAAGGTTAAACTGTTATGCTAAAAAGATCTTTTTGCTTCAAAACTTAAACAATTACATTACAATATAATAATGTTACTTTATATTATAACATCTAAAGTAGTAAACTCAGAAAAAAATAACAAAATCAGAAATTGACCGGATGTTTTCGTTTTGACTAATTTACGACTATATGCATTCGAATCGTTGTCATCGTGCGTTCTAACCAAAATCTAATATGAAATTAGGCACTGCCTATCTGACGGGAAAACCTAGTCATACGGATTCTTTCTTTTTTCTGCATAAATTGTTCTTTCTGATATTTTCAGTTTTGACAGTAAGCCTGATGGTTTTGTTAATAATAAAGGAAAGTGGTTTGAAATGTTTTGTTTAAATGAACGTAGATCTAGATAACAATTTCTTCAAATGTGTCAAGACTAGACAGACAATGGAAAATAGCGGTCATGAGTTAAAGATAATAGTGATATTTGGGTGCACAGAATGTAGTCCCAAAATGCACCCATACAGGTACTGATGATAAACCAGGACAGAAAACGAGTTTTTTTTTTACCTGTAACTTTTTTTTATTTCTGCAAATTGTTATCAATGGTTGGTATCAAAATAATGCTTAACATTTGCTGAAAACTTTACATAATTCAAATTTATATTTAGTAAGCAAACTCACACCAAGTGAGGTAGGGTCTGAAAGGGGAATGTAAAATGGGGACTGTACGAACGTTGATAAATTCGACCACTTTGTCATTTACAAAATTTTCCTCATAGTATTATATGTGCTGCAACAGTCATTCTGGATCAAATAATGAAAAGTGACCCAATGTCAGGCCTTTATGTGTTGACAGTGAGCACGCCTAAAAACACCCTCTACCCCAGTAGTTTTGGATAAATTTTTTTATTATACAGATAAATGTAAGTCATTTATTTATACAGAATATTACCAATTTTGTTTTTGTTTACCCCAGTTGGTGTTGTATTAGTGGTTGCTATTAGATGGTGTGTTCAATTGTATAAATAACCGATTGCAATCAAATAATTCCAAGGTGGTCGACTTTATCATCTGTCCGGGTTTATCATCAGTAAAAGTAGGCCACTAATTACATACGTACTTAGTTTTAAAACAACAAAAAAATCCAAAAAAAAAAAAACCACAACAGTTTACACATTAAGCCTGCGTAACATCACGCTCAACCTCATGTTCTTCTGATATTCTTTTGTAGTATAGATACCGGAACTAATATAATCCTGCTATCCTAAACACTGACTATTTCAATTCTTTTAAATGTCATTATTGCCAAATGACACTATTTTATACATTTGAGAATGACAAACAACTATTTACATGTAAAATTCTTATTTCAAACTCATTCTAAAACGTTCTTGACCAGAATTTTATCTATAACACAAACACTCTTGGTCGAAATTCAAGAAATCCAATTTAATTTACCTAACTCTTTACAGTCTGGGGCCATTTTTTGAATATAATTAAATAATAAGGTTAAATTCTTAGCTCGATAGGGATCGTAGTTGGGGCCTCTCAAGTTTATAGCCAATATTTTTCCAAGTGTAAAAATGAATTGATTTTTTAAAAGTAGTTGCAATATATGTGAAAGACTGTGGACACACTGATTAGGCAAAACGACAGTCCTCGCGTTGTTACGTCAGACCGAGCGTATTTGACCGCCAAGGCTCGATAAAAAATGGCGAATTCAGATAAGGATATTCAGGTGAGGCAATTTTCTTCCCTTGTATTTTCCATCGTATGCACAATTTACTTAAATGACCAGTCTTACGGAATATCTAAACCATCTCTCCATTCGCCGAAAAATTTTATATTACAAGAAACAGAATAGTTTCGGAGTAAAACGCAACAAAGTTTAGCAAGTGACGTTCTAGTGACGATGAAACATGTAAAATTGTTCACACTTTGTCCTCTGTTTATCAATATCAACGTAATCCAGCCATCTTCTGGTACCTGAAGACACTGTATACATCTGTAATTGGTTGCTACAGAACTTATTTTGACGAATGTATTCTTTATGCCGTTTAAACGCACTTTTTAAAATGCAACGTTAGGGGATACCGATCGCAATACACCGTTGCTGTTCGAGAACCACTTTCGTAAATGATTTTTACCTAAAACAAACGCCAAATATGTACTTATCCTTTAACATTCAATTGTCATGAACATACATTCACCGGGGATCGAACTCACGATCTCGTGATCCGTATGTCTTTGCTCTCCCTATTGAGCTTAAGCGGGCGAGACTTTGAATTCAGTTGCTCTGCGTACTAGTACGGCCTGGTTAATTCCAATAACCTTATATCAAACTGTTTATTATCAAAACACTTAAACAACTGCCGTGTACATGAATTTGATATTCTTTTATCATATACTTGAGAAAAACATCATATCTTGAATCCAAAAATTAAATGCTTAACAAGAAAAAGACTTTCACAAATTTGACTACTTATAATTAATCTTGAGCTTAGAAAGTGAAAGTTTTCGGCGTACTGAATGATATACAAGGATGGATACTTGCATGGAATATAAGTTGGCCATTTAAAGATTCGTGTATGAAATAATACTGAAAATATCACACTGACCCTGACCTTGGGTGAGGCTAAACGTGGAATCATCTTTAGGCTTATTAAAGGTCCAATACTAAGGAAAGTGAACATTTTAATTTCTTTTAAAAAGCACGGAAACTATTTCATTTTATTGGAAAATGAAAGTTGGTATGTAGAAATTCGAAATAAATCGCAGTATATGTACAATTATTTTTCTATGAAGTATGAAGAAAGTTAAAAAGACCTGGGGGGTCATTCTGTCGATTCATTGAAATTTCAACATAATACACATACATTTCTTTGAGTTCCAAAGACCTTCTGTAACAGAACGTGACATGGTGTGGTTGGGCACGGAATAACTAGCTCCCGCATTTCGCTAATTTTTTTTATATTTCTCCGGATATTACAGAGACTAAAACTATTAAAAACACTATTTTAGGGATTGTTATTGGTAGTGCTTAATAAACAATGAGGAGAAACCAGCGGAGAAAGGGTCAAACTAGCAAAGATATGCATGACAATGGAGGCCTCGGTAACAGCAACGGCGGCCATATTGGTCAAACGTGGCAGGTGAACCAAAA
This sequence comes from Mercenaria mercenaria, assembly GCF_021730395.1. Lineage (NCBI taxonomy): Eukaryota > Metazoa > Mollusca > Bivalvia > Venerida > Veneridae > Mercenaria > Mercenaria mercenaria. The sequence goes on from NC_069364.1 coordinate 42,235,498, forward strand.
TTCTAAAAGGAAAAGGAGGTCTAAAGGTGGGACATTTGAAAATAATATTGACACACATGAAATAACTAAAGCTGATTTTAAACAAATGAGCACTGACGATAAATTGATTACAATTTTTGAAATGCTGCATAAAGCGAACTCTATAACGAACAAGGTGGAAAACATTGAACACGTTATGAACTCACTTACAGAAGAAAACGAAAGCACGTGTAGTAGGCTCAAAATATTAGAGTATAAAAGTATAGATAATGAAGCCAAAAACCGGAAAAATAATCTTATCTTTCGAGGATTCCCGGAACGTAAATGGGAAAATCTAGAAGACATTATCTCGACTTTCATAGTTGACTACCTCGATATTGAAACAACGACATGTATGTTGACAAAATACACCGTATCGGAATTCCCAACGATAAAGGAATGCGGCCAATTATAGTCCGTTTCCAAGATGAGCGCGATATTGAACTGATATTGGATAGTGCATATAAACTGAGAGGAACTGAGTACGGCATTAACCGAGATTACCCTAGGAAATTGTTGAGGCACGTGCAAAATTATGGCCTCGGTTTAAGAAAGAAAAAGCAAACCAATCCGAAGGGCAGTGTTCATATTGGTTACCCAGCCAAGTTAATTGTAAAGAAAAAGGTAGTTCAGGACGAATTTCCTGACTGGAAAGACATTATGAAATCGTCAAGAACAAAAAACCCTAAAACATTGAGTCCAAGAAAAGTAGAACAATCAGTAAAACCACGTCCCGACTCAGTCCCAACTAGTAACATGTTCGCCGCACTTTCTATGGACACAATTAGAACAGATACTAGCGATGACAGCGATTCCACAGACGACACACAGGAAATAGACCAGTATAGCCAGTCTATGATCCAAATGGAAGCCCGTGTAAACCGCGGACATTCTACATCGGAATATGCCGCTGCTGCAACAGGCGTCCTGCGGATGTTGTTGTACCCCCTAATCGTTAGGACAAGAGGGGGAATGCTAACAAATATAAGTATGTGCAGAACAATAAAACAGTTGACAGTTCTTTAACCGGAAATACGAATCATATGAACATTGCAGTACTTAACGTTTGTGGCCTGAAAAGGCGTATATTGTATCCTGAATTTATTTCAATCGTAAATAAGTATGATTTATTTTTTGTTACGGAGACCAAACTCGATGATAATGATATAATTGAAATTGACAATTATTCATTTATAAGTAAAACAAGAAAGCAGAAGTATTTAAGAAAATCAGGTGGTATTGGTGCCTTCATCAAAGATAGTATTATAAAACATATTGACGTTATAGAAAGTCAGTCAGAATATGTACTTTGGCTGAAAATTAGAAATGATTATACACATATAGGCTGCGATATTGTTATAGGTGTTGTTTATATACCACCGTTACATTCTAGATTTTACAATGATGACGAATATGAAATCTTTGAAACCGAGGTAGCTGCTAAATGTGGTAATTTTGAACATGTATATATTTGTGGCGACATGAATGCTCAAACAGCAGACTTGTTAGACTATACAGAAAATGATGATTTTTTAGCAGATTTTTTCAATCTTGATAATGAGACTATTAGGTTTTTTGACCAGAAAGCGCAAATGGAAGCTTCTAATATACCACTTAAAAGAGTATCTCAAGACAAAAAGAAAAATAATCATGGTTATAAGCTTATAGAACTCTGTAAAAATAATAATCTCAATATAATTAATGGTAGGCTCGGTAAAGATAAGTATATAGGTAAAATGACTTTCAGAAACGTATCTATAATTGATTATGTAATATCCTCTATACCAGCTTACTCACTTCTTAAGGATTTTGAAGTTATAGAAGTAGATGGCTTAAGTTCAGATGGACACACACTTCTTAATTATAAAGTACAAGTGAAGGCAAAATGTAACACTGGACATGAGGAAATACGAAATTTCAGACCAAAATGGAATGAAACGCACAGTGAAACTTTTACAGTAAATGTAGACATAAATGCTATAAATAGCTTAGTTGCTGATATTGAGTCCACCCATTTCACAACAAGTCAAAATAATATTAATAGTATAACAGATAAAATGTCAAATATCCTATTACAGAGTGCCAAACAAAGCTTTCCTGAGAGACATATAAGAATAAGACAAAATTATAATAAGAATAAACCATGGTTTGGCACAGATTGTGAGAAAGCAAGAAAAAACTATGCAAAAGCAAGAAAAACATATGATAAATACCCTTCAGAATATAATAAAGTCTGTTCAATATCTGCATGTAAAAAGTATAAAAAAAACTATGAATAAATATATCAATATTTACAATAAAAATCATGAAAGTGTACTTAGGAAAATGCAGAGAAATAAGCCAAAAGATTATTGGAAATATCTAAATAAGGTCAAGCCAAAGAAAGCTAATGATGGAATGCCTCCAATCGAATTATTGTATGACTATTTTAAAAATGCCAGTAACCAAGCTCATGATACTGACGAAACAGAAATAATAAATAATATTGACTTAGAAAACAATGATAATATATTAAATGGTAGAATAACAGCCGACGAAATACTTCGGTGTATAAACAATCTACAGAATAGCAAATCCCCAGGCCTGGATGGTATTGTAAATGAATACATAAAAAATTCAAAAGACAAAATGTTACCTCTATATATTTCCCTATTTAACATCTTATTAGAAACAGGTATTATCCCTCAACATTGGACCGAAGGTGTCATAATACCAATCTATAAAAATAAAGGTGACTCTGGGGCCCCAGAAAATTATCGCCCAATTACACTGCTAAGTTGTGTCAGCAAACTATTTACATCAATTTTAAATGAGAGATTAGGCAAATTCCTTGATGTAAATCAAGTACTCTCAGAAAATCAAGCCGGATTCAGGAAAAACTATTCTACCAGTGACCATATTTTTACTTTGAACTCAATAGTAGAAATTTTAAGATACTATAAAAAACAGATTTTTGTATGTTATATAGATTTTTCAAAAGCTTTCGACTCAGTCTGGCGTGTCGGCCTGTGGAGAAAAATTATTAATTGCAACATAAATGGTAAATTTTTTAGATTAATAAGAAACATGTACTCTAATATAAAATCCTGCGTCTCTAATGGGGTAGTAAACTCTCCATTTTTCACATGTAATTGTGGTGTGCGACAGGGAGAGAATTTGTCACCTGTCCTCTTTTCCCTTTTCCTTAATGACCTTGAGAACTTTCTGGAAGCAAAAGGTCATCACGGGGTAGAGCTTAATAATCCTGAAAACGACATTGCCACTTTCCTCAAAATAATTGTGTTATTATATGCTGATGACACAGTTATAATAACTGAAAATGCTAATACCCTTCAAAGTTGCCTTAACGACTTTGTTGAGTACTGTAAAACTTGGAATTTAATAATAAATAAAGAAAAAACCAAAGTCATGATTTTTGGATCAAGAGTAGATAGAAATTTTTCTTTTAAAATTGAAGATACAACATTGGATATTGTCAATACATACAAATATCTAGGAGTATACTTCGCAAAATCTGGAAGTTTCCTAACTGCAAGAAAACATCTTGCACAACAAGCAAGGAAAGCAATGCATCTTCTTTATGCAAGAATCAATAACCTGAATTTACCACTAGACTTAATCTTAAAGCTCTTTGATAACACAATTTTGCCAATACTTACATACTCATCTGAAATATGGGGTTATGAAAGTACTATTATATTAGAAAGAATACATACTGAATTCCTAAGGAAAATTTTTAAATTAAGAAAAAGCACACCATTGTATATGCTTTATGCCGAACTAGGAAGATATCCATTAGAAATAACTATAAAGTGCAGAATGATTGCATTTTGGAATAGGTTAATGACAGGCAAACAAGATAAATTATCTTACCGTATATATAATTACATGTTAAATCTTCCAAATTTTGAATCAAAATGGATAAACTATATAAAAAACATTTTTAGACAAACTGGCAGAATCGATATCTGGTTAAATCAGCATGAACTCCAAAATAAAAATATAAAGTACATTATAAAACGTACCTTGCTTGACCAAAATCTACAAAATTGGCAAGCATCTTTACAGAATTCAACAAAGGGTCTTAACTTTTCAATTTATAAAGAAACAATTGAATTGGAGAAGTACTTAATAACATTGACTAAATATGAGTCATCCCTGCTTATTAAATTTAGAACAGGTAACCACTTCTTTCCAAACGAAACAGGGAGATGGGCAGGCCAAGATATTAATCAAAGAACATGTCCACTGTGTTTAAGTAGAGATGTGGCGGATGAGTTTCATTATCTACTAAAATGCCAGTTTTTCCATGAACAAAGAAAACTGTTTATTAAAAGATATTATTATACTAGAACAAATATACTGAAATATAAAGAACTGCTTACATCCAGGTCAATAAAGGAATTAAAAAACCTCTGTAAATTCATAAAAATTCTATTTCAGACACTTAAACGATAAAATTTGTACACACAATTATTATATATAAGCTGCCGCAACCGAATGAATAAATAGTGAAAATATTTAAAATAAAAATAATCTATAAGATATATGACAAAACATCCCATACCGCATTGTATTTACCTGTACAATTTCCTTTTTTTTTGTATATTTTTGTTTGTTTGTTTGTTTTTGTTTTGAACTGTGTTACTATCTCATAGAAGCATAATTCTATATGAGCTTTGAATGTACACTATACAAGAAATTCTGTTCTGATCCCCCATTAAAAAGTTTATTTTATATTTATATAAGGTATGAAAAGTCTTGTAATAAGTGTAGGTTTTCATAATAAGCATACAGTAACCCTATGTTAGATTCTGCTCTGCTTTGTAATGAAAAATAATAATGTGTAACAAAATTTCTAAAGCATTACTCACAGGTCATGAATTGTACTGTTACATCATGCCTTGATTTTTCTGTTTTGACCACATATTGAGCATGTTGAGAGATGCACAATTTATTCCAATGTTAATCAATACGAATATACACTCTCACACCGCGTCATATAGATTTAAAATACTTTTTTATTCCTTTTGAATTTACTTAAACGAGAATTTCTTGTCTATGAATAAATTGCACGCTTCTGACCCGTATCTGGGTTTAATACACAACTGACACAGTTTCAATTGACACAGCGCGTGACATAACGACCAATCAAAATAGATTTATTTAAATAGAATTGTTTGGAAATCCAAAATTATAGTCCGTTTCTCTAGATCGCGTGTGCATTAAATATGTTTAAAAAAAAAAAATAGGTCAAAGTATACATTCCCCCTCATTTCATTTCCTTGAATGAAATCCGCTTTTTAGTTCTTTTTCAGTTTTTTTTTCTTCTATTTGTGTAGATCTATAATATATTGTATCTTATATCTCAAGTCAATGTAAATTTTGTCTTTTTTTTGTAGCTTCTACACCATGTCACATTTTTCAGATATATACAATGTATTACTGTATACTCTTGTGTCACTTTGTGATTTGAGTTTAATAAAGGTAATGTTGTTGTTGTTGTTGTTGTAAATTTTGACCTGCCAATCTTCATTATTTAGTGTCTTGCAGAAATCTATGCACTGGCTATGAAAAAAATTGCCAACTCACTTTCCCTTAGTAATGGACCTTTAAATAAAAAATGATGCAAGATCTGGGCTGATGCACATAAATTCATTGTCCAAATTATTTCAAATTACAAAGATATTACATTTTTCTAAAGATTTATATTGTAAAATTATAATTATTTATATGGCACAAAACCACAAAATATGTTTTCTTGGTAGGTGCAATTATTTCAAAAGAGAAGTGAGCTGGACTAACAATTCTACTCAAATGTGAGGAAATAAAAAGTAATGAATGGATAACAAACTGTAAAATCAAGGGATTTCCTATCGCCTTTATGCAGTCTACAGAAAAACGTGTAAACTATAATATTATATAGTAATTCACTTTTTCTTAAACTTTTCTCCGTCAGCAGTTTATTTTCTTACAGAGTAAGAGGTCCTTTATGCAAGAACTGTTTATCGCATACCATTCTTGTATCCAAGTCGTTCTGCATATGAATGCACACATCTGCAATGCTCCCGACACCTAGCTATTTTCCATGAAATTGCGACCACAAACTGGGTACGTTTAGGTAATACCTGCATAGAACACCTGCAACACGTTGACTTGAATTGATGTAGTCGTTTCTGCCGTTCAAGTTTGTCTTTTCTTGTGATCATGTTTTCTGATTATTTTGTCAACATGGATCAAGAAATGTATTTTCTTGTGAACATGTTTTCTGATTATTTTGTCAACATGGATCAAGAAATGTATTTTCTTGTGAACATGTTTTCTGATTATTTTGTCAACATGGATCAAGAAATGTATTTTCTTGTGATCATGTTTTCTGATTATTTTGTCAACATGGATCAAGAAATGTATTTTCTTGTGAACATGTTTTCTGATTATTTTGTCAACATGGATCAAGAAATGTATTTTCTTGTGAACATGTGTTCCGATTATTTCGTCAACATGTATCAAGAAATGTATTTTTTCTTGTGAACATGTTTTCTGATTATTTTGTCAACATGGATCAAGAAATGTATTTTCTTGTGAACATGTGTTCCGATTATTTCGTCAACATGTATCATCGAATGTTTAACACTGTCACTAGGCTATAACACATACGTGTGTTTTATCGTTTGTTTTACGGTAATGTGAGACAGAACAGGCGATTTCGTTCCCCTGCATGGATCTGCTAAGCAATGGCACAAATCTGAAAATATAAAGCAAAGCGTTTGTGACTGTCATTTCACTTTAATGACTTAAGTTTTAATGTTTTACGCCTTAAGTCACGTTCTAGCTTCCAACTTTTTCTTGCATGAACAATTAATATGCCCATCATGGATGAAATTTTACATTCTTGTTAGAACTACTGTTGTTCTACTAGCTACCTTGACAGTAGTAGCTTCCTCGACTTAAAATATCACAACAGTGAGAGCGGATGCAATGGTCAAGAGGTAACAAGAAACTAGGGAAAATGAATTCGAAATTTGGGTCTCAAACTAAAATTATTAACATTCGGATATGAATGACATGTATAAATGTTGTTGTTTTCTTTGTTTGTTTGTTTTTTGCCCAAGCTTTTGGATTTGTGATAGAATTCTGTCAAAAGTCAGTTTTCTTTATTGATTAACAAAAGTATTATTTCTTATAATTAGAAGGACGACGTACGTTGTCATGATGACACGTTTTAGTTTACTATAGTTTATTAGTAAAGTATTAATAAAATCTAAAAGAAGATCATTTGCAAACCAAGTAAAATAAAAGAAGACTTCGTTTGACTGGGCTTTTTTGCGAGACGATGAAATGTGAAACATCTATGCCCTCTAGTACCGGTAAATACATACATATTACATACAGAAACACCGCAGCTAAAGGACCGAAGTAATAAGAACAAAACTAGTAAGGTTGATGTAATAAAAGAAGTTCTACGTACAGAAATGCAGTAGGAAAATAAAGAATTCAGACTTCGGCGTTAAAGGATAAATATTTGGCGTTTGTTTTAGGTAAAAATCATTTACGAAAGTGGTTCTCGAACAGCAACGGTGTATTGCGATCGGTATCCCCTAGCGTTGCATTTTAAAAAGTGCGTTTAAACGGCATAAGGAATACCTCCGTCAAAAATTATTTCGTTAGCAACATTACTCTTATATATGGAGTGTGTAGGTACCCGAAAGATGGCTGGATTACGTTGATATTGATAATGCGATGATAAATTGTGTCCAATTTTACATGTCTCTTTGTCATTTGAACATCATACAACAAACTTTGTTGCGTTTTACTACGAAACCATTCGTTTTCTAGCGATATAGAATATTTCGGCGTATGGACAGATGGTGTGGATATTCCGTAAGACTAGTCATTTAACTAGAATGTGCATACAAGTGAAAATAGAAGGAAGAAAATAAGCCTTACCTGACCATTGTTGTCAAAATTCGCCATTTTTTCTTGAGCCTTGGCGATCAAATACGCTCGGTCTGACGTAACAACGCGAGGACTGTCGTTTTGCCTAACCAGTGTGGTGGAAGGGAGGGAAGATAAGCAATATCGATTATGTATATAAATAAATTCTGTTAGGGCAGCGTGTCTAAATTCATTTACTTTGACATTTCTGAAATCATTGGCTTTTCTACATTAAAAAAGAATAAATAAACGATGATTTTCTTATTCAAACAGTGCTGTAATGTAGCCTACATTATTATTCAATATTGGAAACAAAAAGCGTGCCGCTTGAATCATTCATAAATTCGTTACATGAAGAAACCCGAATAACACCGATTTCCATTGATACCGCGAATTTTCAACTCGTTAGAATAATTTGTTTTGATAATGCGGCGCCGGATCTTTCATAAGCAATTTTATTTTATCAAATGTCGTCCTGAAAATTATTTATTGCGCAAGCACGGCAGCAGGTCCGGTAGAATTATGGGATAGAACAACAACAACAAAACCGGTGAAGGTATAGAACATATTCCCAAGTTGAACGGTATATAGGTTTACTTTGACATATATACACGTACACATTATCTATAGACGGAAAAACCTTCGGTTTTTCCGTATTATACACTGGAAAAAAAATCTTTTTAGCTTATTGTTTAGCATTCTATGTGCCCTACCTAGATGATAAGCCTTTCGAAAGTTCGAAAAAAATCTAGAAGAACTAAATACGTTTGATGGCGGCCTTGGATTGATAAAACAGAAATTAGTACATCAGAATATTTTCCTCCGACAAACTGAGTTACTTTATTTTCAGAGACAACAGAATTTCAGGGTAGGGTGGAGATGGTCTGCTGCCCTATCAAGTAGTCAAGAATAGTAATCAGTCTCAGGTTCAGATGTAAAAGGTCAGCATCGCGCACTTCTGTAAGAATAGCTTACTGGTCCTATCAAGAATCGGTTACATTTACTGGTGACTTCCAGCAACTTCGAAAGAAAAAGATCTACTCGTACATCAAACATAAAGTTGTGATGTAGCCACACTGAAGTGTGAGGGCATTGCTCGTACTTACGCGGTCACAGAGGCAAATATCATAAATGATTGGAATTCATTTTCTCAAAGGCCAAGTCCTTTAGCCTGAAACAACGTAGTAATTAAGCAAGATGTAATTGCCCAACAAATACAAGAGATGCCATTATCCCAGTATTTTTTGAGGTAGTTGAAACGTTAGCGCAATGTTTGTTCGAAGGGGCTTACCCCAAATTAAAGCCTCTGGTCCTGGTGAATTTTCCCAATATTGCTCAAGAGAGCCCCAAAGATGACAAAGATATTTAAACTATTTCTTGAAAGTGAAGTCTGTAAGAATACATTCTTTACTCCAACCTACAGGAAATTTCCAAAATTCAAGGCTAGCAGCTACATGCCTATATCTTTAACATATATTGCTTCTAAACTGATGAAACATAGGGTTCTAGTCCCAAATATTATCAAGTTTATACGAGATGTCTTCGACATTCTCGAAAATGGTCATAGTAACCGACTTTAGCAAAGCTTTCGACAAGGCAGAACACCATATACTTTTAGAGTCCAAACATTAGAAACTCAGCGGATCAAGTCATTTCTCAACAACCAGTCCCAAGGAGTTGTTGTTGACGGCTACACCTCAGACTCCCTATATACAGTATTATCTCCGAGGTTCCCTGTCTCTTCAAGACTTTCAATAATGATTTATCTAACTTCATTCAAAGTAAAGCTAGATAAAATGCAGAAAACAACATTGTGCGCCTTATGGTCAAATCCTCCTTGATACACAGATTAGGCAAAATGATCTCCTTTCCCTAGAAACATGGGAAGTGGGCTGATCAATGTAATTTAACACAGACAAATGTGAGGTAAAGAAGATAAATCACAGGAAAACCAATAATTTACAATTACATGGTGGCAAAACCCATGTGACTTATTAGCTAAAGTTGCGAGTAAAATCTAACAAAAGCTGGCTCGATTCAGGTAACAATTTTGTCGTTTATTTTCTTAATACTCGATGGATTTTCACAAACCAAAGACGAACGCCTGTTCCATGTAAAGATACACCCTCGACAGCCGGAAATATCCAAGGAAATGCTGAGATTTATTTAAAAATTAAAAAAGTGATTTTCTGAGTGGAAGATTTGTATATACAATTTGTGGAAATAAATACAGTTTAAACTGAGTGGAAGATGCCGTGGTATGGTTGGGAGTTTTTTCAGGAAAAATGCGTAAATATGCCATCTCTTGCCACTAGCAACTTGAATTGCACATGATTTACTTATTATATCTCAGTTATGGCCAAAGGAAAATATGAAAGTAAATGCTAGGCTCTTCTGGAAAAACACAACTTCGCTATGGTTCAGAACATTTTCAGAGTGTTATGACCGAGAGCAACCAGAACTTGTGTCGTTGAATCTCTTTTTTTGTGTGTGTGTGTGTGTGTGTGATTGAAACTGCCAGTTGAGCAGCGTTTGTCACTAATTTAACTCACGTCAGCATATTTCATGACCAGACTGAGTCTCAGTGCAAAGCCAAAGTTGGTCTGATTTTAAGGTTGAACCTACATTCGTAATGGTATAATTATGTTTACTTCTATTAAAACTGATCGAAAGTAAATGTGTAATTTAAATAAGTTTTCTTTCTAATTTCAGTCTACCATATAGTCAGGTACATTTTCGTCAAGCTAGCTGCTAGCAGAGAAACCCCAATTCAAGGTAAAACTTTAATAATAATAAACTAAATACTTCAATCTTAAAGAGGCATCTGCTACTGAGTCTCATTCATATTTCAATGCTGTATGTTCACTTCTGAAAGTGAAAAGAAATAAATGCACTGGAGGAAATTTACGGGGACCTTTAACATCCTGAAAACAACCACATTACACATGTTGTATACAGTGAAATTAAATCAGAACTTAAATGTAAATTATCATGAATTTCAAGAGGCATCTCCTGTTATAGATTGCTTACAGGGAATTTTGTATTGCAATACTTCTATCACATGTTAAAGTAATAAGTTCTCCTTTCTAATTTCAGTCTATCATAGTCATGTCGTATCACCGAGCATCATGCTAGCAGAGAAAACCAAATTCAAGGTAAAACTTTATTACTCGTAGTAACTCAAGTCTTTTTGTGTTTTGTTTTTGAACAGTTACTTAATAGCCATATAAAGAATCGGTAGTGTTTATACTGTTACAGAAATGTCAATCTTGTACCGGAAGTAACTGTATTTATAAACCTCATTTGAATAATGAGATATATATAGAATAATACTTAATCAAGTCGCCTATTAATACTGGATTAATATCTGATTTCAGTGATAACTTATTCGAAGCCAAAGGCGTGCGAGGGTCCAAGGTAAACCGAAGGAGGAAAAGATCTCCGTTATCGTTCTGTGATATTTTTCTGTGATTGGAACTGTGATTTTCTGTGGTTAAATACTGTGATTAATTAGAACATTGTCTTCTTTTTTTCAATCTATTTACGTCAGAAATAGAATTAAATCCAGTATAGTAGTTAAAATATAAAAGTGAAACTATCGAAATAACCGCCAATGGCATTATTATGCTTCCCGAAGGGCGAACATATAGTTGTCACTTTGTCCGTCCTTCCGTCCGTTCGTCTGTCCGAGCTAACTATAATGGGAACTTGAATGTCTAGCAGGTTAGGAAGTGTCTAGCAGGTTAGGGTTAGGACTCTTTGTTTATATGATATGACAGTATAAAAAGTGTCCCAAAGTGGGTTATGTGGTTAAAATTGGGTTTACGTGGCTAACATTTTCCATTGTATAGTCACTTAAGTATCATATTGTTAGAACGTCCGTACGTCAGTCCGTCAGTCAATACAAATGTGTGGGAGTCCGAGCGCACGACTGGACACTCTAGTGGTTAAATAGTGTGTCAGGATTAGGGTTAGGTTGTTATGATTTTTATTTTCTTTCAGTCCATATATGAAAAGTGGTTGTTACCACTTAGTTAGAATATACCACAATGCTGAATGGGATATACCACTTGAGAATACAAATGTGTGGTCGTCCGTCCGTCTGTCACGCCATTGAGATGAAGTGCAGTGTCAAAGAACCATGATAGCTCTTACCTAGTTTTTGAATTATCTCACCTTTTTATACAAAATAATGCTTGTCTGGAGCACAACTTGTAAAGTATTTATGACATTTGATTGAAACTTCAAACAATGATAGAGGCCATTGAGAGGCAGTGCAGTGTCAGAGTACCTAGTCTTTGAATTGTCTCCCTACATTACTCAAAATAATGCTTGTACGAAGCATAAATTGAAAAGTCTTAAAGGCATTTGATTTGAAACTTCCATTGAGAGGAAGTGCAGTGTCAAAGAACCCTTACCTAGTTTCGAATTATCTCCCCTTCCTATACAAAGTAATGCTTCTGGAGCATAACTTGTAAAGGATTAAAGGCATTTGATTGAAACTTCACATAATGATAGAGGTAATTGAGGGAAAGTGCAGCGTCAAAAGACCATAACTCTACATTACTTAGTTTTTGAATTATCTCCCTTTATTATACAAAATAATGTTTGTCCTGAGCATAATTTGAAAAGTATTAAAGGCATTAGATTTAAACTTCACATAATGATAAAGGCAATTGAGAGGAACTACATTGTCAAAGAACCATAACTCTGCTTTACCTAGTTTTACATTATCTCCCTTTATTATATAAAATAATGCTTGTCCGGAGCCTAATTTGAAAACTTATAAAGGCATTTGATTGAAACTTCACATATGAGAGGAAGTGCAGTGTCAAAGAACCATAACTCATTTTTTTTAGTTTTTAATTATCTCCCTTTATCATTCTAACTAATGCTTGTCTGGAATATAACTCGAAAGTTATTAAAGACATTTAATTGAAACTTGACAGAATGATCAAAGCTATTGAGTGGAAGTGTAGTGCCAAGCACATGCATATAGAGACCATACTCAATCAATCCAATCATCCTATGAAGTTTGAATACTCTGGGTCATATGGATGGCGGAAGCAAAGTTTGACAGACGGAACTGACGGACGAACAGGGAATAAAAAATATATCTCAGGGACATGAATATATGGTGTGACCATTACTCCTTCTGGATATTGCTAAAATCGTGATATACCAGAAGTATTTTATTATGCAATAAATCATAAATGAAACATGGACACAGCATGATAAACCAAACATTTATTCGAAAAACAGACTGTTACAGTAAATCTGACGTTTTATTCTGGAGATATATGCATGTATATGCAAGCGGAGTTGGAAGTTTATTTAAGTATATTTTGTCAAGTTATGAACAAGGTTATAGTAGATGCTATTTGGTTCTCCGATATGCCCATTCGAACTGTTGGAAGAAGTTTACTGTCGTTTCTACGTGCTTTTCCATCGAACACCTAGAGATTCTCAGAGTATAGCATTTCTACTTCTGGAGATCTTTTCCTCCTTCGGTTTACCTTGGACCCTCGCACGTGTTTTGACGTGAATATGTTATCACTGAAATAAAATATTAATCCTGTATTAATAGACGACTTGATTAAGTATTATTCCATATATATATCTCATTATTCAAATGTAGTTTATAAATATAGTTACTTCCGGTACAAGACTGACATTTCTGAAACAGTATATTAAAACACCATTGATTATTTATATGGCCCATTAAATAATTGGTTCAAACTTCCCTTTAAAAACAAAAAACATAAGACTTGAGTAACCACGAGTAATAAAGTTTTACCTTGAATTTGGTTTTCTCTGCTAGCATGATGCTCGGTGATACGACAGGACTATGTTAGACTGAAATTGGAAAGGAGAACTTTTATTATTTTTATATGTGATAGAAGTATTGCAATACTTATTATACCCGTTAGCAATCTATAACAGGAGATGCCTCTTGAAATACAAACTTCCTAACATAAACATTGAGACAATATAAGCTAGCAAAACAGTTGGGTGTCACATTACGTTAAGATCGAAGCTGGTCAAATCACACATATAACATAACATTAAAAGGAAATAACACACTCGGATTCATCAGAAGAAATGTCAAACAAATAACAGAAAAGCCAAAGAAACGGAATATATCATTTATATCCGCCCACAGCTTGAATACTGCTCCACCATTTGGCATCCATGGCAACATTCCTCACATGCAAAATTGAACGAGTACAACGACCAGAAGCTCGATACGTTTGAAACAGTTATGGTACAACAAGCAGCAGCATCACCTAGAATGTTTAAAGTACTTAGCTGGCAATCCCCTGAACTTCGCCGTGACTAATTCTCTCTCATAATATTTTACAAAATAGGGTGTAATCGCGTAGATCATAACAATCTCCTACCCACACGGAGCATATACAACCTGATGCTACAGTCTCAAAGTCAGTATCATGCTAACTCCATTTTTCCAAGAATCATGCTTTCTTGTAATGGTCACCCTGTTACATACCGTCCAGCCCCAGTTTGACTTCATTCACTAGCCGGCTTATAATCTTTATCTCTGTTATATTCTTAGTAATAGGTAAATCTTTTAAACGTTGCACCTACTGAGCTTGCTCATCTTTTTAAACCTTCTGTCCCAGACGAGCGCCTGCCGGTCATAGTCTTTACTGATTATTGTTCAGTACTCTGTATATGTACTTGTAGGCTTTTCTACATCAGTTTCGATATCGCGATGTACGTCTTGGGGCATTTCCTTTTAAAAACCTATGTATAAATATAGAAATAAATGTACTTCGTAACATTACTTTAATGTTAAAGAGGTTTTATTATTTACACATTTACGTTCTTAATAAAGTCACCTCTTCTTTAAAAAGTAGCTTCATATATTTAAAAATTACTTATTGCACGTAATAATGATGTTGATCAAAAAAACCTTTTGCATTGCACAAGAGGGACAGAAAACAAAATACATCATACAAATGTTTCTTTTTGATAATAAAGACACGTTGCGAATTACTGTTATATATATATATATTTACCAGTGTTTGATGGACAACCACTACCGCTGATGGATTGCAAAGGAGTGAAGTTTGTCCTAGGGCTATTTCTACACTGTTCATCATTAATTAAGCCAAAATTAAAAACTTACAAAAATATTTTAACAACATTTTGTTCATTTTCGTCAAACTGAATTCATATACATTTTAAGTAACGTAAGTATGATATGTAGTGTCACTGTTCATTTATAAAATCAGAATGAAATGCAAACTATATTCAAACATAAATGTGATGGATGAAGGTTGTCGATTTCGGTGAGAAGTATAGTCCTTATATGGAAATCACGTTAGACATTAATTATACTCACATATGTATCTTAAGTTATCAGAACAGCTCAATGTTATGCTGTGACAAAATTAAGAAAACATGGCGAAGCTAACCTGGATTATTTTCGGGATTTTTGTTGTCTGTTGTAGTGCTCATTTTGGAATTGACCGTAATGGCCAGCAGTTTCTACAGAGGTGATATTTTCATGTTTTGTTTTATTTTCATAAGCTTTTTAAGCATTATTTATGCATATATACAGATAAAAGGTGTAATTTTCTACTAACTTGTTTTTGCTTTATTGTTTAGTGGTTGTCTATATGTTGTCAAGTAATATATTAACTAACGCGTAGAAATCCATTGGATTTGTCTTTCGTTTCAGTCATTTCCATTAATTATGTGTAAAAGTATTGTGCAGATATTAAAATATATTAGCGTTTAAGCAACATTACATTTTAGCCTAAAAAGGAGGCTTAGGCAAGGAGAAGAGCTGCGTCCTTTAGTATTCTTGCTATTCATAATTTTATTGTTTACAGGTTTTTAAAAATAATAAAACATCTACGACTAATTATAAAGATTGGAATTGTTTACTGAAAATAAACCAAGAAAAAAAATAGACATAAAACGCAAAATACACAACTCAGCAGACTGTAATGATATTATAGTAATGAACAATAAGGCAAAAATGGTTAATTGCTTTGTAACGAAGCTTTGATTAAAACGAAAGAGACAAGTCAGATAGACATGTTGACCTGAGTTGTTTGCTTAACAAATAATTCATGAAATTAATACTATACCAGTACATTTTAAAGAACTGGAGATACTGAAATGGTGTGAACATTTTCATACGAATTACCACTTAATCAAACACACAACAAAGTCTCTTAAAGCTTTAATAACTATAAGAATAGAAAGACATATTTTAAACAAAATAGCAACATCAACATAATGCATGTCCTAGCAGTCAAATAAAAGGAATTATAAGAAACTTAATATGAATGCTAAACTAAGAGCATATTCATCAGAGAAAACGAATTGAAAGGTGCATTTTTCCTTTTGAAGAAGACTCCCAGTCACCACAAAAACAACAAAAAAGCAACAACAATAAAAGTGACAAAGAAATTAACATATATATCTTATTGAAGACGTAATTCAACAATTCAATTGAACGCGTCGCTAACTCTGTGATTGATGCCGGCTGAGTACAATCCAGAATTAAAATTCATTTGTTTTCTTCATTTAAATGACATCATATAAGTGTCACTCATCAACCATTTGCAATTTAATTTCCGCGAAAGGAGACAACGTTTCACGTGAAGGCCGTTTGCGGCTTAGCCTTTTCGTTTACGTGCAAGTAAATGTTCAAACTTGCATAACAGCTTTTTAAATAAATGTTCTTTATTGCCATTTAAAGATTATTTAACGTATCGTTTGTTAGGAAAAAATTGATTTCTTTCAATCTTTGTTTACATTTTGCAAGAAACTGACTGAATACTCGCGAAAAAAAGTAATTTGGTTATATCATTGTCCCGGAGAGATTTAATGACATGTTTATAACGCTGCAAAATGTTTTGATATATCTGTCATGAAGTAACATAAATACCTACACTTTCCTTTCTTTCTCAACAGCTATATCTGCAAAACCGAAAGCAGTACTAAAATAGAAACGAAATACAAAAAGAGATTGCAACTGTCAACAATATATTGCGAAGATGTAACATTGGCAAGTTACTCCTTTAATGTGCACATTTACTTTGTCGTCTGCTGAAAAAGAAGACGACATAAAAAGATTTATTGCGAGCCTCACCTTAACAGAATGTTTAAATGTATTCAGTTTGGGATATTTGCCTAAAGGTGTTAACTTGCCCTAAGCTTGGAAAGATTTACATATTATTAGTAACTAACTAATATATATTTAATAAAACCGTATTCCCCGGGGAATGACATATTTTGATAAATTTTCAGAAATAATATTGCATGTCAATGTAATGCGTTTGTAATGCGTTTTTGTACGTCACCGTGTTAGTTAAAACAACTGTATGGATTACTGACTTAACAAAAATATGTACAAAAAAATGACAAGACAAAAAATTGACACAGTGTTTAATTAATATATTCAGCCATCTTCTAAATGAGAAAATAATACCATATAGGAATACGGTTTTATTAAATATATATTAGTTAGTTACTAATAATATGTAAATCTTAGGGCAAGTTAGCAATTTCTTAACTGTCTGAATGTACTTTTAAAAAATGGAAACGTCATTAATTAAGGAGTCTAATTTGCCATCTATCTGCACATTTATTTTAGCTACCTGAAAGATTTATAATTATTCTTTGCATGTACTTCAGCTGGCTTCTATTTTTAGAAATTGAATTACGTCACATTTAGGAACAATGCATTTCTGATTTTATACTGACTCAACAGCAAACCAAACGATATTATTTTAATGTTGCACAACTATCGGCGATACAACATATATGAATAAGTGTATACACATTTAATGTATGCATTACATAGTCATACTGACCGGCAGCTTGTCACTAATTATTATTGACGCTTGTCAATTCAATGTTTGGTTTATGTATTGATGACAGCCAACATGTATTTCTCATTATATTCAACATGTTAACACGATCAGTTTATTCACTAATGACTAACGGGCAAATACATAAAAAACTCTTAATTATACTCGAGAAGGAAGTGGTCCTTTGACGTCATTATAATAACATATATTTTGTACAACGAACAAAAACGTTTCACGACAAATACCATAACAGAACTAAAACATTTCGTATTCTTGTTTCCAGTTCGTGCATAATTCGATATGATTATGAATCCAGTAGAATATTTTTATAACTTTGCACTCGGTTTCGTTTTTATATATTCAGCATACCAATTAATTGTTTAAAAGTCAATGTTCCCAATAATTTACATTAATTAACACTCATGTTGCCAAAGTTTGACAAATTGTCGTATATTTCAACTGTTTATCATTTGTCATTTATTTGTCCTTTCATTCTAAATGGTGTTTGCTTGCTGTCTTTACGAAAATTCAAGCATTTTCTATTCATTTGGTGTTTTGGAAATTGTCTGTTCTTTCACCGAAACTGCCTTAATTAATGCACACTTATATTGCTTAAAGTTAACATGCCTTTTATAAAACTGGAAAGCTTTTTTTGTAAAGGTAAAATTGCTGTAAATGTCAGATTGTTTAGATACCCTACAACAGATTAGTCATAACCATAGCTAAATCTTATGTAACTATAAAGGCGTTTCAGAGCTAACTGTTTTTACAAGAATTCTAACAGCTTTAGTGCACTAATGGAGACAGAGCTGATATTCTAGATGATTAACAAATGTAATCAATATGGGCCTACATTGGGTTAAATTTCAGACAAAAATCCAATCCCTTCAACAGAACACCACAGAGCTTTTTGAGTTCGTTGGGAGTAAATCCCGAAGACCGCAAATGTTTTACTTTGGCTAGACGCCAGTTCTACATAAGCCGTCTGGTACATTACCCTTGCAACAGACAACGACCTGGCGTTCCTGTGTTAAGATGGTTCATGGGGTAGGTTGCTTATATTCATTTGGTGTGCATGTTTGTTATTATAACATCCTACCGCATCTGCTCAAAACTTATATTCAGCTGATATGCTGTCCGAAGTATTACTTCCATCTTAATCAGTAGTCAATCAATTGAATAAAAATAGCTCATATTTCAACATATATTTCCTGTAGTAGAGATGTATTATGTAACGAAACATACATTGTGTAGAAAAGGGATTTCTAATCCAATGGAATGGCAGCCTATCCAGCTGATAAAGTTTTGAGCTTCAAACGTGGTTCTCTGGTCTATGGCCAGTGCTACAATTCTAATTGATAGATAATTATGGTTTCTTGTAATCTTGGTTATCTGCTTATTTTGATACAGAAAAAGCTTTTGCGACATTATGTCAACCAGAATATGGTTCTTATTTCAAAATGACAGTATTGTTTCTTATTAATTAGTTAACTATACAAAAATAGTTGTCACAGGTGACCAAAACAACATAGCGGACAAAGAACAATAAAGAGACATTAAAGGTGATCATTCGGTAAATATGACAAATTAATGTCACAATACAGTGTCATAAAAGATGGTAACAAGGGTTTAACCAGCCTGCAAACAATGTCTGTTAATATCGTGTGCGATAATATTGAAAGGTTAATGAATGCAAAAGATGAAGTGACATGTTTATATTACACTCTTTTCTTTCTCCTTGTATGAAAATTTATCAGACCATTTAGTTTACACTTGAGTTTGTTTTTTTTGTTTCCTTTTACATAAAACGTACAGTAATTGTGTACAATATGACGTACAGTAATTATGTACAATATGTTGCAAAAGTCTTTGCCATCAGTTAAACCAAGTTTTACTGAATTTTACCGGGACACAAAGAAAGCCTTTACTAGTATACCAAATATTATTAAAGTTATTTCAAGCGATGAAGAACACACGGGCACATTAAATCCAAATATTTTATCTAATATGTCGTATAACAGAAATATTATATACCATTCCCAAATTAATTTCTTCGTCTGTCACCGAAAAACAGTTATTTTGGAAATCATGTCTAATTTTGAAGTTTTTACCATACATCTTATTGTAATATCAATATTTCATGAAACAATCTCTTGAAACTTCTTCGTAATTTGTACCATTGTTTTCTTAACCACACATATTGCTCTCTGATACACATTAAGGATGCACATTTAATACATGTTTACTTATAACGGGTATGAAGACTGGCCTCTTAATCACTGTTTAAATGTTATATCAGTCAGTTGCAAAATATCATGATGAGTAAAATGATGTCATTATGACATCATAGTTCCCCTTTTTCACTTGTGATCAAAAGTAGCTAGCCAAGGCTGACTTGTCTCCTAAGGTATGTCATTATTAAGTTCAAGCTTATCAAAGAGAAATTTGTTGGTGTTGTGTAAAATGCTACTGAATATCTGCCTCTTTTATATCTTATTCATAATCCACTTATAAAATGCGATGCCAGAAAGCATTTGATTTTTTACATTGTTTATGTCTGTATAGATCGTAATTTATTGTTTTCAGCTACTTTCTTTTAATCGGAGTCAGTTTTTATATGTTAAAATTATTTTTGTCTAAATACAATAGGAAGATGACAAAGGCTTTTGTACAAAATTTCTGAAACGCACGTGTAAAAAATAAGATAATAAACGTGCTTGACTTAAAATGAAACAACCTTAAAATTCTTTTAACAAAATGTTTGAATTTAATTTCACTGTTTAATTCGATTTATTAGTTGTGGTAAACAAGGATATCCACTTTGACGTATACTGTCTTTTTCTTTTTCATAGGCTTTTAACAAGACTATGTTTTCTATCACGGTTTTTACCTGTTCTACCATGTTAATAGCTTATACATATGTAAATGTATTTTAGAAGATGCAGGCATCATAAAAGGTATGTTTTCCATGTAACGTTATACAGTTAGTGGCGGAGGTATATCCTTATCACAGAAAACAAACACTATGAACTATTCAAATAACCATTTGCTGGTTAATTATTTAAACAAGTCACATATTACTCCAAAACACAAGAAATTAAAGCGAATGTTTTGCTTTAGGGTAATAGACATATCCAAGCATTAGAAGATATATTGGTTTTGCTTTTCTGCTCTTGTTAAACACAGAAAAAGCAAATTATTTCAAGGTTAAGTATTCATGACATTGTTTTACTTTTCTTCTTAATGTCGGTATGTACGTTCTTGTTGTTCTCTGGAATTTGATGAAGTAATTTGTAAGTGGATTTAAAACGAATGTCTGTCGTTCGGTAGAAATTATAGAGGTTAAGGAGATGTCTGCATATTAACTAACTGAAATAAATTAAAGTAGTTGTTTTTGTAAATATATCACATTTCAAAGGTGACAGCTTTATAACAAACTTGCAATTAACCAATCAAAAGAGAAATTGCCCATTTTTAAAATAAAAACAATTGTTATAATAGATGTAGTAGTACATTATTAATTATTAATAGTACATTAACCAAGGAAGTCATCGACTATCTATGAAATGTCCATAACAATGCAAATTTAAAACCTCGCTAATTTGTTGTTTATTGATATAACTTGAGTTTTGTGATCTGACCAAGACACAACGAAAGTTAAACAAATATCAAAGTTGCTGGATTCAGAGGCTTCTGCACTGGCTAAAGCCATTTTACAATTAAATGTATTTGAAACAATATACAAAGTTTCAACTAAATTTGAACCAAGTTTGCACAAATATTATTTCATTTTCATTCCAAGCAGATACTCTGTTTTATCATCAAAGTTTAAACACAATCAATTTTCTTTTTAGACAATTTGGTCCAACATGTGTCAGTTATTACCGAGAGCCTGTTTACAGGTATTACAGAATCCCTGTTTGCTGTCCGGGATACGCCATGGATAGGAATGGAAAATGCTCGATCAGTATGTTATTTAAAGAGTTTTGTCATAGCAATTGCTCAGTCAATACGTTAGAATTTCGTCACGTTAAACGCCCAGTGAGAATTGCCATGTTAAAATATGTATTTACCCAGCGATATTAATTGAAACGGAGCTTAAAGGAGGTTAGGAACTGTTATTTCATCACACATTTTTGAATACTGAAAATAAAAAAATATACCAGGAATAAATTGTTTTTGCAAGGAAATTGATGAAACAAGATCTGCAGAATACTTTCGCATTAGCCAATTACTAGGAAATCTGCATTCTATTTTCAATAACTTTTTAAGATGAAATGAATATTTAATATTTTGGCAGCTCTTTCTATATCTTATTCAAAGATTATTAGTTACCGGCTTAATTAATATATTATTTAGAGAACTAAACGTTCATTTAGTAAATCTTTTAAAAAAATCTTTTCATGTTTAATATTCAGCTAGTAATGATATAAACGTTTGTTGTAAATGTTGTACGACGCACACTTTTATTTGTGATATAATTCTATATTCCATATTTCACTTAACTTCTTAAATATCACAGCATTTTTCACTGTCAAATGTCATGGATTGCTAACGTACTGCACCCATATGAAATACTAGAAATAAAACTAAAGGTCTGACAGCACATGTTAAACAGTTATTTTTATACATAATAGAAACAACTCGGCTGACGAATAACAGTGGCAGAAATAATGGAGAAATGATGTCTGTTGCATCAAAGATGAGGCAAGCGATGTGGCATAGGGCCAAACAAGATATGGAAAGACGCCGTGCTATGTTTTTCATGAATATGAGGGACAATAGAAGAAACAACAGACCCATGATGCCGCCAAGAATGCAGCTTAGAAGACCACCAATGTCACCAATGTTCAACATGTACAACAGACAGCAAATGCCAACCCCACCAAAGGTTGCTTTCCTCAGATTTAACAGACCAACACTCCCGAGGCCACCAATGCCTCACCCTGTGCAACAGCCACCTCTTAGCGGTCGCATGGTTAGAATTATTAAACGCAAAATAATTCCTCTTTTCCCATTTATACGGAGGAATGACAGAAGGTTAGACAGAATTAGACCACCAATGGTTCCAAGGGTTGTACTATCTGGAAGAATTAGTGCGTTACCAATGAATGGAATGAGGGAATTCCACCCACCAATGCCATCCCTACCCCGCATTGAGCCACCTTTCCAACCGTTTATGAATAATGAACATTCACAGGAAAATGGCCAGCGAAATCCAGATTTTGGGCAGCAGCCAAGAGATTATCAGCCAGATGGATTTCATGATCCGCATGACCAACGTCATGACCAACATCATGACCAACATCATCCTGAAACACATGGTTTTCACGAACCATTCCCAGGAGAGAGTCGAATGACTCCCGAGGATGCTATGCAAGTTGATTTGCCAAATGAACCAGTTCAGATGCCCGACCTTGTAGTTGAACAAGCTCCAACAAACAACAGTAAGTCAAAATTAAAAAAATATAAAGCGCTTTGTTGCTCTTGGTCATATGTCTAAACAAGGTCAGACATCAAAGAGTAATATACAGTTTCAAAATGTAGTGTAGCTGGTAAAATACCGACTTACTCACAATATGCAGTTAGCCTAACTGTTTACAAGTCATTGAAAGAGACACGCTTTCTTAAATAATTAAACATTGTTTAAAAGGCAGAGTATTTAAATTGCCTGAACATGTTAGCCAGAAATGTTACATATTTATTTGTTGTGAACATTTGTCCTGTTATGTCAAGCCTTTTACCTCATGTTACTAGATTAATGTCTGCAGTCGAGTTTTGTTTTAATAAAATGTACTGTTAAAATTATTTGAAGCCAATTATGATAGAGATTAATAATGTCTGGTTGGAAAATACCGCCACGTGCTTACGTTGTTATAATGGTTACCAGTTGGATTTCTAAGTATTTTACAAATGCGATCGGTGATATATGACCATTTTGTGTCGATTCGCCGTAAAACCCAACTCATTCACTTTACATATGCGTAGCATTCTATCATCATATAATACAATAGGACATATACAACTTGAATTGATTATTTATTCCAGTGAACCAGGATTCGTGCATCGTGAAGCTTGAGTCAGCAGTGAAAACTTGCCTGAAACAGAACAACATTGATGTACCAGACGTTATGTCTGCTTTTGAACCATTTAATGATGACAAGTCTAGGGTGCTCTGCGAGTAAGTAGTGTTAAAGTCCACTAATACTTTAAGTCATCAGTACATACCAAGGCTAAAAGCAATGTAAGCAAATTTAAGCAAAAACAGCCTCTGACAATTAAGAGCACAGTGTTGATATTCATTGTTCACATAAGAGATGAACACGTGAAATTTACAAATACACTTGCTAATTTATCAAAACAAAAAAAAAACAACAACACAGTCTGTACAACCCGTCTTCCTTCTTAAACATATTGTTGTTGTCGTCGAAAAGAAAAACCGCTACAATGGATTTAAATGATGAGACATAAACATTAAAACGTTTGTTTACAATCGATCACAATTAAATAGTAAGCAATCATACGTTTTTTGTCAAACAAAAACGAAACACGTTTTTAAAGTCATATACTTACATTTTATATGCTGTCAAATCGAACTCACCTGACTTATATGTACATGTCTTTTGAATTAATCTGAAACATATCAAATGTTTTAGGGCGGAAGATGCCATTTTCAATTGTATTACCGAAACATTAAAGGATTGCAAAGAAGGCAATGATGCAAATATTGCACGCGATATGCTCCTAGAAACAGCCCAAACAGTCCAGAGCATGTGCGAAATGAGACAAGCAAATGGTAAGATTACTACAACATCCGGAATAGAAAAGAGATGGAAATTTTAACCCGTGAATAGACAAGAAAAATAACAATTTTTAAAGACCCGAAAAACATTTTGAATGTTGAATCAACCTCAATTTAAATGAAATAAACGAAGCTTCCTTTTTTGTAAGAATGATATTATTTATCAGGCGTGGCTCTCCGTTCAAATATCATGAGCTTGTAACGGGGTCATACCCGTGCATCCTCTAACGGATGTTTTTGCTTTCCTGGGAATCGGGCTACGTACTATAGTGGTTGTAGTGTGCTTTAAGCTTTCTTCATAATCTGGAGAACTTTTAATTATACATTTTTGTACATTGGAACATGGCGGGAATTAAGAGCGAGTTGTTAAAACACACCAATGTTGATTTTGCCATGTCCGTTCCAAGGTAGAGCACCAATGTGTTCCTTTTTGTGTTTGTTTTTCTAGTCTGCATGTATTTGTGTTAGTTAATTTGTCTTTGAATTTTTGTGTATCTCCCTTATAATACATGCGAATATATTTGTTTTGAATATCTCTCTTTATAACACATGCAAAATATTTGATTTTGTTGTACTGTGTTACTTGCATTCATACACTTTGGTAGGATTTTACATTAAACGGGCTATGTTCATTGAACTTTATCATTGTCCTTATTGTTGTAACATGTCGACATTATATATTGTACTTTTACTTTTAAAGTTGCCTCAGGTGATACCCCACCACCACAAGAGGAGAATGTACAAGGCGCTGATACCGTTGCCACTGTAGAAAATGTGGACGACATTCGTAAGTATATAATAAATATTCTAACGCAGTCTGTAATGCGCATTTTAAATGGGTGTTGAATTCAAACTTGCGATGGCAAAATTCGATACAACTTCGCTTTTAATTAGAGTGTTCTTAATCTAATAAATTATATTTTGGAAATATTGTTAGATGAGAATTTTTAAAAGTTTGCAGATACGGTTTGTTTTGTTTTACTTTTTACGTTGTTTCTGCAAATGCTTTGCTATTGTTCTTCCATTTTGTCTGTGTCCTTAATAAATACAGCACTAGTAATTATAATGAACAATACTACAGTGTAAAATACTGTTTTGTGATCATTGCCACCGAACGTCAAATTGGCACCCAAAGTAATTTTACTTTTCACGTATTATCTTGCTTTGTTAGTTTAACTGCTAATTTTTAAAAATGGGTTGGTCTATCATTCAATTTGGGCAGTACCTTTTATTATTCGAAGGGGTGTTCACTGAAAATTTACTGACAATATCGAACAGTGCAGACCAAGATCAGCCTGCACGGATGTGACGCCAGCAGGCTAAAGGTTAAATGAATTCACGATTTCATTATGTTCACTGCCAGTATATGCTGCTACGTCATTTGAAAATTTACTGGAGGAAAAAATATTTAGAATTGCCAGTAAAGCCCTATCATCTACTGGTTTTCTTTCAGCCACTGATGTAAATGCTGCACCAACACCTGATAAAGAACAGATCACCATCATCGAAGACAGTCCAGCAGTTGCTGATACTCCATCTGCACAAGCAGTCAAAGAAGCAATCCAACACGAGGTAGATTACATGATATTAACTTCCAACTTTAGTTTAATAATGTATGTTTTAAAACGAGAACACTGCATGTAAGTTACATGTATTTAAGTTGTAGCCTTCCATAGGTTAATAAGTTAATAGGTAAATAATTATACTTTGGTATAAGTTTGTCTAAACTACACTTTCCCCATCTCCCATTACCGTGTACTAGATACATAACGTTATCAGTAGGAGAGCCATATGGTGCATACACCCGGTCTGGAACATATCGGTCAGTAAACTGGCATGTGTTTGGTTTCAGAGCGGGAAGGCGTCAACACCTTTTTGCCTCTCTTTGCGATCCGAAGAGCATGCTGTTATTGATTTTATTTTGTTGGTTGATCAAAAATTTTGGAGGGAAATTTGGTATGGCTTTTGTCCCGAAATGCTTCTACAGTAGAATCTTACTGTGTTTACTATTTTCATTTCAGGTCCATGTTCAGGAGATGAGAATGAAGGAATACTTGTTACCAATCCTGGTTGGTGCTGGTGTTGGTTTCATGGTGCTAGTCCTCTTTATGTCTCTTCTCATATGTTGCTGCTGCAAGAGAAAGCTCAGGAAGAAGATGAAGATGGCTAAGGAAATGGAGAAACCGCCGCTTCAAGATGGTACGGTTAAGATTTTAAACCTTGTTGGAAGCATCGGAAAATGTCAAGTCCAGGAGCAATTTTAAGTTAGTCCTGATGAAGCTGGTAGGACTCAAGGAACATATCAATGTAACATAGTATTTGCCGATATTTCCGGTGTACAAATATTGCAGTCAAAATATGCCTAAGCTGCCAAATGGATTTGGACTTGACAAAGAGAAAGCGAACCTTTTTCCTTAACAAATTAATATTAGATTTTATCAGACTTCATTAGCAATGTCTCATCATTGCCGGTTTTCTTGCTAAGTCTTTTTTACGTTTTGGCCCCAAAGTTACTATTCACGTATTTCTTTCCAGGTATTTACACTATTGGCATCGCCCCACCCACATATGAGACGAATGGTATTCCACCAATGTACTATGAAGAGGCCAAGGGAGAGAAGATCACGTCCCGAAGCTCAGCTGTCCTTGAGGGCTCCGAGGCCCTGGATGAGGCAGAGGGAGTCAAGATGTAGATTAACTTAAACATTTCTATGAAGAAAAGTCACTTTTGATTCTTTACAATTAAGGAATTTTGCTGCAGTACGAGCGGATGCTGTAAATAGATTTTTTTCTGCTTAAAGTTAGATAGGTCTATTAAACCTTTTTTTTGAAATGTAAGGAAAAGCTAGTAGATGTCGCTTGTTACTTGCAGAAACTTTTGAAAAACAAACTTTTGTTGGACTGTCGCTTGAAATAACAAAGTCT
The DNA here is from genome assembly GCF_021730395.1 of Mercenaria mercenaria. Classification (NCBI taxonomy): domain Eukaryota; kingdom Metazoa; phylum Mollusca; class Bivalvia; order Venerida; family Veneridae; genus Mercenaria; species Mercenaria mercenaria. The sequence goes on from NC_069364.1 coordinate 42,263,029, forward strand.
GTATATGTAAAGTGTGCATTATGTATTTTCTAACTCCTACATAATATCAAGTCAGCATAACAATTTTAAATATGTTCTAAAGACTGAAAAGATCCTTTACGATCATAGTGTCCCTTTAAATGATTTGTACATAAGTATTTGTGTGTCAATATATCTTACATTTATAACCACAATTAATTTAATAAATGTTTAATTCTTGTTTATTCTGTCAAATATGTGACCATATTTCAATTCTAATATTGAATGAATTTACTTACCCCTTTTTGAGACATAATTATTGTATATGAAAGATTCTCTTTGTCAATGATTTCAACGAATGATCTTAAAATCACTCTTTTTTGTGTATGAGAAGTAATATTTTTCATGTTTTGTACACAAATATTAAAAAAAGTGATCTCTTATCATCGTTTTTGTTTACTTTTCATTGCCTTGTTTTATGGCCATATTCAATTAATTTAGTTAGCCTATGTACGACTATTTATCTATCGTGTTGGTATGAAATGAAGGTTTAAACACAATATTTTGATTTATTCATAGTATCTTATTGTTAAAGAAGTAAAAGATATCTTCGGAAGATTATTAGAAAAAGGAAATCAAACATAAAATCATTGCAACTCCGGGCCATTCATTTGAAACGTTGAAATAGCGTGTAATGCAATGGTTGCTTTTCTTTGGTAAATGAGTTACATTCGATATACCGTTGTTCTTTAAAGCAATACGAAAATAAATTTCCCTTAACGAAGCATTTAAGATTAAGTGTCCCAGTGTCAGGTTAATTCCGACCTTCTGCCAATGGTATGTCAGACCGAGAGTTTCTTCCGGAGAGTCGCGATTTCTGGCACGCATGCGCCGTGAATCCACACTCTAATCTTTTTAAAATGAGATTACGTCAAAGGTAATTCAACACAGCTTGAGCTAAGACTAAACGTTCCACTCTTGTAACAGAAACCAGATAGCATAGCGAACAAAGGGAGGTTTTCTGGTACTAATTAGACAGGCAAGTTGAACATGCAGAAAACCGCGGTAACCACAAAAGATCGTCAATAGCTGGTCCAATGTAATTTGCATTTAAAACTTAATGCCCCCCCCTCCCCCAACACACACACACACCTGCTTCAGACGAATAATGCGCAATACAAGTTGAACGCACATACACAATATCTGTTTGTTGATACTGTCATTATTTTTGAAGATGTGGACCGGAAGTTGATGTATTTTATTCTTATTTAGCCATCAAAGTAGCTAGACACTTCTGAAAATGTCTAGCTACCTTAATCGGCCCAAGCAATATCTCTGGTATAGATATTTTACAATGTACTTTTAAGTTCTAAACTAAGGAGTCTGAAATTGACCTCTGACTTCGAAAAACGAAAACTCTTTTTACTTCCAAACGGACATAGTTTGAATAAGAAATGTGTCACCATTACAAGAGAGAGCAAATGGAAAATTTGTCAGCTGAATTTACGACTTAGAACGGGTAAAAAATCGTTGCCGGAGGCCACGTCTATACACGGATTCTACATCACCATCATATATCCAAAGCAAAGGAGTAGATAGCGATGAAATGACATACGCTGCACATATGCTATCACCCTCGACTATATCTACGTTTTACAAAAATTGTAATTGATGAGGTACTGTCAAACAACAAACCACAAGTGAAAACAATAAAAGCCACAATGACTATGGCAAGTACAATGGTATAAAAACAATACATGCATTTTTCTTGGAAACACTCCGAATTCGAATGCATTTAAAAAATGGTAATTCATACTGAAAAATACAAATCATGGCACAGGAATTGAATAAACAAGACAGATAAACCTTTTATCAAAAAAATAATCATCGTCTATTTGAAGGATCACGAATTGAAGATGTGAACAAAATCAGAAAACAATAAACCGAAAACATATCGACAGTAGATAAGTAGCAAATCTAAAAGAACCAAGACCAAAACACTGCAAGTGAGGAAGAACACTGCAAGCACAAGTGAGGATACCGCAAGTGAGAATACTGCAGGCGCAAGTGAGGACAGCGCAAGTGAGAACACTGCAAGCACAAATGAGGACACCGCAAGTGAGAACACTGCAGGCGCAAGTGAGGACACCGCAAATGAGAACACTGCAAGCACAAGTGAGGACACCGCAAGTGAGAACACTGCAGGCGCAAGTGAGGACACCGCAAGTGAGAACACTGCAGGTGCAAGTGAGGACACTGCAAGCGCATTTGTTAGCTGAAGGTGTTAGAGGACGGACAAGTGACAGATGGACAAACATATCACAATAGCAGATCAGAACAACATATAACATTTCTGTACAATATTTACAAATGATAAACAAAAGTAACAATGAATAAAAAATAAGTAAGTGCACTATGAATTACTTGAAATACTATCCATACTTATTCGACGAAGTACTAACTACAGTGGCGTAAACAAAAAGTTATAACACTATGACAAGACTGTTAAAGACCTAAATGGTACTTAATAGTCAAATCTGGACAGCCATGTTTCCATTTTGATCCCTGGTAGTGTCGGTTTCATCGAGCTGTTTCAGATCTTCGGTAAACAGAGCTCTGTGGATTTTGTCGCACAAGGTAGAAGGTTTTCATAACGGATCTCCGGGATATGTATATCCGGATATTCCTCCAGGATAAGGGTCTTTCGGGAGTAAAAGTAGACGCTTCTCAGGTCTAGGGTCTTCTAGGGATAAAAATAGTTGCTCCAGGTATATGTCGTATGGGCTCAAAGATATATTCCTCAAGGTATAAACGTCTGGGGTAGAAAGCTCTCAGACTAAAACAATTATCCTTCTAAAATAAATGTACGTAAATACATGTCAATTCTTACGTGCGCATTGTTTTGTCCAAAAAGAAAAAAAAACTAATTTAGGCGGGAAAAGAAATAAGACTAAACAAGAAATATCTTTAAAAATGATGGTCGGCGAATTGTAATAAGGAAAGAAGTTTCTGAATTTTTCATCTAACATTCATGTTTCATCTAACATTTTTCAAATTGCAAAACTAAACACCGCACTTTAACAATTTAAATGGTTCTCTTTTAATTTTTCGCAAAGGTTTCGTAGAGCTGCAATTTTGTTTCGCTTATCCTTAGACGAATAATTACAACAGTAGTTTGATGAAGATTCATGAAGCGGTTCGTGAGAAGAGGTCATTAAACGTGTTTATATTTTTAGCTAAATTGGTCGCTATCCTCATTTGTAACAAAATAGCAGGAGACCTTACGATATTGTTACACATCGAGCTTGATAAAAATCCATTACATTTTAGTGGTTAATGCGAAGAAAGGCTACTACTTCTACTTTTAGCTATAGTGGTCCCTAATAGGGCCCAAGTTTCTATATAAATAAATTTGGAAGACGACCTTATAATGATGCTCCAGACCAAGTATGACAAAGATCCGCCAAGCTGTTCATGAGACGCTGTATAAAGGCATTTCTAGTTTTAGCTCTAGCAGCCCCTGAAAAGGGGTTAAATGTCCCAGCTGAACAAAGTTGGCTGCGGGCCTAATAAAGATGCTACAAATCAAGTTTGATTAGAATACATGAGAAAAATCAATTAAAGGATTTTTTTATTTATCATTTTTATTTATTTCTAAAATAGGCCAACTGATCCCGCTTTAACAAATGCATATTCGCTATTCATGAATCTTTGGACAATGACGTCACACCTATGGTAAAGTAAAGGTCAAGCAAAACATACAATTGTAATTATTTCAATACTTCTGTTTCATAAGCAAAGTTTGACCGTAGTCATATCACATAGATAAACTGTATGCAGCGTACCTTCATTTCAGTGTAATGAGATTCAGTCATTATATAGCATATATATAATAAAACAGATTTCAACTGAGTTCAATATTTGCATACCATACTAAAGAAAAATATTCATATATAATAAATCAGTTAAATAATTTATAACAAATATATCAAAGCAAACAAGTATTCATTTTAATATGCAATCTGAATAAGTCACAAAAGCAAGAAACCTTTTCATATACAGACGACAATTGTAACAAGGAAAATCTTTTAAAAAGCACTTCTCTACATAAAAGACTCTTATCACACCCTTATTCATGTGATACGCAGACCGTATTCAGCTCTTTCTTTAATTTGATATATGTTGGTATTTGAAAAGGTTTTTATCATATTTATTAAACTTACTTATCATTTTGATATATATTAATATTCTTGCTAAATATACTGAGCCAAAGTTAGCTATAAAACTGTGAACAGCGTCGTTTAGGATAAACGCTTTGTCTACATTTCACTCAGCGTAGCACAATCAACAGAGTGAAAGAAATTGACACTCTCGTCCAATCAGGCAGAGTGTTGCATAAATCTTCCATTTTGATAAATTATCTATAATACGTTATCAAGTAGTTTGATTTGCAAACTGAAGTCACGTGGCATAGGTAACGAAAACGGATTTAGACGGCGTCGCCGAAAAACACTTCACACGGGCAATTGCATTAAAGCAAAAAGCCGCGAAAAATAAACTTGACAAAATCAGGCTCATCTCAAGCGTTTTATATAAATTGGAAGATTTTATATAGTTAGGTAGATATGTAGAGTGGACTGTTGCAAGTTTGCTGAAGTCAAATTTTTAACCATCCAACACACAGAGCTGTATTTTGCAATCATGTAAGTAAATTTCCTACTGTTTTTCGGCGACGCCGTCTAAATTCGTTTTCGTTACATATGCCCACGTGACTTCAGTTTGCAAATCAAACTGCTTGATAACGCATTATAGATAATTTATCAAAATGGAAGATTTATGCAACACTCCGCCTGATTGGACGAGAGTGTCTATTTCTTTCACTCTGTTGATTGTGCTACGCTGAGATAACTTTGGCTCAGTATATTTAGCAAGAATATTGATATATCTCAAAATCATAAGTAAGTTTAATAAATATGATAAAAACCTGTTCAAATACCAACATATATCAAATTAAAGAGAGCTGAATACGGTCTGCGTATCACATGAATACAGGTGTGATAAAAGTCTTTTATGTAGAGAAGTGCTTTTTAAAAGATTTTCCTTGTTACAATTGTCGTCTGTATATGAAAAGGTTTCTTGCTTTTGTGATTTATTCAGATTGCATATTAAAATGAGTACTTGTTTGCTTTGATATATTTGTTATAAATTAATTAACTGATTTGTTATATATGAATATTTTTCTTTTGTATGGTATGCAAATATTGAACTCGGTTGAAATCTGTTTCATTATATATATGCTATATAATGACTGAATCTCATTACACTGAAATGAAGGTACGCTGCATACAGTTTATCTATGTGATATGACTACGGTCAAACTTTGCTTATGAAACAGAAATATTGAAATAATTACAATTGTATGTTTTGCTTGACCTTCACTTTTTTATAGGTGTGACGACATTGTCCAAAGATTCATGAATAGCGAATATGCATTTGTTAAAGCGGGATCAGTTGGCCTATTTTAGAAATAAATAAAAATAATAAATAAAAAAATCCTTTAATTGATTTTTTCTCATGTATTCTAATCAAACTTGATTTGTAGCATCTTTATTAGGCCCGCAGCCTTTCAGCTGTGATATTTGACCCCTTTTAGAGCTAAAACTAGAAATGCCTTTATACAGCGTCTCATGAACAGCTTGGTGGATCTTTGTCATAATTGGTCTGGAGCATCATTATAAGGTCCTCTTCCAAATTCATTTATATAGGAACTTGGGCCCTATTAGGGACCACTATAGCTAAAAGTAGATATGCCTTTCTTCGCATTAATGGATTTTTATCTAACTCGATGTGTAACAAAATCGTAAGGTCTTCTGCTATTTTGTTACAAATGGGGATAGGGACCGATTTAGCTAAAAATATAAACACGTTTAATGACCTCTTCTCATGAACCGCTTCATGAATCTTCATCAAACTACTGCTGTAATTATTCGTCTAAGGATAAACGAAACAAAGTTGCAACCCTACGAAACCTTTGCGGAAAATTAAAAGAGAACCATTTAAATTGTTAAAGTGCGGTGTTTAGTTTGCAATTTGAAAAATGTTAGATGAAAGATGAATGTTACATGAAAAATTCATAAACTTCTTTCCTTATAACAATTCGCCGACCATCATTTTTAAAGATATTTCTTGTTATTTCGTATGCTAGTGTTCAGTTTTTTCGGCGACGCCGTCTAAATTCGTTTTCGTTTTCCTATGCCACGTGACTTCAGTTTGCCAATCAAACTACTTGATAACGCATTATAGATAATTTATCAAAACGGAAGATTTATGCAACACTCTGCCTGATTGGACGAGAGTGTCAATTTCTTTCACTCTGTTGACTGTGCTACGCTGAGTGAAATGTAGACAAAGCGTTTATCCTAAACGACGCTGCTCACAGTTTTAAAGCCAACTTTGGCTCAGTATATTTAGCAAGAATATTGATATATCTCAAAATAATAAGTAAGTTTAATAAATATGATAAAAACCTGTTCAAATACCAACATATATCAAATTAAAGAAAGAGCTGAATACGGTCTGCGTATCACATGAATAAGAGTGTGATAAGAGTCTTTTATGTAGAGAAGTGCTTTTTAAAAGATTTTCCTTGTTATAATTGAATTGTCGTCTGTATATGAAAAGGTTTCTTGCTTTTGTGACTTATTCAGTTTGCATATTAAAATGAGTACTTGTTTGCTTTGATATATTTGTTACAAATTATTTAACTGATTTGTTATATATGAATATTTTTTTTTAGTATTGTATGCAAGTATTGAACTCAGTTGAAATCTGTTTCATTATATATATGCTATATAATGACTGAATCTCATTACACTGAAATGAAGGTACGTTGCATACAGTTTATCTATGTGATATAACTACGGTCAAACTTTGCTTATGCGGCGCTTATGAAACAGAAATATTGAAATAATAACAATTGTATGTTTTGCTTGACCTTCACTTTTTATAGGTGTGACGTCATTGTCCAAAGATTCACGAATAGCGAATATGCATTTGTTAAAGCGGGATCAGTTGGGCTATTTTAGAAATAAATAAAAATAATAAATAAAAAAATCCTTTAATTGATTTTTTCTCATGTATTCTAATCAAACTTGATTTGTAGCATCTTTATTAGGCCCGCAGCCAACTTTGTTGAGCTGGGACATTTGACCCCTTTTAGGGGCTGCTAGAGCTAAAACTAGAAATGCCTTTATACAGCGTCTCATGAACAGCTTGGTGGATCTTTGTCATACTTGGTCTGGAGCATCATTATAAGGTCCTCTTCCAAATTTATTTATATAGGAACTTGGGCCCTATTAGGGACCACTATAGCTAAAAGTAGATATGCCTTTCTTCGCATTAACCACTAAAATGTAATGGATTTTTATCAAACTCGATGTGTAACAATATCGTAAGGTCTCCTGCTATTTTGTTACAAATGGGAATAGGGACCAATTTAGCTAAAAATATACACGTTTAATGACCTCTTCTCATGAACCGCTTTATGAATCTTCATCGAACTACTGCTGTAATTATTCGTCTAAGGATATACGAAACAAAATTGCAACCCTACGAAACCTTTGCGAAAAATTAAAAGAGAACCATTTAAATTGTTAAAGTGCGGTGTTTAGTTTTGCAATTTGAAAAATGTTAGATGAAAGATGAATGTTAGATGAAAAATTTATAAACTTCTTTCCTTATTACAATTCGCCGACTATCATTTTTAAAGATATTTCTTGTTTCTTATCCGTTGGTCCTGGGGACATGGTTATAATTATTCCTATGCTGATGTGCGCGGGTTCGACTTCTTTTCTCAGTGTAAGTTTAGTTATTCCCTGATTAAGATGATCAGTTCCGACCGTTCAAGACTTTCTCCATCGGCCATGTATGATTTTATGATTTATTTGGTTTTGATATCTACCATTTGATTTTCCTGTTAGCTAACGGGTATCCTCGAGTAGAAACAAGGATATAAGTCAGTTACCTTAATCGAAGCCCCATTATTCTCATTGCATTCCCTACAAGATGTCTGCCCATACTCCTTCCTTTACTCGGATTATCTGCATCGATCATTGCTTGCTTTCAGATCATCACAAATATCGCGTACTGTTTTTTTTACTGACTTGTCAAAGAAGTTAGTCATTGTTACATTATCGACATGTTTTGGTGTCGAGAGTTCAAACTTAATGTTCCTAGCTGCATCTCTGCTTTCACTAGACAATTTTATGGGGTCAAGATCAGCTACAACCTTGCTCATTCAAGCTATTTGAAGATTATTGAGATGACAAGATGTTTTTAGCAGTGCTCAGGTAAGTTTTTGTGATCGCTTGATGTCCAGCGTCCGTCGTCTGTCTGTCTGTCGTCTGTCAACATTTAGCTTGTGTATGCGATAGAGGCTGTATTTTTCAACTGATCTTCCTGAAATTTGGTCAGAGTAATTACCTTGATAAAATGTAAGCAGAGTTTGAAAATGGGTCATCCGGGGTCTAAAAATAGGTGAATAGGTCAAATCAAAGGAAACCCTTGTGTATGCGATAGGGGCAGTATTTTTCAATTGATCTTCATGCATTTTGACAGAATAATTACCTTGATAAATCTAGGCCAAGTTCGAAAACGGTTCATCTGGGGTCAAAAACTAGGTCATTAGGTCAAATCAAAGAAAAACTTTGTGTATGTAACAGAGGCTGTATTTTTCAACTGATCTTCATGAAATTTTGTCAGAATGATTACCTTGATAAAATCTAGGCCCAGTTCGATAATAGTTTATCTGGGGTCAAAAACTAGGTCACTAGGTCAAATCAAAGAAAAACCTTATATATGCGTTAGAGGCTGTATTTTTCAATTGATCTTCATGAAATTTGGTCAAAATGGTTGCCTTGATGAAGCCTAGGTCATATTTGAATATGGGTCATCTGAGGTCAAAAACTAGGTCACTAGGTCAAATTACTGAAAAAAAACCTTGTGTATGCGATAAAGACTGTATTTTTCAATTGATTTTCATGAAATTTGGTCAGAATGATTGCCTTAATAAAATCTAGGTCGAGCTTGAATATGGGTCATCTGACGTCAAAAAGTAGGTCAGTAAGTCAAATCAAAGAAAAACCTTGTGTATGCGATAGAGGCTGTATTTTTCAATTGATCTTCGTGAAATTTGGTCAGAATAATTGCCTTGATAGAATCTAGGTCAAGCTTGAATATGAGTCATCTGGGGTCAAAAAATAGGTCAGTAAGTCAAATCAAAGAAAAACCTTGTGTATGCGATAGAAGCTGTATTTTTCAATTGATCTTCATGAAATTAAGTCAGAATGATTGCCTTGATGAAATCTAGGTCGAGTTTGAATATGGGTCATCTGAGATGAAAAAAGTAGGTCATTAGGTCAAAATAAAGAAAAACATCGTTTATGCGATAGAGACTGTATTTTTCAATTGATCTTCATGAAATTTGGTCAGAATGATTGCCTTGATGAAATCTAGGTCGAGTTTGAATCTGGGTCATCTGGGGTCAAAAAGTAGGTCACTAGGTCAAATCAAACCTTGTGTATGTGATAGAGGCAGAAATTTGGTCAGAATGGTTGCCTTGATAAAATCTTGGTCAAGTTCGAATATGGGTCATCTGGGGTCAAAAACTAGGTCATATCTAAGAAAATACTTGCTTAAACTCACGAGACACATTTTTAGTCCAACCTTAATGAAAATTGGCCGAAATATTTTTTTTCCATGAAATTACTCTTTTTCAAACATGTTGACACTGTTATGGTGCGTTTCTCAGCTGAGCAACCTAGGGCCATCTTTGCCCTCGTTTTTACATATAAGGGGGCATTTAACGAGAGGGGGGTGCGAAGAGTATACCGTATTTCGTGCAAGTTTTACGCAGCTCCAAATAGCAAAATATAACCATTTCTTCATAATAAACTACAGAAATTATTCCGAAATCAAGGACCAGAACTCTGGCGTTATTCGAGTAATCTTGCTTATTATTAAACTTGACTGAAAAGTGTATACAATTGTAAGTTTTGTTACAACTGCCAAAGAAATGTGGACTCTTAACTACATGCTTAAATCTAGCAGTTTTTACTTTATCAGGTGGCATAACTTTGATGTGGAGTAATCTTTCCCACCATCAAACTTGTATGTGATCTTGCAACCATACACATTTTGTTGAAGTTTTATGAAGACTTCTCAAAGATAAGACTTCAAATGTGTTAACAATGTGAAGTATGACTGGTCATAACTATTTTTTTTTGTTCTAGTAATCTTCACCATGCAGATATCTTTTTAGCATATTAAACTCAGCAGTAACTGCTACAAGGTGAAATATAGCAATCTTACCTGATTCAAGGACCATAACATTGGTGACTATAATCGCTTACCCTTTGATCCTTTTCCACTCGGGTGAGCAAAACAAAAACTCATAAGCTTTTTCAATATTTATTTTCTGTACAAAAATATCACACAATTCTTGTATAAAATTTCTAGCAAATACATAAAAAATAAATAAGGCAAACAAAAAAGCAATATCTGGTCCTTGGCATTCTTGAACATTAATCAACAAAATCACAATATTTACCCTTGACATTTTTGAACATGTATCAGCAAAGGCACAATATTTGGTCCTTGACATTCTTCAACAAATACCTGTATATCCATACATTCTACAGTATGCATCAACAAAGGCACAATATTTGGTCCTTGACATTCTTGAATATGTATCAACAAAGGCACACTATTTAGTCCTTGACATTCTTGAACATGTATCAGCAAAAACACACTATTTGGTCCTTAGCATGTGCAAAGACAAAATATTTTGTCCTTGACATTCTTCAACTAATGAATCCTGACATTCTACAATACATATCACCAAAAGCAAAATATTTGGTCCTTAACATTCTCGAACAAATATAAGCAAAAGCTTGGTATTCTTCAACATGCATACACAAACACAAATATCATGTAATACTATATTATATACCTACACATTTTAATACAATAATGAGTGTAATATAAACAAGCAATGGCATATAACTTGAGCACATATATCATCCATTCTGTGCTCAAATGAATTAAAGATAACCCTATTATAGGTACTACGCAAATAAAATTTCAACACCCACAACATGTGTTATAACAAACAGTCAGACTGATCATGAAAAAAATACTGAACACTTGAGTTAAAGTTTCATAAGGCTTTAATTTTTATGCTAAAAATAGATAAAAACTGATGCCAAGGTATAAACAGGAAATGCATTCTGATCAAAGTTTAATTTAAATAGTCTTGATTCTGTTGTTTTTCATTATTGTTTAAAGTTTATTTTGTGACAATTTTGAATATCATTACTAAACATAAAGAACTATTTATCAGCTGTATTTTTTATGAATATCAAACGCCTTAATTATAAAATAATCACATTTGCCATTAAAATAACTTCAAACCACAAAAGAGATTTGTCATATTTTAAGTTAATTTTAATTGTAAATGTTTACTTAATGTTAATTTTAAATGCTATAATAATACTTTGCTTAATGTAAAAAAAAAAAAATACATTTCTATATCTGATTGAGAATGTCAGAACAAGAGGGCCATGATGGCCCTATATCGCTCACCTGTTATCATTACACTTGAGGACAAGAAGGTCCTCAGAAAAAAATATCTAAGTCCACAAAGGACAGGAACAACAAAGAGAAGAAATTTAACCAAAAAGAAAAAAATTTCTTACAACATACAGATATGTCAAAATACACCTAAATATTGGAGGTACCATCCATGTTGTACCACAGAAAAGTTGTCTCGGTTTTTCCCTACGGCCAATAATAAAAAAGTTACTAAAAATAAGCTATTTATAGTAACGTAAAAGGGAAGTAATTAAAAAAAACAATTATTGTAAGTGAACAAAAGAAGGATCCGCCAAATAAATCTGTTGACATAAATGAAATTTCAGATCAGTATCTTCATTAGTTACGGACATATACCCATTTTAATTTGAAATAAAGGGAGGTAATTTGACATAAAATCAGTCCATAGTTATCTACCCGGATTGGCTCAGTCCAACTAATGACATTTTGATTACAATCAGGGGTGGTAATCAGATATAAAATAACTCTGGAACCTACAATCGGATCTGATTTGTCATGGAATCCAAGATTTATTGTTGTTGAAGATATTTTGGAAGTTTGTATCAAATAAAACCATAAACGAAGTATCTTTATGACTGCAAAAGCCAGAATAGCCAATTTTGGACCTTTAAGGGGCCATAACTCTGGAACCCATGATGGAATCTGGCCAGTTCAAGAAAGGAACCAAGATCTTGTGGTAATACAAGTTGTGTGCAAGTTTGGTTAAAATCAAATCAAAAATGAAGCTGCTACTGTGCAGACAAGGTCAAAATAGCTAATTTTGGCCCTTTCAGGGGCCATAACTCTGGAACCCATTAAGGGATCTGGCCGGTTTAAAAGGGGAATCGAGATCATATGGTGACACAAGTTTTGTGCAAGTTTGATTAAATTCAAATCATAAATGAAGCTGCTATTGTGCAGACAAGATCAAAATAGCTAATTTTGGCCCTTTCAGGGGCCATAACTCTGGAACCCATAATGGGATCTGGCTGGTTCAAGAAAGGAACCAAGATCTTATAGTGACACAAGTTTTGTGTTAGTTTGATTAAATTAAAATCATAAATGAAGCTGCTATTGTGCAGACAAGATCAAAACAGCTAATTTTGGCCCTTTCAGGGGCCATAACTCTGGAACCCATAATGGGATCTAGCCAGTTCAAGAAAAGAACCGAGACCTCATGGTGATACAAGTTGTGTGCAAGTTTGGTTAAAATAAAATCATAAATGAAACCACTATCGTGCAGACACGAAATTGTTGACGGACGCACGGACGGACTGACGACAGACGACGGACGAAGGGTGATCACAAAAGCTCACCTTGTCACTATGTAACAGGTGAGCTAAAAATATCAAAAAATAAAAAGAAAATCTCTTCTACAAAAATACTCCCTGTGAGGTATTTTGGCAACATATTAGTACTTGTTATTCTGTCTAAAAAACTGTTTGACAGCAAAAACACATGTAAGACTTCAGCACTACATCAATATACAAGGGTTAATTAGTATGCTTTTGTTGACAAAGTAAAGTATCCCAATTAACCCCAAGTATTTTTGTTGAAGTTCTAATAGGTTAAACACTGGGAATGAACATTTAGGGAGTAGATTTTTTGTATTTACTAAATGATAGACTAGGATCTGTAAGACACTCTTCCAGGGCCTGTACCTGGCCTGTCCGAGCCCCCTACTTTCTCTGCTGACGATGGAAGTCTACGTTTGGTTGGGCCTCTCTGAACCTGCCGCGCCCTCTGTCCAAACCCTAAACACTGAGATGTCTCCGTGATATATCGCTGAGCTGGAGCTACACATAAAAGGACTAGTAACTTTGCATCACCACCTAATGAAAAAGAAACAAATAAAAGATAACTAAATTTAAGTTAAACCTGAAATTTCCTTCATGCAGCTAAACATCTTTCACTCAAAGCTTACAGTTCTATCGGACTTGTTTTTTTTTTCTTACTATAACTTTGTATTTTCCTAGTAACATTTAAATAATTGGTCAAGGTCACAACAAACAGTAAGAAACAACTTTAAGGCAATTATCTGCTGTACCATGTTTTGTCTAGCTTTAAAATTACATAAGATTTTCAGTAAAATACAGATTTATTGTTTTAAACCAAAAATTTTACAAAGTCATGCATAACAAGGTTCTTCTGCATTTACGGTTGTTTCACATGTTTAGACCAAATTTTCTTCCGCTATGAACAATTTGATAGAACACTGTTTTTTCAAAACTCCACGATATACCAATAAGCTTTAGTGATTTAAAAGATATGGTTGTGTGCTTGATTTTTGATACACCGATTTAAAAGAACTCCTAGCATCAAGCTGATCTTATAAAATTTTCATGTTGTTGTTGTTGTTTTTTTTCATTAAAAAGTAACTCTTTCAATTTACTACACATAACACATTGTTCTGAAAACACAAATATTTTAGAACAAGAGGGTCATGATGACCCTGGATCGCTCACCTGAGTAATATGAGCCATATATTTCAAATGTCAAACTGATGATAAACAAGAAACGCGGCAATGCCACGAAACCAGGTTTTCAACACTTTTCATAAGAATAAAAAAGTATACTGAATCAAAGTGCACCACTTTAAAGCACAACCCTAACCCTAACCCTAAACCCTAACCCTAACCCTATTTTTAGTAACAATGACCTTGACCCTGATCCCAGAAACCCCAGAATCAATCTCAAGCTACAACTTTATATAAGTTTTCTATACACCAAGTTTCATCATGATAGCTCATTCCTAAGTTAAGTTATTGACCGGAAACCCTTTTTCTATGTTAAGTAACAGTGACCTTGACCTTCACCCCAGAAACCCCAAAATCAATCCCAGCCTTTGTCTTGATATAAGCTACATACATACCAAGTTTTATTCAAATATCTTTACCGAAACAAAAGTTATTGACTGGAAACACCAGTTTGACGCCGCCGCCCATCCGCCCGCCCGTCCGACCAACGACATACCCCAATCTAATAACTCAGGTTTTCAACGTGGTTAATAAACCATGTGACCCCCGGGGCGGGGCAATATTTGACCTGGGGGATAATTTGAACAATCTTGGTAGAGGACCACTAGATGATGTTACATACCAAATATCAAAGCCCTAGGCCATGTGGTTTTGTACAAGAAGATTTTCAAAGTTTTCCCTATATAAGTCTATATAAACCATGTGACCCCCGGGGCCGGGCCATAATTTGATCCTAGGGAGATAATTTGAACAATTTTGGTAGAGGACCACTAGATGATGCTACATACCAGATATCAAAGCCCTAGGCACTGTGGTTTTGGACAAGAAGATTTTTAAAGTTTTTCCTTTCGGTTGCCATGGCAACCAGAGTTCTGCATGGAATTCAATTCTTTGAACAATTTTGAAAGGGGGCCACCAAAGGATCATTCCTGTGGAGTTTGGTGTAATTCTGCCCAGTGGTTTTCAACAAGAAGATTTTTTTAGAAATTGTTGATGGAAGACCCACGGCGAACATCAAGCAGTCACAATAGCTCACCTTGTCACTTCCTGACAGGTGAGCTAAAACTAGAACTGTCACAGGAGTGACTCATACCCCCACAATACGGTCTTGTCACAGAAGAATGGCAACCATAAGTAATCTTTAAAATACTTAGAATAATATAAAAATGTCAAAAAAACTTAATACTTAAAGAGAAGTTTACTCGTCTTTGGAGTACTTCATCCTGGGCTTCCACATATAAGTATTACTAGTATAATTATGTGCCCTGGATGAGGGATGTGGTAAATATAAAAAATCTCTAATATTAGAGAAACACTAAAAGTGAATACGAAAAAGTGTCTTATCGACCCATGTTACCACAGAAAAATGTATTTACTTTTTACATAGGACTGATAATAAACAAGAGGGCCATGATGGCCCTATATCGCTCACCTGTTATCATTGCACTTAAGGACAAGTGTTCAAGGTCAAAAGATCATAATAGAAATCAATCAAAAGAATTATGAGAAAATATAGTTGAAATTTTCTTTAAGTAACATTAAAAACAAGATTTGAAAACTTTTTGTAGAGGTCCACTAAGCAATGCTACATGTCAAATATGTAAGCTCTTCTGGTTTATTTTTAGAAAATTTTGAAGATTTTTCTATGTACAATCAAGTAACCCCATGGGGCAGGGTCAATTTGACCCCAGGGGTCATGATTTGAATAAACTTTGTAAAAGTCTAATAGGCAATACTACATGTCAAATATCTAAGATCTAGGCCTTCTGGTTTATTTTTAGAATTTTTTTTTAAGATTTCCCTATGTAAAATCAAGTGACCCCTAAGGCGGAGTCAATTTTGACCCCGGGGGACAAGGTTTGAACAAATTTTGTAGAGGTCCACTAGGCAATGCTACATGTCAAATATCTAGTCTCTAGGCCTTCTAGTTAATTTTTTTGAAATTTTTTGAAGATTTTCCTATGTAAAATCAAGTGACCCCTGGGGCCGGGTCAATTTTGACCCAGGGGGTCATGATATGAACAAATTTTGTAGAGGTCCACTAGGTAATGCTACATGTGAAATATTTAAGCTCTAGGCCTTCTGGTTTATTTTTAGAAAACTTTTGAAGATTTTCCAATGTAAAGTCAAGTGACCCCTAGGGCGGGGTCAATTTTGACCCCCGGGTCATAATTTGAACAACTTTAGTAGAGGTCCACTAGGCAATGCTACATGTCAAATATCTAAGCTCTAGGGCTTCTGGTTTTTGAGAAGAAGATTTTTTAAATATTTTCCTATGTAAAATCAAGTGACCCCTGGGGCTGGGTCAATTTTGATCCCGGGGGCCATGATTTGAATAAATTTTGTAGAGGTCCACTAGGCAATGCTACATGTGAAATATCTAAGCTCTAGGCCTTCTGGTTTATTTTTAGAAATTTTCTGAAGATTTTCCTATGTAAAATCAAGTGACCCCTGGGGCGGGGTCAATTTTGACCACGGGGTCATGATTTGAACAATTTTAGTAGAGGTCCACTAGGCAATGCTACATGTCAAATATCTAAGCTCTAAGGCTTCTGGTTTTTGAGAAGAAGATTTTTTAAGATTTTCTTATGTAAAATCAAGTGACCCCTGGGGCGGGGTCAATTTTGACCCCGGGGTCATGATTTGAACAAAATTGGTAGAGGTCCACTAGGCAATGCTTCACACCAAATATCTAAGCTCTAGGCCTTCTGGTTTTTGAGAAGAAGATTTTTAAAGTTTTTCCTTTCGGTTGCCATGGCAACCAGTGTTCTGCATGGAATTCAATTCTTTGAATAATTTTGAAAGGGGGCCAGCCAAGGAACATCCCTGTGAAGTTTCATCAAAATTGGCCTGTTGGTTTAGGAGGAGATGTTGTTTAAAGGTAAGTAAGGACGGACGACGGACGGACGTACAACAGACGGACGGACGCCGGACGGTGAGCGATCACAATACCTCACCCTGAGCACTTTGTGCTCAGGTGAGCTAAAAAGTTAGAAAAATACCAAAAATATTGAAAATCTAAACTAGGATTTCTAAAAATAGACTAATTCCTGAAATTTAAGGGGAAGAAACTCAGCACAAAAGTTAAACAAGAGGGCCATGATGGCCCTATATCGCTCACCTGTTATCACTGCACTTAAGGACAAGTCTTCAAGGTCAAAAGATCATAATAGAAATCAATCAAAAGAATTATGAGAAAATATAGTTGAAATATTCTTTAAGTAACTTTAAAAACAAGATTTGAAAACTTTTTGTAGAGGTCCACTAGGCAATGCTACATGTCAAATATCTAAGCTCTTCTGGTTTATTTTTAGAAAATTTTGAAGATTTTTCTATGTACAATCAAGTAACCCCATGGGGCAGGGTCAATTTGACCCCAGGGGTCATGATTTGAATAAACTTTGTAAAAGTCTAATAGGCAATGCTACATGTCAAATATCTAAGATCTAGGCCTTCTGGTTTATTTTTAGAATTTTTTTTAAAGATTTTCCTATGTAAAATCAAGTGACCCCTAGGGCGGAGTCAATTTTGACCCCGGGGGGCAAGGTTTGAACAATTTTGTAGAGGTCCACTAGGCAATGCCACATGTCAAACATCTAGTCTCTAGGCCTTCTAGTTTATTTTTAGAAAATTTTTGAAGATTTTCCTATGTAAAATCAAGTGACCCCTGGGCGGGGTCAATTTTGATCAGGGGGTCATGATATGAACAAATTTTGTAGAGGTCCACTAGGTAATGCTACATGTGAAATATCTAAGCTCTAGGCCTTCTGGTTTATTTTTAGAAAACTTTTGAAGATTTTCCTATGTAAAGTCAAGTGACCCCTAGGGCGGGGTCAATTTTGACCCCCGGGTCATAATTTGAACAACTTTAGTAAAGGTCCACTAGGCAATGCTACATGTCAAATATCTAAGCTCTAGGACTTCTGGTTTTTGAGAAGAAGATTTTTTAAATATTTTCCTATGTAAAATCAAGTGACCCCTGGGGCAGGGTCAATTTTGACCCCGGGGGCCATGATTTGAACAAATTTTGTAAAGGTCCACTAGGCAATGCTACATGTGAAATATCTAAGCTCTAGGCCTTCTGGTTTATTTTTAGAAATTTTTTGAAGATTTTCCTATGTAAAATCAAGTGACCCCTGGGCGGGGTCAATTTTGACCCCGGGGTCATGATTTGAACAATTTTAGTAGAGGTCCACTAGGCAATGCTACATGTCAAATATCTAAGCTCTAAGGCTTCTGGTTTTTGAGAAGAAGATTTTTTAAGATTTTCTTATGTAAAATCAAGTGACCCCTGGGGCGGGGTCAATTTTGACCCCAGGGTCATGATTTGAACAAATTTGGTAGAGGTCCACTAGGCAATGCTTCACACCAAATATCTAAGCTCTAGGTCTTCTGGTTTTTGAGAAGAAGATTTTTAAAGTTTTTCCTTTCGGTTGCCATGGCAACCAGTGTTCTGCATGGAATTCAATTCTTTGAACAATTTTGAAAGGGGGCCATCCAAGGAACATCCCTGTGAAGTTTCATCAAAATTGGCCTGTTGGTTTAGGAGGAGATGTTGTTTAAAGGAAGTGTGGAGACGGACGGACGGACGGACGGACGGACGGACGGACGGACGGACGGACGCCGGACGGTGAGCGATCACAATACCTCACCCTGAGCACTTTGTGCTCAGGTGAGCTAAAAAAAGGTTACTTCCCTTTGGCTCTAAGCCAATCAGAATGAGATATAGTGAAAATACATCAAAATTAACCTTAAATTCTAAGTAAAAGGGGAAATAATTCAAGAAAAATTGGTGTCAGAGTTATGCACCTTGTGCCACATGATGTGGGTGATGAGGTGGAACATCTATTTTAAGTTTAAATCAAATCCACTTAGTAGTAACTGAGATACAGTGAATATACATCAAAATTAACCTTAAACTCTAAGTAAAAAGGGGTATAATTCATGAAAAATTGGTGTCAGAGTTATGCACCTTGTGTCACATGATGTGGGTGATGAGGTGGAACACCTATTTTAAGTTTGAATCAAATCCATTTTGTAATAACTGAGATATAGTGAAAATACATCAAAATCAACCTTAAGTTCTAAGTAAAAAGGGGACATAATTCATAAAAAATTGATGTCAGAGTTAAGTACCTTATGTCACATGATGTGGGTGATGAGGTGGAACAATTATTTTAAGTCTGAATCAAATCCATTTAGTAATAACTGAGATTATAGTGAAAATACAACAAAATTAACCTTAAATTCTAAGTAAAAGGTGACATAATTCATGAAAACTTGGTGTCAGAGTTATGCACCTTGTGTCACATGATGTGGGTGATAAGGTGGAACATCAATATTAAGTTTGAATCAAATCCATTTAATAATAACTGAGATAATAGAGTTGGGGACGGGACGGGACGGGACAAAACTGACTCCTATATACCCCCTCCAAACATGTTTGGTGGGGGTATAAATAGAATTGTTGTAAGTTCTATCAAAAGTTATATTTGAGCCACACCATGAGAAAACCAACATAGTGCAATTGCAACCAGCAAGGATCCAGACCAGCTTGCGCATCTGCGCAGACTGGTCAGGATCCATGCTGTTCATTTTCAAAGCCTACTGCAATAGCGAACACGCCGAACAGCATGGATCCTGACCAGACTGTGCAGATGCACTGGCTGGTCTGGATCCATGCTGGTCGCAAATGCACTATGTTCGGTTTTCTCATGGTGTGGCTTAATTATTATATTCTTCTATCACAGGCAATTTCTAGTTCTCCTGTTCCGGATACAGGTTTTTATCCTTGCTTTTCACAGTTTATTGTGTTTAGTTTTACCAACTTTCATAACTATCTTAAAGAAAGCATAGAAAAACAACTACAATATATGAGTATGAAAAAAAAATCACATATTAATCAATTATAACATGTCAACAACCATATAGCCAGAAAAAAAATTAATGCATATTTCATGTAAAAGCTGTATGTTGGTCAAGTTTAAACAGGGCATTAAGGTCAAATACTGGACAACAAGAGCACCACCTGCAGGTTCCAATGCTGACCTGTAAGTGCATAACATAAGGCAATATACAAGAAAAGTGTTATGGTTCTTGACCTTCTTAGTCAACGTTTGATGTCAAAAAATGTTTAAAGTTTTAAAGTTATAATACTGCTGTGTGCTGAAGATCCACTTTTCTTAGTACAAAAATGGCTATAATTCTGACAAAATGCAAGTGACAGCTATAGTTCTCAGTTAATATTCTCAACTTATGATGATAAACAAATCAGCAAAGTTTAAAAGCTATTGCTTTTAAAGTATTCAAGAAAAGTTGCCTTAAACAAAAATTTTATCCAAAAATTTCTGAGTACAAAAAGAGCTTATATTCCAAAAAAACATGCAGACGAGAGTTATGGGTCTTGGCCAGCTAATTTATCTAGTGTTGTAAAAACAAGTGTGCAAAGTTTGAGTGCTATAGCTCTTACAGTTTTTGAGAAAAATGACCCTAAACAAAAATCTTAATGTGGGCTGTAGGCAATCTGGTTCGTATGGACAGACGAAGGTCAAGGTCATCTATATGTAGGTCAGTTTGTAGGTCTTGTCATAAGGTTTGTTAAGACTGAGTATGAACTAAATTGGCTTGTGTATGAGGGTTTTAGGACCAAAAATGTTGTTTATTCAGGTTTTAAGTTTTTTAGGTGAAAGTCATGAGGGTCAAGGTCATCTATATATAGGTCAGTTTGTAAGTCTTACCATAAGGTTTGTTGACTGTGAGTATGACCTAAATTGGGTCATTTACAAGGGATGTAAGATCAAAAATGTTGTTTATTATTGCGTGAAGGTGAATGTGATCAAAATGACAACAATACCTCATAGAATTTTGTTTTTAAATATGAGATGAGCTAAAAACCTAAACTATTTCTCTGAAGATATATAGTATATTTTTTTCATCTTTTACTGACAGATACATGTATTTAACTCAAATCATTAAACTTCTACTCAGTTCAACATTTCATTTTACATCCGCTACAGAGAAAGTTTGCACAACTACTTTATTATATGTCCAAAGAGCATATTATGTGATGCACCCAGTGTCTGTCCATCTGTCTGTCCGTCCATCTGCAATTTTGTGTCCGATCTGTAACTCTTGAACCCCTTGAAGGATTTAGAAGAAACTTGACACAAATTTTGACATGCAGATCCCATATTCTGGATGACTCAATTCAAGGTCATATGACTTTGTTTCGTGTCCGCTCTGTAACTCTTGAACTGCTTGAAGGATTTTAAAGAAACTTGGCACAAATGTTCATCACATCGAGACAATGTGCAGAGAGTATGTTTCTGATGGCTCGCTTCAAGGTCAAGGTCACACTAAGGGTCAAAGGTCATACCTTCAGACATACATTGTTCTGCCCTGTGGTGCTCTTGTTTCTCATGTAAACAACAATGAATGACTGTTTGCATCCCCTTCAAATTAATAGCGACTTATATTATGTGCACACCTCTCTCAGTGAGGTATTGAAATAATAAAACAACTGAATTTTCACAGTGAATTCTTTGATTGTATGAAATTGTACAAATATAAGTGTCATAAAATTTGTGACATCTTACTTTTCAACAATACCTCTATTTTAAGATACCAATGCACTTAAACAAGCCTTAATTATATTTCATGTAATTTAAGGTGAAAACAATTCATCAGTATAAGCTGCAGGCTTATTTGTTAACATGAAGGCAAAAAGAAGTTGATGTTAGTTTTGAATACCTTAAAAATGCAAAATTGCACTTACAAGGGAGGTAGTGATTCAAAAACATGTATGTTTCTACATGTACGTGTCTCAACATGTGTAGTAAGTCTCTTTAATCAAGTATAAGCGCCTGCTGAAATGGATCTGATCAATGTCAGCAAGAGGCTCAATTCATGTAAATGTAAATACCGGTATCTCTGAACAGCAAAACAAGCTTTCCCAAGTGTTGCTAGACAGCTAGACTGTGTACATTTAAATTAATGCTCTAAATTTTTACAACACAGGTGCTAACTAAATTACAAAAAAAAATGCTACATGTATAAATATCCATACAGGTATAAAATTTCAACTCCTGAAATCAACAATCAAGAATGTTTTTCGGCCATTTACCATTCAAAATGCATTTTTTATGCACTAAGATACTTAAAATCATCATCATCCACAAAGACTAATTTTTGTTAATTTCATGATTTCATCAATCCACATGAAATAAAATTCAAAACAAACAATTAAAATTCCCAAGGAGGAAGACTCCCATCTCCAAAATAGCTGTACTGGTGCATACACTAAAATTTAAAGCCAACAAATAAGAAGTTTTGTAGTACCTAGTAGCTTTGAAAACAAAGCGGCCAAAGAAGGCCCAGTATCATCGACCCGAGTATCCCAGATGACCTAGTTTCAATTATGACTAATATTCCATAAAGACAAAATTTTGATAAGGTTTAAGGTAGAAAATGTGGCCTATTGAGGTTAAGATTTGACATGGTGACCTAGATTTTACTTCAAATAGCCCAGTATCTTAACTTCACCTAGATTTCATCAACACAAACAATCTGACCAGCTCTAATGTAGGTCAGGTAGAAAACATTGCCTCCTGTTAACAACCTTTTTCTATGGTTTGCTAAAGTGGTCTAGTTTACAGGTCCAGATGAAGCAGTTTCAAACTTCGTCAAGATTTTAGCAAGACAAACATTTGTCTAAGTTTCATGCAGATAGGGTAGATAATGAGACCCTATACTATTACAGAGGTTTTTCTACAATTTGACCCAGTCTTCCAAAATGAACAGTTTAAATGATGACCTGGACTTCATAAAAACAAACATTCTTGCCAAACTGCATGCAGATCTGGTAGAAAATGCAGACTCTGTATAGAGCTTTTGACCTAGTTTTTGACCAAGATCACACAAGATTTTATCAAAGTAATATTCTGACCAAGCTTCATTAAGGTTGAACTAAAATTTTGAGCTCTAGAGCATCAAAGTTAAAACTGCTGCTGACACAATCATGACAACAAGCATATGGTGATCACCACAGCTCACAATGAGCACGTTTTGCTCAGGTGAGCTAATACAGACAACAGAAATTTACCTATAGAATCCTGAAGGAAGTGTGTAAGCCTGCTGTTTCTGTATGGTACATGAGATCTGCTCTGTTCTGCTAGGGCCCCTAAGACATCAGCAAGGGCTGAAAGGGACTTGTTGATGTAAGAGGCCTCTCTCAGTGCAGCCCCTGTGACACCTGACATACCTGTATAATGTAAATGAAAATCAAGTATATATGCCATTATTTCACCTATTCCATTTTCATGTTTTTCTGAGGCCAAAAGTTGTCACCATTCCCCTGTGCAAAATTATCCCCCACCTCCCCCCACGCCAAATGTGACAAAAATTCAACTTTGCTCAAATTAGTAATATAGCCCACAGCTAACATAGGTTAAGTATAAGGTAGTTAACAGTACTTACCATATAGGCATACAGACACTAAATAGCCTGAGCACCTATGAAAAATTGCATAATGGCGGATTCAAATAGTTCTCAGTTTTTTTTTGCTAGAAGGATTTTTCCTTGAAATCATTGCTATATATTGGTTGAAATCATATTGCATGCCTATACTTGACATACTGGTAGCATTTGCATGTTGAAAAAAAGACTCCAAACTGATTTAACATGTGAAATTTATTCATACACCCCTACCCTAAATTGTGATTGTCATTTCAGTGTAAAAATTACGGTGTGTCCGTTTGACCAGAAATATTTTTCTTGCATCAAACATGACCCCTACTTTTCTTTGGATATTTTTACAGTATAAATGTTGCTCTACAAGAAAATGTAAGTTAAAGAAATTTAAAATGGGTCTAGGTGTGTATTGCAGCATGGTGAAAACTTGTCGTTTTATATAGAATATATAGTGGTGGCTATTTAGTGTTATAACCTATATTCCCTTCTTCTCCCTTTTCCTTCAAAACAACACAAAATTCCCCACCCAAGGGCCCGTGACCATCCCCTAAAGCAGAAATACTTTTTTCTCAATTTTCATTTAAAACAACATAAAATTCCCTACCCAAGGGCTCGTGACCATCCCATAAAGCAGAATTTATTAGTTTTTTTTCTCCCTTTTCCTTACTCCCCCCCCTCCAGCACACACACACAATTCCCTATCCAAAGGCCCATGACATCCCCTAAAGCAGAATTTGGGCAGTGATTTCTTTTTAGTTTTATCTTCAAATACACTTTTTGCCTTTCCCAAGAATGTCCTTTAAAACAGGCCTGACCACATGATATTCTTACCAAATGACACATTCTTGTATGAAAATTAAAAATTTGTCACAATACTTAAATAGTTAAATTTTATAATCAGCTGGCTGCAATTGTTGTACTGCCTAGTTTGCATATCTAATAGCAAAAGCCTGATACTAGGTCAGCAAAAACCATAAATAATTCAAAATGCATGCACTTCTGTCACATTGTCAACAGATGCCATGATTTTGTCAGATATATAACTGCAATTACACAGCACCTTTCAATGTGACAGAATAACTTTTCTGTCTCAAGTATATATTACAATAAGAGAAAACAATTTGTATACTAGAAGATGCTTTTGTAGAAAAGCACATGTCTCCCATAATGCATAGTTGTATAGGCAAGAAGTCAATAGGGAACACTCAGAAGGGAAAGTCAAAGAGACACTGATGGTTGGCTGCAATTGGGATCATCTACTTGGCATGTCCAATCATCCCACTAAGTTTCAACATTCTGGGCCTAGTGGTTCTCAAATAACGAATTGGAAATGATTTTCCATGTTCAGGCCCCTGTGATCTTGATCTTTGATCAAGTGACCTTAAAATCAGTAGAGGTCATCTACTCTGCATCTCCAATCATCCTATTAAGTTTCATCGTTCTGGGTCAAATGGCTCTCAAATTACCTATTGGAAAGAGTTTTCTATGTTAAGGCCCCTGTGACCTTGACCTTAGCTCAAGTGACCCCATAAACGATAAGGGTCATCTACTCTCTAAGTCCTATCATCCTATGAAATTTGAAGATTCTGGGTAAAATGGTTCTCAAGTTATTGATTGGCAACTGTTTTCCATGTTTTGGTCCCTGGGACCTTGACCTTAGTTCAAGTGACCCCAAAAACGATAAGGGTCATCTACTCTTTAAGTCATATCATCCTATGAAGGTTCTGGGTCAAACGGTTCTCAAGTTATTGATCTGAAACCGTTTTTCATGTTCAGGTCCCTGTGACCTTGACTTTTGAGTGACCCAAAAAGCATTAGGGGTGATCTACTCTACATGTTTAATCATCCTATAAAGTTTCAATGTTCTGGGTCAAGTAGCTCTGAAGTTATTGATAAATGGTTCTCCAGTTATCGGTCAAAAATGAAGTGTGATGGACGGATGGCTCCTGTGACCTTAACCTTTGATGGAGTAAACCAAAAAACAATAGGGGGCATCTACTCTGTAAGTCCTATCAACCTATGAAGTTTGAAGGTTCTAGGTCAAATGGTTCTCAAGTTACTGACTGAAAATGGATTTCCATGCTCTGTCCGCTGTGACCTTGACCTTAAATAGAGTGACCCCAATATCAATATGGGTCATCTACTCTGCATGTCCAATCATCCTATGAAGTTTCAACATTCTGGGACAAGTGGTTGAAGACTCAAGTTACTGATCGGAAATTGTTTTCCATTTTCAGGCCCCCATAACCTTTAACAGAGTGACCCAAAAATCAATAGGAGTCATCTACTCTGCATGTTGAATCATCCTATGAAGTTTCAACTTTCTGGATCAATTGGTTCTCAAGCTATTGATTGGAAATGGTTTTTCATGTTCAGACCCCTGTGACCTTGACCTCTGAAGGAGTGGCCCCAAAACAATAAGGATCGACTACTCCATAAGCCCTGCCACCCTATGAAGTTTGAAAGTTCTAGGTCAAATGGTTCTCCAGTTATTGATCGGAAATAAAGTGTGATGGACGGACAGAAAGGATACACAGACGGACGGACAGGACAAAAACAATACGTCTCCCAAAGAGTGGGGTGGGGTTGGGGGTGGGGAGAGACATATTGTTATTGATTATAGATCGAGTACTTGGTTTCTCATTACAAGTGGTTTCCATAATCAGAATAGGCGATAATCGGCCATATTTAGCATTTGTTCACTACTGAAGGGAGATAATTTAAAATCATTAGTAACTGTTCTTTCACCATGGCTCCCATTAAGCAGTGATATAATGTCTCAAAACCATCCTTTGTTGCTGGATACAGCTGTAAATAACTACAGCTATCACTAAAGGTGATGAATGTACCCCCGCATGCACTGACACAGTACATTGCAATTTGACGCACACAAGATTGCATAATTATGTGGACTGTATGTATACAGACTGTATGTATACAGTATAGTAACAAAAAACAAAGTCCCATAACTATGCAGAATATTTATCTAAAAGAACGTAACATGCACCATGCACTGATCACTTGTGTGAAGCTTTATTAAATTGTGTGCATGGGTTCTGAAGATTAGGCGCGCACAAGACTGCATATGCAGACTGTATGTACGTAGTATGTTAAGAAGAAACAAAGTCCCGTAACTCTGCAAATTTTGTCGTTGAAAGAACCTAACATGCCCCATGCACAACTACTGTTGTTATTGATCACTTGTGTGAAGTTTCATTAAATTGTGTCAAGGCGATGAGGAGAGATGGTGCGCACAAGATTGTGTCTATGTATATAGTATAATAACAAAAAACAAAGTCCCGTAACTCTGCAAATATTTTCTCTGAAAGAACCTTACATGTCCCATGCACAACTACTGTTGTTACTGATCACTTGTGTGAAGTTTCATTAAATTGTGTGAAGGGGATGAGGAGAGATGGTGCGCACAAGATTGTGTCTATGTATATAGTATAGTAACAAAAAACAAAGTCCCGTAACTTTACAATTTTTTTATCTCTAAAAGAACCCAACATGCCCCATGCACAACTGCTGTTGTTACTGATCACTTGTGTGAAGTTTCATTAAATTGTGTCAAGCGAATGAGGAGAGATGGTGCGCACAAGATTGTGTCTACGGACAGACAGACAACCTGAAACCAGTATACCCCCACTTACAACTTTGTTGTCGGGGGTGGGGGGGGGGGGGGGGGGGGGATGATAAGATGATTAAGATGATGAGAACACAGTGGTAAACTTAATGTACTATTAGAACAGTAAGATAGTGCTTCTTTAGGTTATAAAGACATACAAAACTTGAGTAAATTTTAATAGCTCATTTAATATCGTAATTATTCTATATATTTATACGGCAATCAATATTGTTTTCTTATAGGTAGATAAAGGGAAATGTAAGCTTTACGTCGCATATAATCAACAGACAACATGAACTACAAAGCTCTTGTGCTGCAAACTAGGTATCCAGGGTAGCAAATACTTACCTGGGCTTATTTTAACCCCTTGTACCACCCCATAAATGCTGAAAGCAAAGTAAGGGAGCTACCACTTCCATTTTTCACATCTTTGGTATGATGATGCCAGGGATCAAACTCCAACTCTCAAAGCGGACACTCTACCATTGAGCTACTGAAGAAGTAACTTTGGTATGATGATGCCAGGGATCAAACTCCCAACCTCCAGCAATCAAAGCAGACACTCTACATTGAGCTACTGAGGAAGTAAAAAGTACATGGGTTTCCACAGGACAGGAAGTGCATAATTTCATGCTACAGCAACTCCCTGACATACTTACCAACACATTCACTGCCAGCGAGATCTACCAACTGTAACTTTGTCTTGATCACTGCAGGGGTGCTAGGTGGCTGCTGTGGCTGCTCAATCTGTGTCCCTGAGAAGCTTGGTGTTGACATCAATGACAGTGACCTACCTCTTCTGTCACGCCCACCAGGGGGAGCTTTAAATAAATTATATCATTCAAGTTTTACCAAGTAATGATAGGAGCACCTTCCATGTACTGCATGTTGAACTAATAAATGAGCCGTGCCATGAGAAAATCAACATAGTGGGTTTGCGACCAGCATGGATCCAGACCAGCCTGCGCATCCGCGCAGTCTGGTCAGGCTCCATGCTGTTCGCTTTTAAAGCCTATTGGAATTGGAGAAACTGTTAGCGAACAGCATGGATCCTGACCAGACTGCGCAGTTTGCAGGCTGGTCTGGATCCTTGCTGGTCGCATACCCACTATGTTGGTTTTCTCATGGCACGGCTCAAATATCATAAATAAATATTCTCTAAAATGTACACATTAAACCTGGTAAAGGTGTAATTCTTAGAAATTACTTATTCAAAGAATGTTCACTCACAATGTCTGAGAAATATAATGTCAGACTACAAATGCCTGGAAAGTTTTAACATGCGGATAAGCAAAAAATATACATCAAAATGCACTTCTTATTTTGCATAAACGAACTAAAACATAAATAAAAGTCCAATATTAATTCTACTGTAATTCATCATAGCGTTAAAAAACAGTCCATCTAAAAACTGAATGTACCAGCTTTAATTAATTATGATTGATATATGAATATTTTTTTGTATTTACCACATTTAAAATCTTTTATTGAACATATTTCAAATTATTGCTATAAAATCTATAAAATTTGTGAGACAAGTTATTTTTAATTGCTCAGTAGCCATGAATAAAATTAAGTAAAAGGAAAACAACTAAGTATTTTCTTCATGCATAGTCTGATTTATATTTACTTACAGTAAACGTAGCAACAATTTCATGCTTTTTAAGTTAACAAAATTCATGAGCACAGTATATACCGGTAAGTAGAGATAGTCATGAAATTACCATTAGCCAAAAATAACGCTATAATATCACTGTTGAGACACGAATATTAAAAGTCACGAAAAATGATGCTAAAAGGTAAAATCACTTCTTGGTATATCTAGGCATTATAACTACGATCTAAAATTGGCAGGCAGCTCTTGCTCTTTATAAATCATTTTTATGTAACATAATATTATTAATTAAAGTAAATTACTACAAATAGTGATGTTTATCTATGATAGGCCTAAAAAAAAAAAAGTTTGTTTCCGGTACCTGACCTACCAGACCCTAAATGCTTTTATGGTGTTGGAAAAAAAGTCTATATTAATTACGCTATTTTTTTTTTATACTTTTCTTCACTTTTTGTTGGTCTTTCCTACATACCTACCCTATTTTTTGGGGGAATGCTACAGGAAACAAACAATTTTTTAAGGCCTTAACAAGATGAGCTATCCTGTTGCTAGAAAGAGCAGTAACTTGATTTCGAACATTAAACTGATCACATTATACTGACTAGCAAACTTCATCAATCAAAACAACAGGATTAGAAACTGGAACAACATGGTTAGGATTAGATCAACATGATAAGGGCCAGAACAAAAGGATTAGGATCATCAAAAACTGATTAAATTAAAACAACATGTTTATATGTTTGATCAATGAAAATGGTATTGTAGCAAAATCAAACACACCTTGCAATCCCTGAAAGCAGAACATATTCTAAGCTTTTATCCAAATCAAAACTCCAGAATAACCAAGACTTTGTTTTTTTTGTTTTTTTTTTCTAATCAAAAGTCATACTTATCAAAGAAATAAAACCAAATTAATAATTTATCTTGGTATACACATTTATAAATATTGCAGAAAAAAAATCACCACATTTTGAATTCTTTCGACTCTTGGTTATTCTTTACGTAGGATATGCAATACATTTTCTTGCCTGATTGAATCTTCCAATTTAAAGAAGCGAACTGTCCTATGGGAAATCATACAAATGTCATATCAGTAATGAAAACAAAGAAAAATGACCCTGGCTAAATAAACCGTTATAGCAATTTCATTCAAAACCATTTGGATTTATTCAAGCTATTATGAATAAGCCCAGCATAATACTGTAAAAGCACATATTTTCGCTGGATCAAAATTTCGCCAATTAGCAATTTTTAGTATGTTCACAGGGTTCAACATTCGGGAAAATGTAAAAATGGTATCCTACTTGAATTAGAATTATACTAATTATGAATATTTACACGAGGATTAATTTTCGCGAGATGTAGGGCCTCACAAATATAGCGAAAATTAAACCCTCTCGAAAATTTCTGCTTTTACAGAACCGGTAGTTCTTGTTTGACAGAATCACAGACTTTATCCTGTCATATACCACATGCACCTTGCTGAAATGTGACATTTTTCATTATAAAACTGAAATGAATGTTATGTAATTATGAAGGTGATGCATTCATTACTGGTGAAAAATTATATGTTAAATAACAGTTATAATAATCAAGGATTGTTTAATATAACTCAAAATAAGAAAATTAAACAATTATTTTGGGTGCTATTTACTTACCGTTTCATATGCATCAAGCTATGCTGTCTCACAGCATGAGGTATGCTACTCTCTGCTTACATTACAATGAAATTACATTAATTAATTATATATATTTATACATATACACATTAATGTTACATACAGTCATTTAATAAGATGTAAGTAACTTGGATTGTTTCAAAAAAAAATTAAGAAATGATAATTATTTTGGGGATAATGTACTTAACCTCTGCCACTTCAAGCTAAGCATTTTTTTCACACAGCTCTCAGCTTGCATTACAATAAAAAAAATTACATTACATTACAGTAACAAAAACATTACATTTTAATTTACATAAGCATCTATCAATTTTAAGCAAAACACGATAATTTTAATCAAATATTTAACATGATATTCTTAATCATTTTTTCGTATAAACCCTCATGCTTACAATAAATTCATTGTTGTATCTGTTTACATTACATTAAAAATATTAATTTAAACAAAATCTGAATGGTCAACATGAAATGCAATTTTTACATTTACAGTTTAAAGGGGCATTCCTTTAGATTAACTCTACAGTATCTTTTTTTTTTCCAGAAGCTTCCATAATGTTTGTTACATCAGTAATACAGCAGAAAACTTTTCTTTCTACAAATTTTACAGATAAAAACATAAATAATACATGGAACTCCCTGAATCAGTTTATTTAATTCTTTCTTTACAACTGCTGAAAATTAAAGTACTTTCTAAATTTTGAAAAAAAAAACTGGTCCAAAAAATGCTTCAATGGATACTGAGTCATGACAATTATTTACCTTAAACTTATAATTGAGCCGCGCCGTGAGAAAACCAACAGTGGGTTTGCGACCAGCATGGATCCAGACCAGCCTGCGCATCCGCGCAGTCTGGTCAGGATCCTTGCTGTTCGCTTTCAAAGCCTATTGTAATTAGAGAAACCATTAGCGAACAGCATGGATCCTGACCAGACTGCGCGGATGCGCAGGCTGGTCTGGATCCATGCTGGTTGCAAAACCACTATATTGGTTTTCCCATGGCACGGCTCATATCAGGTGTGTCTTACAAGAAGAATATGACACAGCTTTACAAAGCAAATATAAAACAAGCAAGACATTAAATTTTGATAAATGACACCTGTTAAAACCACTGTAGCATAGTTTCAAAATGTATTTCATATCTATGTAGTTAAAAGTTTTAGGCCATTTATGTTAAATTCTATAAATGTTACTCATGAAAGTACAACCTTGTAAAAAAAGTTGGACTGGTTAGCATAACATGCTTGCATGTTGCACAATCTTTAACCATCGCAAAACATAGGTTTACCAATGCTTCAATGTAAATGGCATATGGTAGACTACGGTCCATCATGATTTTATCAATTTACAATGTTGCCAAACCATGTCCATAATCAGAACAATTGACCACGGTCATCAAGACAATGGTTCACCACAGCTGACACAGACACTAAGACAATGGTTTAGCATGGTTGACAATGGTTGGCTTTACCATGGGTCAGCAATAATTGAATACTGTTCTGAGGCATATATTAACCAAACCATGGCTAATTATGGTCACACCAAAATGGATATGGACACATGGTTTATGGTTTAAACATGGTGCACCACAATAAAGCAGGTTCATTTTTCAATGTGTGACTTGAGTACAGTCTCTAAATCTTTCACAATGCACGGTAATTGATGAATGGAGCAATGGAAAAAAACAACTAGAGCTATCACTAAAGGTGATGAATGTACCCCCCGCATGCACTGACACAGTACATTGCAATTTGCCGCACACAAGTTTGCATAATTATGTGGACTGTATGTATATAGACTGTATGTATACAGTATAGTAACAAAAAACAAAGTCCCATAACTATGCAGAATATTTATCTAAAAGAATGTAACATACACCATGCACAACTAGGGTTGGTACTGATCACTTGTGTGAAGTTTCATTAAATTGTGTGCAAGGGTTTGGTAGATTAGGCACGCACAAGATTGCATATGCAGACTGTATGTACATAGTATAGTAACAAGAAACAAAGTCCCATAACTGTGCAATTTTTGTCGCTGAAAGAACCTAACATGCCCCATGCACAACTACTGTTGTTACTGATCACTTGTGTGAAGTTTCATTAAATTGTGTCAAGGGGATGAGGAGAGATGGTGCGCACAAGATTGTGTCTATGTATATAGTATAGTAACAAAAAAAAAACAAAGTCCCATAACTCTGCAAATTTTTTTTCTGAAAGAACCTAACATGCCCCATGCACAACTACTGTTGTGACTGATCACTTGTGTGAAGTTTCATTAAATTGTGTCAAGGGGATGAGGAGAGATGGTGCGCACAAGATTGTGTCTATGTATATAGTATAGTAACAAAAAAACAAAGTCCCATAACTCTGCAAATTTTTTTTCTAAAAGAACCTAACATGCCCCATGCACAACTACTGTTGGTACTGATCACTTGTGTGAAGTTTCATTAAATTCTGTCAAGGGGATAAGGAGAGATGGTGCGCAGAAGATTGCGTCTACGGACAGACGGACAGACAGACAGACAACCCGAAACCAGTATACCCCCCTTACAACTTTGTTGTCGGGGGGTACAATAAATGCATTTATAAAAGCTATTGTCTAATTAATTAAGTTTATCCATCTTTCTTTAAATAAATAAAGCAAAATTTGTTGAATGACTCAACAATATATATTATAAGACTTTTTTTTTCGTTCTCTTTTAAATGAAAAATATACCTGATGATACAAAAAAAAAGTCTGCACATCAAAAGATATACAGTTATCAAAAATTTATGCACACCTTTATCTCATGAATTATGTTTTACACCGTCAAATTAATGACTAGTAAATTATGACACAGTAAGATACGAGCCGCGCCATGAGAAAACCAACACAGTGCCTTTGCGACCAGCATCGATCCAGACTAGCCTGCGCATCTGCGCAGTCTAGTCAGGATCCATGCTGTTTGCTTTCAAAGCCTATTGCAATTAGAGAAACTGTTAGTGAACAGCACGGATTCTGACCAGACTGCGCAGGCTGGTCTGGATCCATGCTGGTCGCAAATGCACTATGCTGGTTTTCTCATGGTGCAGCTCATCTACAGTCTGTATTTGGCCATTATATTATGTCACATAAGTCTGAATGCTGGGAGTGATTTAAATAAATTTGATTAATAAACTAAATGCTACATAATATATTTATCAGTGATGTACTAACTAACCAGAATGTCAAAGAATCAGGAATAAATGACTGCATTGGAATAATTCATCACTGATGTAACCTGACATCATAATAAAGCTAAATCTAGTACAACTGCAAGTAAAATGATTACATTAGATAAAATCGTGACAGCTGACAATCCATATGCATCATGTTCAAGGCTACAAAAATTACCGGACATATGAGCCGTGCCATGAGAAAACCAACATAGTGGGTGTGCGACCAGCATGGATCAAGACCAGCCTGCGCATCCGCGCAGTCTGGTCAGGCTCCATGCTGTTCGCTTTCAAAGCCTATAGTAATTCGAGAAACAGTTTGCAAAAAGCAAGGATCCTGACCAGACTACGCGGATGCGCAGGCTAGTCTGGATCCATGCTGGTCGCAAAGCCACTATGTTGGTTTTCTCATGGCATGGCTCATATATTATGTGTCCATACTTTTACGTCTTATTTTGGTGTGATTTTCTTCATTATTAATCAATGATCAAGGAATTTTTGTATTGACTAATGGATGCAGATATTTTGACTGATTCCAAACTCTAAGGTTTGTCAGATTGTTACATGTTAATCCTTATCATGCTGGATGCGACTGATTCTGCTTTTGCAACCAGTGTAGATCATGATCAGCCTGCACATCCATGCAATCTGATCATGATCTGCACTGTTCACCATTCAGTCAGTATCTTTTTGGTAAGCACCCCTTTTAACAGTTGATGGTACAGTCAAATTGGAAGACTGACAAGTTCATTATAGAAATTTAGCAATGTAAGAGTTAAAGAATCATCGAACCAGCCTTGATCCAAGATTATGAAAGAAAGTGAGTGTGTAGACAGTCACAGAATGCCATAACTATGCTATTGCCCTGATTCAAAATTTTTCTTACAAAACAACAAGTCAGATGCTTGATTTCTCAGACTGGTAATTCTTTTTGGAACCTTTATATAGTTACAAAGCCAACTTGAAAAATAAGTTTGGAAACCAGTCTAAGATTACAGCAACTATTGCCATTGGTCAATTTCAAAGTCATTCTTATAAACAACCAATCAGATACTGGGATTTTAAGACTTAGTTAGTCTTTAAACTATGTTTTAAAACTTGAGAATAGTAACAGTTTTTGCTTCCTTTTAAATGTTCAAAGGTTGACAACAACTTTCTTGTGGCTTGAATATCTACAACAAATATTTTTTATGTTTAAAAGGTGTAGTTTTATTCACAGCTTTTCTATCACAGTCTCTTTTTAAAGGATTAAATGAACAAGTGAAGCCTCAAAACTTACAGGAGTATAATTTATAAATATGATGCATATATCCATCTACTGGTATAAAGTATACAAAAATATACAACATGCATATAAACAAGAGGGCCAAGATGGCCCTAGGTTGCTCACCTGAGAAACACACCATAACAGTGTAAACATGCTTGACCTAGTGATTTCATGGAAAAAAATATTCTGACCAATTATCATTAAAATTGGAGCAAAAATCTTGAGTATAAGTAAGTATTTTCTTTGATTTGATCTAGTGACCTAGTTTTTGATCCCAGATGACCCATATTCGAAATTGACCTAGATTTCATCAAGGCTATCATTCTGACCAAATTTAAATAAGTTCAATTGAAAAATACAGCCTCTATCGCATACACAAGGTTTTTCTTTGATTTGACCTAGTGACCTACTTTTTGACCCTAGATGACCCATATTTAAATTTGACCTAGATTTCATCAAGGCAATCATTCTGACTTAATTTCA
This sequence comes from Mercenaria mercenaria, assembly GCF_021730395.1. NCBI lineage: Eukaryota > Metazoa > Mollusca > Bivalvia > Venerida > Veneridae > Mercenaria > Mercenaria mercenaria. The sequence goes on from NC_069364.1 coordinate 42,298,447, forward strand.
GGAAGATCAATTGGAAAATATAGCCTCTACTGCATACACAATGTTTTTCTTTGATTTGACCTAGTGACCTGATTTTTGATCCCAGATGATCCATTTTCAAACTCGGCCTAGATTTCATTAAGGTTATTATTTTGACTTAATTTCAGGAAGATCAATTGAAAAATACAGCCTCTATCACATACACAAGGTTTTTCTTTGATTTGACCTAGTGACCTAGTTTTTGATCCCAGATGACCAGTTTTCAAACTCGGCCTAGATTTCATCAAGGTAATCATTCTGACCAAAATTCATGAAGATTAATTGAAAAATACAGCCTCTATCACATACACAAGGTTTTTTTTTATTTGACCTAGTGACCTAGTTTTTGACCCCAGATGACCAGTTTTCAAACTCGGCCTAGATTTCATCAAGGTTATCATTCAGACCAACTTTCATGAAGATCAGTTGAAAAATACAGCCTCTTTCGCATACACATGCTAAATGTTGACAGACAACAGACAGATAGACAACAGACACACGACAGACTCCGGACATCGAGTGATCAGAAAAACTCACATTGCTCAGGTGAGCTAAAAAGAAAAGGTGTCTGAAAATATAATTCAGCATGCTTTATAAAATTAATGGTCAAAAGCTTGACAGTTTCTGCAGAAGTCACATGTCTGAACATTTAAATTTTGCCCTTTAAACCATTGGTCCCAAAAATGTGAAAATATGCACTACCAGGAAGAACCCTATCAATCAGAGAAGAGAGATGAAAGTAAAAGTTCTCTCAATTTTTCTTTTTAATAATATACATTTTCACCTTTCATCTTTCATCCCACTATTTGTCCTACGTGCTAATGGCGCATGCTCCCATTCAGGCCATGCCAAGTTAATGCACAATACAAAATTTAGGGAACTGTTTGTACATATAATTTTTCCCTTCTCATGTTTTTCCCATTTTCTCCCCCGAAGTCATACAAAGATAGGTACTGTATACAACAAGCATGCTGGTGCAAGAAATTCACATTTTTTTCCCTCATAAATTTCTTCCAGGTTACATAAATGAATGAAATGTTTCACTGGTTAATAAATTATTATGTCAACTCTGGATATGGTTTGCATAAAAAAAGAAAGAAGATTTGAGGTCTGTCTACAATATTCAGAGGAAGCAAGATTTCATATTTCATCACACGTAAGATGTAAATTAAATTTTGTACAATATCCTTAAAAGCCTAAATCATGAAATCCAGCCCCTTTCACATGTGACAATGTCAAAAATCTTACCAGAATTACATATTTCAAAATCTGAAAACATTTTTGAAAATTTTTCAAAGTAAGTAAACATAGGCTACAGTATCTATAGACGGCACCATCAAAGCTGTACTTTAGAGTTAGTTACTTACAAGTTAATTAAGTTAAAGCATAGAAAATAAATGAAATTGGGCATGCTTTGGCTAGAATAAATTTTATTTACCATGTCTGTTTAAACTGATGCACATTTCAAAAGCATACTTGTCAAGGATAAAAGATTTACTTTAAAACTAGTATAAATTTTGCCATTAATTCACTTTTGAAAATATAAAATACATGTAAAGCAAAAATTTCGTCAGTAGGTGAAACTTGAGTGTAAAACTTATAAACAATTTCATTCACTGACAAGACATCACATTTGGACAAACATGGTAGTGCTACAATTTTTTCGTAATTCTGTCTTAATCAAACTGTGTCATGATGAACAATTCAATCAGTATTTGAACTGTCAACTGTTTTTTTTTATAGCTAATTAACATTCATATGGTATATTTCATCACAAAGCTACATTGTTTTAGATGTACCAAAACAAGCTATAAAACTTGAAACAATTTTGTATCATGCAGCTGAAAAATGTTGAAAACATAGCCATTAAACATTCCACTGGAATAATTTTGTAGATGCAAAGAGTTTGTAAGGTTGACAGACACCAATCTATTTATTTTACAAAATTAACTTATAACATAGAAATCATTTTGTAATCTAGAAATAAATTATTCAATAGAACCAGGTTGACAACCTTCTTTTGGAAAAATATAAGAATTTTTATAGGAAAAATATAGATTTTTTAAACAAAAATATAAGAAATTTTACTGATAAATTATAAGAATTTTTCTAAAACATGAAACAGAAAAGATTTTTTTTATAAGATTTGGTTATTATTAATCTATGAAAGATATAGAGTGGGGGTGGGGTAGGGTAATATTTTTGCTTATGATACTGTAATTCATAACAGGGTGTCTGTCACCCTTAAAAATTGTTTTCAAGATGCAGATAAAAATGTAAACTGCACTTTACTTGAACCTGCCACACCACATCTGTACTGCATTGTTCTACGTTTTAACCAGCCTTCATACAATACAAAAATAAAATTTATAGGACAATGTTGATTTCAAAAGACCACAGTGACTGTCTTATCTACATTTGCCTTTGTGATTATGCATCTTAAACTTATTTTCATACTTAAAACGAGTAAATCTTTCATCCATATAATCTTGTTATCAGAAATAATTTCTTTTATAAAAGTTCTTTTTAATGACTTTTCACTCAGAAGGATACTTTTAAAGGGAAGTAATCAGAAATACCAAATTTGAAAATATTGCCCATGGTCAAATATTAGGTGGGCTTGATTCATACAACAACAGGCTATCTCGATCACATGATTGGTACACTGATACACTGAAATGCACTGTGATGTTTTGATCGGGCTAACTGGCATGCCCTACAGGTGTACTGAACTGATGCGCCCGCAACTAGCCCGACTGAATTGAATGGACATCAAGCAAAATCCGTGTACCAGGCGAAATCTGGATACACAATTGAGCCTAACTATTTTAATCATTTTAAAAGCTTTTAGTGAATCAATAATATCTGAAACACATCTGTACTAAAGAATAACAAAAAGCAAAACAGGCTTATTTAATACAATGAAATATAATGAAAATATAGGCATATTCTCAATAAATACAGGACTATTTAAAACATTTCAAAGTGATACTGTAAAATCATTAAATTTCGTGGGCATGGAATTTCGTGGGGATTTGAATTTGTGGATTTCAACTTTTGAACATAAAATGAATGGGAATTTTTACTTGTTCGTTGGGATTAAATTTTGTTGATTGACTCAACCACGAAATCCATGGAAATTAATCCCCCATGAATATTAATGATTTCACAGTAAATTGTTTCATAGCATTATAACTTATTGCAAATGCCTGAAAAAGTTGCTTTAATTAATTACATTAATTTCAGTAACAACACATCTTTATAATCACCAAACAAAGTATCTCACCTGGGTTTTGGTCTGGGGTAGGAGTCTGAGGTTTGGCAAAGAAACTTGGTGCCTGAGAGATTACCGTCAATGTTACAATCAGGTGAGATCTGCTGGAATGCTCGTGTACCATGGTCGCCGACTCTCGTCGTGTTCGTAAACCATACTGAACAAATGACATCACATCCTGGATCTTGTTTACTTTCCTGTTGATAAAAATGGGAATTTTTTTATCAAATGAACAAATTCTATGGTCTGATGGCCTTTATCATGTCAAGCCATTATAAAACAGGAGGACCAAGATGGCCCTAGGTCGCTCACTTGAGTAACACACCATAACTGTAAACCTGTGGCCTCTAGAGTGTTCGCAAGCTTTTCCTTTGATTTGACCGGGTGACCTAGTTTTTGACTCTACATGATCCAGATTCAAATTTGACCTAGAGGTCATCAAGACAAACATTCTGACCAATTCTCATGAATTTCAAACTTAAATTGTGGTCTCTAGAGTGTTTACAAGATTTTCCTTTGATCTGGCCTAGTGACCTAGTTTTTGACCCCACATGACCCAGTTTCAAATTTGACCTAGAGATTATCAAGACAAACATTCTGATCAAGTTTCATAAAGATTGGGTCATAACTGTGGCCTCTAGAGTGTTCACAAGGCAAATGTTGATGGACGACTCGCATGCCAATGCACGCCGGACAATGACCAGTCACAATAGCTCACCTTGAGTGCTTCGTGCTCAGGTGAGCTAAACAGATACCAAACATTCTTACAGGAAAAATGAATAATGGATGGATATACAGATAGACAATGTAAACCTATAGTCCCATTTTCCTTTGTGACCTAAAAATATTTTATTACATGTACAGCAAAACAGCTTGTTCGTGCACTGATGAATAAGACATCTGCACTCACACAAGCAAATCATGTAGTCCAAAGACTTTTTCTTTATATCTTGCATGTTTACTTAACCCTAAACCCTGGGTAACTTGAAAATTTTGCTTCTCTTTCTACCTCCAGAGGTCAGTGTTTCTGATGTATATAAAAAAATATCTTGCTATACCAAAGCACTATTTTAGTCTTGTTGGTTGAGTAATCCTTAAGATTATTCATGTAAAGCATTAAATAAACTAGAGCTGCTTTTTAGAAAAGCGCATGTCTTCCACAACTGCCTAATCATCTAAATAGTAGTATATAAGTCAACCATACACAAGGACCTAACCTGCCTAATCATCTGACATGATTAGGTTTTGGAGCATAAATGACTCCTATACTACTATTCACATGATTAGTAGTATACAAGTCATTTATGCCCAAAGACCTGAGCGATTTTTCGGTAATTCAAGGGCCATAATTCCGAAGTGCCTGGTCCAATTTGGCTAGTTACCAAACTTGGCTGAGGACATATGGTCAAACACATTTTGCTCAGGTTTGGTGAAGATTGGATGAGTTCGGACAAGATTTGTGACAGACGCAGACACAGACAGGAGTAAATCAATATGTCTCCCATACCACTGTGTGGTGGGAGACATAATTATCTATGCTATCTACAAGGAAACATTTATAATCAGAATATTATTCTACAACATACCCAATCATGATAAAACAACATACCCAATTGTGGGAAAACAGAATAACAAAATTTACATTTCAGACATGCCTCTGTCCCGAGTTTTTTTAGCCCTTACTTTTGGTAAACATTATTAAAGAAAATCATATTTTTTTCTAACATTAACCTTAAAACTTAAAAAAAAAACTAAAAAAGTAACTTTTATCAAAACACCAAAAAACCCGTAACCAAACTGTTTGTTACCTTGTTAGGAGTTACTTCATAATTTCTATTTTCTTTGGCCGGATCATAAGCACAGTTTACAAAAATTTATAAAATAATTTTACAGAACTTGTGTATACAACTGTACATATACTTCAAACCCCACTAATATTTCAGTTTTTAAATGCAATGTTGGAGTATATCAATGGCACTATACTTGAACATGAGAGAAAACTAAAGAGAGAATATTTGTTTGCTTCAGTGTATGTCTTTCACCAAGTGAACATCTGATGCAACTTTTTTCTCAAACAAGTGAAAATTTTTAAATCTGGCACTCAAGAGTGAAAGATATTTTGACCTTACATTTTGTAACAAACAAATTTTCTTCTTACTTTCTGTATTTTTAGTGGTTTTTACCAATTCCTACCAATATAACTCATGCACATATCGGGCAAGATCAAACACAAAGTCATAACATCACAATGTGAATATTGGAAACTAAGAAAAATTATTCTTTGAGATGTTTAGATTTCTTTTACATTGTAATACCTTGGGGCACATATCTTTATGTTTTGCAGGTATTTATATATTTTTATATCTTTATTCATGTTTTTTTTTTTTTGCAAAGAATTTTCCCATTATTTATAATTCATATTCCTTCCTGTTCAAAGTGTAGTTCCATACTAACAGTGAAAATTATGACATGGATATCCCACTGATTGAAACAGTGGAAGTTTCAAATAGGACCATTGCTATATTTCAATGAATCACTGAACAACATGGAATAATTATACAAAAACCAAAGAATCCAACAGAAAAACCCACATTCAAACGTTCAAAGAATGCTGCTGCCCATATGGAACAAGAGGGCCATGATGGTCCTGAATTTCTCACCTGTCCCCACATGACCCAGTTTTAAACCGAGTATGACGTCGTTTTTTCTATTATTTGACATTGTGACCTAGTTTTTGAGCTCATGTGACCCAGTTTTGAACTGACCTAGATATCATCAAGATAAAAATTCTAACCAATTTTCATGAAGATCCATAGAAAAATATGGCCTCTAGAGAGGTCACAAGGTTTTTTATTATTTGACCTACTGACCTAGTTTTTGATCGCAGTTGACCCAGTTTCGAACTTGACCTAGATATCATCAAGATGAACATTCAGACCAACTTTCATACAGATCCAATGAAAAATATGGCCTCTAGAGAGGTCACAAGATTTTTCTGTTATTTGACCTACTGACCTAGTTATTGAAGGCATGTGACCCAGTTTCAAACTTGCCTAGATATCATCAAGGTGAACATTTTGACCAATTTTCATGAAGATCCATTCATAAGTATGGCCTCTTGAGAGGTCACAAGGTTTTTCTATTTTTAGACCTACTGACCTAGTTTTTGACCGCAGTTGACCCAGTTTCGAACTTGACCTAGATATCATCAAGATGAACATTCAGACCAACTTTCATACAGATCCCATGAAAAATATGGCCTCTAGAGAGGTCACAATGTTTTTTTATTATTTGACCTACTGACCTAGTTTTTGAAGGCACGTGACCCGGTTTCGAACTTGACCTAGATATCATCAAGATGAACATTCTGACCAACTTTCATAAAGATCCCATGAAAAATGTGACCTCTAGAGTGGTCACAAGCAAAAGTTTACGCACGCACGGACAGACGGACGACGGACGCAGCGCGATCACAAAAGCTCACCTTGTCTCTTTGTGACATGTGAGCTAAAAATGGATATGTCTAGCAGTATACACTTAACGGTGACTGAGCACATGTACACATTGAAAGAAACAAATGCAATGACAACAAAGAAGTCACAAACATACATAAAGAAGGTACACAGTAGGGTAGGGAACCACCCTGAAACAGTCAGAAATGGTTGAATGCAGCAGCTCGACCTATCCTTCCAACAGTCTAGCTTGAAGCATGACAGTATAAAGAGTTATCATAAAGAAATCATCAGGACACAAAGTATAAGTTTCAGAGTTTCTTGTAACGTACTTTGATGTAAGTGTTGGAATATGTAAGGCTCCATCAGCTCCTGTGATCACGTCGTGTTTGGCATTGGGATCTCCGCTCAGCAGGTCACGGATGTCATTATTGTATATCTCCACCACGGACACTTCTACAGTATGAGTACCCACTGGCTTTTCTTCTATCAACCTGTGCATAAATTTCACAAAACAGATGAACAGATATGTCAAACTCCATACATTCATTAAACTAAATTCATCATTTCAGTCTGCAGGTAGAGTAAACGATCTAGAGTTTTATAATATCAAGGCACAGATGTTCTCTGAATTGACCTGACAAAGAGCAATGTGTCAGAAGCCATCAATAAGTCACTAGAAGTCATTGGCTTCAATCTCGGATTAATATGTAGAAGTTGTTTGTTATTTACAGAGAACAAGTCATCATTTGAACAGTATCTGGGAACGCTTGTAAGGTTAACTGGCTATCATACAATTCAGGGGTGTAAAATTCCACTCGCCCGCTTGCACTGGCGAGTTAAAGTCTAAGTAGGACGAGTGGACCTCGCTGTATACTCGACCGATCAGGCGAGTGTTTTTTTACGTCCTTACTTTACCAAAATTCAGAAATTACAACTCCAAAACGTCAACAAACTTTGAGATGGTTCAGTCCCTACCTGGATTGACTGGAATTTACCCGCGAATCGTAAAGATATCAAAACGTTATGCCGGTAATTTTCCATTCCACAAGCACATGCGACCTATCGTATTAAATATCTAATTTACATCGACAGGTACACAAAAAACTGTGCGTAGTGCATTCATTTTTTAACATTTTCGCTTCAAGTTTTCAACACCTCTTGAGAAATAATACTATTTGAATTCTATAATGATTTTAATAAGATATCGACAGAAACGTAGACAAAATTCTATAAAAACGGTCGAATTTTCATATAATCATTTGTAAAAATTCAAACAGCGCGATCTTAGTTACTTACTTCTTTTTAAAAGTAAATAAATGATGAATACTCTGGGCATAAAATTCAGACTTTTGACCAGAAAGAACAAAAAACAGAATAACAAGAGCTGTCTCCATAGGATGACACATGCCCCCGATGGCACTCTGAATGAATAGTTATGGCCGAAGTTAGAGTTTAGGACCTTTGACCTACGGACCTGGGTCTTGAGCGCGACACGTCGTATTACTGTGGTACACATTCATGCCCAATAATTTTAAAATCCATGCATGAATGACAAAGATATGGACCGGACACGCCCATCAATGCACTATCATGAAATATGAAATATTTAACGTCTAAGTGTGACCTTGACCTTTGAGCTACGGACCTGGGTCTTGTGTGCGACACATCGTCTTACTGTGGTACACATTCATGCCAAGTTATTTGAAAATCCATCCATGGATGACAAAGATATGGACCGGACACGAATGCACTATCATGAAAAATGACCTTAAACGTCTAAGTGTGACCTTGACCTTTGAGCTACGGACCTGGGTCTTGCGCGCGACACGTCGTCTTACTGTGGTACACATTCATGCCAAGTTATTTGAAAATCCATCCATCGATGACAAAGATATTGACCGGACACGAATGCAGTATCATGAAAAATGACCTTTAACGTCTAAGTGTGACCTTGACCTTTGAGCTACAGACCTGGGTCTTGCGCGCGACACATCGTCTTACTGTGGTACACATTCATGCCAAGTTATTTGAAAATCCATCCATCCATGACAAAGATATGGACCGGACACGAATGCAGTATCATGAAAAATTACCTTTAACGTCTAAGTGTGACCTTGACCTTTGAGCTACGGACCTGGGTCTTGCACGCGACACGTCGTCTTACTGTGGTACACATTCATGCCAAGTTATTTGAAAATCCATCTATCGATGACAAAGATATGGACCGGACACGAAAATTGCGGACAGACTGACAGACGGTTCAAAAACTATATGCCTCCCTTCGGGGGCATAAAAAAATCTTAAATAATGAAAAAGCGGCAGCAATTACAATACATGGAGTAAAACGATTTTTGGCAAACAGATTTCTGTTAGTGCGGCAGAATAGGTTACGTGGTTACGTGACCTCGTGAACGTAAATAGATGCGATTTTAAAATAAAGCAATGTGATGTCATTGCGGTTTTTAATAAGTTTTAAATGAATCTTTGTACATCAACCAACAATTTAAAAAAAATTTTTGTCAAACAATAATGTAAATTCCTTGAGGGCAAATAGGTCACAGAGGTAGGACATCCACTATAGTAACTATCGTTTGAGACATTTACCTTTTATACAGTATATAGCACATTCGCTTTTGATAACAAATTAAAGAAGAAACTTTTTATTGATTTCTATTTCTCAGCAATTTTAAGAACTGATGCGGTACGATCAGACAGTGATGTGTCACATAGCGCGAAAACATGACTTAATGCCATGACAATCTCGAGCAAAAATACCGCTTTGATCTCCACTTCAGATGTCAAGATACTGACACACTTCTTTTAGCTCTTTGAGGGGGTGTAAATTGATCATGAAAACAAGGTCAATTACTTAGTTTATCAACTGAATAATTACCCATAATCTTTAACGTTTTTTTCTTCATCTCTTTCAACATGAGTGGGTGGACGATGATCATTTTGTCCAAATTTTTTAGACACTTTTCAATATAAATATTTTTGGGGAAATAATACTATTGTACATAATACTCCTTTCATAAAAGTGACAGTATTAAAAGTGTCAATTATTAGGGCGAGTGGCTGTTCACTAAGGGCAAGTAGATATTACTGGCTACTAGTCCTGCAGGGCGAGTGGTGTGAAAATTTTTTTTACACCCCTGTACATGACTGAAATATTATCAAAAACAGCATTAAACCCAAGCAAAACAAACATAATTGTTAACTTTGAATAAAATGAAGGGGACTCTCTTTTTCGGTGGTACACATTGTTGACTACTAAATATAAATCCCAGTAACTGTTAGCTTCGAGTTTTCCTGGGAGATGACTTCTTATAACACTGGGTGAATTGATGGTTCTACCCATGAGGGAAACTGAGGCACTTTTCTACAATTAAAGCTTGAAATGTTTTAAACTAATGTCACTTTAGAGAATATAATGATATAAATTTTATAATATAATTATGTAAAAAAGTTTTCCTATATGTAACTACAGTGTACAGCCTTGAAGAAAAACGGATTTATAACAATACCATAAGAGCATGCTTGTTCTTAAACTAAAGTCAAACCTGAATAGTTCCCTAGCAGCCCTGGGTATCACCCCTTCATCTTTATGGGGTTCAGCCCTTAAATGGTAGTCTTCGTTCTTGTGACTTCCCAGCATAGTGTGGGTCTTTCCACTTCCTGTCTGCCCATATGCCATAATACAGATGTTGTACCTTTAAATAGATATAAAATTAGCCATTCAGACAAGTTATTCTGCGGACAGACCAAATTTCTGCTAACAGTCCTTTATGATGCAAACATGAAATCCTATATTGTTTAAATGACTGCAACAAACATCAAGACAAACCTATTATGTCAAGTATTTCTTGCATTCTGTTTTACATCTATAGCCGCATAAGCTCTAAGAATTTATGTTAACAATGCTACATGGCTTCTTCCTGGAAATCAAACCAGTACTCATCCTAGTGAGGAAATACATGAGATAGTGTTCAAATTCAGTCAGAATCCACACCTTAACTCAAGACCTATGGGTTAAGAGTCAGGCTCTCCAGTCTTACACTACTACACCTATCACAACTTGTTCATTGACTTTTTTCAGTTCAGGTTACAGCTTAACTTTAACTGAAGACTTATTTTCAGCGGAAAAGAAAGCAGTACTGACCATACAGGTTTTGAACACCACAATAATATTTTAAATATTCTCAACTTGTTTACACAATTCCCCATCTATTTATTCCTGTATTTATACAATAATATAATCAAATACAATATCAAGCACTCTAATTAAAATGGTGTCTTTTTAGGGATTTTCATATAACTAAAGTAACGTTTTAGTAAAACATATATAACAGCTCGTTATCAGCGCCATTTTCAGTATTTTGTACAATCTAAAGTCTTACCCATCTAAAAGAGATGTAATCATTGGCTGAACCTCATCAAACACTGATTCCTGGTCTTCTGCAGGAGCATATACCCTATGTAACAGATGACAGCAAAAATGAGATACGGTCAACTGTACATAGATCAGTTTATAGGTCATGTCACAAGGCATGTTGAGTTTGTGTATGAACTAAATTGGGTCATTCATGTGGGCTGCAGGGCCAAAAATGTTTCTTAATGTTTTAAATTTGAAGGTGAAGGTCATATGAGGGTCAAGGTCGTTTATATATAAGACTAAGTTTATAAAATGTCAAGGTTATCTATATATAGGTCAGTTTGTAGGTCTTGCCACAAGGTTAGTTGAGTGTAAGTATGAACTAAATTGGGTCATTTATGTGGGCTGAAGGACCAAAAATGTTGTTTCTTAAGGTTTTAAGTTTAAAGGTGAAGGACATATGAGGGTCAATGTCATTTATATATGACTCAGTTTGAGGATGGTTGAGTCTGAGTATGAACTAATTCTGGTTATTAATGTGGGCTGTAGGCAATCTGGTTCATACAGACAGACCTAAAGTAAGTATAGTTTAATCAACCTTTTCCACAAATGGTATTTCCTTAATTTCTCTTTAAATATACTTTAATACCATACATGATGTACTTCATTTTCAAGAACTCTAAGGCGGTTAACTGGAACTTTTTAAATTTTCAAAGTACCTTGATCAGTTTGAATATACAGTCGAGACTGCCTTAACGACCCCCTGAATTTAGCGACTCCCTGTCATATGCGACCCTATTTTATGCTCCAGACGCAATTTACTATTAAAAGAGTCTGAATTAAGCAACCCCCTGCCTTACGTGACAAGTGTCTGTGAAATCAGCCTCCCGAATCGATATTTAGACCGTTTTCAGCGACTTTGAGACGCTCCCTCGCAAGATTTTAAACGATAGAGTTACCGTTCTTTATCTCGCATGAAGTTGTTTGAGACGAGAACTTATTTGTTTCCTTTACAAAAAATGGCCGATGAAAAACATAAAAAAGTACTGTTTTGACATTAGAACAGCGTGTTAAGGCACTTGAATTGCTCGATTAGGGAAAACCAGTGTATAAAGTCACTGAAGAATTCGGAGTCGGTGCATAAATTAACTTTATTCCTGGTGAAACAAAAATATGGCGGTATTTAACAGGAAACGACAAAGTAAACACAGATTAAAAATGCAGTCAATAATAGAATAAATGTCAATGAAAAATTAGTACACAAAAATATAAATATCATAAACCTCAGTGTGTAATATAGTTCAAATGGAACATTTATATTTTACTGCTCCCCTTTATTTTCTTGCCAGATCATGAGCTTAAATTTTTTTTTATCAATATCATACGAATTATGCAAATTATTTGAAATTTATGTTTTATCAATAGGCAGTTAAAGAAATAGTATTTAATCATTTTCCACTCCTACCTTAAAAGAGGCCAATATATAAGTATATAAGTATATAAGATATTCATGTACTTTAAGGTCATAATGCAGTAATTCGGTCCAAAATGTGCTTCCGTGGTGTAGTCGAAAGAAGTCCCTAATAAATAGATCCTAGTTTTTCGCGCATTTGCGCATAAATCGGGGGCCAGATGGGCATTATTTCACTCGTGGAATGAATTCTACTGAATTATGCTCATATTCGCATGTTTTCGAGTTGTTTACTTGAAAACGAAAGTAGGGTGTTTATTCTGCGGACTGCTTTCTGAAATGCGGCAATATGAGGGTACCTGACTTCAGTTGACGCGCATTCCACTGCATACTATTCAACACCCCTTTTTCTATTCGTTTTCTTGAAGCAAATGTATGGATATCTTGTGGAAAATAAGTCTACGACGGTGTGAAAATCTAGAAACTGTAACAAAATTGTTCTGAAGTAGCTGAATTTTATATGAAACAAAGAACAATTTCTTTTATTGGTATATAGCCTTAATTGGAAAAAATATATGAAACCAGCATCATCCTGTTAAGTGAGACTGTTTTAAGAGACTCCCTGTCATATGTGACCTTTTTCGCTGCTTCCCAAAGTCGGTCTCTTAAAACAAGTCTCGACTGTATTATTAAAAGACAATTTTGATGGGGTTCCATCATAAATTTCAGCCATTTTGGATACAAAAATGTTTTATAAATTCAATTTTGACTTTTTTATTAACTAATGTTATAAAACTTTAAGAATGTCTTAGTTAGCATTAACATTTCCGAGTAACTTTTTTTGTAAAATGTTGAAAAAATAATTTAAGTATTTCATGGGCCAGAGTTTTACAACAGAAAAGTATATTTTTGCCAATAAAATCAATATTTTCAAAAATATGTGAAAAATTTGAACAGACTAACTAATACTGCTATGGAAGACCTTTCAAAATGATGGATATAATATATAAATGAATCTTGTACAATAAAGCTGTAAACCATAAAAAAAACTGCATTAACCCTTACCCTGCTAAATTTCTATAATGAACATGTCCATCTTTCAATTTGGACAGTACCATTAACTGTTAAAAGGGACAGATAGATAGATCTTTATTTTTCCTCACATATTGAAGATTTGAACATATTACAAACATAGAAAATATACATGGTATATAACTTAATATACATGTATCAATGAAAATACGGAATAACATTAAATGAAACAAAATAAATACAAAAGAAAGAAAAATAAACAATGAAAGATGGCTTCAGTTTAATTAATTAACATGAAACCAAAATCGTCTAGTAGCGAAACCGAAAAAAAAGACTGGAATAATTTAATCATCAATTAAACTTACCACTACAACACTAACTTTTAATAAATGAAGGAAAGTGCAAATAGGAAGGTATTTTGGTTTTATATGTCAAATGCACAAGGCAGAAATGAATATTAATTGACATAATGCACAGAAGAGTGTTAAATGTCACTGTTACATGTCTTAATCATCATAGCAATATGACAGGGTCAAGTCTCCTGTTAGTTAATCAACTGTATAATTACAACATATATATTCACTTATAACCTCCCCCCTCATTCATTTTTGTTGACATATTCTTCCCTGCTAATTTACTAATAAGGAGTCAGTTGGTGAATTCAATAAGAGATTAAAAAAAAATTCTGACCAAGTTTCATGTAAAACAGGCTGAAATTGCTGCCTCTACAGTGTAAGCATTAAAGGTCCATAATGCATTAAATTTTTATCTTAAAAACAGATGAAACAGCTTTCCAAATAGATGTTATGTGTACTTACATGGTTAGAAAAGCACTACTTTTAATATTGCACATGAACTGTTACAGTTAGAGCCGTAAAGGGAGGTAATAAAAACAATAGTTTCAATAAAACATTCTTAGACTAGTATATTCAGCACTATTAAAACCTTTCACAAATGTTAAAAAAAATAATTATCAGAAATAGGATTTAACAAGAAATTAATGTATTTTATGTTAAGAATAGAAATTATGGCAGCCACATTTTAAACAAAGGCATTATGAGCCTTTTATTTTAATTTGACTTTTTCAGCTGAAGTTACAAAATTCACCTAGACTTCATAAAGACAAACATTTTCAATGTCAAATCTACCAATTTGTATCTCCATGAAATGACCATTTTGACTCAAAATACAACATTTCGTCCACATGAAATTAAATAATGTCACAGTGTGTTTAAAATCCTTGAAAAACTTTGTTCAACTGCAAAATACATAAAAGAATAGAAATTCTTACCTTTCATATTCAAAAACTTTATTATGTTTTGTGGTTCTTACACATACATTTTCCTGAAACATGAAAAACAAGGAAATCAAAATTCTTTTTTTCAAATATTAAAAGGGCCATTCATTTACAGTCAAACCTGCCTGTAAAGGCTACCCTTTGGAAATAAAAAAAAATCAACTTTGTTGACAGCTAGTCTCTCAATACAGTTAATATTACACTTTTCTGGTTAAAAGGGAGAGAAAATAGTGGCCTTTATTAGCTGGTTTTATAACAGTGGCCTTTATTTGGAGGTGGTCTTTAACACAGGTTTGTCTGTACAGTCAAACTTTGTTTGCTTGAACTCAGATAACTCAAACACCATCCATCACTTTCATCGTCTGGTCCTGGAAAAATTCCTGTGTAATATAAATTGTTTGATTCCTCAAACTACCGTAACTCGAACAAATTTTGTCGGTCCCAAAGAGTTCAAGTACACAAAGTTCGATTGTATCTAAAACATTAGGTCTGATTATGATGAAGATATGGCATACAGTATATCCTCAATAAACAGCTCCATTGTAAAGCAAAGCCACTCCCCCTAACAAATGGATATTCTTTTTTATGATCTCTAAATAAGAATCAGTAACAACCTCTGTACAAAATTCAGAAAATTTTCAGTCTTCCTGGCTGCACTCATTCTGCAGTGCACTCACATTCAAAATGAGTTCAGAACCAGAAATATTTAGCTCATTCACTTGGCCTAGCTATCTGCCTAATGATGATGGAGTAGTAACTACAAGGTTAAAATTATTATTTAAAACAAAAGAAACACAGCCCCCAGCATGACAAAAGCAGTGAATATGAAGAGGCAATACCTGACAGAAGAAAGATCAAACAAGCTAAAAAGTGTATTTTGGTTAATAATTTAGCATAAAAAAAACTTTTATGCTTTTTGTTCACATCATTTACATGAAAATCTACTATAATACAGAAACAACTTACATCATCCATGTAATGAACCACAACTTCTGACTTAGTACCGGAACTAAAAAACAAAGGATATATGTCAGTCAATTACATTTTAGGAAATGAAACTGTATAATGAGGTTCATTTATGAATTTGTTGCTATTTGTAGTCTGCAGTTCATTGGGAACTAGTCATACTGAATATAGCTTATGCTAATTCATTTCATTATGCAAATGTAGAGAGCCTTATCTTATATACTGGACCTGATGAAAAATATTTTGAAAATCTTCTATGGGATAAAGAGAAAATACAGTAACAAAATCTGGACACATGTATATTAACTGCCGGTCTGTGTAGCTCAACCAAGAGAGCACAGATCTGTGGATCATGGGGTTGCCGAGTTTGGTTCCTGGCAAAGGCATATAATCTCAGTGACTATTTCATAAAAAAAAAAAAAAAAAAAAAATGGTCTGAAGTCCTTTAATCTTCCTCCTCTGATTCACGTGAAGAATAATTATTGTGGTGAATAGGTCTGTATTGGTAAAGAATCCAGAAACACTGTTTAAGTTAACTGCCTGCCATTACATAACTAAAATACCACTGACAAATAGTGCTAAACCCAGACTAAACAGGCACATTTATAAAAAGAACTGTAGCTTTTTTTTCAGCATTTTTCCTAACATAACAATGATTCTACATGTATACTACTTTATCATAAGTAAGTTGATGGTCAAGTGCTACTTGTAGTATGAAAATACACTCAGTCAATGACAAGTCATTATAAGAGAGAACAAAACTGTAACCTGCATACTATACTGAACAAGACAGCAAACACTCCATTTCTGCTTTTAGAAAACAAGTAAAATACCATTTATAAAAATATGGAGATGCAGGTTTTGAATTTTTTACTAGCAATTTTTAAATATCACTAAAATATTTTTTTTCTTTTTGATAAACCACAACAGTGACATTATTTTGTATTTGTTGTAACTTTCTTCCCTCATAACATTTTTCATTAGTTTGTAAACTCTAGATATTTTAATTTATTTTTTGCAACGACATTTGGTTTGTTATCAACAGCATATTGATCAGTGTTTGTTGCATACCAGATGGGGATTTCAAGTATTTTTACCGGTGCTGGAAAAATCCATCTTACACCACGGGGTGTAAGATGACTCTTGTACTGTAAATGACGTATTACGAACTACATATATGTAGAAGATTTATGTAGTAATTATATTATATTTCATAAAACGGAATAAAAATCCTATACCCTGACAGTTCCTCTTTGTTCCTGATAGTATAGTTCTCGATTCAAAAAACGTTATTTTATCAACAAGAGGGTCATGATGACCCTGGATCGCTCACCTGAGTAATATGAGCTACATGTTTCAAATGTCAAACTGATGCTAAAATATTAAGAAAGTAGGTCAGTAGGTCACATTTATGGTCACTGAAAGTCAGTTTTAAGATTGGTGTGCAAAACAGTATATATCATCCAAATTTCAAGGCTGTATCTTAAAAACAAGAAAGTAGGTCAGTAGGTCAAGGTCACAGTCAAGTGACCCCTACTTGGGGTCATCAAGTAATTATAATTAAACAGTCTAGGAAATATGATCAGATAATTTTTTAAGTATTTTTTCCTATATAACTCATATAACAAGTGACCCCTGGGGAGGGGCCTCTTTTCACGGCCCAGTGGCATAATTTGAACACTTTTGTTAGAGAACCACTAGGCAATGCTACATACCAAATATCAAAGGCATAGGCTTTAAACTTTCAGACAAGAAGGTTTTTAAAGTTTTTTCCCTATATAAGTCTATGTAAAACTTGGGACCCCCAGGGCAGGGCCTCTTTTAACCCCAGGGGCAAAATTTGAACAATTTTGATAGAGGACCACTAGGCAATGCAACATACCAAATATCAAGGGCCTATGTCTTTCAGTTTCAGGCAAGAAGATTTTTAAAGTTTTTACCTATGTAAGTCTATGTAAAACTTGGGACCCCCCGGGCGGGGCCTCTTTTCACCCCAGGGTAATAATTTGAAAAATCTTGGTAGAGGACCACAAGGCAATGCTACATACCAAATATCAAAGGCCTAGGTCTTGTGGTTTCAGACAAGAAGATTTTTAAAGTTTTTTCCTATATAAGTCTATGTAAAACTTGGGACCCTCCGGCTGGCCTCTTTTCACCCTTAGGGGCATAATATGAAGAGTCTTATTAAGAGGACCATTAGATGATGTCACACGCCAAATATCAGGGCTCTACATCTTGCAGTTTTGGACAAGAAGATTTTTTCAGTTTTTCCTTTCGGTTGCTATGGCAACCAGAGTTCTGTGTGGAATTCAATTCTTTGAAAAATTTTGAAAGGGGGCTACCCAAGGATCATTCCTGTGAAGTTTGGTGTAAATCTGCCCAGTGGTTTTGAAGAAGAAGATTTTTTTAGAAATTGTTGACAGACGCACGACCCACGACCTATGACGGACATTGAGCAGTCACAAAAGCTCACCATGAGCCTTTGGCTCAGGTGAGCTAAAAATTCATAACGTTACGCTGCAACTGATAAAACAAAACTGGAACTAAACTGTTATTTGTCTTTGAAACGTCATGACGTATTTCCTGTTTACAGACATTGGTTTCCTGCACTTTGTTTAAATATGCTGCTGTAAGAAATAGTTCTAAAAAGAAATCGTTCACCTGATTTTATTTTTACAATAATTTCTTGAATATGGTATGCAAAAAAAAGATTCGATCACTGGCTGTAGGTGCAGATGGGAATATCTGGCTCTCGGGTAACTGTTTACACGGTAACTCGGTATAGCCTTGTTACCGCCTAAACAGTTTACCCGAGAGCCAGATATTCCCATCTGCACCTACAACTAGTGAAAGAATCTTATAGTACGCTAAATTCCAACCAGGGCACCGACTTCGGGTGCCATCGCTCGTCTGCAAGTGCTGGACAATATGTAAGCAAAGAGTTATAGTTCTTTGCCTTCTTACTCAAAGCTATAGTAAGTATTCAAGAAAAGTGAACTTAAACAAAAAACAACCAAGAAATACTGATTTTCTAAGTACAAAAAGGGCCATAATTCTGATAAAATGCTCATCAGAGTTATGGTTCTTGGCCCATATAGTCATCTAATGATGATAAACAAGTTTGCAAAGTTTCAACGCTGTAGCTCTTATAGTTTTTGAGAACAGGTAGGTGGACCTAAACACAAATTTTAACCAAGAAAATCAAATTTTTTAAGTACAAAAAATTACTCTGATAAAATGCATATCAGAGTTATGGATCTTGGCCTACATAGTCATCTAATGATGATAAATAAGTGTGCAAAGTTTTAACAGTGTAGTTCTGATAGTTTTTGAGAAAAGGTGGACCTAAACAAAAAATTTAACCAAGAAATTCAAATTTTCTAAGTACAAAAAGAGCCATAATTCTCACAAAATGCAAAATCAGAATTATGGTTCTTGGCCTACATAGTCACCCAATGATGATGAACAAGTGTGCAAATTTTCAAAGCTGTAGCTCTTATAGTTTTAGAGAAAAGGTGGACCTAAACAAAAAATTTAACCAACACTGACGCGGATGATGATCAAGTTTTTCAAAAATCAGACGAGCTAAAAATGTACTTTCAGTTATTTTCAAGATACTGGCAAAATAACAAGTGGCAGGTTAGCTGTTTTTTTCTTTATACAGTTGAAACTCATATCTCAAAATTCGGGCTATCTTGAAGATATTTTGAAGTCCCGTCCCGAAAACACATTAACAAAATATCATTTTAAGTTGAATTTCAGTTACCTCGAACTAAAACGCTTGATCCCTTGGAATTTGAGATACTGAGTTTAATCTGTATGATGTACAATATACATGTAACCATGAGAGGAAAAGTATTAACTGTCAATATGGCCCTTCCGAATACCAGAATTGTGGTCAAGTCATGTGTACGACTTGGGAGGTGCTGTATTCAGAATGATTCTGTTAGGCTAGCATCCAGTTTTGTATAGTTATTGACTAAATCCGTACCAGTACTTTGAGTTCACAGTAGGGGTGTAACGATACATCGAACTATCGATGCATTGCGATACTAAGTGTCCCTATAGCATGCATCGATAGAAAAGTCACGATCCAATAACAATCGCCGATAGTTCCTTCAACAATCGATAGTTTCGATAGTTTTGAAATTTTAGTAAATACAGAAATAATTTATAATTTATAAACCAAGAAACAGAGCCAGCTTTCATTTGCGCCTCGGAAAATGTTTACATCTCCATTACAATAATACCCTCACGGAATTTAACTACCATAAAGGACTGAGAAGTCTGGAGATAATTAATAAATTTAGTTTCTTAGAAACTTTGATTAAATATATTTAAATAACCTGTTAATCTTAGATGAGAAAATGTACTATGGACATGGAGAAAGAAGGATACTTGTATTATACAGCAAACTGTTCGGTAGGGCCCTTCATTTAGTGCTGGTACACGTTAAACCGATCCGTTAATTTACGTCTTTTTCGATGCTTTGGGTTATTAAACATGTTGACACTTGCAACAAAATCGTTAATCATATATGCAGTATCAAATATGACTATAGGTAGTACACTGAGCGTACAATACACTGACTAGAGGTTAGGGTTAGGTTTAACATAGGTATATGATACTGTACTACCACCAATAACATCAGTACTACATCTAGAGCTAACCCAACAAAATGGCCGATTCGTTTGAGTATACCTTGCATAGGTTTATTGTTTTACTTATTGTTCCAAAGCTAAGGAAGTCAAGAAATATTTAATGTTAGAATTATTTCTGTCCATTTCATTTATACAAACATCTCAATGTGTGTTAACAGCAATTATAAACAGTGCCGTCTCTTACACTGTGTAACAATGCCAGTTGGTAGCTTTACTGTATAAAATAGGATGGCCGATAACTATTGCAATAGTATCGCAATAGTAACCTGCAATAGAATAGTATCGCAATAGTTTTTAAGCAATATCAATAGTATTGCAATAGTCAAAATTGGCCTCAATAGTCACCCCTAGTTCACAGTGATTAATTTTTGAATTTTTTGGTTGAAAACTACTAAAAGATTACTGTATTTGTTCTTCTTTCTCATACTCCTCCACCTGTGTTTCTAATTCAAATTCTTTCTGTCAAAGCTATAACCAGTTTTGAAGGGGCAAATGTGTTTCGTTCTTTTTTTTTAATTTTCCAGTATCCTGAATTCTGAGGTATTCAGAGTATTGGTTTAACACTATAGATAGAAAACCAGGATCAAAGAATCTATTTGGTTTGCGTAGGAATCCCATTTGCAGGGAAGTCAGTTTAGGGAGGCTCCATTTTAAATTTTTACTTGGGGAGTTATTCTTGTTCTTAGGAAGGTTCCATTGAAAGTTTGTACATAGGGAGGTATCCTTGTACCTAGGGAGATATCCTTGTACTTAGGAAGGTTCCATTATAAGTTTGTACATATGGAGGTATCCTTGTACGTAGGGAGATATCCTTGCACTTTGGTAGGTTCCGTTATAAGTTTGTACATAGGGAGGTATCCTTGTACCTAGGGAGATACCCTTGTACTTAGGAAAGTTCCATTGTAAGTTTGTACATAGGGAGGTATCCTTGTACTTGGGGAATATCCTTGTACTTTGGAAGGTTCCATTATAAGTTTGTACTTAGGGGGGTATCCTTGTACTGAGGGAGGTTCCATTATAAGTTTGTACTTAGGTAGGTATCCTTGTACTGAAGGAGGTTCCATTATAAGTTTGTACTTAGGGAGGTATCCTTGTACTGAGGGAGGTTCCATTATAAGTTTGTACTTAGGGAGGTATCCTTGTGCTAAGGAAGGTATTTTTGTACTGTGGGAGGTTCCATGTTATGTTCCTACTTTGCATGGTTCAACTACACTTAGGGAGATTACATCCTAACTTTGTACTAAAAGAGGTTCCATTCTACTCTTACAATCACATTTTATTCAATATGATACACACCTGCCCAACATTTTACTGTCCTCTCCTCCACTGTCAAAGTCCATGAGTGGTCGAACACGGCAATGAACACGTATATTACCCCTTAACTCCTGTAATAGAATTATATATATATTTAGAAACAAATAAAGTATCTCATCGAGAGCAAAAGAATTTCTCAAAAGAATAGCTATGTGTTTATGAAAATCATCTAATTTCTGAGCAAAAACTTCAAGAACAGTCATTTTGCGGGGACATTCCATTTTTTAGGATCAGACAACCAGAAAACAGCAGCAATTCTATGTAAAATACTTTTTGAGATATCTTTGGCACAAACTTTTAGGTCCTTAACGCTTGTTTTTGACTAAGTCAAGGGCCTTATCTCTGGTCTTACAGAGTGAAATTCTAAATAAAACCCTTTGAGCATAACTTCATGTCTGACAATTCTAGGAAATAAACACAACATAAATTTTGTCAGGTAAACGGATTGACAGGCAAAGGTAAATCTAAGTGCCACCCCACCCCACCCCTGAAACCCCCATTTTTTTTGAAAGGCACAAAAATAAACCAATTGTGACTTAAAAAACAGACTTAGGCCAACTTATTTATGACAGATTACAGCAGACTGATAATCTAACAATATTTACCATTAATAAATTATGCAGCTCCTGTCGTCGTTTCTTTTCTTTCGCATGCCTATCTGTCACATCTTGTAAAGCTTCCTGAAGATGACCTACTTGATCCTGCATGGTGGATAAACTTGACGTCTGGGAAGCAAACAGATGGCGATGACGCTGGATGACAGAGTTTGCATGTTTGATATCACTCTGTATTTGTACTGGCAGGTCAACGGCCACCCTCTGTAAAGCTGAGAGCTTTCTCTTGATTTGCTAAAACATTTAATTACATTTATTAGCTTACATGATTTATAAACATGGACAATTCCTTGAAGCATGTAATTTCTTATTATGTCAAAACAAATAACAAAAATAAAATACAGTTGAAACTCAATATCTCGAACTCGCTTATCTCAAAATTGTGGTAATCTCAAAGATATTTTCAAGTCCTGTCCCAAAAACACGTGCACAAAATATCATTTTAGACTGAATTTTAGTTATCTTGAAGTAAAAATCTTGATCCCTTGAAATTTGAGATTAGGCCTAAAAAAATAAAAATTCTTTGTTTCCGGTAACATGCTCAAAAAAATTAGGGTAGGTAAGTCGGAAATTTTTTTTTTTGGAAATTCTTTTTATTAAGGGAGACTTTTCGAAAATTATTTTTGTGTCAAAAAATGAATACAGATAAGGGGGTTATGCCTTTAGAGCATCAGTAAGTTGATTTCTAACATCACTGACCATGTTTTAAGCATAAAAAGTGCAGTTTTGCACAGTTTTGTGTAAAAGTTGAACAAATTATTCTCCAAAAACATTTAGGGTCGGGCCAAAAATCTAGGGTAGGTCGGGATACCGGAAACAAACAATTTTTTTTTTACGCCTTACCGAGTATCAACTGTATTTACACAACTGATTTGAAATTGCAAAAAACATATTCCTAAATTAAGCACATAAATTATGTATGTCTATACTGAAGCATAAGGAAATGAAAACTTTTTACTTTTTTTTTAAAAAGAATTTATGATTTTAACTTCTAAATTTGGAGTTCTTTGATCTGTAAATAGGGAATGGATGCTTTCACCAAACATATTTTATGAAATAAAAACGCCCTAATAACTTAGTTAAACACTGCTTAGTGACCCCATACCTCAAGTTCCTGTTTGAACTTTAGGGCCGACTCTATGACATTCTGACGGAATTTTGTCTCGCCATCATACGATAATTGCAGTCCAGAGACTTCCTCCCTGCTTGACTGCAGATTACTTCGCAACTGAGCAAGCTTCAAGTATAACATGGCATTTTCTGTCTCCAAGGAAATAATTCTCTCATTCTTGGCCTGCCATGAAAATAATGAGCTGCAGTGACAATAACCACCAAATAGTAATTCATAACTATACACAAAAACAGACATTTGTAATTTTGTATGTATATGAAATGATCACGCACTAATTTATGTGTGGTTCTGAATATATACATGAACTCAGAACATCAACAAAAGGCAAAATTCAAGACCATATATAGACCTAAATGATTAATGATGACCACCAAAAAACAATTTTACAAAACAGGTAGATCAGAAAGCAAGATTCTGCATGACAATACAACAGGGCTATTAGTGGCCCTGTGTCACACTCACCTGACCTTGAATATTCAACTTTGAATATATGTATGACAAATGAAATCTTGAATGGTAACAACTGTGTTTAGCATAAAACATAGAACATGTCAAAGGAACTGATTTGAACAAACATGAGAGAGGACCTTATAAGGTTTCTACAGACCAAGTTTAATGCATATCTGACAAGCTGTTCATCTGCAATATGTATTTAAAGATATGTCTAATTTTAGCTCTAGTAGCGTTTTAAAGGAGCTAAGTCTCCCATTTGAAAATATCTAAGACAAGACTTTATGAAGATGCTCCAGACCAAGTTTGGTGAAGATCCATCAAGCCTTCATGAGAATAAATTGTTTAAAGACAGTTCTATTTTGAGCTCAAGTGCCCCCACAAAAGGAACCAAGTAGCTCCATTAAAAAAAATTTAAGAGAAGACTTTACAAGGATACTACACACCAACTTTGGTGAAGATCCATCATGAGAAGACATCGTTTAACGCTTAGCCTTACATTTTGAGAAAAAAAATTCAGTCAACACCAAATCATACAAAAAAAGGATTATTTCACATGAAAATTAAACAGCATATAAAACATGTATTACTCCCCAAAACAATTGTCAGTTTACTGATAATATATACACTGAAGTCCAAAAGTCTGTAGTTTTTAGCAATTGTTTATCTTTATTTCTTTACAAATGGCATTCTTTTTTCAAGGGGGACAACTTTTTGAGAATATTTTAAGTACCAATCGTATGGGATAGTATACTGTAAAATCATTTAATTTTGTGGTTTTGGTCAAAATTAGCTCTCAAAGTGTCACTATTTGAACAGTATTAGGAGTGGACCTTATAAACAGACCAGACCAACAGACCAAGTTTGATGAAGACATTCTTTTTTACTGTAAATGCAAGACGATTGATTTTCATGTAAACCATACAATTAGACTGGAAATCACAATCATCTGTACTGACATATATATGATTTAAAATATGTGGGCCGGTGGTCTAGTGGTAACACGCTTGACTGTCAATCCAGAGGTCCAGGGTTCAAATCCCGGTCCAGGCACTGGAAATTTCTGAGATGCTCTTGAGTGTCTCCCACCTAACTTAGAGGCCTGTACTGGTTCTTCCCAGGAAAGACAGCTTCGCGTGTATCAGTGCTATACACCGGGCACGTTAAAGAACCAGACTGTCTATTCGCAAAAAGCTAGGCTAAGTTAGCCGGACAAGTCTGTACCTAAAAAGGATTTCTCTCTATCTGTTCTGGAGGCTTTATCTCACTCTGTCCCTCTGGTCAGACCGCTCTGTGTCTTTAGTAGTAGAAGATGAATTTCGCGCCCTGTGTGGCTGCGTTTGCTACATGTATATGTAAAGCACCTTTGCGCGTGTTTATCATGAAAAGGGCGCTGTATAAATAATAATAATAATAATAATAATAAAAAAAACCACCTCTTATCCTAATAAAACAAATGAAAAAAATAATAAAAAAAATTATCTTTTTGTAAAATTTGGTAACATTAAAAAACAAATAATACATTTTACATGCAAGTGTTTATGTATGAAGCTTCACTTCACACCATCAGGCAATACTTAGCAGATGCACAATCAGTGGAAAGCACACACATACATGTATAGCTTACAACTAAAGTATGCAAGATGTCAGCTCCAAAAATGGCCAAAAAAAGCACATAAATATACATGTATAATAATAGGTCAGACAGCCCTATATATAACTTATAACACTACAAGTTAGGTTTGTATGAATAAACAAGTTCCATTTCTTTTATCTATTTTATAAAAAGTCATGAATTCATTACTCTTTGTTTTTAAATAAATTCTGAAACATTAATATTAAACTACAAACAAGAGAGTCATGATGACTCTATATCGCTCAACTGTAAATCTAGCCGGTTTTGTGACTTAAGTTGTGTGTAAGTGTGGTTAAAATCAAATGCAAAATGTCACTGTTATCTTGTTCACTATATAAAAATTAACAAATTTTGGCTCTTTCAGGGGTCAACCAGGGGCCGTAACTCCGGAACCTATAATTGGATCTGACGAATTCATCATGGAATCCAAGATCTATTGATGTTAAAGATATTTTGCAAGTTTGTATCAAATCAAACCATTTATAAATGAAGTCTCTATATATGGCTGCAAAAGCTGTAACAGCAAATTTTGGCCCTTTAAAGGGCCATAACTCTGTGACCAATTAAAAGATCTGGCCAGTTTTCAAAAGGAACCTAGATATTACCATACATGTGATACGTCCCGGATTGTCCGGGATTGTCCCGGAAATTACATACTCGTCCCGGTGTCCCGGACAAGGTTGAAAAGTCCCGGAAAAAATAAAAATATAGGAACAAATAAAAATAATCAAAAAAAACTTGTTTTTTTGTCTATAAATTGTTCAATTTTACACAATTAACAGTCCGCGGTGTCACCTTGTTTATTCCTAATCAGTTTCATGCCCTCGAGCGGGACACGTGTTGATTAAGCTCGCTTTGATCACGCGACGATCTTTTGATGACACTGATTAAGTTACCGTCAGTTATTATGATGACCCTGATTAAGAACAGACAGGATTATGCAATCAATAACTGTTTTATGATACTTAAATTATGAAGAAAAGTCGTAAATCTCTTTGTTTTTAGCACGTTGGCGGTAAAGCTACATGTAGCCTTTATGGAAGAGATTATTGAAAACGGTCAATTAAATGATAATTATTTTAAAAGGTTGTAATCATTTAAGATATAGATCGATTGTCACACATATTCTAAATTAAAATGTTGAATGCCTTTGCCGACCGACCGATGAAAATTGACCCAACTCCATATATTTTATGTTGTCGATTTTTATCTACAAAATTTATTTTATTCCATTAAGAATTCAATTTAATTATTAGATAAATGTTTAAGCTTTAGAATAATACCAAATTAGCAAGAATCTAAATCACGATGACCTGGTTGATCCTTATAATCTACAGACGAATACCAATGTCACGGTGTATGTCCCGGACAAAAGGTAAAAATCCCGGAAATTTTAACTCAGAATCCCGGAAACGTTCTGAAAAATTATGGCATGTATGATATTACGCAAATACAAGTTGGGTGCAAGTTTGATAAAAATCGATTGAAAAATGTGGTCTCTATCATGTTCACAAGAAATTGTGGATGGATGGACAAAGGACGATCACAAAAGCTCACTTTGTCATTAAGTTACAGGTGGGCTAAAAAGTCCAAAAGAGCACAAGTACGTACACCAGCGCAGTACATAGGATGATAGTGTTATTAATTCATTTGTACCCAAATTAACAGCTAAAACAAGTGTTAAAGGTAAAGGTATTTTATTTACCAGTCCACTTTGTGAAACAATTAATATAATAATTAAGCTCTGTAGAGCTTTTGAGCGACCCTATTTCAAGAACAGTTAAAACCAATTATAATACCCCAGCAATTTGCTGGTACCCATTTACAGCTGGGTCAACGGTGGCAGTCCTGATAAAGTGCCTTGACCAAGGACACACCTAGTCCAAATAATTGTACTCGAGAGTTGAATATCGTTATATTATTTTGACTTGTCGATATCCGCCTCCGAGTACAAACCAGAAAAGGTAAAGAATGTGGTAGCACTGTCCTCTTCTTTGCGTAAGTAATACCCAATGGAATCCGTTGGGCAGGAAGTATGTTATAATAATGCAACGGATAAAAAAAAGAAATACATACACAGAAAGCCTGTAATTTTTCCTTTTCAATGATGTATATATTACCGAGATTTCTTGAGAAAAATTCAAACTATGGCAGTTAAAAAATTGCCAAGGTTTAACACGAGTGTACTACATATTGGAAAATGGCCGATCACCGGTGAACACATTACTACACAAAGCGTTTTCATTGGTCACGCCTCCGACCGCCATTACATGAAGACGATTGAAACGTTAGAGGTTTAAATTTTTTACAACAGAAATTCTTGATAAATATGTCAGGTTCTTATGTTTTTTATTTACTCTTTATGATTTAAAACAACAGGTAAGCAGTTAGGGCTAAAGAAAAATCGTGACTACTGATAAATCGTAATTTCAATAGACCACAGTTTCCACCACAGTTTTGATTGTTTCTGGTTGAGACCTCTAGGTAGACAACGTAAAATATCAAAATGTAAAATCGGTCTGCCCGAGGTCTCATTATTTAGACTAGGACACACCGCAATGAGAGTAGCCAGGATTAGAAGCTGGGGACTTCACCTCCGTAGGAAAGCGTCTTAGCCCTCTCAACCAATCCGCATTTCTTGTCATGTTTTATCAAAATGAAATCTGTCTAAAATGTCATAAAATTATCAATTTAGTTTTATTCTCTTTTAACAGATATTCAAGTTTTTATGAAGTTAAAGTTTGACTCCTGTTTCATATCTCATTTCATCAGACTTTATTCATGCATTGTCCGATTAAATTGTGCAATCCGTTTACTATCACAAGTTAAAAATATCCCTCTACAACTTACTCGCAAATCTCTCTCCAACTTTTTATTTTTCTCGACAAGGAAGTCTGATCTATCTATTCCAAGTGGCATTGTTTAAAATTGTTGCGTGTCTACATAAATGCAAAATAAAGTCAAAAGTCAAATTTTGGACTCATTTTTGTTTACATTGGTGTCAGAACACCAAATTTTGTTTTCAAAATTGAAGAGTAATGCTATACACACGTTACCTGGGAAACCATTTAACGATCAGGTAATAGTGACGTGTCTTTTCCCGTTGTTTTGTATTTGATTGACCGATTCCTTGTACTTTTCGACTTACTGCAGTGAAGCAAAATAGAAATAAATAGTAGGGTAAACTAATTACAGCGAGTCTTATATTTAGTTGTGTCTATCCATAAAAAATCATTGTTTGGAAGGATAAATTACACTTTGTTTAATTTATTTAAATATCTAAGTATAAATATTTGCACGAATAAATCTATACTATATCTATTTAGCTTTAAGGTTCATGTAAAGTGTTTTGAGGCTGCCCCTTGGGTGAATTTTCGTTTTATGTTTTTAGGCCTCATAGGCATTTGTTTTCCATAAATTGTATACCAAACTGTTCAGAAAGAGTAGAAGTGTATTTCAAAAGAGATTGTTTTGTTCGGTATACCAACTGTTCTCTTATATCACATGTGTACTTTTCCGTCCACATCCAGTTTTATACAAAATATCAAACTACTTTTTCAAAAATATTTTGACATTATGTCTATACTTATTGTGTGCCTAACATGTTTCTCCAGGTACTCCCAGTGCTAAAAATGTTACAAAACATTTACATTTCAAAACGTTGCAACAATTGCAAAATGAAAGTGAAAGCAGAGCTGTCAAAATGACAAAATACTCTTATATTTAAGAAAATATGTAAGATAACCATATATCATTGCTGGGAATACCTAGATAAATATGTTATAAACACAAACAAAACAAATTTAAAGAAAAAATACTTTTAAAAAAGAAGTCTAATATTTTACAAAACAAAATAGAACATTGACAGTCGAAGTACATGTAATATTAGACAAAATACTTATTCCCATTAAAGAACCTTAACTTTGCATAATGTATTACCTACTTCCTCTGAACAGTTCAGTGAATTTATAATAAATAGTAATGGCCTCTGAGAAATAAATTTCCAAAATTGAAATTAACCTGAGGGGTGGTCTCCAAACACTTTTGATGAACCTTAAACTTTTGGCGCATAATTCATTAAAACAAAGGGTGAAAGTTACACTTTTGGCCTACAGAAATGATGGTATGGAATTATAACATTTTCTGGCATATACCTATTACCTTGAATTTCAAGTTTCAATCAAAGGCAGTTCTTTAATTGATCTCAGACAACGAAAACATTTCTATTTGACATTGGGTCTAAATACATATGAAACATGCATGACAGAAATAAGGAACTAAACTGAAAATTAGTAGAAGAAAATTGTAAAGATTAACCACTATGACTAGCAACGTAACTAAATTCTTTGAGTTTTAGGATCAGAGTGAAAAAAGAGAAAAGATATTCTAGTTTAATGAAATAGTTTCTGAAAAGCGAAACTCGTTGAGTACAAATAATGAGAGTAAATTTGTCGAGCAATTTTCATGATAAGCGTCAAAACAGATCATTTACGGCAATAAGTATATCACTGTTATTTGTATACAATATCACAGTATCGTAAAATACAGCTGAGCTAATTTTTAATTACAAATTCTAACCTCATGTTTAAGAATAATCTTTAAACTGACATAAAATGAGTAGAAAAGTAGGAACCAGGTGTATCATCTTAGCGAGTTTATCCTGTTACACTTGTAAACAACAGAATAACATCAAAAATTCAAATGTCGTGAAATGGTGCAAATATTCTACTGAAAGTTTGATTTTATTTCATCAAATGCAACCTCCTCTCCCGTTTATTCTTTACCAAAATGTCAAAATACACTCACAATAAAATTTGAATGTATACTTTTACGACCGTCTCCAGGTCCATAACAAACTAAATCAAATAAAAATGTATCTATTTTCGGAAAGGTTTTAACAATGTAACATAAGCTAAGTATAACCTTCGTCTGCCAGTCCGCGACCAGATGGTTGTAGTATTGGTTCTGATAAAATAACTAGATCATTAGGTAACATACTATTAATTGTTTAAGGCAACAGTTCAGAATTAAATGATTGAGTGAATAAATTATCATAACGTATAGTGTCACGGTACAGACTTGGTCATGTTGGTGGAGAGTATGTATTAGACAGCCAGTTAGCTCAGTTGTTAGAGCACTCATCCTGTAAGCGAGGTGTCCCGGGTTCGAGCCCAGACTCACTGCACATTTGTTTTACCCTGTGACACTGGAGCGTGACATGCTTGCTTGGTCAGTCTTATGACGCTTGCAATATTATGTATTTCCGGTATTCGAGGACGAACTTCCACTTTGTGGGGAAATTTATTACG
This sequence comes from Mercenaria mercenaria, assembly GCF_021730395.1. Classification (NCBI taxonomy): domain Eukaryota; kingdom Metazoa; phylum Mollusca; class Bivalvia; order Venerida; family Veneridae; genus Mercenaria; species Mercenaria mercenaria. The sequence goes on from NC_069364.1 coordinate 42,329,388, forward strand.
GTACGGGCTTGGTCATGTCGGGGAAAAATGTGTCAGACAGCTGGCTAGCTAATTCAGTAGAGCATTCGTCCTGCGAGTGGTTCCGGGTTCGAGCCCTGGACGGACTGCACATATTTCTTATCCTGTGACATATAGCGTATAATACAAGCAAGGAAATAATGTACACTTTATTGAAAACATGTAAATATTGACGATAATTGATAGGAGAACGCTGTGCTCTTTTTCATTATGAGCATCCAAAACTAAAAGTGGAATTACCCAGATTTGGAATTTACACATGCAAGGTAAAAATATAAAATAGCGATATATAAAAAACTGTCAGTAAGTGTATTGGTTGTTATTACATATTAAGCTACAGTGGAAACTGAAACATTAATATTTTCCATAAGTTTCATGCATGTCGTCGAGTTTAAAAGTTATTTAACGGCGATATTTTCAATTTTACTCAGGTTAAATAACAAATTATATCATTTATATAATAACTATAAGTATAATATGTGTATGAAATAAAAAGATTATTAGATTTGGATAAAAAACTATACACTCGATCTTTCGCGGAGTAATATTGCGCTCCTAAAATCATGCAATATTTCCACTGCAGAACTCATGCATATTTCAAGATACAAAACTAATATCCTATAATTATCAATATCATTTGTAAGACTGATGAAAAAAATCCCAAGTAATTTTTGTTAGTACTTACGTCTAAAGTCTTTATAATATATTTTGCATAAAGTTGACAATCCGCTGTGCATTCTATTACAGAGTCAGTGGTGTAGTGGTTAGCAGGTGTAGTGGTTAGCAGGTTGGACAACAACGCCAGCGACCCGAATTGCTTTCCCTGTCTTGGCCGATATCCCAACTAGTGTTCAGTGCTTGATGGTTTGTTTAAATTGGTACTGTGCCCAGCAGTATCGACCTAAACTGGATGCTGGGAGGTAAATATTATGACACCTGCCGTGAGCCAATTCAGATGGGGACTTTCGTCGACCAATATATTAAATAATAAACTTTACCTTTACCTTTTCTATCAATTATGTAATACAAGCATGTCCTTTCCTAATACCTTGATCACATTTTGATAATTAACTGTTCCTCTTCCAGATAATTTGTTAAGACAACAACAAAATCTATATGAAGATCCCTTGGAATCACGGAATGCAACCAAGCAAATATTTAGCAGCCTGTTCAAGACAGGTAAAGAGCAACACTTCTCACTCCCGCTAGCACCGGCTTAAGCAGAACTCTATTACACTGATATTGAATGGACTCCATGATCCCCAAGGAGCAGAAAATATAACAGCACTGAATCCAAGTACAGGGAGAAGTTTTGCAGTCGCCACACGGCACTTAAAGATTGATTTTGTGATAGTTAATAAAGTCTGGAAGAAGATACCTTGGAATCATAGAATGGAACCAAGCAAAATACATGTTATAGCATACTCGATTTGATTGGGTCTGTTCAGAAGAGGTAACAGAAAGTAAAAAATCCTTCACGCCCCCACCATCGGCTTTTTGATGGGGTTAGAGTAAGCCGGTGCTAGGGGGCGTGGGCAGTGTTGCATTTTCCATTACTGCTCATAAACAGACTTTTTTTGCTTTGTTCTCGGTGCTTCCGAGGGATCTACTTTCCAGATTTTATTTACACTTGTTAGGTCATGTGGTGACTTTTCCCGTTTGTGATGATGGAGGAAAAACATAGGAGCCCTTCCAATTATCGTTTTTGGCGTGGACGAGCACCATAATAGAACCACTGACCTTCCGCACATTTATTTCGGACGTCACATTACAATTACATTTTACAAATAGGAAAATGTATTACAAGTATGAAAGGGATTAGAACAAAAGAAATCTAATCTGTAACTTAATTGGGTGGCTTCATCTCATGAAAAATTATAAACCCCAATTGAAATCGAAACCGCCTCGATAGCCTAGTGGTAGAGCGTCCACTTTGAGTGCGGGAGGTTGTGGGTTCGATCCCCGGCCGCGTCATACCAAAGACCTGAAAAATGGTACCAGCAGGTCCCTTGCTTGGCGCTCAGCATTAAAAGAGAAACTGGTCTCTTCTCTTATACCCTCGTGGCGATGGATTCCATCAGGAATGAGGTATCGAGAGTGATTAATATAAGTTGTAGAACTTCCTTCACAATCGACCTAAAATAAATTATGTATAAACTAAATCAAGGTTTCGAACCCACATCAGTGGAGGAACTAGTGATTTAAAGTCTGCAGCCACAGAGGCCCTTTTAGATAGCAAGTAGAATTTTGAGTTAACGAGTCGCAATCTCGAATTACTCTGGTTGAAATATTGAGTAATGTCGGAAGTAAAAATATATATAAAACATCTATCTGAAAACAAATCGTAAAACCAAACAAAACTTGTTCGTGCAAAAATGACTGAGTCAAGTTGGCTGTGTCTATTTTCTTTTAAAAGAATCAGAAATATTACCAGAGACATTTGGTCTTCCATACTTGAATACCAATGACATTTTTCCCAGTTAAACATATAAACAAGCCGCACATCACTTTGGTAATTACAATATTTTTTCCTTACAACGAACATATTATTTAGCTATTCATAGACTAAAATCAATTACAATTGAAAATGTTGCAAATAAATAATATGAAAAATGTTTGATACTCTAGATCTTTGGCTATAGGAAGCAGATTTTGGTCAACATAAGGCGGACATATAACCTAAAACGACGTTCAGACGAAAAAATGGCACCAAACGAGTCAAAATTCAAGAGAAATGTAATGTAGTTGACAGAAATTAATCAGATATAAAACGCAAGCTAAGCAACAAAAAAAAAGTGCTTTATGCTGGTTTATCTGCAAGCCCATAACTTTCCTAATTAGCTTTATATTTCAAAGCATTTCCGAGTCTGTAAATTGTTTTTTAAGATAATTCATTTCATTTTTTTGTTTTTTCATAATATACTATCACATTGAAAAAAGGGAATCAACCATGTGGTGTTCGAAATAAAATACGTTGGCAATTACATATTACTGGGTTTTGCCAACAGATATGGATCAGTAGAACAAAATTCTGTAAACAACCCTCGTAAGATATCATGTCTAAATTTAGTTTATATAATTTGATTTAAGCATTGATTTTAAAGAAAAATTGCATTGCATTGACTTCTATTGCTGAACTATGGAAATAATTTTATTGACTTAATGAGAATTATTGTTGATGAGAATTTCCTTAAATGCAATCATTTTTCAATAATCAACAGAGAATATTTAAAAAATAAAAAAGTTTGCCATAAATCTAGACGTGTACTGCTTGAAGATATCTCAGTTTAGACACAATTATCTTACTGGTACAGTAAACGATTGCTTGGGGGTAACATGTAGATGTAGATTGGCAATATTACCGTGCGGAGGTTAATTGTTTTAATTCACAAGGTCACTTAGTTCAAATGAACTTGGATGGATACAGTAATTAACGCCAAAAAATTAACAAAAACGTGAAAATTAATATCAGTAAGGTAACGTTGTCAGTAGGTAGCACATTTTATAGATTCCCATTTACCGTAATTATAGCCAATATTTTTGTTTTGTATGAACGACCAATCAAATCGTTTGTAACATTTGGCTTCCGGCGGGGATATGAAAATGAAAATAGATTGAAAAACAAGGAAAAATAGCGATTGTCATAAAACAATGCATCCATGAACAATATGGATCATGAATTCCCAGAAAATGTAAGATCTTTTTTATTCCAAACAATTTTCTGTATCGAAATGAATTCACCGGAATTCAGTTTTTGCTAAATATCGTAAAAAATGAAGGTAAATTCGTGTCACATCATGTAAACAAACCAAGGGAATTAATTTAAACATGTAGGAATAAACATTAGAATGAATTGGGGACACTTCCAATTTAGCGGTTCCCGGTCGGAAGTATGTCTTGACGTCTTGTTACTTTAAGGGCTGCCGACCCACATCCCCACTTTTTCCATCAGTGCTACTGGCCCCATACCAGCACTGTGTTATTTTAACAAAAATTTAAACACAACCCTCCGAAAATAAATAGTCAAAGTCAGTGGGGACAGCTAAAATGGAAACTACCCATAAATTGTTCTTTGTGTTTAATATAAAATTTAGCCACTTAAGATCCATTTTGACACAATTAAAACTGTTTCCATATTTTCACTCCACTCGAGACATATTTTCCACAAGACGTATATATGTTACGCGCATATAGCCAATCTGCGCATTTGGTAAATCGTGCAGCGCAAATAACCAATTTGTTATCTGTGCAACGATTTGTAAATCGGGCAACCTTATATATTTCTTATATGCGCAGGGTAACTGTCTTGCGCGTTTGGTAAATGAGTCTGCGCTTTTAACATATGGATGATATCTCCCGATAAAATTGAATAACATTAGAGGGTTAGACTTCTAGGCCTACACTAAACTGTTTAATTTTAAACACCGGGTCCCACTTCTCTGATACAGCGGTGGTAAAGCAATTAACCTAGATTAGACTGTAGGGCTGGGCTTATCTGACAGTGATTGCTGATAACTTTACAATGTTTGTAAACAGAAACACGTGTTTGAGCAGACAGAAATTTAGTACAATTCGGAATCATTATATAAATGCAGTCAATACACATTAACCTGTACAGTTTGAATGTACTGATGATGTTCATTAATAATGACCAACAATGGATGCCTCTAGACTTACAATTTATTGTAAATGATAATTACTTACTTTATACCTACCAACTCATGTTAAATCTAGCCCCAGTCTCAGTATCTTTAGAGAGAGGCTGGCGGTGGTCAGTACACTACAGGCAGCGCGTAGTCTACATAAATCACCCGACCTCGGTGTTCGTTTTTTAATTTGGGTGTCAAATTGCGGTGGTCGGACACCCGTTTGACCACCACGGTCAATTAAACACGATCGTTACAGTACCGTCGAATAAGTGATCGCGGTGGTTTTCCGGTGTCCGTTGCGGTGGAATTGCGGTGGTCACGGGGTTAAAATTTATAGGAAATTAATATTTTATAAAATAAAAAAAAGAATAGTTCAAGATAAATTAAGTGCATTCTACAAATGTATTTAATTGCCTTTAAAAAAAATATTAATAATTTCTTTTTTATTCAGGTACGGTATATTACAAGCGTGCGTATTGGAGTTAAGCAGCCGCCGTGAAATGTAAACATTCACAGTTTAACGTGCATTCAATTAATGTGTCTTCATTTGCATACTTTTTAATAGATCTATATATATTTGAATTATGTACATTTAGTACAATTTCGTTCTAATTGTAAATCTTTCACGGCTGCTGCTATTTGACAGTTTCGTTATCATGTTTGAGTTTTCATATATTTTTAAGTTTGTTTCATTCAACTGTTTTCGCATGTTTGAATTTATAATTCCTTTATCATTGTTTGCATGTCTGAGTTTTCATTCAATTTCAGTTCGTTTACGCACGTTAATTATTTAAAGGTTGTTTCATCATGATACTCAAATCCAGTGCTTCGTTATGATACTAAAATTCAGGTTAATTACATAAAATTAGACCTCAATTTAAATCCTACTTAAATGCATTAAAAGTTTGTCGTTCTTAACCGGAAAATATAATATACACAATTTATTCCCTAAATTAACAGCTGTAAATATTTACGAATTTGATTTAATCGAACTATATTAAATTTAATTATTGCTTTTGATAATGCAACACGTAAATACCTGCGTATTATAATTATATGCTTTTTGATCAAACAATATTTACAGTGCATCTGTTGTCTTGAAAACTGTAGTGTTCTGTTCATTCACACCTGTTTTAGACTAATTGCTTTTTTACTGATTCATGTTCGGTAATCCAGGGGTCCAGGCATGACCCCCCTCCACCACTAGTTCTAAAATTTCGGCAAGATGTATTCTTTAGAGGAATTTCAAGCAAGAAATTTATTTAAGCCACGCCCATTGAACGGAAAAAATGTTGCCTTAAATTACTCAAAAGAAGGCATTTTGCCGAACATTTATATTATACATGGAGCTTCAACATTTTCACACAATTCTATAATCCCCTTGGAAGGATATTTCAATGCATACCTGATATACAAATGTAAAGGTATAGAAGTCCATGGTATCGGCGAAAGCAGTCCACTGAGAATTACGTCTTGAGATAGGGAGAGAATGCAGTATTGGGGTTTTGGAGAATGATAACAGTAGTAAGCATAATTATATTAAACACACAAAAAAAGAAGTAGAAATGCTTTATTGTAATTATAGACAGACATATGTAATGTATACATGAAAACTACAGAATTTATTCAATACCTAACAACTGTGTTTGGCGGTTTTAATACAACAAAGATCAAACTAAAACTACAGTAGCAAAACATATATACAAAACATGGAGCTAGTGGGTCTTTGTAAGTAAAGCAAAAATCGGAGTACTCTATTTTAGTTATTTTTTTGGATAAAAAACGACATGTATATACATTAAGAAGAACACAGATTCATTTAAACGCAACTTTGTACAATGCTGTTTCTTTCGAAAGTCTCATATTTCTCACAGGTTCATATATGACACAAAGTCGTCGGACACGTACGAAAAGTTTATATCTGGCATGCTGAGTGCTGGACTTTGTTCTTGATTGCACGTCGTTGACTGCTTTTTCTGTTTACGTTCTTGTCTGCTCACACGGCGTAAAAGTTCGTTAACCTTAGGAACTACAACATCCTTCCACAGTCTTTGGTCTTTCACCTCCGGATAGAACGTACACACATACTGCTGCACAACAACCTTCCTTTCCTCGCACAGCTCTTTCTTATTTAGATTTCCCCCGCCATTCCAAACTGTACATATATCGTAAGTTCGTCACTCCAAAAAGTTCTGGATAGAGACGCTGCACTAGATGTGCCGCCATGTTCCCAGGTCCAGATGACGCCTTGTGAAGGTCTCGAAGGTCCTCAATTGGAATATGGTGTTGAGCTGGCACTTCCTGATCGTCGGTGCTTGTAGGCCTAACGGTGTTGTTGTTGATATTCATATCTTCCAGCTTACACGCGATGCTCTCTAGCAGAGCCCTCATTACTTTTACTTCCCCCTCCATCTCCCTTCGTTCGCGTCTCTCGGCTTCGAAAAGCTTTCGTAAGTTAATCTGTTCCGCTGCCATAGACCTAACGGATGCCTCCAATGCCAACAAGTTGCTCTGGAGTGGTCCAAATCCCGTTGGACGGCCTGTTCTGCTTATGAATCCAGGACGTGATGTTGTTGGAGTGTCGCCTGAAGGCACAGCATCCACGGCAGGTTCGACTGACGTCGGCGATGCTGCTTGCGTCGATATTTCTGTGCTCACGACGGATGACGAGATGGCTGGTACAACCGTCAGTGCTGATGAAGACATGGCTGTTGTCACGGCGGATGTAGTAACGGCCTGTACCCCTGTCGTTGCTGCGCTGACCGGAGATGATGTCGACACTGTGATTGACCCACCGCTCACAGTTACAGTTGTCTCTGGGTAAAACCCAGGTGGAGATACAACCCGTATCACACTGGCGGGCTGTCTCGGCTTTGGAGTCTGAAAGAAAGGAAGATAAGCTGCATGTCAGTCTTGATTAAAATGCGTTTTACAGTTTCAGAAAATTTATATTTTATTTTACATGTAAATAAATTTCTGTTCAAACGTATAAACGTACACTACGCTTAAGCAATGGTACCAATTAACGTCATTCAGCCAAACTACCCGTTTCAACTGGCGCGTCACATTTGTTCGAATTAATTAAGAGAACACTTATTGTCCCCTTATGCAAATTCGAAATTCTCGCGTGTTTACATTTGTCACTTACACCAGAAACTTTGCTGCTGTCTCTAATTTTTAACTAAAATTATTATGTGACAAGACTGCTTTATGCAAGAAAGAAATGACTTTTACACTTAACTACTGTGAAAATATATGTAGACTTGTCACTACGTAATTACCTTTGTTTCGTCGTAGCAACGGATGTTGCAACGGATGTTGCGGTATGTGCGACAGGCTCGCGTTGTAACTTCTTGCATTCTGCCTTCATCTCCTTCTCACTGCCCGCTGCGATCACCACCGCTGTGTCAACCTCGTCCTTCCTTCCCCACTGAACCTTATAAACTCCGTCTACCATAATCTGAAACACAAAACGAAATTAATTTTATTATACATCAGAGGCTGATAGCGAATCTTTCTTTATAAAAGAGCAATTTTATTTTTAAAATGACTTTAATCCACTTAAGCAAAAAGCGATAGCGCTTTGATAACTCTTATCTCGAACAGTGATCAAGTCACAAGACATAATCTCTTACATGCTTGATTGTCTGCGTGCATTCAATGATAAATGATAAATGAATAAAATTCTTTATTCGGAAATGTGAATGTAATGACTGATGTTTTTCTTTAAGATAGTTCTGCATGTTTGAATCTAAGACTGAATGACAAGGACAGATCTATCAAGTTACCAAAGTCTACCAAATCTATTCAATAATTTCATTGCACATCTTTTAATAATATCATGTATTGCTATTAAAAAAATCAAAGTATACATGTATATATACATGTTTATACGTACAAAGATATAGAATTGTATAGGATTAGCTAGCTATAAGTAAAAAGCCGTATAAAATAGTTAACTATGATTTTAAATGTAGGCAGCTACGATAAAACCTAACAGATCTTATGAAATTTAATAAGGTACATTATATACAATGGGCACAATATCTACACATCTGTTTAATTCACTGAGCATCAAATTAACAGAACAGAACATTTTATATACGAGATTTTTGTGGTTGTTCCATAGTTGAATCTTATTTATAATTGTAACACTTTACAAGGTGCGTATAATAATAATAAAATAAAAAGCTACAAATCATAGCCAATATCTTGTCAATTTTCTTTTAATTCTAATACACTGATACAATCCGCAACTTTGACATAAATCACGCGTTTAATTTCAAATACTTATGTCATACATAAAATTTAATAAATCTGGTATAATAATAATACATCAGCACGTGTCACGATGTTACACCTTTCATTCATACATGCCGTGATTAGGGATGGCAACATACATGTTACTTTAGAATTTAATTGACATAATTTAAATGCTAATATCTTGCCAATCAATACGCTGTCCCATGCCACGATGATATACATACATGTATACAAGAAACAGGGTGCTACTTGACCAAAATGACACTTTTAAAAATCTTAAATTCAAATTCAACCATTGTTGACAACACACACGGCTGTCAAATTGACAATACACATTATGCAATACACATAGTATTTGTACTAATAGACAATACACATGGGTGTCAAACTTGACACCTGTATTATAAGTACACGGATCATGCCCACTCACTTCAGAAATCTTTATAATTTGAACAAGTGATTGCTAGCAATACATAGTTATTCAAGAGAAAATGAGTAAAAATCGTCGAGTTAATCACAGTGTTAAATTAAAAATCATTGACTTGTATAAGTCAGGCAAACGAAATTTCAGGAAAAAACGATTGACGATTTTATATTTAACCTTCACTCTTTAATAGTATACGCATGTGCGTCAGGCGTCTACAAAATTTTCAATAACATGTTCGTCTGCAAAATTACAATGTGTTTGATGCAGAAACTTGGCCAAATCAACTGTAGGCCTATATATTTCTTAAAAAATGTTGTTGTTTTTTAATATTCATGAAATTTTGCATAATTCAACTCTAAAATATTAGACAGTTCCTAACTAAGTTTTAATAAAATCAAAGAACAGGTTTTTAAGATACAGTCGATCAACTGACACAATCACAATTTCAAAAGTTGCAAAAATACCGCCAGTGCCGACGAAAATGTCAAAATGTGCTCATATTTAACTGATATACGTCGGGTTGGTTTAATTAGAATAACATTTTGTATTCAAAATCGAAATAATGCAAAATAGATATGTACAAATGAATATTAAATAAAACAATGATTTCCTGCGATACACGCTGCAAGTCAATTATTCGCCTATAGAAAAAGTGCGACTGTTCAAAATCAAAAATGCTTTACACGGGTTGTGAATTGACATTAAGCAAAAACTGAAGTACTCACCTCTTCATCGGTGCGGAAAAATCCACGAGTCCTGACCTGGGTCTTATTATCACACTGGTAACGTACCACAAAGTGCGTACACTGTTTTGTCAACTGTCTGATACTCATTGTCACAGAATCTCGTAATCACAAAAACAAAATAACTGTATAATAATGAACTATTTGCACTATATAGTTAATCCAATTATTATATTTTCACTATATGATTAATCCAGTAATACTGTCACAGTGTGGGTTGTAAATAATGAAATGTAGGGAGCATAATAACATCTGGTGCTTATATTGCCAAAAGCTGTACCAGAAAAACAAAAGATTTACAGATCAAGAGATTCTCACCCACTCACTGAACAAAGATACCGGCTTCAATTATTACTAATTATATGACAGTTTGAACACGTACAATAAGAATCCTTTATTTTGAAAATACACCTCCTTCAATCAAGTTCAATTAGATACCAGTTTGTGCACGTGAGATATTCACACCCACACACTGAGCAAAGCTACCGACTTCCAACTTAAATTAAGATAAATTGCACGTGCGAGTAACGCCCAGTAATTGAGTAAATCGTGTACCAATTAATTACCAACTGTTAGAGAATAGGTACCGACTTAATTACTGCAAAAAACACGAATCTTTGAAATACTTTCGCACATGATATAAATTAGATATATGAATTATGTATTATGCGGAAGTGTTGAAGATTCATATATATAACTTCCACACCCAACACCTAATTCTTGAAATTATTTTTGTTTGTTGAATTATCATAAAAATATTTTCAATGTGTGTCCAAGGCCGAAGTCCGTATGGGGTCTTCCTCCACCAGCAAAGCTGGAAAGTCGCTATATGACCTATAGCCTAATTGTGTCGGTGCGTCGTAACCCCTCCCCCCCCCCCCCGCCCCAACCCCCCCCACACACAAAAAAAAGTCCATCCCGTTTTGTACATGTAATTTGTCAAATTCTCAGCAGTAAACATGAGGGGTCCTGTATTCTTTTTTATTTATCTTTATTTTACAAACATATAATATGTGTATAATGAAGAGATTTTTTTTTTGAGAAACAAATATCCAAAATAATGCTTACACTTCCTAATTATTATAATGTACATATATATATACCTAAAACAAACGTGATATATGAAAATGGTGTAGTATTTGTAATAACAGTATAAAGTCTCTCGTATCTCTTACTTGGCCATTTACATTATATTTTCTGTGCAGTATTTTATATGTTTATGTAAACTGATTCATGTTAATGGATGAGAATCAAATCAAATAATGCAATCTTCTGATGATCTATTCTGCTTTTCTACTCTGACATCGACGAAGACTTGAAATACATTTTCTGTTTACTATTTCCATCAGAACCTGAAATTTATCTATAAATGTTGATGACACAAAATTTATGTATACATGTATGAGAAATGCTAATTCCTTTAGAACCTGAAAATCTAACGAGTACGTATTATTTGAGGTTTGCTATAAATAGTGCACGTGACGTGTAGGTATGCTACATTTATGTTTGAAAACAGTGTCGATTGAATGCGTTGAATTCTCGAAACAAAAACATCGGACTTTGTATTAGGAATGTGATTAAATAAAACATGAACAAATCAATCATAAAATCCGTGAAAATGTACATACATGAACAACTGTTACCATAACGGAAACAAGTTACGTTTTAAACAATGAAACGTACAACAAACAAACTGATTTTCTTTGTGATACGTACGCTATCATCTAAACTATAATTGAAGATTGAATTTTTTTTAGGAAATATAAATGTACATGTACATGGATCGTAAAAATCATAGTGGAAAATAAATGTACAGGTAAATTGGTGACCGCGCCGGCCACCTCGATGTCGCCGTGATGACCACCGAGGTCAGCGTGGACATCCCGTTTCAAAGTGACCGCGGTGTTAATGGCTCTGAACACCCGACCTCGATGGTCATTTTGTAGCGGACACTCCGCTGTTGACCACCGCTGCGGGTGTTCAAATGTAGACTGCGCGCTGCCTGTAGTGTATGTAATTCTGTTGCCTCTGTCCCATTTTAACTGTAGCATACTGTCTTTTTTAGCTTTTATTCTTTTAACATTGTAACATATCAGTTCTTTAACAACTGTTTCTCTGACAGCGCCGCCCAGTGATAGTCGGAAATCGACGGTTGGGTGAAAGATGTAGATGTAGATAACTGCAACAGTCTGATGTGAAAACTTGCATAAGAGATGGGTATATCCAAAGTGTAGTATTCAGGAATGATAATTATATAATCCATTTTCCATACCAATGATTGATTACAAAAAAAGTTTTAATATAACACTTTCTAAACTTTGAAAGTCTTGAAAATAGATTAACAATGTTACTTTATTTTTGTTGTTGTTGTTGTTGTTTTCTTGTGTTTTTTTTGTTGTTGCTTTTTTTTTGTTTATTTTTGTTTTGTGAATTTATCGCCTGCGTCGTCTGTTTTCAAAAATTGATTTGATATAACAGTCCCAAATGTTTGTTCTGTATCTGTAACCTACAGCTTTGTAATTTTTCTTTCCCTTTTGTCTTCGTGGTGCCCGGTCGTCCCTTGGGTTCCAAATGGAAGTAAAGTCCCTATCAACATTTTCGTTCCAGTGTAGAACTGCAAGTTGTGATCTCATATTGTACTGCATGTCACTAAAAGCTATCCTTTTATCTTGAAATATGTTCATAACATTGTTAAAACTTTCAACATATGATGTATTTCGGCTCAGCAGATAATCCTCTGGGCTTTTATAAATCACAGAACTTTGGATGCAGTCTTAAGCATTCTTTCTGCTTTTGGGTTGGTCAGTACTTCCCTGGATGGTTCATAATTCTTGTCTTTTTACACCTGGAAGAGTTGGAACAATTTTCATGTTCATTTTTATAGTGTTTTACCACATTGTCCAAGCTATTACGCAGCTGCTCTGGGTTTTCATGGCAGTTTTTCATTGCCCAGTGTACGTGGGTAGCCACTGGCTCTGCCTTGTCCTCCAACTGTCTTGACCATGTTACTCCTTCCTTATACTGTGGACCTGTGGAAATTGTTTTGAGGGCTTTTTTCATTGATTTCACGCCATGCCAAGAATCATTTTGATTTTTTGTGAAAGCCGTGTTTTTCACAAATTTATTCACCGCCATGTTCCGGTCATGTGTATGTACTCTGATAGATACATCTTTAGATGCAAAGTAATTGTATATTTTTTTGCGTTCCTTTCATTTCATGACACTGTGACACCCTGTCATCGGCTTTTGTAATGTGCTCACATTTCAAAACCTTGTGTGTCTTTTCACCTACTGCAACAACACTTGTGTCCTTGGCATTTTTTCTCCATCCATGTCTAGCATCACTCATGATTTCAATACCATCTAAGTCTTCATAAGATCCAATTTCTTCTAACAATGCCTCTTCGATCGACTTGTCATGGGCATTCTGAACACTTCCTTGGTACTTCTGATTAAATGATTTTCTTTTATTTCTGGAAACACACCCCATTCCTGCTGCATTTGCAAAACGAGTGTAATGTACTGGCAACATTCCACTGCACATCAAGGCATGACATACCCTATGGTTAGCCAGAAATTCCTTGTTAGGTAGGTATGGTGATGATGACCAAGAGAAAGTGTGAGGAGATTCACGACTTGAGCATTTCACTGTTGTAATTACTACATGTCCTCTTCTAACAAGTTTAGTAACCTTACATGAATGGTTACAATAACGCGAGTGGTAGAATGTTTTGTCCACAATCAACTGCAACGAACATGATGCTGTAAGGAATAAATCCTGTGAAGTGTCACATTGCTCTACCTCTTGGTATGATCCTATTGCACCATTACACGGAATATCTTCACTATTCTTTGATATCCAAAAGTCAAACACAGTATTAATCACGTCCGTATTTGTTATAAAACAATTTCTCATTTGAAACAATTTTGCCTTAATATTTTGTAATTTATTTTGTACAGATGTTTTGACAACTTCGCCACCAGGAAATTGTATTTTAAAGGAAGGATTCCTGTTACGTGTATGTTGATCCATATTGAAATAATGAGCTGTAATACAACGTATATAAAACTAAGATTTTACTTAGAATTGCCAAGTTGGACCTTATCAAGTCTTTACCTGTACAATACCTGTACACATGAGATATATCCTACTAGCAATTAATCCTTAATTAGTATATGATTACGGTCCCCCTGCATCCTATGCACAATGGGTCAGTCCACTTTACTACTAGCTATTATCTTAGAGTTTTCACACCTTTGTGGTCCTAATGATGTGGCTTATCAGGATTTGTTTATAATGAATGTAGAGGATCAAAGCAATAAGAATAAATACCAATGTGTCAGAATTGCAGTCAATTAAACACAAATACGATTTATTATAATTTGATAAAAAGGAAGGAAAGTTTTGTGTATTTGTTAAAAAATGAATGTAGAGGATCAAAACATAAGAATAGATATCAATGTGTCGGAATTACAGTTAAACACAATAACTCAATTATTTAACCACAATGACTGGGAATGGAATGAAATTACACAGGATAAACATTTTAGCACAATAGCTACTCAGTGTGATGAACGGCAACGGATATGTGAAAACGTTCAACCCGCAAATGGTGAAAATTATCCAAATTTTCATATTGCACAAGATGATTCTGCAGATGAATGTCTTTACTGTTACTGTAGACCATGTATAACAAATGAAAGAAACAGACAGCTGTGGTGGGAGGAAGAGAATTTTGAAGCAAGTGACAGAAATTCTGGATTGAGAAAAGAAAAATACAAGAGATTTTGGACAATGATGCACCACAGAAATGTGTGGGATGATGAACGATATAAATCAAAAAAGAAAGAGGCATTAAAAAAAGACCCTCGATGCAAAAAGTATGAGTGGCACAGACGAGAAATAATGCCAAAATGTGTATTGGAATTAGTTCGACAATGGTTGCCAAACCCGCCAAACATTCCATACATGGGACATCTATGGGAATAAATCATGTCAGTCTTATTACATCATATCTTTTAGTACAATATGGATTGTAAATATGGATTACAACTGTTAGATGTTCATATGGTGATTTTCAGTCTGTATACATTGTGTTCCCGCCATATGTCAGATAACATTCAGACTGTAGTGTATAATCTGCGCTGAGTCATTCACAATCTACTGGCTGAGAGAAGTTCATGACCTTCAAGTGGGCTGGGCTTAGCAGATACTGGGAAATTTGAATTTCAAGCAGACAGCAAAAATATTTTTTCTGTAGCACAATAAGTACATAACACACAAGTGCAAAAATACACATATATATTGTTTGTATACTAAAGAACATGTATACCAAATTTCAATGAAAAGTATTAAATACAGGTAGAACTATTGTGAAAAATTCATTATGTTTATTGCTCTTTACACAACAGTGTTCAACTGAAAAGTAGACATTTTGTGAGTCTGTGGTCCTTTTATACTGCTACTCTGGTGTTTAAAACTGACGGTGATCAGGCACGCGTAAAGGTGTGAATTGACTGTGCTTAATTTGTAAAGAACAAGAAAAACATCTTTTAAAGTAAATGAGCGTATTTATGCGGTAATTTCAATGAGATCCTCACGTCCCTGGTAGTTTATGGACTAAAAATTTCTGTTGACGACGGTATTAAGAGTCATTTGTCATAGATGTTAAAAAGCTTTAAAATGATACAAAATATCCAAAATATCCAAAGTATATTTAATAATGCAAGTTTTTTTATTTATTTTTTTTTCTTAACTTTTAAACGAATTTTTGTTACTGCGCAAGATGTGTCCTGCGCTAACAGAAAATCTGGAAATTACACCGATAATATGAATAACTGCCATAAACCATGCTAACTTTTACATTGTTTAACAATTATAGACTGATATTGCAAATCTTGGTTTTAAAAATGTGTCATAAATTTATTTCAACATCAGTAAATTCATGGGAGTTGGTCACCAGGTTTCAATATCTGCAATATGATACAATATGCAATAAAACTCAAACATGCGTGAAGTTGTGATTTCCTTCGGATAGCCACATCGTCCTCTCTATTCTTTTTATAACTAAAGTATTTTTACTTCATTCGATCACAGGCAGTCATTTTATACCGGATATAGAACATAAAGGAGACTTACATAAAAGACTGAATTGCCACACACTTACCGCAGTTCACCATATCGCTTTTTTTTCATCATATTGAAAAAGCGCAATTCTTTTTTACCAACGTGAGCATATCTCTTGACATGGCCAAGATTAAAAATAAAACAAAAATAAGCAGAATTAAAAGACGATTCTTACAGATCTTTTATACTTATAACATTTTTTAATGTTTTATAGTGAGACAGATAGAATAACATAAGTTTCGTCAAAATGTGAACGAAATTTTACATTTTGTAGGTGCGCAAGATGTGTGTCCTGCGTTAATAGAACTCTGAAAATTACTCCAACTACTTGAATATCTTTTATAAACCATTTTAACTTTTACTTCGTTTTTCGATAACAATCTAAAAATGTAACTTTTGAAAATCTGAATATAATGTTTCATCCGTAGCCTGCGCGGGATGTTGTTCCTGCGCTAATAGCAAATTATGAACTGACGCCGATATTTCAAACATATTTCAATTCTAAAAGATACTATTTAGGTAACTTCATAAAAAATGTTTTCGGAGTAGAAAAAAAAGAAAGAAGCGTGATTTCCGTCATAATGAGAACGAAATATTACAATTGTTATCTGCGCAAGATGTGTTTGCCCTGCGCTAATAAAAAATCTTGAAATAATCCTGATAACTTGGATATCTTTCATAAACCATGCTAACTTTATCATTGTTCTGTGATTACGGACTGAAATTGTTGCTTTTGCCAAATGAATATTTTGTTACATCTGTATCCTGCGCAGGATATCGGCCCTGCGCTAACAGCAAATCCTGAAATGACGTCGATATTTCTAACATATTTCAATTCTAAAAGAGACTATTTATGTAACTTCTTAAAAAATGTTTCCAGAGTAGAAAATAATTAGAAAGAACAGGGGTTTTCGTCATAACGAGAACGAAATATTACATTTGTTATCTGCGCAAGATGTGTTTGCCCTGCGCTAATAAAAAATCTGGAAATGATCCTGATTACTTGAATATCTTTCATTAACCATGCTAAATTTAACTATGATTTATGGTTACAGACTAAAGTTGTAGCTTTTGCAAAGACAAATGTAATTTTAATTTTTAATTCTGTAACCCGTGCGGGATGTCAGTTCTGCGCTAATAGCAAATGCTGAATTCAAATATATTTAATTTATAAAACATATCATTTATGTACATTTTAAAAATGTAGTAGAAATAGATAGAAACAAGAGTGATTTCCGTCATAACGAGAACGAAAAATTATATGTTTAACATTACTCCGATAATTTCATACGCTATGTCCACTTTAATTTTGTTATTTCAATTACAGACTAAAATTGTAGCTAGTCTACATAATTCGCGAGATGACATTCCTGCACTAATCGCAATTCCTGAAATGTCAACAATATACCAAATATATGTCATTTCTTACAATTCTAATTGATATTTTTTTCATGCTTTTATAATGCAAAATAAATAGAATAACGAGTAAATTCCATCAAAACGTGCACGAAAGTTTACATTTTGTAGCTTCGCAAAATGTGTGTCCTGCTCTAATAAAAAAACAACAACTGAAAATTACTCTTTTTACTAGAATATCTTTCATAAACCATGTAGATTTTACAATTGTTTTACGGGCTGAAAGTCTAGCTTTTGCCAAAATGAATATCTTGTTACATCTGTAACCGGCGCGGTATATCGGTTCTGCGCATATTAAAAATTAAATCCTGAAATGATGCCGAAATTTCAAATATTATATAATTTCATTTCTAAAGCATTTTATTTATGTACTTTTTTCTAAGAAAAAAAAAGAGAAGAAACAAACTGTTTTTGTGGTAGAAAATAAATAGAAAGAGGAGTGAGTTCTGTCATGAATAGTACGAAATATTACTTTTTTCTCTGCGCAAGATATGTGTCCTGCGCTAATGGAAAATCCGGATATTACTCCGATAGCTTTAACTTTGCTTTACGAGTCCAGACTAAAATTATAGTTTCTGCAAAGCAGAATATAACGTTACATCTGAAACCTGCGCGGGATGTCAGTCTTGCGCTTATAGCTAGTTTGATCCTTATCATGCTGGACACGATTGATTCCGCCTTTGCTACTCGTTGAGTTGGTCGGCCTACACGTGGTTAAACAGTTAAAATTATGTGTGGCAATTGGTCTGCTGATGCGTCAAGTGTGGTGTGCTGTGTGTTGTGTGCTTGTCACCTTCCGCTTTCAGCCTCCACCGCTGGCTAGCCTTCTGGTGAAAAAGGAGCCGAGTGAGTAATTTGCAGAGTTTCCAGATTTATTATTAGCGCAGACACACATCTTGCGCAGATAAAAAATGTAATATTTCGTTCTCGTTATGACAGAAATCACTCTTTTTCTAATCATTTTTTACAGTATTCATTTGAAAGTTACATAAACAGTATGTTTTATGAATGAACTATATTTGAAATACAGTGTAATTTCAAACTTTGCTATTAGCGCAGGACCGACCTCCCACGCATGTTACAGGTGTAACATTATAGATCCATTTAGATTCGTAAAAAAAACTATAAGTTTAGTCTGTAATCGTAAATCAAAGTAAAAATTAATATGTTTTATAAAAGATATTCAAGTTATCAGAGTAATTTCCAGATTTATTATTAGCGCAGACACTCATCTTGCGCAGATAAAAAATGTAATATTTCGTTCTCGTTATGACGGAAATCACCCTTTTTCTAATCATTCTTTTGCAGTATTCATCTGAAAGTTACATAAATTGTATGTTTTATGAATGAAATATATTTGAGATACAGTGTCATTTCAAACTTTGCTATTAGCGCAGGACCGACCTCCCACGCAAGTTACAGGTGTAACATTATAGATCCATTTAGATTTGTAAAAAGACTGTAGTTTTAGTCTGTAATCGTAAATCTAAGTAAAAGTTAATATGATTTATAAAAGATATTCAAGTTATCAGAGTAATTTCCAGATTTTCATTTAGCGCAGGGTACCGAACACATCTTGTGCAGCTACAAAACAGGGCTTGAGCTAGGGAGCGACTTGAGCGAAATAGTCGCTTTGTAGCTCCCCACTTCGCTCTAATCTAACATCAAAGCGAAATTCAAGTCGCCCGATTTTTTTATCCACAATCCTCCGGCCTGTTGGCACTTGACTGGAATACACGATGGCATAATTTAAGCTCCGCCTACTTCAGATTACGGAGAAGTGCGAAGGTGACACTTGTTTTGTAAACTGACTATTGATAAACAAAGCAGTAGGGATTTATATTACATAAGCTTACACATTCTTTTTTGACCATTAGAAAGTATCTTACCGTGTTTGGCTCCAGTAATTTCCTTAAATCCACTTAATTTTGCTCGTATTTTTCAAAACCCAAACTTTAGAAACATAATATTATCACTGACACTTTCTGTGAAATAACGTAACTGAAATTTAGGCAAATTTTTGACACCAGTCCTGCCATCAGCAACTGGGTAAAACCTGTTTGACAACTGTTTCTTTTAATGTGTGCCGACACCAGCAGATCAAAGAAGATGTGTATTCCGTGTGATGTCATAGTGATGTCACTGCTATTGACATGTATTTAAATTTAAAGTGACTGACTTTGAGTGCATTAGCACTGGGAGCTTGATTTATTTATTTTTTTTTTTTGCTGATATGGAATTAACTTTTTTTAATTGTATTCATATTTAAAGTGTTTTCTTGGTTTGGACAATCATTGCAAGAGTGAAAAAAAAACTTGAATTTGCAGTTTAATCACATTAGATTCACAAGGTTAAAAATGATAAGAAAACAGAATCACTGACATTTTCAGTGAATTTGTTATTTAATAGTGTTAATAGACTTTGTAAACAAAGACAGGGAATAATAAAAATAGTAACATAATATTAAGCATAATATTAGTTCCTTTTTCAGCTTGCATGTCATGGTGCTAAAATCTTTCCACGTTTTCCCTAAAATCTCACCACTTCTCCCTAAAATCTCTCCACTTCTCCCTAATCTTACCTGAGGGAGAAGTGACTTCTCCCTAAAATCTTAGCCTAGCTTAAGCCCTGCAAAATATAAAATTTCGTTTACGTTTTGATGAAAATTAGGCCTACTCTTTATTCAATCGATTTTGTACTATAAATTAATAATAATAATATAGATAAAATCTGTAAGAATTTTCTTTTAATTCTGTAACTTTTTTATTTCATCTTTTATCTTAGACATGTTGAGAGATATGTTCAATTATTATTGTGAAATTTCAAGATATTTCAATATAATAAAAACGATATTTTACTAAGTGTGTACTCGGGTGAAGTAGAAAATTATAAAAATAGCCTAAAACATACCAGAGGACGATGTGTGCAAGCTGGAGGAAATCACACCTTCACGCATGTTTGGGTTTTATTGCATCTTGTATAAGATTGGAGGTATTGAAACCTGGTGACGGACTGCCGTGAATTTACTGATGTAGAAACAAATTTATGACACATAATTTAAGAACCAAGATATTCAGCATTTGACATCTATATTTATTAATAAACTGACCAACTGCATGATTTATCAAACACGAAATGCAAATTTCTGATATATAAAGTTACATTTGTTATTTGCGCTGCGCATTTGGTAAATCGCGCAGGTTAAATTTATCCTGCGCAACGATTGGTAAATCGTTGCGCATATAACCAACGTATAAAAATTTGTTATATGCGCTGCGCGTTTGGTAAATAGCGCAGATTGGTTATTTGCGCTCAACATATACATACATTTGCTTCAAGAATATGTGAAGTAAAGGCGCCAAAAGAAAAATGGTATGCAATTAAATGCATGTCAACTGAAGTCACGTACCCTCATATTGCTGCATTTCAGAAAGTGGTCTGCAAAATAAATGCTTCTTTCGTTTTCAAGTAAACAAATTCAGACAACATGAACAGAAGCATGAAAATTATTGTAATGTGAAATCAGTCTTCCTGCAACAATTTTTCTGTGATGGTTTTGCACCCCATGTGACTGACCAATTTCAAATGCTGGGGGTTTTCTGTGACAACTTGGGGTGCAAGTGTAAAATATGATTGGACTCCCAGGATGTTTTCGTTTGCATTCCAGCATGACAGGTAAGATAGCGTAGTATTGCCCTCAAGCTATTGTAACTTAGAAAACATGGACAACGAACTGCTTTGAAATTTTTAAGGTCTAACCTCTTTGTGTCACTGTTTTTTTTGCAACTTGGCATAATCCTAGTATCATCTGCTATCATCACGGAATATATGAAGATACATAAAGGGACCTTTATAAATATTAAAATATGCAAATTTATCATTCCTTCAGAATGTTGTAAATCATATAGATCTCTAAGTTGCAAACACCACAAGGGGTGGTTGTTCGGGGATGACTTGGATATAACATACATTCATTCCGTATAGGGAACAATGCCATGATTGTGCCATTTGTTAAATCCTAACCCATGTATATAAACGCATCTCCGTAATGACAATCTGTAAATGTATTTACTTTTCAACTTGATTCTTTTACAATTTAACACAAAAGCAAATAAAGAAATACGTTAATTGTCATTAGTTTTAAAATGCGACAGAAACTCGTGAATAACAGTGCAGACCAATATTACAAACAAGAGATAGTGATCCGCCGTGATAATTTATTCAAAAGATCAATATATGCTGATTAATTTAGAAGAAATATACGTACCGATTCTTTGTCGCAGGCCGACATCAATCATTATTCACTGCATGCTTTTCAGTCTGCCCAATTTCATTGAAAGGTGAAAACTGATTTGTGAAGCGGCTAGAAGTATTTTTTCTGCCTACCGCAATTTGGAACCAAAGCAGGATACAAATCGTTAACTGCGACGATTGTTTATTGGTATCTGCCATAACTTAGGCAGTATTAGGTGAGGGTGCACAGAAAAAGCATCATTATGTCTCCCACCACACAGTGGTGTGGGAGACCTTGCTTTACTCCAGTCTGTGTGTCTGTCTGTCTGTCACAAAGCTTGTCCGCACTCTAAGTCGAACATTTCTCATCCGATTTTCACCAAACTTAAATAAAATGTGTTTGACCATAAGACCTTGGCCAAGTTTGATAACTAGCCAAATTGGTCCAGGCATTTTGGAGTTATGGCCCTTGAATTACCAAAAATCGGCCTTTTTACTCTTGTCCGCACTCTAAGTCGAACATTTCTCATCCGTTCTTCCCCAAACTTTCAAGTTTGGTCAAGAACAAAATGTTTGACCATGAGACCTTGGCCAAGTTCGATAACTAGCCAAACCGGTCCAGGCATTTTGTAGTTACGGCCCTTGAATTTTTTTACTCTTGTCCGCACTCGAAGTTGAAAATTTCTCATCCGATCTTCACAAAACTTGAACAAAATGTGTTTGACCATAAGACCTCAGCCAAGTTCAATAACTAGCCAAATCAGCCCAGGCACTTTTGAATTATGGCCCTTGAATTACTGATTGGATCCACTTGTCCAGACCATCTAATTGGATCCACTCGTCTAAACATGATCTAGAGAAACTAGACATTTTTCATTGGGGCAGTTGTGGGAGACATGCGCTTTTCTCAAAAGCATCTCTAGTTTATTAGCGGTCACACATTAAACCGGAATCCACCTAAAAACCGGAATACACCGGAATACACTTTCTATAACCGGAATACACCTGTATTTTTTTTAATTAAAGGTATTTTTGAAGGTTTTTTGATATAATTCAATCATATATATCATAAATAATCAACATACCAAAGGAAAATACAATACGTTCACGCAAAACGATTTTATAAGAGATTGAAATTCGGCGACCGCGCGGGAAATTACCATAACCGAAATACTCCCGTATTTCTTCAACATATGCTATTTTTGAAGTGGTTTATGACTGAATTCAAAAATATATATCATAAATAATTAATTTCCAAAATGAAATTAAAATACTTTTGCGCATTACGTTTGAAAATCGGCGAAGGCACTGGAAATTTGCGTATTCGTAAATGAATTTCCATGCCCTAAAATTCTCTAATGTGACCCGTATTTTTAAATAAATCGTATTTTTAGGGTTTATGATAGAAATCAATCATATCTAAAATAAATAATTAATTTACAAAAATATACATGTACAAAGATGCATTTAAATCCGCAATGACATCGTATTGCATTATTTAAAACCACATTTCTATTTACGTTCACGAGGTCACGTACGCTAACAGAAATCTGTTTGCCAAAAATCGTTTTACTCCATTTATTTAAATTGCTGCCGCTTTTTCATTATTTAAGATTTTTTTATTCTGTTCTTTGTACTTTCTGGTCAAAAGTCTGAATTTTATGGCCATAGTATGTACCATTTATTTACTTTTAGAAAGAAATAAGTAATTAAGATCGCGCTGTTTGAAGTTTTACAAATAATTATGTGAAAATTCGACCGTTTTTATAGAATTTTCCCTACATTAATGTCGATATCTTATTAAAATCGTTACAGAATTCAAACTGTATTACTTCTTAAGTGGTGTTGAAAACTTGAAGCGATAATATTAAAAAAATGAATACACTACGCGCGTTTTTTGTACGTGTTGATTAACAAAAGTAACGTCGAGCGATGTAAATTAGATATTACGATAGGTCGCACGTGCTCGTCGAATGGAAAATTACCGGCATGATGTTTTGTATCTTTACGATTCCCGGGTAAATTCCAGTCAATCCAAATAATAAGTTTGTTGACGTTCACGATGTAATTTCTGAATTTTGGTAAAGTTACGACGTAAAAACACTTCCTAAATTTCCGGAGTGAACTGGAATTAATAAAACTGATTTTAACAAAATAAGGAATTCTGTAAATGAAACACTGAAAAAGTATTTATAGGAAGACTATGTTGATACAGGAAAACGACTACGATACCCGAGACATTATGATCGAGACTTAGTGCATCCTGGAGAGAAGGAAGGAGGAATGAAAATGTTTAAATCTACAATACATCGCTGTTTTAGCAAAACATTGAATTAGTATTGACACGTTAAAGTACATGAAAAATAAAAAAATATACTGAATGTACCTGTTTTTCTTTAATTTTTCAGTTTGCAATTATAACGACAAGTATGAAATTAAACAAAAGATTATCATATTTAACTGCACTTAGCCACTTACCTCGTCAGACATTATTTGTCACATGTCGCATATGTGTGCTTACAAATATACTGATTAATTGATATAATCAATAGGTATGATAATCCAATCAAACTCAGAGGCACGTGTTTGTTACGCTGCATATATTCATAGGATCTTAATTGTGCTTTAGAAATAAGCGCAGTAAACGTTTTTATATTTATATATTAAACATAATATAATTCTTTTGAAAACTGATTTTTTGTAATTTATTTTCTTCTTAAATTATCAAATTAAACATGAAGAAATAATTCAATTAGTTCCAATTATAAACATACGGCCGGTTCTTTCCGATCAGCGCGGTTTATGCACTGACATGTGTTTTGTGTATAATTCATTTAAAAATTGAATATTGATATTTTTTCTTAATTAATTTTCTTTTTTATTTGTTAAACGAAATGCGAAATATGAAGAAACAATTAAATAATTTCCAATTATAAACATGTGACATGCCCTTTCCGATCATGTTAAAAATAAAATATTAAAATATTGTTATGTCCTTTCTGATCAGCGCGGTTTATGCCACTCGTATTTTGTCTATAATTCATTTAAAAATCAAAAAATGCTATTTTATCATTCATAGTTTATTTTCTTTTTTATTTGTTAAATGAAATATGAAGAAACAATTAAATAAGTTTCAATAATAAACATGTGACATGCCCTTTCCGATCATATTAAGCCCTTTCCAATCCGCGCGGTTTATGTCGGGACCCGTATTTTGTTTATGATTCATTTAAAATCGAATATTGATATTTTTTGTCTTAAATTATTTTCTTATTATTTGAAGAAACAATTAAATAAATTTTAATAATCAACATTCCAGTATCTAGTCATAGCGACATAAGCGTAAAACATTTCCGTAAGATCGTAAAGTTATAATCTCGTATACAGAATTAACTTTTAATAAACTTCTATCAAATATTCATTCATATTTAATCTGATTGAACATGGTTCTACAACTTACAAAAAATGATAAAAAGTGTTTATTTAAGAGAATACTAAAATAGAGTGCATTTATGTTATGGAAACTTCCCGTGCGCTCGCCAAATCCAAATCTCGTATAAAATCGTTTTGTGTTAAAGTATTTTATTTTCCTTTTGTAAACTTATTATTTATATAATACACGAATGATTTCTGCAATAAACCCTACAAAAATACCATTTATTAATAAAATACGGGTGTATTTCGGTTATGGAAATTTCCTGCGCGGTCGCCGAACTTCATTCTCGTATAAAATCATTTTGCGTAAACGTATTTTATATTCCTTTCGTATGTTAATTATTTATGATATATATGATTGAATTATATCAAAACCCTTCAAAAATACCTTTAACTTAAAAAATACAGGTGTATTCCGGTTATGTGAAGTGTATTCCGGTGTATTCTAGTTTTTAGGTGTATTCTGGTTTAATGTGTGACCCGTTTATTAGTGTTTTAAATTAGATGCGCGCAATGCGCACACATAAATTACATCATTACTGGTTTATTTTTGTAGCGACTTTTTGTCAAGGTACCGAAACAATGATGGAAAAATTAGGATAAATTTATCTACTAGGGACTGCACTAAAGAACATAATTATTTTTGACGGAATTACTGCAGTATAACCTGGATAGTAGCCAAGTATACTCTGAAAGCTTGCCATGGGTTTTTACTGTGCTAGATGAAAAGCATAGATCTACATTGGACCTTGATTTAAAGTCGCAAAGCAATATGAAGTGGGTACTAAGGGGTTGGTTGGTTGAGGCTTTTAGCTCAACTATTCAAAGAAAAGGTAGAGTTATTGGACTCACCCATGCGTCTGTGTTGGCGTCCCATTTTGGTTAAGTTTTTTTGTATTTAGGCTGGTATCTCAGTAACCACATGTGGGAATGGATTGAATTTCACACACTTATTCACTGTGTTCTGTCTTTTGTATTTTGTGTCCAAAGCACAAGTTTAAACTATTCAAGGTATTGATTTTAAACTTGAAATATGGATGGGTGGTGATGAGGTGATTGGAGTGCAATAATCTACATTACTCCCTCTGTCCCAGTTAGTAGGTCAAAGGTCCGTCATATTTTGTGTACAGAGCATAACTTTATTACCATTCAAGGTGTTTTCTTCAAACTTGAAATATAGGTAGGTTGTGATGAGATGATGTGCAGAGCACAATGTCATGAACTTGGTTGGTAAATGGAAAGTCAAGGTCCAAAATCAAGTTCAAATGTCAAATCTGCCCTTTGTATTTTCAAAATAATTTTTGCGCAAAAAATCAATTACGGTATATAAAACTTTGTATGTACAGGTAGGTAGCTTACATGAAGATTAATTTTCCATTTATTTAAAAGGAAAATGTCCTGTTTTAGTGTTTAGTCATATTTTAGTTTACTGGTAGTTTAGTTATGTCTCCCACCACACAGTGGTGTGGGAGACATATTGATTTACTCCAGTCTCTGTGTGTGTGTGTGTGTGTGTGTGTCTGTCTGTCTGTCTGCCACAAAGCTTGTCCACACCCTAAGTCGAACATTTCTCATCCGATTTTCACCAAACTTGAACAAAATGTGTTTGAACATAAGACCTCGGCCAAGTTCGATAACTAGCCAAATTGGTCCAGGCATTTTGGAGTTATGGCCGTTGAATTACCGAAAAATCAGCCTTTTTACTCTTGTCCGCACTTTCAGTCGAACATTTCTCATCCGATTTTCACCAAACTTGAACAAAATGTGTTTGACCATAATACCTCAGAGAGGTTCGATAATGAGCCAAATTGGTCCAGGTATTTTGGAGTTCTGGCCCTTGAATTGTAGTGAGTAAACAGTATAGAAAGACTGATATGCTATTTAGATGATTAGGCAGTTGTGGGAGACATTCGCTTTTCTCAAAGCAGCTCTAGTTTTGTCTTGATTGTGATGAAAGTTTGGAGCGGCTATTTAAAGAAAAGGTGGAACTATTGTACTCGCCCATTCGTCGGCAAGTTTTTATACGTGTGCTGGTATCACAGTAACGATTTGTGGGAATGGATTGAAACTTCTCACACTTGTTCTCTTGTGATGATCTGGCATACAATGCACAGTTTCCATGACTGTGTCTTTTTAGCTCATCTGATTTTTTGAAAAAAAATGATGAGTTATTGTCATCTCTTGGTTGGCGTCAGCGTTGCCCTAAGTTAAGTTTTATGTTTAATTCAGCTTTTCTCC
Source organism: Mercenaria mercenaria (assembly GCF_021730395.1). Classification (NCBI taxonomy): domain Eukaryota; kingdom Metazoa; phylum Mollusca; class Bivalvia; order Venerida; family Veneridae; genus Mercenaria; species Mercenaria mercenaria. The sequence continues at coordinate 42,356,937 of NC_069364.1, forward strand.
TAAACTATCAGAGGTATTGCTTTGAAACTTGCAACACTTGTTCACCATCATTAGCTGACCCTGTAAACCGAGAAACATAACTCCATCCTGCTTTTTGCAAGAATTATGGCCCCTTTTGGACTTAGAAAATATCAGATTTCTTGGTTAAGTTTTATGTTTAGGTCAGGGTTTTATCCTAAACTATCAAAGATATTGCTTTGAAACTTGCAACTGTTGTTCACCATCATAAGCTGACCCTGTGCAGCAAAGAACATAACTCCATTCTGCTTTTTGCAAGAATTATGGCCCCTTTTGGACTTAGAAAATCTGATTTCTTGGTTAAGTTTTATGTTTAATTCAGCTTTTCTCCTAAACTATCCAACATATTGTTTTGAAACCTGCAACACTTGTTCACCATCAATACCTGACCCTGTACAGCAAGAAACATAACTCCATCCTGCTTTTTGCGAGATTTATGGCCCCTTTTGGACTTAGAAAATATCAGATTTCTTGGTTAAGTTTTATGTTTAGGTCAGCTTTTTCTCTTAAACTATCAAAGCTATTGCTTTGAAACTTGCAACACTTGTTCACCATCATAAGCTGACCCTGTGCAGCAAGAAACATAACTCCATCCTGCTTTTTGCAAGATTTATGGCCCCTTTTGTACTTAGAAAATATCAGATTTCTTGGTTAAGTTTTATGTTTAGGTCAACTTTTTCTCTTAAACTATCAAAGCTATTGCTTTAAAACTTGCAACACTTGTTCACCATCATAAGCTGACCCTGTGCAGCAAGAAACATAACGCCATCCTGCTTTTTTGCAATAATTACTGCCCCTTTTGGACTTAGAAAATCAGTTTTCTTGGTTGAGTATTATGTTTAAGTCAGCTTTTCTCATAAACTATCGAAGCTATTGCTTTAAAACTAGCAACAGTTTTTCACCATCATAAGCGGACGCTGTACGTCAAGAAACATAACTCTATCCTACTTTTTGCAAGAATGATGGCTGTTTTTAGACTTAGAAAGTCATGGGTAGGACAGTATTTCTGTTATACAAAAAAATCAGATGAGCGATGTAGTATATCAAATCTCAAAATAATAAGAGATGTAAAAATATGAAAATCAAATTCGAATATTCGTAAATTATTGTTTTTTTTTTTTTTTTTTTTTTTCAAAATAAGTATCACTGATTTTGGGCAATATGAACATGGTAATTCTACAGAATAAAACCATGTCATGTTTGTTTATCGCGTATCAATAGATGTCCAATTAACAAGAAAATAGCAATGCATAATTGGCAGGGGCCATCGCTACGGATTAACAGTTTGCAACAGGCGTCAATGTGTCAGATATATGTCAAAAGATGTCCAATTAACAAGAAAATTGCAATGCATAATTACCTGGGGTCATCGCTACGGATTAAGAGTTTGTACTAGGCGTAAATGTGATATCCTTTTATCTTTTGTTCATTTTTATTGGCGCCTGTTTTATGTAACAAGTTGTAGAATTTTTTTTTCGAAAACAATACCAAACTTGTAGATATTGTCGATCTTTTCACAATATTTTGTACGACGTTTTAGACCATCCGCAGAATCGGATTTCATCCGCAATCGGCCGTATTTGAATTAAATTTTGAAGTACTTTATATTAAAATCAAGAAAAAACATATGATTGGTGCATAAGTTCATGTTGATGGAGGTTTAAATCTGCCTTATTTGCTTTTTACACGACGATTTTTACACGCCGATTGAAAATTTTCAAATTGGCGGCAGTAATACAACAGCGCGTCACGTGTTTAACTGGGACGACATGCTATCTTTGGATAAAATTGCGACTGTCTAAATTATAATCGTTTTGATTTTTTGTATCATTTTGAAAGTAAAACACTGAATTAGTTTAATATGTTCATGATTATACTGACAGAATCGTGAAATAAAACGCTATGATCAGCGGGTTTTGCTAGCCTAAGGAAGGATCGGGTTACCTGAATCAAACATTTTTTGGCCATTTTACGTACGATGATCCACACTTTAAACAAATGAATACGTTGTGAATATGCCAATCACTTAATAAGTATGTAAAGCTTCCATTAAAATAAACCGAATATTCGAATATATTCGAATATGGCAAACCGAATATTCAAATATTGATTTCAGTATTCGTTCCCATCCCTACTATATATAGTAATATGCATACATAAAAATATTATAGTCATTAGCTAGTTATTGCAGTTTGGAGTATTAAAATGTTTGTCTACTTGACTTGTATGCCCTAAAGACCAACTTAATAGCTCATGTATTGATTGAATGGTTAGTTAAGTCATATAATGTTTTAACTACTAGATTGCATGTCAAAAGCAGCATTGTTTCTGATTTGGTAATTCGTGTTACGGCCCATTGTCATGTATTGAGGTAGATAAAGATCTGGCAACTAACTTATTGAAGACAAGATTTGTACTAGATTACAGGTGCAAAGGGTAGATAAGAAATGGTATAGAAAAAATCAAATTGAATATGGTCAGTATTTATGCCACATTTTAAGCATTAAAAGGTTAGGATAAATAGCTTAATAGTTCTTGGCCACACATTTTGTAAAAAATGCTTGTTATCTGTGGGTGGTAAGGTATTTGTGTATTGAGCTAAATGTTCCATCAAATGCATAGATCTGCCTCTGTTGTCCATAATGTAAATGTCATTTTCTTTTAAACAAGACCTGGTGAATACTGTAGCCTACAGATACATGTAACTTATTCCCATGCTGCCCATTTCATGATAATTGATAAAACAACAATTTATATTGTACATTATTTTGGCAAGGAAATATCTGCATTTCGTATATTTTAAATATCTGAGATGTATACTGCAAAATAGCTTAGTCGAATCGAATGCCGATACTGCCATATTATATAACCAAACTGTTTTTATCTTGACTAAGTAGCTGAAATTTTTGAAATCATTCTCTTAAAGTAGTTTCTGAGAAACATGCTAACATACAAAGTGATTTGAAGGGGATGCCAACAGAAGGATGACAACAATAGTTTCTCTGATTGAAAAATTTCAAACATTCAAGCTAAAATGTCAGAAAATAATTTTTCACTGTATAATTACCGTGGTTTTCAAGTTTGTCATAATGTGTCATTGCCTTATCTTTCGACAATGGGCGTCAAAAGGAGAGCAATTAGCATTGTTTCCGTTCACTATCGTCTCATCAGTTACTTTCAATACACAAGGTGTCCAACCAATGACTGTGAAATTCCTTTCTCAAAAAACATGCTTACTCAAGTCTTAAGGTACCAGAAATCTGATAACAGCTAGGTACTGTGATTATATATACATATCTTTTGTTGTTATTTATTGCTCATTATACATGTAAAGAGTTCTTTGTTTTTGTTTATTTATGGGTAAAAAATGAATGTGTATTTTCGGACTTGTAGATTCAATTTTGCAGTCTTTATAGGCAGAGTTCTAAGTCTGTCTGTGGATTTTCTTAAGGTTTTAGTGAAGGAATAGCTTAAAGAGGGAAAAGATGATTTATTCTGTTAATTTGAGGTAAAATTTATTCTGTTAATTTGAGGTAAAATTTATTTTGTTAATTTGAGGAAAAATTAAATATTTTTACAAGTTGAAGATGGGATATATAAATGCAGTTTTTCTGTTTTTCTTCTCTTTCTTTTAACAGTGTTGATAAAAAAAGACCCATTGCCTTACTCCATTTTTTTCTTTTTAAAAGTTTCCTTTTTGCAGGTCTTTTCGGTTTTTGCATTTTTACAAATGTAGAAAATAAAGTAACCAAGAATAGGACTGGTTTGTCAAGTAAACGTTTTTAATATTCTAACAGGACATCTCAGATAGTGAAATGTTTGAAACACTTTATTTTTTGGGTCACAGTACTGTTATAAAGTTAATTCTGTTTAAAACTGGGTTACATAAATTATATTAAGTGGATTTTTGTAAGTTCCTTGACTGACATAGTGCCAGTGTGGGTTGATAAAATTTAATGTGTCCCACCCTGCTTATAATTTGCATATTTTTGACGATAAAATCAAATAATTGGTACGCCTGAAGTTTTAAATCAAATTTACTTCTTAACAGCTTGAAAGTAAAACAAACAAGTTTATAAAAGCCCTCTTCACATTTTAGGTCTCAATAACTGTTAGAGATAAAGCACTTTTGAGAATTTTCACAACAATGCGCCACTGCAAAGTTTGTATGCCTTGTACATAAATATGTGTGCACAGCATACAAAGTTATACAACATTTTGATCTTTGTGTGTTTAATTTAAACACTTACAAAACTGCGTGCACGTTCTTGATAGTTAAATCTGCACAGAAGGGAGAATTTTAGAACCAGTTCAAATGTAAGTGTTCATTTATTGCTAATTTTTTAAAAATGCTAAATGAAAAAGTATTTTAAGTAATACACATGACCAGAAAGGAATGGATGTTCTTTTATTATTTGACTAAAAAAAAAATTAATGAATATTTGAATTTAAAACAATTTTAAATACCGGTAACTTAAACCTTTAAGCACTCGATACAATTGAGACGTTATGGCTCATGCTTCAAGAGGAAACGGGACACCATCAGTTTGTCTGTTAATTAAATCTGTAACAAATGACTGATAATCAATGCAGATCCCATGTATAATATCGCACATGTTCTATTATTCATGTATATTGTAAACAATCAATGTTTTATGGTGTGATTCGCCGACAAAGTCGCGTCTTAAGGAATTCTTCGTTGACTTAGCATCTGAACATTCCGATATATGTAATTATATGAACTTCTGAAGACTGGAGGATTTACAAGTTTAGCAGTCTGTGTAGACGGGATGTTTAATAAATTGCATCTTTGTTTTAAATTTATGTTGGAAATGCAAAGAAAAGGACTGTTTTTTTTTAATAAAAGATACTTCCGTAACCATTTTCATGATATTGCATGTTTTTATTAAAAATGATATCTTTTTATTACATTGTGCAACTCAAATTAATTACATCTCCGGGAATAAATACCTTTTTTTCCAAGGGATATAAATTAAACTGTTGATAAAAAGCACTTGAGATATAAAATTTCATATGGATAATGTTTATGTTTTTAATGATTTATGATATGACAGACGCAAAACTTTCCAAGGGGTATGCACTGAAATTAAAATTAGTTTGGCAATATATTTTATCTATTGTTTTGTAAAAACAAATACAAATGAATTGTGCCTTGAAGTGAAAAGACAAAGTACCAAAGTATGACGTCCTTCATGGAGAGGAGTGTAAGATTTAATGAGAGAGCTTCTCATGCTAAAAGAGGAATATTGAAGGTAGGAATTTATTTGATAGAGATTTTTGCAGGGCTGATTTTATTTGATGGAGATCCTTGTGCTTGTTTTATTTGATGGAGATCCTTGCATTGATAATTTTCTCTTACGGAGATCTTTACAGGGCTGAGTCATTACAAAAGCTGAATTTCTGGAATGAAAATCATTATTGGGCTGATTTTTGTCGAGCCCTCATGCGGTGAGCTTAATATAGTCGCCACTTTTGGCGATTCGGTGTATGTGCGTCCGTCCAGTTTTGTCCGGACCATAACTTTGACATGTATGGACCAATCTTGTTTATATTTGGCATGATTTTTTACCTCAGTGAGAAGGTGTGTCATGCGCAAACCCATACCCTTGCAGACCTGATTTTCTTTGATGGATACCCTTGCAGACCTGATTTTCTTTGATGCAGATGGATACCCTTGCAGTACTTTAATAGATATCCATGCAGAGCTGATTTACTTTAATGTATATCCGTGCAGGGCTGATTTACTTGAATGGATATCCTTGCAGGGCTGATTTACTTTAATGGATATCCATGCAGGGCTGATTTACTTTGATGAATAGCCTTGCAGAGCTGATTTTCTTTGATGGATACCCTTGCAGAGCTGATTTTCTTTGATGGATACCCTTGCAGAGCTGATTAACTTTAATGAATATCCATGCAGAGCTGATTTACTTTAATGAATATCCATGCAGAGCTGATTTACTTTAACAGATATCCATGCAGGGCTGATTTACTGGTACTTTATTTTACTTTAATGAATACCCTTGCAGGGCTGATTTATTTTAATGGATACTCTTGCAGGGCTGATTTACTTTAATGGATACCCTTGCAGGGCTGATTTACTTCGTTGAATATTCTTGCAGCTTTTTGTTTCAGCTATAGATTTTGACCAGATGAATATTTTCCAGCGAAACTTTACAGGACACTAACCCGAAACAGTCAATGGCACATAACACATTTTTCAGTAACTTGTGACAGTATTCTTGCTGTGGGTTTAAAGGGAATCATCTCACGTGTGACATCATTATATCATATTTATGAAAACACCTGACTACTGATAAGTGTGTGGAGTATTAAAAATCATAAGTTGATGATAATTATTTTGATAGAAAAAGAATAAAATACATGGAACACACAGACAAGATGGGTCAGGTTTCAATAATTTTAATATAATGCCAACGTTTCGACTATTCAGTAGTCTTCATTTTGATAAAGTACAGCAAAATTCCCCCTATTTTACACCATATTATTACTGTTTGACTGAATCTTTTGATAGATTTTCTTTATATTTTTGATACTGAATATTATGATCTTGAGTTTAAAAATCAGTATAGGACAGGCTTGAATCACAATGTCACTATAATATTTGTCATTAAATATTACATGGGGATTATGGCCTTGATAGGTTTCAGACATATTTTGGTTTAGGGTCCGTTACCCCAAAGGTCTAGGTCACTTGGGATAACTTCCCCTTCCAGCCCCTAATTAGTTAATATGTCATTCTTCTTCTGACAATTTCTAATGGTACAGCATATTGATTTTTAGTATTCCCCCATACACACCTATCTCCCTACTCCTCTTCCAAATCCCCCTTCATAATTACTCACTCGCCACCACCACCTGCCTCCCTGAAAAATTCTTTTTTCAGTTTCTTGTGTATCATAAGGACAAGTAAGAAATGGAAGAGCAATATCATTGACTGATGTGGCAGACTCTGGTCCCGGGTTTGATTACCGGCCAGGGCTGAAGTATTTTCAGTCTGTTACAATATCAGTTGCTGTCTAATTCTTTTTAGCTCATCAGATTTTTTTGAAGAAAAAAAATGATGAGTTATTGTCATCACTTGATCGGCGTCTGCGTTGCCTGGTTAAGTTTTATGTTTAGGTCAGCTTTTCTCCTAAACTATCAAAACTGTTGCTTTAAATCTTACAACACTTCTTCACCATCAGTAGCAGACTCTGTACAGCAAGAAATGTAACTCCATCCTGCGTTTTGCAAGAATTATGGCCCCTTTTGGACTTATATATCAGATTTCTTAGTTAAGTTTTGCGTTCAGGTCAACTTTTCTCCTTAAAGCTCAAAGCTATTGCTTTAAATGTTGGTGCAATTATTAAAAGCTGACTCTACACAGCAAGTACCGTAACTACATTGCTTTTTGCAAGAATTATGGCCCCTTTTGGACTTATCATGGGTAGGACAATATTTCTATTGTACAGAGACAAAAAAAATCAGATGAGCGTCTGCACCCACAAGGTGGTGCTCTTGTTTAACCCTTAGCCTGCTGGCGGCGATTAGTTTTGCCTTTGTGACCAGTGCAGACCAAGATCAGCCTGCACATCCGTGCAGGCTGATCATGGTCTGCACTGTTCGCTATTCAGTCAGTAAATTTTCAGTAAACATCCCTTCGAATACTAAATGGTACTGCCCAAACTGAATGATGGAACAGTCCATTATAGAAATTTAGCAGGCTAAGGGTTAAAAATTGAATTTTACTGTTCATCTGGAGGCATGTCACTTTAAAGAATTTAATATAGAAATATTTTGGAAGCGAAGTGCAAAAACTCTCTTGTTTATGCAAGCCATAGTTTTACGAGGTTTAAGAACATCCTAAAATGAATTTTTATATGTTTTAGAATTTATTATTTCAATAAAGCCTCATAAAGGTGAATTATTGACTGTCATAAAGATGAGAATGGCTTTTATTTGTTTGATAGAGAATTATCGGTAATCCAGTATGATTAGGTCTAATACGAGGTATCATGTCATCAGGTATTAGTGTAATTATCTTCAATAGGTGATTTACGGTGACGTCTTAATTTATCTTCAATAAGTTTTCTATGGTGTTGATAAACAGCTTTTCTGCTTTTATTAACTTTTATCTGTGAAGTAGTTTTTCAGCTCACCTGTGAGCTATAAGTCAGTTTTATTCAAGTATTGGAAACCATATTTTGGTTTATAGGGCAATTTTTCGTGAAGGGAGTTTCTTGTAGAAATGTTGTATAAAAATGTGTAAATGTAGTTTCGCAACTCAAAAAAAAATCATTACGTCCGTACAGAAGTTTGAGCATAAGAACATGAATCAATTGGTCACGGGTTTGATCCCAAGGCGAGGTTTATTTTGTTTGTGACAGGTTGACTTACCATAGTTGCATAACAGATGGACTGTCCAAAAAACAAAAAGAAAGAATCAGAGCAGAACAAAAATTGGAGAAAAAAAAATGAATGTATGGTGAAGGTTTTAAAGGCACTGACCTCCATATTGCATGACAACAAAAAAAAGAGAGAATATTTTTAGGTATCAGTAATATTGCTATATTTCTCAAGAAGGCTTTGAAACTTAGTTTAAACTGACAAATCATATTTTATGAAAGCACAGGAGATTTGAGTTGTTTACTAATTTTTCCATTCAAAATTGAGAAGCGTTTATAGTAAACTGCCTGACCGGTAATTAAAGCTTCATTTTTCAACGGTCATGATTAAGTAAAAATTCCTCAGTGGCATATTGGTCACGAAGGTAGGAAAAGTTTTAATGTCAAGGCTCCTGAATGGTACATGCTTTTTTTTAAGGTGGTTAAAGGAAGCAAAATCTCCTAATATACCAAACTGCAATTTGAAAGCCAAAATCTGGAGTCTAGTCCCTTTAAATTTGTTTAGAATTACAGTAAAGTAGTTGTAGATTGTTGAATTGAATATCTAAATTGAATACCGTGAATTTCCCATTATGCTTCTTATAATATGAAAAAACTTGCAGGATACAAGTTGCTATAATCACGCACTGAGTAGATCGTCACGATAAAGCACGCCAGCTTCTGATAAAAAGTTTTAATTAATTTCTGTATATGGTAGTTGCCTTCGATTTTTCCTGATTTGGGGAAGTCTAGGTGGATTTTTTATTAAAGAGTTGTTGTGAATTGATTAGTTTCGTTATTCTTGTATATGTATATCCTTTTTAAGCTCACTAAAGTGTATATATTTTAGACCAAGAAAAGTACATTTTATTCAAACAACAGGATAAAAGAGTAATATATTATATATGAATTATGAAGAAACCATGTTATCTGTACTATTTATGTTTATCATTAATATTTTAAGACTTATAGATGAACTTGAGAAAAGAATCTGAGATTGGAAAAAAAAAACAGTTTCCAAAAATTATTATGAATTTGATCTTAATCAGTCTTTGCCCTAAGAAATATTTACTTTGCACAACAATGAGGTTACTAAAATTTGTAACCAAACTCCACTATTATTGTTTAGTTACAAAAGGCCGGTATTTTATCATATTGAGACAGGGTCCTGCAGATATATACATTATTATTGATATGGCGCCCTCCCCATAGATACATGTATTGTCTCCTAATTGCTCCTTATGAATTATTAAATTATGCCGTGTTACAATCTATATTCATACAATATGTTACAATGGTAAATAATACTGAAAATCAGTAGTGGAAGTTGACCATTAAATTCTTAGTGGCTATTTTATAAGATAAAATGTGATCATTTTGTTGGACGTTTTGATTAGATTTTATGCAGACTGAACTGATTATTTTGTTAGGGAAAGTAATAAAGTATTGAATAAATTGATCAGCAGAAAGAAATTTGATAGGCCGTGAAAAACAAAGAATCGGACTGTGACAAATGTAGCATTATTGTTTAAAGGGATTTACATTTCTTGCTCACTGATTGTTTTCATAGTATAACTATTTAAATATTTCATGATTGCAAAGTCGAAACCGGAATATTTTAGAAGCAGAAATGGATTTATATTATAGTTCTGGGTCAAGTTGCTCCTCGGAGCCGATACTGAGTCGGAGTAACTCGTTACACAGTAGTTGTTCTTCATCCAGTACGTCTGATAGTCAGGAGTATGTCATATCATTGTTACCATTATACTTGGACAGTCAGGTAAAATAAGATCTGTAGATTAAGAAGGTTGCATTTCTTTCATTATGAAAGAAATGCATTTTGCTAAAATGTTAAAAGAAAATAGAAAAAGTATTTTATATCTATAGACATGAATAACCATCTGATTTTTTCCGACTACATGTAAAATACATTGTGGCTATTTATGTTACTGGACAATTCTTCCTTGACCAGATTATACTTTTTTGCACCAGATTTACTTATTATATGTCACAATATGCTTACTTGTTTTTATACACTGATTAAGCTACTGATATATAATAATGTATGAGCCACGCCATGAGAAAACCAACATAGTGGCTTTGCGACCAGCATGGATCCAGACCTGCCTGCGCATCTGCGCAGTCCTGGTCAGGATCCCTGCTGTTCGCTTTCATAACCAATAATTATTATTGCTATTAGAGAAACTGTTAGCGGACAGCATGGATCCTGACCAGACTGCGCGGATGCGCAGGCTGGTCTAGATCCATGCTGGTGGCAAAGCCACTATGTTGGTTTTCCCATGGCACGGCTCATATAGTTCATGTCAAAACTTCTTTTTTCGCTAATAGGATTAAAATTTCAAACAAAGTCATAATAGATTCTTTTTATTGATGTTCAAAAGCTAGATTAAAAGGTTTGGAAGGTCAGTCTAATTATGATTATTTTAAACGTTCATAAATTTAAATTCGAAATTGCCTTTGCAATGAACTGTAAACAGTTTTATTGATAAGTTAATGTGTGCATTTTTGGTAATTTATCAGTCCGAATGGACCATTGAAAGGCGTTTAGCTACCCGCGATATTATGTTCTGATCATTTTAATGCTATTCAATACAGGATTATATTACGTTTGATTGATTTAAGGCGGAATTTATACTAGACTACAAGACAGATTTTATGCTTATACGGGGTTAAAAAATTCCAATATCTGTTTGCAAAAAGTTTGCTGGACTAACATGGATTAGATTGAATGATTTTTTTGAAGAAAAAAAATGGATTTATTTATGGGTCAAAGAGGAATTTGCTCATGAATAATTCAGTTTCTATTCAAGCATGTTTTTGAGTTAATTTTCACAGGGATAGGATATCATATTTTATGCATAAAGGTATTTTTGCAAGTTTTGACCAAATGTATGATTTAGAGAGTAAAAGCTTTTAACACATTTTTCACCTGGATAAGTAAAAGAGGAAAAAGTTAACAATATAATGGTTTTTGCTGTGTTGAGTTCACTATAATCATATAGATGTGACAAGTGTTTTGTTTTGGGAGACAACAGAAGTTGAAAATAATACTTTATATTGGAATTTGTAATGAGAGCAAAAAGTTTATTACATTTTTTTCCGAATTATATTTGTATTTGTTTATGCTGAGTTTTGAATGGAGAAACCAGGCTTGGCTGCAGGATGTTGGAGAAAATACTATCATATAGTTATCTGTGTTGCAAGGGAGAAATAATTTGTTGCAGTGAAGTTATTTGTTATGAGGGAGAAGTTGTTTGTTGCCAGGTTGCAAGGAAGAGATAACTTATTTGTTGCAAGGGAGAATTATTTGTTGTTGTAAGGGTGATATTATTTGTTGTTGCAGTGGAAAAGTTATTTATGCAAGGAAGAAGTAATTTGTTGTTGCAGTGGAAAAAGTTATTTATGCAAGGAAGAAGTAATTTGTTGTTGCAGTGGGGAAGTTATTTTTTTTTTCTAACAAGTCTGTTATCTATTTTCAGAATTATTCTTCATTACTGATGAGAAAATCGCCAACAAACACCAGATCATATCGTAACCACACAGACGAAGAAGATTCCACCATGTATTTAGACTACCCGCCCACAAAACCTTTCATCAATGATGATTACGAAAGACCGCCATATAAACCAGTCAGTTCATATCCAGAGGGAAATAGAAAAGGTACAATTCAGTTTCAACTTTTTGATATTTTTTTTTCATGATTCACCTATTGGTTAAAAAAAACTGTGAGGAAACTTAATTGCTGTAAACTTGTAACGAAATTTAGACTTAGTTTAATCGGGGACTTTGATATGCCCTTGTAACTGAACATATTATGAGATTACTGGCGAAGGGCAGGGGGCATCCACAGAATTTGCCAGCTCTTTACTTGAGCAGTTCTCAACACATGTTCACCAAACTTGGTCAGACTGTTTATAGGTATAATGGCTTGGTCAAGTTCAATAATCAGCTTGATCAAACTAGTGTTACTGTAGTTATGGCCTTTGAATTTGTCAAAATTGTGTAAATTATTATATCAATTTTATATAGCACCCTTTTCAAGATGTATAAAAATTGACAGTGTCTGCTCACTTACTTATGTATTTTTTTTTTTTTTTTTTTTTTTTTTTTTTTGTTGGATTTAACGTCGCACCGACACATGATAGGTCATATGGCGACTTTCCAGCTTTAATGGTGGAGGAAGACCCCAGGTGCCCCTCCGTGCATTATTTCATCACGAGCGGGCACCTGGGTAGAAATACCGACCTTCCGTAAGCCAGCTGGATAGCTTCCTCACATGAAGAATTCAACGCCCCAAGTGAGGCTCGAACCCACATCGATGAGGGGCAAGTGATTTGAAGTCAGCGACCTTAACCACTTAGCCACGGAGGCCCCTCCAGTTACTAATGTATAATTTCTTGGAGCTAACCCAATATATTCAAGATGTGTATGGCTTAAAACAATTTGTCAGTATATTTAGAGTAATGGCACTTGAATTAATCATAAGCGACAGTATCTGTTCAATTAGTAGAGTATTTCTAAGTCATAATTAATTTGCAGTGATGATAATGTACAGTTGAATCTGCCTCAGCAGTCACCTGTATTAATCAGCCACTTGCCTTAAGCAGTCAGTTAGCTATCTTCCCAAATTGAGTTTTTGTTCTATGTTCAACCTGGCTGAAGCAGTCACCTGCCTTATGCAGCCAGATTGTGTTGCTTCCTTCCCTGGCTGCTTATTACAGGTTTGACTGTATGTGACAGTTTAGCATTGTTGGTTTTACTTTGAATGTACATTTTGCTGTCTCCATTTCTGCTGGGCTGAACATATTTCGAGTATACATGTAGTTTTAGTGCTAAACATAGGAAAAGAATAAAAAAAGGTTTTGAAATTTATAAACTGTTCATTGTACCCCCCGACAACAAAGTTGTAAGGGGGGGTATACTGGTTTCAGGTTGTCTGTCTGTCTGTCCGTCTGTCTGTCCGTAGACGCAATCTTGTGCGCACCATCTCTCCTTATCCCCTTGACAGAATTTAATGAAACTTCACACAAGTGATCAGTACCAACAGTAGTTGTGCATGGAGCATGTTGGGTTCTTTTAGAAAAAAAAATTGCAGAGTTATTGGACTTTGTTTTTTATGCCCCCCGAAGGGAGGCATATAGTTTTTGAACTGTCTGTCGGTCTGTCCGCAATTTTCGTGTCCGGTCCATATCTTTGTCATCGATGGATGGATTTTCAAATAACTTGGCATGAATGTGTAACACAGTAAGACGACGTGCAGTGCGCAAGACCCAGGTCCGTAGCTCAAAGGTCAAGGTCACACTTAGACGTTAAAGGATAGTGCATTGATGGGCGTGTCCGGTCCATATCTTTGTCATCGATGGATGGATTTTCAAATAACTTGGCATGAATGTGTACCACAGTAAGACGACGTGCAGTGCGCAAGACCCAGGTCTGTAGCTCAAAGGTCAAGGTCACACTTAGACGTTAAAGGATAGTGCATTGATGGGTGTGTCCGGTCCATATCTTTGTCATCGATGGATGGATTTTCAAATAACTTGGCATGAATGTGTACCACAGTAAGACGACATGCAGTGCGCAAGACCCAGGTCTGTAGCTCAAAGGTCAAGGTCACACTTAGACGTTAAAGATCATTTTTCATGATAGTGCATTGATGGGCATGTCCGGTCCATATCTTTGTCATTCATGCATGGATTTTTAAATAACTATGCATGAATGTGTGACACAGTAAGACGATGTGTCGCGCGCAAGACCCAGCTCCGTAGGTCAAAGGTCCTAAACTCTAACATCGGCCATAACTATTCATTCAAAGTGCCATCGGGGGCATGTGTCATCCTACGGAGACAGCTCTTGTTTGTTACTATACTATATACATAGACACAATCTTGTGCGCACCATCTCTCCTCATCCCCTTGACACAATTTAATGAAACTTCACACAAGTGATCAGTAACAACAGTATTTGTGCATGGGGCATGTAAGGTTCTTTCAGAAAAAAAATTTGCAGAGTTATGGGACTTTGTTTTTTTGTTACTATACTATATACATAGACACAATCTTGTGCGCACCATCTCTCTTCATCCCCTTGACACAATTTAATGAAACTTCACACAAGTGATCAGTAACAACAGTAGTTGTGCATGGGGCATGTTAGGTTCTTTCAGCGACAAAAATTGCAGAGTTATGGGACTTTGTTTCTTGTTAACATACTATGTACATACAGTCTGCATATGCAATCTTGTGCGTGCCTAATCTACCAAACCCTTGCACACAATTTAATGAAACTTCACACAAGTGATCAGTACCAACCCTAGTTGTGCATGGTGCATGTTACATTCTTTTAGATAAATATTCTTCATAGTTATGGGACTTTGTTTTTTTGTTACTATACTGTATACATACAGTCTATATACATACAGTCCACATAATTATGCAATCTTGTGTGCGTCAGATTGCAATGTACTGTGTCAGTGCATGCGGGGGTACATTCATCACCTTTAGTGATAGCTCTAGTTTTTTCTGTTTCAGCTGTGATAAGTGCTCTAAGAAACCTGCAGGGAAAGATACATCAGCTTGAGGTGGAGCGAACTGCGGCCGAAGACAACCTGAAATCCTTGGCCTCGGAAACAAATAAATACAAAGATATTCTAGAGAGGGACAGTGAACAACGAAAACCTGCTCAAACTACAGTCTCGAAACATAATCAAGGTATACTGTGTGGTGAATTTCACTTCGTAGAAAATCTGTGGAAGTTCTTTTGAAGTCATACTAGTAAATATTTTGAGGGGCTCAGTATATATTTAACCCTTAGCCTGCTGCAGGCGAATTTAACAGCCTTTGCAAATAGCTTGGAACCAGTTCAGACGCCGATTAAATCGGCGTCTGATCAGGTTCCAAGCTGTTTGCTACTCTGACAATATTTCTTCCAATTTTGGAGCAAATTGAATGAACTTTACAATTTTAGCAGACGACATTTCCAACAGACGACAATTTATCTAGCATGCTAAAGGTTAAGGAAGAAATCATTATCACATAAACCACGAAATTTAACACCAATGAAAATAAATGTTTACACAATATGCAAAGTGATTCGAGCTTACTTTGAAGGTAGTCGAGGATTTTTCAGTCCTTATTCATATCTGGATATCTATTATGAAGGTATGCATAACATGCTGAAATGTTAAGGAAGTGAAAAAACCAGCACAGGTATCATATGAGAAGAAGCATGTGTGACTCAAAATCTTAAACCCACAACCTCATGGTTCAGTGACTTTTGCTTTAACCAGTTGTCAACAGCTTCCCATTACTCTCATTAGTGCTGCTTTTGATGTACATGTCATCGCACACAAGAATACTTTGTTTTTCATGGTTGAATTTTAAACAATAGAAGAATATTTTTGGGAAATGTAATTTACATTATTTGTGATATATATGTATGGATGTGAGCAAATGTTTGTACATTTTGTAAATATTTCATACCTTAATTGCAGAATTAGAATCACAGTTGTCGGCGGCGGAGACCAGATGTAATTTGCTTGAGAAACAGCTTGAATATATGAAAAACATGGTTGTCTCAAATTCTGAGAGAGACCGAATAGAGGCCTTTAAGAAGTCTGCAGAACTGGAGGAAATTTCGGAACCTCCGGTAGAACATTCTTCCGGCTTTCAAAACAACCTCAGGAAAATAGCTGATCTCGAAAGAGAGCACATAAAACTCACAGCTAACCAATCGCTCGCTGAGGTATGTATTTTTATTTTATATAGCTTAAGATTGGAGGCCCATCTTCAGTAATGTTCTCAAGTTGAGAATGTGTGTTTTTTTATATTAAAAGTTTAAGCTGTTAACTTTTGTTTTCATTTAGAAATATTAAACTTTCTGTTTTGATGAAATTGCTGTTAATTTTGATAAAGTGATAAAATTAAATACAAAAGCCTTAAGTTGTTTTATTTTATAGATACTTTACTAAAACAGAGGTTTAATAATGTTTTATTACCTTGAGAACATAACTAAAGGAAGGCTTGATATCTTACCAAGTTGTTTTGTGTTGAAGTGAGTTTCACCGTGTTAATTGGATGCTGTCAAAGATGCTTTGTGTACAACATTATTTCTGCAGTTTGAAACAGTTTAAATGATAGCTGGAAGATGTTGTTGTGCAAAAGCATTCAAGGTACACAGAAGATTTAAAGATTCATTGGAATTCCCTGAGCATTTGAGTAATATTAGAAATCATCAGGATTTGTTTTTAAATTTATAGACAGTCATCAACAGAGTTACTTGCTACTATAATCCCCTTCATGCTGGGGAGTACATAAGGCCTTCAGTGAGGAACACCATCTCTGTCTGTCAGCTGACATTTGTTTTATCTTGCCCAAAGTCCATCTGAAATTACAGTCTGGTGTTTAGGAGTTACAGGTGGCTATTTTAGAAATGTGGTCAGGTGTTTGAGAATTGTATCAGGAACCATGCTGGATAGAACCTTGCACACTGTTTACTTAAAAAAGCATTAAACAAAGTGAATGAATTCCATAGAAAAATGCAGAAGTATTGCTCAAATGTAATTGATCACTTTCAACTTTTACTGCCTGTTAGTAATTTTTCTTGTCAACATTTATGGTACTTAATCAATACACAACTAAGATGTTCTTCCCAGATTTTTGAAGTATGATGTTTGAACAGGAATTTTGACCATAAATGAGCTATGTTGACATAGGGTGATGTGTAAACATTTATAACTGATGTGTAAATAAACACGACAATTGGCTGTCGTGTTTACACAGGACTCAATGGTCAGTCTATAGACCTAAACTGATAAGTGACTGATTGCGTAAATAGAAAACACACTAAGGATTTTAATGCTTGTATTTAATAGAATAAATAATGTTTGTCAAGATATTTAGCATTAATTGATAAAGCAGAATTTTACTTTATAATCTTGCTAAAACTTGTAGAAAATAAATAGATTATGTGGTAGGAATTAAGACGCTTCCCATAGAGAGTGAAGTAATAATCTGTTAATCTTCTTATTTGAGAAAAATTCAAGGTTTTTCAGACTATAGTTAATGTATTTGTGTATGTCAAAAGAAACCTTTATGTTAAATGTTATAGGCTTGTTTGAAACATTTTTGGGGGCCTCTATGGCTGAGTGGTTAATGTTAAGGCTTTGAAACACTTGACTTTCTCTGCTTTGGGTTAAAAGTCTTGCTTGGGGTGTAAAATTCTTTTTTGTGAGAAAATCATCTAGCTGGCTAATGAAAAGTTGGTGGTTCTACACAGGTACAAGACTGTGTCAGAAATAATAGCCAAAGGGCACCTGAAGTTTCTTGCTACCAATTGTGTTGTTGTGACATTAACCTGCCCACACCCCATGTACCACAAAAAAGAAACATTTCTACCCATATGTCCTCACTCTATAATTCCCACCTGTGTCATTCTGAAAATGCAACAAAGGACCTGTTTCTAACCTTTTCCATGGAAAAAAAATGAAAAGATAGTCCTATTATTACAAACAAAGGATAGAGATTCTACTGAAACAGATAATTTTCATTATTCCATAGTTCAAAATGTATCTTTCAAAGTCTTGAATGACTGAAAGGCATATTAAAGGAAATATGTAAGAATTATTAAATTGAATATATAGTTCTTATTTAACTGGTCAGCCATAACAAGAGATAAATGACAACAGGAAGTTAACATTTTCAGACTGCAGGTCTTTTCTTATCTAAATATATTTTTGAGAGATTTCCCAGTATTTTTTTTTTTTGAGAATGCATGTATTTTCCTTTACTATGAAATTATAAAATTTCTTTAGCATAAAATTGATGTTATAACCAAAACAGGTATTCCGATGGGGGATCTCATTAATTTTAAATTTTAAAGGTTAAGATGTATGAGAATTCTAGTTTTTCATTTGAGTTTGATTTGAAAGGTTATTCCTACTACAAATGATGCATGAAATAGGCCCCCAGTGAATATTTAAGATTGATTATTTTTCCAACAGTTTTGGATCAATGAAATGAAATAAAATTCATGGCCATTTATTATTTTATAGTGAGCACTATTAATATAAAAATAGCAATGAAATAAATGGGATCTGAATTACAAAGTCGCATAAGGCACATTATTACAAACATCTTTTTAATCTACATTTATTTACAGTAGGGCCAGAGATCTCAATATTTTCCCATAAGAATGTGTAAAATTTAGAATGGGTATGACTTTTGATTGTGACATCATTAAAAGAATTTGTGATGTCATTATTTCAATGTGTAGGGTCACGTTAGATGTTTATTAGTTAACAGCATTATTTTATATTAACTGAAGCTAAAGAACAAATTTTTATCATTTATATAATGATTGTGTATATGAGCCGTGCCATGGGAAAACCAACATAGTGGCTTTGCGACCAGCATGGATCTATACCAGCCTGCGCATCCGCGCAGTATGGTCAGGATCCATGCTGTTCGCTAACGGTTTCTCTAATTGCAGTAGGCTTTAAAAGCGAACAGCATGGATCCTGACCAGACTGCGCGGATGCGCAGGCTGGTCTTGATCCATGCTGGTCGCAAACCCACTATGTTGGTTTTCTCATGGCATGGCTCATATGCGTATGTACTAAAACAAATCAGCTTTGCATCACAAACTATGCACACATTCTTTTGTGGAATGATTTCTTAAGTTAATACTGTAAAATCATTGATATTCATGAGGGACAAAATTTTTATGGAATTTGAAAAATTTAATCTTAACAAACTTAAGAACTTAGTATGATTTCTATTCATTTTATGTTCAAAAGTGGAAATCCACAAACTCAGATTCTCACATAAAAGTTGTTTTAGCCAAAAGCATGAAATTTCTTGCCAATTACATTAAATGATTTCATCACATGTTTGGTGTCTTGGGAGTGAAATGATGCCATTACATAACTTTGGTATTACACTTCTATAATAAAGCTTCGATGTTGGTGTTGTTTTATGTATAGCAGATGTTGGTCAAATTTGCTTTGTCTATGATAGGTAAAGAAAGAAGAAATTTTGATGTTTCGGCAGGAAAAACTAACATGTGATAAAAGAATATTAGAAAAATCTACATTTGTGTTTTTCCACATTGAATTTATAATAAAAGTTGAATGAAATTGATAAAATGCTCTGGCTGGCAGAGTCTCACATTTATTATTTTATTTAACTTGTTAGATAAATTCAATATGAAAGAAGCTCGTGTAATATCCTCTATTTATGGTATGCATATTTTTCTTTACTAATCAAATAATCTTAAAATATTTGCTGTA
Source organism: Mercenaria mercenaria (assembly GCF_021730395.1). Classification (NCBI taxonomy): domain Eukaryota; kingdom Metazoa; phylum Mollusca; class Bivalvia; order Venerida; family Veneridae; genus Mercenaria; species Mercenaria mercenaria. Next base: position 42,376,668 of record NC_069364.1, read on the forward strand.
AGTTGAGAAAGTATGGTACATGTTTTGCATCTAAATTCCTCGAACTTGCCCAGATTTTAAAATTAGACACCAGATATGAATACCTTGCATGTTAGATAGAAAAGAATGTTTGTGTGCTTGCACTTTTGTGGTAGTTGAATACTAATATTAGATTTTGAATGATGTCTAATATCACGTTTTGTTTTCTTTTTTTCCTTGCACAGAGTAAAATACGTGAGTTAGAAGAGAAACTCGGCGAAGAAAGACACCATCGTAAACTGATTGTAGAAAAGGCAGCAGAGGTAAAAATCATGAATTGGGTCATATTGCAAGAGTAATTTATATAACTTTGCAAGCGTTATGCCCCTTGTTAGAGTACAGTAAAGACTGCCTTAGCGACCCTTCGCTTTCAGCGACTTTCTGTCTACAACAACCTTTTTATTTCCTCCCGATGCATTTTACATTAAAATTGGCTTGTTTCTAGCGCCCCCATGTCTGATGCGTACAGCGACCATGATTTTTTTGCCCTGAACCATGACTTCGAATCTTTATAAAGCTTCTTAAGTACAAATCACAGAGCGTGATAACTGCGTCACCCTCATCAATGAAAATAAAGTGAACCAGACTGAAAAAATATCGATCGGCTGAGTCATTAGCGTACATGAATGTAATATGGCATCCAAACAAAAAAAAATCTAATGCTTGAGGAAAAGTTAAGTGAAATTGGACTTTTAGACAAGGGGATGCCTGCATAAGAAATGGCAGAATCGCTTGGCATCGGCATAACGCAGATACAGAACCTGCGCAAACAAAAATCGAAGGTGTTCAAAGAGGTTGAGATGAATATTCTACTTGAAACAAAGAGACGTTGGGGGTTGTACACGGAATGAAAATATAAATGATTTGTTTAAAAAAGCTGTGTCACAGCGTATTCTGGTAACAGGTCCTCTCCTGCAGAATAAAGCTTTGGAATTTGCTTCACGATTAGGAATTCATGGTTTTAAAGCTCAAAAGGCTGACTTCAGAGTCATAATTGAAGAACATGTGATATTTGCCTTAAGCCAAGACCTCTCCTAGTCAGATTGTGTATAGAGACCCCCTCTCTACAATGACCTTTTTGAAATTCTTCAAAGGTTGGTCACTGTAGACAGTCTTTACTGTATGTCACTTTACAAGAGTTATATCTCTTGATAGAATATGTCAGTTTACAAAGGTTCCATCACATTGCCAGGGTTCAGGCACCTTTGAGGACCTACTGTGAAATCATTTTGTCCGGCAGGAAAGTTCACAGTTCATTGGTTTTCTCGATATGCAAAAGTTACGTCACCATGCAATCCTTCCTTTTTATGCACATCAGCTTTTTCTTAATTAACAAATAAAAACTTATTACATTGGCACTTTAAATGTATGTTTCTTCAACGAGTCAATAGCATTACATTTTAGTCTGCGAATTAAATAAAACTTGAAACCAAGACGTTTAGATCAGGTGTTAGATGAGAAATGAAGTAGTATTTGTTGAATACCGTGAAATCATTAATATTCATGGGAGACTAATTTTCATGGATTTTATTATTTAGTCAATTTACAATATGTTATCCTAATGAAAAATTAAAATCCCATTCATTTCATACTTACTTGAAATCCAGGAATCTATATCTCTATAAAATATTCATTTTGACTTAAACCACAAAATTTTTTCCCCTGAAATATTAAATGATTTCACAGTACACATTTGCATATTTGGCATGACATGTTCTTAGAACTGTATTTTAAAAGAAATTAGGTTTATGCAATTGCCAGAGTAAATTTTACAGTATAATTACAAAGATATTTTGACTGGTTTACTGATTTGACAGCATAACTGCAAAGATATTTTGACAGGTTAGCTAATTTTACAGTATAATTACACAGAGGTTTTGACTGCTTTACTGATTTGACCGCATAATTACAAAGATATTTTGACTGGTTTACAGATTGAGTCAGTCCAGAAAGCAAACAGGATCCTGCGGGAGGCTGATGAGGTAGTAGAATGTAAAAGTCAACAGAAAAGCAAGCGTCCAGTGAAGAAGAAGAAGAAAGTAGTGAGCAAGAGAACTGGGCACAGTCACAAACCAGATCCTTCCAAACATTACAGATTAAATCTTGCAGACATTCCATTTGTAGCCGGAAAGGTAAAAATATTGTTTAGAATATGGTTTTCTTTTGGAAACTTTTTTTTCTGTCTGGGCTCACAGCATTTCAGGCAGATATTTTTCCCACAAAGCTTATGTTTTAAGTCTAGCGTCAAGTCCATCACTGTAAGGAAGTTGTCCAGTTTCTGGAAAGTCGATGCTTCTGTTTATGAAAAAGAAATTATCTAAGGATGGCCTGTTACGTTGTTAAAGCTAAAAAGTCAGTTGTTCGATTTTTCTTTCTAAAAATAAAAATTGACTGACTATTGTTTATTCTGAAAAAAAGTTTATGCTTAACAGGGGTTATAACTAGAAAACCTTGTGCTAAGCAGCTTGTTATCCAATGAAAAAGGAAGTGGATGTTTTTGACCTGAAGTTAAAATAGTATTGTTTTGTTTGAAAATAATCTAGAATGAGAATGTCTTGTTTAAAACAAGTGTAAGCTTTTTCTTTATAATTATCATATGTCAGTCAGCATAGAAGTAATCTGTAGTTATGCATAAATTTGTTCTAGAACACAGGCCCAAGTCATGCTGTTGGTGCCAATGTACAGCGGGTATTTTCCCTCATGAAGAACCACAACATGGCACTCTGTTCTCACGCCTCGTACCCGGTCAGCACGTGCCAACAGACCAGTCCGACCTCCTCGGGTACTAGCACCCCATCCACAGAGACCGACCTCGCTGAAATACTCCTGCAGCTCCAAGATGAATTCCATCAGATGAGTTTGTAAGTTCATTAATGAGCTTTTGATCTAAGTTTTCAAATTGTCTTTTAGTTCCGTATATATAAACTTCTGTGATTAAAATTCTTTGATAAAATTGTTACAGCTTCAATATTACTGACTTTGAATTACTTGCGCCTATTGTTTTGAAACCTGTTTGTTATAAAGAATACTTCCATGTGAGGAAGCTAGTAAGGTTGCAGAAGGTCTGTGGTTCTTGCCAGGTGTCCACTTGCGCCTGAAGTAATTTTCAGAGAGGCACCTGTGGTCTGCTTCCAACGTTGATGGTGAAAAGTTGTCATTTGATCTAGAACTGTTCCTAGCAAAGCAAACATACAAGATTGTTAAGTTTTGTTCCCTGATGAGCTTGTAAGGTAGAAATGCAGGATATCTGATTTTATCCACGGCAGTGTTTTAAGCTAAAACAAAGTATGCATCACATAAAATATGCCAAAAAGAATCAGTTTCCTGAAGGCTGTCATCTTGAACTTATTGTTGTTGATATATACTTTCTTCAAGTGGATTTGAAATTTTCGGGGCCTCTATGGCAGAGCAGTTAAGGTCGTTGACTTCAAATCACTTGTCACTCACCACAGTTGGTTTAAACCTTGCATGGAGTGCAGAAGTCTTCATGTGAGGAAGCCATCTAGCTGGCTCAAGGAAGGTCAGTGTTCTACCCAGTTTCTTGTCCATGCCTGAAACATTGGCTAAAGGGCACCTCAGGTCTTCCTCTACTATGAAAAGCTAAAAAAAGTTGCCATACAATCTAAATTGTGTTCATGTGACCTGAATCAGCAGCAACATAAAAATTGAATTCTTTCATGTTGTAGTGAACATCAAGAGTTTTCAAAGGAGATAAGTGAAACGTCGGACCCTCGTGTGCGAGAAGACCTGGAGAGGGAGCTAGATGCCTTAGTTTCAAGAATGGAAGCCAAAAGTTTACAAATTTCCAAAATAAGAAAACATCAAGAAAAGGTATTGCAATATTTCTGTTGCTGATTGCAAGTTTTCTATTATGTGTTATAATTAGGGGGGAATCTTTATAAATTAAGAGTAACAGGAAATTTGCCACCCCCACCCCCCTCCACCATCAACCTTACTTCCTATAAACAAAAAATATAGATATATTGGACGGATAGCTCAGTGGTTTGCACACTGGCCTTCCAATCCTGAGGTCGGGGGTTCGATCCCCGGCAGCTACTCGGGAATTTTCAGAAACGTTTTTAAGTGTTTCCCACCCAACTAGAGGTGTACTGGTCAGGAACCCAGGCAATCCTTGCGTGTATCAGTGCTATACACTGGGCACGTTAAAGAACCAGGCTGTCTATTCGCAACGAGCTAGGCTAAGTTAGCCGGATAAGCCTGTATCTGATTTCTGATCTCTCTGTCGTGGGGGCTTTGTCTCACTCTGTCCCTCTGGCCAGATCGCTCTGTGTCTGTACTAGTAGAGGATGAATTATGCGCCCTGTGTGGCTGCAATTGAACTATGTAAAGCGCCTTTGAACGTGAAATTGATCATGAAAAGGGCGCTATATAAATCTGGTATAATAATAATAATAATAATATTTTGTGAGTGAATTTTAATGTTTTAAGTAACAAGTTGTCAAAATCTATTCATAAGAATTTTGATTTATAGTGGTATTCATTAAAGAAATTTAAAAAGACTTCTTTTTTTAAATTGTGCGTCTTTATTTGGCCCAAGAGGCATTTATTTTAGGGTATGAAATATATACATTCCCACACAATATTCTATTAAGTTTCCTTTCTGGTTTTCAGGTAGCAAGTAAAAAGAAGAAGAAATCTAGGAAAATAGATAGTGACGAAATTTCTACTCCACGACCAAAGTCTGCACACGCAGGATGTATAAGGGCCAGTCCTTCTCCTCGCTATAATGGAGAGGTAGAGGTTACGACTACGATAAAACCTAGAGGGGGAGGATCGGGTGTGGTACAGATTAGACCAACTAGTGCCCGAGAAATATCTCTTAATGTTTTAAAGGACATGAAAAAATTGCAATCGACTCTTCGAAAAGACGACTTAAGTTGGAAATAGCGTGATAAAATGTTACTCAATGCCAGGAATTTAGTTTACCATGTAAATTTTCAGCGACCATAAAAGTGTTAACCAGTTTATAATTGCATATTGTTTTATTGTGCTATTTAAACTGATGATTTTATATTTGAAAGTTTGCAGTTGATAGAGGCCTATTTAAAAAACTGTGATATTCAATAATAAAAAAAGCATTTCCAAAATTATTATAGTCAAATGTATGTACTTAATATTTTGGTATAATAAAAAAAAGTGTAAAAGTAAATTATTGATTACTTGAGAGGAACTAGTAATGATATAATGCATTTTTTATTGGACATAACATGTATTCATGGAGAAAAAGCTAGTTACCAAGATTACTATGAATTCATTTCGTTGGGAGAAAAAATTTGTGCTTTTGACCTAAAGAGGCATTTTGTTGGGTCACATTTGTGGATGTTCAGTGTATCAGTTATCAATGAAATAAATGAAATTAAATTTTTTATTGGGGTCTAATATTGTGTATTGATGTAACTACAAAACCTGGAAAATTAAGTCCCCTTTGATTAACTTTTATACATGTCGAAAACAAACTGTTTATGAATTACATTTGACCTATTTCAAATTATGGACAGGTGTTCAATTTAATGATGAATGTTGGAAGTGCTGCAAAATTATATTACATTTGAAAATGCATTTAACCTATCTATGTTTTGAAATGATGGCATTCACTTTTTTCACTGACTATTTAATTGGTTAAACTGAATTATGATTGTATAATATACATCTGATATTATTTATTTCCAGCCATTAGTTCTGTACCACTGTTTTGATAGTTACATGTGTATAGATCTGTATCATTTACTTTCTGAATGGTCCTACATCTTTTTTCTGTTTATATCATTCCTTTCAAGACTGGGAGTTTTCTTTTTATAAGTCTGTTCTGCACATAGAATTTTTTAATTGGACCACTTTATGCCCTTGGTACCAAATATATTTAAAATTTTTGTGCCCCTCCCCCTCCCACCTTTTTAAAGAAGAGGGGGATGGGGGATATTGTTTTGCTCATTCTTGGTATGTTTCTGATCAATAACTAGAGAGTGCTATGTCATACAGTCAATGGTAAAATTTGATGGTTACTAGGTATCAGTAGGTGAAAGGTCACCATCAAGGTCACAATGACCTTGAGACTAAAAATAACTTAATCAACAGTAGCCTGTTGCCATCAAACATAAAAGCATGAGTGACTGTGGTCAGTAGATGATTCCATTGTTTTTTGGGGTCATCCCTTCAAAGGGGGTATAAAATACACACCCAGTTACCTCTGAAGGGCATTTTATTTTGGTTATACTGTCAAAGCATACCGATGGTTATAAATTACACACCGAGTAATCTCTGACAGGCATTTTTTGGTTATCCCGTCAAAGCATACTGGAGATTAAAAATTACACATCCCATATTTTTTGGCAAGGATTTAGTAGTTGAAGATGTGACTTGTTGAGGATAGAATTTTGTTGTCATTTTGTTTGTCTTCATTATGCATAGGAAATTTATGTTTGGAAACATATAACTCTGAAACTTTATATCATCATTGATTTTAATGACAAAGTAAGCAGTCAATTTATGTGATGATAAATTCGACTTTACCAAGGATCTGTGATTTAAAATTATAGTACCTCGGAGGAAAATATCTTGCCATGAAATTACTAATAATTTACAGATGGACTTAATTTCATTGGTATTCCATGTTTTTTTTATTCGTATCAATAATCGGGGCTCGATTTACTTGTTTTTACATGCTTGCAGTTTAATAGGTTGCAGAGCATAGTTACATTTAAATTAGATGTGCCAGATTTCATTTTACCGAAACAATCGAATATGCTCATATTACTTCCAAATTATTTGGAATGGTTCTAGCAAATTGATCTGGCTCTAAATTTATTTCAGATGGACTAAAAAACTTGTATATGTTGTTATCTCGTTTTTATTTTCTTTTAGCATGGTGCATTTAAGCACTTGTCTGTGATATGTAGTTAGATAAAACAACTGTTTTAATTGGCCATTTATACATGTGTCCCTCATTCTGATTGGTTGATTCTGTGTGTCTGTCTATTATGTCTATCATAATGTACATACTTTATTTATGCACAAAAAAATCATGTAATAATAAATTTATTGGAAGTATAATTATGTACATGTACTTCTTATTGTACTTTCTGTCCATGATTGAATTTAGGGAAGAGAGACCAGTTACAGTACAATCTGACTAAAGTACATCTCCAATTAATGCTATGCTTTGGATCTGAAGACGTGCTATCGATAGACTCGTTCTGACAACCCTTCCGATAGCCAATCAGAGCCTTGCTTTCAACATTTTGGAAGTGAAAGTAGAAGTTTAAAAAATCTATATTTAGCTAGGGTTTTTGAGTCGGCTAAAGGCTGAAAGCCTTTTGACGAGTCCTTGCTATCCAACGATTCTCTAAATGGACCGAATAACATGTGAAGGGATGTAGTTCCATTAGATTTCTCAAATTTCAAACAGTTCACTGCATGAATGAAGTTAAGTTGTGTCAATTCCCTTTGCTATGACCATTATACGATGTAATCTGTCATATTTATGACTTGTAATTGTGCAATTCTCGAATGTAACTCATTAAGCATAAATGTGCATTTTAAGAATTGCGCAGGCTTACAAAGCTTGGGTAACATCCATCGAAAGACAAAAAATAGTTCCACTGCAGGGCTCCAGATAAGATGCGTATTAGCGTAAATTACGTATAGAAATTATGCAAATACGCATGTCTAATAATTTCTAAGCGTATAAAGACGTATATAAAATTACAGAAACGCACACAAGGCTTTTTAAAAACAAAATCTGAATCGTCTGGATGCGTTAGGTAACATAGCCGATCAGCCTTAATTCTCCCACATTGAACGTAAACACGCATCGTATGATTTCTATAAACTTTGCGTGGGTTGAATTTTGCAGTCAGTAAACGGATAAATTATCGGAAGAAGAAGCTCTTACTGGTTTGTTTAGTTACTACTGATATTAAAAATGATTTTAATTCTTATTTTTCGAGAAATAAACAAATCGGCGAAACATTAAATTGTATTTTCTTGTAGTTTTTGAAATCGAAAGTAGATCGTCTATGTTTGGCGAAACGAAACAACTTTTTTATGAAAAGATTTAAATAAGAGGTAATTTAACCGTAAACTTCAATGTCAGATACTGCCAACTGCTGCTAAATGTCTTCGTATCATCACAATTTGTAAAATATATTGTTCAAACTGGAGAAAAGTGTAATCGTATCCGGATATAATATTTTGGGTAAATATCGAGCTGTGTTATGAAATTTTAAGAAAAAAAAAACTAAAAACAAACTGAAACTGGTAGACTATACTGTCAGTACATCAATCATTAGCCGACTCAGGCCATTCAGGCCTTTGATTCATGTTTATTACGACGACCACATGAAGACTGTGCCCTTGTGTTTTGAGAGGTATCATATGTCACAGTACATGACCAGTGTAAGGGGAGAATATGTGTCAGACAGCTTGTTAGCTCAGTAGGTAGAGCACTCGCCATGTAAGCAAGGGGCCCTGGGTTCGAGCCCTAGACTTATCGCACATTTTTCTCACTGTGACATTCGACGCTATTCTGATGGTTCAGCCAAATGCTTGTTGAAACGAGTCGTCTGATTGGTTCAAATAAAAATAGATTTGTGAAAATAAAAATAGCAATATCGGAAATCCAAATATACAGAAAGATTAATGTGAATAGGTCAGCCTCAGATTTGTTTAGAAGATCAAGTACTTTAGTCAGATTGGTTGCAGTATTCCAACGTTATAAAAAATAATTTAGGATACCAGTCTGAAATGTTAAGCATCTGATTGGTTCGTTTCTGAGCACAATTTTGAAATTGACCTATGGCAAGATTGCATTTGAAATTGGTATCCAAACTCATTGTTATAACCAAGGAGCCTGGTTTCAAATGTTACCGGTCTTGAAATCCACTGTTCATTAAGCTAATAGCTCATTTAATTTCCAATCCAGATATTTTAGGAATAGTACCAATTTTTTGAGATGATTTTCTAAAGCGACATATCTTGCATCTTTGATGCATATGAAGATCTTACTTGTGGGTTACTATACACTGGTTAGATATCAAGGAACTCTGGTCAAGTTACATAATATAACTGAAATGTTAGCGACTGAAGTATAAAGATGCTTACATTTACATGTAGGAAAGATCCATTATACATAGAAAACTCTGGGGACATTGTCTTCTTCACCTACTCCAACTGTTTTTAATCTGTGCTCCAATATGCATTTATTGAAAGTAAAAACTTTTATTAAACATGAACTTAGAAGGAAAAAAAAAAGTTAAAATCACAGTGACAAAACACACAATTTCAAATATTAGTTCCAAAGTTTCTCTTGGGGTGGGGAGGATCCTCTACACCTCTGCTGAGGGGTGGACACCCCATACACCAATTGTCCTCTTCAAAGCTCAGTAATGTATTTCCCTTTCAGAATCCTTTCTACAAGCTATACACTTTGTAGGTTTCTGCATAAGAGCAGTATGTACTTCTTTGTCCATGTTATACAGCATTTTCAAAACCAATGTTCAGGTCACACAAACGTACTACATCTCATTAAATGTCTGTAGGCGAGGGGTAGCCTGCCTGGTACTGAATCCAGGAACGCTGATTAGGTCAACTGCCCGCTGTTACATAACTGAAATACTGTTACAAAATGGCACTAAACCTAAAACAAATTAGGTGAGGGGCATCTGTAGCAGTGCTGCTCACCAAAGACTTTGCTCGAGAGTTGGAGAACATTTAATAACAAATTTTGGTCAGCTGGTGAAGAGTGTTTCTCTATGCATGATTTGCATCAACATGCAAAAATGAAAAAAAAAAAAAAATTTGTTACAAATTTATTTTCTTTTCAATAATGGTCAATTCGTATTTACACTCTGTACAATACTTCAATTAGATGGACAAAAAAGACAAAAATATATCGATTTCATAACAACAACAACACTGGAAAATGTGGTGCTCATAAGGAACGTCTCAAGCAATATCAATTTTCTGGTACAATTTCTCATTCATTCAGTACATCAAGAAATAACATAAACATTATTAGGTTAAACTGTATTTTTTTGTCCAAATACATTACAATTACTAATGTCCTGGAACTGTGCAATCCATTATTAGCTTCAGATGTACTTTATATGACACTGTTATTTCCTTACAGCACAATTACATGATTCATGTAACTTAACCAGAATATTTGCATTATGTTATTTGTCTATATAAACTACAAATAAATTACATAATTTCTATAACCAATCTGGAGTGCAAACACACTGATCATTTGTATAATTACTATTTCTTTGCATCACCATTACGTAAGTTCTACATTATGTGACCAAATTAAACCACCTATACACTTCTCCAATAATTTTCTGAATTTGCTGTCTAAATTGCAGAACCATTTTTATGTTGTTTTTTTTCCTTATAAAAATTTGCCCATCCAATGCTCTGGAAATTTGCAAAGTTTTTCAGGTAAAAATACTCAATTTGACAGATATCCAGAATTTAAAAGTAAAATTACATGTCAATAAAATATAAGACACATTTGGCATTAAAATACAAACAATATGTCTAACTTTTTTTATCCAAAGGTAACATGTGATAAAAATACCAAGATCAACTTAATAACACAGAAAACTTTGGGTCCGATGCAGATTAATTATTTGCAAATTTTTTGCTTCTATGAGTAACATTAGAGAATATACAAATGCATGTATTTATGGTTATGTAAACACATTTGGTCATTCTTTCCAAATCTGGCACTGGCATCTGACTTATACATGTACCAAAAACATTTCGTCTTGCCAGATTTGCAGGCACAGAAATGGGAATGGCTTATATTTGACTCTATATAGACATGTTCTAAATAAGGAAACTGATGTATACACATGTTGTGAAGAAAAAAACTGGGAAGGGCCAAGTCAGACTGTCTTAAAAGTGATATCTTCAGCATTAAGGAACTGAGGTGTGTTGTTATGCTCGTTCGTAGTTTCTTAATACTGAAGATTTCTCTTCATAATGACTTTATACAATATATAGCACATAGGAATGGCAGAACTGAAGATCTCTGTATTAACATTTCAATCATTTTGTATCATTTTTATTTTTTTTTGTTTTTCTATGAAATTATTACCTTTAGAAAAAGAACTGTTAAAAAACCATTATTATGTAAAAAAAAAAAAATGGTCAAAGATAATATATATTCGTATATTAACTGCTACAAATTCAGTAACCTGTTTGACTTTCTACAATAACTTTTAATAAGTTTACACCAACAGTATGGTGAAATCTATGAGAATTACATCAGCTCTGCTTATATAATGGTACTGCTAGCTTCAATGATAATAATAAAATAAATGTTGAACCAGCCTGTCCAATATATAAAAATTTAACCAATTACTGTCATTTACAAATAACTGCTAAACTGCGCGCTAAAAATTATCATGCATACACTTCATTTCTGTTAGATGAAAACATGATTGGTCATATACTTCATTATACATGTAAGTAGTAACTAACAGTCACAGTATATAACAATTTCTGAAAAAAGAAATCATGCACAAAAGCAGACATTTACAAATATTATAATCATAATTAAATTACAAATAATATTAAAAGCATGCATAATATACAAAAGCATTACACTTAACAAACAATATATTGTGATCATATAGTCACCTAACAAAAACACATACACTTAAACATATTGAGGTTTCAAGGGTTAATAAATATATATGTATAGAATAAAATGGCTACAATCTGCATTTATGTACTAATATTGCAGAAGACCCATTTTATAATAGATAAATTTAGAAACATTTTTTTGATTGTTGTTCAGTAAAAACTTTGTTCTTTTGAATCAATGGGCCAATTCTGCCATTACTTTAAGATTTAGAGGTTTTAGTTTATATTCTACTTAAGTTTTAGGTTGACTGTGAAAGAACTTCTACAACTTATATCAATCACTCAACACCTCATTACATACAGAATCGAACGCCATGAAGGTATAAAAAAAAAGAGAAGCCCATTTCCCTTTTAATGTTCAGCACAAAGCAAAAGACAGGTAAGCTGGCACTTCTTTTCACATCTTTGGTATGATGATGGCAGGTATCGAACCAATTATCTCATGCACAAGCAGCAGACGCTACACCTCTAGGCTACCGAGGTGGGAGCAGGCAACATCCACTTCCCACAAGCAAACTGAATAACTTCCCCACTTGAATGAAACTAATATAAGCAAGGCCCTAACACACGGTTGTGATGGGCAAATTCTTTCCCGAAGACGATGAACTCAACGTCTAGCAAATATTGCCATATCAATATACGTGTAATCTTCATTTTAAAAGGCTTAATAAAGAACAGTTATCAGAAACCGTGAAGACATATATTCACGGGCGGCTAATTTAATGGATTTCCTGTCTATGTCAATCTGCAAAATTAAATCCAAATAAATAAGAAAGTTCTCATTCTTCATTTTGATAAGAGGAAATCCATGAATTCATATCTCCCATGAAATAGTCATTTTTGGGCCAAACTGGGAAATTTTATACCTCATGAACTTAAATGATTTTATAGCAGCCAGAAAATGGCAATCACACTGAACAGCACTTTTGTACTGCACTACATTAGCACTAATTATGCGCTGAATACATCAAATGTAACATACTATAAACAGACAATCTTTCTGCTTTAAATAATTCACACTAACATTGTTCAAAGCTATTCTGGGTTAAAAATTTATGTTTATAAGTTTGCAAAACTATTTAGAAAACAACAAAAAGATCATTAAAACAAAACTATGTCACACATGTTTAACGCTACAAACAAGGACTATGACAGCCTGGTGTTGTCCCCTGTGTGATAAAAATCTGGGTTCCAGTTCACTCTTTTACATAAAATTGATGATTTTTTTTCAAAGTCCAACATTAACTTTGTAACTAAAGTCCACTGAATTCTGATTCGTTTTCAGTGAGTCAACAGACAACAACTTTGAATGGCCAACGGAAGTCATAACTGGTCAAGCACTGTCTCATGAGATCTCATTTGAAGCAAATGTGGACGGACAGACAACCAGTCGCGATAAGTTACTTTTTAACGGACAGACAACCAGTCGCAATAGTTTACTTTTTAACAAAAAAGCATGAAACCTCAATAAAAAAACTTGGACATCTCAGTCACAAAATCTCTCATATGAAACCCAGACATACCATATACTATGAAATCATTAATATTCGTGGGTGGCTAATTTTTAATGGATTTAATGGCATCGTCAATCCATGAAAATAAATTCAAACGAGTAAAACTTCCCAATCATTTTCTTTTCAGCAGTTGAAATCCATGAATCCATATCCTTATGAAATAGATGTTTTGTCAAAAAAAAAAAAAAAATTTTTTTTTTTTTAAAAATGCCATTTTAAACCCACAAAAATAAATGATTCCAAAGTAGACTACATGTATATAACTTGAAAAATGATTAAGATGGAGTTTAATGATAATCACAACATTGGTATGAGACCTCTCTAAACCATCTCGCTGCTCAGTTCTTGAGAGGTGCTCACACAATATGATAGAGAAGTTAATAATAATTATGATAACGGAACACGACTCATATACAGAAGTGTCTGCTTTCTTAAAACATGGAAAATAACTGAATAACTGAATGGACTAAACAATTGAACATAGATTCAATATCAACTGTCGGAACTTCTAACAAGGGACTTTCTATTTTACAGGTTTAATGAAATATTTCGAAAAATATGCTTTTTAAACAATGCAAAATACAATTTTAAATTGAATAAGACTTACAGCATAAACCGAAGTAATATTCTGTAAAAATCATCTTGAATTACATAATATTTTCTTGAATCACTAAATATTTTCGTTCCATTTGTGCCAATAACTTTCAGTACAATTTCTACCGTTTGAGTGCATTATTTGAGCCTTTTTTGAAGCTACACTAAAATTTATTATGCATGTCAGATACAGCACAAACATCTTAAATAAAGCTTCTTATAGTTAAGAAGGAAACTATTTTGATCTACACTATATATTACCTTGAGCAGAACTTTTGAAATTCAATTCAGTGAAATCATTAACAATCTGTACTGATAAACTTCTATGTATTTCTTGATTCCAAGTATCCATGAAAATCCCAGAGAACAACTTTCAGATTTCATACTCTCATGTTCTGACTATTTTAGTGGAAATTTTTTTTATGTCAACAAAAACAAATAATTTCACAGTACATCTCTCATTACCAACAAGGCCAGTTGGAAAAGAACATAACACATTTTTGAGCGAATTCATTTTGTTATCATTATAATATTATAGTCGAATAAATAGTTCTGACTAAATTTTCTGTAAAAAATTCAACAGCCAAAATGTTTTTCATGAAAACATTCCATACTGTAAAAGCAATAACTTTAAAATATTAGGACTTTAAACCTTTGTATTAACTTATCCTCTCTTAAGGCTTAAGTCTACAAAATCTACGCAAAACCATCACTGTTCTGCATAAAAACATTTCTGCAATCACCTTGAGTGACTGAATCACAGAAATCCCCGATCTAACAATAACTTGTTACAGTAAGATAACAGTGAAAACATTACAACGGTTGCTATGACGATGACGAACAACATCCCCCGCCTCCACCTTGCTGTTGGCTGCCTTCGCTATCGTCGACAACAAGCACACTTTTACGACTGTTTTTTCCTGGCCGGGTAACTGTATCTTGATCAGATTTCTCAATCATATCTGTAAACAAATCAGCCAAGTTTTGAAATATTTCTTTCACAATCATGATACATTTCAAATCCAATAACTTATACTGGCACTTATTTGGTTACCTTAAGCCTTATCTAATTTAGTATGAAGTAACTATACAGTGTAACCTGTCTATACTGACCATCCCAGGGGAAATGATAAAATGTGGTCTTTCTTAAGGTAGTTCTGCATGTTTGATAAAACTGGAAGTAATGGCATAACGTCATTTATCCGGAAAGCATAGAATAAAGTCTGGATTTGGTTATGGAAACAAAAATCATTTGATAAACTAACGGCAACCAGTGAGTAAATTTATTACAACGGCAACGTCACTGTCTTTCTAAGTTATAATATGATATTAAAACATCTGACACGTTAATTTTAGAAATGTCATAAAATTAGCTTGAAATGCGTGGATTTCTTTAATCATGGGCAAATATCTAAACAAGAGGACCATGATGGTCCTGAATCGCTCACCTCTTCCCACATGACCCAGTTTTGAGTATGACGTCGTTTTTTCTATTATTTGACATAGTGACCTAGTTTTTAAGCTCATGTGACCCAGTTTTGAACTTGACCTAGATATTATCAAGATAAAAATTCTGACCAATTTTCATGAAGATCCATTGAAAAATATGGTCTCTAGAGAGGTCACAAGGTTTTTCTATTATTTGACCTATTGACCTAGTTTTTGAAGGTACATGACCCTGTTTTGAACTTTACCTAGATATCATCAAGGTGAACATTCTCACTAATTTTCATGAAGATCTCATGAAAAATATGGCCTCTAGAGAGGTCACATGGTTTTTTTATTTTTATACCTACTGGCCTAGTTTTTGAACGCACGTGACCCAGTTTCAAAACTGACCTAGATATCATCAAGGTGAATATTCAGATCAATTTTCATGAAGATCCGTTGAAAAATATGGCCTCTAGAGAGGTAAAAAGATTTTCTAATTTTAGACCAACTGACCTAGTTTTTGACCGCAGTTGACCCAGTTTCAAACTTGACCTAGATATCATCAAGATGAACATTCAGACCAACTTTCATACAGATCCCATGAAAAGTATGGTCTCTAGAGAGGTCACAAGGTTTTTATATTATTTGACCTACTGACCTAGATTTTTAAGGCATGTGACCCAGTTTCGAACTTGAACTAGATATCATCAAGGTGAACATTCTGACCAATTTTCATGAAGATCCATTCAAGGGTATGGCCTCTAGAGAGGTCACAAGGTTTTTCTATTTCAAGACCTACTGACCTAGTTTTTGATCGCAGTTGACCCAGTTTCAATCTTGACCTATATATCATCAAGATAAACATTCAGACCAACTTTCATACAGATCCCATGAAAAATATGGCCTCTAGAGAGGTCACAACGTTTTTTCATTATTTGACCTACTGACCTACTTTTTGAAGGCACGTGACCCAATTTCAAACTTGATCTAGATATCATCAAGATGAACGTTCTGAACAATTTTTATGGAGATCCATTCATAAGTATGGCCTCTAGAGAGGTCACAAGGTTTTTCTATTTTAAGACCTACTGACCTAGTTTTTGACCGCACATGACCCTGTTTTGAACTTGACCTAGATATCATCAAGATGAACATTCTGACCAATTTTCATACAGATCCCATGAAAAATATGGCCTTTAGAGAGGTCACAAGGTTTTTCTATTATTTGACCTACTGACCTAGTTTTTAAAGGCATGTGATCCCCTTTCGAACCTGACCTAATTTAAAACTTGATCTAGATATCATCAAGATGAACGTTCTGAACAATTTTTATGGAGATCCATTCATAAGTATGGCCTCTAGAGAGGCCACAAGGTTTTTCTATTTTTAGACCTACTGACCTAGTTTTTGACCGCACATGACCCTGTTTCGAACTTGACCTAGATATCATCAAGATGAACATTCAGACCAACTTTCATACAGATCCCATGAAAAATATGGCCTCTAGAGAGGTCACAAGGTTTTTCTATTATTTGACCTACTGACCTAGTTTTTGTTGGCACATGACCCACTTTCAAACTTGATCTAGATATCATCAAGGTTGAACATTCTGACCAATTTTCATGAAGATCTCATTAAATATATGGCCTCTAGAGAGGTCACAAGGTTTTTCTATTTTTAGACCTACTGACCTAGTTTTTGATCGCAGTTGACCCAGTTTCCATCTTGACCTATATATCATCAAGATGAACATTCAGACCAACTTTCATACAGATCCCATGAAAAATATGGCCTTTAGAGAGGTCACAAGGTTTTTCTATTATTTGACCTACTGACCTAGTTTTTAAAGGCATGTGACCCAGTTTCGAACTTGACCTAGATATCATCAAGATAAACATTCTGACCAATTTTCATGAAGATCTTGTGAAATATATGGCCTATAGAGAGGTCACAAGGTTTTTCTATTTTTAGACCTACTGACCTAGTTTTTGAAGGCACGTGACCCAGTTTCAAACTTGACCTAGATATCATCAAGGTGAACATTCTGACCAATTTTCATGAAGATCTTGTGAAATATATGGCCTCTAGAGAGGTCACAAGGTTTTTCTATTTTTAGACCTACTGACCTAGTTTTTGAAGGCACGTGACCCAGTTTCGAACTTGATCTAGATATCATCAAGATGAACATTCTGACCAACTTTCATAAAGATCCTAAAAAAAATGTGACCTCTAAAGTGGTCACAAGCAAAAGTTTACGGATGCACGGACGACGACAGACGACGGCCACCGCGCGATCACAAAAGCTCACCTTGTCACTTTGTGACAGGTGAGCTAAAAATTAGCACACATACCTATAAATTTCATTCACCAAATTATAGACCATATGTTTATTTACAACTGTGGGAAGAATCATTAAAATGTACACTGTAAAAAAATTCTATTTGCAAAAATATTCCCATAGACTCCCATTATGAATACATGTGTGAGATAAAAAAATCTGAATCAGTCTCGCAAAAATTCAAGCGCATGACCTTTTTTGTTTGCCAAATGTTCTAAGTATATCTTGAAGTTTTGAAAAAATCAGTGTTTAATCAAATTCTACATTGTAGAATTTTTTTTTATCTGAACGTGCAGAACAACCATAACAGGTGATATCACTTCTTATAAGGGGTAAAATGACACTCTTTTTAAATGGGATCAGAAATTGATGACCTTGGAAGTTAAATCATATTTCTTTATTTCTGAGGTAGTCTTAAGTACTGAGCTGACTGTAATAAATGTTTTAATGTTGAAGTTGTTTAAATTATAACCCATTACTAATGGGTTCAAAAATGTAGTTTACATTATTTACATGTTTATCTTGTATCTAGTACAAAATTAATGTAACATCAAATATAAATCTTATAAACCTCTACATCTATTTGTTTTTATAACTTTTATCTCAAGTGTGATATTAAGGCAAATGCCTTCTCTTGCCTATTAAAATATAGTCCTGTGTTTTGTTCACAGGAGAAAACTCCTGAAGCTATTCAAATGTTGTATAATTATGTCCCTTTTATTCTAAAAAAACTGGGCTAATCAGAGCCAAGAAAAATTGGTCAGAATATATGAGAAATGATTTAAGGTATTGGACCCGTAATAGAGTATCTCCTTTTTGAAGAGTATTCAAGTCCTACCATAAACCTACTTTGACTACAATTTTCAGGGGGGGCGTAGGTTCAAACCCCACCGGGACCGAATTTTTCTCTCCATGTTTTCCTTTTTTTTCTAGTAAGTTTTTACTTCTTTCAAGACTTATTATGGATGAATTGTACAAAAGTGGAAAATTTTCATTTTATAAGCGATTTTTTTTGCTGTTCAAAGTGAATTTACCTCTGAATTAGGAGGGGTAGAGTTAGACATCTTTAAAAATACTGAGTTACATGCGGTAAAAGTTCTCTATTTTGCCTTCATTCTTTAGATTACATATTGTGGAAGAAATGCAGGTAGGTTTACTATTGCCCCCAAGATTATTTTTGAATGAAGTGAGCAAAATTCAAAACAGACCCACAGGATTCGACCTTAAGGATTACTACCCGTAATAGGCTTCAATTTCACCCAAAGCGTACATACAACTTGATAATGTAAGCTTTGAAAATGTCAAACGATAGAAATAAGGTGCATATTGATAAGTTATATAGTGACAGAAGTTCTCAAAAATTTCCTTTAAATAACCTCCCCTGATAATTTTGGTTTTTCATGAGTTATCTCCCCTGAAAACTAGAAAATAATGACTTTCTCCTTTTCCCTACGGGGAATTTTAAATTTCTTTTTGACATTTGTATCAGAATCATATAACGCAAATTTCTACCGCAAAATTTTGTCGAAACTCAAGTTGAGATTCTCAAAATCAAAGAAACTGTATATTTCCCATGGGCATCAATGTTAAGTTCAATACCGATTATCTTCCCCCAAAATGATAAAATTTTAAAAATTTCTCGGTGAAACGTTTTAAATTTTAAGTGTCTTTTAAGTGACCAAATTTCATTTAAATATTACCATCCAGTTATAAGACATGAAAAATGATTATTACACCATGTCATCCTTAATTTTTCGATGTTGGAGTTAGAATTCTGTCTCATTAAATCTGTTTACTTGAGGCACCGTAGACAAAAATGATTTTTACAGTTTTATTTTGTGTTTTATAATTGTTTAACAATAGTTTGATGTTTCTTTTATCAAAATTAATGCTGTAATGAATTCTATGCAAATGTTTTAGATAGTGATATCACATTGAATTTTGTCTCTTCTTGAGTGTGAGAAAATACCATAAATTATACAAAATTTACAAAAAACGGCACGGTAAAAGTTGTTTAAAATTTGTAAGACAGTGTGAAACATGTTCAACTTTAAGAATATACCAAGCAAATGCCATTTTTTAAAAATTACTTTTAAGGGTCCAATACCTTAATTTTTTTTAAAAAGATTATCTAGTCGGTAGCCAGACTAATTAAAATACAGTAGTGCATGATCCTAGCTTACAGCAAATTTTTTGTTTCCAAAATAGGAAAATGTAACACCATTATCTTTTTATATTTGTTTAAGTTCCCCATATAACAATATCAAATTTTGTAATAAGAAAAAAAGATACTTACTTTTTGCTAGATCTAAAAACATTTCCTCTACACCTTTGTTAAGTTTAGCCGATGTATGATAATGTTTTGCCCCCACAGAAGCTGCATATCTAGAAAATAAAGTTTTTGAAGGATTTTAAGTCAAATTATCACAATAAAATCAAACAGAAACTCTTCAGCTGTAAGTGTGGAGAAAAAGACACATCTCTGGTTAACAATTCTGCAATTGTAGGCCAAATACCCCTAAATCTCTATGCAGCCAACACACGGTATTACTGGGTACAATGTAACTTACTCTCGACTGCAGCTGTTGCCCTACAACCCTACTTTTCTAGACATTGAGACTATGTACCAGTACACCATGTAAATTGTAGACCAGTTGGGGAATAACCCTGGATCCACTGTTTTATTTCAGGCGGCACAAATGAGAATCTAGCAAACCACCAATCTTTTATGAGGTAATTCCTTTACAACTAGAATATCTGTAATATATTTTTGCAGTATCTTGTTTTATGAGTGAATATTATAATAATTTTATTGTATTGCGAGCATTTGTTCAGTGAAAGACTTTTTTCCGTGTCTTTTTTTAATTAATTGAGTAAACTGATATAAATGCAGCACAGATCTATTTTCTGAAAAACTCTTTACCTCAGATCAATTAAGTACTGTAAAATCCTTAACATTCAAGGGGGTCTAATTTTTGTGAATTTCCAGGCAGCAAAAATTCATGAAATCAGACCCCAAAGAACTGATAACAAACCAGTTAATTTTATTTGAAGATTTGAAATCCAAGATACATGACTGTATAGCCTGTTTTGACCCATAACACAATATTAACCCGCTATATTTCTATAATGGACTAGTCCATCTTTCAATTTGGACAGTACCACTTATTACTCAAAGGGGTTTTTACTGAAAATTTACTGACTGAATAGCGAACAGTGCAGACCATGATCAGACTGCACGGATGTGCAGGCTGATCTTGGTCTGCACTGGTCGCAAAGGCAGAACCATCTGCCGCCAGCAGGCTAAGGGTTAATGCCAACAAAATTAAATGATGTCACAATGATTCTAGACCTACATGCTGGTTCTTTATTTTCACTGATTTATAAAGCAGTTACTTTGCAGATACTGTCTTTATAAGGCTTATAAAACAGGCATGGATATGATCATATCATCTAAGGGAAAATCAATGCAATTCTATCAGCCAAGGTTTCAGAGCGAAAATGACACTTTATCATTCATTTATAAATTCAACATATGTTACGTTTATTAATTATCAAGAAAAAATCACAGTTTCCAATAAAAATATTTCAAAATTTGTTTATTTTTCTTATCTGTATTAGGCGTTACTGATTTATGATAATTCTCCACCCCTTACACTGCTCCACCCCTCAAGTATAGACCAAAAAACAAGATTGATGAATAATGTCTTAAAACCACAAAAGGGTCTTAAAGTTTGCAGGTAAGTGCTACTAAAATGGAATGAATGAAAAATCCTTAACATGCTTCCTGGATAATGTTAAACTAAGGCAACATGCTCAAGCTCAAAAACTTATTATTCAACAAGATCAAGCCTAATATTTTCTAAAAAAAAATTCTGCATTAAAAAACGGTTGCAACTTTTTACATTAACAAGTGGTTACAGCTAATTAGTTTCTATTTCATCGATTTTGAATGAATCACTTGTCATTTTAGAGATGTTCTAAGAATCTGCTCATATAGTATGGGGCAATGGCACATGGCAGTTTTTTCATTTTGGTTCAATGTTATTTTCAGCAGTAATTCAGATATTATAATGTGAACCTGAATTCTTGAGCCATTATCAACCTTCCTGAAGGTAACTTTCCCTCGTGAATCAGATCTGTACAGCAAAATGACACTTAATTGGCTGTTTTAAGCCAGTCCTGGAGAACATAATGTTTTGTCCAGGATTCAAACCTACAACACCCGGATTAAAATTATCTGGGATTCAGAACTATGACCTATGGAATGGAAGTTATGTACCTTACCAATAGAGATCAATCAGAATAAAATTACATGAGACAGGTGGTCATGCATTCCACAGAGAGATTTAAATCAAACTCCCAACATATCTTTTTTTTAACACCAGGCTTTTGTGTACTAGATTAACTGATTTTTATCTCTACCATCATACGACAAATTTTGTAACACACGTAAATGTAATGGTATTAGTTACATAAAATGATGAACTTACGACTCTGCCTCTGCTACAGTGACATGTCTGTCCTTCTCCAAATCTATTTTGTTACCAGCTATACATAAACATATATCATTGCCTAACATCTTCCGTAACTCTTTCACCCAATTCTTCACCTAAAATATACAATAAAATATTGAAACTTTCCTAATCAACTATCTCTCGCTTGATCAATTTTCCATACAATCACAGCTGTCTTTAACTAAAGTGGCTACTTAAATCCTGGTAATGGATAAAACATTGTACCTTATTTATAAGACAACGTGCTTTTGAGCTCTTGCCGATGATGAATGGTGACGGAATTTTTCATTACTCTGTAAGTGTCTATATACATCCATTTTCAATTTCAAAGCAATTTCTTCATGATGAATTTATCTATTACAGCATACACTGTACAGATGACCCTGTTTTGTAAGATCGCATCTGCGAATCTCTGCACATTTTTTTCTTGGCTAGAACCACCAGTTTTATGCAAATTAAATATGGATAGCTTCCTCACA
Source organism: Mercenaria mercenaria (assembly GCF_021730395.1). Taxonomy (NCBI): domain Eukaryota; kingdom Metazoa; phylum Mollusca; class Bivalvia; order Venerida; family Veneridae; genus Mercenaria; species Mercenaria mercenaria. Next base: position 42,399,229 of record NC_069364.1, read on the forward strand.
TCCCAATTCTAAGTAACTCATGGCGTGATGCCACAAATACATGTAAGTTTGAAGTCAGTAATCTAAAGCACCAAGCCATGGAAGCCCAGACAACCCTGAATGACCCTCCGGTGCCTTCATGTAAACATCCCTTGATGCCTTTCATCTTTAAATGAGCCATGCCATGAGAAAACCAACATAGTGGGTGTGCGACCAGCATGGATCCAGACCAGCCTGCGCATCCGCGCAGTCTGGTCAGGCTCCATGCTGTTCGCTTTTATAATCTATTGGAATTGGAGAAACTGTTACAACAGCATGGAACCTGACCAGACTGCGCGGATGCGCAGGCTGGTCTGGATCCATGCTGGTCGCACACCCACTATGTTGGTTTTCTCATGGCCCGGCTCAAATGTATAAAACACCGGTATTCATTATTTCTGTCAAACAAAGGCCATGTGCAGGACTTAAATCAAATAGCATGCACTGCCTCTTATTAATGAGAATAATCAATATTATATTAAAACACTTAACTACCTTTTGGAAAGAGTCCTCATCTGTGATATCATAGACTAGAATTGCACCATTACTATCTCTGTAATAGATAGGTCCTAATGCATGGAACCTCTCCTGGCCTGCTGTGTCCTGCAACGAATTTACCAACAAAAAGTTAACTTTGGTTGCAGGATAAAAACTTACCAATATCTATACATTATTAGCTTTCTCTTCTTACCTGCTGTTTACTGCAAGGATGACTGCTATGAACAGGAGCACTGCCTTGCGGGTACAGATGCTCATCAGATTTTTTTGTCTCTATATAATAGAAATATTGTCCTACCCGTGTGTTTTTATGATATTTTCTAAGTCCAAAAGGGGTCATAATTCTTGCAAAAAGCAGGATAGAGTTATGTTTCTTGCTGTACAGAGTCAGCTTTTGATGGTGAACAAGAGTTGCAAGTTTTAAAGCAATAGCTTTGATAGATTAGGAGAAAAGCAGACTTAAACACATAACTTAACCAAGAAAGTGTTGTTAACTAAGAAATGACTAAATATACCAATAACACTTACCCAGATATTTAAAGTTACTCTTTTTCCACCAATGTTTAATTTCTTAGTAAGAAATGATGCCTGAAACGTAACATAAAAATAGAAATAATTCAAAATCATAACTTACGTTTTACAGAAAATTAAGTCAATTACTTCCTAAGACAATAGATGATACCCATCATAAAGCATAATATTAGGGACACAAACTGACCACTACCTAACTAAAACTTAAACAAAATACCATAAACAATATCTTTCTATATACATTTTTTTACAAATAATTAAATATTGAAAATAATTCAACACACATTTCTCAAAGTAAACAAGATCAATTGTTGTGTATTTTAAAAGTGGTTGATAGAGTTATTGCTCTTCTTTTTTTGTGTCTTTTGCCAGTTGACAAGAATAGAAGTATCAATATGAAATTTTTCAAAGTAATTAACTTTACAGTGGAAGTACTAACTCGAGATTTTTCATGAAAATGTATGTCTACGACCACTTACATTTAACATGCAGACACTGTAAAATTCCACAAAATAAGAGCCATAACTCCAGTGAAAATCATTAAACCAAAACATTCTAATAATATACACAACTAGGTTTGGCACTGATCACTCACGTGAAGTTTGGTTGAATTCCAACCACTGGTATAGGAGAAATAGCACAGACATTATAGAACTTAACCAATCAAGGGTCATAACTCTGCTGAATCATGAAAAACATGCTGATGATATGCACAGGGGTGTGGAAATCCCAATATTTTTCACTTTGTCCATGGACAAGTGAGACATAAAAATCCACTTGCCCGCAGTCAAAATTCACTTGTCCAGATTTTCAACATTAAAATGTGCATTAACCCTTACCCTGCTATATTTCTATAATGGACTGGTCCATCTTTCAATTTGGACAGTATCACTTATTACTCAAAGGGGCTTTCACTAAAAATTTACTGACTGAATAGCGAACAGTGCAGACCATGATCAGTCTGCACGGATGTGCAGGCTGATCTTGGTCTGCACTGGTCGCAAAGGCAGAATCATCTGCCGCCAGCAGGCTAAGGGTTAAACTGCCAATAACTCTTTATTTCAGGCAAGTGTTTTTATGATCTACAGGTAGAAACAAAAGCAAACATAATACAGTGTAACTGTGACAAAAAAAGCAATCAACACTTTTGCCTGTATTCAAGGCTGAAGTCACATCTGTGAGGTTGGGGAAGCTTCAACAGATTCAGTATAACAGAAATGCCATGCTGAAACACTGCTTGTGCGAAGTCAGCTGAATTAATAAAATCAAGAGTCTTGAAATGATCCGACTCATTTTGAATTGTACTCGCCATCTCTCTGTGCTTTTGATGACTATTGATTCCCGTTTTTGTCAGCGTCCAAAGTTTAACAACGAATCTGTCCAAAAGTTTGGGAGAACTGTTTACGTTTCAATTTCTATTCTTGGAATTACTGTGTGCAAAATCACAAGAGACTGAGACCAAAAGCCAATCAGAATGCAGAAAAAGATGCCAAATTTAGACGCAAGTATATGGTTTTTCCAAAACTGTAGCAATTGAGAGGCCCTTGGTGTGTAAAACATGGATTTTGTAGATAACTCTATAATCTTCAAGCAACAGCATAACTCAAGCTTTTTGCTCAATTTATACCTGTAAATGTATGCTTGTCCTTGGACAAACAGAATGAAAAAATGCCAGCAAAACGTCCAAAGTCGGACATAGGAATTCCATACCCCTGATGCATAACTGCACTCTTGACTCAAGGTTTAGTGAAATTCGGCCCTATGGTATTTGGCATAAAGTATAAACTCTGTAAAATACAACAAACCGCTGAAAAGTTAGCCAACAGCTATTCATAGCTAATGTTGTAATGTTTACACCTGACTATAAATAAATATTTGTATTTTGTATATTTGCAGTTTGACACTTCTGTTTTAAGTTAGTAATATATTTGCACAGATAAATCTTTAACCAAATTTGTTAAAAAATAAGGGTCTGGAAAATATGTGACAGCGGAAAAAAATATAAGCAAAGCTAGTATTGTAGCGGGGTAGAGTACAAGGGTGCACTTATACTTCCTTGCTATTGAGCTAGCTTTTATAGCAACGTGGTAGTGTCCGCCTTAGGTGTGAGAAGTCCCAGGTTAGATTCCCGGTTAAGCCTGAATTATTTTCAGCCTAACATTAGTGTTACATTTGTAGTAGGGTAAAGTATAAGGCTGCACTGTACAAGCTGTTTTGTGGGCAATTTCTGCCTAGGTTTTGCTAATGGTAGTCATGGTTCTTAGCTAGTTTGTGGCATATTGGCAGCAACCAGTTCGCAGAATGATCACAGCAAGTAGTTCTATCTTCATATGCTATTTAACTCCCCTTTGGGTATTATTAGCAGGATGATCGCAGTAACATTTTCATGAAAAGATCAATGCAGCTACTTGTTCGTGGCAAATTTTATTTGCACGTGAAAAGTGAACAGTGAACACCAAACGAACATCCTGTGATCATTGTATCTATTTTATAAAAAGTGTTCAAGGCATTTTCGCCTGATATTCGCATCATGATCGCAACAAGTGTTCTCAGCAAACTATATATTTCCGTGGCATAAGGCAGGCTGGTAACATTGCCCGATCGGGCTTACGACATAAAAAGTGATATTTCTTGAAAAATAATAAAGATATTTCTTTCAAACTTGGTTCATCTATTTAGCATAACATATGATGCTTAGCAAGATAGAAGTAACTTTGTTGCCTTCAGTTTTGTTAGAATTACTTCCCTTTTTCAGATTTTTATGATGCATAATTTTTGAAGTCCAAAATAGTTATGTTTTTAATGCAATGTTTAAAACAGAAAAGGTTCAATGGCTTTCTATTGCTCCAAACTTGTGCGCCAATACCCTTATTCTATATATTTAGGATTAATACTTCGTTTCTAGTGCAGATGTATGAGCATTTTTTTTAAACTAACATTTCTCTATGATGTTGTAAGTGAAAGCAGAGTAAAATGTAAAAATTCATGTACTAGCGCAATAATTTAGAGTATTAGAAAGCCATTGAACCCTTTTTTTGTTTTAAACTTAGCATTAGAACATATTTTTTGGACTTCAAAGTTTATGCGTCATAAAAATCTAAAAAGGTGAAATAATTCTACCAAAACTGAAGGCAACCAAGTTATTTTTATTCTAGTTTGTATAACTTGTTATGCTTAATAAATGGACCAAGTTTGAAAAAAATAGCATCATTAGTTTTCATGAAATATTACTTTTTATGCCTTAAGCCCTATCGGGCAATGTTACCAGCTTGATAAGGGACTGATAGTCCATTAAAAATCATGTTCAAGGTAAACCGATTAATTAACACAAACATCCCAAGGAAATGACCAGAGTCCTTCCAAAAATCAAAAATCTGCCAAGCTTGTCAATCTTACCTGCAGTGTTGTTAAATGTTTTTCATTGAATTTATTTTCAACATATCTCAACACACATGATGTTTTCCCAACACAACCTTCTCCCAACAAAACGCATTTGAAATTAAAGTTTCTACCGCCACCAACTGCCATTTTTGAACTGTCAATCAATTACGACTTAGTACAAAGGAATCCCCGTGTTTCTGCTATAATTTAGGATATCATTTCTCTAGTTCTGATGTAAATTTCACTTCCTTGTCAAATTCAAAACATTTACACCTCTTTCTGAATGAAACATGGCGAATATGACGTCATCTGTCACGAGAAAGAAGCTTATGTGGCTGACGAAATTCAAGTTAGTGGCTGATTTTGTGAATATTGCAGATGCATAACAGGAGTAAAATAATGAATTTTAATTTTAATTATTTCTGGATTCCATAGACACTGCACACATCGTTTTACAGCTGTTTTACTTCAAGTTCTTTTTAAAAAATTTTACTAGGTATATAAGCGGCATCTGTCATGAACCAAAATAAACATCATTTGTGATGATGGCAAGTGAAATAAAGGTGTATATTTGCTTTTGACAGTGTATTTACGGTGATTTTAATATAGAAGATTAATTAAGATACTAATTCATATTTCTGAATGATTTTTTTTCAAAGATCATTATTTTTAAAGCCATTTTCAAAGTTGTTGAAATTGCATGGAATTTTTACACTGTCAGTTTTTTCAGTTTCACAATGTGGATCAGCTAGGCCAATTTATATATATTGAAGAGTAGTGCCACTGAGCTTTCAGGTTAATTGCATTATTAAACATCAGTAAACACATAGAATTTTAGCAATGAAGGCTCTGAGTGACTCGTGAACATGACAACTGGTCACAATACATTTGTACAGCAGCTTACCCAATACTCTCAGGTGATTTATGACTCACCTGAGTCATGTATATTTGGCACAGATTATAAATCCTTTCAAAATACTCCGATTTGTTTGATTTAACTTTAGTTTTGTTTCAAGTGTGAAAGAGTTAGTGTAGTGATATATACAATATTATTAATATTACATTAAATTAGATCTACTAGCAATCATTTAAAAGTTGTCAATAAAATTTGCTGTGAATAGATTTATTAAGTTTTCAGAGTGTGAAAATATTATCTTGTATATTTGGGTAAATTATATGTTAAAAATGCCAAAAGCTCTTAAACTTCATTTGAAAACTCATGGAAATGCTGTTGGTAAAAGGGTATTGAATTTAAGGAGGTAGGTTACCTTCATATTTGTATGTGCGCATGTCCAACCGGAAGCTAACGTGACGATTTACGACGACGTTTACGACAAATTAAATGTGTTTGTATATTCATTCTCCTGAAAACAAATCATGAACCTGCCTCCGATCTGTTACTTTATGGTTTAATAATGCAGAAATAATGAATCAATCGCCGCAGAAACGCTTCAAAACAATGTTGCCTTAAAATGACGTCATTGACGTCATGACGTTACGTGTCAGTTACCGCGCAAAATTAATAGCTTTTATCTTGAAAGTACGTATTTCTGTGCATTTTCTTTATTTTAACTATCTTCAAATAACAAATATTTGCTGAAATATTTGTTATGAATCTTTTGCTCTGAATAATCATCAATATTTTGCTTCTTTTATGTAATTATATTGAAACGTTATGCGGATTGTAAGAAAATGGATGATGGTAACCAATGTTATTTGGAATATAGTTGGATGAAAGGTTACTTGTAACGGCCATTTTCAAATAAAAAATCTAGCAGTTTGATTTGTATTACCTATTTTTCAGGTTCCATTGATAATTTGTTACTTATATACTAAAAATAAGATCTAAAACTGTTCAATTTTTAGTAGAAAAATGTGATTCCTTAAATTTAATTGATGTTACCATGGAAACGAAGCCCGTGACCTATGTATCTAAATGTAAAATTCAAAAGCGTTGACACTGGTCTATTTAAGAAACACAACTTCGGCTTTTTATTTTCATTTCAACAATATCCATAAGAATAATATCAGCATGCTGAACGATTTTTCCATGAAAAATGCCAGGCGAGGGTACTGCCGTATGTATTCTAAGCTGTAAAATTTGTTTGAATAAATGCAAATAACAAGAAAATATAACTTACGTTAGAAATAATATGTTTTAAAGCTACAGTAACTAGAAAGATAATCTTATTCAATATTTTTTTATAAGAAATTACGACAAAAAGTAAGATATAAGCTATTTTAAACATCTATGTTGCCATGGTTACTGTAAACTTTAAGAAAACTAGGGTACCATGTAAAGTGCATGGTATTTTGCTTCTAATATTTCCCAAATATTCCATGTTAGTCATTAATAGAATGCCACTTAGGCCGTCGAAAACCCCTATTTTTATACATAGTTGTTTAAAAATGAGAGAAAATGCGTTACCATGGAAACACGAGCCCCGCGACATATGCATTTAAAGCTTATATTAGAAAGCTAACGTGCATACTAGGAAAATTAATATTTATGCAGACTTCTACGAATATCAATGAAACTAAAATACGCTGAAAAGTGTTAAATATCCGTATTTTCCTTCTTCTTTTAATATGAAATATCTTTAGAGGGTCATGTTCTTCAAACCTAGATAAAAATTGAACTTGAAGGGACAGAGACAAACGAAATTGAGATTGTAGCAGTTAAAACATCATATTACACGAAATACAAAAACATGTTGCGGTTAAACTAACTTGAATTTACCCTTGTAACAAGGTAACCTACCTCCTTAAGGAAAAGATTGTATAACCATTCTGATGGTTCAAGGGTCTACAGGTCCAGCCCTTCTCACAGTTTGGATGGAGTGGTAACAATTTCATTTAGTTTACCATTTGAACATTTTTATGTTATAAATATATGTTGTGACAAGATGACATGATTTTGAAACTGTTTTTACAATTTCTTGAAAGCTTATTTTTAGTAATATTACACAGATTACATATTATGTATTTACAACAATTTATAAGCTCAAAATTGATATTTTCCATTTTTTTTTCTTACTTCATGAAGTATATCTCAGAACTAATGATACAAAGGACAAAAAAATCTTTAAGAATAGAATGTTTATGTCCAATACTGAAATCTTGTTATTTTTAGAATGAATTAAGCTCTTAAAATCTATTATTCAGTAACTTCTGTTATCACATTTTTAGGTAACATTCATGGCATTTTTAGAAAGCAGTTGTTTGCTCAATGTTTAATTAGTCAGGTTTTCAGAAAAAAAATCTGTCTATTAAAATGGAGTATGTTTTTCTGGTGAGCAGCACTGGGTGGGTAGGTGACATCAAACTAATCATTTCCCCTCAAAACCCTATAATTAGTTTGGATTTATCTGTTGTCACTAAACTTGATATGTAGGTTACTAAGCTTTTATTAAGACAAAGTGGGTTTTTTATTTATGAGTCACTTGGGTCAAGGTCACTCACTGTTACCAAAATCAGAAGACTGGGTTTGTTCAATACATTTGGAAACAAATGAAATATAGTGATGAAAGTTTATGTGCTAATGGTGCCAGTTAGGATTGCATTTGTGGCCCGCAGGGCAAGGTACATGTTACAATTCCATTACTGAAAAATAGAAAAACGGTTTTGACTCTGTATCTTTAGCTTTGGTGTACCTATTGTCACCAAACTTGGTGTACATACATTTTATGAAGACAAAAGATTGGCTCGTAATTGGGTTCACTCACATCAAGGTCACTGTTAGAAATTAAGTTAGAAAATAGTTTTCACTCAGTGTTTTTAGCTCAACTATTCGAAGAATAGTCTAGCTATTCTACTCACCCTGGCGTTGGCGTCGGTGTCGGCGTTGGCGTTGGCGTCACACCTTGGTTAAGTTTTTGCATTCAAGTACATACAGCCATCAATTAAAGGCATATAGCTTTGAAACTTATTTTTTCTTTTTCTAGGTCAATTACCAACCTCTCTGGGTCAAGTCCCATAACTCTGACATGTATTTTGAGCAAATTATGCCCCCTTTTAGACTTAGAAAATTTTGGTTAAAGTTTTACATGCAAGTTATTATCTCCAAAACTGATGCAGATATTGATTTGAAACTTCACATATATCTTCGGGGTTATAAAACTAGTTGATAGCAGCAAGTCCCATATTAACTGATATGCATTTTGGTCAAATTATTCCCCCTTTTGAACTTAAAACTCTTTTGATATTTAACCTTTTTGGGTAATATTTTCCTGCTTCTGGGACAATATTTCGAATAGTCCTGCTTGGCTGTCTTACGGACAGCTCTTGTTAGTATTGGTAGACCTAACTTGGTGTGTTGAGACAAAGGCTGGGATTATCTTTTGGTCATCAATAAAAAACTCATCATAGTTTAACTATAACTGTTATGCACAGTAACTTCAATTAGGAATAAGCTATAGAGGAGAAACTCGGTATATATGTAGCTTACATGGAGGTGACTGCTGGGATTGCATTTGGAATTACTTTGTTAGTTGTGAGTTATTCATTTTACTGCTTTCATGCAGTTTTTGACCATACTTTTAGATTTCATATCAAAGTGTCAGATATTTCATGGTATTGCTATGTTTCTTGTTTAATATAAAACTTCTGTTTTACTTTAGACTCTGTATGAGAAGGATGGTGTTTACATACACATCAATGTAAATACACACACATCAGATAGAGATGCCCATCTACCAGGAAGAATTTACCTTCTTCAAAAGGTAGATACATTATACAGACTTCCACTAAACAACTTGGTAGTTACAGATGACTGGGTATCAGAATGTACAATGTACTGTGATGCAAAGGTTTCCTGGTCTGTCTTTGTACTTTTATCCCTTTGAAATAATTTCTTTAATGTACACAGTACTGACTGTGAAAATTTGCCATACTTGTAAAAGAAGAAGAAGAATGTAAATACCCAGAAGCTCTGTTGGTAGAGCATGGGAATAGTATGAAGAGACCTTTGATTCAAGTCCAGTTCTGGTAACGCATGTTCTCATCTGCCATTTGATATTGGGTAGTACTAAGTCCTATTGACGCTAACTTAATGAACAAATAAACTGTTGGTTAGTGCTCATGTATGTTAACTTTTTATATTTGTAGTGATAGATTGAATATCCTTGCCTACCTAGCGGGGAAATTATACATATATGTCTGATCACATGCTAGGGACAGATATTCCTGTCTTTCCCTAGCGAAAAACAGTGCAATTTTAGTGATGTCACTGTAGTTCTACTCAGATAGTGACATCATTAAACTATACATTATGTCAGGAAATACTCAGATTCATTTTTCATTGCAATCTGTTTTTGAACATGATGGACAAGAAAAAATGGTTTTATATGCTGTCAAAGAATAACAGCTGTTTTTTTCCAACTTTATCTTGAACAGACAGGCATGAGATCCTTATACTGTAGTCAGTTTTTATCATTGAATAACATTATTTTAAGTCAAAATATCTGTTTTCACTTCATGCATACAGGAAGAAGGAACATTTATTGAATGGAAGGCAGAAGAAGTAATGTCTCTCGACAACCACTCCGAGCAGGACTGGGCAATGATCAGTTCAGTGGGTTATCAGCCAGATAGAGGATCAGACACAGGTAAAACAGTCAGTTCTAACGCAACCCAATTTGAGTCGCATTTGCGGCCAGCATGGATTCAGACCAGCCTGCGCATCCGCGCAGTCTAGTCAGGATCAATGCTGTTTGCTAAAGATTTCTCAAATTCCAATAGGCTTTGAAAGCAAACGGCATGGATCCTGACCAGACTGCGCAGATGCGCAGGCTGGTCTAGATCCATGCTGCTCACAAATGCAATATGTTGCTTTTCACATGGTGCAACCCAATTTGTTTCCCTACTAAACAAAGAAGACTGAAATTGTGTGTTATTACGCAACACATGCAGTGTTTGTATGTCCCATTGATTACATCATAGTGTCAAACATTGTAGAGGCACACTGGAAAAGAATACCCGTAAAAAAAACAAAAAACAGACAGTGAAGATGTAGCTGATAATCCGTGATAACATGGTAGAATCAAAACAATATATTTCAGTGATTTCTCTTGAATAAAAACACAGTCTGTCATTCAGGTGCGTATAATATCACTTAAGAGCCAGGGTCACACTTACCTTATTGCTTTTAACCTTTATATGAGGATTACCTGTAGTCAGTAGATGACATCTGCGTCAGTACGGTAGGTGACATCTGCTAGGTCATTAGGTCAAAGGTCAAAGTCACAGCTTACAAAATCACATAGCCAATAGCCTATGATAAACCATCATGACGGCATAAAACTTTTTAAGTTTTATAAAGAGCTTTAAAATTTGTTCAGTTCTGAGTATGTATGTCATCATGTAATCTAATGCTTTGTTACAAATAATACCAAAATGATCCTTTGCAGATGCAGTTGATATTCTTTTGTTATGAGAAATTTGATATACTAGGCAAACAAAACAAACAAAAAGACAGTGTTTTAAGGTCTCTCGCATTGCATTATTCTCTTTCATTTTCTTGTCCTTAACACAGATTTTGTTTAAAAGTTTAGGCTAAAAACAGTTTATGTTTCGGTTTGCAGAGATCTAGATTATTCAGATTTTTGCCCTATTTAAGGTTCATGTTAAGTGATTTATCAATTCTCCTTGGATGAAATTTTCATTCTAGACATATATATTTTATAGATGGGTGTAAAGTCAGATGAGGTTTAAACCAAACTAAAGCTGAATTCGATCTACCCCCGGTACCTATTTTTCCATTGATTCTTCTTTAATATAAGACAGAACCATTCATATTATACATCTTTCTAAGTAAAACTTTAGGGTTATAATAGAAACTTTTTCCAAAATAACTTGATTATTTTCGAATTTTTTGTCAGAATCTTATAGGCATATCTTTGTCAGAATTCTTGGATGACTGCCTGTAGTCAGTAAATGACCCCTATTGTTTATTTGTTTTGTTTTTTGGTAGGAGGGAGGGTGGGGGTGGGTGTCAGTAGGTTGAAAAGGAAGGTTTGATTGACCTTTATACCAAAAACTGTTTCATATAAATAACAGGAGATGGCTAGGGGGATACAGTTGTCAGACTTCATAGGATAGTTGATTTAGATTGCTAGATGGCCCCCTGTTGTTTTGAGAATCAGTCTTCAAATGTCAGGGTCACAGCAACTTTGAGACAGAAAACCGTAAGAATGCTTTGGACTAAGTAGCATAATTATCTGTGGTCTGTAGATGACCCATATTATTTTGAGAGTGAGTAGATCAGAGGTCAAGGTTATAGTGACCTTAACATTGAAAATGGTTTCATTACCCGGTATCAATACTTCAGAAAAGCTTAAGCCAATGACCATCAGACTCCATTAACATGTAAATTACACACCCAGTTACCATAGACGGAAAGTCATTGGGGGCATATGTGTTTTACAAACGTTGTATAAAAACCAATTTTATTTACAGTCACCAAGATATATAACATTGTAAGAGATGCTTGATGAACATTTGAATGGATCAAAGATCATTAACCTTAGTATTTCTGTTGATGTATTTCAGTTGCTGACCAGAAAGCAGAGAGGAAGCGATACAACGTCAGTTTTGATGTACTTGATCTGAAAAGTTTTAAAAGGAGTGCGCCGAGTCATGGCTGGGCATATATCATCTTTATACTAAAAGACGGAACCACCTACCCTGCTGTACACTTCCATAATGGAGGCAGTAAAGCTTTATTGAAGGAACTAGAGAAATTTATTCACATTAGGAGGTAAGTATTTAAGTTAAATTTTTCTCTTGTAGTGAATTTGTACGAAAAAAAATGAATAAAGTTATGTCCACTCATAATTTTGAGGGGTTATCTGTTTGTCTGGATACAGGATGCAGACATCCAGATATTTGACTGTTGTAGATATTTCTGTCTATTTTTCCTATTGTATATCCAGATTACTGGGCACCAGTCCTAAAAGAGCTATTAATTTTCAGGTATCTAAATTTAAAATGAAAACAGCCTGTTTGGAACTAGTTTTCCTAAACGGCTGCTTGAAATTCAGTATGAATGTCACTGTTAAGGCATGTTTCTTTGTATTCTTCTTGTTTTAAAATCAGCATAAGATGGTTAGCTCAATGTTATACCCGGATTTCGCCCGAAATACCAATTTTGCCTAATTTGCATTTGTGTCAGTCAAGCTAGTTGCGCATGCATTTGGTACACCTGCAGGACATGCCAAGTGAGCCTGATTGAAACATTATGGTGCATTTTGGTGTTCCGTACAAATGGTGGAGATAGCCCAGTATGGTGTGAAATGAGCCCATTTGATATAATCATGTACTGCATAAGATGAAATTAAGATTGTTTGTAATACTTCTATTCAAAACTTTTTTAGCTCGACTATTCGAAGAATAAGTAGAGCTATCCTACTCACCACGGCGTCGGCGTCGGCGTCACACCTTGGGTTAAGTTTTTCGTACCAGTCCACATTTTGACAAAGTCTTTTGAGATAAAGCTTTGAAACTTTCAACACTTGTTTTCCATCATCATGGCCAGTTATAGGCAAGAGCACATAACTCCATCAAGGATTTTGGCTGAATTATGGCCCCTTTTGACTTAGAAATCATGGTTAAGTTTTTCGTACCAGTTCATATTTTGACAAAGTTTTTTGAGATAAAGCTTTGAAACTTTCAACACTTGTTAACCATCACCATGTCCAGTTATAGGCAAGAGCACATAACTCCATCAAGGATTTTGGCTGAATTATGGCCCTTTTTGACTTAGAAATCTGGGTTAATATTTCGTACCAGTCCACATCTTGACAAAGTCTTTTGAGATAAAGCTTTGAAACTTTCAACACTTGTTAACCATCACCATGTCCAGTTATAGGCAAGAGCACATAACTCCATCAAGGAATTTGACTGAATTATGGCCCCTTTTGACTTAGAAATCTTGGTTAAGTTTTTCGTACCAGTTCATATTTTGACAAAGTCTTTTGAGATAAAGCTTTGAAACTGTCAACACTTGGTTACCATCACCATGTCCAGTTATAGGCAAGAGTACATAACTCCCTCAAGGATTTTGGCTGAATTATGGCCCTTTTTGACTTAGAAATCTGGGTTAATATTTCGTACCAGTTCATATTTTGACAAAGTCTTTTGAGATAAAGCTTTGAAACTTTCAACATCTGTTTACCATCACCATGTCTAGTTATAGGCAAGAGTACATAACTCCATCAAGGATTTTGGCTGAATTATGGCCCTTTTTGACTGAGAAATCTTGGTTAAGTTTTTCGTACCAGTTCATATTTTTTGTAAAGTGTTTGACACATGGCTTTGAAACTTTTATCACTTGTTAAGTATAATAGTCTCTATCTGTAGGAAAGAGAACATAACTCTGTCATCTATTTTGGCTGAATTATGGCCCATTTTGGACTTTGAAATTGGTTCTGCTTCCATACAAGTCCATGTTTTGTCAAAACTATTTGACATATGGCTTTTAAACTTTGAACACTTGTTTATCATTATGATTTTCATCTGTAGGCAAGAGTACATAACTATTTTGACTGAATTATGGCCCTTTTTGGACTTTGAAATTGGCTCATATATTGCCATTTAGTGCAAGACTTATCGAAATCAAAGTAATACAGGACCATTGTTTGTCTAATCTATTTATTTCTTTTGTCTGAATATCCGTGGAAATATTTTGACACCATTCTTCAATCAATACTTCAAATAGTCGAGCGCGCTGTCATCAGACAGCTCTTGTTCAGTTACCTATTTCATATGCCTGTATTTCAGATCGCCACAAGACAGCCGATTGTTCATCATACAGGATCATGACCCCGAGGCTCTGTCAATGTCATTTGATGAACTTAACCTCTTCCAAGATTCACAAGGCGACCTAGTTACAGTAAGTGTGTCTAATCTTGGATCATGATCAGCCTGCACATAAATGTTTTATATTCATTTATGGGTAATTTTTTATGGATTTCATGGTGCGTCAATCCACGACATTTAATCCCAATGAATAAATAATGTTCCCATTCATGTAACCAACAAACATTGAAATCCACAATTTCAAATTATCATGAAATAGCTGTTTTGGCCAAAATCACATGATTTCATAAAAACGAAATATTAAACAATTTCACAGTATTGACTTTGATTTTAACCTTTAGTCTGATAAATTTCTTAACCTTTACAGAAGAAAAAGGCCTGCTGTGTACTCTTGCTGTGTACATACAGCGTATATGATGCGTACATGATGTGTACTGAAATCAAGGGCTTTAAATAGTACGCAGGATATACACCGCACATACACCGATAGTACGTTTGTAGTACACTTTTGACATGCAAATGAGCTCTGCCACGTACTACTTGCTGCGTACATGCTGTGGACTACATAGTACACATGATGTACGCTGGAGGAATTTAGTATGCGGGAAATAGTACGCAGCATGTACGCGGCACATACACTTTTCACATGCAAATGAGCCTGCGGTGTACTACCCCTGCGGCGTACATGCTGTGTACTCCTGGCCCGAGTCCTGCGGCGTACATGTTGTGTACTCCTGCTGCATACATGCTGTGTACTCTTGTGGCAAAACTGCTGTGATAATGTAAATTCCTTACCCCACCAACTTTTGTATGCAAATGCTGATCATTTGGACAGAAAAAAACAGAAAAAAGATAAGTGACATGCATCAATAAGTATTTGCCCTTACCAAAATAATGTTGATTGATGTTACCAAATAAATTAGTATGCTTTTCTTCATCCACTTTTCAATGAAATAAATCAATTTTTGTAGCATGTAATTTGGTAAACATTTGAAGAAAATGGCATAACTGCATCAAGGGGAAACAACTTTAATGCAACTAAATATAAGTGTTATGATTTATTATAGACGATGTGTGCGTAGTATATATTTATTTTGATTAAAGTCCATCTGAGAACAATCTAGGACTGGAATTATATAAGCATTAATACACTTTTACGTCCGTAAAAAGTAGCGCACCAACAAATTTTGGATTGATTTTTTCCAATGGGGCGAGCGCAGCTATTCTATGCTATTAAGATAAAAGTTACTTGGAAATCAAGTTCTTGCTTCCAAAAAAAAAAAAAAATGTACAAATCCTTCCTGCATGAAGTGTACTTCAGACTTTTACCTAAAAAAATTCAAAGTATAAACACCAAAAGAAAATGAACAAGTCCCTCCCGCGTATATGAAGTTTACTTCAGACTTTAACTTATAAAAAAAAACTAAGTATAAATGCCAAAAGAAATTGTACAAGTCTTTCCCGCGTATATGAAGTGTACTGCACAAATTTCAAAGTATCTGCGGTGTACATGCAGTGTACTATTTTCTTGTACAAGTACCTCCTGCGTACATGCAGTGTACTTCTTAAATTTTCAGAGTCTGTGCTGCGTACCTGAAGTGTACTAGTGACCTCCTGCGTACATGCTGTGTACTCGTCGAAATAGTACGCGGCATGTACGCAGCATGCGGTGTATGTAAAATGTACTCCACTGGCGTACTACTGTGTTCGCGGCATATACACAGCAAATACGCAGCATGTACGCCACAGTGGCTTGCTTCTGTAAGGGAAATGGACTGGTCCATCATTCAATTTTGGCAATACCATTTATTTATAATTATTCAGAGGGGTGTTTATTGAAAATTTACTGACAAAATAGCGAACATGCAGACTAAGATCAGCCTGCACATCCATGCAGGCTGATCTTAGTCTGCCATGTTCGCTATTTTGTCAGTCGTGCAGGCTGATCTTGGTCTGCCATGTTCGCTATTTTGTCAGTCATGCAGGCTGATCTTAGTCTGCCATGTTCGCTGTTTTGTCAGTCATGCAGGCTGATCTTGGTCTGCCATGTTCGCTATTTTGTCAGTAAATTTTCAATGAACACCCCTGCACAGATGTGCAGGCTATCTTGGTCAGCACTGATTGCAAAGCCAGAATCACTTGCTGCCAGCAGGCTAAAGGTTAATACTTTAAAGTCATTTTATGAGAGGCGTGGCTGATTTTACAAATATTACTCAAACTGAGAATAGGTTATTCTCAAAACTCTTACGAATCAAATGGTCTTAAAGGTTCTCTCCCACAGATGGGATGAAATTTTCAACATGTTTTTTTCCACCAAGTTTGGCAATAGGAATGTGTATAAAAATGATAAAGTGAGTGAAAATTTGTGTTAGATATGGGTGGTTTTCAAAATAATGAAGCAAAAGTGTGACATAGGGGTTGAAAATTCAAACTTATTTCTTAGGGTGGTCACCTATTTTTTATGATAGCAAATACTTCAAATTTGAAGGAAATAACTCTCAGAAAGTGTTGAGACATGCCAATAAGAAAATATTTCAGCCTTTAATTCGAAAGTTCAGTGATTTTCCCATAAGATGGGTGATAAATGTTGCAGTGTTTTATGACAAGGAAATATGTATAACAGTAATTTTTTCAACATAAATGATAAGTAATGGGTGTATGTGTATGGTTTGAAACTTATTTAATCATATGTTTGTGGACATTGGTTTTTAAAATCACCCTTTCTGCACAAATCTGACATGAAAATAAAACTTTACCTAGAAAAGTTGTTGCTGAATGCAAAATAACTAACATATAATTATAAAACCTATTTTTTTCTCTCACTTTGCATGTTTATAAACCACATGCCAAATTTCAAGAATGTCCAGTAATTCTAATTTCTAGAATTGTCAGCTCAAAATTGAGTTATTTTACAGATGCACAGGGGACACATACTGAAGATCAGTGTAATATTCATCCATTATTAGTTTTCTATTCATAAAAAGACTAATGGTAATCAACTTTAGACAAATACTATTAAAAAATAGTTTATTCCACATAATAACTACAAAATTGAAAAATTTCACTACAAACACATGAAAATTCAACAATGTAATGCTTTAAATGAAAAAATAAGTGACTTTATACATAACTAACACATTGAAATCATTTAGTTTACATGCAATGTTTATTCATAGTAGAAAAATGACAAAATGCCATGCATGATAAAATGGAATAGTAAAATTCATACATACTTTATAATGTCACTAAAAAGGGTGCACTGGGGACAAATTGTATCAAAATATTTATTCACAGAATATGTTCATGGTAAGTAAAATTCTTTTAACTACACAATATTTACTAGTGAACATTACATATTTAGGTAAACTTAAGAGCTTAAGAAGCAATAAAATTGATGTTTCCACTTTTAAACTTGAAAATTGGCAACTTCAGAAGAAAATGCAAACAATGAATTTTAAATTGTCCAGGGTTTCTTATATAATGCTAAATTATAAAGTAATGCCTAAATTTTGCATTCACACTGCTAAGAATATAGAACTGCCACCACAAATTACTGTAATGCTATGATAATTGATATATGTCAAAAAAGGGTGCACAGGGGACATCACTTTTGGCTCTGTGAATGTTTAACAGTCAGTAATATGTGAAGTTGAACGCTGCTTTTGTATCTGTTGTAACTCCCTTTCAAGGAAAATAAAGTAAAATCCCATTTTATTTAAAGAATAAAAGAAATCTGACTCTTAACAACTGAAAAGGTGCACAGGGGACATTTTTAGGTGTATAGACATCCATCAAGTTTCTGAGAAAGTTGATTTATTAAAGAAAAAAATCATACTGTGTCTTCACAGCTGAAAGGATAAAGATCTTAGAAAAACATTAAGACTTTAGAAAAGTAATAGGGTTATGAAATTGTAGTGTTCAACATTTAAATTTAGTATTTTTTTCACTATTTTTTGTGAAGGGGGTTCCATCACAAGATGTGAAATATTGGTAACAATAAAATGTAGGTAATGAAAAGAAGTATTTTATTTAAATGTGCAGAGTTTAAGTTACACAAAAAAAGCCAAAGCTGTAACAATAAAGCATGGTTTTAAAAAGTAAGCCACAGTTGAAAACTATACTTCATGTAAAATGTCACACTTTTTTGGGTGCACAGGGGACAAAATTAGCTATATAATTTAAAATAACTTTAAAACTGTTTGAGTCATTAAGCTGAAATTGCACACATTTATTGACTACATTGAGTTGGATATAATTTGTCCCAATATACATTCTAAAACTAAACTGAATTAAAGTAAGGTGAGAGAAAAGAAAAAGCTTCATTATTTTGAAAACCACCCATATTGGTCAAAAAAGCAAGAAGAATTTTCATTTTCTCCATTATTTCAAAAGCGTTACTGTAACAACACGTTAATACTCTCATCAGCACAATATTTTTTCTTATGTCAGTATGTTAGTACCACTAGACACCTTCACGGTACCAACATTTTATCAATGTTTGAGAGAAAATAATTTTCGGCTTAGAGAGAGACTGATCTTCATGGATCACATGGCTATATGATTCCAGGAAATTAAATTGGAACAAACAGATAAAATTCCAATTAGTGCTATCTTTTGAAATCACCAAAATAATGTCACTACAAAGTAGCTATTTTAACTGGAAACCTTGAGAATGTATGTCAAGGAAACTATTGATATTGCAGTATCAGCCAGGTCTTCAGTGCAAGGAGTGCAGTTAAAGGGACTGGACTCTGATTTTTGCTAAAAATGATCTTGATTTTAAAATTGTTGTGTGATCATATTATGAACTTAGAGCATGAGTTTTCTTTTTCATTTTTTTAACTTATTTTAACAAATGCTTAATCAAGAAGAAAACCATGTCTGAGTTAGCCATTAAACCAAGGAGGAATTTATACTTACTGACTGATTATATCAGTCTTTATAAATAAGGCAGTTTGTATTCAGTACCCCATGATAAATATGGGAAAAATTAGCAAAACCAACTTATTTTCATTTACATATAATCTTTCAGCAAGTACCAGTAAGTTTTAGGGCTTTCTTAAGAAATATAGCCATATTATCTTTTCCTGATATTTTAAAAATTCGTTTTACACCTCTGTCAATCAGTCATAATTTGTGTCTTGAGCATAAGTTTATAACCATGCTTGAACCAGCTCTGTAGGTCAAAGGTCAAGGTCCCAGATTGAGCTAAAAGGTCAAAACTTGTCCATCAAATTTTGTGTCCAGAGCATAACGAAATATCCATGCAAGGTATTGACTTCAAACTTGACATGCAAGTTGGTGGTGATGAGAAGATATGCAAAACACATGAATCGGGTTTGTAGGTCAAAGGTCAAGGTCACAAATTGAGCTTAAAGGTCAAATCTCTCTGTCATATTTAGTGTCTGGAGCATAACTTTTTAACCATTCAAGGTATTGACTTCAGACTTGCTATGTGGGTAGATGGTGATGAGACGATGTACAGAGTGCACGAACCAGGGTGGTAGGTCAAAGGTCAAGGTCATGGTAAGGTCATATTCGTCCATCATATTTTATGACAAAAGAATTTCTTAAAAATATTAAAAATATTGACTTGAAACTTAGAATATAGGCAGGTGGTGATAAAACAATGTGCAGACTACAACAATCTACATTACAGTCCCCCATTAACTTCCCTCCCTCCCCCCCCCCCCCCCCCCCCCCAAAAAAAAAACTCATTTAGTTTCTTGCCCTTTAGTATCCTCTCACCACCACTGCATACACACACACACACACACACACTGCTCCCCATCAACCTGCATCCAAATTTCTTTAAAAGTTTGCTTTTTCTTTAAATTTTGCATCTGTCCTCCTCAGATATCCTACAGGCATATATTGCTCCGCTCGGCAAAGGTTTTGTTTCTTTGTTGTCATATGATCCTAAGGTCAGTCCCTTTTAAGCATATCAGTGTGTTGCAAGAGAGGGACAGTCTTCTAGCATGGCAGGAATTGAAGCTTAATTTTTTTTCAGTCATAAATATTATAGTTTGACAGTGTTTCAGTGTTTGTAATTGAAGAAATACAGTGCATAATTTTGTAAGTGTAAGCTTAATTTTCCTTGCAAAGGTTAATGAATATACATTGTATTGTGTATTCTTTACATAATGAGTGGTATTTTATAAGTTCCTGGCTTAACTACAAAGAGATTTGTGAATGCCTTTTGCTTAAACATTTCATCAGTAAATTTTATTGGAAAAATGTAATTGATTACAGAAATTCATCAAGGACCCATACACAACCACATTAGGGGGTTTCTCAAAGGTGACCAACTTTCTTAAAGATGTTTTGATGCAACCAGAGGTAGAGAACTTACCTCCATCTAAAGTGGAGGAAATCCTGAATGAAGATATACCGGGAATGGAAATAAACAACCAAGATGAACCAGGATATGAGCTAGTGTCAAAGGTAAAAGAAAGAGTTAATCATAACATTCCCTTTTGGTTTTTGGAAAAAGAATTGCCACTTTTTGCAGAAATACATGATGATTGTATTCATTTCAGAGCCCTGTACACGTATTTGTAATTGAAACGTTATGCTGTTATGTGATTATAATTATTGTCCAAATGAAAAAGTATAATGAAATACAGTTATGATAATATTATAATATTTAATATTTCTTTCAAGTACAATACATGACACACAAATGACTCAGAGAAATAATATAAAAACAAGTTGGGCAACAAGTTCTAATATATGCCTTCCTCTTATGAAATACATAAGGTAGATACACTTAAAGTTTTCAGAAATTCTGCTATCAAAATACAGTCAAACTGTATTCATTAGAACTCGACTGAACCAGCAAATTTTGTTCAAGTTAACAATATTTCAAGTCGTCAAACAAAATTCATTATAAATATAGAGATTTTGAGAGATTCGTTATATAGACATGATAGAGACTTGATGATGAGTTCGAGCCAAGGGTGGTGTTTGAATTATTTTAGCTCGAACGAACAAAGTTTGGCTGTAGAATTAACAGAATGTAGAAATTTGTGTAGTTACAATGTCATTGAAATGATATTCGTTGTACAGTAAACAAGCTGTTAATTAACACTTTGTGGTCTGTTTTTATCTGATAGACGAAGCTTCCTTCGAGACAAGAAGTAAAGAGGGGCTTACCATTGACCTCCCAGCAGTGGTCAAAACATATGGACAAGGAGGGAAGAATCATCAATGTGGAAGAAGTAAAAGACCAAATCTTTAGAGGGGTTAGTATTGATTTATCATTGAGAAGTTGTTGATATACATATACCATCTGACTTTGCTCATTCCACATCCCAGAATGTATACCTTGATGAAATCCATTTAATTCTGAGATAAATATTTGTTAAAAGTAGCAGTGTAAAGTGGTGAAGATTTTTTTTTTTAGACATATCTACAGTCAAACCTGTGTTAAGCTGTCGGCCAATGGAGCAACATAATCTGGTTGCTTAAGGCAGGCGGCTGCTTAAGACAAGTTAAAAGTACAATCAAACCTGTGTTAAGCAGTCGGCCAATGGAGCAACATAATCTGGCTGCTAAAGGCAGGTGGCTGCTTAAGACAAGTTAAAAGTACAATCAAACCTGTGTTAAGCAGTCGGCCAATGGAGCAACATAATCTGGCTGCTTAAGGCAGGTGACTACTTAAGACAAGTTAAAAGTACTATCAAACCTGTGTTAAGCAGCCAGCCAAGGGAGCAGCATAATCTGGCTGCTAAAGGCAGATGGCTACTTAAGACAAGTTAAAAGTACAATCAAACCTGTGTTAAGCAGCCAGCCAAGGGAGCAGCATAATCTGGCTGCTGAAGGCAGGTGGCTACTAAAGAGAGGTTGAAATTAGAACAGAAAGTCAATTTGGGAAGTAAGCAGACTGGCAGCTTAAGGCATGTGGCTGCTTAATAGAGATGACAGCTCAGGCAGGTTCAGCTGTAGAACAAATTGTCAGTCTGATAATACAGGTTATCTGTATTAATATTTTTCTAATATTTAACCCTTATCATGCTGGACATGATTGATTCTGCCTTTGCGACCAGTGCAGATCTTGATCAGCCTGCACATCTTTTTAACAGTTAATGGTATAGTTGAAATTGAAAGATGGACAAATTCATTATAAAAATTTAGCAGGGTAAGAGTTAAGTTTAAAGATGAAGTAGAATTCATCTTCCAAATGTGCTAGGTTATATAAAATACCTTTTCTTTCATGTTAAGTTTACATTGCATCTAATAGGTATTTTTGTCTTGCTGCTTAGTATGAACTAATTGTTATGTGTCATAATGATTGCCTAATTGGGCAAGAACTAATTGTCATTTGAGCTTAATGAATATTTTGGTAATTTTAATTACAATAGATTTTGAAGTGCTTCTGTTATTAGATATGATATTAATTTCAATTTTATGATTTATCTGTTCTTTAGGGTGTAGAATCTTCTTTGAGAATAGATGTTTGGAAATTTCTGCTTGGTGTATACGAGTGGGACTCAACTTATTCAAGTAGAACGAAAACTAGAAAAAGGAAATTGTAAGAATGCCAAAATCCTGTAATATATTTGTAATTTGAATTATAAATTTCTTTTTTGTGCCATATGAACTGAACAAGTGTTATGGTTAATCCAGCAGTGCACTAAGTGGACTCTTCAATATGAAGTGGCTACCACCTTACCCAATGGTCTAGTGGTAACACACTTAACTATCAATCCAGAGGTCTGGGGTTCGAATCCTGGTCCAGGCACTGGGAATTTTTTGGATGCTCTTGAGTTTTCTCCCACCTAACTAAGAGGCCAGTACTGGTTCTTTCCAGGAAAGCCAGCTTTGTATGTATCTGTGCTATACACCTGGAACATTAAAGAACCAGACAGTCTGTTCGTAAAGAGCTAGGCTAAGTTAGCCGGACAGGCCTGTATCTAAAAAGGATTTCTCTCTCTCTGTTCAAGGGGCTTTATTGCACTCTGTCCCTCAGGTCAGATCGCTCTGTGTCTGTATTAGTAGAGAATGAATTTGACTTTGTGCTATATGAAGCTGGTATAATATAAAATATTACCGAGGTAGGACCATGCACCTTCCTAACGCCAGCTGGATAGCTTCCTGATATGAAAACATTCTCTGTTCCATGAGCAAGTTACAAACAACAACTGTGATAGGCAATTTATATGAAGTTAACGAACATAACCACTCTGTCTCAATTGATGGAAGATGAATTTGTTTAAAATTAAAACGTATATGTTAATACAGCATTAATCAAATGATTTGATACAATGATATAACTTGTTTTTGATGTTACTATTTCAGAGACGATTACTTTCGTATGAAATTGCAATGGACAACCATAAGGTCAGATCAGGAAAAAAGATTTTCACTGTTTAAAGAAAGGAAATGTCTAATTGGTATGAATGCTTTATATATTATGTTTCTTACTACAGATTTTTGGTAATTTTCAAATCAGTTTTATTTTGTTATTTGATAGACAGCAGATTTTATTATATTATTAAGAATTTGCGCTAAAATGCTTCTTAATATTCACAAGGCTTTCAAATTTGCTTGTGCCGGTTGTGAATATTCGGGTAAAAACCTTGACATGCTTTGCATAAAATGAAATATGTTTAGTGCCTGCAGTGAAGTCCAAAAAACTGACTATACACTTGGTGGGATTTGTATTACAGAGAAAGATGTCACTAGAACAGATCGTACACATAAGTTTTTTGAAGGAGAGGGCAATCCAAACTTGCAAGTGCTGCATGATATCCTGATGACCTACTGCATGTACAACTTTGATCTAGGTGAGTGTTTGTCTTATAGAATAAGGAAATCCAAATATGCCATCAGAATTACCAGCACTGTGAAATTATTGTCACGTATATGTTACTTGTACATTGTTTAAAGGATATGTGCCGAGTGTGAATGACCTGTTGACACATACTACAATAGTTACATGTTTAAGGTTATTTGCAGGCATGAGTGACCTGTTGTCATATATACATTATTTACATGTTGTTAACATTATATACAGGTAAAAGTAATCACATACACATTTTTTCCATGTTGTTGACAGGTTATGTGCAGGGTATGAGTGACCTGTTATCGCCAATTCTAGTCGTGATGGAAAACGAGGTAGATGCTTTCTGGTGCTTTGCTGGATACATGGAAAGAGTGGTAAGATCCTGTTTTATTCTTTTTGTAAACTTTGTTAAATATATATTAAAGCAATCAGCAAGTTGTTTTTAGTATCTACATAAGAAAACTGTTTGCTTATTTAAATCATTCAGACACACTTATGAGAGAAAATCAGTACAGGTATGATATTATGGGGAGATGTTATATCCCAAGAAACAAAGGATATGGGGGCTATATCAGTGTCACACATCAAGACCACACAGAACACAAAAGCCATGTCACTAGGTTTAAGGCCAAGGTCACACTGAGGTCATAGATGTCCACTCCATATCTTTTAAACAGCTTGGAAGATTTTCATAAAACCATAAAACTAGCATCAAATATTTATATTATCTAGGCAGTATGCATAGGGCACAACCCAGGGCACTTAGTTCAAGGTCACGGTCGCACTTGGAGGTCAAAATTTAGATAGCTTGTCTTCATGCCTGCTCGATATTTTTTACGATTAAGATTTTCGTAAAACTAGCATCAAGTATTCACCCCATAAAGACAACATGCAGAGCTATCCAACCTAGATCACTAGATCCAAGGTCAAGGTCACAGTTGGAAATCAAAGATTAGATAGCTCAAATTTGTGTCTGCTCCAAACTTCTATAACAACTGAAACAATTTTCATAAAATTAGCATCAGTTGTTGATCTGTTTGTTCTTTGTTCACGGAATGATACAACCAGAAAGACCATGAAAATAAGTTCTTTTTGAATATTAACCTTTAGCCTGCTAAATTTCTAAAATGAATTGGTCTATCATTCAGTTTGGGCAATACCATGTATTATTTGAAGGAGTGTTCACTGGAAATTTAATGACTGAATAGTGAATAGTGCAGACCATGATCAGCCTGCAAGGCAGAATCACTTGCTGCCGGCAGGCTAAAGGTTAATTGATTTGACAGTAGTGTTACATTGATATGAATGAAGGCTAAAAGAAAACTGATATATACAAAAATGTTGGCCTATCACGTTTTAAACTTTTCTAACCTTGTTAAATGATATTTATCTGTTTCACAGTGTGACAACTTCCAGATGGACCAAGAAGGAATGAAGACACAACTAGCTCAAATACACAAACTGATGCAATATACTGATCCCGAGCTGTGCAATTATCTAGGTTTGCATACATTGATTATTTCTGTTTTGCTTTATTGAACTTTGTCTCATTGCCTCACGAAAAAGTGTGTTTTTCCACTCTATAATGTTGAAACGCTCCTTTTTACATGATAAAGATACACATTTCATGCCTTCCTAACATGGAAAGTATAGACTTGTCTGATCACGCGCTAGGGAAGGATATTACTGTCTTGCCCTAGGGAAAAAACACGTCTAAAATTCCAGTTTTAGATGGATTTATTGGTTGAAAGTAAAATTAAATCATTTCAAATTAAAAAAATTTCTAATTATTTCATTTTTAGCTTGACTATTCAAAGAATAGTCTAGCTATTCTACTCACCGTTGCATCG
Organism: Mercenaria mercenaria; assembly: GCF_021730395.1. Taxonomy (NCBI): domain Eukaryota; kingdom Metazoa; phylum Mollusca; class Bivalvia; order Venerida; family Veneridae; genus Mercenaria; species Mercenaria mercenaria. The sequence goes on from NC_069364.1 coordinate 42,425,110, forward strand.
GTGTCGGCGTCACACCTTGGATAAAGTTTTGCATGCAAGAACATATGGCTATCATTTTAAGGTATATAGCTTTGAAACTTATTTTTTCTTTTTCTAGATCAATTTTCAACCTCACTAGGTCTAGTCCCATAACTGTGACATGTAATTTGGCCAAATTATGCCCCCTTTTAGAAAATCCTGGTTAAAGTTTTACATTCAATTTACTATCTTCAAAACTAATACAGATACTGAATTGAAACTTAACATGTGTCTTCGGGGTTATAAAACTATTTGAAAGTATCAAGTCCCATAACTCTGACATGCATTTTGGCTAAATTATATCCGCTTTTGGACTTAGAAAATCCTGGTTAAAGTTTTGCATGCAAGTTACTATCTCCAAAACTAATGAAGATACTGGATTGAAACTTTACAGATATTTTAACATTTAGGGTAATATTCCTGCTTCTTGGACAGCAGTTTGAATAGTTGAGCATTGGCTGTCTTATGGACAGCTCTTGTTTCATATATACCAATAAGTTTAATTTTTTTTATTAAAGGGAGGTAATTCCATTTTTTAGCATTTTTCCAATTTTCAGCTTGTTTGATGTTACAAACGTGCATTTTATTTGTTTTTAATGATAGTTTATTCATCAGAAACAAGACTATTGTAAAGGTTTTATCATCCCTACTACTTATGCAAAAAATAACATTTTTTCTTTGTCGTTAATAAGAATAGCTAATATATAAACTAGCTGATATGTGTCATTAAATGTCTTGGCACTAACGCTTGCAAATTGGGGCCACACTCTGGGTATATCTTACTCTTACATGTAGCCCTTGGGAAGGTCTGAGAACAAAGTCATGCAACCCTCTAGCAGGGGGACCCCTTAACTCAGGGGTGTGGGTGACAGAGAAAGTTGCCCTTGTGTGCAGTGTTTGCAAGAGATGCCTTGGTTAGGGCTGATGCTGCTGCACATCAGGTTGAAAACACCCATGACTGGCTAAGTAAGCACAATATGCAAGGTGGCTGTATTAGCCATAACCCAATTCAGACTACTCTTGTGCCAAGTTCATTTTTATCTTTTCGAACTGTACTCGACTTTAGCATCAGTGTCCACGTCCGCGCCACCATAATTACCCACATCTTGGTTAAAGTTTTGATGCACTTTATCTCTATAATTACTTGTTGGATTTGCTTCAAACTTATAATAGTTATTCATCATCATAACCCAACTCACATGACACAAGGGTCATAAGTCTTGCACAATATTTCATGAATTATGCCCCCTTTTTTGCTCACTTGAGCCAAAGGCTCATGGTGAGCTTTTGTGACCGCTCAATGTCAGGCGTCCATCGTCAGTCGTCAGTCATGTGATGTATGCCGTGTGTCCATCAACATTTTCTAAAAAAATCTTCTTCTTAAAAACCACAGTGCAGAATTACAGAAAACTTCACAGGAATGATCCTTGGGGGGTCTCCTTTCAAAATTATTCGAATTAAATTCCATGAAGAACTCTGGTTGCCATGGCAACCAAAAGGAAAAACTTTAAAAATTGCCTTGTCCAAAACTGCAAGGCCTAGGCTTTTGATATTTGTTATATTTCATTGCATAGTGGTCCTCTACCAAAATTGTTCAAATTATGCCCCCGGGCTGAAAAGAGGCCCTGCCCTGGGGGTCACAAATTTAACACAGACTTATATAAGGAAAAAAATCTTCTTTTCTGAAAGTTTAAGTCCTAGGCCTTTGATATTTGGTGTGTAGCATTGCCTTGTGGATCTCTAACAAGATTGTTGGAATTAGGCCCCTTGGATGAAAAGAGGCCCCGCCCTGGGGGTCACTTGTTATTTGAGTTATATAGGAATAAATACTTCAAAAATTATCAGATCATATTTCCTAGACTGTTTAATTATCATTACCTGATGACCCCAAGTGATTAGGAGCCACTTGACTGTGACCTTGACCTACTGACCTACTTTATTGTTTTTTAAAATACAGCCTTGAAATTTAGATGACATGTACAGTTTTGCACACCAATCTTAAAACTGACTTTCAGTGACCATGAATTTGACCTACTGACCTACTGATATCTTGTTACTTATAATATCAGGTTAAAGTTTTGGTGCACTTTCACTCTATCTCAATTATTGATACAGACTAGAAATAGTTGTTCCACATCACCACCCAACTCATATGACACAAGGTCTATAACTCTTACACCAATTTTCATGAATTATCTCCCCCTTTTTTACTTAGAATTTTAGGTTAATTTTGATGCAGTTTCACTACATTTTTGTTATTACTGAATGAATTAAAATAATTAACCCACATCATCACCCACATCATTTGATACAAGTCCATAACTCTTGCACCAGTATTTTATGAATTATGCCCCATTTTACTTATAATTTATGTTAATTTTGTTGCACTTCCACTATACCCCTGTTATTACTGAATGAATTTGATTCAGATATAAAACAGTACAAGTGTTTCATGAATTATGTCCCCTTTTTGATTGGAATTTCAGGTAATGTTTTATGTTTTTCTTTTCACCATATCTCTGTTGCTATTAAATGGATTTCATTCAAATTTAAAATGGTTGTTCCACATCATCATTTACATCATATTACACTAGCTCCATAATTCTAGCACAAATATGTAATGAATTATGCTCCCTTGTTACTTTGAGTTTCAGGTACTGTATAACTCTTGAAGAAATATTCCATGAATTATGTCCCTGTTATATGATACACTTTACCTCTCTCTGTGGTATTACTAAATACATTTGACACAGTCTTAAACTGTTGAGTAATAGCGTAGTCACTAAACACTCCAGTGACAGCTCCAGCTGCCTCAGATTTGCTTGATTTCACTATCCAGCAGCAAAATAGTCGAGCTCACTGATTCATGAGATAGTTCTTGTTAAAACCAGCAAACCAGCAAATTTAGGTTCACAAAAATAGTTGCCTGGCCAAAACAGTGAAATTTTATGCCAGTATTTCATTATTTTTTCCTTGTTTTCAGAGAGTCATGATTCTGGTAACTTCTATTTCTGCTTCCGTTGGATACTGATTCACTTCAAGAGAGAATTTTCATTTTCTGATGCGCAGAGACTTTGGGAGGTATATATATTATCTTATTCATTTGGTTCATTGTAAAATCTGCTTTTGAGCATAAAACTGCTGTTTCTATTGTTTTCAAGGGGAGTGTTAACAAGACAGTAAAGGTATGATAACAAGGAGATCACACTTTTTTAGCAAACCTGAGCACATGCTCAAGGTGAGCTTTTAGGATGCTTTGATATCTGTCCACAATTCCTTTAAAGAACATCTACTTAATCTCTGAACAAATTTCAACCAAACTGCACAAGATTATCTGAGTTTTATAGTCTAGGAACTGGGTGGAACATTTCATTCTGATACTGATCTCCAAACTTAGTTTTAAGGTGAGGTTTTTTGCACAGTTCATTACCTCTCCTGAACACAATCAAAGTGATCCCACTGTTAATCTTGGTTTTGTTTTATTCCACTAAAAGGATCTTATAGATTTTAATATAAACTTGAAGCAAGGTTTTAATTTGTCATGTTTCAATTGTACAGTAAAACACGGCGAGAATAGTTGACTTAAGCGCTAGGGCTGACTGCATGTGGTACCCGGCTTTCCTTATATTCTCTAGGACTGTGACTCTAGCAATGCATGTGGTACCCGGCTTTCCTTATATTCTCTATGACTGGATTGCTTGAAAGACTGGATCACTCAAACATTCTGTTTATTTACTTGTGACTTCAAGCATCCAGTGTTTTAGTTTTACTGTAGTTGTAATAGATAACAGAGTGTGAAGTGTTTTATTTCTATTTATAGGTTATATGGACTGACAAACCATGTAAAAACTTCCACCTGATTATCTGCCTATCTATCCTGGACACAGAGAAAACCACGCTGATGGAGAACAAGTTTGGATTGACTGAAATTCTCAAGGTAATGTATGCTTGATTCATTGAAAAAGATGATAAATCATCAATGGACTGAACTTTTTGAACCTTACGTAACATTTTAAATGTTACGCTAGGTTCAAAACGTTAAGTCCACTGAGTTAGCTGAATAGGTTGAGCATAATATTTCTAATCATGAAATGAATGGGGATTTGACTTGTTTGTTGGGATTTAATTTTTAGCTCATCTGATTTTTTGAAAAAAAATGATGAGTTATTGTCATCACTTGAGCGGTTGTCGGCGTCGGCGTCGGCGTCGGCGTCTGCGTCGGCGTTGCCTGGTTAAGTTTTATGTTTAGGTCAGCTTTTCTCCTAAACTATCAAAGCTATTGCTTTGAAACTTGGAATACTTGTTCACCATCATAAGCTGACCCTGTATAGCAAGAAACATAACTCCATCTTGCTTTTTGCAAGATTTATGGCCCCTTTTGTACTTAGAAAATATCAGATTTCTTGGTTAAGTTTTATGTTTAGGTCAACTTTTCTCCTAAACTATCAAAGCTATTGCTTTGAAACTTGGAATACTTGTTCACCATCATAAGCAGACCCTGTACATCAAGAAACATAACTCCGTCTTGCTTTTTGCAAGATTTATTGCCCCTTTTGGACTTAGAAAATCAGTTTTCTTGGTTAAGTTTTATGTTTAGGTCAGCTTTTATCCTAAACTATCAAAGCTATTGCTTTAAAACTTGCAACACTTGTTCACCATCATAAGTTGACCCTGTATAGCAAGAAACATAACTCTGTCCTGCTTTTTGCAAGATTTATGGCCCCTTTTGGACTTAGAAAATATCAGATTTCTTGGTTAAGTTTTATGTTTAGGTCAAGTTTTTCTCTTAAACTATCAAAGCTATTGCTTTGAAACTTGCAACACTTGTTCACCATCATAAGCTGACCCTGTACAGCAAGCAACATAACTCCATCCTGCTTTTTGCAATAGTTATTGCCCCTTTTGGACTTAGAAAATCATTTTCTTGGTTGAGTATTATGTTTAAGTCAACTTATCTCATAAACTATCAAAGCTATTGCTTTAAAACTTGCAACAGTTTTTCACCATCATAAGTGGACACTGTACAACAAGAAACATAACTCTATCCTGCTTTTTGCAAGAATGATGGCCCTTTTTAGACTTAGAAAATCAAGGGTAGGACAATATTTCTATTACACAAAAAAAATCAGATGAGCGTCAGCACCCGCAAGGCGGTGCTCTTGTTATGGATTGACTCAAACACAAAATCCACAAAAATTATTTCCCCTCGAATATTAACCTTAACCCTGCTAAATTTATAAAATGGACTGGTCCATGTTTCAGTTTGGGCGGTACCACTAATTATTCAAAGGGGTGTTGACTGAAACTTTACTGACTGAATAGCGAAAAGTGCAGACCATGATCAGCCTGCACTGGGCGCAAAGGCAAAACCACAACCACTTGCTGCCAGCAGGCTAAAGGTTAATGATTTAACAGTAAGCTACAAGCTATTGTTGAAATAAACATTTGGTTATATATAATACACATCATTTTTCTCAGTCTCAAAATGAGTAAAATAAAAGAATATAGAAGAAAAGTGTTTCTAACACTGATTTTATTGGTTTTACTAGGTACGTAAAGGTTGCAGTAGCTTTTAAATTTCTAAGTTTGTGAATCTATCAGAAATCTGAAAGTTCCAAGACTTGTGTCCAAAATTATAAAATTGAGTTTATGGGCAAGTCTGAAAACTCATATAGGTCATTTGTTCATTTAATGGTCAGTCTGGATGCTGACCAGTGACAAGGTTTTGCATTATGAGACTGGTTTTATAATGTCAGTGAAAGGAAACCATGATATGCCGCTTGTGGAGGGGACATTGATTAATTGAGGCTATATTAGTAGTATCGGTACAGATTTTATACTGTTCCTTTCTCTTTCAGCATATTAATGATATGAGTATGGCGATTCACCTGGAGGAGACATTGAAGAAAGCAGAGGGTATCTTCCTGCAGCTGAAAAATGCCAAACACTTGCCAGACGGAGTGAAAGAAATCCTTGGCTTCCCAACAGCATCCTTGTCATCTTCCCCGGCTGGTTCGCGGGGAAGTTCGGGAACAAGTACGCCTGTCATTCCGCATACGCCAGCAAATACTCCGGTAAATGTTCCGGTTAATGTTCCGGTTAATGCAACATTAACGACTGTCAGTTATAGTAAAGAAAACAGTGCAAGACTTCAGTTACCAGAATTTTTAAGAGAAAATGGAAACAAATCAAATAGTGGCAATGCTTCACCGGATGATAGCAGTATTGAAATTTTGTCGGACAACTGCAATTCTGCAACGTCAAATTTCTACAACTGAGGGCCAAGTATTCAATTTGATATTGAACAGTGTAATCTTATCTGTCATTTTGGTTTGGCATGTCATAATTTACAGTGCGTTTAATTAGAGCTAAGCTGTGCTCACTTTCAAAGGCTACTGTGTACCATTACTGTTAAAGAAAGTGAGAATACTTTTACAATGCTGTATTGCTCAGTGAAACAGAAAATGCATAATGTCTTTAACCTGCTGAATTTCTAAAATGGACTAGTCTACCATTCAGTTTGGGCAGTACCACTTATTATATGAAGGGGTGTTAACTGAAAATTTCATGACTGAATAGCGAACAGTGCAGACCATAATCAGTCTGCACTGGCCGCAGAGGTAAAATCACTTGCCCCCAGCAGGCTAAAGGTTAAAGCCGATAAGTTAGGGTGGAGGGGGGCAATGTTGAGTTACTGATAATTCTTCTACTGTAAAATCAGACATATTTATGAGGAATTCTTGAAAACTGACAGCAATCCTTTGTATTGTGCCCTTAAGAGAGAAAGTTACAGGCAAAGAAGCAGAGGACATTTCAATACTAAACGTTTACAAAATTTTACATTAAAAATGATTCTGTGTGAGCCCCTAAAACTTGAATCACTGATACAGTTCTTGTTAGGCCAGGAAAAGGACTGCATTCAGGGTTACTCAAACAACCCTAAAAACGAGTCCCGGAAAAAAAAATTGATGTCAGAAGTGAATTTTAGGGATATTTTGGTAACATTTGTTAAAATTCATTTGTTAGGAGTTTGATTCTATATCATACGTTTTAATAGTATTTCTTAAGTCTGTCCCATTAACTTAGTATTTAGTTGTTCAAATTCATAATTGTTATCGGCTTATTCAAAAATGTTTGTTGGGAACTCTGCTTCCTGTTCTATAAATAGTAACAGGCTTTCCTGTTCTGTAAATAGTAACAGGAGCAGCCATGTTGATCATGGAGCCTTTATTTTGACACTCATCTGTGATGTAGCTTGTAAAATATAAATGTTAGATACGTGTGAGGATGTGTATAGATAAATGTAAAATTCCTTGAATGTAAATATATGTGTCTGCTTAAAAAAGATAAAAAATCTTGTAGAATAAATAAGTTATTTACTTAAGGCGTAAAAAAAAAATGTTTGTTTCCGGTATCCCGACCTACCCTAAATTTTTGGCCCAACCCTAAATATTTTTATGGCCTTGGAGAATATTTTTTTCAACTGCACTTTTTATGCTTTAAACATGGTCAGTGATGTTAGAAATCAACTTATTGATGCTCTAAAGGCATAACCTTTTTATTTGTATTCATTTTTTGACACAAAAATAATTTCCGAAAAGTCTCACTTAATAAAAAAAAAAAAATCCCCCACCCCAAAATTTTTTCGATCTACCTACCCAATTTTTTTTGAGCATGTTACCGGAAACAAAGAATTTTTTTTAGGCCTATTATAAATAGGTAAATTCTTTTTTTTTGCCGATATGCAAATTGTTAACACAATTGAAGCTTTTTCAGTAGACATGACTGTGTTTTATTGCACAAGATATGATTGTATATTAAATAAACTTCTATGAGGATTTTTTTATAGTCAGACACAGCTGATAAAACTTTATTTATAAACAGTGAGCTGAATAAACCTCTGGGTTAGACTTGTCCACAGCAATGATGAGAAGTACCATATATAATCCAATACATACCTCTAGGAAAAAGTATAAAGTTCATGCAAATAATGAATTTAAATCTTTATATAAGTTGAAGTTTTTTTTTAGTTTTCGTAAAATGTTTATTTCAAACACAAAGTCAGTCACAGTACTTGAGTAGTTAATAGGTTAAACTTTACACCTTCAGGTGAACAATAAAAAGTTAACAAGGCTCCTCGGAACACATTATTTTTTTTAGGATGAAAGTACAATAATGTCAATAATTGTTCATAAAGATTAACATTATTTTATATATTAAGCCAAAGGTACATGTACAATGACATCTACATCCAAGGATTATTGAATATGTTTAAATACTGTTAAAATGACAGTGTCTTGAATCTTGATATTTATGTGAAAATTATACTGATAAAATAAAATCATCATGTATACATGGCGTACACGTGTCACATATCTGTTGCTCTGTTTGAACTAGTAAAACTGTTGTTTTAATATAAATATATTCTGTAATTATTTTCATAGAAAAGTGCTATATATATATTTTGTTGAAAATAAATTGTTCTGTATCATGAAGTTTTTCTATCATTTACATATGAGCCATGCCATGAGAAAACCAACATAGTGGGTGTGCGACCAGCATGGATCCAGACCAGCCTGCGCATCCGCGCAGTCTGGTCAGGCTCCATGCTGTTCGCTTTTAAAGCCTACTGCAATTAGAGAAACCATTAGCGAACAGCATGGATCCTGACCAGACTGCGCGGATGCGCAGGCTGGTCTGGATCCATGCTGGTCGCAAACCCACTATGTTGGTTTTCTCATGGCACGGCTCATATAAGCTGACTTGCATACATCCCTATTGTTCATGTTTGTAACTAGTTTGTGGGTACCATGCTTATATAACATATGCTACTGAATCTTATAAGTGCCATCATGTTTTGCTTTTTGAAATTCAAATTCAGAATTTGGTTTTGCATGGTCTAATTCCATAAAATAAGCAAAAAATAATATAAAATTCCATTTTCAATTTTCACTTTAATGCAGTGAGGTTACGTATTAATTTTCACTGGGGACTACTTTTTGTGCATTTCATGGTTGTGTCAGTCCAAGACATATGATATTAACAAAAAAAAAATACAATTCCCATTTAATGAGTTTTTAATAGTTAAAATCGGCAAATTCATGCCCCAGCGAAATAGCTTTTTTGCTGGAATTTGATGCCTGAAAACAAATGATTTCACAGTATTAAAAGAAAAATACAGCTTATCTGTATATTGTGAAAAAATAACGTGTCATTAATGTCATACAGTTAATAAAACCATATGTTTGTCAATGTTTTTTTCTGTAGTCAGTTCTGTTATGGTTTTGTTATTCTTAAAGACTAATTATTAAAGACATATATGTTAAGTTCCAATAAAACGTCAGCTTTAGTAAAATTTATTGCACATCTCCTGAAACAGCAGCATGTTCTGGCTTAACGTCATCAAAAAATGTATATCATTAAAAGTTCAGTATATGACTGTGGTGTGTGGTGTCTTTTGGCTATTCAGATTCCTTCTAGCCACAATGACACACCAAGTATCACAATTGCCCTTGGGTCATTGGGTCATTATTAAACTAGATGTGCCATTTTGACAAGATTGTGTAGTCTGTTGTTCATCTCTTTATAAAAGCAGCTGTAGAGTGGGCAAATTTTTTTAGCTTTAAGATAGTAGACCCGTAGTGACAGTCGACAGTTTCCGTTCATTTACGGATTGTCCGTATGCAATTTCCGCATTTTCCAATTGTTATGATAATAAATTTTCTGTAATGACCAAAGGATGCCAAATTGCTTAGGGAGGATACTCAGTTGCACAGAAGTTACGGATTATCATTACGGGGCCATTACGGGTACCTTAAATCTTTTTAAAGGCACAGGCAAGAAAATGCACAGCTGATCATTATCTAGTTAAGTGTGTCTTTCTTGTAAATAGTACTGAGATGTATATTTACGTGATAAAATATGTAAAATGTTGCAAAACCAGTGATGTATAGTATGTATATTAATGAATATAATTATTTATCGCTGACAGATTCAATGTTATTACTTTCATATTTAGCCTGAGGAGACAGTTTCTGATATGATCATGCTTTGATAATTCAAAACTAAAAGTCCTAACAGAAAAAAATGAAGACTTCTTTTTTCTTAAAACCCTTTTCATCTGTTGTAGATAGGGTATATTTTTATGCCATCCAAGTGGAGGCATATATAGTAATCATACAGTTAGTTAGTTTGTCCATCAGTCCATCATGAACAGGGACAGTTTTTCTTATAAACTTTTTGTTTGGAATCACTAGAATTCTTGGATAACTGGAGCTTATGGTCATTCCGTTTTGACTTCAGTGATCTTAGATATTGAAAGCCCCTTAAATAATCATATCTCCAGATATAAAGAATACAGGTATGTGGGCTGATTTGGAGTCATGCATGTCCATCTGTATTTGTGTCTGCTCCATTTCTCCTTTACTGCTGGGAGGGAAGATTTTCATAAAACCTGCATCAGTACTTAACTTCATCAAGATGATGTACAGAGCACACAATCCAGGTCATATAAGATCCAAGGTTAAGGTCACACTTGGCGATCAAATGTCAAATAGCTTAACTTTGTGTCCACTCCATTGTCTGAACAGCTTGGAAGGTTTCGTAAAACTAGCATCAGGTGTTTACATCATCAACATGACATGCAGAGTGTACAACCAAGGTCAACTGATCCAATGTCAAGGTCATACTTGGAGATCTAAGGTCATTTAACACTTTCTATCTGCTCATTATCGTCTAAAGTGCTTGGAAGATTTTCATTAAATTAGCATAAAGTATTTACCTCATCAAGACGACATGCAGGTCCAAGGTCAAGGTCATGTTCAGAGGTCAAAGGTCAAATAGCTGAAATATGTGTCAGCTCCATATCTTTTAACTGGTGAAAGAATTTTCATAAAACTATTGTTAACCTTATCAAGATGACATGCAGAGCGCACAATCCAGGTCACAAGGTCCAAGGCAGGGCTTTTCATCCTTATATAACAGAGGCCTATAATAGACCACTTTCCAATCCAAAAATATACTATTTTTAGCTCACCTGAGCACGAAGTGCTCAAAGGTGAGCTTTAGTGATCACCCTGTGTCCGGCGTCCGTCATCGTCCGTCGTCCGTCCGTCCGTCGTCAACAATTTGACTGTTAACACTCTAGAGGTCACATTTTTGGCCCAATCTTAATGAAACTTGGTCAGAATGTTACCCTTCATAAAATCTTGGACGAGTTCGATATTGGGTCATCTGGGTTGAAAAACTAGGTCACCAGGTCAAATCAAAGGAAAAGCTTGTTAACACTCTAGAGGTCACAATTTTGACCCAATCTTAATGAAACTTGGCCAGAATGTTACCCTCCATAAAGTCTTGGACGAGTTCGATATTCGGTCATCTGGGGTCAAAAACTAGGTCACCAGGTCAAATCAAAGGAAAAGCTTGTTAACACTCTAGAGGTCACATTTTTGGCCCAATATTAATGAAACTTGGTCAAAATGTTACCTTCCATAAAATCTTGGATGAGTTCGATATTGGGTCATCTGGGGTCAAAAACTAGGTCACCAGGTCAAATCAAAGGAAAAGCTTGTTAACACTGTAGAGGCCGCATTTATGACTATATCTTCATGAAACTTGGTCAGAATGTTAATATTGATGATCTTAAGGTCCAGTTTGAATCTGGGTCATGTAGGATTAAAAACTAGGTCACCTGGTCAAATCAAAGGAAAAGCTAGTTAACACTGTAGAGGCCACATTTATGACCATATCTTAAAGAAACTTGGTCAAAATGTTTATCTTGATGCTCTTTAGGTCAAGTTTAAACCTGGGTCAGCTTCGGTCAAAAACTAGGTCACTAGGTTAAATCAAAGGAAAAGCTTGTTAACACTGTAGAGGCCACATTTATGACTATATCTTCATGAAACTTAGTCAGAATATTAAACTTGATGATCTTTAGGTCAAGTTTGAATCTGGGTCATGTTGGGTCAAGAATTAGGTCATGGGGGCAAATCAAAGGAAAAGCTTGTTAACACTCTAGAGGCCACATTTATGACTGTAACTTCATGAAACTTAGAATGTTAAACTTGATGATCTTTAGGTCAAGTTCAAATCTGGGTCATGTTGGATCAAAAACTAGGTCACGGGGTCAGATCAAAAGAAAAGCTAGTTAACACTGTAGAGGCCACATTTATGAACATATCTTGATGAAACTTGGTCAGAATGTTAATCTTGATGATCTTTAGGTCAATAGGTCAGGTGAGCGATACAGGGCCTTCATGGCCCTCTTGTTTTCTCAACTGTGGCAGAGATATTTCCCAAAATGCAAGGTAAAATTTCTCAAAATCATGCCAACAGAAGGTTAAGATTTTGTTTACATTTTAGTATTTCCAGAGGGATCATTTGTCTGTTATCGATTCTTTGTTGCACTATAGCCTAACAGCATACAGAACCACGTGTGATGCATTACCAGTCGAATCTGTTATGTTCCATGGCCTGGATTTTAGTCTGTGTTTCAGGGGAGTTAAATTTAATTTGTCTTTCAGTCTTTACTTCCATTTGAATATTTTTACCAAAATGGTCAATTATCGCGCATTAATTTCCAAATTTGAAAGGCCAAGGCCTCTTCCCAATTTCCTGATGGAAAGCCTTGCAAGGTCAATGTCACATTTGTTATCACATCATTATTTTCCCTGCATCAAAGCGGTGTCTGAGGGTATTATTCAAATGAAGTGATAGCTCTAGTTAGGTTAACAACAACATTTGTTTTATATGTAAATTTGTTATGGATAAGATCAGACACTATACAGGAAAGAGATAAATTTGCAACTGATGATAGACATTTGATGTATCAATTCCATTTCTTTACACTGAACAAAACACCATTTTAGGACCATATCAGACTTACAATTATGAGAATATTATTCAGTAGAAGACAACTTCAAAGTCTGTATAGATGCTGATTTTGTTTAGAAAATAAGTGAATGGAAAATTGTCAGGCAATACACGTTTTCTTCCAGTTTTGCTCCCACAAAAATAACACTTGTAAACCAGAAACCCTTTGAAACTGGAACCCCTGAAAACCAGAAGTCCTTTCAAACTAAAAGCCCTGAAAACTGGAAACCCTGAAAACCAGAAACCTCTCCAATCTTGAATCCCTAAAAACCAGAAACCCTTTCAAACTGGAACCCCTGAAAACCAAAAACGCTTTCAGACTGGAACCCCTGAAAAATAGAAAGCCTTTCAAACTGGAACCCCTAAAAGACAAAAACCCTTTCAAACTGAAACCCCTGAAAACCAGAAACCCCTGTAAACTGGAACCCCTGAAAACCAGAAAGCCTTTCAAACTAGAACTCCTGAAAACTGGAAACCCCTGCAAACTGGAAACCCTGAAAACCAAAAACCATTTTCAAACTTGAAACCCTGAAAACCAGAAACCCCTCCAATCTGGAACCCCTGAAAACCAGAAACCCCTTTAAGCTGGAACCTTTGAAATCAGAAACCCAAACAAATTGGAACCCCTGAAAAATAGAAACACTTTCAAACTGGAACCCTGAAAACCAGAAACCCTTGCAAACTGGAACCCCAGAAAAATGAAAAACCCTTTCAAACTGGAACCCAGAAAACCAGAAACCCCTGCAAACTGGAACCCCTGAAAACAAGAAAGCCTTTCAAACTAGAACCCCTGAAAACTGGAAACCCATGCAAAAAGGAAACCCTGAAAACCAAAAAAACATTTTAAAACTTGAAACCCTGAAAAATAGAAACCCTTGCAAACTGGAACCCTGGAAACCAGAGATCCTTGCAAACTGGAACCCTGGAAAACCAAAAACCCTTTCAGACTGGAACCCCTGAAAAATAGAAAGCCTTTCAAACTGGAACCCTGGAAAACCAAAAACCCTTTCAAACTGGAACCCCTGAAAATCAGAAACCCTTTTAAGCTGGAACCCCTGAAAACCAGAAACCCCTACAAATTGGAACCCCTGAAAAATAGAAACCCTTTTAAACTGGAACCCTGAAAACCAGACACCCTTGCAAACTGGAACCCCGGAAACCCAAAATCCCTTTCAAAGTGGAACCCTGAAAACCAGAAACCCTTTTAAACTGGAACCCCTTAAAACCAAAAACCCTTTCAAACTGGAACCCTGAAAACCAAAAACCCTTTCAAACTTGAATCCCTGAAAACCAAAAAAAAAACCTTTCAAACTAGAACGTCTGAAAACCATAACCCTTTCAAACTCGAACCCCTGAAAACTAGAAACACTTTAAGCTGGAACCCCTGAAAATCATAAACCCTCATAAATTGGAACCCCAGAAAAATAGAAACCCTTTCAAACTGGAACCCTGAAAACCAGACATCCTTGCAAACTGGAACCCTGGAAAACCAAAAACCTTTCAGACTGGAAACCCTGAAAACCAAAAATTTAAACTCAAACCCCTGAAAACCAAAAGCACTTTCAAACTGGAACCCCTGCAAACCAGAAAGCCTTACAAACTAGAACCCCTGAAAACTGGAAACCCATGCAAAATGGAACCCCTGAAAACCAAAAAACATTTTAAAACTTGAAACCCTGAAAAATAGAAACCCTTTCAAACTGGAACCCTGAAAACCAGAAATCCTTGCAAACTGGAACCCTGGAAAACCAAAAACCCTTTCAGACTGGAACCCCTGAAAAATAGAAAGCCTTTCAAACTGGAACCCTGGAAAACCAAAAACCCTTTCAAACTGGAACCCCTGAAAATCAGAAACCCTTTTAAGCTGGAACCCCTGAAAACCAGAAACCCCTACAAATTGGAACCCCTGAAAAATAGAAACCCTGAAAACCAGACACCCTTGCAAACTGGAACCATGGAAAACCAAAATCCCTTTCAAAGTGGAACCCTGAAAACCAGAAACCCTTTTAAACTGGAACCCTGAAAACCAAAAACCCTTTCAAACTGGAACCCTGAAAACCAGAAACCCTTTCAAACTTGAATCCCTGAAAACCGAAAAAAAAAAAACTTTCAAACTAGAACGTTTGAAAACCATAACCCTTTCAAACTAGAACCCCTGAAAACTAGAAACCCTTTAAGCTGGAACCCCTGAAAATTATAAACCCCCATAAATTGGAACCCCAGTAAAATAGAAACCCTTTCAAACTGGAACCCTGAAAACCAGACATCCTTGCAAACTGGAACCCTGGAAAACCAAAAACCCTTTCAGACTGGAAACCCTGAAAACCAAAAACTCTTTTAAACTCAAACCCCTGAAAACCAAAAGCACTTTCAAACTGGAACCCCTGCAAATGGAACCCATAAAAAACCAGAAAGCCTTACAAACTAGAGCCCCTGAAAACTAGAAACCCCTGCAAACTGGAACCCCTGAAAACCAAAAACCATTTTCAAACTTGAATCCCTGAAAACCAGAAACCCCTCCAATCTGGAACCCCTGAAAATTAGACCCTTTTAAGCTGGAACCCCTGAAAACCAGAAACCCCCACAAATTGGAACCCCTGAAAACCAGAAACCCTTTTAAACTGGAACCTCTGAAAACCTGAAACCCCCACAAATTGGAACCCCTGAAAATAGAAACCCTTTTAAACTGGAACCCTGAAAACCAGAACCCTTTCAAACTGGAACTCCTGAAAACCAGAAACCCTTTCAAACTGGAACCCCTGAAAACCAGAAACACTTTCAAACTGGAACCATGAAAAAATAGAAACCCTCGCAAACTGGAACCCCTGAAAACCAGAAACTTTGAAACTAGAACCTCTGAAAACCAGAAACCCCCAGACTGGAACCTCTGAAAAACAGAAAGCCTCACAAACTGGAACCTCAGAAAACTGGAAACCCTTTCAATCTGGAACCCCTGAAAACCAGAAACCCTTCCAAATGGAATCCCTGAAAATCAGAAACCCTTCCAAACGGGAACCCCTGAAAGCCAGAAACCCCTGCAAACTGAAACCCCAAAAAAACTTGTTCAAACTGGAAACCATGAAATGAAGCCTTTCCAAATGGAACAAATTTTTCAGTCTCTTTCAATTTTGATAGAGAAAAATCCATGTAAACTAGAACCCATCACAACTGCTCCACTTTTCCAGACTTAACTTCTATTGTCAGATCAACACAACATGACAACGGAACAAATTTTACCAAATTTGTCAAAAAGTTACCTTAAAGACAATCTGACTTTGACATTTGCCTGTTATTATTATCAAACTAGAAAGAATATATTCATGATATTAGGTAATTAGTCCCCTACTGGTGGAACATCAGAGGGGACTATAGGAATGCCAACAATACAACTGTCTGTGCGTCTGCAAATCTGGATCCTGCAATTACTCAAAAAGTACTCCAGCTAGGTTCATAAAACTTGGTATTCAAATAGAGGGCAATATGTAAATTTATCATTATGCATGTACATTATACTTGTAGGTCAAGGTTATTATTAAAGGTCAAGTAAAAATTGTTTTTTCCTACTTAACTTTTATATGCATTGATGGATTATCTTAGTGTTATACAGAAATGTTCCCCATGATGAGACAATGTGTCAACACATGGCCTATGCTTGTTGGTCAAAAGTTAAGGTCACTATCTACCGGTAGGGGATTCTGTATTGCCACTACAATACACGGTCATTTGTTTGACATTATTCTGTACAATACTGTATTATATTTGGAATAGAGCCCGTTTGAAAAATGCATACAGGCTGGACCAATAGGTGTCAGTATGTGACAGAAAACAGAAGTTATTACAGATTTCAGTTAGGAAGGCCAATAATGTTATTACCAAATGCTTAATGCTAATAGCCAGATGTTTTAGTGGCAAATATTGACTGCCAAATGGAACTTGTCAATATAAATGCCAATACTACACTGTGAAAGGTGGAACAGTAAATGCCAGAAGCTTATTACTTATTCAAATAAAGAGCTATTTAAATCAGCCAATGAATGCATCCTTTGTAACATAGTCACTAACTCTTTTAAAAAATGTCCATGCATTTTAGAGGAAATAGTTTCAGTTCCATGTTACAAGTCCAGTATTAGTTCACATTTGATACATAGCATTTAAAATGAACAATTTGGCAATTAGCATGGGACATATATGGAACCTTAAGAGGTTGATGTAAATCTCTGCAAATTTCAAATTAGACAATATTACTGATTTTGTTTGTTTTGGATTCAGTGCTGTTTTTCAACAGTATATCAGTTATGTAGTGGTGGTCAGTTCACTTAACCAATGTTCTTGGGTTCTGTACTAGTACAAACCTGTCCTCCACAAGTAATTGCCAACTTTTCCACATGACTCAGAGATGGAGGACGAATGATTTTATACACAATGTCTTTTATTAAATAGTCATGTAGAACATACGCCTTGACTGGGTATTGAACCCACGACCCCCTGATCCTGTGCTCTCTACTGTGCTAATTGGGCGCCCATCTTTAATGCTTTTCAAGAGTATGACTCTTCAACTCGATTATCTGTGGAAAAGTTGTCTGTGAGTGAGAGAACAATATTGTACTGGAAGAAAATCAGAAACTGAGTGATAGTGTTTAACTGACAGGATACCTGAAGACCGGTGTTTCATAATTGGAAAACATTTGAAAAAAGTGCATTTAACCGAAACACATTTAGGATTGTCTGAAATAACAGATTTTTATCTGCTATTCATTCTGGAATAATTTTCATTCCTGTCCAGTCCTTCTGAATGAAAAACACTATTGAAAACAAAGCAAATGTTTCTTAACAGCAAGAAACCATTTCAGTACGAAAAAACAACAACAAAAAAAAACAACAACTGAGAACAAAGCAAGTTATTGTTTCTTATCAGCTGGAAGGCATTCTTGTGTTTAATTTAAATAGAGTATTCATGACATCTCTTACATGCGGCTGTTTATCTGTTTCTGATTTTGTTAATCTTTGTCGCGAACAACCTTTTAGGGAGTGCTACAGGAGATTTAATCAAAAAAGCCATGTGCCCCCAATTTAACAAATATGGTAAAGGACCTTATGATGATGCTCCAGATAAGGTTTGATGAAGACCCATCCAGGAGTTTAAATGAGAAGAAGTTATTTTTTTATTTTAGAAGTATTTCTACTTTTAACTCTAGCAGCCCCTAAAAGGGGCCAAGTGGTTCCAATTGAACAACTTTGTTAGGACCTTAAAATGATGCTACAAATGAAGTTTGATGAAGATCCATCAAGCAGTTCATGAGAAGAAGTCATTTAAATGTATTTCTATTTTTAGCTCTAGTGGCCCCTAAAAGGGGCAAAGCGCCCCCTAAATGAAAAAGTTTGGAGAGGACCTTGTAATGATGCTACAGACAAAGTTTGATGAAAATCAACTGAGTGGTTCATGAGAAGTAGTTGTTAAAAGGTATTTTTGTATTTTCCCTAGCTTGCAGCCCCTAAGAGGGGCCAACTGTCCCCATTTGAATAACATTTGGAGAGGACCATCTTATAACAATACAGCTGTATAGACCTATCAAGCAGATCATGAGAAGAAGCCTTTTAAAGGTATTTCTTTTCAGCTTGACTGTACAAAGTTCTATGGAGAGCTGTCCTACTCTACCTGGGGTCAGAGTCAGCGCCGGCATCCTTCCGCATCCGCAGTGATGCACTTTCTCTTTATCTTTGTTATTACTTGATAGATTTGCTTCAGACTTAAAGTAGTTGTTCTTCATCATCACCCACATGGCACAAGGGTCATAACTCTGGCACCAATGTTTCATGAATTATCCCCCCTTTTTACTTAGAATTTCAGGTTAAAGTTTTGGTGCACTTCCACTTTATCTCAGTTAATACTAAATAGATTTGATTCAAACTTAAAATAGTTGTTCTACATCATCACCCACATCATATGACACATGGTCCATAACTCTTGCACCAATTTGTCATGGATTATGCCCCTTTTTACTTAGAATTTTATGTTAATTTTTATGCATTTTCACTAACTCTGTTATTTCAGAAGGGATTTGATTCAAACTTAAAATAATTGTTCATCAGCATCACTTACTTCATTTGACACAAGGGCCATAACTGTGACACCTGTATTTTATGAGTTATCCCCTTTTTACTTACAATTTCAGGTTAAAGTTTTTATGCACTTTCACTCTATCTATGTAATTACCAAACAGATTTGATTCAAACTTTTAACAGTTATACCACATCATCATCGACATCATATGGCACACTAGGACCATAACTCTTGCACCAAGATTTTTTTCAATTATCCCTCTTCTTGCTTAAAATTTCAGGTTAAAGTTTTGATGCACTTTCACTTTATCTCTGTTATTACCAAATGGATTTGATTCAATCTTAGAATAGTTGTACTACATCATCACCCACATCACATGATACAAGGGCCATAATTCTTGCACCAATATTTCATGAATTATGCCCTCTTTTTACTTAGAATTTCAGGTTAATCGTGGTGCACTTTCACTATATCTTTGTCATTACTTTTATGAATTTGATTAAAACTTAAATCAGTTTTCCAGATCATCATCGTCATTATATGGCACAAAGTCAGTAACTCTGGCACAAATATTTTGAGTTATACCCCTTTTTTAACTCAGCTGAGCCAAAGGCTCAAGGTGAGCTTTTGTGACCGCTCAATGTCTGTCGTCTTCTACTTCAAAACCACTGGGCAGATTTACACCAAATTTCACAGGAATGATCCTTGGGTTGCCCCCTTTCAAAATTGCCCAAAGAATTTAATTCCATGCAGAACTCTGGTTGTGATGGCAACCATAAGAAAAAAAAATGAAAATCTTCTTGTCAGAACTATTAGCCAGATTTCAAAAATATTTTGTAGAAATGATCTCTAGGTGACCCTCTACTAAAATTGCCTAAGCCATTCTGTTTCAGTAAAAAACATGGCCATCAGAGGGCGGGGCTTATTTTCCCATTATGGCTATATTGTAAATTTCAAAAATCTTCTTCAAAACCACTGGGCAGATTTACACTAAATTTTACAGAAATGATCCTTGGGTACCCCCTATCAAAATTGCCCAAAGAATTGAAATCCATGAAGAACTCTGGTTGCCATGGCAACCGAAAGGAAAAATTTAAAACTCTTCTTGTCCAAAACAACAGTAGCTAGGGCTTTGATATTTGGTACGTGGCATTATCTTATGGTCCTCTACCAGGTCAGATTAAATTATCCCCCTAGGGTCAAATAAGGCCCTGCCCCGGGGGTCACATGGTTTACATAGACTTATATAGGAAAAACTTTGAAAATCTTCTTGTCCAAAACCACAGAGCTTAGGGCTTTGATATTTGGTATGTAGCATCATATAGTGGTCCACTACCAAGTTTGTACAAATTATCTCCGTAGGGTTAAATATGACCCTGCTCCAGAGGGTCACATAGTTTATGTAGACTTATACAGGGAAAAACTTTGAAAATCTTCTTGTCCAAAACCACAGGGCCTAAAGCTTTGATATTTCGTTTGTGACATCATCTAATGATCCCCTACCAAGATTGTTCAAATTATGCCCCTGGGATGAAAAGAGGCCCTGCCCTGTGGGTCTAAAGTTTAACATAGACATGTATAGGAAAAAACTTTAAAAATCACCTTGTCCTAAACCACAAGACCTAGGCTTTTGATATTTGGTATGTAGCATTGCGTGGTGGTCCTCTACCAAGATTGTTCAAAATATGTCCCTGGTATGAAAAGAGGCCCCGCCCCGGGGGTCCCAAATTTTACATAGACATATAGGAATTTTTAAAAAAAAAACATCTTCTTGTCTGAAAGTTCAAGGCTTTGATACTTGGTATTTTGCACTGCCTTGTGGTTATCTCTAACAAGAATGTTCCAATTATGCCCCTGGTGCGAAAAGAGGCCCTGCCCTGGGGGTCACTTGTTATACGAGTTATGTAGGAAAAAATACTGATCATATTTTCTAAACTGTTTTATTATAATTATCTGATGACCCCAAGTAATTAGGGGTCACTTCACTTTGACCTTGACCTACTGATCTACTTTTTTTTTTTTAAGATACAGCCTTGAAATTTGGATGACAAATACAGTTTTGCACACCGAGCTCTAAACTGACCTTCAGTGACCATGAATGTGACCTACTGATCTACTTTCTTAATATTTTAGCATCAGTTTGACATTTGAAACATGAAGCTCATATTACTCAGGTGAGCGATCCAGGGTCATCATAACCCTCTTGTTACTTAATCTTTCAGTTTAATTTTTGTGCTTTTTAGCTCGACTATACGAAGTATGGAGAGCTGTCCTACTAATGAGTCGGCGTCCATCTGCGTCCGCACTTTGCTTAAAGTTTTGATGCACTTTCACTTTATCTCTGTAATTACTTGATGGATTTGTTTCAAACTTAAAATAGTTATTCCTCATCATCACCCACATCATATGGCACAAGGGCCATAACTCTCACACAAATATTTCATGAATTATCCCCCCTTTTTCCTAGAATTTCAGGTTTAAAGTTTTGATGCACTTTCATTCTATCTCAGTTATTACTAAATGGATTTGATTTTAACTTAAAATATTTGTTCCACTTTATCACCCATATCATATGACACAAGGTCCATAACTCTGGTACCAATATTTCATGAATTATGCCCACTTTTACTTAGAAATTCAGGTTAAAATTTTCATGCTCTTTCACTCTTATTTCAGTTATTACTAAATGGATTTGATTCAAACTTAAAATGGTTATTCACTATTATTACTCACATCATATTACACAGGGTCCATAACTCTTGCACCACTATCTCATGAATTATCCCCCTTTTTGCTTAGAATTATACTTATCTAATGTTTTGATACACTTTATCTTTATCTCTCGTATTACTTAATACTTTTGACACAGATTCAAGCTATTGTCCAATATCTTCATTCTTACTGGAGTCATTAAACACTCCAGTGACCGCTTCAGTTTCCTCAGATGTGCCCAGTTTCACTATCCAGCATCGAAATATTCGAGCGTGCTGTCTCCTGTGACAGCTCTTGTTATATCTCTGTTGTTACTAAATGCGTTTAATCAAACTTAAAATGGTTGTTCCGCATCATCACTCACATACAGCAAAAATTTGATAATGCTGGCACCAGAATGTTCCGAGTTATGCCCTCTTTTTTACCAATAGAATTTCAGGTTCAAGTTGCAATGCACTTTTGCTGTATCTCCAGTATTACTAAATAGATTTGATTCAAACTTAAAATAATTGTTCCGAATTATTGAATTATTTGCCGCATGATATGACATATGTTGCATTACTTTTGCAGAAGTTTTCCATGAATTATAGTCTTTTTATATTGATTTAATGTTTTGAGACTTAAGCTATTGTCCAATATTTTCATCCACATATGAGTCATTAAACACTCCAGTGACAGCTCCAGCTTCCTCAGATGTACCCAATTTCACTATCCAGCATCGAAATAGTCGAGCACGCCCGTCTCTTGTGACAGCTTTTGTTTTAGCTCTAGTGGCCCCTAAATGAGGCCAAGTGCACCCAATCGAACAAATTTGAGAAAGGAACTTGTAATCTAAGACCAGGTTTAATGAAGATCCATGGAGTGGTTCGTAATCACTAGTTGTTCAAGGGTATTTCTATTTTTAACTCTAGCAACAGCCCCCAATTGAACAATGTTGGTGAAGGAACTTCTAATGGTGTTACAAATCAAGTTTGATGAAGACCCATCAAGTGGTTCATGAGGAGTCATTTCAGAGCATTTCTTATTTTTTGCTCTGGTAGCCCCTAAAAAGGGCCAATTGGGAGAAGACATCATAATGATGCTACAAACCATGTTTGATGAAGATCCATCCAGCAGTTAATGAGAAGAAGTCACTTACAGGTATTTCTAACTTTAGCGGCCCCTTCCCCTTAAAAGGGCCAAGTGCCCCCATATGTATAAAATTAGGAGAGGACCTTGTAACGATGCTACAGGCCAAGTTTAATGAAGATCCACTGAGCAGTTCCTAAGAAGAAGTCTTATTAAGGTTTCTCTGCTGTTAGCTTTATTGGCCCCTAAAAGGGGCCACTTAGTGCTCCCATTTGAACAAACTTGGGAAAGGACCTTATCATGATGCTACAGACCAAGTTTGATGAAGATTCATCTAGTGGCTTATGAGAAGAAGTTGTTTAAATGTATTTCTAATTTTAGCTCTAGCGACCCTTAAAAGGGTCAAAGTGCCCCGATGTGAACAAATTGGGAGAGGACCTTAAGATGATGCCACAGACCAAGTTTGACGAAGATCCATCAAGTGGTTCATGATAAGAAGTTCTTTAAAGTTTTTCTATTTTAAGCTCTAGTGGCCCATAAAAAGGGCCAAGTGAACCATCTGAACAAACTTTATAGAGGTCCATGCAAGGATGCTACTGACCAAGTTTGGTGTTATTCTGACCAGTAGTTTCAGAGGAGATGCTCAAGAAAAAATATTGATGCAGGGACAACTAACAATGGGTGGCAGACACTGGACCATCCACCTATATTAAAAGCTAAAATGCCAGATATTTTGCAGAATGTCCTTTATGCAACCTTGTGTACTCCTTCAGACTTGACTACAGACACAAATAAGTGATTGTTTGATCGCAATTATCAAGTTTCCATATTTATATGGTATTAAAAATACAATTTTTTCTCCTAAATTTGTAACATTTATTATCAGCTTTCTCATTTAACCTCTAAAAGTACTAGAGACATTTCTGACTTACAGCTGTTCACAAAATAGATGGTTTATCACCTACTTTCCATTGGGCATAGACCTTATTACGACTTATATATTATGGCAATCTGAAAAAGTACACTGTCATTTAGTGTAATTTACATTTATCATAAAAGCAATTTAGTTTGTCTAGCATATTGCTTTAGTGTTCCAGCTGTGCTTCATCAATAACTTTGCAGTTAAAATCTGAATAGCATCTTGTGAGCTTACATAGAGTATATATCTTTGCAGTCTTTAAGGTAGCAGACACATAATCAACAATATTCATTCAGTCATGGTTTTCCTTTCTTATATGGCTTTGCAAATTCAATTACATATTCCTTTCTTCCATGTTGTTTCAGCACTCCTAAGCTTGTGCTGGTATTGCCTGAAGATTTTTTTGTTTGTTTTGGATCTAATGCCATTTTTCAACAGTATTTCAGCTATGTAATGGCGCCAGGCAGTTAACCTAACCAGTTTTCCTGGATTCTGCACCAGTACAAACCTGTTCTCCGCAAGTAACTGCCAACTTCCCCGCATGAATCAGAGGTGGAGGATGAATGATTTCAGACACAAGGTCTATTATCAAATCATCACTGAGAACATACACCCTGCCCGGGAATCGAACTCATGACCTCATGATCCGTAGATCTGTGCTCTCCCTATTGAGCTAAGCGGGCAGGCTGGTATTGCCTGAAGAATTTCGAAACAAAAGAGAACAAGCAATTACACAGAAATTGCCAAATATCATTAATTGGTATTCTGTTATAATAGAAATTTGTCTAATGTTTTGAAAGGGGCCTCCGTGGTTGAGTGGTTAAGGTCGATGACTTCAAATCACTTGCCCCTCATCGATGTGGGTTTGAGCCTCACTCGGGGCGTTGAATTCTTCATGTGATGAAGCCTGCATCCAGCTGGCTTACAGAAGGTTCTACCCATGTGCCTGCTTGTGATGAAATATTGCATGGAGGGGCACCAGTGGGGGTCTACCTCCACCATAACAAGAGGGCCATGATGGCCCTATATTGCTCACCTGTTATCATTGCACTTGAGGACAAGAAGGTCCTCAGAAAAAATATCTAAGTCCAAAGGACAGTAACAACAAGTGAATGAAGTATTGCCATGCAATACAAAGTCCCCTACTGGAAGGCACCTAATTTTCTCTACTGCAGTAAAACATAATGAACTGATATCTGTCAATGATGTATAAACAATATTGTACTATATATACAATATAATATAACAAAGCACTTGGATTAAAATTTGCATATATAAAAACGTACAGTTGTTTTCATTTGAATTTTTTTTTGGTCGATTATACAAAAAATTATCATAAAAGTTATTTATAGTAACAACAAAGTGAAATAAACCCTAAAAAAAAAAAAAAAAAAAAAAAAATAAATCTATAAAATTTAAGTCCACAAGAAACTCTTAACCAGGTAGAGATAGATACACCTAATATTTGGATGTACCGTGCATGTTGTACCACAGAAAAGTGGTCTCAATTTTTCCCTACGGCCAGTAATAAAAAAGTTACAATAAAATCTATTTATAGTAACAACAAAGGGACATAATTCTAAAAACAAGAGATCACAGAGTGATCTTGGCGCCCACCAATGTGCCATTTTTGAGTGTTCCAAATTTCAAGACTTACTGACTAGCTCAAGGTCAAATTACATTTCAATACACAACACTGTGCATGTGGTCTAAATTCGAAAGCTGTAGCTTGAGAAATGTGAAAGTAGATCAATCTAAAGGTCAAAGTTTAATTCGGTACACAAAACTATGCAAGTGGTCCAAATTTGAAGGCTGTAGCTTGAGAAATGTGAACGTAAGTCACTAAGTCAAAATCAAGGTCAAATTTCACTTCAGAAACAAATCTATGCATGTAGTCCAAAATTGAAGCCTGTACCTTCAAAAATGTGAAAGTAGGTCACTAGGTCAATGTCAAGGTCAAAGTTTGTTTCGGTACACAATCCTATTCATGTGGTCTAAATTTGAAGCCTGTAGCTACAGAAATGTGAAAGTAGGTCACTAGGTCAATCTTAATGTCAAAGTTCATTTCGGTACACAAAACTACGCAAGTGGTCCAAATTTGAAGGCTGTAGCTTGAGAAATGTGAAAGTAGGTCACTAGGTCAATGTAAAGGTCAAAGTTTGTTTCGGTACACAAAACCATGCATGTGGTCTAAATTTGAAGCCTGTAGCTACAGAAATGTGAAAGTAGGTCACCAGGTCAATCTTAAGGTCAAAGTTCATTTCGGTACACAAAACTACGCAAGTGGTCCAAATTTGAAGGCTGTAGCTTGAGAAATGTGAAAGTAGGTCACTAGGTCAAAATCAAGATCAAATTTCATTTCGGAACACGAAATTATGCATGTGGTCCAAATTTGAAGCATGTACCTTCAAAAATGTGAAAGTAGGTCACTAGGTCAATGTCAAGGTCAAAGTTTATTTCAGTGCACAGAACTATGCATGTGGTCCAAATTTGAAGGTTGTAGCTACAGAAATGTGAAAGTAGGTCACTAGGTCAAAATCAAGGTCAACTCATGTCAAGGTTCATCTTGCCACTCAAAACCATACATGTGGTCCAAATTTGAATGTTGTAGGTTATTGACAAGAAGTTTTTAAAAGCTTTTCCCTATATAAGTCTATATGAACCATGTGACCCCAGGGTGGGGCCATATTTGACCCTAGGGGGATAATTTTAACAAACTTGGTAGAGAACCACCAGGCGATGCTACATTACAATATCAAAGCCCTAGGCTTTGTGGTTTGGACAAGAAGATTTTCAAAGTTTTTCCCTATATAAGTCTATGTAAACCATGTGACCCCCAGGGCAGGGCCATATTTGACCCTAGGGGGATAATTTGAACAATCTTAGTAGAAGACCACTAGATGATGTCACATACAAAATATCAAAGCCCTAGGCCCTGTGGTTTTGGACAAGAGGTTTTTCAAAGTTTTTCCCTATATAAGTCTATATAAACCATGTGACCCCCGAGGGGGGGCCATATTAGACCCCAGGGAAATAATTTCAATCATCTTGGTAGAGGCCCACTAGATGATGCTTCATACCAAATATCAAAGCCCTAGGCTCTGTGGTTTTGGGCAAGAAGATTTTCAAAGTTTTTCCCTATATAAATCTATGTAAATTATAGAAATAAACAAAGGGCCATAACTTAATAAAAATTTGTTGAACCAGTCTGATTTTCAGGGGGACACAACTAGGGTACCAATACATCATTCTGACAAAGTTTGGTCAAAATCCCACTGGTAGTTTCTGAGGAGATGCGATAACGAGAAATTGTTAACGGAAGGACGGACGGACGGACGGACGGAAGGACGCCGGACCACGGACACAGAGTGATTTGAATAGCCCACCATCTGATGATGGTGGGCTTAAAAGTGTGCCTCATAGTGGTGAACATTTCTACCAAGTTACATCAAAATCCCTCCATGCAGGAAGAAGAAATGCTCCGGACAAACTCATTCTTGAATTTGACCTTTAACCTCTAAGTATGACCTTGACCTTAGACCCAGGGACCTGGTTCTGGCGTGCGACAATTTGTCTCATGGTGGTGAACATTTGTGCCAAGTTACATTACAATCCCTCAATGCATAAAGAAGAAATGCTCCAGACAAAGTCTTTCTTGAATTTGACCTTTGACCTCTAAGTATGACCTTGACCTTAGACCTTGAGCCGGGGCTTTGCGCACAACATGTTGTCTCATCCAGGGAAATGTTTGTACCAACTGATATTTAAATCCTGTTTTGCATGACAAAGTTATAGACCGGACAGGAAAAAAATCTTATTGACCTTTGATCTCAAAGTGTGACCTTGACCTTTAAGCTAGGGTTCTGGGTGTTGCGCATGACACGTCGTCTCATCATGGGGAACATTTATGCCAAGTAATATTGTAATCCTTTGATGGATGACAAAGTTCTGGACCGGACAGGAAAAAAGCCCTATTGACCTTTGGCCTCCAATTGTTACCTTGACCTTTGAGCTAGGGGTCCGGGTTTTGCGCATGACATGTTGCCTCATAATGGGGAACATTTGTGCCAAGCAATATCAAAATC
Source organism: Mercenaria mercenaria (assembly GCF_021730395.1). NCBI lineage: Eukaryota > Metazoa > Mollusca > Bivalvia > Venerida > Veneridae > Mercenaria > Mercenaria mercenaria. The sequence goes on from NC_069364.1 coordinate 42,452,843, forward strand.
CCTTCATGGATGACAGAGTTATAGACCGGACAGGAAACAGACCCTGTTCATGCCATGTTAACATTTGACTGCTAAGTGTGACCTTGACCTTTGAGCTAGGGGTCTGAAAGTTGTGCATGACACATCGTCTTATTATGAGGTACAATTATGCCAACTGATATTAAAATCCCTTCATAGATGGGAGAGTTATGGACCGGACAGGAAAAAAGCCCTGTTGACCTTTGACCTCAAATTGTGACCTTGACCTTTGAGCTAGGGGTGCGGGTTTTGCGCACGACACATCGCCTCATCATGGGGAACATTTTTGCCAAGTAATATTGAAATCCCTTCATGGATGAAAGAGTTATGGACCGGACACGAAACAGACCCTGTTCATGCCATGTTAACATTTGACTGCTAAGTGTGACCTTGACCTTTGAGCTAGGGGTCTGAAAGTTGTGCATGACACATCATCTTATTATGAGGTACAATTGTGCCATGTGATATTAAAATCCCTTTATGGATGGGAGAATAATGGACCGGACAGGAAAAAAGCCCTGTTGACCTTTGACCTCCAATTGTGACCTTGACCTTTAAGCTAGGGGTCCAGGTTTTGCGCATGACACGTCGTCTCATCATGGGGAACATTTGTGCCAAGTAATATTAAAATCCCTTCATGGATAAAAGAGTTATGGACCGGACACGAAATTGCGAACGGACGGAATGACAATGACGGAAAAGCGCATTCCTATAGTCCCCGAAACTGGTTTTCAACCAGTAGGGGACTAACAAAGGGAAGAAATTTAACCAAAAAGAAAAAAAACATTCTTACAAGGTACAGATATGTCAAAAAACACCTAAAAATTAGAGGTACCATCCATGTTGTACCACAGAAAAGTGGTCTCGGTTTTTCCCTACGGCCAATAACAAAAAAGTTACTAAATATAAGCTATTTATAGTAACGTAAAAGGAAAGTAAAAAAAAAAAATTATTGTAAGCGAACAAAAGAAGGATCTGCCAAATAAATCTGTTGACATAAATGAAATTTCAGATCAGTATCTTCATTCGTTACGGAGATATACCTTTTTTAATTTGAAATAAAGGGAGGTAATTTGACATAAAATCAGTCCTTAGTAACTATCTGATGATGGTGGGCTAATAAAATATATGTTATGTTATTAAGAAGAGTCCAGTCCAGCTATTGAATGTTCCCTCATGTTAGGGAAGTGGGAGAGATGGGTCATGTGTATTTTCCCTTCTAAATCTAGGCCGGATTCATCATCAGTTTTGGCTATATTCCTTTCACTATTCAGAACAGTGTTCTAAAAATTCTAGAGTAATCCTGTAATTGAATAAAAGAGTACACTGTTCTGTTCTGGTTTCCCAGCACTACTGAGATTTTCAAAAGTTGATAGGAACCAAGACCTGCTTTCCATTTTCGAAAATATTTACCATGTGACTGTTCTGTCTGCACCAGATTTTATTTAGAATACCGTAGTCCACGCATGTTCTAAACATTCTTGAACACTAACATCTTTCACTCCATTGACTAAGTGCCTGTGCAGAATGCTCGAAGCAGGTAAAGGAATATGACCTTAAGATTTAAAATGATGAATTTATGTTAAAATAACATTTTTCCAATTCAGGTAATTACAGTCTATTATAAACTGTTTCATGAAGAAATTTCATCTCATAATAAAAGAAGTCTCCTAATTTTCAGCAATAGAGAGAAAATATAAAACAAAATATGACAACTTAAAATACTTAAAATTGCATACAAAAGATACTGGGTACATCATCAGCTGCTGAACTAGTTTAAAACAATGATTTAGTCCTTAAAAAAAGAATGAACTATTCATACAACTTTACATATTTTTATTCAACTATTTAATAATCGTACTAAATACAAACAAGAGTTTAAAATTGTCAACACATGACAAAACACATTTTCATAATCAGACAGAAAGAAAAGTAAACATTAACATAATTACGAACAATGCAAAATTTAAAATGACATTATCCCGTTTTCATGATATGACTAGACAGAGGCTCGAGCTCGAAACAAAAACACCTTAAGGAAGTGAACCTGAAATGATGATCGGCAATTTCCATTCATTTATTCGTTTACATAATCTTTAAGCGAGATTTCCGCATTCTCCGGTTATTCTAAAAATGATTTTCTGTTACAGCCGCAAAGTATACATAATCACATGGAAATTGTTGACTGTCATTATGTGTCCGCAACCTTAAGCTGGTGTTATGTGTCTGGAGGTATACCCTTTTTGAAGACAAAACCTCCAACCAAATTTCATCTTCACTGTATGGTCTATACAGGCTTGATCGCGTATTTTTATGCTTACCGGGTACATGTACACAGTTTCATAGACCTGGAGCTGTATTATTTCCCCATAAATAATTCAATTAAATATTACACATCTCACAACGCATTAATGAAAGGGCTGGGCTTTTATAAATTTAAGAGTTGAATTTGGAAAAGAGAATTTTTACAAAGTTAATGAAGCAGCGTTCTAATTTTATACTGTCACAATATGAGAACAGTTAATACATATAGGCCATATAAAGGTAATTAATGCCTTTCCTTCTTTTTTTTCAAAAAGCATGCACACCACATGAAAAAAAAATGTATTGCTCGGTCCAAACAACAGTTTTTCACTAATGCCCTGTTCCAGAGCTTTTTTTATTTCTCATGATATGTAACTTTAATGCCATGCGATACAAATGCCACTAAGGTTGCAATTTCACTGTATTTGATAAAGTTATTGAAAATCATGTGTTTTCACAGTGACTCGCTAACAGGTCCTTTTTCTGCAAAACTGGCCAAGGAAGGACTGACCTTTAAAAGATATAACAATAACAACTTTTTTTATTAATATTATTTTTTAAGGGGCATGCCTCCAGGTTTCATATTAAAGAAAAAAAAATGTTGGTAATCATGAATGAATTTCAACAAAGTGAGTCTGAAGTTTCTAAGGGGGTATCTGTTTATAGAAATCATTGTTTGGTCTACAACATATACAGAAAATCTGTCTACTGTGCCAGTCACACAGTAAAATTTGGTGTTTAAAAATGAGTGAATTTTGCTGATTAAATCATACGCATTAACAAACTCTATATAAAAGCCTCATGCAACAAAGTAAAGCAATAACAGACTTGGTTTGGCCAAGTCCGTTCATGAGAGGTAATTAAATGTGCAACAGCCCTCACACTACCCTGAAGCACTGGCTTAAAAAAGTGGAATTTAAACTAAATTAAAACTGACCTATGGTTTTGGGTTTTTTTGTAGACACTGCTTTATGTTTTTAAAAATTTTGTTATTGTCATACATCATTCTGTCTGGAGGTATGCAAATACAGCAAAACACCCAAAACACCTAAATTGCATGGGGATTAGCCAAATGCTAAAGTTATCCAAGGTTTTGACAAATCCAAATATAAAAAAAACGAAGTCTTAGGCCATCGATGCTCACGTGAGCAGTGTTTAACTGTATACCATACTTCTACTTGTACCTAAGCATAAAATAGTTAAAAACTCTTCTTCACTGACAAACTTACGTCATCAAAATACCAAAAACAAAAGTTTACCATTGGACTTCGAAATGTTACAGCCTTTTCTTCTATCAAAATAAAGATTCTATAATTTTCCATTTTTATTTGAAAAAAAAAAATAACAGTGCATTTTATTCTGTATAATCATGGAATGTAACTTACAACTAGAATGTGTCTGTAGGACACAGGGTGTGCCCCCACTGGTACATTTGTCACAAATAAGGGGAAATCGTTCAAATGTTTGCAGTCTTAATGGGGTATAGCCTCAAAAAAATATGAAATGGATTCGTTATTCTATACCATATACTTTTTGAGCTATGAGCATCACAAACAAAAAATCCACTATTTTGGCTATTTCAAGGGCCATAACTCTGTAATAAACGCTAAAATTCTCAAGAAGAATGCCAAGTGTGCAAGGTCACATTATGATAAAGACTCCAGCAAGGTTTCATGAATTTACATGAAATACTTTTTGAGTGAGGCACATAATTAGGTGAAAATGTGCATTTTTTTACTATTTCAGGGGCCATAACTCTGGAAATAGGGGGCGGACCCAATGAAAAATAGGAGGTTCACAAGTTCATATCATGATAAAGATTCATGCAAGGTTTCATCAATTTATATCAAATACCTATTGAGCTAGGGGTGTCACAAAGTGAAAATGTGCATTTTTGAATATTTCAGGGGCCATAACCCTAAAAATAGGGGGCGGACCCAGATGAAATATAGGAAGAGCGCAAGTTCATATCATGATTAAGACTCATGCAAGGTTTCATGAATCTATATCAAATACTTTTGGAGCTAGGCGTGTCACAAGGTGAAAATGTGCATTTTTGACTATTTCAGGGGCCATAACTCTAAAAACAGGGGGCGGAGCCAGACGAAAAATAGGAGGTGCGCAAGTTCATACCATGATAAAGACTCATGCAAGGTTTCATTAATTTATATCAAATACTTTTTGAGCTAGGCATGTCACAAGGTGAAAATGTGCATTTTTGACTATTTCTGGGGCCATAACTCTAGAAATAGTAGGCGTCCCCAGATGAAAAATAAGAGGTGTGCAAGTTCATATCATGATAAAGACTCATGCAAGGTTTCATGGATCTATATCAAATACTTTTTGAGCTAAGCATGTCACAAGGTGAAAATGTGCATTTTTGACTATTTCAGGGGCCATAACTCTAAAATTAGGTGGCGGAGCAAGACGACAAATAGAAGGTGCACAAGTTCATATCATGATAAAGACTCATGCAAGGTTTTATTAATTTATATCAAATACTTTTTGAGGTAGGCGTGTCACGAACTTCGTACGGACGTACAAGAGCAAATCTATATGCCCCCACCACTCATGGGGGTGGGGCACAAAAATGGACTCATAAATTGCAATATTTCCAATATTCAAACAACCTTTCCTTTATATAGATAAAGAAAATTCACAGGAAAAAAACTACCACTAAAATACACCAGACCAATTACGGTAAAATGACAGCATGCATATTCCACAACAAATCCACCAACTCATAAGAGCTGGTTTCAATGCTGGTTAAATATATATGCCCTAACTGCACTACTCATCAGAACTGGTTCAATATTTGCATATATACTCACTGACTAATCTCTGTTAACATTTCTTAGAAATCAGCAGTGATATTTTAGTCTTTTATACCGATTGAGACCAGCGAAGTAATAAATTCCCTCTCTTAAAGTGAGCTGGATCATGATATATACACATATATATATGAATAAGTCATCGGGATATTTTTTTCCACTTTACTGTATAAGTAGCCGTTACATACAACAGTATCCTTCCAAATTTCATGTGAAAATGTACATAAATCTACAAAAAGAAACAGGACTGGAAACAGGTATGTTTCAAACTGACATTTTCATTTTTAAATTTCAAAATAAAGCTGTCCCTTGAATCGTTCTGATACTGTGAAAGAATGTGTTCCATGCAGGTTTATCTGAAAATTACAATGTAGTTGGGAAGTTCCATCAACTACAAACTGTCAAAACATGTTAATGAATGTCAGAATGATGCTTTAAACATCAGAAATAAGTATTACCAGTTTCACAGCATTGTTCTAAATGTTAACAAAACAGATGTTTTATAGAACTGCAAGAATCTGTACAAATACAGGTATGAAATCTGTAACTTCTTATGTACGTTTTGAAAAGTAAGCATTTTTTTTCTACTTCATAAATACAGTATTTGCCGAAGCGAAATTTTCATTTGTTCTACATACTGCAAAATCATTTAATTTCGTGGGTATAGCATTTTGTGGTTTGGCCCAAAATGGCTGTTTTCCTTGGGATATGAAGTCATGGTTTTGCACCTATCACGAAAAAAGAATGGGAACTTAGCTTGTTCATTTGGATTGAGTTTTGTGGACTGACGCAACCATGAAATCCACGAAAATTAGTCCCAAATGAATATTAACCTCTACCCTGCTAAATTTCTATAATGGACTGTTCCATCGTTCAAATTGGGCAGTACCACTTATTGTTAAAAGGGGTGTTCACTGAAAATTTACTGACTGAATAGCGAACAGTGCAGACCATGATCAGCCCGCACTGGTTGCAAAGGCAGAACCACTTGCCATTAGCAGGCTAAAGGTTAATGATTTCACACAATAACGTGTAAAATATCAACTTTCCAATGAAAATTCATACAGCAATAAAATCCCAACCTCTTTTACACCAATAAAAATAACATGAAATAAAATAAACATATATAATTACATGGTACAATGGAAATGTAAACAAAAACAACATAAACCTTAATATCTCACATTTCCTCTCATCCCTGACAGTGCAAGTTTGAGCTAAGATCAGGTACCTCAGTTCAAACTGGGCTACACTATACTGCCATATAAATCCATCGATATATAAACCTCAACCATTAGCACAGACAATCAAGTAACATTTAAAGCATTCCTTACCCAAATCTAGTTTATTAAGTCTTAATTATCAGAACATAGCTTGAGTGAGATTTTAATGTAATGAAGAAATGTGAGATTCTGATGTAATGAAGAAAAGTCAGAGATTTTGATGGAATGAAGATACGAGATTTTGATGTAATGAATGAAACCTGTGAATAGATCCTTTGGACGTATAGAATGCAACCAAGCAACTTAATTGCAGACTCGGTTTGATTGAGTCTGTTCATGAAATTTAATGAAAACTAAGACATGAGATTTTTATGTAGTGAAGAAAAGTGAGATTTTGAAACTTAGATGTAATGAAGAAATATGAGATTTTGATGTAATGAAGAAAAGTGAGATTTTGATGTAATGACAGAATGATGTTATTCAGAAATGAGATTTTGATGTTATGACAAAAAGTGAGATTTTGAAACAAAATTAAAAGGTGATGAAATAGAATGTGACTTTTCAATTAAGCCAAGTGATAATATGAGGTACCTCAAATTGATAAAATGAAGAAGAGTGACATTTTGAAGTAATTCGAAGTGAAATGCAAGATATGAACGTCATTCAACACAAAATAATAAAATAAAGACAAGAGGGCCATGATGGCCCTATATCGCTCACCTGTTATCATTGCACTTAAGGACAAGTCTTCAAGGTCAAAAGATCATAATAGAAATCAATCAAAAGAATTATGAGAAAATATAGTTGAAATTTTCTTTAAGTAACTTTAAAAACAAGATTTGAAAACTTTTTGTAGAGGTCCACTAGGCAATGCTACATGTCAAATATCTAAGCTCTTCTGGTTTATTTTTAGAAAATTTTGAAGATTTTTCTATGTACAATCAAGTAACCCCATGGGGCAGGGTCAATTTGACCCCAGGGGTCATGATTTGAATAAACTTTGTAAAAGTCTAATAGGCAATGCTACATGTCAAATATCTAAGATCTAGGCCTTCTGGTTTATTTTTAGAATTTTTTTTTTAAGATTTTTCCTATGTAAAATCAAGTGACCCCTAGGGCGGAGTCAATTTTGACCCCGGGGGACAAGGTTTGAACAAATTTTGTAGAGGTCCACTAGGCAATGCTACATGTCAAATATCTAGTCTCTACGCCTTCTAGTTTATTTTTAGAAAATTTTTGAAGATTTTCCTATGTAAAATCAAGTGACCTCTGGGGCGGGGTCAATTTTGACCCAGGGGGTCATGATATGAACAAATTTTGTAGAGGTCCACTAGGTAATGCTACATGTGAAATATCTAAGCTCTAGGCCTTCTGGTTTGTTTTTAGAAAACTTTTGAAGATTTTCCGTTGTAAAGTCAAGTGACCCCTAGGGCGGGGTCAATTTTGACCCCCGGGTCATAATTTGAACAAATTTAGTAGAGGTCAACTAGGCAATGCTACATGTCAAATATCTAAGCTCTAGGGCTTCTGGTTTTTGAGAAGAAGATTTTTTAAATATTTTCTTATGTAAAATCAAGTGACCCCTGGGGCGGGGTCAATTTTGACCCCGGGGGCCATGATTTGAACAAATTTTGTAGAGGTCCACTAGGCAATGCTACATGTGAAATATCTAAGCTTTAGGCCTTCTGGTTTATTTTTAGAAATTTTTTGAAGATTTTCCTATGTAAAATCAAGTGCCCCCTGGGGCAGAGTCAATTTTGACCCCGGGGTCATGATTTGAACAATTTTAGTAGAGGTCCACTAGGCAATGCTACATGTCAAATATCTAAGCTCTAAGGCTTCTGGTTTTTGAGAAGAAGATTTTTTAAGATTTTCTTATGTAAAATCAAGTGACCCCTGGGGCGGGGTCAATTTTGACCCCGGGGTCATGATTTGAACAAACTTGGTAGAGGTCCACTAGGCAATGCTTCACACCAAATATCTAAGCTCTAGGTCTTCTGGTTTTTGAGAAGAAGATTTTTAAAGTTTTTCCTTTCGGTTGCCATGGCAACCAGTGTTCTGCATAGAATTCAATTCTTTGAACAATTTTGAAAGGGGGCCATCCAAGGAACATCCCTGTGAAGTTTCATCAAAATTGGCCTGTTGGTTTAGGAGGAGATGTTGTTTAAAGGAAAGTGTGGACGGACGACGGACGGACGGACGGACAGACGGACGGACGGACGGACGGACGGACGGACGGACGCCGGACGGTGAGCGATCACAATACCTCACCCTGAGCACTTTGTGCTCAGGTGAGCTAAAAAGTAGTAGCAATGTAAAAACAGTGCAATACATGTATTCTGACAATAAAATGATGAAATAACAAATCAGGCTCACATACATTCAAACATACAATGTATAAATAAACATACAGTAAACACAGTGGCATATATCATTTGAACAATGGAATTGGTATTGTATATCATGACTCATGCATTTAAGTATTCCAGTGATCACACCATTCAAAGGGGATCACAAAAAATTTCTTTCCCTTGTTTGAACAGCTGTTAATTTTGTAAAGATAACAAGAGGACCATAGTGGCTGTAGACACTAACCTGACCTTGACTATTTGACCTTGTTTTATATATGTATGACATACAATCATGGATGGTAACATTTCGGTTAAGTATAAAAAAGACATCAAACAGATCAAGTGTCCACATATAAACAAATTTGAAAGGGGACCTTAAAAGAATGCTACTGACCAAGTTTAATTAAAATCCTCCGAAGCAGTTTATGGGAAAAACAAATTTCCAAGAAATTTATTTTTAGCTCTAGTAGCCCCCTTAAGGGTCCAAATGCCCCCCATTTGAAAAAAAAAAAAAAAAAAAACTCAGAAGAGGACTTGAGAAGAATGCTACAGATCAAGTTTGATAAAGATCTATAAAGCCCTTTGGGAGAAGATGTTGTTTAAAGGTATATCTATTTTTTGCTCTAGTGGCCAAAAAAAAGGGCCAAGTGCTTCCATTTGAACAAATTTGATAGAGGACGTTATAATGATGCTACACACAGAGCCTGATGAAGATCTTCAAGCCGTTCATAAAAAGAAGTCATTTAAAGTTCTTTTTTCCATTTTCTGCTTCAGCAGCTCCAAAGTGCCCATATTTGAATAAACTGGAGAGAGGATCTTGACAAGATGCTACAGACCAAATTTGGTGTAATTCTGACCAGTAGTTTCATAGGAGAAAATGTTTAAGTGAAAATGTTGATGCTGGACCATCTGCCTACAAAAAACCGCTCACCTGAACATTTGGTTCAGGTGAGCTAAAAACTTGTTAAAGTAATTAGTTAATTGCAGGAATTGCCAGCTATGAAGACTTTTTTAATTTCATGAAAATCGATAAATACTTATTTTAAATAACAAACCTCTTACTTTAAAATCTGTCTCACCACATTTGGACTGAGACAGAAATACATGGCCGTGACAATGTTTCTATGGCAACCAAGAATAGATTCTGGGGATGATGTTACTATGGAAACTGAAGGTAACTGTTACGGCGAAGAAACTTAACAAACAAAAAGCTGATTAATCGCAGTTTACGACAGCTTTCCTTTTCGCATGTACTGCAAAATGAAACTCTTTTTCACATTTAGCTTATAACCTTTATAACAGGTAAGTTATAACTTTTTTCTGCTGAAAGACTTTCTAACATAAATGGAACTGTTAACATCAAAGAAGAAATAACACAAATTTTTCCGATGAGATGCATAGACCATGTAAACAAATCCAGGTTAAATGCCAATATAACATAAATCCCTTCAAATCTTCTGAAAGATAAGAAGTCACAAAAGTCATTGCAGCAATTCCCAACTTACTCAATTAATTCTTACAGTTTACACAAAATATTAAGCTGTTCACGTTTTCCTTTCAGGACATCTTGTTTGTAGGATACCGCCTTTTTCTCGGTATCCCTCCGGGTCTTCGCAGATGTGAACGACAATACCAGGCTGATCTTTTGATGGTGGATGTATTTCATGTGCTTCTCCTGGAAATAGATATCAGTACAGACACCATTAGATTTTGTTAAGAATGCCATCAGTTTTGGTAAAAAAGCCTTTGGTATTGTTCAGAATCATGTCATTAGATACTGGTAAGAATGATATTAGATATTGTTAAGGATGCCATTAGATTTTGGTTAGGATGCCATTAGATATTGGTTAGGATGCCATAGATATTGGTAAGGATGTCATAGATATTGGTAAAACTGGTAAGGATACCATTAGATTCTGGTAAGGATGCCATAGATATTGGTAAAGATGCCATTAGATACTGGTAAGGATGCCATTAGATTCTGGTAAGGATGCCATAGATATTGGTAAAGATGCCATTAGATACTGGTAAGGATACCATTAGATACTGGTAAGGATGCCATTAGATTCTGGTAAGGATGCCATAGATATTGGTAAAGATGCCATTAGATACTGGTAAGGATGTCATTAGATACTGGTAAGGATGCCATTAGATTCTGGTAAGGATGCAATCAGATATAGCTAAGGATGCCACTGGATTCTGGTTAGGATGCCTTTAGATTTTGGTAAGTAATGCCATTAGATTTTAATAAGGATGCCATTAGATATTGCTAAGGATGCCATTAGATACTGGTTAGGATGCCATTAGATATTGGTTAGGATGCCATAGATATTGGTAAAGATGCCATTAGATACTGGTAAGGATGCCATTAGATTCTGGTAAGGATGCAATTAGATATAGCTAAGGATGCCACTGGATTCTGGTTAGGATGCCTTTAGATTTTGGTAAGTAATGCCATTAGATTTTAATAAGGATGACATTAGATATTGCTAAGGATGCCATTAGATACTGGTTAGGATGTCATTAGATTTTGGTAAGTAATGCCATTAGATTTTGGTAAGGATGCCATCAGATATTGGTAAGGATGCCATCAGATACTGGTGAGGATTCCATTAGATTTTGATAGAGATACCATTTGATATCAGAAAGGATCCCATAAGCAGGGCTTCGGAAATTTGCCGGTTTTGGACCGATTTTTTACTTTTCAGACCGATTCGTGAAGTTGTTGGTCGCACCCTCAGATAATCAATAAACATGTCAACTTTTATAATCGGTCTGTAATTAGCACATGATGCAATCAGTGCTCGTGCGGCACATCCTCTAATGTTTGCAGACAGCCGACTGCAATGTATTAAACATTTTTGACTGGTTTCCAAATGTTTCTGACTGGATCCAAATCATTTCGATGGGGATCCACTTCTTTTATTTAGAATCCGACGGATGGTTTATTTCAAAAGGCTATGTTTGATCAAAAAACAAATGGTCACTGCATTTAATCAAAGAGCTATAATTGTACATTATAGGCCTTTGATTTAATGAAACATCACATGGAAAACCGATAAAAATAATTTTTATAATTACTTGATTTGAAAAAATTACATGATTCATTTGTTGGGGCTCCAGTTGAAACAAGTGCAGAAAATCGTCTTTGCAACCCTGCAACGACTGTACAAAAAAGAAAAAGAAAAAAATGGACTGGCAAACACGAATGATAAAGAAAACCGGAGTGAGCGCGTGTATCAAATCGGTCTTTTAAAAAAGGTTTCAGATTTAAATTTTGTTTACATAAGAAGAGAACATATAACTTTATAAAATGTAGTTGCTTATTGAAGTACAACGTAAGTGAAATGAAATATCCGTGGCCAGCCCGCGTGACCTTTTGGTACTATACATGCAGGAAATTCGATCTCAGCATTCATATAACGTACACATTCGGTCCGCGGCAGAGTATATTCTTAAAATACTGAGGCTGTTTAGCAGAGAATATGTGTCGTGTAATTCACTTTGACGCATTGTATTTTATAGAATTCCGTCAAAGAATGAGGAAACATCACAAAGTATCTGCCGTGTATACGGTACCGAAGTCACATGAGTTGACTTTTAGACTAATTTCGTACACGGTGTCAATGCCTCGGCAATTTTATCCTTTCAAGTATTTTCTCGGAAAAACATCGAAATTTAAACAAAGTAACGATCACACATAACACTGAATAAATGTCTTCATTGAAATTGTATGGTAACTCGCGGTGACCGGTAACTCAGTTTTAATGCATGACATGCTTATTTCTTTACTCTATCACGTTTTACAAAATATGTAATATTCGGAATGCGGTGGGTGGGGTAGGGCCGATGTCAGGATTTTCGTTTCGGACCGATTGAGTTATCAAAATTTCCGGAGCCCTGCCCATAAGATATTGGTAAGGATGCAATTAAGTACTGGTAAGGATGCCATTAGGTACTTGTAAGATGCCATTTGGCATTGGTAGGGATGCCATTTGATACTGGTGAATCTGTCACTACGTATTGGTTACAGAAGACATCAGATATTGGTAAAAAGATGCTATCAGTTACTTGTAAAAATGCAAACAGACTAATATCAGAAAAGATGCCATTACAAATTGTTGATGATGTCATTAGGTATTGGTAAAGATGACGTTTTGTATCATAAAGATGTAAATAGATATAAGTAAAGATTTAATTTGTTATCAGTCAAGATTCCATAAAGTACTGATATGTCATTAGTCATCTGTAAAGATGCCACATGATGCCAGTGAAGATGTAAATAGATACTGGTAACGATGCCATTATACACTGGTACAGATGCCATTAGCCATTGATAAAGATGTCATGAGTTATCAGTAAAGAGGCCATAAGATATTGGTAAAGATGCCAAAAAGTATCAGTGAAGATATTGTAAGGTATCGGTAAAGATATCACAACATACCATTTAAGTTATTTTAGAGGCCATTAGTTATAAAGAAACCACCAGTTATCATGAAGAAGCCATTAGCTATCATAAAGAGGTTTCTAGTTACCATAAAGAGGGCATTAGTTGCCATAAAGATATTAGTTACCATAAAGATGGCACTAAATTTAAAGAAACCATTAGTTATCGTAAAGAGACCAATATTATTGTAAAGAAGCCATTAATTATCATAAGATGGCATAAGTTATTGTAAAGAAGCCATTAGTTATCATGAAGATGGCATAAGTTATTGTAAAGAAGCAATTAGTTATCTTGAAGATGGCATTAGCTATTGTAAAGAAGTCATAAGTTATCATGAAGATGGCATAAGCTATTGTAAAGAAGCCATTAGTTATCATGAAGATGACATAAGTTATTGTAAAGAAGCCATTAGTTATCATGAAGATGACATAAGTTATTGTAAAGAAGCCATTAGTTATCATGAAGATGACATAAGTTATTGTAAAGAAGCCATTAGTTATCATAAAGATGGCATAAGTTATTGTAAAGAAGCCATTAGTTATCATGAAGAAGCCATTAGCTATAAAAAGCCTATTGTAAAGAGGTCTTATGTTACCAAAGAGGCCATTTTGAGTTAACACAAAGAGAGCATTAGTTTTTGTAGAGGTCATTATTTATTATACAGAGACCATTAATTATTGTAAAGAGGCCATGAGTTATCACAAAGAAGCCATAAGCAATAGTAAAGAGGCCTTAAGTTATTGTATTGGCCATTAGCCATCATAGATGTACAGTGACTATTATAGCAACCTTTGAAATTCACTTTGACAAACAAATTGCCAAGCTGTCAAATGGCTAAATCTGGAAATCTTTTCTACCCAAAATACATCACTAAAAATCTGATTTAAATGACACTCCGTCTCTTTAGAAGCACCGTGGTATTTATTATTTTCATGATCAATTGAGTCTATTTTCACTCTTGTATGGGGAATAGATTATTGAACATAAATGAAAATATTCATCAGTGAATAAAATTTTAAGCACTTAGTCTTAACTGGAACCTTGTTTATCTACTGAGGCTGGTTAATTCTATTACAGATCACAGGAGCGGCGGACCTGATTTTGATTTACCTGTCCATTTTTGCCAAGTGCTACTGTAAAATCATTAATATTCGTGGGGGACTAATTTTTGTGGATTTCGTGGTTGAGTGACAATCCACGAAATTTAATCCCAACGAACAAGTAAAATTCCCATTCATTTCATGTTCAAAAGTTGAAATCCACGAATTCATATCCCCACGGAATTGCTGTTTTGACCAAAACCACGAAATTTCATGCCCACGAAATTAAATGATTTTACAGTATTTTCTACTTGTTTGTGTAATGCTTATACAGTGAAATATGGTGAAATTTGGCTAAATTATGTCCGCATGGGCTCTGGGACAAGCTGGTCAAGTTGAACAATTGATTTTGCCGACCTTGGATCATTATAGATCTATGTCAGTTATAGGCTTTCTTATCTTCTGATGACAGAAGGTCCCGACAATAAAAAGTACTTAATCAAATGTCATCAATATAAGCCTAAGGAAGCTTAATTGAAAACAATTAATACCTCCATTTATTGTTTAACCAGACCAATTATAGTGAATAAATAACCCGATACCATCAGTAAGAGGCCTAATAAAACAAGATTACTCACTGAAAATCTCAATGAACAGCGCTATAAATGAGAGCAATAAGGAAGCTGTTGTTCTCACAATCAAACAGTAAAACACAGGGAACATTTACAAGGTAGCACTTTCTAACATAAGAGGCTATTACGATGTACCAAAAGAAATAATAACAACTGAATCGAAAGCGGCCATTTCTGGTGAAATACTGGTATCATTGTGATCAATACTTCAAAGATCAGGGTTTTTTCTGCTATCATACAGTGACTCCAGTAAATGGAGTCAGTCCCCAACTGGAAAAGTATATTTTCTCCGAGTCTTGATGTAGGAATTTTTCAAAAACCTATTTTTCTTTTTGTTTATTAAGGTATTCCACCCCGAAATAGAAGTGCTATATCAACAACCAGGTCAAAACCCCTGGGTATCTTAACTGCTGCCCCACCTACAGCTTCTTGTAACAGTGTTACAGAAGTGGAATATTTCTTTCATATTTCCCTAGAATTCGTAATTTACAATGAAATCTTTCACTTTTACCTGAAATGGTACCAACCCAAAACCTGAAAAATATTCTTGAACATATAGACACTTATTAAAAATCAAAGGAAACAGAATATTGATAAACCTGTTTCATTAAATTTTAGCTGTTAAGAGATTTTGGTAGGTTTCATTCAACCATTACCCTGTTAGATTTCTAAAATGGATTGGTCTATCATTCAATTTGGACAGTACCACTTGTTTATCAAAGGGGTGTTCACTGAAAATTTACTGAATAGTGAACAGTGCAGACCATGATCAGCCTGTACGGATGTGCAGGCTGATCTTGGTCTGCACTGGTCGCAAAGGTAGAATCACTTGCTGCCAGGTGGCTAAAGGTTAAAAGAACTTCAGATCACTTTTTTTCTATAGTTCTTTGATATACCCCAGAGTCACAAAAGTAGAACGATACATCATTAATTTTAAAAGTTAAAAAAACAAGTAGATATGGTCACAGTCATCAAAAAAAGTTGTTGTGTCAGTCAGAAAAATTAGCTGATATGTCAAAGCTGCAAATTAAGAACTAACAAAAGAAGTTGATACTTCACAGTCATATAACCTACTTGATACCTCACAGTCATAAAAATAAGCTGATAGTTTGATGCATCAGTTACAACAAATTAAGTTGACATGTCACAAGCCTTTTTTTCATCAATTTGGGAATGCCACCGACACTGGTGGAATTGGGAAAATACTCTCGGAAATTGTCTTAATTGGGACAATTTGCAAATTACCAAAAACTACATAAATGTGTTTTTGTGTGAAATATCAATGAATTGCATTTCAGTAATTGTTCAACAGTATTATAATTTACCTAAATATACATACAAATTAGCAAAACTATCTTAAAACAGCAAAAACCCTAAAAGGTATAATCATTTGGGAATTTTAAATTCAACTTTGGGAAAAAAACATACTTTTTTGCATTGGGATTACCTCCTTTTACCGGAGGTAGATTTATAGGGGAAAAAAGTCCTATGTCAGTCACAAAAGTAAGTTGTCATATGTCACATAAATAAGATATGTAACAGTCACAAAGATATGAAAATAATAAATCACAGTCACAAAAGTAAGTAGACACAGTCACAAAAGTAAAGTAAGTAGACACAGTCACAAAAGTAAGTAGACATAGTCACAAAAGTAAGTAGACAGTAGACACAGTCACAAAAGTAAGTAGACATAGTCACAAGTAAGCAGACATAGTCACAAAAAACCCCAGTTTTACATCAGTCATAAAATCAACTTCAAACATCAGTAATAAAAAGAGGGTCATGATGTCCCTGGATCGCTCACCTGAGTAATATGAGCCACATGTTTCAAATGGCAAACTGATGCTAAAATATTAAGACGGTAGGTCAGTAGGTCACATCTGTGGTAAATGAAAGTCAGTTTTAAGATCGGTGTGCAAAACTGTACATGTCATCCAAATTTCAAGGCTGTATCTTAAAAACCAAAAAAACAGGTCAGTGGGTCAAGGTCACAGTCAAGACTTAGTGATCCCTTGGGGTCATCAGGTAATTATAATTTAACATCTAGGAAATATGATCTGATAATTTTTTAAGTATTTTTTCCTATATAACTCATAATTATAACAACTGACCCCCTGAGAGTGGGGCCTCTTTTCACCCCAGGGTCATAATTTGAACAGGCAATGCTACATATCAAATATCAAAGGCCGCCTAGGCCTTGAACTTTCAGACAAGAAGATCTTTATTTTTCTTCCTATATAAGTCTATGTTAAACTTGGTACACCCAGGGCAGGGCCTCTTTTCATCCTAGAGAAATATTTTGAACAAATATGGTAGAGAAACACTAGGAAAGGCAACATAGTTAATATCAAAAGTCTAGGCCTTGCAGTTTCGGGCAAGAAGATTTTTAAAGTTTTTTTTTATATAAGTCTAAGTAAAACTTGAGACCCCCTGGGGCAGGGCCTCTATTCAACCCTGGGGCATAATTGGACAATTTTGGTAGAGGACCATAAAGCAATGCTACATACAAAATATCAAAGGCCTAGGTATTGTGGTTTTAGACAAGAAGATTTTTAAGGTTTTTTACTATGCAAGTCTAAATTGTAAAACTTGTGACTCCCGGGGCGGGGCCTCTTTTACCCCAGGGGTACAATTTGAACAATCTTCATAGAGGACCATAAGATGATGTCACAAGCCAAATATCAAGGTTCTACGCCTTGTGGTTTTGGACAAGAAGTTTTTCCTTTCTTTGCCATGGCAATCAGAGTTCTGCATGGAATTAAATTCTTTGAAAAATTTTGAAAGGGGACCACCCAAGGACCATTCCTGTGTAGTTTGGTGTAATTCTGCCCAGTGGATTTCAAGAAGAAGATATTTTTAGAAAATGTTGACAGACGGACGACGCAAGACACACGACGGACATTGAGCGGTCACAAAAGCTCACCATGAGCCTTTGGCTCAGGTGAGCTAAAAACAAGTTGATACCTCACTTTCCAAAAATCAAGTTGATATATACCTCACAGTCATAAAAACATCATACCCAAACTATTTTCTGTTAAGGACAACCTTCATCCAATGAATACAGATTCAAGCAAAATAAAAAACACCCTATCAACATATCTCCTTCAAAAACTACACTATTATTTAGTTATAAAATACCAAAAATAACTTTTTCTCAATATGGGGATGCTTGATGAAGTGTTAATTTCACTATAATAAAATAATCGTATCACTCGGCCAAGTCTCTGGAACTTCAGTTCCGATGTCAATATTTTATATCAGGCACTTCATAGAGTATGTATTGACGTCATACAAGTGAAAGAACAACATTTAATTAAGTTTGGACAAGTGTAACTATTAATCCTTGAAGTAGATTCTATTTTCAGAAATCTCTTTCAAAAACTGCACTACTCTGTTAAACTTTAAAGTTGTTTTAAAGAGCCAAGCTTGACATTACTATCGAATCTAGCGATTTTCTCCTTTAATTTCTATCTAAGGCCTTTGACTTTTCGATCAATGAGCACTTCGTGTAAGATATTAATTCTATTTAATTGATTTAAGCTATTTACCAAGACGGCTTAATGTGTTTTGTTCATTCATTTTATGTGGAGTTTTTTCTCTCTCTCTCAAAAAATGGAGAAATTTTTGGCACTGTAAAGTAAGGAAACAAACTTACTGACATGAATTTCGCAAGATAATACCATTACCAAAAATATTGTGCAAAAGAGAACAAACCAATGTAACACATTTGAAATAATGAAGAAAATCAACTTTCTTCTTGCTTTTTTATCCAAATCTAACACTTACTTTCACTCATTTGATCATTTTGTGTGCCATATTTACATAATCTACGCCAAACTTGGTAGAATCAAACGTTTGTTAAAAAATTCAAATCCAGAAATTCTTTACTAGGCTGCACCAGTTAGAGCAAAAGGCAGAGAATAAGATTCCAAATGAAGATACTTCCAAGCTAATACTCCTCGTGACTAAGATACTGTATCATTTGTATGGATGCACTTGTGTACCAAATCAAAATCATTTGTCCTCCGCCTGTTTTGTGGCTAGAAAAAGCTAGAAGCCATACAAAATTCTTAATGTCCATCAATGCCAATGCCCAAATCAAGAAATGAATATCCGAAATTTTATTTTATACTACTGAACCTGTTTTCCCCCCAATTATTTGGTTATAGTCTTTAAATGTATGCATGTATGTATGTAATCTGAACTATTACAGTGAACACTGTATTGTGAACTATCAGTGAACACTGTATTTTGAACTATCAAGGAAACACTGTATTAGGAACTTTCAGTGAACAATGTATTATAACTTTACAGAGTGAACACTGTATTGTGAACTATCAGAGGGAACACTGTATTGTGAACTTTCAGTGAACACTGTATTATAACTTTTCAGAGTGAACACTGTATTGTGAACTATCAGAGCAAACACTGTATTGTGAACTTTCAGTGAACACTGTTTCATAACTTTTCAGAGTGAACACTGTATTGTGAACTTTCAGAGGGAACACTGTATTAGGAACTTTCAGTGAACACCGTATCATAGCTTTTCAGAGTGAACACTGTATTGTGAACTTTCAGTGGACACACTGTATTAGGAACTTTCAGTGAACACTGTATCATAACTTTTCAGAGTGAATACTGTATTGTGAACTATTAGAACGAACACAGTATTGTGAACTTTCAGTGAACACTGTTTCATAACTTTTCAGAGTGAACACTGTATTGTGAACTTTCAGAGGGAACACTGTATTAGGAACTTTCAGTGAACACCGTATCATAGCTTTTCAGAGTGAACACTGTATTGTGAACTTTCAGTGGACACTGTTTCATAACTTTTCAGAGTGAACACTGTATTGTGAACTTTCAGAGGGAACACTGCATTAGGAACTTTCAGTGAACACTGTATCATAACTTTTCAGAGTGAACACTGTATTGTGAACTTTCAGAGGGAACACTGTATTAGGAACTTTCAGTGAACACTGTATCATAACTTTTCAGAGTGAACACTGTATTGTGAACTTTCAGAGGGAACACTGTATTAGGAACTTTCAGTGAACACTGTTTCATAACTTTTCAGAGTGAACACTGTATTGTGAACTTTCAGAGGGAACACTGTATTAGGAACTTTCAGTGAACACTGTATCATAACTTTTCAGAGTGAACTCTGTATTGTGAACTTTCAGTGGACACACTGTATTAGGAACTTTCAGTGAACACTGTATCATAACTTTTCACAGTGAATACTGTATTGTGAACTATCAGAGGGAACACTGTATTGTGAACTTTCAGTGAACACTGTATTATAACTTTTCAGAGTGAACACTGTATTGTGAACTATCAGAGGGAACACTGTATTGTGAACTTTCAGTGAACACTGTATCATAACTTTTCAGAGGGAACACTGTATTGTGAACTTTCAGAGGCAACACTGTATTTTGAACTTTCAGAGGCAACACTGTATTAGGAACTACCACAAGGAAAAGTGTGTTGTGAACTATCAGAGAGAACAATGTTTTGTGAACTGGATCACTGACAACTTTCAAGTGCATATGATATAATATTGAGTAAAATACTGTAACAGTTGTGAAATTATACATTTTAGTCCACTTTAGACAAACATTAATTACTATTCATGAAGATATACAGCCTACTATACACGCATCAATTATTCCAATTATAGTACTCAGTCATTTTTTCTGTCTTTAAGATAATTAAATTCCCTCTAAAATTTCTGAAGACCGCATGAGAATGGATTGCTACAGTCAGAATTAGTTTCACAGTCTGTAATTAGAGTAAACATATAGAACTATGCAATTAATTATCATATGAAAAACCTAAGTGAAGAATGGCCGGTATTATGCACTGGGACTGAACTTACCATTATAGAAAATACTAGTAGCCTTTCTCATGTGATTTTATAACGAGGTACCTTGCATGTTTTAAAACATGGGAAAAAATTTCTTGAAGTTGGGCATCTTCTGTATCTTGCGCTATTCTCCAAAACTTAAATTAACCTAATTGTAATATTCTTTCTGGAGGAATCCGCTACATGGCAAACTGGAAGGGACTATGAATAAAGTTGGAAATAAACTAACAATTTACAAATTCCTGCATATTACAGACCCATTCCTGGAGTTTCAAAGAAACTGGCTGTGTAGTTTTAGAGATATTTATTAAAAAAGAAATGTTGACGTACAACCAACTGGACAATGACCTTTCACAATGCCTTAATTTAGCCTGTGGCTTGGGTGGTATTAGTGCAACGAAGTCCAAATAACAATTTTCCGGTTCAACCACCGAGCTGCATCTAAAGGATGTTCCAGACATTAATTAGAAATGATGACATAAGAAGTGAAAAACAATTTTCCAAGAGAAACTTCTTAGACATTTTGCCCTTTTCCTGAATGGAAACAGGATTGCAGCAATGGGCCGTAGGCAAATGTCAATTTTTGTGAATTAATAGACACAGTCAAATACAATCAAGAAAGCAACGAGAGAATAACAAGGCTATTTTGTTCCTCGAGTTATTGACGTCATTCCTGGATTATTGGCATGCTAGCATGCTATGTAGAGCTTAAAATGGGGAAAAACAAATGTATTGACTGTACATTTTACAACATCATTTACATCAGATTTGAAGCCTTTCGTGACAAACATTTCTAACACTATCAGAAATTATTACATAGACTATAAGTGTTAATAAATTTCCCTGCTAATATACAAGGAATGTAAATGGGGAATAAAGAAGGACATGAGATCAATATTTTGGATAGAAATTCAATAAACCAAAATATTGTAAGAATTATATATTTAAAAGTCAGAGATAATGGAAAAAAATGTTCTTTATTTAATATAAATTTATGAATTCATTGTTTCTTGTATGAATATTAATTACAATACTGTAAAATCAGAAATTTTCGCGAGGGTTTAATTTTCACTTAAAATTCGCGAGGCCCTGTATCTCGCGAAAATTAATCTCTCACATAAATATTCATCATAATATAATTCAAATTCAAACAGGATACCATTTTTACAATTTCGCGAATATTAAACCTTATAAACATACTCAGAATTTCATATTCGTGAAAATCTGACCCAGCAAAAATATGTGCTTTTTGCAGTAAACTGATCCCTTTGATCACTAACTCTATTTTCATTTGCCAAAAAACTAAATTTTTTCTTTTTTCCACATTAACATTTTTTTTAGGAACAAGCAGAAATAAAATATTTCTAAAGTACTTGGAGGCATAGCAAGTTGGAGGAAATAAAAGAAATAATAACAGTTTCTGTTATCAATTATAACAATTAGTTCTATTTTTACAGAGGCAACTCAGTATGTGGAGCCCAAACTTCCAAGTGAGCAATGAGAATTAGGCATTCCTTAAATCATATTTTTTTCACTCCTTTCATCTTTATTCAAACCTTACTTTAATGACACAGACTTGAAGTAAGTCCATCCAAGAACACTATCTCACTTAGACTATGGTTTGTATAGCTGTTATTACCACTATGAATAAACATGACATGAGAGAAAAAAAAAGGATCAAAGTCGATCAGATATATCGCATTGTACTATTCTCCACAATGGGAAATTGCCAATTTTGGCAAATAAATCCTCAGTAACTTCCAAATGTAAATGGATTTTTCAAATTCAAGAAACATAACAAAGGCAAAGTATTTATGATGTGTTTTATCACACAATTTATAATAGCATGTCCCCAGTTTAACCTCATTGTTTGACCACAAATCTATGATGGTTTTATCTCCTCCAAGGTAAATTAGTGTAAATGTTCTCCATAACGATATGAATACATGCTTGAAATAATTTATCCTCCACCTTGGATTCATGTAGGGAAATTGTCAATTTTATGAGGAATATGCCAAAATCAAGTTGAGCAGTGCCATGAGAAAACCAACATAGCGGGTTTGCGACCAGCGCAGTCTGGTCAGGATCCATGCTGTTTGCTTTTACAGCCTATTGGAACTGGAGAAACTGTTAGCGGACAGCATGGATCCTGACTGGATCCATGCTGGTCGCAAACCCACTATGTTGGTTTTCTCATGACACGGCTCAGTTTATCCTGGAACAAGTTATGTTTAATCACAGTAACAAGCATCATGGCATCATGCCTTTTATTTGTAGGTCAGAATTAAGCCAGGATGCCAAATTTTACATTATTAAACTATCTCGTTTTCATTCATGCTTAGTTAAGTTTTAAAATTAGACTTTTTACTTAAGCTTATACATAAGCTTTGTATAAATGCAATAGGAAAAAAAATCCAAAGAATAATTCATTGTCTGTACTGGTTAGAACAATTAACTTGACAAAGAATTGCATAATGCAGTATAGTAACAAAAAAAAACAACCTCATAACCTCATTACTCTGCAGAATATTTATCTAAACTCCATGCACAACTAGGGTTGGTTCTGATCACTTATGTGAAGTTTCATTAAATTGTGTGCAAGGGTCTGGAAGATTAGGCATGCACAAGATTGCATAATATGTTAACAAAAAAGCAAAGTCCCATAACTCTGCAAAATATTTTTCTGAAAGAACCTAACATGCCCCATGCACAACTGCTGTTGTTACTGATCACTTGTGTGAAGTTTCATTTTATTGTGTCAAGGGGATAAGGAGGGATGGTGCACACAAGGCTGTGTCTATGTATATAGTAACAAAAAACAAAGTCCCGTACCTATGCAAATTTTTTTTTTCTGAAAGAACCTAACATGCCCCATGCACAACTGCTGTTGTTACTGATCACTTGTGTGAAGTTTCATTAAAATGTGTCAAGGCGATAAGGAGAGATGGTGCACACAAGATTGTGTCTACGGACAGACAGACGGACAGACAGACAACCTAAAACCGTAATAAACTTCAGCTGCTCATTTTTCAATTTAATCACTAATTGCTGACTTTATATGTGCACCTATGTTACTTTGTCAACAAGTAGGCTACTTCAATCTTGAAACATTTTTAAAATCTTTTCCTTTTCAGTCAAAATTTTAAGCAGAAGATTTCTAATGCACTAAAAAAAAGTACAAAACATTAAGAAAATTCTAAGTAATTAACACACCTTTTGGTACAGGCCACTGAACCCTTGGTAACTCCGGAACCTCAAAATCTCCATCACCCGGAACAATTTTTGTGGGCGTCAACACCTGCGGTTTATCTTTGTGCTGACATTCTACCGCCGTCATGCTGAGGTCCGAAATTAACATCAATAGAATAGGAGGTGAGCAACTATGTGATCTTTTTTTCCGGAATAATATTTTTCCAGAATGTTTTCGAGTTTTTTGAAGTAAGTCTTCAAAGAAAATATTGTCTTCAATGACAATACATGTAGTCAAACAGCTTCCTTATTCACAAGAATTCCTTTCTTCTGAAAGATTTCAAAGTTACTCTAATAAAGCTCTGCTTTCAGATTAATTGATTAAACTAATTGGAATATTTTTCATCAATAGCTTGCATGTTGTCATGCTTGGAATCACTCTTAATTCAATACCATGTCAGCATACTTTTTTTATGGTCATCATGCCATGCCTGAATATTCTTATTAATAATAAAAACAAATTCCCTGATCCTTAATTTTTTTGAAAATCAATCACTTCTACAGCATGCAACAAATTCAATATCTAAAATTATCTATTTTCCATTTAAAATCCGTTACATCATAATCCTCTCATGGGTTTAATTTTCCCAATTCACTTAATTAGTCCAATCACGATTTTTTTTTCTTTTTGCCGCTCTCCAACAAATTACAGCATAATTCTTCAAAGCCAATACTCTTCACGATGACTGTGCTCATCCACTCTAATAGCAGAGCACTCGTAGAACGACGGGCCCGAATAACTCAATTCAACCAATCAATACGCAGCCATCAATTAATAACCAAAAATATCTCCGTTAAAGGAACTTGACAACTCTGGAGTAGTTGGTTAGCATTTATCACCTGATGTAAATACTGTTTTTCCACTGTAGCAACCTTTTGCGGTAATTACTCAAGTCTCTGAGAAGATAACATATGTTATAGACAATGTATCAATAATAAGTGTTTTTGGAAAAAGATGTTTACTTAAACCTCTTGCTGCATTTTTCCTCTGTTTTTTTTAACATAATTTTTATTTTCATTGTCTTACATAGCGATTAGACTGATTTGAGCAATTAAGATTCCAAACAACTGAAGCTGAAATCTAGAGATAGTACCTTTTTTTTTCAAATCATATGTATGAAGTTAAAAAGCTTTGAAATGAAGGCAAATGTCCATGTATTTCTCAAAAATAGATATATTGACAATATTTTAGCCAGAATGGTAAAAGTATGAGCATTCAATATTTTCATATAGAAGGAAATTTTGTGATCAAGGAAATGTAACTCTTCTTGAACACCATGGAGAGCAGAAACATCAAAGGGACATAATATATTGAATATTTTCCTTGTGAGTGCATTTGATTTAACATTCAGCTATGATCTGGATTGCTAAATAATGATCCATGATATTGTTCGCTAAAAAATATAGAACATCTGGAACAGTCTGATAACAGCAAAAACATGCTGTAGCAGAATGCAAATATTTAAAAGCTCTGACCAGGACTCAAACCCTTGACCTCTCATACCTAAGGCAGACACTCTACCACTTCCTTATAACAGCAGTAGCTATAGCTAGGCAGTTTAGTGCACCCCTATTCTTTTCAAGATTACATTACCTGAACTGGAACAATTTTGTGACAATAACATGTTCGGTGTACTCCGGATTATCAGGTATTCGCTTTGTTACCTAATGGCAATTTTCGTGTAAAGAAAAAAATATAATCTAATTTTGCCAACAGTTTAATCGGCAAAAACTGCCAAAATTTCTCTGACGTGTTCTTTAGAGTATGAACTTATTAATTGGTAGTACCAGTTAAATATTACTTACACTTAAACTTCTATATTTGCCCTTTTAGCAACTGGCGAACGGCAAAGACAGTGAGCTTTTTCCAAATTTAAGCAATCTTTTTACCAGTTTCGAGAGGATTTCAATTGATAGGAAATTACAGTTACAAACAAAATACCTTTCTCTTTAGCATTCATTGTCAATCAGTATTATTACTAAGATTGACTGTCATTCATTCATTCCAATGATTCATAGACGAGTCCGTTGTTTACATTTTTGATCGTAACCGGTACACTTGTAAGAGCCACTATATTTTGAAAAATCGAAGTATTGCGGAAAGCTATAGTATGGTCTCTATGAAACCAATTGTTTATTTTCAAAGAGGGCAAGGGGGATAGTTTAATTTTCTTACCAAGGCAAAATTAGAAAAGGCGATAATAGAAACAAAATCCAAGTTTGGCCAAATATAACCTCATAAATTTATAAGTTGCAGAATGAAAAAGTGACGATAATCTAAAGGAAGAAGCACTTAATAAGACTTTCACATCACGTAATGCTCAATAAATGAATAATCAAATGGTATGACCTCAATTCTCACAGGCAAAAAAAGTTTCTTCTGGTACAGACAATAATATGTTATACGAAGAATAACTGAACAAAAATGCAAGTCTGAAATTACAGTTTGTGAATTAATTTATCAGTCTGATTGTAATTATACATCAAGTATAGTTGTTATTTATAGATCGGCAAGCTGGTTAACTTGCCGAGATTTTTTAAAATTTGCCTGTTTTTTCCCCATGAAAACATATTAGGGCTCTGAAGGCCGTGTATCGCTCACCTGATGCATTTTTGTACACCCCCCCCCAACCCAAAGTGACCCAATTTCAATTTTGACCTAGATTACTATGAACCATTACATACATTTCATAAGGACAAGACTGGTTCATCAGGGTTGCCACTTAGATAAGAAAATGAAGTCCCTGACATTTCCCTGACCAAACCATACTTTTCACTGACCAATACCATCATATTTTTTCGGCTTCCTCCTCCCCTACAGCCTTCCAATCAACCCTTTTATATGCATTTTGTTACAGATATTACAAACTTTCATCAAAATTCTGAAGTTAAAACAAAAATTGATTCAAACACACTTAAACTACACCAAAATGTGTTTGGAAATACTTATAAATACTGCTTGAAGACTGCCATAGCCACTGACGAAACATTTTAAACGTCGACCCAAAATTTCATTTTTCCCTGACTTTTCTAAATTTTCATTTTACTCTGACCATTATCAAGATTTCCCTGACAATTCACTGACCTTGAAAAACAATCATTTTTCCCTGACTTTTCAAGGTAGGTGGCAACCCTGTTCATAGTGGCTCTAAGTCCTTCACTTGACTTTGACTGTTTGACCGACACACGGTATCATGAATGGTAACAACTGTGTTTACTATTAATTTGTGACCCCTAAAAGGAACCTTGAGCCACCGTTTGGATAAATTTGGGAAAGGATCTTACAGTGATGCTACAGACCAAGTTTCATGAAGATCCACCAAGCAGGTTATGGGAAGAGGTTTTTCTTTTCTTTAGCTCTAGCACCCCTAAAATAGGCCAATGGCCCCATATGAACAAACTTGGGACAGGACCAAGTCTTTACAGTGAGTTGAACATCCCCATTTGAACAAATGTAAGAGAAGACTGTATAATAAAGCTACAGACCAAGTTTGATGAAATCCATCTAGCACTTCATGAGATTTGTAGCTGTAGAGGCCCCTAAAAGGGACTAACTGTGCTCATTTCAACAAATTTAGCAAGAAAACCTGATGGGAATACTACAGACCAAGTTTGATGAAGATCCATCTCAGGGGACAAAATTTCCACTCATCTGCTCATTCTGAAGAGTAGAAAAGGCCAAAGGATGAGTGGAACTTTCTGTTAAGTCATCCTGCATGACAAGTGCACTATAATGCAATGAATGTACCATATAACCAGACCATCCTGGCTGAAACATTTGCGAAAGGCTGTTTGTAATGTCATAGATTATTGGCTAATCATTCCAGATACCGCATGTATCAAACAGTCAAAATTAAACAGGAAGCGAGTTGGTACTTGCATATGTCTGTGAGTTGCTATGACATATGACAGACTTTGCATTGTTTATACACAGTGTTTGATACAGAAGAAGTCATTTAATAGCTTCTTCTATTTTTGGCTCAAGTGGCCCCTACAGGGGTCAAAAAGAAAAATATGATCAAATCTGAGAGAGGATCTTGCCAGGATGCTACAGACCAAGTTTGGTATAATTCTGGCCAGTAGTTTCAGAGGGAAAAAAATGTTTATGTTAACTGTGGACAATGGACATCGAAGCTGGGCCCAGCAAAAATTGTAGACTGGACAATGGACATCAAACATTCCTAAAAGCTGACCTTGAGCTCTCGATCTGTACAGAGTTGAGCTAAAAAGAAGTATATGAATGCCTACTCAAAAAAACACACGTAGAAACTGACAAAAGTCACAATCTATTTTTATTCCAAAAAAAAAAAGGATATTTTCTGTAAAAGTATAATTATATGTTTTGCTAAGTACATCATTCTAATTATCTGTAGATCAAATCTTCACAAGGACTGCTAATTTTATCATAGAAACCAAGTTCTTTAGCAGTAGGCAACCGACAAATAGATAATATACATTAAGCACATTAGTATGGCTCACTAATCATTAATGAGGAAAAAATAACATTTCATTCAAGTCCCAGTCATCATCAATACATTAAAGAGACAGAGATACTAAATCTCCATTCATTAAGCAGATAATGCCATATCTGCCATCAGTTACAAAGAATTCGGAATTAAGGACCTTATTGGGCAATGCTTTAATGTGAAAATGAAACAAATTGCCTGACAAAATCCGACAAGAAAGAAGACTTGTATAATTACAGTGTGCTTGACTACATGAAACTCTTCAATGTATTACTAAAACTAACACCAAGAGTTTAAACAAGGGCATTACTGTAAAAGCTGAAATTTTCGTGAGGGTTTAATTTTCGCTATCTTCGTGAGGCCCTACATCTTGTGAAAATTAATCCTCGTGTAAATATTCACCAATAGTGTAATTCAACTTCAAGTATATCATTACGACAATTCAGCTAAATATTGAAAGCTTGCGAACATACTAAAAATGTCAAATTTGTAAAATTCTGACCCAGTGAAAATATGTGCTTTTACAGTTTTTTGATGAAAATGTAAGCTAGAATTATTTCACTTGCATTTGAGGTCACTTTCTAATTATACAAAAGTGTTGTGTGGAAAGCATTGGTCATGTAGTGTCTGAGAAACCTGTAAGATAAAAATGCAAAACTTTCACCAAAGTTTCGAAGTTAAAATGGAATATAATTTTTACAAAATTAAAATTTGAGTTAATACATTGCCCTGTGACGTAATCTATTACAAAGATTAGTGTGAAATCCTAGTCATTTCTGAGAAACCTGCTTACATGTGCAAAACTTAAGTCAAAATTTCAAAGTTACAGTAATCAAAGGGCATGCATACTTTTGACAAAATGAAAGCTAGAGATAGTAGAGTTATGCTACTTGTCCTCTGAGACTATTACATAATTGAGCTTGAAAATATTCGGTTCAGTTTTTTTTTTTTAGTTTTTTAATAGCTAATTTTGAAATTTCCATGATCACAAAACAATCTTTGCATTATAATGTGGTCTCTGATGCATGAGAATTATAAGAATTATTATGTTTGTTTAAGAAACAACCTATTCCATATAAAAAGCCTCTACACCCTGAAAGTATTGTACAACAAGAGGACCATGATGGTCCTGAATCGCTCACCTGTCCCCACATGACCCAGTTTTGAACTGAGTATGATGTCGTTTTTTTTTATTATTTGACATAGTGACCTAGTATTTGAGCTCATGTGACCCAGTTTTGAACTTGACCTAGATACCGAGATAAAAATTACTGACCAAGTTTCATGAAGATCCATTGAAAAATATTGGCCTCTTGAGAGGTCACAAGGTTTTTCTATTTATCTGACCTAATGACCTAGTTTTTGAAGGCAATTGGCCCAGTTTCGAACTTGACCTAGATACCATCAAGGTAAACATTCTCGCCAATTTTCATCAAGATCTCATGAAAAGTACGGCCTCTAGAGAGGTCAAAGGTTTTTCTATTAATTGACCTAAGGACCTAGTTTTTAAAGGCATGTGACCCAGTGTGCGAACCTGACCTGATATCATCAGGTGAACATTCTGACCAATTTTCATGAAGATCTCATGAAAAGTATGGCCTCTAGAGAGGTCACAAGGTTTTTCTATTTTTAGACCTATAATGACCTAGTTTTTGACCATACGTCATCCACTTTCGAACCTGACCAAGATATCATCAAGGTGAACATTCTGACAAATTTTCATGAAGATCCATTGAAAAATAAGCCTTTAGAGAGGTACAAGGTTTTCTATTTTTAGACCTAAAGACCTAGTTTTGACCGCATGTGACCCAGTTTCGATCTTGACCTAGATATCATCAAAGTGAACATTCAGACCATTTTCATGAAGATCCATGGAAAAATATGGCCTCTAGAGAGGTCACAAGGTTTTTCTATTTTCAGACCTACTGACCAGTTTTTGAAAGCACGTGACCCAGTTTCAAACTTGATCTAGATATCATCAAATGAACATTTGACTAATTTTCATGAATATCCATTTAAAAATATGGCTTTAGGGAGGTCACAAGGTTTTCTATTTTAGACCTACGACCTAGTTTTTGACCGCACGTGACCCACTTTCGAACACGTCCTAGATATATCAAGATGAACATTCTGACAATTTTCATGAAGAATCCATTGAAAAATATGGCTCTAGGGAGGTCACAAGTTTATTCATTTTTAGACTACTGACCTAGTTTTTGACCGCACATGACCCAACTTTTGAACATGGCCTAATTATCATCAAGATGAACATTCTGACCAATTTTCATGAAGATCCATTGAAAAATATGGCCTCTAGGGAGGACAAGGTTTTTCTATTTTTAGACCTTATGACCTATTTTGACCGCACGTGACCCAGTTTCGAACTTGACCTAATATCATCAAGATGAACATTCTGATAATTTTCATGAAGATCCATTGAAAAATATGGCCTCTAGAGAGGTCACAAGGTTTTCTATTTTTAGACCTACTTGACCTAGTTTTGACAGCACGTACCCAGTTTCGAACTTGACCTAGAATTCAATCAAGATGAAACATTCAGACCAACTTTCATACAGATCCCATGAAAATATGGCTTCTAGAGAGGTCACAAGGTTCTTTCTATTATTTGACCTACTGACCTAGTTTTTGATGGCACGTGACCCAGTTTCGAACTTGACCTAGATATCATCAAGATGAACTATTTGACTAACTTTCATGAAGATCCATTGAAAAATTGGCTCTGAGATGGTATCAAGGTTTTTCTATTTTTAGCCTACTGACCTAGTTTTTGACCGCAGTTGACCGTTTCGAACTTGACCTAGATATCATCAAGATGAACATTCTGTCTTCTTTGTGACTTTGTGACATGTGAGCTAAAAAGATTTGCAGGCTACTATATTTAGTTAAGGTCGTTGACTTCAAATCACTTGCCCCTCACCGAGCCTCACTCGGTGTGTTGAATTCTTCATGTGAGGAAGCCATCCAGCTGGCTTATGGAAGGTCAGTGGTTCTACCCAGGTGCCCGCTCGTGATGAAATAATGCACGGATGGGCACCTGGGGTCTTCCTCCACCATCAAAGCTGGAAAGTTGCTATATGACCTATAATTTTGTCGGTGCGACGTTAAACCCAACAAAAACAAAAACAAATACTATATTTAGTATATCACTAAATAATTCAGCATATTTTGATAAAATGTCAAAGTATGTAATGCCAATCAATAAAAGTGATGTCCCTAATTATTGAGTATTGATTCACTTTGTTCTGTTTAATTAAGGCTTATAAGATCTCTTTAATATGTGCTGTGTGACAAGTTAAAAATAGTTTAATGGTCTTTGCCACTAATAAATGTCAAGGACAAAATGACGTATTGATGGTGTCGTAGCAGAGAGCACAATGCCAACTTTATAGCCCTGCCACACTTGCATTAGTTCAACTTGTTTCATAACTATCACTTCTATTTCAATTCAGATTGATATTACATCCAATTCAGTCAAATTCGAAAACAGGCATTGATATCAGGCAGTGAAAATAAACTGTATGCTCCATAATATGAGAAACCAAACAAGAAGGCCTGGTCTTAAGTTGCTGAACTGGCTTTGACTATTTGACCTTGAATATATGTACGACACACTGAATCATGAGTGGTAACAACTGTGTTAAGTGTAAACTAGTGCCAAGAGTCACCATTTGAAAAGAAAAGGGCCACTTTGGCCCCACATCACTCACCAGAGAACCATGGTCAACAAAGATAACTGTGCATAAAAATGTTAATAACTGCTTCCTAGATAAAGTGGAGAGTAACAACCCAGTTTCAAACTCAACCATGAAATCATCAAGGCAAACATTATGACCAAGTTTCATGATAACTGAACTTAAAATGTGGCCTCTTAGAGTATTCACAAGGTTTTAATTTGATTTGTCCAGGTGACCTAGTTTTTGACCCCAAAAACTGATCAAGGTATCATCAAGACAAACATTCTAACAAGTTCTCATGATAACTGGACTTAATAAATGGCTTGCATCAAGTACATTAGGTTTTTTTATTAATTTGATTGGGCCACCTAGTTTTTGACCCTAGATGACCCAGTTTTGAATTTGACACAGAAATTATCAATGAAAACATTATGACATGTTTTCACAACAATTGCATGGACTTAAAATGTGACCTCTAGCGTGTTCACAAGGTTTTTCTTTTTGACCCCACATTACCCAGTTAGAAACTCGACTGAGATATCATCAAGACAAACATCATGACCAAGTTTTATGACAACTGGACTTAAAAATTGTGACCTCTAGAGTGTTCCCAAGGTTTTTCTATGATTTGACCTGGTGACCTAGTTTTTGACCCTAGATGACCCAGTTTTGAACTCAACTGAGAAATTATCAATGGAAACATTATGACATGTTTAACAACTGGACTTACAATGTGACCTCTAGCCTGTTCACAAGGTTTCTCTTTGATTTGAGAGGGTGACATAGTTTTTGACCAAAGATGACCCAGTTTGTAACTTGACCGAAATATTATCAAAACAAACATTGGTACAAGTGACATAAATTTCAAGGCATTTTTATTAATTTATTTTTTACTAGGTTAAGGGCCACATTTCTGGTCTGGCTCCAGGAAAACCACAGGTGCACTGTGTGAGTGAATTTCACATGGTAAGTATTTTCATGGCTCTTCTAAAATACTTGCAACATAAACTTTCAGGCTTTTTATGTGTATTTCTGACTGTCAATGGCCATAACTCTGGTTTATAGAGCTAAATGTAAATCAAGTAGAAAATATTGCATCTGGAGTGTTTAAAAGACCAACATTGTGAAGTCATCTCACAATGCTTTAAGATGTTTCACTTTCATTAAACAAGAGGACCATGATGGTCCTGAATCGCTCACCTCTTCCCACATGACCCAGTTTTGAGTATAACGTCGTTTTTTCTATTATTTGACATAGTGACCTAGTTTTTGAGCTCATGTGACCCAGTTTCGAACTTGAGCTAGATATTATCAAGATAAAAATTCTGACCAATTTTCATGAAGATCCATTGAAAAATATGGTCTCTAGAGAGGTCGCAAGGTTTTTCTATTATTTGACTTATTGACCTAGTTTTCAAAGGTATGTGACCCTGTTTTGAAATTTATCTAGATATCATCAAGGTGAACATTCTCACTAATTTTCATGAAGATCTCATGAAAAATATGGCCTCTAGAGAGGTCACAAGGTTTTTCTATTTTTATACCTACTGGCCTAGTTTTTGATCGCATATGACCCAGTTTCGTAACTGACCTAGATATCATCAAGGTGAACATTCAGATCAATTTTCATGAAGATCCCTTGAAAAATATGGCCTCTAGAGAGGTCAAAAGATTTTAATAATTTTAGACCTACTGACCTAGTTTTTGACCGCAGTTGACCCAGTTTCAAACTTGACCTAGATATCATCAAGATGAACATTCAGACCAACTTTCATACAGATCCCATGAAAAGTATGGCCTCTAGAGAGGTCACAAGTTTTTTTTTTATTATTTGACCTACTGACCTAGTTTTTTAAGGCACATGACCCAGTTTCAAATTTAAACTAGATATCATCAAGGTGAACATTCTGACCAATTTTCATGGAGATCCATTAATAAGTATGGCCTCTAGAGAGGTCACAAGGTTTTTCTATTTTTAGATCTACTGACCTAGTTTTTGATCACACATGACCCTGTTTCGAACTTGACCTAGATATCATCAAGATGAACATTCTGACCAATTTTTATGGAGATCCATTCATAAGTATGGCCTCTAGAGAGGTCACAAGGTTTTTCTATTTTTAGACCTACTGACCTAGTTTTTGACCACACATGACCCTGTTTCGAACTTGACCTAGATATCATCAAGATGAACATTCTGACCAATTTTCATACAGATCCCATGAAAAGTATGGCCTTTAGAGAGGTCACAAGGATTTTCTATTATTTGACCTACTGACCTAGTTTTTGACGGCATGTGACCCACTTTCGAATACTGACCTGAGATATACATCTAAGTTAGAGGAAATCATTCTGACCACGAATTTTTTCCATGGATAGATCCTACATTATAAAACATATGGCCTCTAGAGAGGTCACAAGGTTTTTCTATTTTTAGACCTACTGACCTAGTTTTTGACCGCACGTGACCCAGTTTCGAACTTGACCTAGATATCATCAAGATGAACATTCAGACCAACTTTCATACATTCCATGAAAAATATGGCCTTTAGAGAGGTCACAAGGTTTTTCTATTATTTGATCTACTGACCTAGTTTTTAACGGCACGTGGCCCAGTTTCAAACCTGACCTAGATATCATCAAGGTGAATGTTCTGACCAATTTTCATGAAGATCTTGTGAAATATATGGCCTCTAGAGAGGTCACAAGGTTTTTCTATTTTTAGACCTACTGACCTAGTTTTTGAAGGCACGTGTCCCAGTTTCGAACTGGACCTAGATATCATCAAGGTGAACATTCTGACCAATTTTTATGAAGATCTCATGAAATATATGGCCTCTAGAGAGGTCACAAGGTTTTTCTATTTTAAGACCTACTGATCTAGTTTTTGAAGGCACGTGACCCAGTTTCGAACTTGACCTAGATATCATCAAGATGAATATTCTGACCAACTTTCATAAAGATCCCATGAAAAATGTGACCTCTAGAGTGGTCACAAGCAAAAGTTTACGGACGGACGGATGGATGGACGGACGGACGGACGGACGCACGGACGACGGACACCGCGCAATCACAAAAGCTCACCTTGTCACTTTGTGACAGGTGAGCTAAAAATAACTCTCAAAAAAAGTCATAGAAAACTTTGAACTTTTGAACTTCAGAACTAATGTATGTTTCATTTTTAATGCCTGATTCTCCAAGACATATACCATTTAAGGAAGAAATAAACTTCTTAAAAGTACAGACACTAAAAGCATACCATAAATCATCTTTTTCTGATGGAAGAAAGCTTACACCCACATAATAAAACATTAATCTAGACATGAACAATGGCAAGGAACTAAATCTCCGACAAGTAGGAGGTGCTGAAAATCAACATTGTTATTAGTGAGAAGACGTAGGTAGAAGTCTTTTCAAAGTGTTAAAGCTTTCAGAAAAAATGTTTCTTAGCTGCTTAAGTTAGGGGAGAAGGAATTGTGTTTTTGTAATTTTCATCGAATATGAAAGACCTGTTTGTAAGTATAGTTCTAATTTTACTGTAAATGTGGACATAGCCAAACAGACACACAAAAAACGCAAAAAAAACGAAAAAACAAAAAAAAAACAAGAGGACCATGATGGTCCTGAATCGCTCACCTATCCCCACATGACCCAGTGTTGAACTGAGTATGACGTCGTTATTTCTATTATTTGACATAGTGACCTAGTTTTGAGCACATGTGACCTAGATATCATCAAGATAAAAAATTCTGACCAATTTTCACGAAGATCCATTGAAAAATATAGCCTCTAGAGAGGTCACAAGGTTTTTCTATTATTTGACCTAATGACTAGTTTTTGAAGGCACGTGACCCACTTTTAAACTTGCTAGATTCATAAAAGGTGAAATTCTCACCAATTTTCATGAGATCTGTAAAAAAATATGGCTCTGGAGGTAAAAGGTTTTTTTTTTTTTTTGACCTACTGACCTTTTTTTGGCCCGGGCACATGACCCAGTTACGAACTGCCCTGATATCATAAGCTGAAACATTTGACCTTTTTTTCAGAAGATGTTGGAAATTTGGTCTGAGAGGTCAAAGGGGTTTTTTTCTTTTTTAGACTCTGACCTATTTTTTGATCCCATGCCCGTTTAAAACCTGGCTTGATATAAAAAAGGTGAAATTTGAACCATTTAGAAGATTTCATGAAAAATAGGGCCCTTAGAGAGGTCACAAGGTTTTCCTATTTTAGTCATGACCTAGTTTTTAACCAACGTACCAAGTTTCGAACTGACTAGATATCTTTTCAAAGGAAATTTACCATTAAAATCCATTGAAAAATATCGCTCTAGAGGAATAAGGTTTTTCCTAATTTTGATCTAACCTATTTGTTATGGACGCCCAGTTCTAACTTGCTAGATATCATAAGGTGATCAACCAATTTTTCTAAGTCCATTGAGAAATAGGCTTCTAGAGAGGTCAAGTTTTTTATTTAGATCTCTTGTTAGTTTTTACCTCACATGAAAGTTTCGAACTTAGACAGATACCATAGGTGAAATTCGACCAATTTTCATGAAGAATCTTGAGAAATATAGGCACTCTAGAGAAGAGTCAACAAGTTTTCTATTTAGACCTAATGACCTATTTTTGGACCCACATGACCCAGTTCGAACTTGACTAGATATCATCAAGCGTGACTTTCTGACAATATTCTTGAATTTCTCATGAATATTTTGCTTAGAGAGTACAGTTTTTTTTAAAATTTATCTATACAGTTTTTAACCCACGTGACCAGTTTGATTGAATATTCAAGATGAACTTGAAATTTTATGAAGATCCATTGAGAAATGGTCTCTAGAGAGGTTCAGGTTTTATTTTTAGATTACTTGACCTAGTTTGTTACCCCACAGACCCATTTCATCTTGACTAGATATACAAGATGAAATTTCGACCAATTCATGAAGACCATGAAATATGGCCTCTAGAGTCACATGGTTTTTCTATTTTTAGACTACATGACATAGTTTTGACCCACATGACCAGTTCGAACTTGCCTAGATCTCAAGGTGACATTGACCATATTCTGAAGATCTCATGAAAATTGGACTCTGAGGGTCACAAGGTTTTTCATTTTGATCTACTGACTAGTTTTTAACCACGTGACCCAGTTTCAAATTTGACCTAGATATATCATAGGTAACATTTGACCATTTTTATAAGATCCCATGAAAAAATTTCTAAGGTCACAAGTTTTCTTTTTAAAATACATATTTTACCTCGTTGACCAGTATTGGACTTGTCTAGTTACACAGTACCATTTGACAATTTCATGAAGATCTCATGAAAAATGCCTCTAGTAGAGTACAAGGTTTTTCTAATTTTAGACTATGAACATAGTTTTTAACCACGTTAAATTTAACTTGACGATATCATCAAGGGAATCTGACCATTCATGAAGATCTTATGAAATATTATGGCTCTAGAGAGGTCACAAGGTTTTTTCTTTTAGAAATACTGCCCCAGTTTTTGAAGGCACGTGGACCGGTTTCGACTTGACCTAGATTTCAAGTGAACATTCTGACCACTTCTAAGAATCCATGAAAATCTGCTTTAGAGTGGTCACAGCAAAGTTTACGGGAGACCGGAGTAGAGGGTCGGACCCCCCTGACAAATTACTTGTCACTTTGGAAGGTGAGCTAAATATAGAGAGCTAAATTTTGAATGTTTGACTTCTGTCAAAAAATCAATTTCAAAAAAGCTGCTTTTGAAATTTTAAATGAATCCAAGGTGTCATGTGCTTTGATTATTAAAACTCTGATAAAAAAAATAATATTAAAGCAAATATCAAGAAAACTTTTTGCGTTCACAATTATGGGAGCGGGTTACGCCAAAATAGTAAATATAAAATTCATAACAGGTCAGTCATGCAGCTAGTTTTCCCAGATTTTGATCAATCTTGTTTGAGACATTTATATACAAACTTCATTGCATCCATTTAAAAATGGACAAACTGCATAAAAACTTTCCACCACAATTGAAATCAACCAATATTCCATGCTACCTCAATGTGAAGCCGTTTAACAAATGATCTTGTGTGTTGTATAATGAAACGATCATTAGCTTGGCCCGTTAATGCATACTGAATAACCGTGTTTGTAATTGAAAGCGTACAAAATTTGATGCCATGCAAAAAATGGTTTATTGAACAGGGTCGTGTTTTAAGTTAATAAGCTATCAGTTTATTAAGTTGACCTGTTATAATTATTTGTTCTATTAATTTTCATAAATTTTAATTGTCTAAAAAACCTTGTGGTAAAATTCTAACAGGAAGTTTTAACAGTTTTTACTAGGTATTTTAAAGGGACCTATTTTCGGAAACTGCCTTTAATTAAGTTTGTCAGGAAGTTCTGGGATGATAAAATATGACTCTAGAATAATAAGATTACTAATTAAAACTAAATTCTTTATCTTAATTATAATATAAATCATGTTAACATGGATTTCTAGAAGTAGGGGATCTTTCAGGGCCGGATCCGGAAAATTTTTGCATGGGGTGGGGAGGGTACCAGTCTTGAATTGAAAATGCACAGCCGTAGGCCATGGCGTTTGCAGGGGTTGCCTTTGCAATTTAGGGAATTCAGGGCGGTCTTTCCAGGATTTTTTTTTAAATCAGGTATGTTGAATGTCACGGTTTCTATTGGTGTAGTACTCCCTTATTTAATGGGTAGGGGGCTCCCCACTGACATTTTTTAAATACAGCATGAAATGGTGCTATGGTGCATTTTTATGTCTAAATTTGAGGTATTGACGGGGTATGTATCCCATCTTGAATGGGTGGTATGGGGCTCTCCTGGAAAATTTGAATGCTGGTATGACAAAGTGGCTCTGGTGCATTTCTGGGCCCTTTAATTTGAGAAATAATAACTTGCCAAATTGGTAGGTGATCTTTGTGTGTATAGGTACCTTCACAACTTGTGGGGGGGGGGGGAATGCCCATTGCCTTAAGGCCGTTTTGTGAAACGAGCGAGTAGCAGATACTTGTGGAGATAAAGTAATTACCTGTATTATACGGGAAAAGTCCAACTAATAAATATGTTCAAAAACCAAGAACTTCCCACAAAACCTCCAAACAAGAGGACAAGAAGGGTCCTAATCGCCATCTTCTTAGATCCGTTGGAGTAGGAATCGTTTTTTTATTAGATTAAAGCTAGTTTTTGAGCTCATGTGACCCAGTTTTGAAAATAGATAATTATCAAGATAAAATTCTGTCCAATTTCCAGAAGATCATTGAAAATATGGTCTATAGAGGTCACTAGGTTTTTTATTATTGACCATTATTGAACAGTTTTAAAGGTCGAACCTTTTAACTTTACTTAAATATAACTGTACAATCTTAATTTTCATTGAGTCTAATGAAAAATATGGCCTTAGAGAGGTCACAAGTTTTTATTTTTATATACTGGCCTAGTTTTTGAACACGTGAACGTTTGAAATTCAGATATTCAAAGGTGAAATTCAAGTCATTTTTAAAGATCCATTGAAAAATGCTCTAAAGAGGGTCAAAGATTCTTCTAATTTTAGATACTGACTTTGTTTTTGACGCAGTTGACCCGTTTAAACATGACTAGAATCACCAAAAACTTACTCAAACCTTTCAATAAGATCCATGAAAAGTAAGGCCTCTAGAGAGTCAAAAGGTTTTCTATTATTTGACCTACTGACCTAGTTTTATAGGCACGTGACCGTTCAAACTTGCCTGTATCATCAAGGTGAACATTCTGACCAATTTCATGAGATCCATTCAAGGGTATGGCCTCAAAAGAGGTCACAAGGTTTTCTATTTAAGCCTACTGACCTAGTTTTTGAATTGTTTGACCCAGTTATAACTTGCCTATAATTATCAAGATAAACATAAACAATTTTCATCAGTTCCCATGAAAAATGGCTTTAAGAGGTACTTTTTTCATTATTGACCTACTGACTACTATTTGACGCGACATGACCACTTTCGAACTGACCTAGATATCATCAAAGTGAACATCTAACAATTTTTATGGAGGTCCAATTGTATGGCTCTAGAGAGGTCACAAGGTTTTTCATTTTTAGCCACTCCCTAGTTTGACCGCACATGACCTGTTTCGACACTTCAGTAAATCATCATGAAAATTCAGGACCATTTTCATACAGTCCTGAAAAATTGGCTTTTAGAGAGGTCACAAGTTTTTCTATTTTGACCTATGATATTTTAGGCATGTGACCACTTTCGAATTGACCTAGATATTATCAAGATGAACTTCACAATTTCTATACAGATCATAAAATATGCCTCTTAGAAAGGTCACTAGGTTTTTAATTTCGAACTTGACTAGTTTTGAAGGCACTTTCGACCTTTTAAACTTGACCTAGATATCATCAAGGTTAACATTCTACCAATTTTCATGAAGATCTCATGAAATTATGGCTCTAGAGGGCACAAGGTTTTTCTATTTTTAAAACTGACCTAAATTTTGACCACGTGACACCGTTTCGAAACTTGATAGATATCATCAAGATGAATCAGACCAACTTTCATAAAGATCCATGAAAAATATGGCCTTTAGAGAGGTCAAAGGTTTTCTTATTTATTTACACTTACTGACCTAGTTTTTGAAGGCACGTGACCAGTTCCAAACTTGACCTAGATATCATCAAGTGAACGTTCGACCAAATTTTCATGAGATCTTTGAAACTTTATGGCCTCTAGAGAGGTCACAAGGTTTTTCTATTTTTAGACACTGACTTAGTTTTTGATGGCACGTGACCCAGTTTCGAACTTGACCTAGATATCATCAGGTGAACATTCCGCCCAAATTTCATGAAGATCTTATGAATTTGGCCTCTAGCGAGGTCACAGGTTTTTCTATTTTAACCTACTGACCTAGTTTTTATGACGTGACCCAGTTTTAAACTTGACCTAGATATCATCAGGTGGAACATTCTGACCAATTTCATAAAGATCCCATGAAAAATGTGACTCTAGAGTGGTCACAAGCAAAAGTTTACAGACTGATGCACGCACGCACGCACCGACGGACTGACGACGGACACCGCGCGATCACAAACGCTCACCTTGTCACTTTGTGACAGGTGAGCTAAAAAACAAACAAACAAACAAAACATTGACAAAACATTGTACAGTGAAGTACATGTAATTTAGACATACTGTCTAGAAACATAAACATGTTAACATTGATTTTATATTATTAATGATTAACTCTAAGAAGAAAGATGCTTTGTTTCACAAACATAAGGCCCCTTTTAATACTGAGATAAATCACAGGAACTGTTTAAAATTAAATGTTAGAATTTTACCATAAGGTCAGTTTTAGGACAAATTTTAAGATATTCTTATGTAAAACTGATCCGGAATCTATATTTATATCAGGTCAAACTTATAAACTGATAGTCTTATTAACCTTTTACAATGCACGTACGCGTGTTTCGTTAAACGGCTCACATTTGGCTGCATGGCGTCAAATTTTGATATGCTGCTCCAAATCACACAACACGGTTTCAGTATGCATTAGACGCTGCCAAGCTTCAAGAATCATTTTGTTTTACACTGCACAAATTCATGTTGTGTTAAACGTCTTCACATTGGACTGCATGGCATCAAGTTTTTATACACCGCCCTTAATTACACAAAGCAGTTTCAACATGCATCAAACGGCGTCAAGTTGTAATAAATCATTTCACTTTACACTGCACGTACTCATGTTGTGTTAAACGGTCTCACATTGAGCTGCAAGGTATCATGTTTTGTCGGATGATTTCATATTACGGTGCATCGCAACAAGTTTTTCAATGCATTGTTCCATGTTTAAATGGATGCAATGAAGTTTTGTA
Organism: Mercenaria mercenaria; assembly: GCF_021730395.1. NCBI lineage: Eukaryota > Metazoa > Mollusca > Bivalvia > Venerida > Veneridae > Mercenaria > Mercenaria mercenaria. The sequence goes on from NC_069364.1 coordinate 42,494,828, forward strand.
TTAAATGGTCTCAAAATGCAATGCGTTGAATGCAAATATCTTGGACGGGATGGAGTTTAGGATGAGATGGCGTTGAAATGCACTGCACTGACTGACTTGTTTAGGAATGGATTGTATATTTTCTTATTTTTTTTTTATTTTTTTACCGCCGCCCATATACAATACCAGCTTTCCGTACTCAATGTTCAGTAAAATGCATGCACGGCTTCTTTAAGCACGATATGACATACAGTAAAAGCTGTTTACATAATAAGAAGCAGATCACTGTACCCTCAAAATGTCTATTGGCATTTATACATCATTACATAGACTTTCTGTTAGATACTGAACCAGATCAATTTACCATTATTTAACCATTTGCCAAGACAATGTAAGATTTATCCCTAGAAACTCTTAACAGGTATCTAACAAGTCAATAACAAGAGGGTCATTGACCCTAAAGCACTCACTTGTGTACAAGGCTTCAAGTGTGTTTTGTATAACGTAATGGTACAAGTACAGAGTTAGGTTTCTTCTATGTTAGCCTATATTATATACATGTCACACACATTTTTTAACCTAGGGCAATAATTTGAACAATTACAGCAGAAAGTACAACTCTGATATCATACGCCAAATATCAAGGCTCTAGCTATTACTGATTCAGAGAAGAAGATTTTCAAAGTTTCTTATTGTAAGCATATAGTAAGTTTTACATGTCACAAACAAGGGTGTGGCCATTTTTGACCTTGGGGCAATATTTTGGTCAATTATGGTAGAGAGTTAAACCCTTATATCACATGCCAAATATCAAAGCTCTAGAGAACAAGAGCTGTCTCCATAGGATGACACATGCCCCCGATGGCACTTTGGATGATAGTTATGGCCGATGTTTAGAGTTTAGGACCTTTGACTACGGACCGGGTCTTGCAGCGATACGTCGTTTACTGTGTCACATCATGATAGTTATTAAATCCTGCTGAATGACAAGATATGGACGGACAGCCATCAATGCATATCTGAAATGACCTTAGTCTAAGTGTGACTTGACTTTGACTAGGACCTGGTTTGCTGTGACAGTCGTCTTATGTGGTACACATTCATGCCAAGTTATTTGAAATCCATCATGACAAAGATATGGACCGGACACGCCCATCAATGCATATCCTTTAACGTCTAAGTGTGACCTTGACCTTTGAGCTACGAACTGGGTCTTGCGCACGACACGTCGTCTTACTGTGGTACCACATTCATGCCAAGTTATTTGAAAATCCATCACGATGACAAAGATATGGACCGGAAGCCATCAATGCATTCTTAAGTCAAGTGTGCCTTGACTTTGAGTACGGACTGGGTCTGCGCGCGACAGTGTCTTACTGTGGTACACATTCATTAGATGAAAATCCATCCATCGATGAAAACATATGGCGGACACGAAAATGCGGACAGACAGACAGACTGTTCAAAAACTATATGCCTCCCTTCGGGGGCATAAAAAGATTTTTAAAGTATGACAGCTGAAAACCTATTTTTAACAAAAAAGACCCATATGTTCAATAAACTGGAACAATTGGAACAACTCTGAAAGAGGACTACCCAGAGATCATTTGTGTAAAGTTTCATCAAAATCCATTCAGTGGAACCAAGCGGAACAGTTTGAACAACTTTGGTAGAGGACTACCCAAGGAGCATCCAGGCCAAGTTTCATCAAAATTCATTCAGTGGTTTTGGAGGAGATGTCGTTTAAACACAATTGTTGATGACAGACACGGCGTGATCACAATACCTCACCATGAGCACTTTGTGCTCAGGTGAGCTAAAAATGGGTACTAACAACCAAGTTTGGTGAATACATGCGAAAAGTAAGACAAAATGCAATACACACAAAATCAATTTTTAGATTATGGCCAACAGAACAAAGAAATGGCATGTATTTAGTTTAGGAAGCAGAGTTTGAAGACCAGTCTAAATATGTAGTTTTGCCATTGCTCAATTTCAAATTTGTTATTAGATTCAACCAATTAAGTGCTTTATTTTAGAGACTGGTCTCCAAACACAGTTTACGAACCTGCAACCATGGCTGGTTTAATCAAACCAAAGTCTTGAAACTGACCAAATGGCACAAAGTCTTAAAAATGACCCATTGGCACAGCTGCACTGTGACACATGTCAACAAAAGCCATGAGATAATCTGATCCAGTGTTTTTCGTCAGGCCAATTTGGGGCCGAAATTGCTTTTTTTCCCAATTTCAAAGTGAAAATCCCCGAAGTTAAAAAGAAAATGTTTTTTTTTACCTTTTCAACCAAGACTGTACCTATGAAACCTTAAACATTTGAAAAACAAGACAGTATGCTAATTTAATGCATTTATGGCCATTTTCTTTCTTAAATGTAACATTTTGATAAAAAATTATGACTTTAAACAATTCCCAATTTGGACGTTTTATGTGCATTTTTCCCAACTGTAAATGCCTCGGCCCCATTCCCAAATCAGTGGAAAAAAACACTGTGATCAAACTATTGTACTACAAACTGAGTAATAGGTTAACAGAATAATTTATAATTGTACAATGTAACTAAATAGTTGGCACATATTATAGTCACAACTTTGGTAAAATGTGATGTGCCGAAGGAAAAGTAATAATTGAGTTTCAGTCCAACGGTAACACAACAACAGGTGTTTTCACGCTAACTAATGTGCTATCATAAAAAGGCAGACAGAAGACATGGCAGTCACCTTTGGTCTTTCTAATCAGATAGGAAATAACATGAGCCATGCCATGAGAAAACCAACATAGTGGCTTTGCGACCAGCATGGATCCAGACCAGCCTGCACAACCACGCAGTCTGTTCAGGATCCATGCTGTTCGCCAACAGTTTCTCTAATTCCAATAGGCTTTGAAAGCGAACAGCATGGATCCTGACCAGACAGCGTGGATGCGCAGGCTGGTATGGATCCATGCTGGTCGCATACGCACTATGTTGGTTTTCTCATACTGATTGGGAGTATTCAACTGGTTACAAAACCTGTCCAAGTTATTATGCCCATTAATAGTCTGACTAAACTTTTTGAACCTTGGATAAGAACTACTCAAGTTACAGCACAAACATTGTCAATTTTCCCAATGTTAGTAATTCAAGCGGCAAAACTTCCGACCCTCTGGGATAATAGGACTGGTTATCGAACTTGGTTGAGATATTATGCCCAAAAACATTGTGAACTACTTATAATGGATAAGAACTGCTGAAGTTAGAGAGTGGTCACTGTCAATTTTTTTAATTTTGGGGAAGGGTCATAACTCCTGATAGAACACTGCATAAGAACTGCTCAAGTATGGGAGTTGTCACTGTCAATTTTTGCGATTTTGAATAATCCAAGGGTCATAACCCCAGACAGACCACTGGATAAGAGCTACTGTAAAAATAAAACCATACACTGACAGTTTTCAATAATTCATTACCCATAACTCCTGAACCTCAGACCCTCTTGGACAATCCAGTTGTTTATCAAACCTGACTGAGATACAGTTCCAATTAACATTGTGACAAAGTTTGGTGAACATAGTATAAAAACTGCTGAAATTTAGACAAGTGGACAACTTTAGTGGACAATACCCCACCTAATGCCGCAGGTAATCACAGAATATGTTTCGTTTTATAGGCATACAAAAATTGGCCAGCAGTTTCAGAGAAGAAGTTTTTTCTTGTTTTCAATACAGTCATTTTTAAGAATGTAGCTTGAAGAAATTTGGTCATCAAAACAAAACTGCTGTGAAATTATTTCAAAATCAGACTAGCAGTTTACGGATGGCGACAAATATTCGAACTATTCATTCATTACACAAAAATTCAGATACTGTTTCACTATAAGAACATTAAAAAAAATTGAAATCATGACAAATAAATAAAGCTAAATGAAAGAAACAAAAATGCTCATTTTTTTTATTTTGACAAAGTTAACATGCTTTCAATATAAATATATGCAAAAATGACTTCCGCTGTTATTAGATGTGTCATTTTGTATATTAGCTGCAGACATTGTATGCGCTAGGTAAGACAGGCATCCTCTTTTAAATATCGCTAATTACAAAATTTAAAACAGTCCAAAACAAATCCCCTATTAAACGGGTTGAATGGGTTTTAAAAACAAACATCAAACGCCCCTGACGAAAGATTCTTTTTCAATAAAAGTATTTGAGTGAAGAAAAATGTTGAAACATTAAAAAACAAGTAAAATGTAATATATTTGATTTTTTTAATGTAAATCACATCAAAAATAAATATCGCTTTAAAAATTAATTATGCAAAAAGAAAGAATAAATGCAATTCAAATTCAGAAAGAAGGGGGAAAGTGGCAAAATTTGTTTTAAAAAATCCCCAATAAGCTCTTAAAATCAAAAACAATACTTTGAAATACGTTAATGTAAACATAATTCGACTGTGAAATGTTACCTATGTCTTCTCCCGGGTTTAAAGGTAATTCACATAAACATCTGATATTAAGTCGGCTATGTGTAATTTTAGTGAATATTCGAACACCAAAAATGCTATTCTTTGCCATCCCTACTCTTAAAGGTGGTCAATCACATTTATTCAACATTTAATGACATTTTTTACTTTTTGTATATTCTGGTAGAGATTATTAAGGGAACAAAAAACCGATTACATAGAGTTAGATTCCTTTTTTGAAATGTATATTTATTATTTTTTAAATTTGTAATACCCCCCTTTTAAAATGAAAGTAAAAAAAAGCTGGGTTTTTTTTTTTATTTGATAAAATGTCTTTTTTATATTTGCTTTTATAGACATATGACCGGGCCATGGAAAACCCAAACATAGGGGGTATGGGGCCCAGCATGGACCGACCACCGGGCCATCCCCCGGTTGGTCAGGATCCATGCTGTTCGTTTTTAAGCCTATTGGAATTGGAGAAAAATTAGCGAACAGCATGGATCCTGACAACTGGCGGATGCGCAGGTGGTTGGATCCATGCGGGCGCTCCCATTATGTTGGTTTTCCCAGGGGCGGCTAAATTTACAACATGAACACTCGAACCAAAAAACCACCTTTTAAACAAATAAAAAAGCATAAGGATTTTGGGTACAGGGCCTCCAAGGTTCATTGCTGAGCTGTGATCTTTCATTTTGAATTCCCCCAGCAGTTTCAGAGGAGGGTTTTTAAATTTTCCTTTTAGTATACAGAAAATTATCTCAAACACGGCAGGTTTTTTAACAAATCAACACACTTGCCCAAATCTAAAAAGGGGCCCACCCAAGGAACTTGGGGGATATTTAAACGGGCCCAGCAGGAAATCAAATTTTTGAAGAAATCGAAAGGGGGCCACCAGAAAAAAAAAAATGGCCTAGTAGTTAGGAAAAGTTCTTTAAAGATTTTGTGGAGCACTGATGGACAACATACATCCAAGGATCCTAAAAAAAACTCACCATGAGCACTTGTGGTCAGGTGAGCTAAAAATCAATAACTTCCCTCGAAAAGGTGTTAACAGCATTTTTAAAAAAAAATTATCATGAACAAATGCTTCTAGGAAGTACTCTGGATTTGTGACCTGTTTGAATTCATCATTTATGCTAGTGAGTGAACCCTATTTGATCCAAAATAGCTGCAAATTAGTTCAGGTCAACAAAAAAGAAAAAAACCTGGGCAATTTTGCAAAAGCTGCAAGAGGTCGTATTAAATTTTTCGGTCGGCTTCCAAACTTTTTTTCCCAGTCAAAGGGGGGTTTTGAGGCAGGGGGGTAAAGTAAGAAACATTTTAGGGGTGGGGCAGCTTCGGTGAGGGTCCTCATCATCCTTGGTTAGGTGAATGGCTGTAATACGTAATGCATTGTTTAAATGTTTTGGTGGTGTTGTGGGGTTCAGGTTTAATTTTTTTCAACAATTTTTTTCGTCAAATAAGTAAACAGTGTCTACTTGTAGCAGTGAGCACAATGCTTAATTTTATAGTGCTCCCTCATTGGAATATCACGTGTAGACACGTGCAATACCCCCCCGTCCATTTATGAACCGGGATGACCAGTCCTGCATTTCCCCTTACTGCTGAGCCCCAAGGAGGAAGGCTTCCCAAATTTTTTTACGTTTTTGGGTATGAGGGCCCGGGGACGAACCCCGACCTCCCGCCCGAAGGGATGCTCTCCCACTAGGCTACCGGGCAGCTTTTTGTCTTTTTTGGTTTTTGGTCATTTTTTAACAATTTTTAAATATGGGGTTTTGTACCGTACTTAATCCCCTCAGAAACTCCCAACTCTCCACTTAATCACAGGTGCAGAGACAAATTATTTCAGACACTTTGACTTTCCCAAAATTGTCATAGTGAAGAAAAAACTAACCCTGAAATGTTAGAAAAATTCAAAAATGTAAAATTTTTTCGGTTCAAAATTTAACAAAAAAGGTTGACGGGGTTAAATTAAGACTTTTTGGCTTTAAACTTTTTTAGGGGAAAGAAATTTTCAAATTGCCCCAAAAAATCAACTTGTAGTTTTGTTCAAAGTTTTTGACAGAAATTTTATATACAAAAGTACCTGGTTATTTTTCTTGCCAACATTTTGCTAGGTCATAAAAATGAAAAAAATTTGATTTGGGATTTAAACTTGGGGACAAAATCACCCATGATAAAAAATTTTTAAAAAATCCAAAGATTTTGCCACGGGGAAATTTGCAAAACCAGTCCCCAAAAATAATGCCACTGGAAAATTGCAAACCGTCCAAAATTTGCGCACGGAAAATTTGCAAAAACCCGTCCAAAGATTCCATGGGAAAATTTGCAAACCGCCAAAAATTACGCGCAAGGGAAAAAAAAATGCCCCTGCCTACTGGGAAAAAAAACCACCAATGAAGCATATTTACAAAATGTAACTGACAACTGGGAAATGAAAAACCTTTAATTTCCATTTTGTTTTTTTACTCGCAAAAATTTTTTATCTGGTAAAAGTCACATGCACTTTTTAAAATGGCTCAAAATTTTCTGCAAAACAGAAACCCCCCGAGTCACTGTCATTTCTACTTTCTGCAAGACCAGTACTGTCCTGTAACATAGCAGGAGCTTAACTCTGCAGAATGCAAACTATTACTTTTAGATTAAGCATCTTATTTGCAATAGTTTTGCCTTTTTAAAATACGATGTACTTGCACTGATGTTGCATTCATATAAGGCTTTCTCAGTCATGGTTCAACAAACTGCATTCAAAAAACATTAAGACTACAAAGTGCTTGTAAGTTAGTAAAAATACTGAAACCTCAACATCTGGATTTAGCTCAGTGTTCCTTTTTGTGGGCCCAAAAATTGGGCCCAAAAACAATCATTGACAATGGTTTTTTTTCCCCAAAAATTTAAGTAAAAACTCCCCCCCACCCACCCTTTTTTTTTTTTCTATACTTTCAGCCCGAACTTACCTATATAAATCTTCAAAAAGTTCAAAAACAAGGTTATATGCTAGCCTTATGTAAAACTGAATTGACTTCTTAACTTGGATGTCTTATGACACATTTTTTTCACTGTAGTAAAGGACCAAGCCCCATTCCCCAAGTGCAGTTTTACCATTCCAAAGAGAAAAGAAACAAGAACTGTCAGAGGACAGCAACACATCACTATTCAACAGCCTTGTCACTAAAGAAAGCTAAATGAATGAATACCAAAGTCGAAAAATTGCTTAGCTGAAAAGGGGGCATAATTTTGTAAAAAGCAAAATAATAAGGTCATGGAACCTGTGCACTGCACACATGTCTGTTAATCACAGTGAATAAGTGTGTGAAGTTTCAATCCATTCCAATATGGGGTTACTGAGAAACCAGCTCACACACAAAAATTTTAAACAAATTGGGGAAAAGACCAAAAAGTGAGTGCATCTTTTTAAAAGTCAAGCTGGAAGTTTTGTTTTTTTTCTAATAATGATGAATTATTATTATTACTTTGGGAAAAGAAGCACTTTATGATTTGACCACAACGGTTTTTTGAAGGCTATCTACTTAGCAGAAAACAATGGTGATGTGTAGTTTTCCCCGCTCTTCGGAAATTTTGAAAAATTTAAAATGTTTCCTTCTAAAAATAAACTTGAATGTTTTTTTTCAAACTCATTCTGAAAATACATGAAATCTACAGTACGAAAAAAGTCTTTACATCTTTAAAAAGATTTTCATTTTTTTTTCAAAAAATGTTTACAGATCCCAAGTTTTTAATTTTTTATTATTTACTCAATCAATAAAAGGGAAAAAAAAATCAAAAATGTTTAATCAAATTAAATGTTGCTAACATTATATGAAGGCGAAAACATGACAAAAATTTTTAAAACGAGAAACTTTCCATAAAACTCCTTATCAACATTGTTTATAAAATAGCAAATTACAAAAGGAAAAAAAGGAAAATAATGTTATTGATTTATGTCACAATTTTAGGTGTTTTATACCCTGCTAGTGGGGGAGCAGCTTGCTGTGACAGAACTAAAGCAATTAATGGCATCTATGATTGTCCAAAAAATGCAATGTACTTTTTATTTAAATATGTAGTTAACTTCAAAAAATTCTAAAAACCCACATTAAAAAATTATATAGCGTAAAAAAATCTAAAATATCAAATGGTTTGTTGAACAAGTCTTAGGGGCCCCGATGGCCCAAAAACAAAATCTGAGTTTTTATAGCTGCTTGAACAATTTTGGGAAAAGGGTTGCTCATATATCACACAAATAGCTGTAAAATTGTTTTAAAATTGGGCCAGCATTTTATTTCAAGAAGATTTTTATTTTCAGTTTCATTTTATTGTAGGAATTTGTTTTTACTGAATGAAAAAACGATTTCAGGGGGTTTTTGGGGTACTGTTCCTCAGTTATTTATTTCGAAGGAAGTTAATTAAAAATCAGGTGGGAATGGGAACTGTGTTTTTAGGTTCAAATTTTTGTTTTATTTTTTTAAAAATTATTTTATTTTTTATTTGCAAAAATATTTAAAAATGAAATAAAATATAAATCTGGGAAAAAAGGGGACAACCCCTAACAGATTTTCTACCCGGTAAGGGTCCTTCCCTAGACATTTCAATTTACAATGTAGGAAGTGTCTAGCCATCCAGTGGGGATTTTCTAGCCGTCTGTTAATAGATTTCCTAATGAATAAGTAATGATACCTGTTATTTACTAAAGATATCGATATCATCTGCAAACATAATTTTGTGTGAATTCATGCTACAGATTTACTTTTAATCATTTTGAATAAATCACTACATTATTAAGCCACTAAAACGAAAGCTTGCCGAAATCAATAATGGCGAGATCGCCGTGATGTCACTCATTAAAATCTGTTCATCTGGTAGCTTTTATGGGATCTGAATTTTTAAATTTTAACAACCTTTTCACTGGATTTTCAAAAATAGAATATCAACAGATTTGTATACAAACACGATCTCATTCGTTTTATCGACTGAAAAATCAGATAAGTATTGATATCTTAAGTAAATAACATTTAAAACTGATGAAGGTCATTATATGACCGAAACTGGTAGATCTTATTAAATTAGTTAACTATACCCGGTGTTTGATGTGTTGGTCCTCTTAACCCTCTTTTATAAACATTTAAAACTATGTAAAATCATAAAGAAATTAATTACCGGACGGCTAGAAAATCCCGAGGATTTGCTAACCGTCCGTTAATTGGATGGCTAGAATGCAGGCTAGGCGTCCGGTTATCGGACGGCTTGACACTTCCTTCAATTTATAAGGACAAGGCCTTCACTGCTCTTCATAATTACTGAAGTTTATTCACATTACTGAAGATCTAAACTGACTTTCTAAATAAAAGCCAATTTGCCTGAAATGAAAGTCATTGAATCAAGGCAGTAAAAAGAACAATTTCATGGTGAAAAATATATTAAAATTGTTTGCGAAAAACCCCACCTTTAAATTTCTTTTTAAAACACCCAACATAAACATTTGTAAAATAAAAATTTTTTTGGAAATTTAAAAATTCTGTTTCCATAAAACAGTCTCTCTATTTCATCAGCACCTGGTGTGTATTCAGCTTCAACTTCCATTGCACCACTATCCGAATCTGCTTCCATATCCAAATCCTCGACATCTTGATCATTTTCCATGCTTTCCGCCATATTGTTTTCTCGATAATACTTTCCTCTCATAATTTGGAACCAAATAAAAAAACGCAATTGTATTTACGCAAATGAAGAATTTATCTAATATGTAGGAGAAAGGACTAATAAAACCATTAAAAAGACTGGAAAACCAAAAATTTGGACGGTTTACTTTTTAACCCCGCTCTGGGGAGCCTCGGGTGAACTCTAATTACTTAATTAGATAAAACATGCTCTCATCTCACGGGAGGTATTCCCTTACGAAAAGCGCGATAACACGGGGGGGGGATAACGACAACGGCCCGCCATGGTTGAAAGTGCGTTTTGGTTATCGTTAAAAATGCCCACAAATTACCCCGTACTGTAGGATCCCATTAGAAATATTTTTGATAAATTGTCTTTCCTTTTTTCAATTTGGTTTTCATAGTGTCAGCCCCGAAGCCGCAAAGTAATAAATTAGTTAAAAGTGGTTTTAACTGCAATAGTGAAGAAATGAAATGCATATAACATTTTATAAACAATTAGAAAAACATTCCCGACTTTTTTTCAAAGTATTCAGAAACGTAAACCCCCTAAACGGGACAGTAGGTTTTTTTTAAATTTTAACATTTAAATTAAATTTTTAAAATTTTTTAACAATAAAATTTAACTGTACGCCAAATTACCCCATGTGTTTGTTTTGTAAATTTTAAATTTGGGGACTTAAAAATAAGGACTGTTCTTTTTCGTAAGTTTACCTTATTTTCACCCACTTTGACACAAAAATTTGGGGTAAAAAATTAAATTTGATAGGGGCGGGGGTGAATTAAATTCAGAAAAATTTTCCCCAAACTAAAAAACAAAATTGAATATAAAAGGGTTTCCCAAAGGGCATTTTGAAAAAGGGTGACAAAAAAAATTTAAATGTTTTGGGTGCCGCCCATGAGAAAACAAACACAGGCGTTTTTCCGACCAGATCCGTGCTTTGGGCCCATGTTGTTAATTGGGGTTTTTCCTATTGCAAATAGACTTTGAAAGGAATATCTTTATCACAAATGTTAACTAGGTCAATTCTGTGTTAAAATGGAAGTGGAATACTGTCTGTATTTGAAAAATGTAAAAATTTAAAATTGTACTTTTTTGAGATAATTAGTGTTGTCCAACTAAAAACCTACCGTTGTTGAGGCCTTAATTTAAATGGACAACATGGTTTTGTATCATACTGTAAACAATCCCCCTAAGTGTTATGTAGTTGATAGCTAGGGCTGGAGATGGTTTCTGTGAGTCCCATAGATTTTACGCATTTTTTTCGTGCTTCAAAAGCATCAGCTGGAACCGGTATACATGAGTATTTTAGATAACTGCTCTGACTGTTGCCTGGTTAGATTTTAAATGGTGCATGGTTATATCATGGAAGTGACTAGGGGTCCAAAACCGGCCCTCTAGAAAACCCGTAGAGGGCAGGCTGAGGTCCGGTAATCAATAAAAATACTGAAAACGGTATAAAATTTGAAAAAAAAAGATGTCGGAAAATTATTTTTTCTTTAAAAAACGAACGATGTTTTCAAAAATTTGTTTTAATACATGGTTAGTAAAGGGAAAGGGGGTTTTTTTTATTTTTCTCAGGGGAAAAAATACGATCGCAAATTCGACAAATTAATATACAGTACATATGCTGTAATCCAGGTAGGTCTATAAGGCAATTGCGGGTAAAGGTTATGATTATGCAAAATTTTTTATTACGTTGGTTTTTGAAATTTTAAAATTTTATACTCAGCGTCCTGAAAAGTTCCCCTCTAAGGGCCCTTTTTTTTAAACATCGCACTGACTGTTTTAAAAAGATAAAGGATACATTTTTGAGCGTGAGTCGTCCGGGTGTAAAGATTTGTAAAATTTCGATAAACTCCATTGAGGCAGGGCTGCACTGCAAATGCTTTTCCAGCAATGTCGACATGTACAATTTTTTTCAACCCTTCATGCACTTGAAAGCTAGTGACAGATTCAAATGAATACTTTAAAAAAAACAGAGATGCTTGCTAAGAATGCCACTTTAAGGCACGATCACACCATCAGGCCATTGGTATGGTTGACGCCGAATTTCATGCCCGGAAAACGAGTCGATAGCTGTTCTCCCTGCAGTCTGAAGGGGTTAGGAGACATGATCAGACGGGGTCTTGAGTAATACCCCGCGCACGGGCCCCTGAAAAGGTGACGTGATATTGATAAAATAGAAAAGAGGTATAATTACTGGTAATTTTTTTCAGTGACGCTGAGTTATAAAAGCTCCACCAGGTTCGACCATATGGAATAGAAATTTTAACACTTTTTGGGTATCACTGTTATTTTTTACTCAAACAGAAAAAACGAATTAAACAATATTAACAAATCTGAAAAAAAACGTATGGGTTTTCATTTTTATTCATCGTCCGGGGGAAGAAAAAAACAAAAAAAAACAAAAACCCAAAGCTTCCGATCTCGGCGTCATGTTAACTATAATTATTTGCCGAACCCAAATCGTATTTTTCCCCGGGTTTAAAGAATTATAAATGCTTCTTTTTTCCTGTGATTTACCATAATCTAAACATTAAAGCAATGAGAAAAAAGAACAAACTTTTAAAATCCCCAAACCTTTTATAGAAAAAATTATGTTGCTTTTGTAATCTCATTTTCATTTATTCCCAACCTCTGCAGCCCTGGTATTGTCTAGGGGCCCGGAAAACGGGCCCTTAGACCCCGGGTCAGTTGTCGGGAAACCCGGGCTCCTAGCTATTTCCAGATATCTTACTTAGTTCACCAGACCAACTTGTGGGTTTTTCTGTTGCATCAGGGGGGCTTTTTAAATATCAGAACTATAGTTTCCCATCCCCCAAAAATGTAGTGATGGTTCGTAGAACGTTTGTGCACGGTCCATATAGGATCTAAAATAACCATGCCGAAAAAGTTTCAGGGTTTTAGTAACACAGGTACAAATAAAAAATTTGTCAGCACTATGTTAAGTATGCCCCAACTGACTTTTGGTTCGGTAGCAACAGTTTAAAGTACGGTATATATGAGTACTTACCCTAACTTTTTTTTGGTTTTGACAAATGAAGCTTGTTTAATATATATAGTTTACTATGACCCAATGTAATTTGAAACAGCTTAAGCCAGGGATATATGCGTACTAGAAAAACCATGCCCCCAACTATTGTCACGTAGGTAACAACAGCTGGATCATGATATATTCGTCTCTATTAACTAAAATTTGGACCTTTGTGTCAGTCGGGTTTGGTAGGGCAAGGGCACGGTTATAGCTACTATAGTAACCTGACCCCTTGTTGTATGGTTTGGTAAAAAGGAAGGCATGGTATTACAGATTACGATGACCAGTTTGGCTGTTGTTATGGTTCAGAACAACAGTGGGGGGGGGCTGGGAAAATGGTACTTTTGATAACAATGCCCCAACTGTTGTAGGGGGTTTGGGAAAAAACAGGGAAGAGATGGATATTCAGTTTTAGAGATTTCCTGTTCTGGTTTGTTGTTGTTCATAAAAAAAGTGAGACATGGTAAATTGGTACTGAAAATCCTGCCCCATGTTGTCATTGTTGAAACAACAGGAAAAGCTGGGGATTATCAGTTTCTACAATGACCTGTTTTGGGTTTTTTGGTTAGAAAAAACATGGGGCATAGAAACAATGCCCCCAAAGTTGTCTGGTTTGGGGAACACAGGAAAAGCAGGGGTTTTATCAGTTTACAGTGACCCTTTTCTGGCGTTTTTTTTGGGTTAAAAAAAATGCTGGGTACGGGAAATATGAGAACTATAGTAAGCCCGCCCCAACTGTTTCCAGGTTTGGTACCAACAGGAAGACGGTATAATCGTTTACAAAATGACCATCTCCCGGTGTTTTGTAGTTCAGTAAAACGTGGGAGCATGGTAAATAGAGTACATAGATAAAATGCCCAACCGTTGTCTGGGGTTTTGGGATAAAAAGGAAAGCATGGTAAATATCGTATTACAGATGACCATTTTTGGTGTTTTTATGGGTTTAGTAAAAACTGGGGCATGGTAAATAATTTGTATATAGTAACCAGTCCCAAATGTTGTCATGGTTTGGTAACACCCGGAAGGCATGATATTTAGTATTACAGATGACCTGTTCTGGCTGTTGTTTTGGTTCTATAACAACGCTGGATGACGGTAACTATGAGTACTTTATAAGCATGCCTAACGTTTTTCATTTTATGGAAAAAACGGAAGAGAGGGATATATCAGTATTAAGATAACCAGTTCATTGTTTTTGGGTTCGTAACAAAAGGGGGCATGGAAATATAGTAATTATGATACCATGCCCCAATGTTTTTCTTGGTTTGGTAACAAAAGGAAAAGAAGGTAATTCAGTTTACAGATGGGCCTGTTTCCCGGTGTTGTTGTGGTTTCCCTAACAACTGCTGGATGACGGGAAAATATGAGTAAATACATAACCATGCCTCTTTTTTTGTCATTTTGGGGGCAACAGGAAGGCTGGTATATATCGTTTTCAGATAAACAGTTTTGGCTCTGTTAGGTTCACAACAAAAGTGGGAGCAAAATATAGTACTATATATAACCAAAGCACCCAAAGGGGGTCAGGTTTGGTAACAACAGGAAGAGATGGTAATATCAGTTTTACAGTACCCTTTCCTGGCTGTTTTTGTGGCTATAACAACAGCTGGGTCACGGAAAAAAAGAAAACTATAGTTAAGCATGCCCTAACTGTTGCATGGTTTGTAACAAGGAAGGCATGGGATATATCAGTATTACAGTTAACCATGTTCGGCTGTTGTTATGGTTCAGTAACAAAAGTGGGGCAGGTAAATATGGTACATAATAACCATGCCCCCAAGTTGTCATGGTTTGGAAAAAAAAGGAAAGCATGGTATATATCAGTATTCGATGGCAAGTTCTGGCTGTTTTTGTGGTTCAGTAACAACGGGGAGCAGGGAAAATTTGGGATATAGATAACCCTGCCAGTGTTGTCGGTTTGGTAACAACGGGAAAAGAATGGTAAATATCAGTATTACAATGACTTGTTCTGGCTGTTTTGGGTTCAGTAACAACAGTGGGACTGGTAAATATGATCTTAGATATCATGCCCCCGCTGTTGTCTGTTTTTTGGGAACAAAGGAAAAGCAGAATATATCATATTACAGATGACCCTGTTCGGCGCGTTGTGCATCAGTAACAACATGGGAGCATTGTAAAAATGTGTACTATAGAAACCCTGCCCCAAAGTTGTCATGTTTGGTAAAAACGGAAGGCTGGTATATACAGTATTTCAGATGACCATGTTCTGGCTGTTGTTATGGTTCGTAACAAAAAGAGGGAGCTGGCAAATATGAGTACTATAGATAACCATGCCCCCAATGTTGTCATTGTTTTGGGAAAAAAGGAAGAGATGGGTTTTATCAGTATTACAGGACTATGTTTGGTTGTTGTTGTGGTTCGTAAAACTGGGGCATGGGAAATTACCCTGCCCCAAAATGTTGTCGGTTTGGTAACAACGGAAAGCATGGTAAAAAAAGTTTGCAGATGCCATATTCCGGCTGTTGTTATGTTTTAGTAACACATGGGGCATGTTTAAAAAAGGAGAAAATAAAAATAAAACCCTGCCCCAATGTGTCATGGTTTTGGAACAACAGGGGAAAAAGATGTATATACTTTTTCAGATGACCCTGTTTGGGGTTTTGGGGTTTTATTCAGTTACAACATGGGAGCTGGTGAATATGGTACTTAGATAACTATGGCTTTTCTGTTGTCATGGTTTGGAAAAACGGAAGAGAGGTATATATCAGTATTACAGTTAACCATTTCTGGGTTTGTTAGGTTAGTAAAAACAGTGGGAGCATGGTAAATATAGTTATAAGATAACCAAGCCCCAACTGTTTCATGGTTTTTGGGAAAACGGAAAAAGCTTAAAAACAGATTACGGATGACCTGTTTTGGCTGTTGTTATGGTTCAAAAAACATGGGGGCTGGTAAATATTTGTCTATAGAAACTAGTCCCAATGTTGTCATGGTTTGATAAACATCAGGGAAAAGCATGGTATATTCAAAATACAGTGACGATGTTTTGGCTGTTGTTTTGGTTCGATAACAATGTGGTGACGGTAATAAGAGTAATTAGATAACCATGCCTTTTGCTGTCATTGTTTGATAAAAACAGGAAGATATGGTTTTTATCAGATAAGATGAATATGTTTGGGTGTTGTTGTTTCGTTTTATATTGTTCTATTTAAACAATGCTTAAAAATTTTTGTCAAAATTTCATGAAACAGCTGGAGTTGTATATATAGACTATAGTTTTACCATGACCACCACAGCAACAGCGGAACATGGTACCAAAGGGAAAATAAATAACCTGAAATGACTCTTTTCATGGTTTTTAACAACAGCCGTGCGTAGTGATGGTTCGGTAGCGAAAATGTAACTGATATAGGTACGTAGGAAGAGAGTAGTATTTTCGATAGTTAAACGTGACCAAAATGTGTGGTGGGTTTGGGGAGCAAAAAAATTGGTAGGTATATATGAATTATTAGTAACCATGCTCCTCTGTTGTTACCGGTCGATGACAACGCCGGAATTTTATCTTTTGCTGATACGACTGCCTAGCGTTGCTACCGGAACATGAGAACAGCTGGAGTGTGTATCTTTGAACTGATTTTTACCATACTCCAGCTGTGTAACACAACAATGACAAAAGTTGGGGGCTGGATTCATAGTTGATATTCCCCGCTTTTGCTGTTGTACGGTCAGTGCGCAGCCGGAGCAGGTTTTATCTATTGTGATGAACCGCCCTGCCTAGCTGTTGTAACACAATCAGACAACGGTGGGGGCGTTTATCGAAGGGCAATACGATTATTCTCCGTATTTTTTACCGGACCCGCCACTCAGAGCCTTTTACTGAGTATGACGATATGCCCAAATGCTGTTTCACAAACATGAAACATTGGGGGGGGTTATCTTGTATGAACAGACCCTGCTGTAGCTTTTGTACCTCAACCCTGAAAACGTTGGGGTCTGGGTTATCTAAAGTAAAGATGCAGACTTTTTGTCCCATTGTAGCACAACCCCTGACAATAAAATTTGGGGTTTGGGACTAAAGTATGATACAGACCGATGTGCGCTGGGAAAACAACCCCGACAAAAGTTTGGGGGATGGTTATTTTAATATGATACAGACAATGTTACAGCTGTTGTAACACAAACATGAAAGCGTTGGGACCTGGTTTAAAATTTAGTGTACAGATCAGCTCTAGTGTTTTTACCAACCATGAAAAGTTGGGGCCGGGGGTTTTCAAAAGATGTACAAAACCATGCTCTATCTGTTGTAACCCCAACCTTTAAACAGCTGGAGCATTTCATTATTGTACTATTTATACTATATACAGTGTTGAACAAACCATTAAAAAAAGTTTGGGGGCCCGGTTATCTATAGTACGTACAGACCATGCCTTTGCTGTTGTTCCGGCAATGACAAGGCCCCAGCGTTTTTTATTGTAATGATATGACTTGGGTCAGCTGTTGCTACCGTCAATACAACAGCCGGGCAGGTTTATCATTTACTGTAAGCCTGCTCTAGCTGTTGTAAAACAACCAAAAGAAAAGTTTGATGTTTTTTATTATAGTACTAATAAGACCATGCCTAGCCTTTTTTACACAACAATGACAACTCGATGCCCTTTTTATCTATAGTAATATACCACCATGCTCTAACTGTGTTTTCACAACCATGACAACATTGGGGCCGGTTATCTAAGTATTGTAAGACCCACTTTAGCGTTGTTAGGCCATACATCAGTTTAGCCTTTTTTTCGTATTTATGATAAGATCTGCTCTGCCATGACAAAAGTGGGTCATGGTTAAAGAATTTCAATTACAAATAACGTTTGTAGACAAAAAAAAGAGCAAATAGATCAAATTCTGCACAAATTTTCTTTTTTTGTATACCCTTCAAAAAAGCACTAAAATTTCAAATGGGGGTGTAGAAAAAATTGTGAGACCTTTTCTCATTATATTTCAAAATTGAAGCAGCAATTTCAATGTTGTTGCCACAAAATAAAAATTTTGATACCGTGTTTTTTGCCTCGTAAGTGGCTTTTAGGGTGCTCCCTGGGGATATTCCTGGGTGAGAAAAATGTACAGCTGACCAGGACTCGAACCGGGGGCCCTTTCGCTTACAGGCGAACTCTTTTTACAGAGCTACCCCATCCCCTTACAAACATTTTATCCACTTCAAACTATTTGAATTTAGAGAACGGCATTCATTTTTCCGTTGTTTCCCAAGGGCGTGACTGTGAAAAGGCTGCAAAAATCTAAAAGGGTAGTAAAATTTGAATTTTAAACAAAAAACATCACAGTTTGGTTTGAAAGGGGAGCGGTGGGGCTAGTGGATAAGGTGTCGTCCCCTCTATCCCGGGGCGTGAGTTCGGCCCTTGGGGCAGACCTGACTTTATATGACACCAATACGTTTTTCCCCCGGGGAGACCCGAAGGGGGTTCCAAAAAGCTTGAAGCTTTCATCACAATCACTAAAAAAAATTAGTAAAACTAATTAGGTTTAGGAAAAACTGGTTTTTTTCCCCTAAGTGATGTTTAAATAACAATTTAATTTAAAGCAAATTTTTTACAAAAGGAAACACTAAGTTACGGGATTTGTTGCATATGTTTTATATTGAAACATTATTTTAAATGTTTGCTGGCGATTTTTTTTATTGGTAATCTGTCTACTTTCTGTACTAATAAAATATTTTGAACCATACCTCAAAACTTTCTTTTCAAAGGGAAAAAATTATTTTTTAACAAAATTTTCTTTAAAAGGGGCAGTTTCATGGGGGTAGTGAACCTTAATTTAAAAAAAAATATAAAATTCAAAATTGCACTAACCCTTTTCCCGTTAATGAAAAAATAATCATTATTTCATCCGCAGACGTGTCCCCTTGTAGTTTTTAAGGGCCAATAAACGGAAATAAAAAGAGAATCAGGGAATAAACTTTTTTTGTTTTTTTTCATAAAAATTGACAACCCTGCTAATCATTCGTGGTAGGATAGTCACTTTTTGGAATTTAAAAGATATGTAAAAATTGGAATTTCCGAATCTATAAAAAAAACTAATAGACCATGGCATTTTTCAACCCTGCCGGCCTGTTGTCGTTTCCCCCCTCCCCGATAACACGAACCCCAAAAATAAAAAATGTAGCCCCCAAAAAAGGAAAAATTTTAAAAAAAAAGAGACATTTTTTGAATCAAGGCTTTAAAAAAAACCCCTTTTTTCCGGTAACATGCTGAAAAAATTAGGGTAGGTAGGTCGGAATTTAAAAAAAAAAAAAAAAAAAAAAAGAAATATTAAGTGAGACTTTTCGGAAATTATTTTTGTGTCAAAAATGAATACAAATAAGGGGGTTATGCCTTTAGAACATCAGGAAGCTGACCATGTTTAAAGTATGAAAAGTGCACTTTTGCAACTTTTTGTTAAAAAGTTGAAAAATTATTCTCCAAGGCCATCATAAACATTTAGGGTCGGGCCAAAAATTTAGGGTAGGTCGTGATACCGGAAACAAACATTTTTTTACGCCTAAATGATAACAATATTAGCGAACTGTCTACTGTTTCTATTTTGAAAGTTTATAAAGACAGAAATATTTCCTAATGATGAAATGACGTCAAAAAGTAAGATACCCCATAGTCATTATTAAAAGTGATTGGCTTGAGTTCATATGTGTTAATCCATTAGCACTATCTATAGGAAATACACTTAATCAATAGTTCTGGTCATATCGACCTGATTCGGTAAAAGTTTAAGTTTAAATGTTTATAATACGCTTGTAAATCTTAATTTATAAATTTATATTTATTACTCTCTGTTGTCTCACTGATGTAGAATACTGACGTATAGGAGACAAGTTAAGGCTGAAACTGTTAAATTATTTTATTGCATGATTTTTAGCAAAAATCAATCTGACTGAAGAACATAATTTTAAGTAATTTTTTTTGCAGATGGTTTTTAATTTAAGTCAGATTTTAGCAAAATGTATTTCCTTTAAAAATTGAACAGTAATAAGGCAATATAGCCATTGAACCATTCAAATAATAATGAATTCGGATAAGTTTACGTACTCTCATGCATAAACAAGAAATGTGGCAATGGAGCTGTCGGGATGCGGGATAGCCCGTCAAATGACATGCGACTTGACCCATTGCAACGTGGTGCCCTGAACACCATGTTGATGAAGTTTGTACAGAAGTTTCAGATGGTTAACCTTGTCAAATGCTTTAGAGAAGTCCAGAAGGATCAAGTCCGTCTGGTGGCCTTGAATTAAGTTTCGAGATAGGTCTTCTACAAGTCCGAGTAACTGAGTTTCGCATGACCTTTTCTCTCTGAACCCATGCTGTAGGTCATAGAGGACATTGTTAACCTGGAAGTGCTTGGTAATATTAGAGGCTATAATGTGTTCCAGTAACTTACAGAGAATACAAGTTAGGGAAATAGGCCGGTAATTTGCAGGATTGCTTTTGTCGCCTTTCTTAAACAAAGGAGTGACATTGGCCTTGGACCAGTCAGCTGGGATAGTGCCCGTGTCAAGGGAACTTTGAAAGAGCTTAGTGACTAGTGGTGAGATTTGTTCAATAAGATTTTTAGGAAGGATCGGCTTTAGACCAACGGGACCACATGCTTTATCTATTTTGAGGGACGAAAGGAGTTTCTGAACACCATTTATGCCTGTAGTGACTTTTGGCATTAGGGGATATTTTGGCTGGTAATCAGTTGGTATAGAGAGTAGAGACTGCACTTTCATTTTACAGAGTTGGTCCGATTTGAGAGGTGACATTGGGGTGAACACAGATTGGAATTGACGATTGAGAATATTGGTCTTCATTTTATCATATGAAGTTGACCTTTTTCTAGACGAGGGGAAATGCCTTGGGAGTCTTGCTTGGCATTTTTGGCAAGGGAGAAAAGTTTCTTACAAGAGAAGTTTTTATCTGTTTGTGGGTTACCCGGATCATCTTGAAATTCCAGGACATAATCTATGTAACTGTCATGGGCTTGTTCGATATTTTTCCTGACAAGATTTTTAAAATTTATGTAATGTTGTTTGACCTTTGGGTTGGTGTTATTTTTGACCTTTTGGAACATCTTATTTCGTTTCCTAATCTGACGTTTAATGCTTTGGGTAATCCATGGTAGTTGGGGTCTTGAGCCTATTCTCTTGGTTGGAATGAATAGGTTCATATTTTCAGATAGAACCTCTTTGAATTCTGACCATAGGTCCTCAACAGACCGTGTGTTATAACCTATAAACAGGGAAGGGGATTTTGACACTATGAACAGCTGAAATTTTGACCAGTCTGCTTTTTTATATAAGTGAACTAGGCGGGGTTTCATTTTATTGAACCTTGGCTTAACATCTGAGTGCGTTCTGGCGTAGACGTCATGTATCAACGTTCATCATATCTGGGATTAAGGTAGCGTTCAGTCTTTCTGACTGATCAAGAAGGAAGTTGAACATTGAACTTTTTTCACAGCGTTTACCTTATTTTATTATAAATTTTGACACTTGTTTCTACATTTTATGTGTATTGAAAAAAGCACAATGAAACAGGGATGCATATTATATTCACGCGAAAAACATTGAAATAATAAGTATTACTATTCACGTTTTTCGTCAGTTACAGTGAAACACCACTCGCTCGAGCATCGATGACTCGAGCATCTGAGCTCGCTCGAGCAATTCATGTGGTCCTGGCCGATTTCCTTCTAGTTTCTATGTGAAATTACCATGGCTGGGTCGAGCATCGATAATTCGATCGCTCGAGCATGACACCTGGTTCCTGTGTATTAATTTACTCTTTGTTGCTTCTGACAAATTCGAGCAGAGGTGTCAAACAATTAAAAATTTTCACACGCCGTGAGAATTGCGTGGTCTACTCCCCGACTATCTTAAATGTTTGTTTGTCGGTATATTTGATCTGAAAATGAGATTAATTATTGATAAATGGTTGAATACTGTGCAAAGAGAGAGTTCTAAAATATTGGTTAAAGCTTGTAAATAATCCAGATTCTATCATGACTGATATTTTTAGAGACCAAAGTAACAATGTCTATTCTCCCCGATGTACAAATTGGCCCAAATATGTTAAAACTCTTTTAGAACAATTAGGATATGGATATTTATGGAACCATATAGCGCCAAATATTAACTATTTTCCAATGCTACAAAAACGGTTAAGAGACCAGTTTATACAGGAATGGCATGGTAGTATTACAATCATGCCAAAACTAGAATATTATTCAAGATTTAAAACGCTGTTTATATTTGAACCATATCTCACAAATGTTGATAATGATTACTTAAGAAAAATACCCAGTTGTTTTAGAATGTCTTCACATTGCCTAGCTATTGAAACTGGAAGGTATAGTGGTATAGCTAGGGATCAAAGAATATGTCAAAATTGTAATTTAAATGTTATAGAATCTGAGTATCATGTGTTATTGACTTGTCCTAAATATAAAAACTTACGTTCAAAATATTTGCCAAAAACATCGTGGCCAAATCTGAAAATGTTTGACAATTTGTTGTCATCTGCTAAGAAAAAAGTCCAATGGAATGTATGTAAATATTTGAAGGAAATTTATTTGTTAAGGGTTTGAAATCTTGATTACAAATTATTTATACGCATGATTTGAAAGAACTGTATACTGTTCATTAGCCAAAGGCATATATATGTCGATTATGCTAATAAATGTTGCTGTTGTTGTTGATAAAATATTGATCAATTACTGATTACTTAAAACATCTTTTCTGCGGGATTGAGAAGATAGTTTGAGATCAGCAGTTGTTTGCATGCAAACGAAGGAAATAATATAGCCTATTCATAAAATTGAGACGATAATTTTGGCATGATATGCACTAGTTGATAAGTAAAAATAAAAGTCTTAGTTGTTTCTTCACATGTGCCATTTACAACGGCTATCATAGATAACGTTTGTAATACGTTTTTTTTTTGAAAATTAAAGGATGTTATTATTACGCATCACCGTTTACTCTGCAAATGGTCCCGATGACAACTGGTAAAACAAATTTCAATTTTCTTCGTATGTTGGTCAATGTTTAGGTCGCTCGAAACCATGGATAACTCGAGCATTTTGCTCATCCCTTTGCGACCTCGAGCGAGCGGTGTTTTACAGTACTTTGGTGGAATGGAACCATGATAGTTTTTTAAAATAAATCTGAGAAGATCTACAGACTAAATTTAAATAATTTATAGAAGGCCATACAGACAATAATGTTACGATAGAAGTATATGGGAAATCATTTTGTGGCATATAACCTATATAGCAAGTATAAGTGCTGAATCGTTTTCAAAATGATTCAAGTGTTGATTGCATTGTGAATAAATAACAGCAATACAATTGATTCTTATAAGTTTGTGATAACTATGAAAAATGAAAATATCAAGATAAATTTATATGGAGAGAAGGTAATTTAATAGAAAGATTAATTATTCTGACACGACCAGCAAATAACCTACATACATGTTAGTGTAGGAGTTATCTGAATACACCTCAAACAAATTGCAACAGAAAATATTATTATTGCAGAAGATAAAGTAAGGAATAATATAAAACATATCAAAAGTCTAGAAAAATCTAAGTTGCGGAAACAGTAAAAAAAACGGGTTTGTATTGCGGTATTTTCGTAATTTGTGGAAAGACGGGAACGGCTTGCCATATGTGATAAAGCGTCTCCAAAACACAGACGAGCGTCTGCAAAAACGACGACAACAACAACATCAAATGTAAACAAACTACCTTTAGGCAGAAAAACTAGCTCAACAATGGTAAGTGGTCTTTTAAAATACCCGAAAACTCAATGTACTAATGTAAAATTACCAAAATATTTATCGTTCCTCGTTATTTATGTACAAATTTGCTGATAAATAAGTTCTATCTGTTTTTTTGTGTGTTGAAGGTCAAATAGGAATTTCCGCCAGCATCATTTAAAATATCATCGGTAAACGATCAAATTTGTGTTTTTAAGTCTTCCGGTGAACAATTTGCTTATCTAAACATAAAAAAATACAATTTAAAGTGGTATTTATATCCCCCCATTTTTGTGTTTTTTAAAACTATGGAACGCCGGAACCGTATTGAGTCAAAATGCCTCTGATGCATTTTTTAAACATTACAATAATAAAATGCACTTAAAGTAACTTTTTATTGAAATAATAATTAATATTATTTGTTGTTTTTTTATTTCAGGGTTAGACTAAGGACCTTTCAGCCCATTCTGTTGTGTAATATACGCAGTTTTCAAAACTATGCAGGTAAGTTGGCAGCATCTTATGAAAATTATGCTTGCTGTTGTGACTGATTGTTTTTCGTATATGAGATATCACTGATGTTTATTACGTTAACAACAAACGATGTACTTTTAAATTTGTAAGAAAAACGTCTCAAATAAAAATAAAGAACTGTAAATCAGCGTTTTCAATTAGAAAAATAGACATCTATTTTCTTTGTTGACTGGCCGACTGTTAGCAAAATAGTTATGTATAGTAGCTGTATATTAAGTTTAATATATTCACCACAAAAATATAATCATCTTGAATTCCAGGCTTGAAGCACGAGTGCGTTGCCAATATATCAACTCCGCCACTCCTGATCTGGTTGAATCTTTAGAGAATACTATTAGTTTCAGGTATAAAGACATTTATGCGTTGAGATATATAAAATTGAGGACATATAAGCCAAAAAAGGTAATTTAGTTGAAAGTAATTTACTTTATTTAATGATTTCTTATCAAACTAACAAATGAGCAAATAATAATAATAATAATTCGGAAAGTAGCTTCTAATAAAATGTTGAATAGCTGTTTCATTATCACCTTAGAAACAAATGATTCGAAACATAATACTGCTGCATATAAGCAATATATGTCTAAACATTTTGATTTTTCTCTTTTCAGATACATGTTGTAAATAGAAGAGTAGAAAGCAAAATGGCGTGACTGATTATTCCCGACTTGAATGAAAGAAGGTAATTCTATACAATAGGACGTTCATATATTCTATACATAACTATGTATCATGTATACATGTAATTATTTTGATCTAATTCCATACCTCATGTTTTTATTTCGATGTAAATGAGATGTGGAACCAAAATTTGTATTCCTGTTTGGCGCCATATAACCTATACTGTGTTGGTGCGCCGTAAAACCCAAATAAATAAAATAAATGATTATTAAATCGAACTTGATTACATTAATCCAACACTTTTGTTATTTTATTGTTAAAATACAATAATTTATCACAATATTAAAATGGTGGGACTGTCCAAACATTATGTTAAATGCATTATTTATTTCTAGATGGACTCCTGCAAGATTTGCCATCAACAGATCGAAGGCCAAGCAAAGGCGGTAAAGCTAAGTCAAAAGGGCTGTGATGGTATAAATGATGCTTGTGATAAACGAAATGACAGTTTACATGTTCAACCTGGTGACTATGTTCATGTTGAATGCAGAAAACATTATTGTAATCCAAATTGTATAAAACGTGACACTAGGGAAAGCAAAGTAATTAATGATTCACCATTGTCACCTCTAAGATCGAAAAATGTTAAATTTTCATACAAAGAACATTGTCTGTATTGTGGGCAACCTGTTGCTGATGTTAAGGGAACAAAACGAAAGCGGGGTGATGTATGGCCAATAACGACATTAGAGCCAACAATTCTGAATGTATGTTTAAAAAGAAATGATAGTTGGTCAGACACGGTTAAGGCCAGAATAGAACAGGTCAGTGATTTGCCTGCAGCCGATGCAGCGTACCATCAAATATGTTCTTCTAATTTTAGAACTGGTAAAAATATACCAGAGGAATTTCAGATACAGCCAGCCAGCTCGAAAAAGCGTAAACCTGGTCGACCAGAAGACGAACAAGCGCACGACGCATTTTTGGAGGTCATGAAATACCTGAAAGAAAATGACGATGAACAAGTGACAATAAAACAATTACAAGATAAAATGGTGGAATTGTGTGGCGATAAAGCATACAGCATTACTTATCCAAAGCAAAAAATAATTCAACACTTTGGTGAAGCTGCTATAATCACTGAGATAAATGGAAAAGCAAATGTAACTCTCAGACGAACTGCGTCATCAATTTTGCATGATTTCTACCGTCATGAAAACTCTGAAAATACAGAAAGTGAAAAACTGAAACTTATCAAAACTGCCGCAAAATTGATAAAGAGTGACATAAAATCAAAAGAAGTCGATAAAACTTTATATCCCGATTCACTAAGTATAGAAGCACGTGAAGCAAATAAAGAGTTTTTACCTGACAGCCTTTATCTACTTTTACGTGTGTTATTCAATGAAAAAGATGCAGATGAAAAAATAAGCGCTATAGGTCATGCAATAATGCAAGGAACGCGACCAAGAGCAATAATTGCCCCCTTACAATTTGGGCTCGCAGTGTCGGCACATCATCTTACAGGTTCAAAGTATATTGTAGAGCTCTTGAACAGTATTGGTTTTTGTGTTTCATACACAGAAGTCGAACTGTTTGAGAAAAATGCTGCTATATCTGGCAATGGCGATATAGAACAGGATAGCGATTCAGATAGTCCATTTATACAGTACGTTGCTGACAATGTGGATCATAATTTGTGTACTATAGACGGGCATGGAACATTTCACGGCATGGGGATGATTGTTTGCGTCACCCCAGGGAAGTTTGGTAATAAACCAGTAAAGCGCCAGGTTGTGTCCTCAGACGAACTTTTGGCAGCAGGAAAAGTAGAAATTTCCTACTACCGACCACCAACAGCAGACCAACGCACGCCGTTACAATTAGAAGAATTGGTTAAATGGACCCCATCAGACTGCACTGCCAGATTAACTCTGCTTGCGCAGATCACATGGCCCTTACGATATCAAGGACCCGAATGGTCCGGATTTATGCAAATGGTGAGACAAGGTGAATATCCTGGGAAATCTTCGGTTGTATTTTTGCCAATGACAGATATGTCACCAGGGGATATGTCGTGTATTTACACAACGTTACAGTACATTGGGAATCATGCCAAGCGATACAATCAAACGGCCATTGTAACATTTGATCAGCCATTGTACTGGAAAGCTATGACTGTGGTTGCAAATGAAAACACTTATAGCCTTCTTAAAGCAATTTTGGTACGACTTGGTGGTTTTCATTGTATCATGAGCTTCTTAGGATGCATTGGTCAGTTGATGTCAGGCTCTGGTTTAAGTGAATTGTTGGAAACAATATATGCACCCAATACTATCCCACACATGATGAGCGGAAGAGCAGTTTCAAGAGCGGTGAGAGCTCACTTTCTAGCAAGCAATGCATTGAATGTTCTGCTAATGCGGCAATATTTTGGAACTCAGTATGACGCAGTGACAACACACGACGAGACAGAAAAGAACCATGAAGAAATACTGACCCATGAAGACAGCAACATGCAACAGGAAGAAATGATGACCCATAAAGACCCAGAGATGACGTCTGAAGAAATTATGACACAGGAAGACACGGAGAATTCTAAAGAAATGATGACACAAGAAGTCACCGAAAAGTCTGAAGAAATGATGATAATTGAAAGCACAGAAAGGTCGGAAGAAGTGATGACACATGAATACATTGTACACGGAAAAATGTGAAGAAGTAATGACACACAAAGACACAAAGAAGTCTGAAGGAATGGTGACACACGAAGGAAGCTACATGCATCATGAAGAAATGATAACACATGAAGACACTGATAGACAGTTTGATAAGATGGATGTCAGTTTGACAGATGCTTCTACAGTAGGAAACATAAACATGTCAAATACACATTCAATACAGTCAGATTTGAACAACAATATGATGGAAAACAACGCGGCTCCAGTTCATCTTAATATGAAAAACCTAGTAAGATATTATGAGCAACTTTTATCTGGAAATACCAGTGTAGACACTGTCTATCAGAATGAGCTTCTGGATTACGTAGAAAGAGAGTACATGCAGATTAGACAAGACATTAAGAAATACCCAACCGCTGCATTATGGATTCAATATTTAGAAATGACTGATATACTGCAAAAATTCATTGCGGCTGAAAGAACTGGATTCTGGGAACTTGGTTTGCAGGCCATGCAGGAAATGTTACCCTATTTTGCTGCGGCCGGACATATTCTGTACTTGAAGTCTGTCTATGTATACCTACAGACAATGCAGAACCTTCATGAAAGTCATCCAGATGTACACAAGGCTTTCCTTCAAGGTTATCATGTTGTGAGACGCAGTGATAGGTATTGGGCAGGACTTTCTGCAGACAGTGATCGAGCAGGTCCTCATGTGGTCGGTAAAAAGTGCAGGAGGGATGACACGAGGTAAAGGCATGAGTGAGCAGCAACGCACCCAGTGGCTCCTCTCAAAGCCTTCCTACATTGCTATAAACAACGCAATGCAGGCGTTTTGTGGGAAGGAATTCCATACAAATAAGCTGCATAAAGATAGTGGAAAGTCGCGAATTATTAGAGATCGAAAAGATACGCAGACTTTAATGTCACACTTGGAGGAACGAAATCCTTTTAGAGAAGATACCCTTCTCTTCAATGTTGAAACTGGTGTTACATCGCATTCCAGCGTGAATGCACACAAAGCAGTACAAATAGGTACAAAAGTTGTATCAGCAATGGTTGGACAAAACGTTTTCAACGTAAGCTTCAAAAGAAATCAAAAAGGGGTCACTCTAGATGCAGCACAACAAATCAAGATTAACGACGAGCCGCTAAAGGTTGATCCACAACTGCTGTTCCAACGGTTGACGATAGCAGCACAGAGATTTAGTGATGATCTTCCAGATGTATTTACCTATGAATTATGTGGTTTGCCTTCCTCATTATTTGCTCCCGATGGACTTATAAGAGAGTCACAGAAATGGTTACTTGCTGAGGCAATATGGGAATTTGGAGATTGCAGTCATAATAGAAACCTTAATGATGAAAGTGTCAGGTTCGTACTGGATGGAGGCTCCTTGTTACATCAAGTACCTTGGAAGGCTGGAATGTTGTTTTCCGAAATTTGTGAATCTTATATTCGATGCATATCCAACCGATATCCAAATGCAGTCATTGTATTTGATGGATATACTTCCGGCCCATCTACGAAAGATACTGCACACTTGAGACGAACCCGTGGTGTCACAGGAACGAAGGTGTATATAACAAAATCAACACCATTAGCATCTAAAAAGGAAATATTCTTGTCAAATTTAGAAAACAAGCAAAATTTCATATTTTTGCTTGCCCAAGAACTTGAGGAGAATGGATATGATGTAGTTCATGCGAAAGGGGATGCTGATGTATTGATAGTGAAAACTGCTCTAGATTTAGCCGAAACAAATGTTGTTGTCATCATAGGCGAGGATACAAATATATTGGTGGTTGTGGTGTACCAAATACGTTCACGTCACAAATCTGTCGTTTTTAAGCCTGCAGCCAGACAAAACGCCTCAAAGGTTGTCCGGATATGGGACATCCAAAAGACCAAACAAATACTTGGCGAACAGATAAGTGGGACATTACCAGTTCTTCATGCACTATCGGGTTGTGATACGACATCTCATATGATTGGGATCAGCAAGGGAGCAACACTGAAGGCATTTCGCTCAAACGAAGAACTACGTAACCTGGCAGATGATTTTCTCAAAGAAACAGACAAAGATGCAATTATCGACATTGGTGAGCGGATACTAGTGTCATTATATGGCGGGTTGTCCATTGAGAACCTGAATTTATTGCGCATCAGGAAATTTTCCCAAAAAGTAATGTCTAGCACAAGCTACGTTCAAGTTAGCACATTGCCGCCAACAGCAGATGCCGCCAAGTATCACACTTTAAGAGCGTATTTCCAAGTCCAGGAATGGATATATGCAGACAGCGACTCATGTCGCCAGTGGTGGGGATTTGAACTGAAAGGAAACAAGATGATGCCAATTAAAACAGACCGACCCCCCGCACCGGAAAAGCTCTTGAAAATGGTTAAATGTAAATGTAAACAACAGTGCGACACAAAAAGATGTACATGTAGGAAAAATGGACTAGAATGTTCTTCCGGATGCTCAGAGTGTCGTGGCATTAGCTGCACCAATGTAGCCAAGTTCAACGACACAGACGCTGACCTGGAATAAAACCGTGACCGTTATGAGTCAATTAAAATGTAATAAAACATATAAAATTTAGTTACTGATAGAAGGTGGTGTCTATAGTGTATTCATAAAAATAAAAGTACAGGGCAAGGGACTAGTAAAACATAAAATATGAACTGTTTAAATTTACATATTATTTACTGATTTTCGTTCAGAAACTTTATGAATTATTATGTTTGTGTCGAGTGTTTCACATATGTTTCCATCGGACCTTTGAAAGATCAACGTACGGTATATGGTTCAAGGTTATTGTGTAATGTAACCAAGGTATCAGTTTACATCATACCATGTATTTTCTTGAAGCATTGTACAATTATTGTAAACTTTTGTTAAACATTGCAATTGTTACTTAAGAAAAATGTTCCTTATTATGCTATGAAATTACCCCACCCCACTTTGATTTAAATGCAAACAGTCTCATATAATGATAACTTTATAGTAGGTTTTAAATAACAACTAGTAGGTAAATTGCACCAGTGTTTTGGACAGTATTATGTATTCCATCAAGTGTTATCAGTTAGTACAGTTACTTTTTCTACCAATTTGTCTTATGAAATTACCCCACCCACTCATATGTTTCAATTTGACCTTTAAAATGTGGACTTATATACATCAAGGTCATTGTGTAATCTAACATACTCATCAGTTAATATTTTACAAACTCTTTTAATGTAGATTCTTTAAGGATGTGTACACCCATTGTTAACTATTTCAAAACAATTGTTAAAAAGTAAAATTATGTATGCAATTACCCCACCCACGTTTGATTCAGATGCAAGCACATGCATAGACTGAATACTTTATATTGAGATAGAAATAAAATTACATTATTGCACGTGTTTTGGACATTATTACATCGAGTGTTGTCAGTTTATGTTTGTGCAGTTTTGCCATATAAAATCACCCCACCCATTCTTTTATGTTTCTATTTGACCTTTAAAAGGTCAACTGGTATGTTAAAGGTCATTGTGTAATGTAACCTATGTATCAGTAAACAATTTACAAACGTTTCATGTATTTGTATTAAGGATGTGTACAAGTAATATTAACTTATGTACAAGAATTGTAGAACAGTGTACAGTGATAGAAAGGTGTCCTTATCATGTATGAAATTACCCCACCCAAATTAATATTTAAATGCCGCCACCAGGCCCGTGTGCAGGATTTGTTTGCTGGGGGGGCCCAACCTGGGATGGGTTCGGGAGGGGTATTCCCTCCCGATTGCGAAATTTTTTAATATGGCACATGAATAGATGCATTTTCCTGCTACCTGAAACACCTTTAAGGATGCATGAATGTATCTTATATTTAAGGAAAAGTCTACTTTTTAATCATTTCATCAAGCCTTTTCAATGTATGTATGATTGTACAGTCACAGTGTATGGACTTATTTTTCTGTATGATACCCAGTTGAAAAAAAAATGTTGACATTTTAAGATGATTATTAAGTAGACTAGCTCCTAGACTATGATAATTTTTCTTCACATTTTTATGATTTCATGTAGTAAACTGAGTCAGTCTATATACTATGTCCAATATTACAATTTTAACATCAGTTATCCTAGAAAATCTCTAGAATAGACTGGCTTTTGTCTCTATGAACATAAAAAAGAAAAAAAATCATAGAAATATCGTAATTATCAGTCTAAGGGCTAGTCTAATTATTAAGGGTATCCTAATTGCAAAATGGCCAAATGTTTTTAGATTTCTAACAAAACAAATGACGTATTACGACAATTACTATTTACATCATAGATTTCAAATCACATTGAACTCTTAACTGTACCAAAGATCTATAAAAATAAAGAGATGTGTATTTTATACTTCTTTGAGTGTACAAACTATAACATCACAGCACATATTAGTAAATGATATTTTTATGTATAAAACCCCTCATAAGTACCGAGTTTTAGATGCGTTTTGTAAGATTTACTGAGAAACTACTTTAAAAACTATGAGAGTTTTAAGTAAGGTTATTGGACCTATAAGAGTAAAATTGATACAGTAGTTTCAGATTCATAATTGTTGTAAAATAAAAAGATAGGATAAATATCTATCAATTTAATAAATTTGGGGAATGTGCCTTAATGTAAAAACAAAATACAACCATCATAATATTTCAATTTTCAGATTCATTTTAAGATTTACTTAACAAAACCAACAATGTTCTGATCATTTTATAACACTTCCAAAGAAGAGTAAAAAACATAATAGTTTCTCCACTACCCAATCAAGTACCGATCAAGCGATCAATGAAGCATGCACAGATAAACTTTTACCTGTGACATGCCTGGGGCTAATTTCCACTACTGGATACGGTTTATGGCTCTTTAGTCTGTGTATTGCTGTCAAATCAAGCCAGTTGCGCTGGTGTATAAATTTGTTAATTGAGGGGCCCATAGTAATAAAAATCGTAACTAGCCAGCCAGCTGGGGGGCCCGGGCCCCCTGGCCCCCCACCTGGACACGTGCCTGGCCACGTATATAGAATGATTAATTTACATTTATTTAAGAATAAAATTATAAGATGTAGGTAAATTACACCATTTTATGTGTTTTGGACAGTATATTATGTATTTCGTCGAATGTTGTCAGTTACTTAATTTTCTTGTGCCATGTTGCCGTATGAAATTACCCCACCCATTTTGATTTTATGTACAAAAGTTACATTTAAAATTATTTTCAAATTAAAATTGCTTTCCTATTAGTTCAAGGCATAAAAGTATAAGATATAGATACATAATAAAGTATATTATCCGTACAATTGATTGTAAAATGAGATATGTGTGTAATTTTGGGTTATCAAATTAGAAAAATAAAATCTTAAAAAACCATCAATTTGACTTCGATTTTTATATTCTTCCGCAATCTAGATTTTTCTAGACTTTTGATATGTTAAGCAGGATGGTTTCAGGATTTAAAATCGCTTAAACATTTTCTGTTGCAATTTGTTTGAGGTCGAGGGTGTATTTGAGCCAGAATGACCTGACTATGTAGAGCAAAATCTATCTCGGGTTATTCTGCAATAAACCACTCGCGTGCAATGACGTCATCCGATCCAGGTGCGTAGCACGGTTGTAAAAAGTAGTTACCATTAATATTTTTTTCTAACACTGTTGATATAATACTAGTATGTCGTGTTAGAATCGAAAAAATAAGTTTCCAAGTGTTTTTTTGTCGTAGAATAACCCGAGTTTTTCGTTCTTATGCGAAACAATATATTCTTACGCATAAGGACTTAAAACTCGGGTTATTCTACGATAAACCGCGTTTGGGGACTTATTATTTCTTAAATAAACGGCTGGTGTGCGCCTTCTAGCAATATAAATGACACACCTACTTTCAAAATGACCCTAGGACTGAAGTCCTCAGACAATTATAACGCTCGAAATTTCAAGGTTTTAAATCATATAAACCAGAAGGTCATAGACCCGTGTGGGAAAATACAGCATTTATAAGTATATGGTGATAGCATGCCGTTATGTCAAAAAGACACACCCAATCCCTATACTATATTATTCTGTCTTTCTTTTACATACACAGAGTTATATTACCTTTACTTTATTCATTTAGTTATTGACACAATTGTTTTGCTATTTATGAAATATTGTATTTCATTGTATGCTATTTGCACTTGTCTTATGTACACACGTCACACCACGTATCTTAATGTTGTAAATTACTTTCATGTTTTAAATACACTTCAACAAATGCTTATACATGTCTTTCCTTATAGCTGTGTTATCATTGTTAAAATCTGTTTGCCCTATGTTTGGTGGAAAATAGCTCGTGAGATAATGTTACATTTGTTACACTAGACCCGTAAGAGATGTCCGAATATATCTGTACTTAGTTAATACCGGGTATGCCCGTCGTTGGCAGCACCGGTCACGTTTTGAATAGATGCAAGTCTTCAAATACGTTTGCCAATTCCAATCCCACTCGTTCAGGAGTGCATTCTGAAGCTGTGCTAGTTTCATACGGGATTTGAAAGTTTTCGTACACGTCTATTCGATTTTCCCATGTATACTTCCTCGATAGGGCTAAGGTCTGGCGACTTGGAGGCACAAGGCAGAACACGAACGTAATGTTGCTGTAAGCATCAGACTGTGTGTGCCTTGTGGCTCCATCATGCATAAGGCGCATAATGGTGGTATTGCCACATCTATAAGCACGTGTTTCTGATAATGGACAGCGCTTAGGTATTGTTTGAGCCTCACAGTGAATAAAAGTGATACGCCTGGACATAGCTTTATAGATCCACCATGATGGAAAGGAAACGGTCAGATTCTACTATACAGAACATAGTTACTCTCAAATGGCTCACCATGATGTCTAACCCAAGATTCCTGTATAAATTATTCAAATAATTAAACATGTACATTTTACAGGAAATCTTATACATTGAATAGGGTTGAACTAATACAGTAGTATTTTGCAAATTTCGAATGATGGGCCATACCTGTAATTTTTAGTCCCTATATTTTATTCATTCTACACTGACAAAACTGTCATGTATAATATATCATCAGTGGTAATTTTAACTTTCTATCATCAATACTTTTTGAGACATTCAAATATTTCTTATGTTGGCAGTGGAACCAAGTATTCGTGGCAGACTAATAGTCTGAACATTGTCAATGCTGAACAAAACTAAAAAAAAGAACAATATGGCCATGAATAATGCAAGGAAAATATTTTCAGATAAACAAAATATACTGAAAAGTTCAGATCTAAAATTAAACCCAAACTGTAGTTGTGGTGTATGAATTTAGAACTTTCCATGAGCAATATTGTATGAGGAAAATGCTTACAAAATGTCATGATTAAGCATAGAAGTATGATGTATATTTTGCAAGCTAATAGCTTTTAGGAGAAATTCTCTACAGAGAAAAAGTGACCGCAATTATGCGACTGAAATTGTTTTTGCGTTATTTCCCTATATGGTGTTTGTTAACCTATGTATACGTACGCACATCCTCGATGTTTCGATGTTTTCGTAGAATGCAGAACAATCAGGGTATCAATATTAAGTGCTGGAAGACAAATTTCAATGCAACTGAGTCCTAACTGACGTGTAAAAAGTACTGTCTATCATATCGTCAACATCTCAGTCACAATAAAAGAGAGGAAAGCGTATAAGGTATGAACACCAAACAAGCGGCGCGTCTAGTCGGGTCAAAGCCTTTTATAATTTTACCGAATTAAACTAGAAAACTGCCGTGAACCAGAATTTTACAATATTATAAATAACATCCCCACAAAAGTAACTTTGTTGATTACTAGTATATTGTCCCAGTAAAGTGTCTTTAGGTTACTACATACTTTAATTTTGAAACAAACTTTGAATTACAATAGTAAAATATACAAATAAACAAAGTGTTTTTCAATTTAATATTTATCACAAAGAAATTGGAATTTACTGAACACAAAATAGTCCCTTTTTCTGTGTACCAGAAAGTATTTATTTTATGTCTTATATTTTTTATATCTTATTTTTATTAATGTCTTTCTTTCTAAAAATATCTGGTTTATATACTATTCTCAAATTTTGATATAATTGAGTAAACTAACTCTTATCTTAAAGATATTTTTTAAAATAACAAAACACAACAATAAAAACAACAAACATTTAGGGAAGGAAGTCATAAGTGACAAGCAAGAATAATATAGCCATACTTTTAAGTATTACTTAGGTAAGAATTGAATTTTATAAATTGCATTTAAAGAATGTCCAGGTAATATTTAATATAACAAAAAGCAAAAATATAGATCACAATAATTCTTCCCATGTCAAATTATTTTTCTATCATTACGCTAGTACAGGATATCAAACTTAGCAAAGCTAAAAGTAGGAAATGTCAAATTATTTGTCTATGCTGATATATCACATAGTAATTATTTTATGTCATATAGTAATTATTTTATGTCTTTTTTCTTATCTGTTTCTCTCTAAAATAATCTGATTTATATACTGTTCTCAAATTTTGATAGAAATGAGTAAATTTACTAACATCTTAAAGATATTTTTTTTTTAAATAACAATAAGTGGAAATAGAAACAACAATAAAATCAATAAACATTTAGGGAGGAAAGTCATAAGCGACAAACAAAAATAATAAATAAAATCTGGAAAGTAGATCCCTCGGAAGCACCTAGAACAAGGCAAACAGTGAAAATTGCAGACTCGGTTTGATTGAGTCTGTTCATGAGCAGTAACGGAAAATGCAACACTGCCCACGCCCCCTAGCACCGGCCTAAGCAGTATTCAATCTTCAAATCTAAATGAGTTGAAATCAATGATCCCGAAGGACCAGACAATATAACAACACTGAGATAAAGCCATATTGTTAAGTAATGATAAAAGTAATAACCATTACTCTAGAACAGGAAATCAAACTTATTAAAGTCAAAAGTAGAAAATGTCAATCAAATATCACTGATTAAAGAAATGAAAAATAATTATTTTTCTAAAAAGCTGACAAATAAGATGTTTATCAAAATATTGGAATCGAACAACATGTATCAAAATCAAAGTCATATTTAATATAACAAAAAAAAAAAAACCAAAATATGGATGGCAATAGATGCATAACGAAGTAAAACAAGTGAACGAAGTAACATGCAATACAAAGCTCCCTACTACAAGGTGATTACATAACCAAATGATCTTGCATCTGTTATTGTTGTGCTATATAGATAATATGTTAAAACACAAAATGTTTGGATTTAAGGTTGCATATTGAAACATCCACAGTTGTGAATTAATTTTTAATATTTTCTTAATACAACGTTTTAATAACATTTCATTTGTTAAATTCATGGAATAAGAGAACGAATTAAGAGTGCCAGACTGTCACAAAATACGCCCATCTAACTATTCAGTTATGTATCATAAAAAGATTTTGAGTAATTCAAGGGCCATAATCCAAGACTGTCTAACGCGGTTTGACTGGTTATCAAACTTGGTCGAGATATTATGCCCACAAACATTGTCACCAAGTTTGGTGAAAATCGGATGAAAACTTATCGACTTAGCGGGCGGACAAGCCTAAGTTCGCAGATTTCGAGTAATTCAAGGGCCAAAATCCAAGAGTGCCTGGGTCAATTTGGCTGATTATCAAACTTGGCCAAGATACTATGCCAACCGACATTGTCACCAAGTTTGGTGAAGATCGGATGATACTATTCGACTTAGAGAGTGGATAAGAGTTTTTCGAGTAATTTAAAAGCCATAATCCAAGTGTGCCTTGGGCAATTTAGCTGATTATCGAACTTTCCGAGATATCATACCCACAAACATTGTCACAAAGTTTGGTGAAGAACGGATGAAAACTATTTGACTTAGAGGGCGGAAAATCGTAAATTCGCAGATTAAGAGTAATTCAAGGGCCATAATCCAAGAGTGCCTAAAGCGATTTGACCGATTATCAAACTTGCCCGAGATATTATGCCCACAAATATTGTCAGCAAGTTTGGTGAAGATCGGATAAAAATTGTTCGAGTTAGAGAGCGGACATGCTATTGGACGCCGACCGCACGCCGCCAGCCGCCCATCGCCCGCCGCCACGGGTGTTCGCATAATACGCCCGGCTTTTTCAGAGACGGCGTATAAAAATGTAATACTTCATCATATTAAAGGGAAGTAATTTTGAAGAAAATATACCAATAAGCCCAGTTGACCTTTGAGCTGGTGATGTTGCGTTTGACAAGTCGTCTTATGGGAAAGGAAACATTTATGCCAAGTAATATTAAAATCCCTCCGGACATGAAGGCGTGGGCGGACGGACAAAATGACAGACGGAATGATGGAAAGAGCAATCTCATAGTCCCCGAAACTGACTTTCAGTAGGAAACTAATAGTCTAGACTATTTTCAGATTAAATGCGCTGTAGCAATCCACATTCTTGCAGTGTTGGTTTCAATCCTGACCTTGCTATACATTCGCACCGGTGCTTCTTCATATTTTACGCTGTGTTTGATGTATGTCGGCAAGCGCTTTTCATCTAGTAGAAAGAAATGCACAACAGCTCCTTTTTGTAATCCTGAAACCATATCATGCAATAATGCTTGGATGACATCTTCATTGTCACCAAAGACATTTCGGAGACCGTATTCATTGTTTGGCTTTTTGTGAATGCTTCCATAACCTACAATTTTCCCTGCATCCATGGCAACAGCAACATGAACATCTTCTCCTGAAAACCATGCACGAAGTATCGCCGTTCGGTCAAAGTTTGGATATACATACTGATCATATGCCAATAAAGCAGGCCACATTTCTTCAGATAAAGCGATGGTTTCATAATTTGATGCATAACTTTTTTTCATATCATCTGTAATAGTGAAGATGTGATAGAAGGTTCTGAACGTTTGAAATTGGAGCCCATTCTTCTTATACCAGTCTACCATTCCTTTTACTGCGTCCAGAGCTATATTTTGATTTCCTGCTCTTTGTACCATTGCTTTCCACAGTGCTCGTCCTATGCCGCTGCGACGAAGATCTTTACGGACAATGAAAGAAGATACGTATACCGTGTCCGGAGCACTCTTGGTTACCGCACAAAATCCTGAAATAAGTGTACAGTTAAAACAGAACATGTCATTCGAATACTGATGAATTGAATGCAATCCGTATGTGAACTTCTACCTACAATTGTATACCAATAAAGACTGAAATTATTGCATATCCTAAATTTAAAAAGTGCAACGAAATTTCTCTTTATTTTGTCAAAGAATATAAAGAAATATTTTGTACAGCTGCGGAAAGTTTTGAAATACTTCTTATGGTTTTGTTTTTCTCTTGTCTTTCAGCATAAAATACAAGTTTGTATATGGTATTCCTATCAACAGGCCCACCCAGTCACTACCAGGTAGTTGCGACTCATCAGATCTGTATTCCGTCACAAGGAGATAGTTTTGACATAACCAACTAGCTCATCAATTCTGTCTTAAGCCACAAGGAGGTAGTCTGGACTCCCCAGATTTGTCTTCAGCCTGACTTGCTAAAGATATCACTATATTTGTCTTCAGCCACAAGTAGGTATTTGGTTTAGTCCAACTTTTTTTAGCTCGATAGAGATGAAAGCTTCCAGCTTGTTTGCACACAGCTCGAGTCCGCTTCCTGTAAAAACCGGTGCTGGTGTCTGATGGCGTGATTGTGACCCCAGTAGGGTTCAAACCCGTGATCTCTGGTTCGAGCGGCCGACATCTTAATCACTAGGCTACCTCTCTGGAGGTAGCTGAACTTACCAACAGGCTCGCCAGATTTGTCTTCAGCCACAAGGAGGTAGTTTGGATCGAGTCTAGTGTGCGACAAATGGTCATACATAGACCAGTCCCATCCTTCTTCTTCAACAAACTGCAGCAGAAATGTAATATCTTCCTTTTTATTCTGACGAATAGTTACCTCACTTGCAGAAACCGTTGACATATTCGTTAACTGTAAAAGGAAAAGGGAAACATATGTATAGATATACAATTTTCTTACAACTTTATAACAAGAGCTTGTAGAACACGAAATGACCCCGCCCCCATTTTGATGCATTCAGCACAATGAACAAAAGCTATTTGGTCACTGTGCACTGGACGTTTGGTGTATCAAATTTGATTCGAAGCATTCTCCAGTTATTTAGAGTTCTACTGTACTGGGTCAAGGGGCATTGACTTTTGATCTACTGATCTCATAATCAATAGGAGTTATCGGCTGGTCATGATCCACCTTCCTATTAATTTTCGTGATCCTAGGCCCGAGCGTTCTCAAGTTATCGACCGGAAACTGTTTAACTGTTCCGGGTCGCTGTGACTTTGACATTTGACCTACTAACCTCAAAATCAATAGGAATCATGATCAAACTCCCTATCAAGTTTTGTGATACTAGGACCAAGCGTTTTCAAGTTATCATCCGGAAACGGTTTAACTGTCCGGGTCACTGTGACCTTGACCTTTCACCTACTGATTTTAAGATCAATAGGACTCATTTGCTGGTCATGATCAACCTCCCTGTCATCTTTTATGATCGTAGGCCCAAGCGTTCTCGAGGTATCGACCGAAAACTAATTGGTCTGCGGACGGACCGACCCCTCTTTCTTCGAAAGGGGATCATAAAAAAATCTTAAGGCCAACATCAAATGTTCTCTTAAGACTGAGAGAAATGAAAAGACATATAGATAGTACTATTTAGCAAACAAATCACATAGTATGCATAAATGTACAAAAGTATAAGCATAGCGTCATTTAAATAAAAACAAACATTTAGCTATAGTTTTATACAATGATACCTTGATTCTTTATCACAATATTACTATGAAACATCACAGTAGGTCTTATATCACAGGTGTATCTAAGATTTGCTAAATTTAATACAAAAGAGTTAAAAGGCTTATCATTGTCGAACGTAATTCGCTCGAACTCGGATAATTCGAACACCATCCCTCTCTCAAATTCATCGTCAGGTCCCGGCAAAATTTCTTTATAATGTATATTGCGGCAATGCACACGAACTAACGTCGAGTTCGAGCTCACGAAGTTTGGCTGTATTCTAATAAACGCAAAATAACCAAAGACTAATTCCCATTAAGGTCCACCTAATGTAACGCGACAAAATTATCATATACATTGGCGTATGTGTACTTACAAAAACATACAAAATGTTAAGAAGAGAAAAAAAACGTGATAAAAAAACAAGTGCCCTAGTTTATGATGCATTACTTGCGTTTCATAAAACGATTCGCAAGTTACAAAAAAGAGAGACTCTATTAAATCATTCTAGAGATATCTCAATATGATTTGTAGGCTGAGTTATATATAACATTAACTGGTTGCCATTCCTTGAGCACCAACATCTGTACTAGTTTTTAAAAAAGTAGATTATATGGAAGCGAATGATATGTCGGCATTGGTGACTGTTTCAAACAATCAAATGTACACTCTGAGACCAAGTTCACTGACATTCCATGATGGAGAAGACCTAACACAAACTATCTTCAAAATAAAAGTTTGGAATAATATACCTATAATATACCTATAATTATTCGCAACAGAAATAGTCTTTTAATATTTTAAAGAAACGTACACGACATATATTAATAGTATTTTACAGAATAAGTGACTGTTCCTTTTTAATATGAGTAGAATAAATTTATTGCACAGTTTATCTTTCTTTCTGTTTTGTTTGACATACAAGTGTCTGTCGTAAATTGTGTGAATGAGTTGCGTTATCTGTTTCAATGACTATAAATATTTCAGTTTTGATGGTACATGTATGTTGTTGTTAATTTTTCTTTTATTTCAATTTCAGCAGACCACAACTGAATATATATTTCTTAACATGTTACCGTCTTTGAATAAAGATATTATTATCATATCAAAATGCGTTCTTTTACAAATAGAATAAGTTAACCAATGATTAAACTATAAATCATCTAATTCATATTTAGTAAGTAATATTACTTCAGGTATTGTGTCGATAGACGATATACTTTAGTATAATTATGCGATAGCATTGATGACTGACTCAATTTATTTACCGTGGTATATACAGTCACACATAAGCACGCACCTTATTGGGGGTTTCTGTCCCGTAAACACTTGGAAAATCGCACGATTCATGTTACATTTTTGTGTTTTTAATTTCCTTGTTACTTTGCAGATTGTAATTTAAAAAAAAGCGTCAATGACAGGAAAGGGGTACTTTCTCGCTATAAAACGTTTCCTAGACATTCTTGATATTTTTCTAAAACACTGCCCAAGTTTTTGTTTTCCACGGACCAAATGTGGAAGTAACGTTAACACTGGATATTCAGCGAAGTCTTTGAAGATGGAATAGAAAACGTCTGGCAGACTTTTTGTGCAGAGGTATCCACTCGCTTTGCTGTCTTCAACGCTTTTTATTTTATCAAAAATCCGTCAAGTAACAAGGAAATTACAAATAAAAATATTTCATAAACTGAGCGATTTTCCCGTGTAAACGATACCAAGAGTTACGTGGTTTGGCCACCCTGATTATGTCAGACATCAAATCTTAGTATTTTAAACAGGAATTCAACCTTATTCAACCGTCATTTACCTGAATCACGCTATACATTATTTGGTCGCATGTTATAGTTCATTTACTCGTTGATACACTAGTGGAGCTATACAGATCCTACAGACAGAACCATACAGACAAAATGTTTTTAATCCTCTTTCTTAAATGTTAACGATTTTTGCTAATATTGTACTTTCCCATGGAGACCGTTCCATATGAGACATTTTTTTTTATTTACTTATTGATTGTTATAACAGCTTTCCCGAATCAGTCCGCTAAATCAAACCACTGCAGTAGAAACACGTTAATGGTTAATGTACCTAATGTGTCACAGTGGTGAAGCTACTGCTTTACAGTTGTGTGAGTCAAGTTGAAGCCGAAGTAAGTGTCATAATTAATCTTTTTGAAAATAAAGCAAGTAATTCAATGTAACGCGTCCTAGTCTGTAAACCAGCGTGCATGAAAGGCAGTTAGGTAAAACACGAAAGTTGATTCACTGATTTTGAAACACTTCGAAACCTTTGCAATTTCAATAGATTTGTTTACGGTCGTCTTTTTCCATTTTTGGAAGCATAGAATGCACCTTAGGAAAATAATGAGCAGTCGCGGTTTCAGGAACTTCTCAGAGATTTTATTGATAGAGTCTGACAAGGTGCAACAGTCATAACATCCCATATCACCTACCGAAGCCGGACTTTATTGTAAAAGAATGTTTAACATTAATACAGTTCTCTTTATTTATAAAACATTTTTGTTTCGATGTCCCATTCAATGTTGAATTTACATGATACCAACATATCGTCTGCTTGGCGCAAAAAGTAGTCTAACTGACATTTTAAGAAACGTTCAGGAGAAGCAAAAAAACTGATTTTCTCTTTTGTTGATAATCTTTTAAATATCTACCTATTTAATTCAAAAAGGGTATAATATGCTCATACTTTTAATATTTTTTGGCAATTGTCATAACATAGAGCATAAATAATAAATTAAAGTATAATGCAGTTACACTCGTTATGTGCTGAAATTTTTTAACGCAAAAACTCAGTTAAGTGCACTTAACCAAGTTTATGCATTCAACATTTTTGATTTGGGGGCAATATTCTGTATTAAGTTCTGGAAATACAATTTTTAATATTTTCCTGATGACATTGTTATAATTTAATTTTGACAATTTTTAAAGTTCAAACCTTACTTGTTTCTTTTGCAATGTTTGCTTGAATGTGTAATAGAATGGCAATACTATTGCAATAATTTAATTTAAGTTTTATTTACAATACAACAGCAATGAAAAATGAAAATGATATTTTATACATGTGAATAAACAATTTTTAATAACAAATTTTATATTAATTTGTAAGCAGTTTCAGAATT
This sequence comes from Mercenaria mercenaria, assembly GCF_021730395.1. Classification (NCBI taxonomy): domain Eukaryota; kingdom Metazoa; phylum Mollusca; class Bivalvia; order Venerida; family Veneridae; genus Mercenaria; species Mercenaria mercenaria. Next base: position 42,538,516 of record NC_069364.1, read on the forward strand.
AATAAATATTAAAACACAAGAAAAAAGTTAAGACAGTCACACAATAATACAGACTGTCCTTTTTACACTCTCTTAACTCATTACGGTGATTAATTCATTACCAACTTTAACAACTTATTCCATTGTTGAATTCTATGTCATATGAAGCAGAATTAAGTGAAGCAAGTCAGCAAATTCACATATTCCTTTTTATTTACCCATCACCAAGTAAATCTGATCATACAAGACCGCCTGCACTCACATAAGCGCAAATCAACATGGTCATAGAACAACCAAATGCTATTCTCGAAAATGTAGTACAGTATAGTTTATTCATGGGGTAACATTTTGCAGAAGCCCTGGTAGGGCGGTGAATAATATTCCTCTTACAGAGCCCCAACAAATCTTTATACTTGTCGGGTAATAACTTTGGGCGAAATTCTTCATTACACAAGTACTTCGGTTTAGGCAGTTTTGCTTTTGTTTGTTTGTGGTTTAACGCCGTTTTCAACAGTATTTCAGTTATGTAATGGCGGGCAGTTAACCTAACCAGTGTTCCTGGATTCTGTACCAGTACAAACCTGTTCTCCGCAAGTAACTGCCAACTCCCCCACATGAAAAATCAGAGGTGGAGGACGAATGTTTCCAGACACAATGTCTTTTATCAAATCGACATGGAGAACATACGCCCCCGCAAGGATCGAACTCCCGACCCCGCGATCTGTAGACCAACGCTATCCCTACTGAGCTAAGCAGGCGGGCTGTTTAGCTTTTGTACTTGGATACAACTTGACCACATGTTCATCACCATCAGTCATATTTTATTACACAACACTCCAAAATCTAGGTCTATCAATGTATATGCATCCATTTTATTTTTTCCTCATTTGTGTCTATATCAAGATTTTTAATTTTGGAAGCAATGTGTTTAAAGTCTAGGAAATCATTTAATGTCATTGCAGTAACATAAAGTATGTTTTCCTTCTACGAGCCATTTGAACAGTGGTTGCAAATTGAGAAGTAGTGTATAGAGAAATAGTTTTGTTGAATGAACTGAGTCATTCAATTTTGGACGCGGCCACGTTCTAAAATTTTGTGTGTAAGCTTTAGAAATCTAACATGTTTCAGACTGTACCACAACATAGCAAATAAAATCTGTTTCGGCTCTGGCCAGTGCATATCACCTAAACTGTAAACAGTCAAATTGTAATTGTTTAATTTTCTTGACTGAAATGATTTCGGAGGGGAAACTACCTGTTGTAGGTCAAAGCAAGCTGTAATATGTTTAGTATTAGATTCCGACAGTAATTTTGTCACAGTTTTTATGTTCTCTGGATAAAACTTTATTTTTTTAAATGACGTTCATACTGCTCTTTATCCCTACCACTTTTCTGTGAAAAAAAAATGTCACACTGGTCTTTAAGGGTTTTTTTAAAATGATATATTAAATTTTGTATTAAAGATATACCTATATGTGCAGATAGACTTGGGAACAAGGTTCTTATCCTGGCATTTTTTAGCATAAACATACATTTTTTTGAGGTTTAAATTAGTCTCAAGATATTCTTTTGTTGATGTTTGTCACCAGTAATGTGACTAAACCCTAGGAAAACTGTTTATACCCTTGAATATCAGTTAAAATTACTCTGGGCATTTTATTTGGCCATTTTGCATGCTTGCCACGTGAATCTGCCCTGGTAATTCCACCAGTACATTTTTTTCCTAATGCTTAGGATATTACGACTCATGTAATATCAGGTGTATCTAAGTAAAATTGTTTGCAATCTTGCTCTTATATTTTCTTTTGTACTGAAAATATACCCCCTTGAATGTTTTCACTTACTATATATTACTTTTATTAATAATCTTTTTTCTATGGATTTTATTGAGAGTGTGTGCAATGAATTCTTTCTGTTTCTCATAACTCCACGTTCCACAAAAAAATTGAAAATTGTTTTCTCTTTCTGTGTGGGAAATGTTTGTGTGGCATATGGGTTTTACACCCAGCTCCACAACCCCTCTTCAAAATTTTACTTCATTTCATTTTCCCAATTGTGGTAAAATAGTTTTTATCAGAGTTTTCTTTCAACTTAATTTTATTGCTTTTAATGACAATTTGTTTCCATGAATTTTCATCACATTTGTATGGAAGCGTCCTGGTGCCAGCAGAGAGATTTAAATTTGTCTTACGTACGACTTACTATCTCCTACGTAGGAGTTAGTATCTCCTACGTAGGACATAGTATCTCCTACGTAGGACTTAGTATCTCCTACGTAGGACATAGTATCTCCTACGTAGGACATAGTATCTCCTACGTAGGAGATATTAAGTACTACGTAGGAGTTAGTATCTCCTACGTAGGACTTAGTATCTCCTACGTAGGACATAGTATCTCCTACGTAGTACTTAATATCTCCTACGTAGGAGTTAGTATCTCCTACGTAGGACATAGTATCTCCTACGTAGGAGATATTAAGTACTACGTAGGAGTTATTATCTCCTACGTAGTACTTAGTATCTCCTACGTAGTACTTAATATCTCCTACGTATGACATAGTATCTCCTACGTAGGACTTAGTATCTCCTACGTAGGACTTAGTATCTCCTACGTAGGACTTAGTAACTCATACATAAGGGTTCCTATTTTGGGGCGCTGCAGCGTTCTGTGGTCCTACTCGCGTTTCCGGTACATGTGTTAATTGAACATTGCTGGTTGACTTTTTAATTGCGTGCTGATAAATGGCATTTATTGCAATATTTGATTTATTTTCTAAACTATTTATATTCTTGTATTTTATGTGTTGTCTCGAGAAGGGGCTTAAATAAATAACTTTTCATTGCAATCAGTGAAATTATCTCTTAACCACTGTTTCTAACCAATAACAAAGAATGAATTTATATAGACCTGATTGCATGACACGATTATCAATGTTCTATAACATTTAGTTAGTTTCAACTAGTCAGTTATTCTTTTATCTAGTCACTCTGATCAAACAAAATTGTAAATGTTATTTCGCATGAAATGAGTTCTTATATTTAAAAAAATAGCCTCTACTGTGAAGAGCGATAAAGGGGAATAAATCATGTTTACCAAGTTACTCGTCCTTAATTTCTTCTCTCTAGGCATACACTTAACAAAACAAAGGATAACCAGATTTAATTACTGAAACCTACAAATTCCGTGATATTCGGTACTTAAAAGATTTTACTGTCAAAAAATGCTTCACTTTATTTAAATACTATTCTATTCTTCCTCTTTTTTACAACATATACAATATGTAGAAGATACACACACCATGTTAAAGAAAGCAAAACCGTCGGACCACAAGTTGATTTGACATTAGTTTTTCGGAACACTATAGACTCGCATCAGTCGTTAGAGTCATTAAATGTAAAGAACTTTCCTCTCTGATACCACTTTCTGAAAAAAAATTCAATACCTCTTACCTCTGACTCTAACGACTGGACAAATGCGATCTGAGCTAGGCAGTTTTCATCCCAGCTATAATAATCACCATCTCATTAGAGATCATTGCAAATGTGTTCATGATGTAACATAACCCTTGATTGACTCCAGTGCCCTGGATCATAGAATATCCTTTATGACCTTCACAGTCTGTATAATGAAGTGCTTGCCAATGAGTACCTTTTATCACCAGATGAATGGGAGAGGTGTTAATGAACTTTATACCTTAATAAACTTCATAATGCTATTAATGCTAATGCTAATGCTATAGTTTATTTGGCAAAACATATACAATGTTCCTCGCCAGTACTGTATGGCGGTGTTAAAGAATTATAAAGAATATGAGAAAAGCATGAATATACATGTATAGACATACAAACATACAGGTGATAGGTATAAATTGTAATACAAGTACACAATTGCAATTTAACCTCTTAAAGCAAATGCTTGATAAATATATTTCGCTAACTTATTAACAATACCACTCTGGCAATTACTTAACAGAGTTTTAAACTTATTCAAATTAGGCCAATGACAATAATAGTTTGGTAGACAGGTATTTCGTAAATCTCTATAAAATGGACACACTAACAAAAAGTGATATTCATTCTCAATTGTATTCATGTTACACCTTGTACATAATCTAAGATTTCTGTCTATATTTCTATGCCTTCCTTCTTCTATAAGTAAATTGTGAGCTGAACATCTGAATCTAGACAATGCATTTCTGTAATTATCGTTCTTAACACATGACAAATACTTTTCAACTTGGAAATCGGTTTTCAACATACAATATGTTACAAGTTTAGGTAGGTTTCTAAGATCTGAAAACCACTGCTGTAAGAACTGGTCATATAAACACCTTATAACATTTTGTATTTGCGTATTTGACACTGATACATTATTCCATAAATATGAAAATCCTGTGTCATCTAGTAGCTTTTTTACATCTTTAGACCACTTATTTGTATAATTACCATTTTCATCACGTAAATTAAATAATTTATACATAACTGAGTCTGTATTTTTTATGACTTTAAACCAGTATTTTACAATTCTAACTTTTCGAGTAACACTCATTGGAACTCGTCCAAATTCACCATATATCGTAGCATTAGTTGTTTGTTGTCTTACTTGTAAAGTTTGTTTAAGAAATTTTATATGTAACCTTTCAATATCCGGGGCTTTATGAAAGCCCCAAACTTCACATCCATAATTTACAATTGAAGCTATCATCGAATCAAAAAACTTAACTTTCTCAGATGCATCGAAAGAAACAACATCAAACAATGAGTTAAGAGAAAATAAAGCTTTCATTGCCTGTTGAGATAAGGATTTCTGAGTCTGATAATAACAACCATTAGAAGACAAAGTTACTCCAAGATATGCAAAATTTGTTACAATATTCAGTTTATGGTTATTAAAAAATATTTCAATGTTTTCAGGTCTATTACCTTTTTTAAATACCATTACAATAGTTTTATCTATATTAACACTTATTCCCCAATTATTACAGTATGCATTTAAGTTATTTAAGGCGCGTTGAAGGCCTTCCTTAGAATACGACATTAAAACAGTGTCATCAGCAAACAGTAGTAAAAAAAATCTAAGTTCATCAATAAAAACAGGGTCTATAGCATTATCATATATATATTGAGACACATCATTTATAAAGAACAGGAATAGTAGAGGTGACAAAGGCTCGCCTTGCTTAACTCCCTTGGTACTATTAAAATTTTCTGTATAATCACCATTTACTCTTACACAACATTTTACCTGTTCATATATTTTCTGTAACATTTTAACTAACCTTGTTGAGGCTCCACATTGTAATAATTTAAACCATATGCCATTTCTATACACTACATCGAAAGCTTTTCGAAAATCTACAAATGCGCAGTAAAGTTTTTTCTTTTCATGAGAGATAACTCTATCAATTAAAGATGTTAGAACATAAATACAATCAACAGTGCTTTTATTTTTTCGAAATCCGAATTGAAAATCTGACAACAATTCATTTTCTTCCGCCCATATTCGAAGACGTGTATTCAACAAAGTAGAAAATATTTTTGAAAAAATACTGGTAAGAGTAATGCCCCTGTAATTATTAACATCATTTGGATTGCCCTTTTTGGGAACAGGAACAATAACGCCTTTTGTCCAACTATCTGGGTAGATACAATGTACATACATATGGTTAAAAAGTTTACATAATAGTGGTGCAAATATATCTTTGCACTCAATAAACATCTCAGGAATTAAACTATCTACACCTCCGCTTTTACCACGCTTTAGCTCTGACATAGCTTTAAATACTTCATCTACAGTGAATAATCTGTCAAGTTGTTCAATATCATTTCCATCACCATTGTTAAACAAGTCATTCTCAACATCTTCATTGCTAAAATTGTCATCATCAGAGTAGATATGCTTAAAATGATTAAAAAATTCTTCAGAACTAATATTGTTATTCTGTACTTTGCTAGCTTTAAGTTTACGTACCTCTTTCCAAAATTGTTGAGGTTGGGACGTAGCTAGATTGTGCAAATTATTTCTTTGATTGGCCTTATAACTAGCACGGGCTTTGCGCTTGGAAGAACGGTAAATGCGACGTTTTTCAAGTAATACATTTCTGTTATGATCACATTTATTTTTCCGATAAGCTGCCTTGGCTGAACGAAATTCACGTCTAGCCGATACGCATTCTTGCGTAAACCACTTACTCTTAACTTTTCTTTTATTTTTAGATTTGTTTATGTTTACAGACCTACCAAAAACACTGTAGGCATTTTTATATAAAATGTCAGCAAACTGGTCTATACCTGTATTAACATCAATACTTGTTGATAAAATATCATTAAAAATAGATTCTAAATTACCAAAATCTGAGTGAATCAATGTTTTGTATTCAGGACTTTTTTCATTATTCCAGAATATTTTATCAATAAATTTATCATCTACATGTGACTGTGATACAGATTTCTTGACACACAAATCAATTTGTATAGGTACATGATGTGAGCATGTATACAAATCATGAACAACGAAATCGTTAATGTATTGAAAGAAATCATGAGACATAAGTGCATAATCAATCACACTACAACCGCTAGATGACATAAATGTGTAACTACCGACCCCGGCGTCATCACCAATACGCCCGTTAACAATTTTCAAGTCGGTGCATAAACATATATCTAATAGTTTATTACCAGAGTTATTAACAGTTTTGTCCATCGTAAATCGGGTAGGAATGTTATAACATACATTATCACAATCATCTTTTTCTAATGAAGGAATGTATTTGTTAAAATCATGTGTATTTTGTAACGTGTCCGACCGTTCGCCACATCTAGCATTTAAATCTCCAATAACTGACACTTTACCATATTCTTGATATTTTCTAATATTACTTTCTAACAATTCATAGAAACCAATTTCATGATTTAAATAATAAACAGAGTTACTAGGTGGTATATAAACAAAGCAGATATACAAGTCATCATCAAATCCGAAAAGGTTTTTACATAGTTTCACCCAAATAAACCCAGAACTGTCCGTCTCAAGTACTGAAATACCTCTATTTAGGCTGTCTTTATAAAATAAGCAAATTCCACCGTGCCCTCTATTGGATTTTAAACTCTCAGGTCTAGGTAAAGAAATAGATTTATATCCGTTTAGTGTAAAATTAACGGTACTTTTTTGCCATGTTTCGCTTACAAATATGATGTCAAAATTTAGGACAAAATTTAAAAAGTCTTCATCATCTATACTTGAGTTTAATCCTTCAATATTCCATGAAACAATGCTTAAACTGTCACACTTTTCTCCACCCCCCTATGCTGCATTGTTACCCATATATTGAACATTGTTGATAAACAGCTTATCCCTGACTAGAACAGCTCGTTTGCCTTCTTTTCTGGCTTGAATCATCACTGGAATGAGTTCATTGCGTCGATCCTTTATTTCCTGTGGGTACTGTTCCGACACGTTATAGTCTGTGAATAAACTTCATAAATGTATCATCTTTAATATGCAAATAAAGTAGAAATGAGTGTTTAAAACAAAAAAAGTATCAATAGTTTATTATCATGTTAAATCATGCTTTAGATGCAGTTACAGTAATTTCCTGTAACTAGTTAATGCATGACCTGAATGTAGAAAAAGAAAATTGAGCCGTGCCATGAGAAAACCAACATAGTGGCTTTGTGACCAGCATGGATCCAGACCAGCTGGTGCATCTGCACAGTCTGGTCAGGATCCATGCTGTTCACTAATGGTCTCTCTAACTGCAATAGGCTTTAAAAGCGAACAGCGTGGATCCTGACCAGACTGCGCGGATGCTCAGGCTGGTCTGGATCCATGCTGGTCACAAAGCCACTATGTTGGTTTTCTCCTGGCGCAGCTCAAATGATGATAACACCTAATAAATATTGATTATTAAAGGCACTGTCCTTGAGATCATACAACAACAGAAAAAAAGGGAAATTTTAGGTACCAGTATCACGAAATTAATGCTAATACCGCTTAAAAAGGCTTTGAATTAATTACTAACAGATTATATGTTATTGAAACACATGAGAACTAGTTGTCTTAGCTATCTTTTACACTGGAAATTGAAAAGCGTTTGTAATGTTTTACTGAGGTAAACTGCCTAATTATTAAATATCTACATTCAAGGGTCATTGTATACATATTCCTCCGTGGTGTATATTGTTAAAGACAGCAGGAAAATTTTCATTGCCGTGGCGGCCCGGGTTCGATTCCCGGCTCTGGCATCTTTTTTCCTTGATTGAGTAGATTAAGGATAGTTTAGAAACAAAAACTCGAATTTTAATGTCCATAGTATGTATGACCGAACTTCAAAGACCATTTTTAGCCAAAATTTGTAGGTCAGTGCCTTTATTGAGAGAAAGTTTATTAATCAAATCACACAATCGGTCAAAACAATAACTGGCAGTAATTATATTTAGTAACTTTCATGATATACTTTAATCATACTTTTGAACTCTCTACATAATTTCAAGAGAGGCCTCCATAGCCGAATGGTAAAGGTTCGAAACCTCACATGACATGTTTCAATTCTTCATGCTCATAAACTGCCCGGTTGGCTTATGGAATGTCGGCGGTGGTAACCTGATGTCTGCCCATGCCTGGAGCAATGCCTAGAAGTGCACCTTGTGGGTAGCGCAGTGTGACTATACCCAAACTACGTAGTCCCCCCAAAAATACAAAAAAATAAAAAAAAAACAAAAAAAAAAACAACAACAACAAAATAAAATGTTCAAAAATATCTATTAAAACAAATTTATTGACTACTTCATCTGTCAAATTCAGAACTTGGTCAAATGTGTCTTTAATTCATACTTACGAAGTTTGTGTGAGACATTGAAAGAAGGGAGATGTTTAATTATTTACAAATATGTAATCTACCGGTATCAGATAATCCTTACTAAATAATAGTACACACGAGTATATTGTTCCACTGCGCATGCTTGAGAGTCTTTTAGTCAGTGACATACGTACGAGTTACTTACTCCTACGTAGGAGATACTAACTCCTACGTAGGAGATACTAAGTCCTACGTAGGAGATACTAAGTCCTACGTAGGAGATACTAACTCCTACGTAGTACTTAATATGTCCTACGTAGGAGATACTATGTCCTACGTAGGAGATACTAAGTCCTACGTAGGAGATACTATGTCCTACGTAGGAGATATTAAGTACTACGTAGGAGATACTAACTCCTACGTAGGAGATACTATGTCCTACGTAGGAGATACTAAGTCCTACGTAGGAGATACTAACTCCTACGTAGGAGATAGTAAGTCGTACGTATGACAAATTTAAATCTCTCTGCTGGCACCAGGACGCTTCCATACATTTGTGCTTATGTGATTTTCGAGGTTTATCATTTTTGTCCTGTTCATTATGATTAGGGGAAGAATATGAATTTGCTGGACTGTTTTCAATGTCACTAAATTGTTCCTAAATAATTATTGTAAATGTATTTTCTGCATATAGTACACTTATTACACCAACTATTTAAAAAAAGAATATTTATTTAAATGCAAAAAGTAGGCTATGTGCACTTAGTCTATTTTTTGCATTAACAACTTTCAATAACTATATCAAGAAATAAAAGCAAAAACTATATTATGTACACTTAGTACAGTTTTTGCACTTATCAAAATGGTATATGTAGTTAGCGATTTGTCTTATTTTTCAAAAAGAATACTTTAAGACGTGAAATTTACGACAAAACTTATTCAGAATAATGAAATGGGATATTTATTAGTCAAAACTGCCAAAAAGTCAGTTTGGATAAAAATGTCAGTTAGGTGACTTTTTGCGCCAAGCAGACGATATATGTCTTTAGCTTCAATCCGGCGTCAAACATGTGCATCTTTTGGTAAGAGCCATTAATGAATATTTGTACTTTTTCTCATTTTACATTTCATTTTTGCACACTTAACTTTGTCTTATATCATAAGATAATTTATTGCATTATGTCAAAACATTAGAACCATATTTCAAACACTTTTTAACATTTTTTTACTACAACTAAAAACAGGTTGACGCGTATCTCTCAAAAAGCGGCGGTCCAGATATGAATAAATCCAGATAAACTGCTAGCTATAGCAGAAATAATTGTGCATTTTGTTTATTTAATGAGTTTGATTGATCTATTATACTATGTTTATTTTTGTACAGATAAGATACCTGCTTGGTAGTGTTCAGTCTGCTTAGGTAGTATAGTATTTATCTGCAGTTGATACGTAAGATTTTCAATTTTTTGTCTGCCAAAACACAATATGCTACAAGACAGTCATACTATCGTTAAGGAGAAATCATTGACTTACATCTACATCATCAGTTAATCTATATTGTTAGCAGATTTATATATGTACGCTTCTTCTATTTGTAATAGGTAAACATGTAATATACTTGTAAACAATAATCGTTAACGCTACTATGCTGTATGAAAGAAAAAATCTAAATTATAAAAGTAATATAAAATTATATTAAAAATTATAAATAAAATTATCAATTATATTTAAATTATAATTTAAATCAAATATAATTACATTTAATTCCGACTAAGCGACCAGCAGAATGAAAATCCGAGTCCAGTATGGGCTGATCACTACCAAATAGAATGTAAACCTCCCGCTGGTCTAGTCACAAGTAGTCCAAATATAAAGAGTACTAATCTTTTTTCGTTTCCTAGTGCATTTTCTCGACAGCAACGTGCTTACTCTTATCCTACCGCGTTTCAGTATGTATCACTTTGCATTCTATTTGAAATCGGCATGTTCCTATCGCATGCTAGGTAAAAATGGTGGCGTAAGAATTTAAGGTGGTAGGGGAGCGGTTTCGTAGTTTGGCCCCTGTCGATTTTCTGTATAAACAGGACAGGGTAGATATAAAGGCATATCTATCTTACTGGTTATTTATCATTATTAATTCTTTAATATATCTGGAGAATGTGAAACGGTAAATGATTCTGCATGACGGGTGTTTTAAAATTCCTAGCTCCGTACTTCCGGTTGAGGCTAAAACATAAATATCAGAACAAAAAGTCGGCCAGACGCGCGGCTGTCATCCATCCACTTTTTTCAAGTGAAAATTAGGGAAATAAAGTGGTGGCTGGGAGACACATTCCACACCACCTGGGTATGCATCTATGTTCGTACTATACATATATGCTACGAAATTGGATTTAAAAATAGAAATGGATGAATGGCATGGTTCAAAGTGAGGCCCGGTTAGGCTATTTTTGGTCTATAAAATTTGGGTGCTGTGGCCGATTTTCACTACATCTGGCGTGGAAAGCGACAGGTGCATAGGACCGGAGAGACGTCTTTATGTAGTCTATAGTATCTGCAATGGTCCATAGTAGTTTCAAAGAAAAATAAGCAAAAACGAGATTTCTATGGATATTTCAACACTGGTACCCACACGTCAATGTGGAATTCGCAAATTTGCACTCCCCTGCCACCTTAATGTCTCGAAAAGAGAAATTGAAAGAAGCGAAAAGTTGTAAATTCAGCGGGTTGTATTTAACGAACTGTAGTTTTCTTATATAAAAGTTAACAACATGATTATGTTATTTGTAGATGTCATTACTGATATGTTTTTATAACTATGTGAAACGTGCATCAATGATATGCTCCGCCAACCTTTGAAAAGATTCAAGATTTTAAGATTTTATTATTTCGCTCAAAATATGATGCATGTAAATATGAGAAAAAAAGAACATATGTAGACAACTATAAACGAGTAACAAAACTGTATTGCTGTTACCTGTCCATGTCTATTTTGAAAAATAAACGCTTGGCAAAATATTTTCTCTATGCACATTTAGCGTTGATTGATTGGTTCGTGTGTGGACAAGCAGTCAACATTTATGCTTAGGTGCAATTAACAGTTCCTCTAATGTGACACTTTATGCTTGTCACAGTTAGTTCCCTTAGACCACGTCGTATCTGACTAGCCGGATACCCGTGTTTTTATCAAAGCGTGTCATAAAATCTGAAATATTCCCTGGAGTTATAATGATTAAAACAGATGAAAAGCATAGTTTAATAACATTTGTAATTATATCTTTTAAATTCACTAATCAAAGTATACAGACAACCCTTAAAGACTTACCACAACAAAATAACTGTATTCTTTTGTATTTCCGTAGATTATACATGCTTTGCATGTAGAAAATGAGAAATAACAAGTATCTAGTTACAAATTGACAATTGCCAACACAGTGTGTTGACGTCTAAATATATTGTTAGATTAATGTAGTAGCGTGCACAGTACTTGACGTATTAAGGTGAGTTTAGACCAAACTTTGTTTCTACAGTGTAAGATAGTTATTATTCTAGACAAGTTCAGTTTATTCTTTTATTAATGTCTCATCTGTATACATCATATGCATACAACAAACAATTTAACATTAAACAGTATACAGTGCCGCTCTATACAGAGCTACAAGAGAAATACATGCAAAAAACCTTTCAATCAATTTAAAGCATATTAACACATTATTGAAAATTACCTAGACTTAAAATACACATAAATACAGTATAAGACATCAAGAGACATTGAGCTATATGTATTATTTCAAGACTATAAGCTTGAAAGCCTAAAGGTTGAAGGTTTATGGCATGTCAATGACCCCAAATTAATATTTGTGTCAAATTGTGACAAAGCAATAACCCGATAAATTTTTTATTAGAATGTCTAACAAGAACGGTCCGTAAGACAGCACGTTCGACTTTTCTCAATGCTAGACTATGAGTTAGAGCTTTGCAAGTAAAAGGGGCTTAACTCAATCAAATAAATATTTGACTTTATCTGAAACTTTAACCAAAACAAAAATAAATAAAATTTATCAATCATTATCATTCCACCATTTTGCCAGTCTTTCATTCAGAATGAAACAGTACATCTTATATATAGATGGAGCTATACCTCTATATGATAGCGGATCCCTTTGATCCAAGGATGCTGACTTTGGTATGGGATTTATTCCATACAGAAGGTACAACGTCTGAGCTAAAACATACATTGAACAGAGAGTGAAGAAATAAAGCAGAAGCAGCATTCTTTAAAACATCATCTGGTATGTTGTCAAAACCTGATGCCTTACCACGCTCGGCATTATCAACGGCTCGTCTAACCTCTAATATGGAGATTTTATTATTAAAAATGCCCCGGCAGTCAACATTCTGTGGACGTAAGAAAGCTACATTTGATACATCTCCCACCGAAGCGTTAATTAAATCCTTGTGCCATTTCTGTAGTTACTTGTTAATGTCATGCGTGGTGGAGTCATCATCATTATAAGTTTGGATGATTTAGTAAAACCTATGCCAACTTTATCAATTGTTTTCCAAAATGAAATATTATCAGTGTCACATTCAGTAGCAATATTATGTTGAAAATTAAACCAGTACATACGCTTTTTCTTTATCAAATTTCTTACGTGCTTGATCATAGACACTTTAACAATTAGCATTTCCATTACTTTTACGACATAGGCGTTCAGAATGACAAACATTATACCAAAGGTAAACTAAGATATTTTCTTTAACAGTATTACACCACTGGTAACAATATCAATATCACACTGCCTTTGTAAACCTTGCTCTAAATATAGAATAGTTTCATTCAATCTAATAACAGTACTATCACTAGACATAAAACTATTTGTCCTGAATACCTTTAAAATCAAATTTATCAAAAATTACAGAATCTTCATTAATATTTCCCGACTGCAAACAATTATCATTTTCACCATTTACACCTGAGGTTAAAATACTCCAATACAAAAGTTTATAAAACTATACTAAAAAGAGAATGAATAAGTTTGCAGATGAAGTTGTGAAAACACATTAATTCAGGGAGGGCCTAAATTGTCCACCTGTCATCTTGTAGAATAGCTGTTTTATACCAGTATTATCAGAATGACTCGCACGAAGTTCATGTTGGAGGAAAAAGTAAATAGATCTGCTTTACATAATTCGTAACATCAATCAGCTTAAATCATTACTAGTAAGTAAGTAAGTAAGTAAGTAAGTATTTTATTATAGTGACATGTGCATTTCCGTGTCCAACAAAATAACATATGAATATGAATAATATACAGCACCCGGCCCAGTGGGCCTATATGTCACATACAGGAAAAGAGTAAATTATAAAATCATATAGACAATAAATATAAGTAATGCAATTAAGACGAAATGAAATGACAGATAGAAATATCTGTATAAAATGGTTATACAAAATAAATATACAGAATTTCAAACAAGACCAAAATGAAAGAATAAATTTTGAATATTCGTTCATGGACTACCGTGGTCATTAGTCAGGAATACATAACGATTCGTCTGCACAGGTAAGCCTTTGACAAGTACTGAACGGTTTGATGAATTTAACAAATATTTCAGTTTTCCATTAATATCCAGGTCATTGAACAAGTTACTCGAGATAACGGTACCTAAAATATTGAATCTTAAGTCATTACAAAGTTCACAGTGTCATATATATAACAACAAATCATTTCTGATTAAGCCATTAAAATGTTCTTTCAAATTGATTAAAATGTGTTAAATACTTCTGCGATTTAGAAATTAAATTCTTAAAGAGAGCGAATAATAATGATAATAATGAAATACATGAGCACTGAAACTCAATTTCTTTAACAACAATTGTGCTGTTATTGTGTGAGAATACAAGAATTTTAGTGATTTTATATGCCATATTTAAAACTTTTATAGGACAAGTTCCCATACAAGCAAACATACATATATCTAAAATTAAAACTGTATTTCGAATAAACATATTACAATCAATTCTTCAAGCTATAATCACTACGGTTTCAATTCACCAAAATGGCCGCATATTTTAAGTCCGAAAACTGAGGAAATGATTTCAGAATTTTGACAGAAATTTGGAAGCAATTTCCTAACAAAATATCTTTTACAAAATAGCATTGTCTAAAAGATCGGAAAATGTAGATACAGAATAAAGGTTATAAAATTTTGGCATTTTATCATTAAATGTAGAAATAAATCCTTAAACTTGAACAAAGTCGCAATTCTATTTTTATCCTTATATATTCTATATGAGCGACAGTGATGAAATTGAAAGTTAAAAGAAAGCAGTTTCCTCTTTAAATATTTTCATATTTTTTTTACATGAAATGAAAGATAAAGAAATGTAAATTGGGAATATAGGTTATATGACAAATAAATGATTATTGGCGTTTTAAACGTTTAAAAACAACTTCCCTATATGATTCAATGCTTGTTTTATCTATAACGGTATGACAGGAGTTAACAAGGGAGATAATTCTATCGATAATCCGGGAGCAATGTATGCAAACGTCCGGTATGTGCTGTACTTAAATTCAGAAACATTAGCCTTTGTTGCAATTTGTATGCTGCTTATGAAATGTTGTATTTTATTGTATTTTATTTGCACCTGTCTTATGTACACACGTCACCCCACGTCTCATAATGTTGTAAAGTACTTTCATGTTTAAATACTCTTCAGCAAATGCTAATGTCTTTTCTTTTAGCTGTGTTATCATTGTTAAAATCTGTTTGCCATATGTTTGGTGGAAAATAGCTCGTGAGATAATGTTAATTTCGACATTACATAAATTTAAGTTTCTAGTATTATGTATCTTGTTTGGTTAGAGTTAAGGTTAAGGTTAGGGATATACCTAACAGGATTATATAACGCCTTAAACCAAACAAGTACTGTGATGAAAAGCAACAAGGAAACATACTTGGGTCTAATTTCACAGTTAACTAGACCCGTAAGAAATGTTTGAATATCTCATAAAGTACTGACGAAAAAATGTTTAAATTTTCACTGAGGATACCTTCTTTATATTGTCAACGAACTGCACCATTTCATTACCATATCAAAAGCATAACACAACCTGGGTATAAAAGAAACAGAGATCGGTATCCAAAATCAGATTCCCAAAATAACGGATTTTCCAGCAGTCAAAAGTCTCACTGAATATATCTTATACTTAGTTAATACCGGGTATGCCCGCCGTTGGCTGCACCGGTCACGCATAGAATAGATACAATTCTACAGGTACGTTTGCCAAATCCAGTCCCACTCGTTCAGGAGTGCATTCTGAAGCTGTGCTAGTTTTGTACGGGATAGGGAAGTCTTCGTACACGTCTATCCGATTTATCCCACACCTATATAGTTTCTGTCGAATGGCTCACCATGATATCTAACCCAAGATTCTTGTATAAATTGTTTTAATAATTCAGCATGTACATTTTACACGAGATCTTGGACATTGAATAGGGTTGAACTAATACAGTAGTATTCTGCGAATTTCGAATGATTGGTCATATCTGTAATTTGTATTCCTATATTATATTCATTCTACACTGACAAAGCTACGTCATATATTGATATATTAATGAAATATTATCAATGATAAATTCAACTTTCGACCATCAGTACCTTTTTGCGCATTCAAATATTTCTTAGGGGTCTAGCTGGTAGTTGAACCAAGTATATGTGGCAGACTAACTATCTGAACATTTTCAGTGCTGAATAAAACTCAAAAGGAAAATTGGTTCATGACTTCTGCAAGAAACATATTTTCCGCTAAATAAAAATACTGAAAAGAATCAGACCTAAAACGAAACCCAAATTGTATTGGTGGTGTATGAATTTAAACATTCCCATAAGTAATATTGAATGAGGAAACCAAGCATAGAAGTATGATGCGTATTTAGCAAGAAACTAGCTTTAAGGAGAAATTCGCTACGTAGCAAAACTGACAGCAGTTGTGCTACTGCAATTGTTTTGCCGCTATTTCTCTATTTGGTGTCTGTTAACCTATACATACGCGCATCCTCGATGCTGTCGTAGAAGGCAGAACAATTAGAGTATCAATATTAGGTGCTGGAAGACAAAATTCAAAGCAATCGAGTCCTAGTGGACGTTTACAAAGTTCTGTCTTCAACCTCTCAGTCACAAAAAAGAGAGGATAGCGTATTGTCCAATTGTAAAAGTGTATGAACAGCGAACAAGCGGCATCTCTAGTCGGGTTATAACCTTTTTTAACAAAGCCTTTTATAATTTTACCGAATTAAACTGGAAATCTGTCCTGACCCAGAATTTCACGACATTATAAATAACATTCCCATAAAAGTCAGGTTGTTGGTTATATTGTCTCAGTAAAGTGTCTTAAGGCTACTATTAATTTTAATTTTAAAACAAACTTTATTTACAATTATAGTAAAACATACTTAACTATTCACCCCAGCAAGCATTGCATATTAAGCCGATGTCAGTCCTATATGTTTTTGAATATTTGCCGGACATCAGTCATAGTCAGTTTGCAAAATTAACGTCATACTTGTCCAATATTGTTTCCGACATCAACGATGGCGATGCGATATTAAAGTTTAATGTTGGTCTGAATTCGAAGTAAAATCAATCCAGTGAGTTATTAATACTTTATCTTGTTTCTTTCTAATATCATACCAATGTTGGACTGGTATCAAAGTGTAACTGTATTAAATTTGAGTCTGAAAATGTTTAGAAATGATTTTATTATCTTCTCTTATATTATTGTAAGTGGGAAACAATAGGGATGATGCAATAACTTAGAAAAAGATGAGAGATGCTAGTGATGTCGAATGCTTTAGAGTTCTACTGTTGTTGACTGAGATGGCTTCAGCTATGGGGGTTGTTGATGACACAAAGTCAGTTGGATTTTTACAATGTTATTTCCAACACCAATAAATATTCAAATATACAGCTTATAATTGACAGTTCAAAGGTTAATGAAAATTTACATACAGTTCATCAAGACTTTAACTATGCACAGTGTTAGAGTATACTAGTACACTGCAGCAACAAACGGTTTAATTACAGTAGCACTCGTTTGCGAAATGAAATAGTTGTTGCCAAGTAGCACAAAGTGTTTTCCAATTTAATATTTATCACACAGTAATTGAAATTTACTGAACACAAAGTAGTCCTTTCTTCTATATGTCAGTGTACCAGAAAGTATTTATTTTATGTCTTTATTTTTATACCATATTTTTGATAATGTCTTTCTTTCTAAAAAAATCTGGTTTATATACTGTTTTCAAATTTTGACATGAGTAAACTTACCCTTATCTTAAAGATATCTTTTGAAATAACAAATAGTGGAAATGTAACAACAATAAAAATAATAAACATTTAGGGAAGAAAGTCATAAATGACAAGCAAGAATAACAAAGCCCTATTTTTAAGTAAGAATAAAACTGATAATCATTACTCTAGTACAAGATATCAAACCTAGCAAATCCAAAAGTAGGAAATGTCAATCATAGGTGACATAATTACCTTAAAGGTAGAATTTACTTTTCACGGATCATTTTTGTTTTCTAAAAAGATGAAAAAATAATATGTTTATTTAAATATTGGAATCAAACAATATGTATCAAAATTAAGTTATATATTCACATTATATAAATTACAACCAAATAAGTCTTATTAAATTTTATAATTCACATTTAAAGAAAGTCAGCTAATATTTAATATAACAAAAAAAAAGCAAAAATATAGATGACAATAGATGCATAGCGAAGCAAAACAAGTGAATGAAGTATAGCCATGCAATACAAAGTTTCCTACTAGAAGATGATTGATTATTATCTCATCTGCCATTGATGTATACACACTATTGTGCTATATATAGAAAATATGTTACAACTCAAAACATTTGGATTTAAGTTTGCATATCTAAATATCCACAGTTGTTAATTATTTTTAACCCTCATTATTACAACTTTTTCATAACTGTTCATTTTAAATTCTTAGGTAGATAATAGAAAAATCCCAGTATCATCAGGTGTCCCCCAGGGGTCTGTACTTGGTCCCCTGCTCTTTCTAGCTTACATAAATGACCTCCCACAAAACATTAGTTCCAAAGTCCGTCTGTTTGCAGATGACACGGCAATATATCTAACATTGTCATCTGCAGACCAATCTGTCACTCTCCAAAATGACCTAAAACGTCTAGAAAAGTGGGAGTTGGAGTGGGATATGGAGTTCAACCCCTCCAAGTGTCAAGTGATCCACGCCACTAGAAGGAAACGTTCTATCTCTACCCAGTATTACATACATGGAGTTCAACTTGAATCGGTCAGCTCAGCTAAATACCTAGGCGTGGATATCTCAAATGACCTATCATGGGACAATCACATAAATAGGTCAACCAAAAAAGCTAACCAAACCCTAGGGTTCTTAAGAAGAAACATTAAGGTCAAATCCCAAACCATTAAGACCATTGCTTACCAGATTCTAGTCCGACCCCAGCTTGAATATGCCTCTGAGGTATGGTCGCCCCACACCCAAACCCAGATAGACCAAATTGAATGCGTCCAAAGGAGAGCCGCCCGTTGG
The DNA here is from genome assembly GCF_021730395.1 of Mercenaria mercenaria. Lineage (NCBI taxonomy): Eukaryota > Metazoa > Mollusca > Bivalvia > Venerida > Veneridae > Mercenaria > Mercenaria mercenaria. The sequence continues at coordinate 42,557,909 of NC_069364.1, forward strand.
ATCAAGACTGACTACGGCCGTACTTCCAGTGTAACAGATATGCTTCACTCCCTAAACCTTCGTTGACTGGATTTAAGGCGTATGGATTCTAGGTTATCACTCTTCTATAAGATTCATCATGATCTGGTTTGCTATCCCAATCGTAGATTACCTTACCCCAATGACCCGATGTGTCCGCTATGGCCATTACCTAAGTTATAGGTTAATTATAGGTTCTCTTATTTTCCGAGAACTGTGTACCATTGGAACCAACTACCCCCCCCCCCCCATCCCCCCCACCCCAGTGTCGCCCACCTCCCTACCCTAGAGCAGTTCACTGCCGCAGTTTGCAGCCTTGAACATGTCTCGCCCTAGTTATCCTGCTAACTCAAGTTTTAACCTTTTTATTTCACCAAAGTTATTTTTTAGTTTCTTCCACTCTAGATTTTTATCACTATATTCTTTCTCTTATGATTTTGACGCGCAAAACGTCTACGTCCCCGCAAGTGGTTCGACGGTTACGGAAGATAGATAGATAGAAAAAATGCAATGAAATACTTCATCATATTAAAGGGAAGTAATTTTGGAGAAAATATACCAACAAACCAAGCTGACCTTTGAGCTAGTGCTGTTGCGTCTGACAAGTCGACTCATTACGGGAAAGGAAACATTTATGCCAAGTAATATTAAAATCCCTCCGGACATGAAAGTGTGGACGGACGGACGAAATGACAGACGGAATGACGGATGGACGGAAAAAAGCAATCTCATAGTCCCCGAAACTGGAGGAGACTAATAATCTAGATCATTTTCAGACTAAATGCGCTGTTGCAAGCCACATTTTTGCAGTGTTGGTTTCAATTCTGACCTTGCTATACATTCGCACTGATGGTTCTTCATATTTTACACTGTGCTTGATGTATGTCGGCAAGGGCTTTTCATCTAGTAGAAAGAAATGCACAATAGCTCCTTTTGGTAATCCTGAAACCATATCATGCAGTAATGCTTCGATGACGTCTTCGCTGTCACCAAAGACATTTCGGAGACCGTATTCATTGTTTGGCTTTTTGTGAATGCTTCCATAGCCTATAATTTTCCCTGCATCCATGACAACAGCAACGCGAACATCTTCTCCTGAAAACCATGCACGAAGTATCGCCGTTCGGTCAAAGTTTGGATATACATACTGATCATATACCATTAAAGCAGGCCACATTTCTTCAGATAGAGTGATGGTTTCATAATTGGACAAATAACCTTTTTTCATATCATCTGTAATAGTGAAAAAGTGATAGAAGGTTCTAAACGTTTGAAATTGGAGCCCATTCTTTTTGTACCAGTCTACCATTCCTTTTACTGCGTCCAGAGTTATATTTTGATTTCCCGTCCTTTGTAACATTGCTTTCCACAGTACTCGTCCTATGCCGCTGCGTCGAAGATCTTTACGGACAATGAAAGTAGACACGTATACAGTATCCGGAGCACTCTTAGTTACCCCGCAAAATCCTGAAACACGTGTACACTTAAAATAGAACATGTCATCTGAATATTGATTAATCAAATGCAATCTTCTACTTCTACAACTGTATACTAATAAAGACTGAAATTATTGCATATCCTAAATTAACAAAGTTGAAGTGCGACAAAATTTCTCTTTATTTTGTCAAAGAACATCAAGAAATATTTTGTACAGCTGCGGAAAGTTTTGAATTCTTTCTAATGTTCTTGTTTACCTCTTGTTCTTCAACATAAAAGATAAGTTTGATATATGGTATTTTTACCAGCAGGCTCAACCAGTCACAACCAGGAAGTTTTGATATAACAACAGGCTCATCAGACCTGTCTTCCGTCACAAGGAGTAGTTCGGACTTAGCAACAGGGTCGCCTGATTTGTCTTCAGCCACAAAGAAGTAGCTTGACTTGCCAACAGCCTCGCTATATTTGTCTTCAGCCACAAGTAAGTAGTTAGTTTATACTAACTTATTTTAGCTCGATTGTGAAGAAAGCTTTCAGCTTATTTATACCACGTTCTAGTCCCTTTCTTGGAAAAACAAGTACTGGTGTCTTATGGCGTGATTTTGACCCCAGTAGAGCTCGAACCCATGATCCCCAGCTCAAGTGGCCAACACCTTAACCGCTAGACCACCTCTCTAGAGGTAGTTGGACTTACCAACAGGTTCGCCAGATTTGTTTTCAGCCACAAGGAGGTAGTTTGGATCGAGTCTAGTGTGCGACAAATGGTCATACATAGACCAGTCCCATCCGTCTTCGTCAACAAACTGCAGCAGAATTGTAATGTCTTCCTTTCTACATTGACGATTAGTTACGTCACTTGCAGAAACCGTTGACATATTAATAAACTGTAAAAGAATAAAGGAAACATATGTATAGATATACAATTTTCTTACAACTTTATAACAAAAGCTCGTAGAACATGAAGTGCCCCCTCCCCCTTGATGCATTCAGTAACTGCACAAAGAACAAAAATTATTTGGTCACTGTGCACTGTACACTGTGGACGTTTGACGTGCTGACCTCAAAAAAATAATTATGGGTCATTTACAAGTCATAAGTGACATCCGTATCAAATGTGATCTTAGACCAAAGCATTCTCTAGTTATTTGGCAAAACAGTTTTACCGTTCTGAGTCAATGTGACCTTTGACTTTCTGATCTCAAAATCAATAGGGGTCATCTGCAGGCCATGATCAACCTCCCTATTAAGTTTCGTGCTCCTACGCCCAAGCGTTATCTAGTTATCATTCGGAAACGGTTTAAATGTTACGGGTCACTGTGACCTAGACTTTAGACCTACTGATCTTAAAATTAGTAGGGATCGTCTGCTTATTATGACAAACCCCACTATTAACTGTAATGACCCTTGGCCCAAGCGTATTTGAGTTATCATCCGAAACCGATTGGTCTACGGATGGACGACCGGCCAACCGCCGACATCGGAAAACAATATATCCCCTTCATCAACCTCCCTATTAAGTTTCGTGATCATAGGTCCAAGCGTTCTCAAGTTATCATCCGGAAACGGTTTAACTGTTCCGGGTCACTGTGACATTAACCTTTGCCATACTGATCTCAAAATCAGTAGGGATCATCTGCTGGTCATGATCAACCTCCCTATTAAGTTTCGTGATCCTAGGCCTAAGAGTTCTGAAGTTATCGTCCGGAAACATTTTAAATGTTCCGTGTCACTGTGACCTTGACCTTTAACCTACTGATCTCAAGTTGAATAGGGCTCATCTGCTGGTCATGACCAACCTTCCTATCAACATTTATGATCCTGGGCCCAAGCGTTCCGGAGTTATTATCCGGAAACCGATTGGCCTACGGGCCGACCAACAGACCGTCCGACTGACCGACCGAGAGACCAACCGACATCAGTAAAATAATATACCCCTTTCGTCAACCTCCTTAATGAGTTTCGTGATCCTAGGCCCAAGCGTTCTCAAGTTATCGTCCATAAACGGTTTAACTGTTCCGGATCACTGTGATCTTGACCTTGGACACATTGATCTCAAAATCTATAGTAGTCATCTGCTGGTCATTGTAAACCTCCCTATTAAGTTTAAATATTCTGTGTCACTGTGACCTTGACCTTTGACCTACTGATCTCAAGATCAATAGGTGTCATCTGCTGGTCATGACCAACCTCCCTATCAACATTTATGATCCTGGGCCCAAGCGTTCTGGAGTCATTATCCGGAAACCGATTGGCTTACATGCCGATCGACAGACAGACCGACCGACCGACAGACCAACCGACAACAGCAAAATAATATACCCCTTGTATCAACCTCCTTATTAAGTTTCGTGATCCTAGGCCCAAGCGTTCTCAAGTTATCGTCCGGAAACGGTTTAACTGTTCCGGATCACTGTGACCTTGACCTTGGACACATCGATCTCAAAATCTATAGGAGTCATCTGCTGGTCATTGCAACCTTACCTATTAAGTTTCATGATCCTAGGCCCAAGCGTTCTCAAGTTATCGTCCGGAAACCGTTTAAATGTTCCGTAACACTGTGACCTTGACCTTTGATCTACTGACCTTAAAATGAATAGGGGTCATCTGCTGGTCATTGTCAACCTCCCTATTAAGTGTCAGGATCCTAGGCCTTAGCGTTTTTAAGTTATCATCTGGAAACCGATTGGTGTACGGACCGACCGACAAACAGACCGACCGGCATCAGCAAAACAATAGATCTACTCCTCCTTCTTCGAAGGGGGGTGGAGGGCATAAAAATCTAAACGCCAAAAATCGTGGTTTCTCCAAAGACCGAAAGAATTGTAAAGAAATCACACGTATGCATAAATTTCGATGTGTGGGGTAGATGGATTTAACAAAAACCTGTTAAAATGCGGATGCAGAAGTCATGCATTAAATTCAACATTGATGAAGATTTAAAAAACGATAACAAGAAAAACTAGTATATCTTTAATGTCATTAATTATCATTGTATAGGATATTAAAAAAACAAACAAATGAATAAATAATGATAATAACAGCTTTGCACACGGTTCGAATATGCGATTTGTTCACATGCCATAATGTGTAGCAGTTGGGATTAGGGAAGGGTTTAGATGAAGTTACCCCAACAGACTCATTGTTACTGGTCCCTTTGGCGATGCGTGGGTCTTGGCAGTTACACAATAAAATATATCGTATTTCAGTGACGCAAATATTTTGAAACATAACTATATATTTATTGTTACTGTTGATTTAAAGTTGTTATTTCCTGGAGTGTATTGTTTAGAGCAATTCACAGAACTCTGATTTTTCAACATTCTAAGTCTGACAAAATTCATTTTATTTATCATTGAATCGAAGTAATTCAAGGAAAAATCTGCGAAATAGATATATTACATTTTAAAATCTTACATGAAATTAATGAATACTAGTACGGGCCAAGTATCTGCCAGAGCGATTGAGCTATTGAAGCACGCACTTTCCACAGTAAAGTTACATAGGACTCTATACGAAAAATGATTATATTTCTTTAAATATCCGGGGCTGCTCCAGTTGCAATTTTAGACACTGTCACTATCACTGCATGTAAGCACGAGCGGTGTGATAAACTATGAATTTAAATGATTACTTTGTAACATGTAGTACAACAAATATGACAAACAAAATATAGGCCTATTAACGCTTAAATATAACAAGGGAACGCATCTCTTGCCATTTTTTTTGAACATTTTCAAGGGGAGGCCCCAAAAACCCAATCCGACGGGTATCTCTCAAAAATTGGCGGGCCAGATATGAATAAATCCAGATAAACTGCTAGCTATAGCAGAATTAATTTTGTTTGTTTATTTAGTGTGCTTAACTGATCCACTATATTATGTTTATTTTTGTGTAGAGAAGATGCCTGCTTGGCAGTGGTCAATCTGCTTAGGCAGTGGTGTTTAGCTGCAGTTGATACGTAAGATTTTCATTTTGTTTCTGCCAAAACTTTTAAGCTACAAGTTTGTCATACTATCGTTTTAAGAAATCTTTGGGTTACATCTATATCATCAGTTAATCTATATTGTTAACAGATTTATATATGTACTCTTATCCTATTTGTAATAGGTAAACATGTAATATACTTGTAAACAATGACCTTTAACGCTAGTATGCTGCATGAAAGAAAAAATATAACTTAAGTAAAATAATTACATTTAATTCCGGTTAAGCGACCAGCAGAATGAAAATCCGAGTCCAGTATAAGAATAATGAACTGATTTTTTCAAGTACAAAAATAGCAAGGGAATTTTCTATAATGTTTAAAAGTTATAACATAACGTTTTATACTTCCGCATTGAAGCCTTTGTATTGGCCACACAGCAGGCGAACTTCGCCTCACATGATTATGTTATTTGTAGATGTCATTACTGATATGTTTTTATAATTATGTGAAACTTGCATCAATGATATGCTCCGCCAACCGTTGTAAAGATTCAAGATTTCAAGACTTTATTATTTCGCTCAAAATATGATGTATGTGAATATGAGAGAAAAAAGAACATATGTAGAAAAATATAAACAAGTAACAAAACTGTATCGCTGTTACCTGTCCATGTCAATATTGAAAATGAAATGCTTGACAAAATATTTTCTCTATGCAAATTTAGCGTTGATCAGTTGATTCGTGTGTGGACAAGCAGCGAACATTTATGCTTTACATAATGTGGGACTTTTCAATACATTCGGTGCAATATACCGTCCTTCAAAAGTGACACTTTATGCTTGTTACAGTTATTTCCCTTACACCGCGTCTGAGATATTCCCTGGGGTTATAATATGATCAACGTTGGACATTGTGTCAGGAGGAAGATTGTTAATCCAACCAAGGAAATCAGTGTGCGGGTAAAATATTTCACATTTTAAATGCATTTCATTCAAAATCACTAGCTGAACAAACGTTGGCCCGAATGTGATCGTCGTATTTATTGTGATGATTAAACCAGAGGAAAAGCATAGTTTAATAACATATTTAATTTTCATTTTTAAATTCATTAATCAAAGCATACAGAGAAACCTTAAAGACGCGCCATAATATAACTGTATTCTTTTTTCCGTGACGGTAATTATACATAATTTGCATGTAGAAAATGAGAAATAACAAGTATCTAGTTACAAATTGATAATTGCCAACTTTGTTTCTATAGTGTAAGATAGTTATTATTCTAGTTTAGTTTATACTTTTATTAATGTCTCATCTGTATACATCATATGCATACAACAAACAATTTAACATTAAACAGTATACAGCCGCTCTATACAGAGCTATAAGAGAAATACATACATAAAACCTTTCAATCAATTTAAAACATATTAACACATTATTAAAATTACCTAGAATTAAAATAAACATAAACACAGTATATGAAATTAAGAGACATTGAGCTATATGTATTATTTCAGGACCACAAGCTTGAAAGCCCAAATTGAAGGTTTATGACATGTCAATGACCCCAAAATAAAATTTGTGTCAGATTGTGACACAACAATAACCCGATAAATTTTGGATTAGTATGTCTAACAAGAGCTGTCCGTAGGACAGCACGCTCGACTTTTCTCAATGCTAGACTATGAATTAGAGCTTTGCCAGTGAAACAGAGTTATGGGGATTGTTTCCTTGGTAAGATTTTGATAGTTAATTACTATTTTAAGTTACAAGGCAAAAGTTTTGATAGTAACCCAAGCCAACTCACAATACTAAGCCATAGTAGGTATATATTTTGCCAACACCCAGAAAAAAGCGCATTGCTCTATTCTGTACAGCTTCAATACAGGAGTAGACTTTGTTACCCCAAATACATGCACCGTAGTCCATAACCGGCCATAGCAATAAATCATATAGTTTTCTAAAAACATCGCGAGGGAAACCGCCGGCTAACTTGGATTTGGCTATAAGTAAACCAAGAGCTGGACTAGCACTTTGAGCTACAGCTTTGGCAGTAACATTATAATCTAAAATTCACTTAAAAACACCTAAATATGTATACTTGTCTACAGCTGATAGTTCTTTATCACCACACATAAACTTCACATTTGTTTTCAGTATTGAATGTTTTTTGAAATGAACTATATTGCTTTTAAGATCATTAATGATCATATCATTACCGCACCAATCATGTAAACCATTTAAGAGTATTTGCAAGTCACTGGCTGTTTCAGACAACAGGACGATATCGTCCGCATACAATAAAATGCAAACTCTTTCACCATTTACAGATATACTAATATTCAACAATGTGATGTATAATGAAGGTCATTAACATACATGTTAAACTAGAAGATGCTTTTGTAGAAAAGCGCATGTCTCCCCCAGTGCATAGTCATATAGGCAAGAAGTCAATAGGGGACAGGTGCAAAAGTCAAAAAAAAACACTGACGGTTGGCTGCAACAGTCTACTTGGCATGTCCAATCATCCCACTAAGTTTCAACATTCAGGGCCTAGTGGTTCTCAAGTTATGGACATGTTATGAATTAGAAATCAATAGGGGTCATCTACTCTGCATGTCCAATCATCCTATTAAGTTTCAACATTCTGGGTCAAGTGGTTTTCAAGTTATTGATTGGAAAGAGTTTTCTATGTTCAGCCCCCTGTGACCTTGACCTTTGATGGAGTGACTCCAAAAAAAATAGGGGCCGTCTACTCTAAGTCCTATCACCCTATGAAGTTTGACAGTTCTAGGTCAAATGGTTCTCCAGTTATTGACCAGAGATGGATTTACATTTTCTATCCACTGCGACCTTGAACTTTAACAAAGTGACTCCAAAATCAATAGAGGTCATCTACTCTGCATGTCCAATTATCCTGTGAAGTTTCAACATTCTGGGTCAAGCGGTTCTCAAGTTACTGACTGGAAACGGTTTTCCATATTCAGGCCCCTGTGACCTTGACCTTTAACAGAGTGACCCCAAAATCAATAGGGGTCATCTACTCTTCATGATCAATCATCCTATGAAGTTTCAACATTCTGGGTCAAGTGGTTCTCAAGTTACTGACCGGAAACGGTTTTCCATGTTCAGGCCCCTGTGACCTTGACCTTTAGTAGAGTCACCCCAAAATCAATAGGGGTCATCTACTCTGCATGTCCAATGCATGGATCCGTAAACCGATCAATAAACTTCGCCCGTTAGTTACTGTTGCTGCTTCCCACAAGCTTCTTTCAAAATGGCGGATTAATGTACATTAGCGATTGACTCGCTAGAAAGTATTCCAGATGATTTCTCTGTGAAATACTTACCAAATTGTGAACTAAAATGCACCAAGATAACTGTCAAAGAGGCTTTACGTTAATTGTTTTACTGAAGGTTATGTACATGGCATTAAGGTTGACTCAGAAGAAACCACGGTAAAAGTTAGCGCCAAATACTTGCGTTCTCAAAGAAAGAACTTTTTCCGTCTTTCGGTAGATATTGCTGGCAGGAAAATTGTTGAGTCCTTATGCAGATGCATGGTATATATAATCTTAGTTATCTTTTAAGCAACATTTGAAAAGAAATTACGTCTTAGATTATTCTATAAATTATTTGATCAAAATATTATGTCCACTTCAGTCGTAGAGACTGTATTTCCACGCTAGGCTAATACGATGAAAATATCAAACACCATGTGCAGTCACATATGGTGTAAGTGATTTCTTACATCAAGATAACATTTTCAACAGATAAGGAAATTTATTAATTGGTTCAATAGCTTTTTATTAACGTTGCTTAATACTCTGCAGTTTTTAATTACAAGTATGTTCTGCGCTCGCGCTGCTGTTGCAATTAATTGCGGACCTGTCGATCACCACTGTGATATCAATTAAGATAATTATTCCCATTATACTATAATATATATTTGTAAAATACCACGCAGCTGTCTTAAAGATAAACATATGTCCATGCTTGGTGTATATTTTAGTACTAATTTATGCATGCCAGCTTACAAAACTTTAAACATTTGGTAGTCTGATTAGTTTTGTTTTCAGTGCGGCCGGACATTGCTCGCATATCATAGGGCTGATTAAATCTCCTTCACAATTAAATTAAACAAATTCCAGACCAGCGAAGTTGCATAAGTCTATCACAGCAGTGGCACAAACAAAGAGGGACAAAGATCTTGCCGAAACCTATAAACTATGTTGTTGTTGCTAGGCCGCCGGACACAAGAAAACGAAAACCTGTGATCTTTCAACTTGACAGTTCATATGATTAAATATGTCTTCATTTTGCAAAAAAAAAAAAAAAAAAAAAAAAAAATAATAATAATAATGATAAAAATAAAAATGAAAAAAGAGAAAACAAACAGATAAAATGAATCCATTGGCATTTATTATATCATAGTATTAATGGTAGTTATAAATAGTTTAGGATAGTCGTAAGGTAAAATAAATATATGAAACAAAATAATCAGCGACATTCTAAACCGCATGGACATGTGCGTATATTTATTTTTTAAATTGCATTTAAAAGCAAGCAACTGACAGGAAAATCATTACAAACTCATCAATTGTCAGACTTCCTAGAATAAAACAGAATGGTGTCGAAACAGGGGATACTGTTGTCATACTTGCTGTCTACAAATATGAAAGAAATATCATTACATAAAAAATAATGAGAAAGTATTAAAATCCACTCTCGAATAATTATCTTTATGCTCTTGATTTAATGTCTGATTAATAAAAGCTTACGTTTCATCCTTGAAATAAAGTTAATATGCCGTGCACTGTCCAGATCTTATTTATATTTCTGAATAATGATGTTGGTATTTTATGTAAAATTATTTTACATGTATATGTTTTGACTTTATTAATGACTCGTTCAATGTGCGCTCTAGGTTTAACATTGTTCTGTGTAAGAAGATTGGTCGTTTAATAAAGCAATTTTATATAGTATAGTTAACATAGAGTCAAATGCGAAAATGTGGATCATACTTTCAATTGCGAGAATATATTACTGAAGAAGGTTAGCTGTTACTTTTGTATGAAATAAGATATAAATGACTTATATATCTAACGTCTTGAACTGAATAATTCCGCGATCGGCCTAAATTAAAATAAATTGAGCCAATTCATATTAAAATTCCGATCACAGACTAATGAGTAGAGAGAGACAGACGATTCATGATGTATTATGTATGTTATTATATTATACCATGCACATTAGTGACACACACGGTAGTTTTAATATAAAGTTCATTAGAAATACATTTGAGCAGATTGCTTATTGATCTGTTCAACGTTCAACGCTTACATTTTTCTAAATCTGCCATTGGTTTACGGAAAAAATGAATCTTCACCATTCTAGCTTTTCCGGGTACCGATCGTCGGCGTTACATATTCCCAATGCACACCTCAACACCTCTTCCTTCGAATAAAAATTTGTATCAAACTTATAAGAATTAATCAGTAACGGTTTCTAAGTGAAAGCTTGTGGGAAGCAATGGCTGGTTAGCAACAAGGGAAGTGCACTGAATAATCCGCGTTATATTATTGGTCAATATCATAGAAAACAATTAGTTTGATTGACAGCCCGGATCCATCCATTATCCAATGAAGTTTCAACATTCTGGATCAAGTGGTTCTCAAGTTACTGATTGGAAATGGTTTTCCATGTTCAGGCCCCTGTGACCTTGACCTTTAACAGAGTGATCCCAAAATCAATAGGGGTCATCTACTCTGCATGACCAATCATCCTATGAAGTTTCAACATTCTGGGTCAAGTGGTTCTCAAATTATTGATCGGAAATAGTTTTCCATGTTCAGGCCCCTGTGACCTTGACCTTTGATGGAGTGACCAAAAACAATAGAGGCCGTCTAGTCCAGCAGCCCTGCAACCCTATGAAGTTTGAAGGTTCTGGGTCTCCAGTTATTGATCGGAAATGAAGTGTGACGGACGGACGGACAGGGGAAAACAATATGTCTCCCTAAACCTGAAACTGAAACTGAATAATTTGATTAAACGCTTATTTCTATACAATGACATATTCAATGGCATTGTACATAATAATAATAACAACAACAACAACAACAGTAATAATAACGACAATAATAATAAAAACAATCATAACAGCCGTATTTAAACAAAATGTCATGACCGCACCCCTCCCCCTGAGGTTGTTTTACCTCTATTGAGAATACCTGTACTAAAGCCTTAAATGGTATTCCCAGACGGGCTGCATATAGAGGTTCAAACCCCCTGGTTAATGGTGCTATCAAAGACGTTTTGGAAAAAAAGAAATACTACACACTACCCTACCCATAGAGCATGTACCAACAATTACGTTCAATTAAGCAAACTTGGAAAATATTAATCTTGAAATGTAAAGCCTTTTACAAAAATTAAAAAAAATATCATCTGCGACTATCGCATATAAAACAGTTACCAAAAAATTTAGAACAATGACACGAAGTCTCTGAAATACAGTGCCTTAAGATTTTTTTGAATGTATCAAGTGATTTACTTTTGCGTAGTTTTAACGGCAGTTTATTCGACAGTTTTGGACCAATAGTACAGAAATTTCTATCATTGAAAGTTTTGCACTTGTTGTATGGAACAATATAACGATATTCAGAATTTTCTGAAGATCTCAAGCCTTGTCTAATAGGAACATACTGTGTAAGCAATTCTGTTAAATACATTGGTATTCTGCCAATGTGACAGCTATCCATGAAAGAAAGTATCTTGAACTCAATCCTTACTTTCACCGGCAACCAATGCAGGTCATACAATGCTTCTTTAGAACTGTCAAATTTCCCTCAGTTAAGTTTTCCGCACATGTTTTGAATACGTTGATTCTTACGCACCTCAAAGTTAGCTACACCATACAGTATGACATCGCAGTAATCCAGATGTGAAATAACTAGAGACAAAACTAAAATTTCAGTGGCTGCTTTTGATAAATATTCACGGATGTTCTTAATTCGTAGGTAATACAACATGGCTGTACGACATTTGCGATTTACATGATCTTCAAAGTTCAAGGTTTCGTCAAGAAATGCACCGAGATATCTAATTGTGCTTTTACGTTTAATATCATCACCCGCAATGTTAATTGAATTTGTAAAACATTTGTTCAATTGAGGTCTGCTACCAAACATAATAAATTCAGTTTTTGAAGTGTTTATTTTCAGTTTGTTTCTGTTCATCCAGTCATTGATTATAACTGCACACTGTTCAAGGTCTCCGATCGCTTGTAATTCTTCGGAAACAGATGTAGGACGACAGCTTTTATTTTCTATATGATCATCAGCAAAACCGTAGACTGATATGGATTTTTGGAATGACATCTAAAAGAGTTCCAGCATAGGTGAGATACAACCACGGACCAAGGCAACTGCCTTGGGGCACACTGCTTTCAAGATGGCGGTCTGATGAATATACATTGTTGATATTAATTTTACAAGTACGAGTCAGCCCATTGAAGAGCTGTTTCACAGACACCATACTGTGCTTTTAGGACATCTAAAAGAAGTTCGTGGTCGACAGTGTCAAATGCCGCACTTAAGTCAATTGCAATAAGGGCCGTGACTTCCTTTTTCTTCGTACCACGTAGAAAATCATTAACCAACCGAAGCAGCGCAGATTCACAGGGGTGGTATTTCCTATATGCATAAATTGTTTAACAAATTTAAAGTAAGGTTATCTAGGATATAAAGCTAGGTCACTAGGTCATATCATCGCCATATGTCCTAAAATTGTGTCGGTACGACGTTAAACCCAACAAAAAATGAATAAATTTTGAATATTCATTCATGGACTACCATAGTCATTAGTCACGAAGACATAACGGTTCGTCTGCACAGGTAAGCTTTTGACAAGTATTTAGGGATTTTTCTAGGGTATGAATTTAACAAATATTTCAGTTTTCCATTAATATCCAGGTCATTGAACAAGTTACTCGAGATAACGGTACCTAAAATATTGAATATTAAGTCATTACAAAGTTCACAGTGTAATATATATATATATAACAAGAAATCATTTCTGATTAAGCAATTAAAAGCTTTATTTGATAATTTTCTTTCAAATTGATTAAAATGTGTTACATACTTCTTCGATTTAGACATTAAATTTCTTAAAGAGAGCGAATAATAATGATAATAATGAAATACATGTGCAATGAAACTCAATTTCTTTAACAACAATTGTGCTGTTATTGTGTGAGAATACAAGAGTTTTAGTGATCTAATATGCCATATTTAAAACTGTTTAGGACAAGTTCCCATACAAGCAAACATACATATATCTAAAATTAAAACTGTATTTCAAATAAACATATTACAATAAATTCTTCAAGCAATAAGGTTACAACACACTAAATAGCTGTTCTTCTTTATTCTATATAAAATTGACATATTTCCAATTGCCGCAGCACACATCAGGACCCATTCTAAAATTCTGCAACGTACATTTTCTTGAAGAATAGTGTCAGTGCTGAAAAAAAGTCAAAAGAAAAGTGGGGGTCATGTTTGATGCAAAAAAAAAATAGTGTCAGTCAAACAAACAAACTGCAAAAAAAAAAAAAAAAAAAAAAAAATCAAAGAAAATAAGGAAAATAGCTCTACAGAGCGAAAAATCTGAGGACTGAGTGTCTGTATGCCATAATCACTACGGTTTCAATTCACCAAAATGGCCGCAGATATTTTAAGTCAAATGATTTCAACTATTTGACAGGAAGTTGGAAGCAATTTCCTAACAAAATATCTTTTTCAAAATGGCATCGTCTAAAAGAATGGAAAATATAGATACAGAATAAAGGTTTTAAAATATTGGCATTTTATCATTAAATGTAGAAACAAACCCTTAAACTTGGAAATGTAAATTGGGAATATAGATTATAAAATTATGACAAATAAATAATTATTGGTGTTTTAAATGTTTAAAAACAAATTCCCTATATGATTCAATACTTGTTTTGCAAGCGAGTCAGCATGACAGGTGTTAACAGGGGAGATAATTTTAAGCCAATGCAATGTATGCAAAAGTCCGGTATGTGCTGTACTTAAATTCAGAAACTTAAGCCTTTGTTGCCTTTTTGAATTTTTAAGCTTGTTTGTAAACTTACCGATCTAATTATTTAATTGTCAAATTCTAATTTTGGGATTAGTATTGTTTTTGTTTGTTTTCCTTTTACCTAAGTTGTACAAATGTCTACTTTCTTTTCAGTTAATATTATTTAATTTATTATACACTTTACTATAAGTAGTAACAAGGATCATAACGGTCGACGTTGACGTATATTGACAACCGTGCCTCACACGCCATAATAATAATAACCTAAAGTAACCCGAACAAAGTCGCGTTCTGACGTAGACGTCATGTATCAACGTCATTTAAGAAATAATATATCTCATTTAGTGATTTATAGCTGAATAAAATCATCGTTTGGATCGGGTTCAGATGCGTAGGAAGTATATCACGAGGGCACAGCCGAAATGATATATTTATACGCATCTAAACGACAATGACTTTTTATTAAAGAGAAAATCACTAAATGAGATATATTATTTCGATTCTAACACGTTATTGAGTGTTTTAAAGTACATCCTTGACGACATCCATTAAATATTTGCCTGTTTTGTTGGTTTCTTTTCCAGCGCGCCGCTATGCCGTTTGACGCTGTGACGTAATAATTGTGACGTCAGAGAAATGACTTGGTGTATAATAACACACAATTTTCAGTCTTCTTTGTTTGATAGGAAAATGAATCGGGTGTGTTAGAATATAGGATAGAAACCATCAGTTCATGAAAGTACAGAGAACTTACTAGGAGTAAGGTAATCGTATATCTGGCATTAAGGTAACGTTCAGTCCTTTTTGACTGGTCATGAAGAAGGTTGAAAATTGAACCTTTTTACAGCGTTTACATTATTTTACATTTTGACAGTATTTTCTACATTTTATGTGTATTGGAAAAAAGCTCAATGAAACAGTTTTCTCCTGCCGTGCTAACAATGCAACACAGGGATTCATATCATTCGCGCGAATAAAAATAAAAATAAAGTATTACTAATGGCGTTGTTCGTCAGTTATTTTGGTGGACCAGAACCATGGTAGTTTCTGAGAATAAATGTGAGAAAATCTACAGACTACATATAAATAATTTATAGAAGGCCATACAGACAACAATGTAAGGATAGAACTATGGGAAATCAATTTGTGGCCTGTAACCTATATGGCAAGTGAAAATGTGCTAAATCGCTTTCAAAATGATTCTCAAGTGTTGATAGCAATTTGTGAATGAAAACGTTTGTGAAAAATAAGAAAAATGAAAATATCAAGAGAGATATGGAAAGAAGGTAAAATAATTCAACATTTACATTTTACAGGATATCTTAGGCATTAAATAGGGTTGAACTAATACAGTAGTATTGTACAAATTTCGAATTGATGGGTCATACCTGTAATTTGTATCCCTATATTTTATTCATTCTACACTGACAAAGCTATGTGAAGTATTATCAGTGATAATTTCAACTTTTTATCATCAGCACTTTTTGAGACATTGAAATATTTCTTAGGGATCTAGTTTGCAGTTGAACAAAGTATATGTGGCAGACTAACTATCTGAACATTGTCAGTGCTGAATCAAACTCAAAAGAAAAATGGGGTTAGAAAAATATTTTCAATCAAACAAAATTACTGAAAAATCAGATCTAAAATGAAATCCAAATTGTAGCGGTGATATATGGCTTTAGAACTTTTCATGAGTAAAATTGTATGAGGAAAATGCTTCCAAAATGCCAAGCCTAGAAGTATGATGTATTTTATTGCAAGATTAATTGCATTAAATTTAAGGAGAGATTCTCTACAGAGCGAAACTGACCGCCATTGGCGACTGCAATTGGTTTTGCTCCAATTTCCCATTTGGTGTACGTTAACCTATACGCACGTCCTCGATGCTTTTGTAGAGAATCAATACTATTTGTTGGGAGACAAATTTCAAAGAAATTGAACCCTAGTGGTCTTTTAAAAAGTTCTGTCTATCGTAGAGTCTTCAACCTCACAGCCACCATAAAAGAGGAAAGCGTATTGTCCAACTGTAAAAAAGGTATCAACACAAATAAGCGGCGTGCCTAGTTGGGTTATAACCTTTTTAACAGAACCTTTTTATACTTTTACGGAATAAAACTAGAAAATTGCCGTGACCAAGCATTTCATGAAACTATAACTAACATCCCAGTCAGGTTGTTGATTACATTGTCCCAGTAATGTGTTTTAGGTTACTACTAGATTTATTTTTAAAACAAATTTTGAATTAAGTAGTGAAACATACTACACTCACAAAAATTCGTAATCGGTCTTTTTTTTTTCACAGACCGATATTTGAATAGGTACTGCAGCTAATTATTGATTTAGTTCTGGCGAATCACGGCCTACGTAACTGCATTAAGTGTGTTGACCAATATAGCATATTTCGTACGTACAGTGCATGTGCACCAATATGCACACTTTTGGCATTACTGACAAAAGTCCTACTAGAAAAAACATATCATCATGAAATTGACACAAGAGCAACGCGCCCGGGCCTTCGGACTTTTACAATAAATTTCAAAGTCGGCCACTTCAATGAATTGTACTTTGGTTAAATTTCTCCATAAGAACACGGATGGTAGATAACCAAAGATTGAAGGTTATTGTAAACGGAAATAAGTTCAAAATGGAAATAACCCTAAAAGTAACAGCTCCAAACAAATTATATCAAAATTCTTTTGCAACTGCAAAAATAATTACACACGTGGCGTAAATGTATTCAGGCTAGCAACATTCCGACAGCTCGATCGCGTTGCTCGTGTGTCAATTTCACCATGATATATGTTTTTCTAGTATGACTTTCGTCGGTAATGCCAAAAGTGTAAACGAATACGTGCATGTTGGTGCACATGCCCTGCACGTGCAAAATATGCAATATTGGTTTAAACGCCTAATGCAGTTACTTTGGCCGTGAGTCGCCAAAAATAAATTATTAATTAGCTGCAGTACCTTTTCAAATGTCGGTATGTGAAATGTTGTGTGAATACATGTACTATTAACAAAATGGTAATACAATATAAACTGAACGATTGGGAATTTTGTTGAGTGTATTCACCTCAGCGACCGTTACATATTAAGATATGGTTTTCAATATTGTATTACGCCAAGGGTAACAATTTTAACAATTTTAACAATTTTTTGTTAAAGTAAATAAAAGTAACAGAAAAATAAACCAGCAGCTATTAACAATAACAAAATTTCATTCGTAAATTTAAGCAACAATTCAAATACCATTTAAAAATGTCAAAAGCCGTAAAATCAAATCTTATGTGCAAAAATAGTCCAAATCATGTCCAGGTCAAATTCAAACCCAATCAATATAAATGCCACAATATTTCACAGCAGTTCAAAACCAGATTTAGTATATCCAAAGAATATAAATCCTTTCTTCAAAGATAACTTTTTAAAGCTACAATTTTAATGTAAATCCTTCAAATGTTAGATATCCAAACTGGTAATATTTTGTTATTAAGAAATACAGGAAAGTTTTCAATAATATTATAACTTTAGATTCTGGCCTGGTGTCAAACAGCATCATATTTATTGTATCATGGAAGGTTCTAGAACTTCCATATAACACTAAGAATAAAAAGAACATTCTGGAAAAACAAAGAACAATCCTTTCTAAAAATAATTGTTAGTAATACACACTATTTATCAGTATTGTGGTAGACCACTCTGGATTACCATAGAATATAAAAGAAAATGTTTACATGATGTCTCAAAACTAGATTAATAAACAATGACTTATCAATAAAGTTAAACATGAATGGGGATGACATATACATAACAATTGGCCCGACATCAGTTTTGCAAAATTAACGTTATACCGGTCAGATATTGGTTCCGACATCAACAATAGTGGACCGATATTAAAGTTTAATTTTGGACTGAATTTGAAGCAAACTCCATTCAGTGAGGGCACGAAATATTATGCTTGATAGAATCATTATGCTTGATATAATACTGTTTCTTGTTTTTTTTTTCTAATATTATATCAATGTCGGATTTGTATCAAAGTGTCACTGCATTAAATTTGAGTCTATAAGTTTTAGAAATGATTTTATTTTTTTTATTGGGAAACAATAGGGATGATGCATAGCGAAGTAAAATACAAAGTCCCCTAGTGGAAGGTGACTTATTATCTCAACTTCAGCATAATCAAATGATCTTATGTCTGCCATTAATGTATATACAATATTGTGCTATATAGACAATATGATACAGCACAAAATGTTTGTAATTATGTTTGCATATCTAAACATTCACAATTGTTAATTACTGTTAACCTTTGTTAATGTAACTTTTTAGTGACATTTCATTTTTAAATTCGTCGGAAAATAAGAGAACAATTGTAATGAAATACTTCATCATATTAAATAGAAGAAGATATAGCAACAAGCCCAGTTGACCTTTCATCTAGTGATATCGGTGTTGCGGCTGACAAGTCGACTCATATTGGGAAATATTTATGCCAAGTAATATTACAATCCTTTAATGAGTTTTGAATCGGAAGTGAAAGTGTGAACGAACTTATGAAATGACAGACGGAATAACGGACGTACGGAAAAGTGCAATCTCGTAGTCCCCGAAACTGGTTTTCAGCCAGTAGGAAACTAATAATCTAGACTATCTTCAGACAAAAAACACTGCGGCAAGCCACATTTTTGCAGTGGTTTCAATTTTGAATTTGCTATACATTCGCACCACTGCTTCATCATATTTTACGCTGTGTTTGATGTATGTCGGCAAGGGCTTGTCATCTAGTAGAAAGAAATAAACAACAGCTCCCTTTGGTAATCCTGAAACAATATCATGCAATAATGCTTCGATGACGTTTTCGTTGTCACCACAGACATTGCGGAGACCGTATTCATTGTTTGGCTTTTTGTGAATGCTTCCATAACCTACAATTTTCCCTGCATCCATGGCAACAGCAACGCGAACATCATCTCCTGAAAACCATGCACGAAGTATCGTCGTTCGGTCAAAGTTTGGATATGTATACCGATCATATGCCATTAAAGCAGGCCACATTTCTTCAGATAGAGTGATGGTGTCATAATTGGACAAATAACTTTTTTTCATATCATCTGTAATAGTGAAGAAGCAACAGAAGGTTCTGAACGTTTGAAAATGGAGCCCATTCTCCTTGTACCAGTCTACCATTACGTTTACTGCGTCCAGAGCTATATTTTGATTTCCCGCCCTTTGTAACATTGCTTTCCACAGTACTCGTCCTATGCCGCTGCGTCGAAGATCTTTACGGACAATGAAAGTAGATACGAATACCGTGTCCGGAGCATTCTTGGTTATCCCGCAAAATCCTGAAACAAGTGTACAATTCAAGCAGAACATGTCATCTGAATACTGATAAATCGGAATACAATCCGTATGTATAGTTCTGCAACTGAAATTATTGCATATCCTATATTAACAAAGTTGAAGTGCGACGAAATTTCGCTTTATTTTGACAAAGAATATCAAGAAATATTTTGTACAACTGCGGAAAGTTTCTGGTTCCTTCTAATGTAATTGTTTACGTCACGTCTTTCAAAAAAAAGAGAAGTTTGATCTATGGTTCTCTAACCAACAGGCTCACTTGATCAGTCTCAAGCCACAAGAAGATAGTTTCAACTCACCAACAGGCTCACTAGATCTGTCTTAAGCCACAAAAGGTCAGTTTGGACTGAACTAACAGGCTCACCAGATCTGTCTTAAGCCACAAGAAGGCAGTTTGGACTTAACCAGCAGGATCAACAGTTCTGTCTTAAGCAACAAGAAGGTAGTTTGGACTTATCAACAGGTTCACCAGATTTTCCTTAAGCCATAAGAAGATAGTTTGGAATTACTAACAGGCTCAGCAGATGTCTTAGCCACACAGAAGGCAGTTTGGACTTACCAACAGGCTCAACAGATGTCTTAGCCACATGGAAGCAGTTTGGACCTACCAACAGGCTCGCCAGGTTTGTCTTCAGCCACAAGGAGCCACAAGGAGGTAGTTTATACTGATTTATTTTAGCTCGATTGTGATGAAAGCTTTGAGCTTATTTGTACCACGCTCGAGTCCACTTCCAGGAAAAAACAGTACTGGTGTCTTGATCGTGAGGGCTCGAACCCACGAACCCGGCTCGAGCGACCGACACCTCTGCCACTAGACCACCGCTAATGAGGTAGCTGGACTTACCAACAGGCTCGCCAGATTTGTCTTCAGCCACAAGGAGGTAGTTTGGATCGAGTCTAGTGTTCGACAAATGCTCATACATAGACCAGTCCCATCCTTCCTCTTTAACAAACTGCTGCAGAAATGTAATATCTTCCTTTCTATGCTGACGAACGGTTACCTCACTTGCAGAAACCGTTGACATATTCGTAAACTGTAAAAGAAAGAAGTGAATATACGTATAAATATATCATTTTCTTACGATGTTACAAAAATCTAAAAGTCAAAATCGAGCTTCCTACAAATACTGAAAGAAGTGTGAAGAAAAAGAAGTTATATATAAATAAGATTTGCAAATAACAAAAAAAAAAAAAAAAAAAAAAAAAAAAAAAAAAAAAAAATAAAGAAAAGAAAATCTAGAATCGTTTTTGAGAAACCTCAATCTTACTCGTCAGCTGAGCTTTATAAAACACTTCCTTGATAGATGTGAACACCAAACGGATGTACTAGTTTTCAAAACAGTTAATAATATGGCAACATTGCATTATATACAAGACCTAACACAAACTATCTTAAAACTACATTTTCTTATAATAGTATAAAAGTTTGGAATAATATACCTATAACTATTCGCAATGTAAATAGTTTTTAATGTTTTAATGTAACGTACATGACATATCTTAATAGTATTTTACAGAATAAGTGATTGTTCGTTTTTAATATGAGTACAATAGATTTGTTGCACAATTTGTTTATCTCTTCCTCTTTTTTCCTGTTTTGTTCGAAATAAAAGTGTAGCAGTGTCATTATTTTAACACTATCATTTCATTATATTGTTCATTTCATGTTTTTACTCATCATTTTTCAGATTTGTCAACATGGGCCTTTAAATCTTTTGTTTATTAGTTAACATAGGGCCTTTAAAGTACAGAAAAGTGAAATGTTGTCACCATTTCCACGAACTGATTTTTTTTAGATTGGCTAGTTTCACATTGTTTTGACCAATGAGATTGGAGCATTGGTTGTTTTGTGATCATGTGATCTTGGTTTGCGGGAGAGACCGCCATGTTTAATTTCTACAAGGCTTAGAAGTTCTGGAGGTGTTTT
Organism: Mercenaria mercenaria; assembly: GCF_021730395.1. Lineage (NCBI taxonomy): Eukaryota > Metazoa > Mollusca > Bivalvia > Venerida > Veneridae > Mercenaria > Mercenaria mercenaria. Next base: position 42,579,685 of record NC_069364.1, read on the forward strand.
TACATTTTAGAAGTTGATAGATATATTTGGATATAGGAATTGGGTTTGTATAATGTTATTACATTGTATCGATGGATTTGTATTGTTCCTGGTTCGGTTGATATTGTTTTATTCGTTCATATTACGCGTTTTGTCTGTCATTCTGGAATCCGCGTAAAGTTCTGTAATCGCAGGTCTACAACTGCCATTTACTTTTGTTTTAACATCTAGCATGAATATCATAATATTCACATTACAGCACAGTTACAGCTCTTGGTACACTGGTACACGAAGCACAATTTGAGCAGACAGCTCTGTGTGGGTTACAACGTACATGTGGGTGTTTATTCTACAAATAAGGTAATGCAATATTGTCAATATTCTATTGTTTTTATATACATGTACTTTAATAGGAAGGAACAGACTTATAGAAGTCAAAATTAGTCAAGTTTGCCAGTTATCTGAAATACTAGATATTAGCCACTAAACAGACCACTAGACCACTAGATAACAATGATGTGTTTTATGTTTTATACAGTGGTTTAAACCATTTATATAATCTGTTGTGTAATTTTTTTATTACCGGTAACTTCTAAATGAACAACGGATAGATAGTTTGATCTACTTTGTATAAAATAACCGTTAAGGGAAAGCGGTATGAATTATAGTGTAACTGATATCTATTGTATGATATCTATTGTATGTATAAAATATGATTATCTGTATGATGTCCATTTGATATCATACATTTCTTTTACTATTGTTATTATGTTTGTTTCAGACCCGTACATGTAACGCTTGAGCGGTTTGAAGTATCCACTGGTATACAGTTCCGAGATTATAAGTAAAGAGACATTTAGATACATGAAGATATATAGAGACTATAATATATTAACCATACATGTGTTCTAAAAATTAGAAGAATATTGAACAGTTAAAACCCCGAAATGTGTAGATTCGTCTCTATTAGAAAAACATACGTCGTAAATTGTATCAATGAGTCATCATTTGATAATATCATGTGTAAATATATTGGTATGCAAGTTGTATTATCTGTGTCATTGACTATATATATTTCATTTTTGATGGTACATGTATGTTATTGTTGATGTTTCTTTTATCTTAATTTCAGAAGTCCACAATTGAAATAAGATGTTTATAAGTGTTTGTATATTTCTTAATGTGTTGCCCTCTTTAAACAAGTGACCGAGTATTGCAGTGGCAATACAGATGTCCATTACCGGTGAAAAACTTTCATGCAAATAACAGTTATGGAGCGGAAACTATTGTACTTGACCTTCAATAGTGACATTGACCTTTGACCGACAACCATAGGCCATGTGCGCGACACATAGCCTAATCATGGGGAACATTTCTGTGTAGTAATAGAAATTCTCCAATGCAATTAAAATTTATGGAATGGAAACAGATTTTTACTTGACCTTAGACAGTGAACTTTAACCAATCATGGGTTGACACATTGTCTCATCATGGGGATTATTTGTGTGTAGTACTAAGATAATCCACCAATGCATATAAAACTTATGAAGCAGAAACAACTTTTACTTGACCTTCAATAATGACCTTGACCTTTGACCTACAACCATAGTTATATATGTGCATAATCAACATGTTGCTTTCTATTCACATACTAAGTTTTATGAACCTAGCTTTAATAATTTTTGAGTAATTGCAGGATCCAGATTTGCAGACGGACGGACGGAGGGCATTCCTATAGTCTACTCCGGTGTTCTACCGATTGGGAACTAATAATGATATTATTACCATATCAAAATGCGTACTTTTACAAATAGAAACAAGTTTACCAATGACTCAAACTACTAATCATCCAATTCATATTTAGTAGGTAATATCACTTGAGGTATTGTATCGATTGATATTACACCTTAGTACATGTATAATTATGCGACAGCATTGATGACTGGTACAATATCTGTACCGTACAGACAGTCATGCATATTATCAGGGTTTGCAACCCACATGACTTTTCTGTACCGTAAACACAGAGAAAATCGCTCGACTCATGTAACATTTCTTTTGCTTTTAATTTACTTGTAACTTGGCAGAATTTAATAGAATAAGGAAGCGTCAAAGACAGGAAAATTGGTAGTACCTTCACACTATAAAATATTTGCCAGACATTCTCGATACTTTTCTCAAACACTTTGCCCAAGTCTTTTTTCACGACCCAAATGTGTAAGTAACGTACACACTGGATTTCGGGCGAAGTGCTTGAAGATAGTATGAATATAGTCTGACAGGTGTTTTGTGCCGATGAAAGCACTCGTTTTTTCTGTCTTTGACAATTTTTATTTTATTAAAAAATCCATCAAGTAACAAGGAAATTACAAAACAAATGTTACATGAAACGAGCTGCTCTCCTTATGTTCGATACCAAATAGTCACGTAGGTTGGATACCCAGATTATGTCAGAAAGCCAATCATATAGTATTTGAAATATGAATTCAACCTAATATCATTTATTTGAATCACGCTATACATTACTATAAAAAAGATAGTATTATACATCACCCATCTCGCGCATGTTATAATTCATTTGCTCGTTGATACACTAAAGGAGCTATACAGACCTCATAGTGAAAACCAGATTTTTTTAAAACTCCTTTCTTGAATTTATTATGATTTTAACTGATTGTATTTTCTTATGGAGACCATTCCATGTGGTAAAAGAAGTTCTTCATATGAAACATTTTGTATTTACTTATTAAAGTGTGTTGATAATGCAGAAAAACACTGTTTTTGTGATGGGTGAGGTATGAAAGCAGCTCCTTGCTGTAGCATTTATGCTAAGTAGCATTTTTTTGAAGGAGACTATATTTATTCAATACAGGAGGGATTTCATATATTTTGCCTCAACATTGACTCCATGGTGATAATTTAAATTAAATGCAGTTTTATTTCATATTTTCAGTACAGCTGATTAAAGGCACTGTGACACACTATAGATAAAAGGGGACAAGAGGTATGGATTTTGGATGAGAGTAAAAATAACACATTTGTTACTTTAGTAAGTGTTTACTTTAAAATTATAATAGCTGAAATGCATGTATATTGAAATTTTATGTTCTCTTTAGGTCAAATGTTGTTATTGTTTGCCGGTTTCGGATTGGTTAAAAAAAAAGGTGTAGGGAAACCCATAACAGTCAATGGGACATCAGTAGATTGGTTAAAAATGTGTTGCCTTGTATCATAAAAATATCTTTAAAATCTTGAAATGTAATGTTTTCTGTGCATTTTGAAGTATTTTATAGCTGCCTGACTATATATTTTACTCTGAAATTAGAAATTAAGTGAAGTAAGTACTAGTTGGAAATTCACCACTAAATTCCATGCACAGATGAGGGCGGTTGTCTTTGAATGGACATAGAAAAAAATGGATCGGGCGTGCCCATATAAAAATGGTATTTTTTGTGTCTGGAAGGCTATTTGACAGGGGAAACGGCACCTCATGTGTCAATGAAAGTTTTGAGGGGGTCCTACTGAGTCATGTCTTACAATGGAAACCTATTGAAAAATTAATAGCAGAGTCTGACCATGTTTACAAATCTTGTATGAAATCTAGGTCAGCAAGCGCTTGCAGTTTCAAAACAAGGTTTTGGATGATGTGTGTCCAATCTGACTAAAGTACTTGATCTTCTAAACGAAGATCTGAGAACGACCCATTCACATTCGTCTTCTGTATATTTTGGATTTCCAATATTGCTATTTTTATTTTCGCAAATCTATTTTTGTTTGAACCAACCAGACAACTTGTTCCAATGTCAAAGAGTAAGAAAATTTTGCAGTTAATCCAGGGCTCGAACCCGGGACCTCTCATTTACAAAGCAAGTGCCTTACCGACTGAGCTAACCGGCTATCTGACATCTTTCGACATAAAAATTGTTGATATCAAAACCCACGGCTTTTAAAGCTTGCAGGATATTGTAAGGTAGCTTTTGATTGGCTAGCGGAAGGGTTGTCAGAACGAGGCCATGAATAGCTCGTTGTCAGATCCTATGCGTAGCGTAATAGGAGATGTACTTTAGTCAGATTGATGTGTGTCTTTCGATAGTGGTTTCGAGGAGCTTGAGAGTTGGAGAGGGATTTGTTTTTGTTCTACGAAGATAAATACCAAAAGGTTGGTATTGTTTTGTGTATTTATGTTTATTTTATTGTCGAGCCCGCTTGCAGTGTGCTCGATATAGTCTTCAGTTTTGACGGGTCGATTTTGTCCGGACCTTAACTTTGTATGGACCAATCTTGTTTATATTTGGCATGAATGTTTACCTCAATGAGAAGGAGTGTCATGCGCAAACCCCATGTTCGTATCTCAAATGTCAAGGTCACAGTTGGAGGTCAAAGGTCAAATTGAAGTTTATCCGGACCATAACTTTGACATGCATGGACCAATCTTGTTTATATTTGGCATTAATGTTTACCTCAATGAGCATGAGTGTCATGCACAAACCCCATGTTCCTATCTCAAAGGGCAAGGATACACTTGGGGGTCAAAGGTCAAATGGAAGTTTGTCCGGAGATTTTTTTCTTCATGCATGGTGGGATTTTGATGTAACTTGGCGTGAATGTTCACCATGATGAGACGGAGTGTCATGCGCAAGAACCAGGTCCCTACGTCTAAGGTCTAGGTCACACCTAGAGGCCAAAGGTGCTTGCTGGCTCGACATTTTGCCCGTAAGCACACAGAATGTATTTCTAGTTCATTACATTCATCACTATGACTTGGAAGTTTCATTTATGCGAGTAAAATAGTATTATTTAAAGGCCACCCGCTAAATATTTCCGGTACACATGCTATATAAGTTGGGGGCCGTATAGAGGTTATCTTAACTTGACATACACGTGCACTGGATTAAATGCTATTGTGCAGCATGCTCTGTTGTTCAATGGATATCTTTGGTCATTAAACTTTGTCCACATGCCAAGTATACATTACAACTTGATATATTCTCATGAAAGTCCTGGTTTAATTGTAAAGAAGTACTGTATTGTAGTCTTGTGTTTTACTGTTAAGTACACATGCTGTCTCATGTATAGAACAGGACAGAATTGAATTTATTTCAAATCATGGGACAAATATTTTGAGCTTCTATGTTGTGTAGCATGGTTTGAATGACAACAATTAGGATGTTACACGCAGTATAAATGCATATTAGACTAACATAAGGCGTAAAATAAAATTGAAAAAGGAAATAAAATACAATTCATCTCCCTAGTTGGATTTTTTATGTATTTGAAATACTCTATTAAACTCTTGGTATATTATTTATATTTCCAGATACAATAGCCAACCAGATGCACCAAGGGTAAAACACGGAAAACCCCAGATAAATCTTCACAGTGCAGTCATGCAGCCGACACTGCAAAGTCTGTGAAGTGGTTAATTAATTCAATTCATGTTTTATAATAATATAAATAAGTGTATACTAGTTGCATTGAAAATCAAGTTTTACAGCTTATAATAATAACATTCAACACCTTATTCTTGATATTCCATTACCACTACTGTACATTATACTACTGTTTGCAGATCAAATTGCCCTTTCGTCCTTTTTTTTAAATCGATAGAACGGCGATGCTGAAGCTATTTTTGGAACTCGTCTATACAGGTTACTCCGTCCTTTCCGATACGAGGTAAGCTTTATTTACGCATACACTGAATGAACTTGTTTACCTTGGCCTAATGACCGAGAATTTTACAAGATAAAAGATTGATTTACAGTTGTTTAACCGAAAGGTAAAAGATATAATACTAGTCATTTAAATCTTAATAGAATGCACACTACATCAGGGTCACTGACTACAATTAGGTCGCGTGGATGTGAAAATCAAAGCGCTCAAAGCGCTGATGGTGGCTGCTAATCAATGTTTAAAATATTACAAAGAAAGTGACAACTGAGGAATTGTTAATATAAACTATAAGAACTTTTTTGCATTTTTTTAATATTCGGCTTTGGTTTCAAAATTAATCCTTTTTCACTGCCAGTCATTGTTTACATACACACTGATTCAGTCTTTAACGAATAGTTTTGATTATTTGTGAGGAAAACGACAACATAAATTACATCGAAAATGTTTTACTATGAATAAATAATATAAGCTTTTTCTTCAAATCATTCAGCTTTTAAGATTTCTTTTTAAAGCTTTTGGGCAGTGTCTGTCATGAATTATTATACACACTGATTTAGTCCGTATCAGATAGCTGTGGTTTTCATGAGACTTTTGTGAAAGAAAACAACACAAACATGCACCACAGATGCACCTCAGAATGTCAGTTCTGCAGCTAGTGTATTTTAGAGGTGCATTAATTATCACTCCTTGGCAAAAATGCTGGACATTAAGTCAGACAAACTTACAACTTTAGTCAGACCGAGAAAAAAGTCGAAAATATGTAACTGGCGAAACGAAACCGTTTTACTTTTTATACATATATTTGTATCCAGATATATTGAGACGCACCATGAGAAAACCAGCATAGTGCGTTAGCGAACAGCAAGGATTCTGACCAGAGTGGTGTATGGATCCGCAGTTTGATTTGGGCCCATGCTGGTCACAAATGCACTATGTTGTTTTTCTCATGGTGCGACTCGAATGAATTTAGCTGAAGTGAGCAGAATCTGTCTTGAAACAATTCAATTTTTAAGTTGGTCAAATCTGTTATCCGACGACTTGCTACAGTCTGACACATTGCCTTTTAAAAAAGGCGAGTATTAGTATCATCGCTGCGCCCACTTTCATGGGCTTACAAGTTGATGAAATCGTGATACAGTAGCACCACTTAGTCAAAGCGAGCTTGAAACACTTCTCAGCTTGGGCGACCTGTGGGTTTCCACGTTGATAATTCGTGTTTTGTCGGACGAAATTATACCGAATACATGTGTATCTATGCACACATATAGTATCTTATATTGTACATTTGCTGAAGGAAGATTATCCGTGAGGGAATATTATTTAGAAAACATACATGTCTTTGATTCTCACGGCAGGTCACATTGCAAACAATATCGAATGAATTTTAACTGAATGTTCTTTCATTTTTGTTCACTCTCGTATTGTAAGCATGTTTTAGTATATTTTGTTCTTGATATAACGATGAACTGTACATGTTCAAGTTATATCAATAAAGTACTGTTCTGTTCATAAATTATCTCACTAAATTTGCGCTAATTAGTGTTAATTGGCAGTATCAACGCCTGAGGAAATCCATATCACTGCTGATTATCGATTTTCTATAAATAGCCTAATCAACATGTGGTCATATTTTTGCGTGCTTGAAACGAAAACGAGACAATGCAGTCGAAAATTCAGTAACATTCTTAGATCACTAGGGTAGCATTAATATAATATCTTACAATTTGATAGCTATGACGAAATTTAAGTTTGTTCTGACATATTTGAAAAGTATTACAACTTGCTGGAAAAGCTATCAGCAGTACAAACTGGTATTGTCTATGGACCGGAAATGTTTGGAAACTTTTCCGTTGAAATTCCGTTTCTATTTTTAGCCGCGGATTATTGCTATCAGAAGTCATTGTTCTTTATCAAATAAAGCCTTAAATTTCGGAAGTTATACATGTGACAGTGCGGTTAGGAAACATTTTTGAATTGTCAGTCTGGATTCCCAGGCTAGGTTTCTATATACATAAGCTACCTTTTTCAACGTTATAAGCTACGTGACCTCTGGGGCAGTACTACAACGCTCCAGTCCAGGTGACATGAGGTCATCGTTTATTCACGTGACCATAAATTTGCATATTTGTATTCATACACGTTGTTGTTTTAATTAAAACGTTTACCTCAGTTTGTATTGATTTTAGTCGCCGAATTTACATTAAAAATGGTATTAAGGCATATATTGTAGCTTTTCAAATTATGCACGTTGTGTAGATAATTGTTTACCTAGAAAGCTTGGAACTATTTTTGGTTGTGTTGTTAGGATGGTCTTAAGAACTGACAAGATTTTTCAAACGGAGTATTCTTTTTGACACTGGTGGCAGCTAGCAGCCACCAATAAAAACGGAACCCTTTCATACATTATAGGCATTGTCCCGCCTACAGATAATGTATCTCACTCGTGGTCGTTGTAACCTATCATTGATTGAAGATCTTTAGATGAAAAAGTCGGTAATTTCTTACGAAATATATTAGTCTAGAAATGATTCTTCCCAAGAATGAAGACATGGCTTATCAACTGCCTGTCTGAAAATAACTGAGTTAATGTTTAAACGACGGGCATTAAACACTTCAAATAAATGGTACATATACATATCAAGAATCAGACTGAAGTCCCCCTCACACACAGCAAGAAACAAGAACAATAGTCTAGGCCTGAACTAAAAACTAAAAATATAATGGACTTAGATTTGCGATAGCTAATTAAATTAGACGAATCTATCAACCTCTTCGGCAGATAAAATAGGTTTAATAATGTGTGTCGTAACGGTTGATACGGTAATCGGACCAAAGCATCCCGAATATGACTATATTCACGTTATTCTATAAGTTACAACGGGGATACTGGGCCAATGCTGTAGAGTCAGAGCGTGCGCTTTGTGTACACTTGTGTCATAGATAAGAAAGGACGCATTCAACTCTTTCAAGCGACAAGGTAAAAAGTTTGCGGATGGGGCGGGGTTAACCTGTCGGGATTACTAAAATAGCTTCAGCTTCTTCGCTTTTGTGACGTAAACGTATAACTCTATCGATTTAAAAAACCGTCTGTCCGTCCGTAACTAAATCATATCTGCTAAGTATCTTTTGAACCCATGACAGGTTTCCGCGAAACTTACACCAAATGTGTAACTCACTGAAATGACATGCTGAACTCACATTGCAACCATTCTGGCTCAAGGTCACAGTTCAAGGTTTCAGCTTTTGATTTCGTGTTAAATGTCAAGATAAAGTTATCTCTGTGCCAAAGGAATATAGCTGTCTACTGATTGACTTGTTCAAATTTGTTGAACTTTCCATGAATATTGTGTAAGCAGGTGAACACCCCAGGGCCCAAGTGCTATCTTGTGTAGCCATTTAGATTCTGACACTATCATGTTCTCAACATTTTAGAAATATGGTACAGGAAGCCGGTCTCCAGGAAAATGTCTCAGAGTCAGACGAGCTTTGCTGGATGTCCAGGACAAGAAAACCTCCATCAGCATCAGACAATCAGCTAAGGACAGTTCTGTTTCTGTAAGTTATTTAAGAAGACGCCTGTCTGGTGAAGTAGCTTTGGACAGCAGAAATGTCCTACAACCTGTCTCCAACAAGCACGAGAAAGAGGCTATGGCAAAATGGTTCAGAGGGGAATGGGGCTAAAGCCAGGCGAATTTTTGGACTTTATTCAAAGTGTTGTAAAGAAGGAAAAATACTCCATTTGTAAATGACAGGCCATCATATACTTGCTATAAAAATTCATGGAGAGGAATGGACACGTAGTTGAAATTAGGAATGAAGCCCCCTTAGAGTCAAGCCGGCCAAACTTGAGAAGCAATAGATGAGTGGTATAGCAAAAGAGATTGAATTCTCAATAGCACAGTAATTAAGGATTCGGACCTTCAACCTGGGTTAACCTTCTCACACAGTGATGAAGAAACTTGAGATAGTCAGAAAACAAAGGTGACAAAGTGCTCTAAGGAGCAGCTTGAAGCACAAGGTGCTCTGCGTGCATTAGAATCAGAACACATACAGGACAAGAATACCAAAAACGTATCGAGGAAGGGTGCAATGTTGTTTGAAAATCTCCATGTTATGATGCGTACAAAAAGCTTAGAATAGTTAGTGAGGGTCTGGCTATGCCATTAGCACCAGAAATAGAAGAGACCGAAGGAAGCAGTAGTCAAATTGTCCATCCTTCATCTAAATTGGACAGTTTAGCCAGTGTTGCAATACAACAAGATGACAAACAACAACAGATAGTGACTGATGATGTTCAAGCAGAGTCATCTTTGGTATCACCTGTGCTGCTGGAGTCAATGGTGTTGCCTAAATCTGCTAAACCCAACAAAAATGCAACCAAAGCGTCCACATCATCTTTCCTCCGCTGAAAGTGTTTGAACAATGACTTAACGCGAATTCTCAAAAATAAAAACCCTTGCCGCGAAGGAACAGAAAGCAAAACATAAATTTATGACTTCCACTCAAGAAAAATCATCAAGAGGTCAGAGGATTAAAAAAATCAAATTGTAAATGTAAAGCAGAATAAGTCTGATAGAGCACAGGCTACTGAACCTAATGAAGAGGATGAAGAAGAAAATATTACATGTCTGGGTTGTGAAAGTTAATGGAAAGAGGACAAAGAGTTGGGACTGGGAAGAACATTGGTGAATTGTGACTACTGCAAGAAGTGGCTGCACACTGACTGTTTTTCGTAGGAGATAAATATTGAAAGTGAAGAGCTTTCTGCTTTCCAGAATGCACATATTTACATTTTTAAAAATATATTTTTCCTATTGATAGTTTCATTCTTTTAACTGTCCAGGTGGTAGTTTCATTAAGATTCTTTTTATCAGAAATGCACAGATCTAAAATCAGAACAATCTATAACATTGGTTTACCTACTGAAAAAAGGATTTCTTGCTGTAATTATTTACATGTCATTTGAACATATATATACCTCATTTCACTTAAGATTAATTAGAATATAACTATTTTATTTCAAATTTTCTTCAAGTAAAGTATTCTGATTTTTTTTAATTATTAGAAATATATGAAATGTTTGCATAGCAGGTATAGACTTTGCAGCAAAAATGCATAACGTGTGCCGGTGTAATGAAGTATTTCGACCCCCATAGAATAACGACCCCCCGGTCATTATTCTATAGAAAATGGGACTCCTTTCCTGTAAAATATTGACTCCCCTTATAAAAAAACTGACTCCCTTTGAAAACTCTATAGAATAACGACCCCCCGGTCATTATTCTATAGAAAAACTGACCCCTCCAAGTAAAATACTGACTCCCTAAAGATGACTCCCTTCGAATCTCATAGAATAACGATCCCGGTTATTATTCTATAGAAAAAGTGACTCCTTCCATGTAAAATACTCACTGCCGAAATTACTACATTCGAACTCTCATACAATACCGATTCCCGGACATTATTCTATTTAAAAAATTTACTCTTTCCGTGTAAAACACCGGCTCCTAAAAAGACTTTCGACGATAATATCTATTAAAAAGTGATCCCCACCAAACCTAACGGACAATTTTACTAGATCTACAACTCTAACACCCTCCATTGCCAATAGTTAACATTTTTATTGTACTACTACTACTGGTGCCGTTACTTCTATTGCTATTACTACATGAACTTCTTCTTCTTCCACTACTACTACTACTACTACTACTACTCCTCAGGCCCATAGCCAGAGGTAAGAAAATAGGGAGGCATTTGGTAGGGGGCCCGTGGGCATGCTCCCCTGGATTTTTTTTCGAGGGTACCATTTCGTGCGTTTTTCTGCATTTCAAACAGGTTTTTGTTACTTTTAACATACCGATTTCGGAAAAAATAAATGACGTTAAAAAGATTCGCGTACATTTTAGTTAATATAGATCTACAGAAAAATAAGAGTTTTGAAATAGCCAACGTATTTGCGATTATTGTCACTCTAAAACGCTAATTTAAAGGCATATGGTCATGTTTGCTTGGTTTTTACATCTTCAGTTGAGTAAATGTATATAATTATGTTCATGTAGAGCTATAAACTTTTTAGCATGGCTGACGTGAAACGAAAATTTAAAAGAAGCAACACAGTTTATGCATATACAAATACAATACAGAAACGTAATACAAAATCAATGTACTTAGTACATAATATATTTTGTCAATCTTCTTAAAATACTATTACATTTTTGAAATTCAGCACTAGGATAAATAGTGCGTATGACATGTCAGATCTAAAAGATCAAATGTAGTCATAAAGTTATACTTATAAGTTAATCAAAATCTAAAATGTCACACATTTATATAAAAAAAGTATAGACGGGAAGATTCCATACTTACGAACAATTAATAAGTGTATCTGATATAAGTTCTTAACTTTTAAGTGACCATATATTTTTGAGAGAAATCTTATAACGAAGTTTTGAAATGCTGTACGTAGATCTATAATCGTGACTTTTTAGAAATGATATGTTCAAAAGCGTGTTAAGAACAAAACCTCATGATTGCAAGACTTCATTCTGTTGTAATGTCAAAATGAATCAATTTAGAAAATATATCAACATTAAGTCAGATAAGCGCCACGTTTTATTTAGGTATGCATAACATAAAACTTCTTTCGCAAGAACATGAACCAACTGACAGCGACAATGTAAGCTGGAATATAAACTAACGAGCGCATAGGTTGTGCGAAAACTATGCTATATTGCACTTGCCTCGGTCATTTTTCTGCCTCATTTGCCTCGGTAGTTTTTCTGATCGCTCGATGTTCAGCGTCCGTCGTCTGTCGTCTGTCAACATTTAGCTTGTGTATGCGATAGAGGCTGTATTTTTCAACTGATCTTCATGAAATTTGGTCAGAATGATTACCTTGATGAAATCTAGGCCGAGTTCGAAAATGGGTTATTTGGGGTCAAAAACTAGGTCACTAGGTCAAATCAAATAAAAACCTTGTGTATGCGATAGAGGCTGTATTTTTCAATTAATCTTCATGAATTTTGGTCAGAATGATTACCTTGATGAAATCTAGGCCGAATTTGAAAATGGGTCATCTGGGGTCAAAAACTAGGTCACTAGGTCAAATCAAAGAAAAACCTTGTGTATGCGATAGAGGCTGTATTTTTTAGCTCACCTGAGCCAAAGGCTCGTGGTGAGCTTTTGTGACCGCTCAATGTCCGGCGTCCGTCGTGCGTCGTCCGTCCGTCAACATTTCCTAAAAAAATCTTCTTCTTGAAAACCACTGGGCAGAATTACACCAAACTTCACAGGAATGATCCTTGGGTGGCCCCCTTTCAAAATTGTTCAAAGAATTGAATTCCATGCAGAACTCTGGTTGCCATGGCAACCGAACGGAAAAAAATTAAAATTCTTCTTGTCCAAAACCACAGGGCCTAGGGCTTTGATATCTGGTGTGTAGCATCATCTAGTAGTCTTCTACCAAGATTGTTCAAATTATCCCCCTAGGGTCAAATATGGCCCGCCCCGGGGGTCACATGGTTTATATAGACTTATATAGAGAAAACTTTGAAAATCTTCTTGTACAAAACCACATGGCCTAGGGCTTTGATATTTGGTATGTAGCATCATCTAGTAGTCTTCTACCAAGATTTTTCAAATTATCCCCCTAGGATCAAATATGGCCCCGCCCCGGGGGTCACATGGTTTATATAGACTTATATAGGGAAAACTTTGAAAATCTTCTTGTACAAAACCACACGGCTTAGGGCTTTGATATTTGGTATGTAGCATCATCTAGTGGTCCTCTACCAAGATTATTCAAATTATCCCGCTAGGGTGAAATATGGCCCCGCCCCGGGGGTCACAAGTTTTACATAGACTTATATAGGAAATTTTTTTTAAAAATCTTCTTGTCTGAAACCACAACACTTAGACCTTTGATATTTGGTTTGTAGCATTGTCTTATGGTCCTCTACCAAAATTGTTCAAATTGTACCCCTTGGGTGAGAAGAGGCCCTGCCCTTGGGGTCCTAAGTTTTATATAGACTTATATAGAAAAAAGCTTTAAAAATCTTCTTGTCAGAAACCATATGATCTAGGCTTTTGATATTTGGTATGATGCATTGTCTGGTAGTCCTCTACCAAAATTGTTCAAATTATGCCCCTGGGGTTAAAAGAGGCCCCGCCCTGGGGTCACTTAGTTATTATTATGTGAGTTATATAGGAAAAATACTTAAAAAATCATCTGATCCTATTTCCAAGACTGTTTAATTATAATTACCTGATGACCCCAAGTAATATGATGTCACTTGACTGTGACCTTGACCTACTGACCTACTTTCTTGTTTTTTAAGATACAGCCTTGAAATTTTGATGACAAACACAGTTTTGCACACAAATCGTAAAACTGAATTTCATTGACCATGAATGTGACCTACTGACTTTCTTAATATTTTATCATCAGTTTGACATTTGAAACATGTAGCTCATTTTACTCAGGTGAGCAATCCAGGGTCATCATGACCCTCTTGTTTTTATTATCTTTAGTCTCCGTCTTTCAGTTTGCCTCAGCTGTATGAATTACCAGGCTTTCCGGTAGTGTCTAATCTAGGTTTAGTAATATGTGTCACATCGGATATAGCTCCTCGGGGAGCTATATTCGGGGCACCTTTTCGTATTCTCCGTATATATCTCCGTATATAGCTCCCTTGCTTAAACTGGAGCTATAAAAGGAACACCTGTAGCTTTGTTCCGTATAATTATAGCTCCTCGGGGTTTTTATGCAAAATGGACTACGTGGCTTATTTAGGACATTTCGTTATGTCGCATTTTTAAAGACCAAATAGTGTCAAATATTTCAAACATGATGCCTTAATTCTGATGCAAGGGTCATAACTAGTACTAAACCAATATATTTCTGGACAGTCTTGGAACTTTGGGGCAACTACCTTATTTCGTCAAGTCCGACAAAAAAGACCTAAAATCTTCAGGTACACCTAATTAACATTTGTTTCTTCCAAATTTGATAATTCTGTCACATAGTACAGAAGATGAGTGCCTGTCACAGTATGATCAAGTATGTATTTGGACTCGAGGTCATATTTGCTAGACCAGATACAAAATTTTAAACCCATGTTTCTAACTTAAATTGCCAGTTATTATTTTCTTGTACAGGTTGGCGATTATTGGTCTAACTATATCCGTTTTCGGGACTGTGTACCTACGCACTCTTGCTCTCTAGCTCATACGTATGATTGCCACGAGAAATAAAATTTATTAAATCCCCACCTGTCTCCCAAGTGGTGTGGAAAATCGTATATCAAAATGACACTCTGCCAAATATTTATGTTTTTTATTACTCGAACAGTACTGTTATAGTATTTTAATTTTTCCATGTATAAGGAGTCATATTCGGGTTTGTCGTATACAGCTCCTCTGTCCCAAGGAGCTATATACGAAAACGTGTGCCGAATACAGCTCCCCGGGAAGCTATATCCGAAGGGAGCTATATGGGGTGTGACAAATATGTCTTCAATTTTCATTTTCGAATAGGTATGTTATATGACAACAGCTTAAAAACACGATACGACGTTATAATTATGTGGCATTTGTGAGATATTTCAGTATCATACTTCAGTTGGTGCGCGCATTTCAGATATCTTAATGCAAGTGGTCTCATATTATAGAGATAGTACCCAAATTTTAAATTATGAAAAGCAATTGAAAAATTCATGTTTCTTGCTTATACATAATATGCAAGACCAAAACAATTTGAATTGATCATTTTGAGCATGTTGTTTTAATGTTTTTTAATTTCCATGTAGCCGCTCCTGCAGATAGTCCTACCTATCAAGCTATTGATAATTATTACGGGAATAACTTCTCTCAATGACGGAAAATTGTAAGATACAGTCAAACTTGTGCTAGCGACCACCCCTGAATAGCGACCACCTGTCGACAACGACCGGTCTCTGGTCTCCCCATAGAAAAATGCTCATAAAAAGGCTGTGAATAGCGACCATCTGGCGACCGCGACCAGCGACCGGCCTAATTCATTCCCAAGGGTCATATTTGCCCCCCAATAACGGCCAAGCTAGACAGTTCCGGCATGAATATATTTGAAATCCGCCGAATTTTCACGACTTACATAATAATTACTGCTTGATTGAAAATTTTCAAGTTTGCACCGGCCGAATTTATACATAGAACATAACGAGGGGTGAATGAAGAAGCAATAAATAAAGAAGCACTTAGAACTCTTTCGCATTCACCCCTCGAATTAAAGAAAGCAAAACGTTGTAAAAATACTTTTTATCAGCATGATAATGGCTAAATGAGAAGCGACCCTTCCCCCCGAATAAAGACCACCTGTGAACAAAGACCACTTCTGCTTGTTCTGAAGAGTGGTCTTTGTTCACAGGTTTGACTGTACATGCATATTGTATGATATCAGAAAATGTTGTAAGTCTAATAAAATAAATTCAGATCGACTATTTATTCTGAAATTTAGTTATTCGAACCATATCATATATCATATATAAAAATAAGAAAAACTATTCAATATTTACCATGAAAATTAACATTACATTGAAATGACTTTTCACTAAGCTGTGACATACAGATGTATGGATGAATGCAAGGTAGGATTGTTATCTGAGTCATTGAGTGTTGTGGTCTCTCAAGCAAGTTTGACTGTACTTAAAATTAAAAATCTAAGTATAGCACTGAAGGCTATGTCAGGCTGACATATTAAGATATCATTTCATGATTCAGACACGCAAGTAAAGAAAGGAAATTTTAATAATCTTCAAACGATTTACCAAATATAATACTAAATCAAGTTTTGCAGTCAAAAAAGTTACTCATTAAGTTACACTTGCATCGTAATCTAAACACGCTAAATGAAACAATATATACAATACTGTGGAAAAAATGATTTTAAAATGTATGAAGCGTAGTGATTGCCGCAAAGTAAGTTTTTATGCCTTTTTAGTTGTTTGGATCTCATTACTTGGTAATATGGGCATAAGTTGCAGTGTCATTGAATTTGTAAAATAAAATAGGAATAAAAAGCACCTGATAACTCCGTTCGAATAATAGAAACAGACATCAGCCTCATACAGTAAATGAAATGATTTAATGGAAGATGTGAAATTCAAAAGATTGCCTGAAGACAGCGTCTTGTAGAAATGGGAAATGCATTTAGCTACTTTTATACCACGAAGAGTAGCGAAACAATTTTCCGATTTAAAATTTAAATCTCCTTCGGTCAGCGGTGTGGAGGATAATTACACGCTTATACACTTACCATTGCTACATTACATACAATGTATTGTTCAAGATTGTACGATACTACACTATGTCTACCTCTCACATGTACATGTAATTACAGTGTTAAAACCAAGATGTTGTAAAAGTTGCCAATCATTAGTTAAAAACTGATATAACTTAAGACCTAAAATTACATTAAAGCTCAATCTCGACTTTTCTCAGCTAGAGCTGGGCTTAATTCTATCAAATATCGAAAGAAGCAATAAAACAGATCAGGGCAGGGTATGAGGCTAGTGTCAATGTTTGCGCATATATTAGTAAACTGTATTTTTGTAGATTTATCAGACCTCGACGTTTCAGTCGTTCAGTTAAGACGTTCATTTTAATGAAATTTATTAGCAAGTGCAGTGAGTGATAAAACACTTCTGTTGCATATGCATATCTGAAACTCTGGGATACGGTCAAAATAAATGTTTTATATTTGCTTAATGCAGATTTTGGTATTCCTAGTCCTACAGCTTAGTTAATATTTCACAACTGTAATTCATTTAATAATTTCTACTGTAGACCTTTATTTCACTGTAAATGTTCATCTTGCTTAAGTTTAGATGATACCATACTGGTTAATACCAACAAAAGTTTTACCACTATTACAAGAAATGGATGTCAGGTTAATTTGATATCCTTTCATGGTCGTTTCATGATTCAGACACGCCAGTAAAGAAATTTTAGTATTATCTTCAAAAGATTTATAAGATATAATACTGAATCAAGTTACCGGTCAAAAAATGTCTACTGTCTGTATCAAAATAAAAGTATAATATGTTATCAGATACATTTGCGTCATAATCTAAACGCCGCTAAATGCAAAAAAGTATCTAAAATACTATGAAAAAAATGGTGAAACTGCTTTCAAATGTAAATAGCGAAATGCATACCCACAAGGTAAGTTTTTTTCCCTTTTAGTTGCTTGGATCTCAATACTTGGTAATATGGGCATAAGTTGCAGTGCCATTGCATTTGTAAAACAAAATGAGAGAAAAAAGCTCCTAATAACTGCGTTCGAATGATATAAACAGAAAGAAACCATAATACTGTAAATGTAAGGTAATTAAAAAATAGCAGGAAAAACAGTGTCTTATACCAATGAGAGACGTATTTAGCTACTTTTATTCCAAAGAGCGTGACAGAATAAGTTTCCAGTCAAATTTAGAATTTAAATGGTCAATAGCAAAACTCTTTCGGTCAGATGTGTTGAACCTAATGATCACTTCTTGTTACACGTTTACTCTTACCATTGCTTCAAAATTGTACTCGTGAGTATTTTATACGAATAAAAATTTATATATTTATCATACTAGAAAAATTATATTCGTGTAGTACACTTTAAGTCTTACAGCTTTAAATATATCAATAGGCCCCATGCGGTTCTGGGTCGATCTGTGTATGAAAAGAATTGGAACCACTGCCTTACCCTTGCATGATCGTAAGAGGCGACTATTAGAGTCTTAACACTTGGTTTTGCTGTAACTCTGTGATTCAAGCAGTTATGCAAATTTTCATTCCATACCTCATGTTTTTATTTCAATGTAAATGAGATGTGAAACCAAAATTTGAAGTCCTGTTTGGCGCCATATAACCTATACTGGGTTGGTGCGCTGTAACACTCAAATAAAAAAAAAAAATATATATATATATATATCTCCATAGTGCCAAAACAAATTATGTCAAACATTGTAGATACTAGTTTAAACTTTGATCTTCCCTATTCAGTTTCAAATAAGCTCCAGTATTGTAGTATGCCCATAAATATATCGAAACAATGTCTTAGTATTTTTTATTCGGCACAATAGAATAGTCAGTTTGCGAAGCTTCTTGATTGGCTACTTAATGATTAATACCTGTAAGTGACCGCTAAGGCAAAATGTACTGTAAACGTCTATCACTGTTAAACATATTAAAATGTCCTTTATATGTGATAAAATAGGCCTGTTAAACCAACCAAATAGCTATTTCTAAACATTCACAAGGACTGCATTTTTCATTCGTGAAACATTCGGATCCCGAATTAATATTCGCATCTCTCCCATCGTCATTTCGTACTTGGGCACTTATAGTCGGAGCAATGATTTACGGAACCTCGGGATCGGGAGGTAGGGGCACTAGAAAAGTTTACATACCTACGTTTCTAGCTACTTTATGTCTAATTTCCTACAATATAAATCATTTCTTTTTCAAACCTAATTTATTTCAAAGTATGGTTAAGATTCAAAATAAATCGATGAATTTGTTGGTGCCAAAAGCAAAGCATTTGAAAGTTAATGATTTATCATTATAGTTTATATGTATTTCATTTTTATCAAAATATCATTGATGGAGAACGGCGCAGTTTATTTTCATTTATTTTGAAGAAATTCTTGTTGAAGCAGACGATAGGTAGAACATGTGGTATCGTGAGCAATTGATGAAACTCTATTTATGCTGTAATTATTATGGATTTGAATGTTCTTTTCAACCTAATGAAGTTTTATTTTAATTTCACGCCGCAAACAATTTGTTAAAACGCATTTTGCTCTTACCTCTGTGGCGAGCTATACTGATATCCAGTCTTTGTAGCAACATCCTTGTCATTGTATGAAAGAAGATTTTTTTTATAGAAAACTAATGTCCTTTTCAGCATGAGAGCAACATTAGACGGAACTTTGGTTTTAGGGAAAATTGTTTGAACATTTTTACATTTAATTTTACTCGTATGAGATAAAACAGCAGCTCCATCAAGAAGAATATTATAGACATACACCTCCCAAAAAGTAAGTCCTGTGTTGCATCCGAGACCTCCATCGCAAGTGAGACATTACAAACGAACCATAAATCGGTATTAGTACCCGGGGTAGACCGCGGAGTGAAAGGGTAATTTTCTCTTTAAGATAAAAAACAGCGCAACAAAGTGTGTTTTTCATATCATATATCCTATTTTTGGGGGAGCCCCCACAAACCCTCCTATGGAGGAGGCTGGGACACAACCTTCCAAATTAATGCCTGTCGGGGCAGTGCCTCAGTTCGATTATGCTTTTTAAGATGGTGACTCAAAACATATCCTTTTTTCTCATAATCTTGGCAGAAAAACAGGGAGGCACCGGCCTCCCTGTGCCTCAGTGTAGCTACGGGCCTGCTACTTCTACTACTACTAC
Organism: Mercenaria mercenaria; assembly: GCF_021730395.1. Taxonomy (NCBI): domain Eukaryota; kingdom Metazoa; phylum Mollusca; class Bivalvia; order Venerida; family Veneridae; genus Mercenaria; species Mercenaria mercenaria. The sequence goes on from NC_069364.1 coordinate 42,599,778, forward strand.
TACTACAACTGCTACTACTGATACTACTATACCTGCTTCCACTAATACGTCTTGTACATCTACCTCTTCTTCTCCTGCTGCTGTTGTTGCTGTCACTTATTCCTCTGCTGCTGCTGCTGCTGTTGCTGCTACTGCAACTGCAACTGCCACTACCACTGCCAATACTACTACTACTACTACTACTACTACTTTCTATTGTTGCTGCTACCGTACGGACGGAGGGACAAGGGCAAATCTATATGCCCCCCACCCCCACTCCCCCGAGTGGGGGCATAAAATGCAGCAGTTAGGCCTTAGATACATGAGTTATCACTAAATTTGACCAAATGACCGGGGGTCGTTTTTTTATGGGAGTCAATATTCTTCGTGAGGTTCAGTTTACTTCACGTGGGGGAGTCATAGTACTATGATCTGGAGGTCATAATACTATGACCGGGGGTCACTTTTTCTATAGAATAATGACCGGGGGGTCATTATTCTATGGGGGTCGAAATACTTCATTACACCGGAACTGATTGAATGACTGTATGAATAAATCCAGATAAACCGTTATAGCAGAATTAATTGTGCATTTAGGTGTTTTCTTAGTTTGCTAAATTGATCTATTCTACTATGTTTGTTTTTGTACAGAGAAGATACCTGCTTGGTAGTGGTCAATTTGCTTAGGTAGAAGTATTGAGCTGCCGTTGATAAGTTGTGGCACTGTAATATGTAAGATTTGTTTCATTTTGTTTCTGCCAAAACAACATATATGCTTTTATGCTACAAGTTAATCATAATAATCATAATATCGTTGTGAGAAATCAGGAGCATACATCTACATCTTCAGTTAATCTATATTGTTAACAGAGATATATATAAATATATATGTACTATGTTCGGATCCAGCCAATTTTCTCAGAGGTAGGGGAGGGGGTCCTACAAAATCCTTTATGACAAATGTGCCTTTATACACTAAATAATTTGATGTGGATGTTAGCCGTTAACAAGTACAGGGTTTTCAATAAGTTTTGTTGAACAGGCTGAAATAGAAAAGTAGCCAACCAGCTATGGGTGTCTGTGGGAATGTCCCCCTACCCCTTGTAAATTTTGGAATTAAGCGCTTCATTTCCTACATTCTGGGGCATTTCAGGAGCATATAAGAATACCTGATCCACTGCAATTTTATATACAATATACCTCTTATTTTCACATTATTATAAGCTCACCTGTTAAATTTGGGAAAATATTAAATTTAGATTTTCTTAAACTTTTCAGGTAACATTCTTTGTTTCTTTGAGATAATTATTAATAACATAAATATAAATTACGCCGGAGTCGTATGTAGCAGCAGCCATATACACTTTGAATGCGGTCCTAATGTTGCCTTTTCGAAAAACAATTTTCTTTCCTTCTTCTCTTCTTCCCTTTGCCCCTTTAATTTTGGCTTTTCCATGGGTGGGGGCGGGGGGGGGGGGGGGGAGGGGATGGCCGCCCGGACTGTGGATTCGCGCATGTGCACGCTTCTCTTATTTCAAATAGGTAAATATGTAATATATTTGTAAACAATGCCCTTTAACGCTTCTATGCTGTATGAAGGAAAAAGTCTAAATTAAGTAAAGTGCTAAGACTTATAATTACAATAAACTCGGTTATAGCGACCAGATGAATGAAAACCAGAGTTTTTTTATTATAAGAATAACGAACTGATTTATTTATCAAACAGACTGAACATGCATTCCTATTTCTTTTTTTTTTTCAAGTGCAAAAATAACGTGTAGTTTATCTGACAAACTTACGACTTGTTTGTTTATTTTGTATAAATGAATAAATGAAATATTCAAAACTTACACCGTCTATACTGATATTGAAAAGGTTATTTTCTAGAATATTTAAAAGTTATAACATAACGTTTTATACTTCCGCCTTGAAATGTTTGAATGGGTCACACCGACCGCAGGCAACTTCATATCAGATAGTTATATCTGAATATGTCACACCGACCGCAAGCGAACTTCGTCTCACATAGTTATACTTGAATAGGTCACACCGACCGCAAGCGAACTTCGTCTCACATAGTTATATTTGAATGGGTCACACCGACCGCAAGCGAACTTCGTCTCACATGATAATGTTATCTAATATGCTCCACAAAACGTTGGCCGAGATTCAAGATTTCAAGATATTATTATTTTGCTCAAAATATGATGTATGTAAATATGAGAAAAAAGAACATATGTAGACAGATATAAACGAATAACATAACTGTATTGCTGTAACCTGTCCATGTCTGTATTGAAAATGAAATGTTTGACAAAAATATTCTCTCTATGCATATTAAGACTGGAGAAAAAAAGTATTTATCGCAATAAAATAAAATGAATAAAATGATATCAGAAACTCTTTTGGAAATCACCAATAAATGGAGTTTTCAAAAATTAAAAGAAGAACACACTTCTAGTATATAACTCGTATTTTGAAGGTGTTTGCTCATTTCTTTTACAAATTATTTCTATAGACAATTTTGCTGATATCTTTTCCTGTTTATAACTAGTTTTGACTCATCCTTGCTTAAAGCTATATATTCACCACCCTTCTTAAGTGCGTTTTAAATATGCTTCAGCTGAATATCAGAAAGAAACAAATCTACGTCTTAGCCAGTTCGTCTTGCATATTCTCCACCTAAATCCATTGTGTGCATCTGCTATGGCTAAATATATAAACCAAAGCAGAAAAAATAAGACGAAATTCAAAATTTTCGATTATCTGAAGTATTATCTTTAATGCTGAATTCAAAATTGCTAAGGTAATATATAAAAACAAAGTTAGAATTAATATGACCTGGCCACCACTATAGAATGTACTCGTTCAAGTATTGCTTATCAAGTCGTAAAACTATAGACAATCTTCTCAGCTCTGTATTCTGGCCAGATTTTACCACATATCTATGGAAAATTACATCAATCACTGACCAGCCGACTATTGTGATGTGTCAATGCTCAGTACAAAATTTAATGACTTTGCAAGCTATTTGGTGCTTTGTCTCCAAATAACTGTGACAAATAACCGAAAACAAAGCCGAAACTGTAGAAAAAAGTGTTAATGTTGTTATTACCAAAAAATCAAAAAAGAAATAAAAAAGAATCTAAACACACAATATTTCTGACAAATCTCCAGTCTAGGTGGGATACACTATACTCAGTAGGGTATTTGCTACTCCATACAAACATTAGTACTTTCTAAACTACAGTACTTCTGCATTCAAAAGTTACTATCGGTTTATACGTAATAATGTACTGGAGGTATAAACCCGACACCGTTATTCAATACAAGATCATCTGCTTAGAATCGTTAACCAAACACAAACTGAAACACAAAATGACAACACAACACTTGCCTCTCTAGTTTATTTTCTCAATCATACATCTAAGAGACATGCGCAGTGCAAAGAATTTTGTGCAAACGGTTGACTAAAAGCATTTAGCAAGAAAACACTCCTAAGGTTTCAAAAAGAAATTCAGACGAAAAGAGTGAAAATTTCCTTAAAACGCTGTGTGATATAAAAAATAACAAAATTGCATATTGGTTTCTTCAAATACCTTGTAAATCATACAAATTATCTAAATAATACCCAATAAATTCACTTAGAAAAAGATTGAACAAAAAAAGTATTCGCGAAAATGTATGATACTTTAAAAAATACGCTTAACTTGAAAAATGCATAAAACTAAATACTCACATTTGATACAATCACAGAAAATATATCACAATATAAAATCAACAGTCAATTTTTACAGGACGTACCTTAAAATATTTAATCACAGTTCCGAAAAGAAAAGCCTATTATTCCGCAGTTGATACTAATTCGGTCAAAAAATGCACTTCCGGGTAGTGGAGTAGTGGTAAATATTAGGTCAAAGGGAAGTAACCGGTTTCCCATAGACTTACATTGTAATGTTTTGGGTTATAGCCCTTTCCTAACATTTAAACTTTTGATGCCACCTACCCAGGGTGATAGAACTATTCAAGACCTAAAAGAAAACAGCCAGCAATATACATGTTGACTGTCATTTTTCTGCACTTTTTTCACCCAGAAGTCAGTAACCTCCAGTCCGGCACTGAATTTTTGTTTACATTTCATGAAAATACCATATCAGTAAAACAAGCAAAATTTTCAAGCAAAATACACCTTCAAATATTTTTGTCCTCAATTAATCATGGCTTAGAACTTCAATTTAAGAAATAAAACAGTTTTCAAACATATCCAACAGATATTTCACCAATCAGAGACCACTTTACATCTTAAACATTTGTCTCAGAATACCATATACTTTTTGAACCAATCAAAAGCCCAGTGACTTATTTCCCTTTGACCTAAAGTCAATATTTATTTTTAATTTTCCCCAATATCTAATCATATTTATTAATAGTAATCAATTTCGCATATAACTACCAAATTTCATTGAAAAATATCAAGCTGTTTCAGAGAAAATCACATTTTTACAACACCACCCCCTTCTTATGATACAGTATATAGACAAGTTGTAGTTCTCTCCCTTTAATTGTTTTTTTTTTTAAATTTTCACTGCAAAGTGAACTTTAATGTGTCCAGGATGGGCCATATTTACTTTTAACTGTAATTTAAAGTGTCCCCTACATTTTAATTGATGATTGAACCACAATTATGCTATATTACACAATATTATGTAATATTCAATAATATAACCAATTTTCAGTAAAATTTTACTTTTAAACAGTTAAATTTTGAATTTAAATTATATATCATATAGAAAACAAGCATGTATTTAGTTAAAGGGAAGACTTCTACACTAGATATCTATATAAATATCATGAAAAGACAAGATATGTCTGTCTTATGTTACAGAATTAACTGTCAGTATACAGATTAGGACTTAGAAGGGTGAGTCTACTCCAGTTATAATTTCACCACAGTGGACTCCTAGATGTGGGTCAAACCAAAAAATTGTTTGCTGATGACACTGATAACACTATCCAGCATCATTCTGAGCTTATATGCAGAAGAAGTTAAACATAATTGCAGTGCTAAAATATTTTGGACTTACAAGTTTAAAATGAAAGGTGACAGATCTAGGTGTAAAGGCCGTGGCAATAAGTACTCGAAAGGATCAAAGAAGTGTTTGCCACTTGGTGCAGCGGTGCAGTATGTTAGACCGACAAAGCTGGAGGCAGAGCTCCTCGAATCGGACCTGGTTATTGATGCAGCAATGTCCTCACCATTCCCCAAAGACGACGCCCACCCCGTGGTCAAGATACTACGCCCCAACAGTAACCGGACATCTAATGCAAGTAAAAATGAGACAAAGGATTCCGAAGTAAAGTAAGTTCAAAGATATTACTATAAGCATTACAGACAGGGAATTTAAACATATTTACAGTTTACAGTTTAGTCTCCAATGGTTAGTTTTTAACAGATTTATGTCTGTATTTTTTGCCAAAAATCATATTTCTTAATATAAAGGTAGAGTTTTTTTTCACTTTTTACACCTTAAACATGATGAACCTATCAAAACAATGTTTATTACCATTTTGTGCACATTTTATGAATTTCCAATGGTGTTTTAGTCATTAATTTTGGATTTAAATGACAGTGCTGCATTTCAGTACAGTCCAAGGGAAACAACTGCAACAATGCATAAACACTATAATTTCAGATATAGAGTCTTCAGGCCCAGTGTACTATTCAAACATTGTTTCACACCATTTAAGCAGTACAGCAGAGTGTTTATCATGTATTTTTCAGTACAACCACTGACTGTAACAAGCTATTTCATGTTGGAAAACTTTGGGAGATGATCAATTGTGTAACCCGACAGCATCGCGAGAGTAACCCCAGTTGTTGTGGTGACTTGGCCTTTGATCCGCATAGAGAGATGCAACGGGGCATCGTTTGGAGAGAAGCTGTGCTCTGTGACAGTTGCCCGTATAAGTCAGAAATGTTTAACCTATATAAGGAGGTAAACACCGGGTATACCACAGGTCGTAAAGCGGCTGCAGCTAATGTAGGTATCAATGTTGCCCTTACACAAACCCCTATAGCAGCATCAAGTCTGACAAAAATTCTAGCTGGTGGAAACATCAAGCCGCCATCAAAAAGAGGTATTACCCATATGAAGAGAAAAGTGAGAAATACAATAATAAGTGAAAATAAACGAGACATGTCAGAACGTATACAACAGCTTAAGAAGATAAACAAGTTGAAAGGGCGCCCGGAGACCCACATTGCGGCAGAAGTGGATGCCGTTTACAACAACTCCCTCTATTCAGGCGTTGGACGAACTCCCTTCCAGCCAGCCACTCAATGCACACTGACCGTATGCGAAAACCTGACGCCAAAAAAGCAAATTGTTGCTGTAGAGACTGTAAACAAATTATGCTCAAAAAGTGGATTTCACACGAAAGATGATGACGAATTCAACATTAAGTCTGATACGTGTTCCGCAACAGCTAGTATGGAAACTAACATCGGTAATGAGGAAAAGTGGGCTGAATACTGTTTTGAAGACCTTAAACATGAGGGAATAGAGGTTAAATACCTAACAAGTGATGGTGATGGGATGGCCTGCGAGGGAGCACGGTGTCTGTTTGAACAAGGCATCACAACTGTCGAACCAATTCAACAACTAGACACAAGGCATCTTGGTGCAAATCACTGAAAATTTATTAAGTCATCAGCTAAGGCCACAGATATGATGCCAGGTAGAACTAAAGCTATCCGCACTCAAATACAGAATAAATTTGCAGTAGACCTAAGTCAACGCTGTCAGGCAGAAATGAGCTGTATAGTAAAAAAAAATGTTTCTTCCAATCTGCTAGATAAGACAAGGGACAGCATGATCATGATAAAGAACTGCTATGCTGGAAATCATATGTGGCATGAATTCTGGAGTCTGTAAAGGCAATATTGACAATAACTGGATCCACAACAGTATCTACCTGCCAAAAGGGTTCAAAATTGATATTAGTAATCAAGCCAATGAAGAAACATTAATGCAGCTGATAGAATACCGCCTTGGGGACCAGACAGTTAGCCTAACAAAATTAAATACAAACAGCCAAAAGGTGGAAGCAACAATCCGTGCAATAAAAAGGTCCTTACCTCGAGACAAGACGTTCTCTAGGTGTTACGAGTCACGTATTCACAGTGCTTTACACTCTGTAAACAATGGTCCTGGGGATTCACTGCGTAAGCTATGTCAAGCCACTGGGTGTCCGATACCGACTGGAAGTCAGGTTGACAAAACACTTGACACTCTTCAACGGGAGTCTGAAAGAAAAAAAGAGCGTGAACAGTGATTAGTGTACAAAATCAAGAGAAAAGCTAGAAGAAATATACTGTATAAACTGTATGAAAAACACCAAGAGCAGAAAAAGTACATTAAAAACCAATTAACCACATTCCTTAATAAACGTCGCCATAAAAGACAGCTACTACTGAAATCGACTCCACTACCCGCCATTGATCACGATAAATATAGCAGAGACCCAAGTATAAACACGAGAAATAGAAGACAAATTGGAATACGTGCAACCAGGAAAAATACACCGAGGTTCACAGCCAATGCAGACACCAGTACTCGCACACCCACGACGCTCATGTTGTACATATGTACCTGAGATGAAATAAAGAATTTGTCTGTCTGTCTGTCTGTCTGTCTGGTTATTAAAGTGTGGCTCAACAATAAGGTGGGATATGTTTATACACCATTTATTATGACAGAGGTGGGAACAGTGTAGCCTGTTCCCGTCCATGTCTGTCTCTTGAACAGCTTGTCCGGTATGTGGTAAGAACACCAGTCTATGGACACGTTCTAAACGAGAAACCGTGCCAGGCCACTTAACTCTTTTCAGGCCATAGCCATCTTTGTCACACACTCCCACCCACTTAATGCAGCCGAGGCTATTGACCCCTATTTTGCATTTTTTCTAAATAGATTCCCTTAATTTTTCAGTATATTTGCTATCTGATACTTCTGTTGACAGTTTACAATGATTTCGTCTGCAAAAACTAGCAAAAAGTGAAAAAATTACCAAAAACTATGTTACATCTTCAGCCAAGAAATTTTACCTTTAGGTCAAAGGGAAGTAACCGGTTTCCCATAGACTTACATTGTAATGTTTTGGGTTATAGCCCTTTCCTAACATTTAAACTTTTGATGCCACCTACCCAGGGTGATAGAACTATTCAAGACCTAAAAGAAAACAGCCAGCAATATACATGTTGACTGTCATTTTTCTGCACTTTTTTCACCCGGAAGTCAGTAACCCCCAGTCCGGCACTGAATTTTTGTTTACATTTCATGAAAATACCATATCAGTAAAACAAGCAAAATTTTCAAGCAAAATACACCTTTAAATATTTTTTCCTCAATTAATCATGGCTTAGAACTTCAATTTAAGAAATAAAACAGTTTTCAAACATATCCAACAGGTATTTCACCAATCAGAGACCACTTTACATCTTAAATATTTGTGTCAGAATACCATATACTTTTTCAACCAATCAAAAGCCCAGTGATTATTTCCCTTTGACCTTATCCTATTTTTGCGGCGGGCCGCTTGCGGCTTCTGCCGCTTAGTTAACACTCACAGTTTCAAAGTGTGTCATCGCGCGGAAGATCGAAAATTGGAGACAATCCGAATAACACATCAAATTGAAGCGTAATAATTCTTGTAAAAATGAGTAGAAGGGTTAGTGGTTACTGCGTGATGATTTATAAAGTACTTATATCTTGTATGGTAAACCTGTTTTATACAGTAATAAACCCGTCAAACTAGTTCAATAACAGAACTATTTGACTTCGCGGAATGTCATTGGACAAAACCAAACAACATACTGTGACAAAATAGTCCACATTTTCATTGTTATTACACCGTAAAAATGCATTTGATGAAGTTTTTATATTATCCTACTTTCGTGCATTTTAATAAGAATAAAGAAGAAAATCTAGGCGAATGATATTTTTTGTTTTAATAGGTATTACCGGACTTCTTTAATCATTGTTGTTTATGACGCCATCTTGTTTTTGTGAATGAAACAACAACAATAACTTCTAAAGGACATATCTGTTTCGGTAATTTTGTTTTATAAAACGAGCTTTTAATAGGAACGTGAGACCGTGTCAAGGTGTCACTAATATATAGCGTATGCCTTCCGTATTTGCAATTACCACAAAATAGTTTTTATAACTGAAACGTTCGAAGAAGCGGAAAATGACTCATCGATAGCATTATAGATTTCTGCACTTTTATCTCAAATCAAGGAATATTGCATTTGGAATGGGGCATTATCCTGTTATTTGGTCCGTGGACCAAATAAATTCCACAATATTTAAATGATATGTTTAGCTTCTGTTTTGTAAAAAAATCATTGTGTATCCATCCGCCATTCTAAAAAAGATCATAGTGTATCCATCCGTCATTCACTGTTGAGGTCATGTAAGGTCGCGTAGGAATACACATAACAAATTATACATGTGCGGACCAAATACCAGGAGTATATATATAGAGACGAAAATGTTTTCCGATAGATTCATTCTAATGCCTTATAAGGGGAAGTATCCCCGGGAAAAGGGTTTTCTTTGGGGGGGGGGGGGGGCATATTTTCAGAAAATTGGGCTTGGTAGTCTTTTTTTTGGGGGTGGGGGGGGGAGTGAAATTCTGAAAATAATTCGTTAATATAGAAGTTTTCAGGTGCGGACCAAATACCAGGAGTATATATAGCGACGAAGAATTTATTTGGTCCGCGGACCAAATACCAGGAGTATATATAGAGAGACGAAATTGTTTTCCGATAGATTCATTCTAATGCCTTATAAGGGGAAGTATCCCCGGGAAAAGGGTTTTCTTTGGGGGATCATATTTTCAGAAAATGGGGCTTGGCAGTCTTTTAGGGGTGACATTCTTAAAATAATTCGTTAATATAGAAGTTTTCAGATGCGGACCAAATACCAGGAGTATATATAGAGAGACGAAATTGTTTTCCGATAGATTCATTCTAATGCCTTATAAGGGGAAGTATCCCCGGGAAAAGGGTTTTCTTTGGGGGATCATATTTTCAGAAAATGGGGCTTGGCAGTCTTTTGGGGGTGACATTCTGAGAATAATTCGTTAATATAGAAGTTTTCAGATGCGGACCAAATACCAGGAGTATATATAGCGACGAAGAATTTATTTGGTCCGCAGACCAAATACCAGGAGTATATATAGAGACACGTAATTGTTTTCCAATAGATTCTTTCTAATGTCTTATAAGGGGAAGTATCCCCGGGTAAAGGGTTTTCTTTGGGGGAGCATATTTTCAGAAAATGGGGCTTGGTAGTCTTTTGGGGGTGACATTCTTAAAATAATTCGTTAATATAGAAGTTTTCAGATGCGGACCAAATACCAGGAGTATATATAGCGACGAAGAATTTATTTGGTCCGCGGACCAAATACCAGGAGTATATAGAGAGGTCAGGCATTCTGCAGACAATGTTTACCCATAAGTTTACGTTCAGATCAAAAGATAATCATGTACTTCGAATGAACCAATTAACATAGTTCACAGAGATGTTAATATGCCTTGATTTTGATTGCAAGTTTCAATTGACCGTTAGCTATGGAAGCACGCGATCACAGAAGAAAAATTTACACACAATGGATGATAATACAAGACATTAGTGGAGATGCTAAAAAGTGGTCAAAGCTAATTAGGAGACTGTTTTGGAAGATAGGTGTTAAACATTTTGATCGTTTATTATTAGCTGCATTCGTGTATGTCAATGGATTAAATCCAGATATATTTCTAGAGTGGGCTTATCTGACAAATTTGTGCAGGGATGAGAGCGGATATAAACATTTTCGCGATTTATTCCGTCTGTTTGACGAAAAGAAATACAATTTGTATGCATTTAATGTCACAAATAATCGGTACGAGTATATTGATATTTTTTGTGTGTACTTAAACAGTATCTCGGAATAAAGACTACTAATTTTGTGCTGAACTGCTCTTTTAAAACTTGGATATTTCGTTGTTCATTTGCTGTGGAAGTAATTTTGGACTGCTAACTGACATGTAAGTAGTTTTTATATTCGGTTACTTTACGGAATAAATAGCATTAGTCTATTGATACAGACTATAGTCACCTGAGGTTAGGGACTTTGTTTTCAACACTGTACGGAATAAATAGCATTAGTCGGCTTTTGATGCAGACTATAGTCACCTGAGGAATGAAAAAGACTTCGGACTTTTTTTTGCAACACTATAGGAACTACTTTTTAGGATGGACTACTTTTTGACCCCAATACGGTGAGAAACACCGATAAATAATTTCAAGAAAGTTACATTAATACAAGAAAATAAGACCGGAAAGTTTCTGGTCCGCGGACCAAATAACAGGATAATGCCTAAATGGGGCCTTACGTTTGCTTGGTAAGAATGGGTATTCCAAATTGCAACTAGATACTACTAACTAGCAGAACTTCGGATACTTCACACGTTTGGCATCAAATTAAAAGAAGATTTCTACGTCATTCATGTTCAGCAGGACACATGATTGACAGAAGGCGGGTACAAAACACAATGTTAGGCATTGATTTTTCTGCTTTTATTTCATAATGTTTGGGATTTTTTGTCAAAGCTATTTTATGAAGGTTAATAATTTGTAGGGTGTATTGATTTTTAGCAAAGAAGTATAACTATAAATATACAGAATCGCAACTGGAGATCATCTCCCGCAGGCACGTATCCCCGCGATAACTGGTGTTATCATCTTGAAGGGTTAATGCTGACTTGATCTGTTGATCACTCCTGATCAAATCGATAGACTCTTGTTAATTTAAAACTGGTGATACATGTACGGCCGTCGCGTAATAAACTGAATCGGGTCCAATTTTCAAACGAGCACTCTTGATTTCTCAGACTTCCAATCATAAACTCATTTCTTCCCTGTGATCTTGTAGAAAATACTAACAATATTAAAAAAACACCATTAACATTATAAACAAACGATCTTAAAATAGAAAGTTTTTCACGATAAAATTTTTTATCCTTCTGCTTTCTGTTTCATTCACTGGTAACGGCTGACCGAATCGGGTCCAATTTTCAAAAGACCACTTCTGAATTTCCAGACTTTCAATCATAATTTATTCCTTCCTTCCCTGTGTAAAAAATACTAACAACAATATATATATATATATATATATATATAGTCAACATTAAAAAACACCATTATCATTATAAACAAACAATCTTGACAATCTAATAGAAAGTTTTTCATGACAAATTTTTATCCTTCTGTTGTATGGTAAAAAATTTCAGACATTGGTAAAACGAGATCTCATTCAGTTACCACGTGATGTTTGCGAGATTTGCTCTATGTGCCTTTCAAGTTGCGGGTCTGTTTATTCTTATAGGCTTAGCGCTTTGTTTTTAGGCAATGATAAGGGGTCAAGACTCCAGTACCAGACATCTAGACAAGTTCCATTTATCTCTGGACAGATGAATTAAAAATAAAATAATAAACAATATTTTCTTTAGTATTTAAGACATGGATTGTGCTCATGAATTGTTGAATTGGTTTAATTAATGGTGACAGTCGTTAATTGCTGTTAAAATTTTCTATTCAATATGCCTCAGACCTTCGAGTGAGAGCAACATACATGTAATAATTATGATTATAAGATAAACAAAAAATTAGATGAAGGCAACTTTAGGCTAGACTTAATATACTCATTTGGTTTATTGGGATGACTTATTTTATGATATGGTATTTTTTTATCCCTCTAAGCCTTACCCGTATCAGCATTTTAATGTTAGGAAAACGAAGACAATAAAAAATAAAAAAAATGTCATATAAACTGGTCAGACTTACTGCTACAATACATTAAACATTAATATATTCATGTTGAATTTAACTAATAATTTTAAATAACAGACATAAATCTATATACACATAAATCTATATAATATAATGTAAACAGGTGTGAGGAGATATTTACCCCGACACCTGTTTCAATACGCAGCGGACGCGAACGACACTAACTTGCAGAAACAAAACATATATACATTAAAAAATGTCAGTGATGCAATTTTATGCTTTAGTGTCGACATAAATTCATTATCAGAGATGTAATCTATACAAATACATTGTACATGTACCAGAAAACATTCACAACGGATTTCACTGGGGATTTCTTAAGTTTGGACGTGACGGGACAGCGACAGTCAGATTTATGTTATCACGCTGTCCCAAAACGTTCTGCTTTATGACAAGAAATCAGAACTTTTACCAGCAATTACCTTATACACAGTAATACAGTACATAATAAATTAATAGTACATGACTGTACATGTTGTATATTGATGCCCGGACTAGGGGTGTAGCGATATGCTTAGTCTCACATTACAATACATATCGTGTGACAAAATTAAAAAAAAATTAATGTTCCTTCTCTTGGAAAGTACTTGAAATTTTGCTTTAAAGTTAAAGTAACTGTAATAAATGATACATTTGTTTAGTTGCTATCTTCAACAATGATTGTATGGAAGTTTTCATTCAATGCCGATCTCTACTTTTCACTGTATCGTAAAACAGACCTATGATACGATACTCTTATCGCCAGACTATATATATATAATGTATCGTGATACAGTGAATTTCGAGATGTCGTTAATTACACCCTTAGCCCGGACCTCTAGACCTTAATGTATTTATTGTGTGAAGTTGTGCATTTCCGTTTTGCTAAATAAACATGTACTATGATCCATAAGACATAACGTGATGAAAAACAAAAAACTTAAATTATCGTAAAAAATGAAGTTTAAAAGTAATATTGAGCTTACTTATGGAAGTAACACATACCTGGATACCAGCTGCTAGTTACTCTACTTGTTGGGAAATTTTATTTAAAAAAAATGATATTAAATCAGACGATAAATAGAACAGTAGGTTTTTATAGTCCCCTACAGGTGGAACACCGGAGTGGATTATAGGAATGACGCCTATTAGAGTGCAATAAATAGATATGCATGTACTTGACTTATGCTTATAGGTCAAAGGTCAGTGTCACTATTGAAGGTCAAGAAAAATTTGTTTCTGCTGAAGGATTATCAAGTGCTACACAAAAATGTTCCCCATGATGAGACAGTGCTTGTTGGTTAAAGGTCAAGGTCACTGTTCAAGATCAAGTAAAAATTTGTTTCTGCTACATTAATTGCATCAAAGGATATTTTTAGTACTACACAGAAATGTTCCCCATGATTATGCTATATGTCGCGCACATGACCATTGTTGTCGGCCATAGGTCAAAGTCATTATTGAAAGTCAAGCAAAAAAATTTTCACCGGTATGGGACTTATGTATATAATGCCACGGCTATACTCTGTCATTTGTTCATACAGACCTGGTGTCTCAAGTGTTTTATTTCAGGCATTTTTCATCAACTTAAAAGTTTTGTTTCTTTAAATCTCTTGTTTGATATTATTGCTATATCAGATGCACATATTATCTTCATATTCTGGTCGGATGATTTTTAGCTCGACTATTCGAAGAATAAGTAGAGCTAATCCTACTCACCACGGTGTCGGCGTCGGCGTCGGCGTCACACCCTGGTTAAGTTTTTCGTACCAGTCCACATTTTGACAAAGTCTTTTGAGATAAAGCTTTGAAACTTTCAACACTTTTACCATCACCATGTCCAGTTATAGGCAAGAGTACATAACTTTGTCAAGCATTTTGACTGAATTATGGCCCCTTTTGAGTTAGAAATCTTGGTTAAGTTTTTCGAACCAGTTCATATTTTGACAAAGTCTTTTGAGATAAAGCTTTGAAACTTTCAACACTTGTTTACCATCACCATGTCCAGTTATAGGCAAGAGAACATAACTCCATCAAGCATTTTGGTTGAATTATGGCCCCTTTTTGACTTATAAATCTTGGTTAAGTTTTTCGTACCAGTCTGCATTTTGACAAAGTCTTTTGAGATAAAGCTCTGAAACTTTCAACACTTGTTTACCATCACCATGTCCATTTGTAGGCAAGAGTACATAACTCCATCAAGCATTTTGGCTGAATTATGGCCCCTTTTGACTTAGAAATCTTGGTTAAGTTTTTCGTACCGGT
Source organism: Mercenaria mercenaria (assembly GCF_021730395.1). Classification (NCBI taxonomy): domain Eukaryota; kingdom Metazoa; phylum Mollusca; class Bivalvia; order Venerida; family Veneridae; genus Mercenaria; species Mercenaria mercenaria. Next base: position 42,614,900 of record NC_069364.1, read on the forward strand.
TTATATTTTAAAACAAATACAAAAGCACGGAAGGGGAGAACAACACGTCGAACACCGGGGTGGTTGATATACTATTTATTACTTGATCAACCAGTTTCAGTCTACTAAGACCTTCATCAGGATAAAATACATTAGAAAATTATTGACTAAAGTACATAAAATGCTGTGTCAGTTTGTGAAGTTTGTTACTATTTATAGCCTAAATGTTACTATTTATAACTGAAAGTCTGGCAAGCTGCCAAATTTGGACTTATTACAATTACAAACATTATTACAGTCAAAAGTTCCATAAACTCTTCCAATACTGATTGAAAGTTCGTTATATTCATTGAATAGTCCATATTCATCTTGGCAAATGGTTGTGTCGCTTGGAACGTTCCTGGTCGGTGTAGATTGTGGTGAAATCGGATCTGGTATGGTAAATAAACATTCATTGATATTGAGTTAGTGTTTAGATTTTGGTGTTTTCCTGGTAGTGTTCTTTATCTTAGGTTTAGAAATCCAATTCTTGAAGCCTGGTACTGTTCTGAATTTTGGTGTTATGTTCATATTCCACGTTAAAGAATGGCTTCTTTTGGTATTGTTACCTGTAGATTGTTCAGTTGTGATGGTGTTGTATTCTTCCTGGTAGTGGTAGGTCCTGGTGGCATGTCGTTTTAGAGATTGTTTATTTGCGAAGGTTTTATTGCACCATGAACATTGAAATTTTATTGTTGTGGCCTCGTGTTTCTTCTTATGTCTATATAAGCTCGAGGAAGTTGTGAACTGATTTCCACAGATGTCGCATAGTTTGTTGAAACGTTTTCCAACCCTCTTGTTTGTTTTTTTGCGTTCTGCATTATTTGATAATGCTTGAAGTTCCTCGGCAGTAGCTTGTCTTGCTATGAATTCTATTTCCGAATCTACTGGATGATATTGAGTCCAATAGGGGTTTTCGTCTTCAATTTTGATATCCATACTTCTTCTGTACGTAGGCGAATGTTAGTGTCTCTCGTTGTTGTTTGTATTAACGTGACGTTAATATCACTGACGTAGTGGTCTGCACGTGTGAAATGGCGCGAAACTGGCTTAACGTTGTTTTTGGCGCGTATATCTTGATATATCGGTTTATATTTTGTGTAAAGTGTTTGACATATGGCTTTGAAACATTTATAACTTGTTCAGTATAATAGTCTCTATCAGTAGGCAAGAGTACATAACTCTGTCATTTTTTTGACTGAAGTATGGCCCTTTTTGAACTTGGACATTGGTTCTGTTTTGTATATGTCCATGTTTTGTCAAGACTATTTGACATATGGCTTTTAAACTTTAAACACTTGCTTATCATTATAATTTCCATCTGTAGGCAAGAGTACATAACTCTGACAACTGTTTTGGCTGAATTATGGCCCTTTTTGGACTTTGAAATTTGTTCAGTTTTTCTTACAAGTCAGCGTTTTGTCAAAACTATTTGAACTGTGGTTTTGAAACATTTAACACTAGTTTATCAGCATGATTTCCATCTGTAGGCAAGAGTACACAACTCTGTCAACTATTTTGACTGAATTATGGCCTTTTTTTGGACTTGGAAATTAGTTAAATTTTTCATACAAGTCCATATTTTGCTTAACATATAACTTAACATATTTGCCAACATGGTCACACATTGCCATTTAGTGCAAGATTAATCGAAATCCACAAATACAGGAACATTTTATGTTTAATCCATTTTTTTCTTTTGTCTGAAAATCTATGGAAATATTTTGACCCCATTCTTCAATCAATTCTTCGAATAGTCGAGCGCGCTGTCATCCGACAGCTCTTGTTCAAAGTTCCAGCCAGATGATTTTTCACTGACTTATTGCCCTTTGGTAATTCAACTTAGTTTACTATAGTACCATTTCTTGTCCAGAGTATTCCTCAGCAACCACTGGCTAGAATTTATAGTAGCTTCATAGGAAGCTTCACTGCCAAGAGTAAATGCGCGTTCCAGTCAGATGATTCACTGAGTTACTGCCCTTTGATAATTCAACTTTAGTACACTATAGTACCATTTTTTGTCCTGGACTGGAATCCATAGAAACTTCATCGGAAGTTGCATATTATCTTCATGTTTTGGTCGAATGATTATCACTGAGTTACTGCCCTTTGATTGTTCAACTTTAATGAACTATAGCGCCATTCTAGTCAGGATATTTCTTGGCAACAAAAGGTGGTGCGCATTTTTAGCTCATCTGAGCACGAAGTGCTCAAAGGTGAGCTTTTGTGATCGCTCTGTGTCCGTCGTCGTCCGTCTGTCTGTCAGTCGTCCGTTGTCAACAATTTGACTGTTAACACTCTAGAGGTCACAATTTTGGCCCAATCTTAATGAAATTTGGTCAGAATGTTACCCTCAATAAAATCTTGGAAGAGTTTGATATTGGGTCATATGGGGTCAAAAACTAGGTCATCAGGTAAAATCTAAGATAAAGCTTGTTAACACTCTAGAGGTCACAATTTTGAACCAATCTTAGTTAAACTTAGTCAGAATGTTACTCTCAATAAAATCTTGGAAGAGTTCAATATTGGGTCAAAAACTAGGTCACTAGGTCAGATCAAAGGAAAAGCTTTTAAACACTCTAGAGGTCACAATTTTGGCCCAATCTTAATGAAACTTAGTCAGAATGTTACTCTCAAAATAATCTTGGACGAATTCGATATTGGGTCATCTGGGGTCAAAAACTAGGTCACCAGGTCAAATCAAAGGAAAAGCATGTTAACACTCTAGAGGTCACAATTTTGGTCCAATCTTAATTAAACTTAGTCAGAATGATACTCTCAATAAATTTTGGATGAGTTTGATATTGGGTCATCTGGGGTCAAAAAGCAGGTCACCAGGTCAAATCAAAGGAAAAGCTTGTTAACACTGTAGAGGCCACATGTATGACCATATCTTAATGAAACTTGGTCAGAATGTTGACCTTGATGATCTATTGGTCAAGTTCAAATCTGGGTCAGGTGGGGTCAAAAACTAGGTCAAATCAAAGGAAAAGCTTGTTAACACTCTAGATGCCACATTTTTGACTGTATCTTCATGAAACTTAGTCAGAATGTTAAACTTGATGATCTTTAGGTCTAGTTCGAATCTGGGTCATGTCACTTCAAAAACCAGGTCACCGGGTCAAATCAAAGGAAAAGCTAGTTAACACTTTAGAGACCACATTTATGACCATATCTTAATGAAAACTTGGTCAGAATGTTAATCTTGATGATCTTTAGGTCAATAGGTCAGGTGAGCGATACAGGGCCTTCATGGCACTCATGTATCTTCATCTTATGGTGGGATAATATTCCAGTGAGGTTCTAATATTTTATTAATTCAACATGAGTATTTTTTAAAACTATATGTGCCCAGTCAGCGAATTCCACTTTTTAGCTCACCAGAGCACGAAGTGCTCAAGGTAAGCAATTGTGACCAGTCATTGTCCGGCTGCGTTCGTCATGCGACATGCGTCATCCATCAACATTTACCTTGTTAACACTCTAGAGGCCACATCTGTGACCCAATCTTATGAAGCTTGGTCAGAAAGTTTGTCTTGAAGATCTCTTGGTCAGGTCAAAGGAAAATCTTATAAACACTCAAGAGTCCACAGTTTAAGTTGGAAATTCATGAGAATTGTTTAAAATGTTTGTCGCGATGTCCTCTAGGTCAAGTTCGAATCTGGGTCATGTGGGATCAAAAACTAGGTCACCCGGTCAAATCAAAGGAAAAGCTTGTTAACACTCTAGAGGCCACAGTTGTAACCCAACCTTTATGAATATTGGTCAGAATGTTTGTATAGATGATCTCTAGGTAAAGTTTGAAACTGTGTCAGTTAGGATAAAAAAAACAGGTCAGCAGGCCAGATCAAAGGAAAATCTTGTTAACCTCCATAGTTTAAGTTTGAAACTCATAAGAATTGGTCAGCATGTTTGTCTTGGTCAAGTTCGAATCTGGGTCATTTGGGTTTAAAAACTAGGTCACCCGGTCAAATCAAAGGAAAAGCTTGTTAAAACTCTAGAGGTCACAGTTGTAACCCGATCTTCATGAAACTTGGTCAGAATGTTTGTCTTGTTAATACTCTAGAGGCCACAGTTGTAACCCAATCATCATGAAACTTTGTCAAAATGTTTGTCTTGATGATTTCTAGGTCAAGTTTGAATCTGGGTCATGTGAGGTCAAAAACTAGTTCCGTAGGCCAGATCAACTCTGGTGAGTGATATAGGGCCACCATGGTCCTCTTGTTTCTTTTAATATGCAATAATCTTATTTTGGTGAGCATCCATTGGGTTTACCATTATTTTCTTGTTATTCTATGCCTTTTATTCTCGGTAAAAAAGGAAAAAGACAATCAAACAGACATGAACTCATCTTTTAGACGTATGTAACATTGCATTAAGTTGATATTCATGCGGATACTTTCATCGGTATATGGCTTTTATCGTTTTGCTTACATGCAGATTAAAATAAAGGATTTGTCTAGTCAAATACGGAATATATAATGGATCCAATACAGTAATATATTGGACAGTCACGTGGTACAAAAGTGATTCGCTGAGAAAAATATGTATTCAGTGTATATTCTAGATGCAAATTTATAATTAAAATTCAAAATCTAACTGTTTTGAGAAAGAGAAATTTTAAAATACAATCTTCCATTATATTTCATGTCTTCTATTTAAGCCCGCCGCATTCAGCACTTTTAGTGCTTTGATTTTTCATTTGCTGCGCAATTCTACTGGTCAGGCACTTCTATTTTTTCCATAGACTTCCATTAAAAGAAATGACTCTATCACACACCCCAAAATTGAGAAATTATCATTAAAATGTGATTTTATTTCAGTAAGACAGCATTTCAGACACATAAACATAACAATTTTATATAGACTCATCCAATCCATTTTCTTACAATTTTTCTTCAGACAAGCCTACCCCCTTTGTTGAATGACATTTAGATGTAAAATGCACAATGACACCTACTATTCTAAAAAGAGAATTGAAAAGTCAAGCATTCAGCCAGACACTTGTAAAATATTCCAAATTTTAAAGCATTAGCTGCTTGTTCTTGAGTCTGTATTACAAACTCTGTGTCTCTTCATGACATATATTTTTTGAGCATGGAGCTTAAAGATATCTTAATATTCAAGTTTCAATGTTACTCCTGCTTCTAATTTAGTTTTGAGTAACTGAATCACTGGAAAACATCTGAAATAAATTAAACATTATCAGTAGTTACATAAACAGACAAATAAAAAGACAAAAATGGCGTCCCGCTGACTGTCATTGCTTCAAGGAAAAGAGAAAATGTTTCCACATATAATGCAGGAGGTTATAAGAGCAAATATAAAGCTATGCCTGTCTAAAAGAATGTATTTCTTTGTCATACCTTAACTATTCTTCACCAATAACCACTCTGGCACTGTCAGTACCTAGTTTTCTTACAGTCTTTTGATAAAATCTTCATGGAATCATAACCGGTCAAGTCTGTTAAGAGATCTAAATAAAAGATATATGAAAAGAAAAAAACACTATACATTCATCTAACACTCCACCCCTCCTTATGTCCTGCACACAAAGAAAGTTCTGCCTTTGGGTAGACACTAAATACTGCAAGTATCGTCTAAGTCACATGCAGTCACCAGTTTGAAAAATTAATAATGCCAAAATTGAGCACCCTGGCGCTGATAATGACTGAAAATATCTACTTACTCGATTAAATCCCTGCATTTTTATTGCTGAATAACCTAGGAGGCTTTGATTCTCCTACAACAATCCAGCAGAAGAATATACAATAACAAAATCTTTCTTCAGAATCAATTCTTTCAGTTAATTCACAAATATAGGAAATTCTCTTTAGGTCAGGCACTATTATTTTTCCGTTGACTTCCATTATAAGAAATGACCCTGTCACATGCCCCAAAACGTGAGAAATTACCATTAAAATGTGATTCTTTCAGTAATTCAGCATTTCAGACACATAAAAATAGCAGTTTTATATAGGCTCATCAAATCCTTTTTCTTACATTTTTTTTTCAAACAAAACTATCCCCTTTGTTGAATGGCATTTAGAGGCAAAATGCCCACTGACACCTTCTATTCTAAAGAGAGAATTGAAAAAGTCAAGCATTCAGTCAGACACTTGAAAAATATTCCAAATTTCACAGAGCACATTGCATTGCTTGATTTTGACACAAATTTTATGATTGTAAACATAACCTTTTGTGCGGACAAAAGAAATTTACGTCACTTTTAGGGTAGCAGACCACCACTGACTGGCATTACAACTTTTCAATCTCCTATTTTCCTTTTATTTTTCCTCAATTTATGACAGAATATTCATGAATAGAAGCTGTCTGTGATAATGATATTCTATAAAGATACCTTAATAAGATATGAAGTTGCCAGTTTTTATATGAAACAGAGGAGGATTTGAACTTGTGACATTTAACCTTCCACAGGTGATGTGTCACTCTGTTACTCCGTGATAATAATAACACGGATCATAAATCTAGTATAGCTGTAGTAATTTGAATTGTGTGTACACTTTCTAAAAGGATGTAAAAATTGCGCTAGTTTACAAAACAAATATTGATTCATCAGACTAAAGATACACCATAGGTACTTAAATCTCATGTAAAAAGATGTCCACAAAACTATCCCCATGAACCATGCCAGCTCGATTGACAGTGGTCAGACAGATTTCCAAATGATGATCGGAGTAAAAAGAAAGCTTGAAGAAATTCTACCTAAAAGGTAAGCGTCTGTATATTAAACCAGTGTCATCATCAACCCAATGTATTGTTGCTACACCTTTTTAGCTCACCTGAACCAAAGGCTCAAGGCGAGCTATTGTGACCGTTCGATGACCGTCGTTCGTCGTCCGCGGTGCTTCGTGTGTCAACAATTTCTAATAAAATCTTCTTCAAAACCACTGGGCAGATTTACACCAAACTTAATATGAATAATCTTTGGGTGCCCCCCCCCCCTTTCACAATTGCCCAAAATAATTGAATTCCATGCAGAATTCTGGGTGCCATGAAATGAAAAACTTAATATTTGGTACATCTGTACGTAGCATGATCTAGTGAGCCTCTACCCAGATTGTTAAAAGTATCCACCCTAGGCTCAAATATGGCCCCGCCCTGGAGGTCACATGGTTTATATAGACTTAAATTGTGAAAACTTTGAAAATATTCTTGTACAAAACCACATGGCCTAGGGCTTTGATATTTGGTATGTAGTCCTTTACCAAAATTGTTGCTAAAACTGGCCCCGCCCTGGGGGTAATATGGTTTATATAGACTTATATAGGTAAAATCTACTTGTCCAAAACCACTGGGTCCAGGGTTTTGATATTTTGTGTGTAGCTTCATCTAGTGGTCCTCTACCAAGATTATTCAAATTATCCCAATAAGGTCAAATATTGCCCCGCCCGGGTGGTCATATGGTTTATATAGACTTATATAGGGGAAACTTTGAAATCACATTTGGTGTTGAAATCTACCCTTACCTATTATCATTTGAAAATCTACCTGTACAAAAGCACATGACCTAGGGCTTTGATATTTGGTATGTAGCATTGTGTAGTAGCCCTTTACCAAGAGTGTTCAAATTAATCACCCTGGGGTAAAACTGGAGCTTAGACATGTATTATGTGGTATGCTCTAGTGTAACTCTACCAAGATTGTTCAAATCATGACCCTGGGTTCAATATAGGCCACACCCAGGTGGTCCCTAGTTTTACTTTGAAGCAGTGGAAAACAAACTTGGAGCATAAGTATAATGTTTGATACATATTTCAACACTCATCTTGAATAGTCATATTCGTGACCTTCTGACATATTTTCTCGTTTTTGAAGTTACAGCATAGAAGTTTGGACCACATATATTATTTTTAATATAGATTTTAATGCTCAGCTTGAATGGTCTTAAGCATGACCTACTGACATACTTTCTTGATTTTGAAGGTACAGTATAGAAATTTTGACCACGTTTATAACTTTTAATACAGATTTAATACTCATCTGTTATATTCTTAACCCTAACCTGCTGACCTACTTTCTTGTTTCTGAAGCTACAGCAAAGAAATTTGGACCACATCTTTAATATTCTTAACCCTGACCCTGACCCACTGACATACTTGTTTGTTTTTGAAGGTACAACAAAGAGATTTGGACCACTGTACCATTTTAACAGATTTCAGTAGTTATTTTTAATAATCCCTGCCATGACCGACTCACCAAGTTTTTTGAAGCTTTAGCAGAGAAATTTGTTCAAGCAAGCAACTACACTCAGCTGAGCGATATAGGGTCATCGTGGCTCTGTTGTTTTCACACCTGAAGTAAAGGTTCAGGGTGAGCCGTTAGAATAGGTGGATGGTCCGGCGTTCATCGTTAGAAGTTCGACTTCAGTCGTCCACAACTTACATAAACATCTAACCTGCAGCTACTGGTCAGAATTACACCAAACTTAGTCTATAGCATCCTTGCAAGTTTCTCTCTCAAGTTTGTTCTAAAAATAAAATAAAAAACCTTTGAACGACTTTTTTTTATGAGCTGCTTGATGGATTTTCATCAAACTTCACCCGAAGCTTCATTGTAAGATCCCTTCCAGTTTTGTTCAAATTGAGGCGCTTGATCCCTTTTTGGGACCGCTTGTGCTGAAAATAGTGAAATATTTAAAAGACTAATACGAGCTGCTCGATGGATCTTCATCAAACATGACATGTAGCATCACTGTCAGAACCTTTCAAAATGTTGTTCAAATGGGAATACTTGACCCCAGTTAGGGGCTACTAGAGCTAAAAATAGAAAACATTTAAACGAACTTGAGTTGCTTACTTGATCATTAGCAAACGTAGTCTGTACTATCACTATAAGGCCCTTGCACAATGTTGTCCAAATCGAAGCCCTCGGCCTCTTTTTAGAGCCACTATTTAGAGCTAAAACAGAAATACTTTTAAATGACTTCTTCCTATGAACTGTTTGATAGATCTTCATCAAATATGGTTTGCAACATCGTAATAAGATCCTCTCACCATTTTGTTCAAATGGGGTACTCGGCCTCTTTTAGCCAAATGTAGGGGCTGCTAGAGCTAAAAACAGAAAAAAAAAACTCTAAAAGAGTTCTTCTCATGAGCCATTATACGGATCTTCATTAAACTTGGTCTGTAACATCATTATTAGGTTTTCACGTACAGTCTTTCAAACTTGCTTTGTAGCATCATTATGAGATCTTTTCCTAGATTTGTTCAAATGGGGGCACTCAGCTCCTTTTAGAGTCCGTTAGAGCATAAAGTAGACAACAAATTTTAAACAGTTTTTTTAATGAACCGCCTGATGTATCGTCATCAAAGTTGTTTTGTAGCATCATTATAAGGTCTCCAAAATTTATTCAATGGGTGCTCCACTCCCCTTTTAAGGGCTGCTAGAGCTAAAATAGAAAAACCTTAAACCAACTTCTTCCCATGAAGTGTTTGATCAAATTTTATCGATCTTGGTATGTTTTGTTTGTTTGTTTGTTTTGGGTTTAACGCCGTTTCTCAACAGTATTTTAGTCATGTAACGGCGGGCAGTTAACCTAACCAGTGTTCCTGGATTCTGAACCAGTACAAACCTGTTCTCCGCGAGTAACTGCCAACTTCCCCACATGAATTATCAGAGATGGAGGACGATTGATTTCAGACACAATGTCGTTTATCAAATCGTCACGGAGAACATACGCCCCGCCCGAAGATCCAACTCGCGACCCCGCGATCCGTAGACCGATGCTCTCCCTACTGAGCTAAGCGGGCGGTCTATCTTGGTCTGTAGCATTCTTGTAAGATCCTCTGTTAAATTTCTTTGAATAGGGGTATTTGGTCCGTTTAAAAAGGGACTCTTTACCTAAAAGTAGAAATATCTTTAAATGACTTATTCCGGTAGATTTTTTATTAAAATTTGTTTGTTGAATCCTTGTCAGGACCTCTAATTTTTTTTTCAAATGGGGATAGGGGTGGGGTTGGGTGAGGGCTCTTTGAATGATTTACTTTTTTATACAAAACACAGTTGTTATTATTTATGATAAAGTGTGTCATACATATATTCAATGTCAAATAGTCAATTTAAGGTGTGCTACCTAGGACCTAGGGTCACTTTGGCTATCTTATTAATAAATTTCTGCTATTCTGTTCTTTTGATGAATGGTATAATGCATATCTTTTGTAATTCACCAATTATTATGTTATTGCATTTATAACATATTATTTTATGTCTCGTAAATTTCGCTTATTTCATTTGCCAGTAACTGGCGACATAGCTAGAGGTTAGTAGAAAGCGATATTCATCGCAAAAAGTTCTATTCCACAAAGAAATCCATGCATTTATTTCTAATAGAAATCAAATTTGCATATATAATAGGATTTATAAGGAGAAGCGGTTTGACATTTGTTTTACATTTCAAGAGTTTTAGTGGAACATGGTCGACTGTGTGTAAGCATTTTCCTTATGAACAATCTAGTATTACTTTTACTGTTAAGACACCAGACATACTGCTCTTTTCCCAGCGTTGTCGTATAATGAAATAGATACTAACCGTATGACAATATCGAAGAATCTTCAAGCTGTTGACCTGACCAATGTGATATTCACCTCGATCTATCAGCATCGGTAAATATCAGCTCGGTCAGGTTCATATGCATGGAAATTTACCTCACCATCATACAGTAACTGTTTACTATTTAAATTATCACCTAAATCGTTAAAGTTCTAGACCTCAAATTTAGAAGTGGTTTGTACTTTTACTTCCATAAAAATGTATGATGTGTTTTTAATTCAAATGCTTTGATGAAAAGCAATAGATTTTAGGATCAAAGAAAGCTATTATTTCTAATTACAGATATTAAAAATAACACTTAAAAATACGTCACAAAATTTAGAACTTGTTTATGATTTGTAACGTGTTTAAACTTTCTTATTTAATAACAACTAGTATTATATCCTGAACTCTTTAAAGTAAATGATTACATCTGTAGACGTCCCGTCATTATTAGGTAAAACTGTTTGGTTTCCTTGGCATCAAATCCCTTTAGAAGTTCAGATTGAAGTTACATGGATTATATTTAATCCGCTTAGAAACTGATGAAGCATAAAAACTTCCTAAAAAGAATGTCCTTATTTAGCTGATTTTTTTTTCGTTCATTATATCAAAGGTCAATCTTACACTAAGCGTAACTTTAACTCACTTTATTCTTTTGTTTTCCATGTTAGTATTTACGCATGATTCCCATTAAACAATTGAGAAAAAACAAGTAGCCAGTAACAAACTGACAGTAATATTTATTAGGCCTAGACAGTTTAAACATTTTATGTATCATGAAGTTATAGTGCATATTTTCTGACCTGGCGGAGATATTTTAGTACAGGTTGTACCATTAAAATCAATAGGTAACTTGATGCAATCGGATTTATTCGTACGGAATGAAACCAAATCTAATGATGTAGCCGATTACCCTAAACTAAACGATAGAATGGCACATTGATGACATTTCTATAAATATCTCTGCCAGGTCAGAAAACATGCACTATAGTATATGGAAAACAAGAGATCTTTAGAAATCACACGACTGTTTACAGTTAACAAATTATCAATTTTGATTTAAGGATAATCAGGACAAGGGGAGCGCCCTTCAAATATTCCATACATGCTTTGCAAATTCAGCTTGAAGTTACTCTGTATGTAGTTCGTTGAATAGTTTGGCAGCATACTCTCCCTTATGTTATTTGTTATTCAAGCCGCAGAGTAATTGAATATAGAGAATCGCAACAGTTTCTTTTTCTATTTTAGGTATTGATGCGCTAGATTTACCAAAGTCATACGATTGTTTATAGCCAATAGATGAGTCGTGTTGATTTAGGTAATCAGGACAAGAAGGAGCGTCCTTCAGGTAGGCATCATACATATCATACTTTCTTTTCTAATTCAGCTGGAAGTAACTCTGTTTTTAGTTCGTTGAATAGTCTGACAGCATACGTTCCCTTTGTTATTTATCCCACAGAGCAATGAAATGTAGAGAATAGCTACAGTTATTGTCTCTTTTATAGACACACAATCTACTAAAAGTCATTCGAATATTTATAATCAATAGATGAGCCTTGTTGATCAAGAGGGAGCGTCCTTCAAATAGGTAGCTGAATGTCTTTCTTTACAAATTCAACTGGAAGTTACTCTGTATATAGTTCGTTGAATACTGTAGGCTTACTTATTTTAGCGGTGTACTAATAACAGCGCTTTTAGCGCTATCGCACGTGCGCTAATTCATGTCCGCGCATTAATTTGTCCAAGCATTTTCATTTGATGATGTTTTCTTCGAAATTTTGCAAATAAACACTCTTGACAGTTTGCACTAGTTACACTGCTTGCTAATATTTTAAGGTTCGTATGATATTCCTGTTTATTGTTCATATTATTATTTTAAATATATCATTATACAAAATAAAATATTTAAGCTTGTAGTTTGTGTTTTTTCTCATTTGATCAAGTTGTTATCGATTTCCGTATCACCTTCGGGCATGTCCGTTGTTGCATTCGCTCGTATACGTAAAGGTGTGAACGTTTGTATTAAGACACAATGCATGTAGGACAAAGGAGATTCAATGATTAAAATGTTCGACAATCTCGTTTTATTTCAGCAATTATAACTAGTAGATTCTATACAAAATATATAACACGCAGATTATTATAATTAAATACAAGAAGAGATTTACGGTATAACACTTAAGTAAATAATTTAAAATAAATCCTACTTTCTTTAGCCCGCCAACAGTGAAAAAAGTTGATTTAATAATCAGTATCACGTATAATTACACCAGAAACACATTACATAAAAATTGCCGACGGTTAAGTTTATTTCCGAATATTTTCGTGAATCTCCGTAAATCTCCGATAGCCTCACCTCGTACAGCGCTAAAATCAGAAATTAGCGGTCTCGCGAGAGCGCTAATTCACGTCCACGCATTAATTAGATATTTCACCAAAAATTGCGTTTTGCGCTAAATTTTTGCCGCGCTAATAAATGTACGCCTACAGTAGTCTGGCGGCATACTTTCGCTTTGTTATTTATCCCGCAGAACAATTGAATGTATATTGTTGATCTAAAGAATCGCTAAAGATATTTTTATTATATTAGGTATTGATGCTAGATCTGCAAGAAGTCATACCATTTAGAATAGACAATAGATGATCCGTGTTGACACAAGGGTAATCAAGTCAGAACCGAACGTCTTTCAAATAGACAGCTGAATGTTGTATCATACATTCTTTACAAGTTCGTTGAATACTTACCCCTTGTTTAATCTTATCTCATAGCTCTGTTGAATATCGTACTAAGAGAATTCTTTTAGTTTTTCTCTTTATTTTTAGAAAGATTTGATACATTTCACCGATATCTTTTATTGTTAATGACAAAACAGTAGTTACTCTATCAAAATAAAGAATTAGTTTTTTTATCATATTTTTTGTCTTTATCTGTTTTAATACATGCATGAATATACCCTGCTTCGAAACCAGAATACATTTTTTTGTCAGTTACTTCTGACAAATTGGAACATAAGATGAGATAAGTCGCTATATTCAACATAAAACATACATGAAAAAATGAACTGTCACTCAGTTTAATTGATAAAACTAACAAGTCATCATTATCTGTAACTGAATAAAAATATTATCATCAAATCTCTGGAATAAATATGGATTACGAGTGCCAATTGTATGTTGAAAATAATAAGTAAACACATGATTTACAAGCATTTAAGCATTAAAAATACATTTATTTGTTTCCAATTTTAAAACGTTAAACTAGACTGTAATTGCTAATTTTACGAATTATTGCTTACATGGATACAAAAGTTTGGAGAATTATTGATCTTGATTTTAATGTGTAGTCTTTTTTACAAGTGTTCAGGGAGCGAAGGTCAAATATAGGTGTAGAGAGCAGTCATTCTGGTGAAGTTTATCAAACATCACATAGGTGGTTAAATTTCAATTCAGCACGGAACCTTTAACATTAAAAGAGCGAAATACATGATCACCAGTGAAATCACACTAAAATTTGTATTAATTTAGTAATCTTTTGATTATCAGGCAATTCGTAAAATACTATTTACTAATGTTAATCTAATCAAATTAAATCGAAAGCCAATGTTATAAAAAAACAGAATCGTCATCGAGGAACCTGTTGACATAATACGAATATCTTTTTATAAAAAAAAAGAAAGAAAATTCAATTATATATAAATTTATTTGAATACACATGATATAACAAGAAAAATTGTACGAATTATAGAAAATTGTGTGTTCGCAAACACATACAACTGCACGTTTTTTTATAAAGATAAAAGAAATGACATGAGAAAGTTAAAAACATTTTTTTGTTGTTACAGTATAAAAAAGAAAAAACGAATCTAAGAAAATTCAAACACGAGGTGTATAATAATGACAAAAAGAAACAAGTATTATACTTGGGACTATTAATAATATTCTGAATTCAGAATATATAAAATATACATTTACGCCATAACTACAAACAAAGATCTCAATAACAAAAATATTTTGAAATTTTCTAAACATTTGCGAACAACTTGCTTTAAATTTTATCAATGACATTCCATTTCCCCCACTCATAATTTGTATATCAATAAATCACATTTTCTGAACTCGAGTAATAGTAACGTAAGGGCAAAATCAGTAAAGATATGAATTAATTAACCTTGTTTTACATACCCGTATTTTGCAATAGATAATTGATCACGAATGAAATAGATGCATTTTGAATGACAGCAACATTTTTATAATTGGAAAAACAACACCTTTACTTTTAACATTTTAGACAAGGTAATTTTCGATATTCGTAAAATACCAGATTTGTTTGCTGTCGTTATTTTGCTGATGATCAAATTGTTGAAAAAAAAACTCACATTGTGAAACAAGTCATTTACACATTGCATGTGACTAACATGTAAAAAGGAGTTATTTGTTTATATCACCAAAAATCTGTCAAAAATAAATTTTATAGGTAAACATATTTTGTTAAATATAGTACTGTTCTCAAAGTTATTATCTTAAATTGCATTTTCTGTTCCAAAATGTCTGCTATTCGACAGCCAGAGACAGATGTTTGATACGGAAATCAATGTACAATGGTTCAATTAATGGCAACAAACTGGACTTGCCAATGGTATGAAATCAATACTGCCATTTACTGATAAAGTAAAAACAAATACATGAAATGTTTTAAAATTGTAAGCACCCTTGAGGCATACTTGAGGCATTCAAAATAAAGTATCAATTCTAAGAGCCGTAAACTTGAAACATTCAGAGTAAAGTATCAAAACCATACGTTTGAAACATTTAAAATAAAGTATCAAAACTAAGAGCCATACGTTTGAAACATTAAGAATAAAATTTCAAAACTAAGGGTCATACGTTTGAAACATTAAGAATAAAATATCAAAAATAAGGGCCATACGTTTGAAACATTAAGAATAAAATATCAAAACTAAGGGCCATACTTTTGAAACATTTAGAATAAAGTATCAAAACTAATAGTCATAGACTTGCTTTGATATCATATATATGGGCCAGAGCAACGCTGCTAGTATTAAGAATAAATGATACTATCAATAAGGTTATATATATATATATATAGAAATAAACAATGGGTACAGTTTACAAATATCCTCGATATAAACACTGGAGTGCAAACGTTATAAATCATAACCTTACGTATGTGAAGTCGACCTTGGTGGTTGATTTTGTTTCGTATACGTCATTAAGGAGACAATTAAATTCGAAAAGCAGAGGCAAGTGTTTGCTCACATTTAAGAACGTGCGTCACTAACCTAATACGTTCATAAAAGTTAAGTGTTGCGAAATACATTTCAGAGTGAATAACAATTGGACTAAATTAAAAAAAAAGATGTATCTTATTGGTTAATACATTGTCTTTTTAACATCTCCTGGATATTAAGATATCAGAATACAAAGAAAAATATTACTATTTAAAATTTAAACTAAATGTTTGTAGAAATTGACAAATTTTATTTTGACAAATCAATCACTTTGCGGTGATGATGCAATATTGTTTGGATGCAAGACCAGAAGAAAGAACTTACAATCAACTAAATTCTAGAAGAATTGAATTACAAGAAATCCAGGATGATTATTCAAATTTTTCACGAAACATTCATGAACAGGTAGAGTCTGACACAGATCAAACTTTTCTCAAAGAACGTTACATTGAAAATGAAAAAGCTAGAATTATAGCCGAAGAAGTATCTGACGCATACTGGCCGGCAAATAGGAGAAAGGAATGCAAGCCAGCAATTCCTCGGCAACCAGAAGAATGTTGGGGACTGAAGTTACTGCTTGTCCGACTGTCGAAAGAACTAACAGAGTACGATTTGGAAACAATTAAGTTTCTGTTGATAGGTAAACAGATTGTTTTAATTGCTTTGAATAAGATAGGAATTACTTAATATCCTATATGACATTTTTACCAAATGAGTGAATGCTTTCAAATTTTTCATGTATCATCAAAGATCATAATATAACCCTAGAACTATTCGGAAACTGGTTTTATAATTTTATGATAATTTGGAAACAAGTAAATATCAATTCAATAACACATTTAATGGTTTACAAATAATATCATCTTTTTACAAACATTATATTCAGTAGTAACATATCCTTTACCTTTTCATTATTTAAAGGCAAGAATGATGGGGATAGCGCAGGATATCTTCAAAATGCATCACCTCTTAAAGTGTTTGACCTTTTACAAACGAGAAACTTCGTTACAAGTAAAGACTTGCTCTTTCTACAAACGATTCTGGCTGCACTAGGAAACGAATCGCTTATTGATATGGTTTACAAGTACGCCCAAAACACAGAAAATGTTTTGCACTTTGATCCACCGCTTAGATACACCGGTATGTTTATTTTAAACTGTTTATCAAGCAAGTATAATCGAAGTCATTACAACTGGACCTTTACCTGATAAATTATTAAGTTGTATATCATGTCGGATCAACATGACCACAAATATGATAATTTGATAACCTATTTCACACGAGTTTTAGTCAATGAAATGTAACTAAGTACAGAAAACTATAGACTAGCTCCTAGACTATGATATATATACTTTTGCAATTTTTGTTTTTAAAATTTTGAACA
Source organism: Mercenaria mercenaria (assembly GCF_021730395.1). Classification (NCBI taxonomy): domain Eukaryota; kingdom Metazoa; phylum Mollusca; class Bivalvia; order Venerida; family Veneridae; genus Mercenaria; species Mercenaria mercenaria. Next base: position 42,632,106 of record NC_069364.1, read on the forward strand.
TAGCCAGTCTATATCCTATGTCAAATATCATATTCTAATTCTAATGGCAAATCTTGACCGCAGCCTAGCTGATACAGGTCATTAGTTTACTGCCCCATGTTTATGTAGCTCATAGAAACCATCTGGTAGCAGGAAGTTTGCTACTTCAGTGGTCAGAACAGATTAAATATGTAAGAACTTCATGTTCGGTATTGTAAGAGGAGAAAAACATGGAAATTGTGAAAAGTGATGTTCTCAAAAGTGGAAAAATGAGCTAAATTCAATAAAGACAGGGTGTTGTACTTGTGCAGTAGCAGAGATTATTATTTTCTTGTTTGCCAATATTGCATGGATCTTACTTATTTAAATCTATTATAAAGCCATCAGTGTAGTAGTACTTAGCTACATCAAAGATTGCAAGTACATATTATATATATTATAAAATTAAAAGTCTTCTTCACTAACTTGATTAGTAGACAATTTCCAAGAAAAAATCGTTAATCACAAGCAGATTCATTAATAAAATTAAGGAAACATGCTTAAATGATTACAATATTTCTTAGAAATACATTTTGTATTATAAAATAAGTCTTTTTTATTCTAAGTTTGGTCCTAACTCTGACGAACGATTACCCATTGTCCAACTTTCAACAAAAATGCCATTATTTCACAATCATAATCTTTTTTAAATATCTTGAGTTAGATCTGTTTCATGAAAAACAACTATCCCTTCTTGTAAGAATATTTCTGAGAACAAATATCTGGATGAACTCTTACATGGGAAAGTCATAGCCATTTAAAATTCGTTAACGAAACATATCAGTGGTTAGCTACATAATTCTTAATCACTTGCATGATGCACTAAAACATCTAGGGGTATCTTAATAGCCTTAGGTGACAATCAGCTCTTACCATCAGTTCTCTGAGAAAATATCTAAAACTAGAATTGTCACTATAACATAAAATAAAAGAAAAAATAAAATACAAAAATTGAAATTTTGTGAAATCAGTCTAGTGGCTAGTTTAAGCAACCCACATGATAATATATCCAGCCCAAAAATAAATAAATAAATAAATAAATGATAATACGCAACCTTAAACAAATAGGTATAGATTCATGATACTCATAATGATTTCAATTTTTCTGTCAATATGGATATTTTCAGCAACTGGCGACCATCTTAGAGAAATCAACGTGAGAGGAGTTGATTTCCGTTGCTACTCCACCATTCAACTTGACATATTGTGCAACAGGATATTAAGAATAGCAGCAGTCTGCTCAAACCGCCGGCCAATTTCAACATCGTGCGAACAACTAAGGCTTTCTACATGTATATCTTGTTCCCGGGATAATACGTGCGGTAGCAGCGACGATTTGCTCGTATATGAAATCAATGAACCGTGTGAGCCATCACAAGAAACACATGTCAAGAACTCTAGAAGCAGGCATTACGTTCTTTTCTGTGACACTGGTGAGAATATTGCATTTTAAAGCTTTAAATAATATAATTTTATATTTTCATTTGGCGTGGCAAAAATAAAATTACTTTGATATACCTTGACATTAATTTTTTTTTAAAAAGAAATCCCAAAACGTACTTCCTTTCGAAGATTTATCAACTGAAACTCATTGATTTGGTTCGATACCTCCTTTGTGGGTTAAAAATCTTCTTGAGAGCTGACTTACGGAATACCGGTGGCTCTACCTCAGGTACCCACCCATGCCTGAAACAACTGAAACAATACTTGGAAGGGCGGAGGGGACAGGAGTATTCCTCCACCATAAAACGTTTCAAAAGTCTCCATTTGACCTAAAATGTGACTATGTGTCATTAAACCCAATAAGAAAACAAAAAAAAAAAAAAAACAAAAAAAAACAAACACAATTAAAAAAACAAAACAAAACAAAAAAAAAAACAAACAAAATGCAGACACACAATAACTGACTGTTGTCAATATGGAAAGTGGCGATAAAACAAACAATATAAACTTCTCAAAACGTTATTTTAAATAAGTGATAGTTTGTCACTTTTGAACAATTTTAGTTTACTATATAAATATATATTATACAATGTATTCCAGGAATACAAACTGATACAGAAATCGTTGACATACAGCATCGACACGCACTAGCAGAAGAAAACGAGCGTCTAAAACGACAACTGGCTGAAGCAAAACAGTACATACAAATGCAAGCAATGGACATTTCTGAAATGAAACACATGAAGAAATCGAAAAGTCTGGAAACAAACAATCTTCAGTTATATGATGATATGCCATCTCTTTTGACAAATATTCTTGAAACAACAGATGTAAGTGAAAGCGAAGAGTTTGATAGTTCCCATATGAACAAGCTGACAAAAGACAGAGAGTATGAATTGAATTCATTGAAAAAAGACAATGCCGTCCTAAACATGAGAGCTTCCGTATTATCAGAAGAATCCCAAAATCTTCTGTTTAAATATAACGAAGCCCAGTCTAAATATGAAGAAACTTTGTCGAAATATAATGAGGCCATCAAAGAGAATGGAGAGCTTAAGGTTGAAAAGTTAGACACAGAAATACAAATGACCATTTTGCAAAGGAACTTTGATGAGCTTAAAGCAAAGCTTGAAACACGAATAGAGGAAGAAAATTCGCTCATTATGGGTCTGAGAAATGAGCTGGAAATGACAACAGCAAGCTTGCTCAATGCACAAAATGATAAACGTTTGTATGAACTGACGAGATGTTTGGAGCAGATAGCATCAATGTCCATGACAGTGAAGAAAGTGTATGGCAACTTCCATCCGGCACACGAACATATTTCACCGGAGCAGGACGAACTTTTTAGAAAGTCTCTGTCAGGAAAAATTGGAAGAATTTATCCACAAATTTATTACACAACAAATAAAAGATGATGACTTTCGAATCAATGTAAGGCATACATCTATTACAAAATAAAAGGATATTTATTTTTATATGTGTATCAAATTTGTTTTATACAGAGGATATCAAATTGTGTATTGTCAGTACTGAATTGATTGAGATTTGTTAAATGTTTTCCTACATTAGATGAAGGTGTAGGTGTACGTGATAAATAGAATATATTTTCCACTGGGTTCAATAATACTGCACCGAAAATACACTAATTATACACTATTTATCAAATACTTAATTAACTGGAAGAAAATGAACGCCCAACCTTGGACAAATCAGAATAAAGTAACTTTGGAACTTATGATAATACTAGTAATAATTATTTCACATATCACTTTTTGATGAAGCTTAAAACTAAAGTTTACGATAACGCCAATTTTTATCGTAAAAATGCAAGCAAATTACTTGAATAAATGCAATTATTCACTAATTCCTTTCTTTTGCGACTTTTTAGAACAAAAATTGGCTCATTAATGAAACTACGCTACTGCATAATATTATTTCGATTTTCCTGTAATTCTCATATTTTACATGTATTTACAATAGATTTTTCAAAATATGTATAAAATTAAGAAATTTTAAAGCAGCATGCCTCCAGATTTAGGTAAAAAGTTGTCAAAATCTTGAAAATATCTTTTGTAGCTGATGATTGGAAAAATTGATTCTTTACGTTTAAGGAACTTATTATCTTCAGTAACACAATTTAATCAATAAAATATGTTGAAAACTCTCGCAGGCGTTAATCAAGCTACTTAAAGATGTAAAAAAGAAGAAAATTAACTTTATTTCACGGGGTTTATAGAAACCAGAATAGAAAATATATTTCTGATAATAGTACATCCTATTATTTATACTTTATATTCTTTCACGTTCATGTGTAGTTCTGTACTTGTGAGATGGTGTCTTTATATAAAAAGATACATCACTAAAATCATATAATTATGTCTCCCCCTCCCCCCCCCCCCCACTGGGGGAGACATATTATTTTTTCCCTGTCCGTCCGTCCGTCACACTTCATTTCCGATCAATAACTGGAGAACCATTTGACCTAGAAAATTCCGACTTGATAGAGTGGCAGGGCTTATGGAGTAGACGGCCCCTTTTGTTTTTGGGGTCGCTCTGTTAAAGGTCAATGTCACAGGGGCCTGAACATAGAAAACCATTTACGATCAATAACTTGAGAACCACTTGACCCAGAACTTCATAGGATGATTGGACATGCAGAGTAGACGACCCCTATTGATTTTGGGGTCACTCTATTAAAGGTCAAGGTCACAGGGGCCTGAATATAGAAAAACATTTTCGGTCAGTAACTTGAGAACCACTTGACCCAGAATGTTGAAACTTCATAGGATGACATGCAGACAAGATGACCCCCTATTGATTTTGGGGTCACTCTATTTAAGGTCAAGGTCGCAATGGACCGAACATGGAAATCCATTTCCGGTCAATAACGTAAGAAACATCTGACCTAGAACCTTCAAACTTCATACGGTGATAGGACTTATAGAGTAGATGATCTTACTGTTTTTGGGGTTACTCTATCAAAGGTCAAGGTCACAGGGGCCATCTGTCCGTCACACTTGATTTTTTTCGATCAATAACTGGAGAACCATTTGACCTACATCTTTCAAACTTCATAGGGTGATAGGCCTTACAGAGAAGATGACCCTATTATTTTTGTGGTTACTAGATCAAAGGTCAAGATCAAAGGGGCCTGAACATGGAAAACCGTTTCTGATCAATAACTTCAGAACCACTTGACCGAGAATGTTGAAACTTCGTAGGACGATTAAACATATAGAGTAGATGACGCCTATTGCTTTTCGGGTCACAAGATCACAGGGACCAGAACATGGAAAACGGTTTCCGTTCAACAACAACCATTTGATCCTGAACCTTCAAACTTCATAGGGTGATAGGACATAAAGAGTAGACGACCCTTATCGTTTTTGGGGTCACTTGAGCAAAGGTCAAAGTCACAGGGGCCTGAACATAGAAAACACTTTCCAATCAATAACTTGAAAACCATTTGACCCAGAATGTTGAAACTTAATAGGATGATTGAACATGCAGAGTAGATGACCCGTACTGATTTTGAGGTCACTCGATCAAAGGTGAATGTCACAGGGGCTTGAACATGGAAAACCGTTTCCAATTCATAACTTGAGAACCATTAGGCCCAATATGTTGAAACTTAGTTGGATGATTTGACATGCCAAGTAGATGATCCCTATTGCAGCCAACCACCAGTGTCTCTGACTTTGGCTCCTGTCCCCTATTGACTTCTTGCCTATACGATTATGCACTTTGGGAGACATGCGCTTTTCTACAAAAACATCTTCTAGTTATATAACTATTTTTTACTGGTAATAACCAAATAAATTTCATATTCAACTTTAGATCATGTGATTCCTTTATTTATTTATTATAAATGTCTTTACTTAGAAATTACCGAACCATATTTTTCATTACGTTTTATTTGTTAACTATTATATGTTTGATATGACTGTTTTCTGTTACATATTAAAGAGTTAAAAAGTTTAAATGTGGTCTGTTGGTTCTTACTATTTGCTTTCTCTTTAAATACTGTGTGGCGGCTGTAAAATGTCGCCCCGTATTGTTATAATTTCTGATCGTGGAGTACATTCAATTTAACTGAATTAGAATTCCGTTTAAGTCGGTGCAAGGGTGCGTGAGAGGTATTGCACATCTCATAACTTCTCATGCACAGATTAAACCAAACCGAGTTTGCTATCTTTTTGCTTGGTTGCGTTCTATGCTTACAAAGCATTTTCCTATGGATTTTGTTGGTAATGTTATTTTGGTATAATAATACAACTGTTGAGTTTTAAGTCACTAGATATGACGATATATTCGCCAGAAGAAGGCATTGCTTAGTAAAGTCTCAGTGAGAATTTGAGCTAGAAAAAGCATTGAAGAATTTTACTGTATGATAAAATCCGTTGTAACACACCATGTACTGAATACTGTTTCAAACACACCATCTGTTACATGTATATAAACAAACTAGACTAGCAAATGATAAAATGACAAACGAAGGATTAACGTACATTGGCAATCTACATGCTCATTTTGTATCCAAACAGAAATCTTGTAAAGGCATCATACGAGTAAATAATGAAATCTTTTCGTTTTGTGGCAATTGCTTCTTCTATTTCCACGAGTCATCTTTTCAACTGGAGTTCAGTTTAAGTTTATACAGTTAACAAACAATTTGTTCTATTGGCTTCGGGATTGCAGTGACACAATCAAATTTATTTGTATGTGGCTAGACTTACGTGGCCCTTGTTTTGTATTGCTAGGAATTCTGCTTTTACCGTTTACTATTTTACATATTTTGGATAGGACTTTATTACAAATGGACTTTATTATAAATTACATCTTAAATGTAAAACAAGACTTAAGTTCTTTCTTTTCTTATGTTTCTAATGACATGAAAAAATTCTATTATATAATAAGTTTTATAAGATATAATTAAAATAGTTCATATGTTACAATGAAATGATGTTTGATCACGCTGTAGTTTAGTGAAAGATAAAACACTGACCTCCAATGACGGAATTTCCCCTTGTTTCAATTTTCTACAAATATATTCATATATCTTGTGAATGATCTCTTTTTATATATCAATGGTAAACTACAGCTAAATATACAGTAAGATATCAGCCTAAGCGAGTAAATGGATATTAGAGTCCATACATATGTTTAAAATAATGTTAGCGTCCATACATACATGTAACAGAATTCTGTAATAAAATAAAATTTTTGTTATAATAATAAGAAGAAATCTTGAAACTTTTTTGTCATGACTGAGGATCCTTTAGAAGCATAGAATGCAACCAAGCAAACTAATAGCAGACTCGGTTTGATTGTTTGAGATGCAATGGAAAGTTAAATAACCTCTCACACTCCCTAGTCCCGACTGAAGTGGAATTATATCATATAGGTATTGAACGGACTCCATGATCCCAAAAGACTAGAAGACTTTAGCATAACCGTAAACAATAACCTGAAGATATTTTAAAGCCGCCACATAGCACTAATGATTGCGTTTGTGATAGTTTATATATCTAATAAGAATGCGCTTTGGAAAATAAAATGCAAACAAGCGAAATAATAGAGGCGGTGGGTCACATCTTTCTGTGATACAATTTGCAAACTAATAAAGTTATATGCACTGCTGGGATTATTTTAGATATGTCTTAATTTTACAGATAATTTCAACATATTACCAATAACATACTTATAGTTTTATAAGTACCATAAATTTTAACCGAACCATTTCCCAAAATTGGACATTTGAAATAAGATTTTTTTTTTGGTATTCCACAGTGTTATCACATATTAGCAAAGTCATTGTCAGTAATATGCTGTCAGCAGAACACGTGAATGTTTTCCAAGGCCTTGATCTAAACATTAGGTATCTACTGTGAATCACCATATATACACATGAATATAATGTACTTAACTGATAACTCATATAAGATATAATAATAAAAAGTCAGTTATCTTGGTTATCTTGGTTTTCCTAGTTTTCATTTATATAACTTTAAAATGATGAAGCAATAATATTTCCCGGATAGTTTCGTTATTCTAGTCACTTGTTTAATGTACGAAAACATTAGACTTTTTATCTGTCATTTTATATAATTATTATGTAGATAGGTGTTGGAACACCTTTTAAATCATAGCAGTTACCTCTCGTCCTATGACTGTAATTAATGACTACATGTGGGTCATGAAGTAGGAGGGTGATTTTTATATTGGGTTTAAGTTAGATTATAGGTAATACTGCGACTTTCCAGTTTTCGCAGTGCACGAAGCCCTCAAGTTTCACACCGTACAACCGACCTTCTGTAAGCCAGCTAGATGGTTTCCTCACGCCCAAAGTGAGGCTCGAACCCATATCGATGAGGAATAAGTGCTTTGTGGCCGAGTGTTTTGAAGTCAGCGACCTTAACCACTCGGCCATATGTAGGCCCCGCGATGTAGGAGGAGTCCATCCATATACCTTGTTTAAGGCCTATGGTTCTATCCAGGCGGATATATGAAATTATGGCAAGAGTGATAATTCATCCATCAGTAAAGATGGAAAGTTATCACATGATTTACATTGTGTCGTACTTGACACCTGAAAAAAACAACAACAAAAAAAACAAAAACAAACAAAAAAAACAACAACATCGCAACAGATTTTTATAGCGGGAATATATTAAACCCAATCCGACAAACCAGTTCTTATGAAGCGTGAGTTATTTTTATCTCTCCACGGTATCTCGTTGAATGCTACTCATAGCTGCACGCAATAAATTAATCAAGATTTAAGTAATGCAACACCAAAACCGCCTCGACAGTCTAGTCGTAGAGCGTCCGCTTTGAGTGCAGGAGGTCGTGGGTTGATCCCTGTCCGCGTCAAACAGCATCAAAAGGGAAACCGGCTACTTCTCTCAACCTGGTGGCGATGGATTCCATCAGGAATGTGGTGTCGGGAGTGATAAATATAATAAAATCTGTACAAAGATCCTTTGGAAGCAAAGAATGCAACCAAGAGGAATAATATCAGACTCGGTTTGCTTGAGTCTGTTCATGAGAGGTAATGAAATGTGCAACACCTCTCACGCCCCCTAGCACCGGCTTAAGTGGAACTCTATTACACATATATTGAATGAACTCCATAATACCAAAGGACTAGAAAATTTTACAACACTCAATCGAAATACGGGGAGACATTTTACAGCTTTTTATAAGTTGTAGAACTTTTTTTATAATCGACCTAACATTAAAAGTACGAACTAAGAAATAAGTTATTCAAGACGTGCAAGATTCGTATCTTAAAACAGCAGCAGAATAGAGAATGCATTTATTGTCGAAAAAAATAAAACATCCCCAGAAAATGACTAGTAGTGAGGTCAAGGTCATGTCAAGGTGTAACCCAAAATATAACGAAAACGAAATAAATAATATGTTTAAAAGTGCAGTAACAGTTCGAGGAATGAACAGAAAACTCATATCAAATAGTAAAGAGATACAACAGTTTTCCGTTAAGCCCTTGCGTATCAGAAAATATTAGCGGTTCTTGGCCAGTGCTATATATTTCATAAGCCATGTATATTGACTTCCGCCATGTAAAACCTTATTTTTTCCTTCCTAATTAAAGCCTTCTTCCTGCCCTGTAGTTTACCAATTATTTTCATATATGTGGCTGGATAACACCTACGTAGGCATTTCGTGAAGATGCAACTTTTATGTGTTATATGTGAAGTATATGATATAAGTAGTTCATTGCTGCCGGTAGTCACAATCCTAAGGTCAAATTAAGGTCAAGAAATTAGGTCAAAGGTCATTAAGTGCAGTTTTTACAAATTTCACTTATTTGGCATCATGTCTTCGCCACTTTATGAAATAATTGAGCAAAAATTGTATTTAATTGAAGCGAATGTATTCAACTATGAAATAAAATAACTATATGCAAAGTAGCTCATTTGCATATTAATTAATGTTAATGAAAGCGGCAAAATTGTATAAAATTACGATAAAAATTGGCATGCATGTACAGCTGTACAATATTCATAGTTTTATATATAATTTTCATGATTTGAAAAACAGAAAGGTAGCAAATGAAATGTGGGATAAATATCTATTTATAAACGCAACTGTTTTATATCGCCATCATATGTGTTTTATGTGTAGATACTGCTTGAAGTGGGTGGGTGAGTTGACTTCTGCCCAATAGTTATATTTAGCACAATTGTGTATTTGTTTTCACAATAGCAAGGCATTTCTTTTTTATTAGGTACATATCTACCGGCTATTAGTATTTTAAAATGTTAACCTATGTCACACAGCCAATATGGCCGCCATTTTTTCGAAATGGCGACTAAGATGACCACCAAAATAAGTATGTTCAAAAGTATGCATATATATGAGCGTCTACATATGTTTTAATGTAATTTATTGCAGTATTTAGATTGATATATACAACTGATAATAAGACCATACACCATGTAGGCAACCTCAGATAACCAATATGGCGCTCATTTTTCAACTTGGCTACCAAAAGTCAATATGTTAAGATTTCTTTGCATACATTATAGAGTTTACATAGTTGTTTTATGAAGTTTATTAAGGTAGTGTGATTGAAAAAAAATATTCTATTTTAAATCGGGTTGACACAATGATTTCTCAGACAACCAATAAGACAGCCACTTTTCACAAAGGCCGTCAAGAAGTCAGTATGTTCAGTTTTACTAATATACTAGAGAATGTACAAAAGGTTTTATGTAAGGTTTTGCAGTATTTTGATGGATAATTAAACAATATACTATTTAAAACATAATATTAGGTTTACAGACAGGATAGACTAAATTGGTTTCAGTAGTATGCTTGGTATAACGACTAGGCACCCAATGTATCTAGGGGAATATAGAAGGCAACTATGGTATCTTCGGTATATCGGCAAACCTGGCTTTTCATACAGGCAACTATGAATATTCTTAGGATACAGACATGCAAACTGTGTATCAGTGATATATAGTCAGGCCATTTTTGGTATCCTTTGTTTACAGACACGTCATCCGGGCTAAATATTGATGCCACTATCGGTATCGAGGGTATACAGACATGCCACTCTGGGTATCCTGTGTATACAGATTGGCCCTTCTTGCTATACATAAGACATCTAGGGAAAACCTGGCTATATATATGCAACAATAGGTAGCCTGGATATAGAGACAGATAAAATTGGTATTCTAGTTATACAGGAAAACTATCATGGGTATACATACATGTACATTCCACTATGGGTATCTTAGTTATATAATCATTCACTCTGCGTGTTTTGTGCATACATGTATAGCCGCCCTGGCTATGCATACTGTCCACTAAGGGTACCTTGGCTATACATACAGGTCACTATGGGTATCTTGTGTATACAGAAAGGCTTATCTGTGTATTCTGTGCATACAGACTGGTTATATTGGCTACACATGTATGCATACTGGCAAATACTGATATACTGAATGTACAGAAAGGCAATTCTGTGTATTCTGGACATACAGAAGGTCCAACCGAGTTTCCTTGCAACTCTGGATATTCTGGGTATACAGGCATGTCATCCTGCCTATACAGTTGTATATATATGCAACTAAGGGTATCTTCGATTTACATACACACCATTCTGGGTGTCTTGGGTATATAGACATGTTATCACGGCTATACATTCAGGTCACTTTGGATGGCATTGGTATACAGACAGGTTACCTATGTATCCAAGGTATAGAGCCATGCCACTCTGTGTAGTCAGGATATCGTACATGTCATCTTGGCCGTATATACTGGCAATTATGGATATCCCGGTTTTGCATATAAGCCTTTCTGGGTAAAATAAACCCTGGGTATACAGGCAGACCATCGTTGCTATACACTAGGCCAGTATATGCGTTGAGTATAATTGGTATATAGACAGGTCACCTGAGTGCATTCTTGGTAGGCCACCTTGAGTATCCTGGGTATGCAAACAGGACATCCTGACCGTTTACTTAATGTCACCAACATAAATATTCTGGGTATAAATACATGCCACCGGTGTACCCTAGGTATAGAGGCAGGTGTATTTGGGTATCCTTGGTATACTGTCAGGTCTTCTTGGCTATAAATACAGGCCACTACTGGATCCTGGGTACCGCTTTTTGTAAACACCACTCTGGGTATACTGGATATACAGGTCTTCCTGGTTATATATACAGAAAACTATGGGTACCCTAGGTGTACAAACAGGCTTCTTGTGGTATTTATTGTATACATACAGGCTATCAGGGCTATATATGTATGCTAATACGGATATCTTTGGTATACAAAAAGACCGCCAATGTATCCAAGGTATATAGGTTATCATGGATATACATACAGGTCAGGTAAGCGATAAATACCGATACACTATAGGTGTCCGTGGCATATAAAGTGGCAACTATCGGTACCTTATGTATAGATGCAGGCCATTTTGGGTATCAGTGTTATACGGACTAACCACGTGTGTATCCTGTGTATACAGATAGACCATCATAGCTATACATATATGCCAGTTTGGTCATATACTAATTAAGCTTCACAACTTTGAATCGATAGCGTAAAATAATGGATCTAAGTCTGCATACAAAGGATACCACGGATGACATGTATAACTGTATTCCTATAATATGTAAATTATCATATTATACTAATGTGGATTGCAAGACGGAATGTGGCAGTTCAATGTGCAAATGCTACCGATCCTACCAGGTTTGCATGTTTGAATGTGCATGCGAGGCTATTTATATACAAACTGTAGAAATGTATATGGCAACGAATACAATAAAGTTGTGACATTTTTAAAACAATATCCTCTGGTATTGTATATAGAGAAAAGACTATTAACAAGATTGAACTGTGTGAACAACGATGTGCAGTATTTGAATGAGTGTTAGATACTACTTATATTCTTAATGCATGGAATATTTACAAGCTTTACTTGGACATTAATAAAACTGATAAGATTCTTATCAATGGTTAAGAACAGATATATGTGTACTAAATGAACGTTTTAAACACATATTTGATACATTTTAATTAATATTCATGAGTATGCAAATGAGCTGAAAAACTCTTAATTCATATTTATGAAGAACATTATTCCAAAATCAAAACAAATTACTATCTCAAAATATGTTTTATATGTGAGTTATGTAAATATTGTCAATTTTTTAAATATTTGTTTTCTTAATTATTATTATACCCCACCCACTTTTGACAGAATTTACTCTTGGAAACAATAAATTATGCTACAAACAGATATATATTTATATAAAGTAATGTTTCAAATGTAATATTGATTATTTTTGTCCATTTATAAACACAAATAGTGAAGATTTGATCTTAGTATTATTTGAAAACATCATTTTTAACGAATTATCTGCCCATTTTTTAAGATTTCATGAATATTCATAAGTATGTATATGAGAAAATCTTTAAGTAAGTGTTTGTAAATAAATGTACAAAGACCTGGCTTCATTTTGATACCATTGTTGTTATTCTACACCGAAAAATGACCAAGATACAACGTATTTTATGTGACACACATGAAAATCTGCACCGAATGACCTTTGACCTCGTTTATTTCAGTATAAAGGGCCTCTCAAGAGTGACTACCGGGCAAGTCTTTCTTGTGGCACCTAGCAGATAACGTTTAACATGGTAGTCATCCATCTTCAGAAAATGCCTACGCAAGTCACAATTTTGGAAATTCTAGGCATACTACTGACGACTGTACCGATTGGACTGCGAGGCTTCCCTAAGTGCAGTTCACAAGTTTCATACAGAGATATAATTCATTATGTTCATGGCAATAGAGATAAAAACGCTTAAGCCTGTCTGGTCCGATATTACTCAGGCTTGTAATTTCGTGCGCGGCGCTCATTTGCGCTGGACCGTATAAGGATGAGACAATTGACAGAATGAATATATTCAAACTTAAAAAGCCATGTAAATTGACTTTTTCTCTGTACAATTTCAAATTTTGGTAAAAACTGAGAAAGTCGTCCTGCTCTACCACTGAACCAGTTCGACAGCTAAGTATGTTTAATTGTAGTTCATAACGTTTATACATAGCAAAGGTCAATATACATGTATGCTTACTGCAACAGAGAAACGAACACTTGAGTCATAGTAGCCTGATATTACTAATGCTTGTAATGTCATTTGCTGTTATCACTTGCAAAAGATGAGTTCTTTCACAGCCTAAAAGATTTCTAAAAGCGTCAAACATATTTTATAAGACACGTATAATAACTTTTTCTACTTAAAACTTCAATATTCCGTCCGAACTGAGACCGTCGTCCTACTTTCACCACTAAACAGATTCGGCAGCAAAGCACCTCTAATTGTAGTTCACAACTTTAATATATAAATGTATTTTAATTGAAATAGTAGTCTGATATTACTAAGGCTTGCAATATCGTGCGCGGCTCTCACTTGCGTTGAGTCGTATGAGTGCTTTGACAGACTGAACCAATTCGATCAGCGCTAAATATATTTATAGACCATGTATATTAACCATTTCTATGTAAAGTTTTGGTCCAAATTGTGTGCGGCTCTCACCTGCGTTGTGCCGTATGAGGACGAGGTGTTTGACAGGCTGAAACAATTCAACCATCTTCAAGCATATTTCGAAGGCCGTATGTATTGACTTTTTTCTATGTGAAAATTAATTTACAAGTTTTGTCCAAATTAAGACCGTCGTCCTTCTTTAACCACAGAACAAATTATGTAGCGAAGGACTACTAATTATAGTTATAAAGTTCAGTACATATTTTTTTTGATTGCAAAACAGCAACGATCACTTGAGTGACCCGACATTACTAAGGTTGCGGTTTGTGCTTGCGTTGAACCGTATAAAGACGTGTTCTTTGACGGACTAGAACAATTAATATATGGGCCATTTGTTATTGACTCTTACTATGTTAAATTTCATTTATTGTTCAAAAAAACTGATCTACTCTAAGGAAAAGAAAAAGAAACGTTTAAGTTACACTGGACCAATATCATTAAGACGTGTAATATCTCGTGCAGTTCTCACTTGTAGTAAACCGCACGTTGACAGGCTGAAACAATCTAACCAGCGCCAAGTATACTCCATGGGCCAATTTGAAACCATCTTTCTGTTGTAATCAGTGCGCCAAAAACCACAGCGAAGTACCATAAGTTGTTTTCAATACGTAGATATGAGCCGCGTCATGAGAAAACCAGCATAGTGGGTTTGCGACCAGCATGGATCCAGACCAGCCTGCGCATCCGCGCAGTCTGGTCAGGATACATGCTGTTCGCTTTTAAAGCCTTATGCAATTAGAGAAACCGTTAGCGAACAGCATGGATCCTGACCAGACTGCGCGGATGCGCAGGCTGGTCTGGATCCATGCTGGTCGCAAACCCACTATGTTGATTTTCTCATGGCGCGGCTCATATTTTTCATTGCAATGTAGCAACAAAAGCTTAGGTCACAGTGACCCGACATTTCTAAGGATGTTGTTTTCGTTTGCGTTAAGTCATATAAGGACGAGTTTTGTGCACGACAGACACAATTCAACCAGCGTCAACTATATTTAATGAGCCATGTATACTTTGACTGCAATATAGCTACAAAGGATAAAACGATAGAGACCAGATGTTACTCAGGCTTGTAGTAATGTGTGCGTTTCTTACTTGCGGTGATCAGTATAAGGATGATTTCTGTGACAGACAGAAACCAATTTAACAATGGGCCAATATATGACATAGGCCATGTACAATGTATATTGTTTTTGCTATGTGAAAATTCTTCTTGTTTGGTCCAAATTGAGACTGTCCTAATCAAACAACCAAATCAGCGGCGAAGCACCATTAATTGTAGATCACAAGCTAAATACGAAGATATATTTTCCTTGCAACATAGCAGCAACAGTTTAACTCAGCTTAAAACTGAGTTCGTCATCTTGCCCAAACCAATGAACTTAATCGGTAGTGGAGCACCCCGATTGTGGTCCACAAGCTTAATACGCAGGTATTTCTATCATTGAAATAGCGCGGCAAAAATAGAGTAGCCGTGGTGCAACAATGATAAGGCTAAAGGTTTACTTGCGTTGACAGACTTAAATGATTCATCCAGCGCCAATTTTATTTTGCAGGACATGTAAATTTACTTGTAATGACTAAATTTTGATTTTTTTGTCAAAACGTAGATCGTCTTAAATACCCGTTCCAAGAATATGTTGTATTTGAGCACGGACTCTTCGATCAGACTGTTTGTCCTTGCTAGCTAAACACACTTGCAAAACAAAGATTCATAACAAAAAGACAAATTGATAATATTATGCACGGTCTCCATTCACAATATTAGATGAATATCACTTTTAAGGCTTTCAAGATACTTGGCCCCAAGATACTTCTTTCTAAGATGTTTATTATAGCCATTTCACATGGGCCCTAACCCTTATTGGACATAAAATGATAGGTATCTTGAATCTACCAATAGATATAGTGGCAAAATACCGATCGACACAGTTACCTGTACCTCGAACAAGCGAGTTAAATATTAGATTTTGGCTGTATGGGGGCATCAAGAACATCATTGAGAATGTATAGCAGCAGATGGAGGTAACTATTTTTTCAGTGTTTCAAGATGCATAAATGTTTAAAATAACTGCAGTTTATCATTTTGCAGTCTAACACGCCATGTTGAAAAGCCTAAAGAAGTGTTGTGATATTCATACAGTTATATTCTTTATTTGGTTTGTAAATAAGAAGTTTATGTCGAAAAAAAGTTGTAGTTATAAAACTTTAAAGTTTCGAAAGTGATAGTGATGCTTAACCTAGTATGACAATATATAAAATTGTGCATTATGAATACATTTACCAACGAAATAGGTATTTTAAAACGTATCAGACCCATTTAAACAAGATATAATGCTTTTAGATAATGATAATCTGAAGTGTGATGAAAACCATTTATTACCAGTAATAAGGTAAAAATAAATTGTCCATAAACAATTTCAAGGCAGTTTGTGTCCAAACAATTTTGCAAACTTTGTATCTGACTCCCTCCCATTATGAATGTGAGCGAAGTAGAGAAATCTATTTTCGTAGGGGGACAACTCAGTCATTAAATGAAAAAAGTTATTTCTCCAGTATCATCCCTTAGACCTATGAATATGAAAAACTGATTACAATTTCCGAAGAGTTACAATACTGTAGTATTTACTTGACAAAATATGCCACTATAGATAACACTATTTTTATTAATTTCAAATTTGAAAATGATTACACTGAAGTCGTTCATAAAAAATAATGATTGAACCAATACTTCGATAGATGAAAATGATTACACTGAAGTCGTTCTTAAAAAAAGTAATGGTTGAACCAATACATCGATAGATCAAGTCTGGTTATGTCCAGTTGGAAGTGTCATTTTCAGCGCATGAATTTCGAAATAGATACATGTATTTTTAAATACAATATATATGAAATTTATAGCAAATGTATCTGGTACAATATCATAATGAACGAGACAACATGGACAGTCTTGAGACCAACTGACTGACAAATTGGGATGACTTTTACATTTACTAAAAAATCAAATGTTTGTCTAAAAAATAAATAAAAAACGCAACAGTGATTTGGAATGTAGCTGATAAAATGTAGTTATTTTTAACGATCGCGCAAAAATGATCCTGATAAAACTTGAATATTTAGCATTATATTGTCTTTTAAGAGACGTTCTGTAATGAGATTTCCGTAGAAATCTGGCACGGAGCTCCATTTTTATTTCTGCAGTGATTTCAAATTAAATTTGTACGTGTTATGGAAGCTAATGAAGAAGCATCAAGAGACTATTGCTTCATAGACAAAAAGCAAGATAATTGACAAAACGTTGACCTGTCACAACAGACTTTTACAGGGATAACTGAACATCCAAACGATCCGCAGAAGAAAAAAAAACGTTTTCGTAACATCAGTGTTTGTTAGTTTGTTTCCTGAATAAAATTCTGAACTGAAGTGTTGTTCAACGTGTTTTCATTGAATAGGTAACCAGGAAATTTCTATTTGACGCTGTCGGATATGTGTAAAATTGGTATTTAAACTGTTCTGATATTTCTTCAGTAAGTGAAAATAAACTATAAAAGTGACTTGATATATCAACATACTGATAAACAAGTCTTCTTAAACTAGAGGAAGACATAATAACAGGAACAAACATCTTCAGTTTAATTCGGTAGGAAGAAAAAAAGAAGAAAATTAAAGCTACATTAGAAAACCAAAGCCACTCTCAATACTTTATAGGAATATGTCTAAATTAGCACTAATTCATTTCATATAACACAGTTACATGGAGACTGGAGTAATAATAAAAAAATAACAGCATACATGCATGTACAAAACACGGTTGTCAGCTACTCCCTCCCGTACCCAGCATCACCACATGAGTGTGTAATCGGGTTTAACATCTTTTTCAACAATTTTTCAGTCATATAAATGACGGTGTCTACATGTAGCAGTGAGAACAATGTCTAACTTTACAGTGCTGCCTCACTGGAATATCACGCCGTAGACACGCGGCATAATACCCCACCCAGTCACATTATACTAACACCGGGCTTACCAGTCCTAGCACTATCCTCTTAATGCTGAGCGCCAAGCGAGGAAGCTACTAGTACCATCTCTTACGTCTTTGGTTTGACGCGGCCGGGGATCGAACCCACGACCTCCCGCACTCGAAGCGGACGCTTTACCACTAAGGAACCGAAGCGGTACACCACCACTTGAGTGTTTTAAACTAGTTTACTGTCATAACATCTCCCCTGCCTCTTAAGTCCCACCATGTTCCTCCGTTCCAGACAAAAGTAAGAAACAAACTACTCCCTGCATGTTGCATCCCTCACCAAAATTTCAAATGAACATCGTAAACCCAAGTGCCCTTATATAATAATAATAATACAATAAACCGTTGTGTTCAATGACAAAAGTCACAAATTTTTTGCTCTATGATAAATGTCAAAATAACATGAAAAAATATTTTATGCATGAACAATAAATATAATCTGAAAAGTACATCGGAAGCACCGAGAACAAAGCAAATAGTGAAACTTGCAGACTCGGTTTGATTGAGTCTGTTCATGAGCAGTAATGGAAAATGCAAAACTGCCCACGCCCCCCTAGCACCGGCTTAAGCAGTATTTAAATTTCAAATCTAAATAAGTTGAAATTAATAATCCCGAAGGACCAGAAAATTTACGGGCGCCACGTAGCATTTAACACTCGCTGTTGTGAAGTAAATATAATCTGAAAAGTAGATCCCTGGGGAGCACAGAGAACAAAGCAAATAGTGAAAATTTCAGACTCGGTTTGATTGAGTCTATTCATGAGCAGAAATGTAAAATGCAACTTGCCCACGACCCCTAGCACCGGCTTAAGCAGTATTCAATCTTCAAATCTAAATGAGTTGAAATTAATGTTCCCGAAGGACCAGAAAATATAACAACACTGAAATGAAGTCAGGGCGACTTTTTACGGCCGCTACACAGCACTTAACATCCGCTGTTGTGAAGTAAATATAAACCGAAAAGTAGATCCCTCGGAAGGCATAAGCGAAATAGATATATTTTTCGGCGACGCCGTCTATATTCGTTTTCGTTACCTATGCCACGTGACTTCAGTTTGCAAATCAAACTACTTGATAACGCATTGTAGATAATTTATCAAAATGGAAGATTTATATAAAACTCTGCCTGATTGGACGAGTGTCAATTTCTTTCACTCTGTTGATTGTGCTACGCTGAGTGAAATGTAGACAAAGCGTTTATCCTAAACGACGCTGTTCACAGTTTTAAAGCTAACTTTGGCTCAGTATATTTAGCAAGAATATTAATATATCTCAAAATGATAAGTAAGTTTAATAAATATGATAAAAATCTCTTCAAATACCAACATATATCAAATTAAAGAAAGAGCTGAATACGGTCTGCGTATCACATGAATAAGGGTGTGATAAGAGACTTTTATGTAGAGAAGTGCTTTTTAAAAGATTTTCCTTGTTACAGTTGTCGTCTGTATATGAAAATGTTTCTTGCTTTTGTGACTTATTCAGATTGCATATTAAAATGAGTACTTGTTTGCTTTGATATATTTGTTATAAATTATTTAACTGATTTATTATATATGAATATTTTTCTTTAGTATGTATGCAAATATTGAACTCAGTTGAAATCTGTTTATTATATATATGCTGTATAATGACTGAATCTCATTACACTGAAATGAAGGTACGCTGCATACAGTTTATCTATGTGATATGACTACGGTCAAACTTTGCTTATGAAACAGAAATATTGAAATAATTACAATTGTATGTTTTGCTTGACCTTCAGTTTTTTATAGGTGTGACGTCATTGTCCAAAGATTCATGAATAGCGAATAAGCTATTTGTTAAAGCGGGATCAGTTGGCCTATTTTCGAAATAAATAAAAATAATAAATAAATAAATCCTTAAATTGATTTTTTCTCATGTATTCTAATCAAACTTGATTTGTAGCATCTTTATTAGGCCCGCAGCCAACTTTGTTCAGCTGGGACATTTGACCCCTTTTAGGGGCTGCTAGAGCTAAAACTAGAAATGCCTTTATACAGCGTCTCATGAACAGCTTGGTGGATCTTTGTCATACTTGGTCTGGAGCATTATTATAAGGTCCTCTTCCAAATTTATTTATATAGGAACTTGGGCCCTATAAGAGACCACTATAGCTAGAAGTAGATATGCCTTTCTTCGCATTAACCACTAAAATTTAATGGATTTTTATCAAACTCGATGTGTAACAACATCGTAAGGTCTCCTGCTATTTTGTTACAAAATGGGGATAGGGACCAATTTAGCTAAAAATATAAACACGTTTAATGACCTCTTCTCATGAACCGCTTCATGAATCTTCATCAAACTACTGCTGTAATTATTCGTCTAAGGATAAACGAAACAAAATTGCAACCCTACGAAACCTTTGCGAAAAATTAAAAGAGTGTTTAGTTTTGCATTTTGAAAAATGTTAGATGAAAGATGAATGTTAGATGAAAAATTCATAAACTTCTTTCCTTATTACAATTCGCCGACCATCATTTTTAAAGATATTTCTTGTTTAAAAGTATGATACAAGTCGATGAGTTCCAGATCGTCCGTGCAAAATGAATGTTTAAACTAAATTTACGCTTTAATTTCATTGACACAAGTTTAGATCGACATGCAGCTGTAACATTCGATGCCACTCTGACTGTATCAAGAATAATTAACTCTGATGGTTTAATGGGTAAGACATCTGTCCGGAAATTAGAAGGTCGAATGTCCGAGCCCTGTAAGAGGCGGGGTTGTTACTGGAGAGAGACCAGTTGTAGTGCTGCCAGCTAGTCTAATAATGGTTGCCGACTGCCTACCTTCCTTGTGCCTGGGAGAATAAATATGATTCTGAAAGTATTTCGATGTATGTAGGTTTTTCATAAGCCGACAAGGCTAGCCTTTGCAGTAGGGGTGACACTATAATAAACAAACATTTTAATATTTATACAAATTATCGGCAAACATACCCCATCTACTGATATTCTTCTTCATTTAATGTAGCTTTTCTCCGAATCAATGGAAATAATGCGACTTGAAAACAACCAGTCAATTTAGATATTTGTCCCTTTCATTAGTCGAGGCTGTAAATATAATGTCCTCAATGCGAATAATGCATGGAAAGCCATGTTCCATTTGTATCTGTCATCGTGCAGATATGATAATGGACATCTATTTCCTCGATAATAGCTTTTAATGTCTGCTCAGACTGAATAGAGAACTTCTGGAACACATTCAATATCGTTTGAGAACGAACCAGTCAAACTACAAATGCCTTGATAAAAAGTCCACAGTGTGACATCAATATAATGGAAAAGTTTATTAACAACCATGTCGGTATCCATACAAATATCATTGAAGCCTTTTCTTAATTCCCAACAGATTGACATTGAATGGAAATACATATATCAAAAGAAATACTGTCACTTTTCGCGAAATGAACTGCTTCGTTTTGAAAAAGTATCTAAGAAATGATGTTTTACTAAAATACTCATTATTCTATTGCATGAATGTTACATAACGTTAGTATTGTACTAAAAGGCATAGATCTATTTGAAAACAAAATAAATCAAAGCTTTTTATTTTATGTTTTCCAGTGAATTATAGAGTTTTCTCAGTAAAATAAAAGTGATAATCCACAGTTTTGAAACAGTAGATTATCATTTTTATTTTTCAATGTTTTTGCCGAACTAGTTCCGGTCCTCCGTCGCGATTGAAGTCAAATTGTAATACCGAGCGTTATGAATACCAGGAACCATAATGACGGTGACGTCATTAAATTGACGTCATTTGTGTTATGCTTTCTGTTGATCTTTTCCGCGATTTTCGCCATTTTATAAATTACGCAACAAAAGTAGAGTTTTACACATGAAATAAAAAGAAAATGTGTTTGTGTCAGTGAAATATCAATTTTATTTCACTCGTGAGCACCAAAAAAAGTCATTTTCACTCGTGGCTACGCCACTCATGAAAATATCAGTTTTTGATGCTCACTTGTGAAATAAAATTGATATTTCACTGAAACAAACAAATATCCTCTATTTTTTCCAATTAGCAGAGAATAGTTAGTATAATATCTAGAGACATGACATGATGTTGAAAATGTTCCTTCAAATTGCCTCCATACACAACAATGTTCCTTTGACTCATTATGATTCTGCTGCAGTGTTCTTACTCTAGCAAATCTAAGATTATTTACATCTCGATCACATTTATGTTGTATTTCTGGTTTTTGCAAGACAAGATTTCTAAAAAATTTTAAATTCACTATACCGGAAGTTTGGCTGTGGATCACAGTCACTAATATACATATGCACTTTGCCTTTCTTTTACTGGATATTGTTTTGCATTTCCACCATGTCGTTCAAAACAGTGTCAAATCAAACAAACATTTATGCTGTTAACGTGTTCTCATGATTTTACATCATATTCTGATTGGACATCCATGTTCTCTTTGCAAAACGTTTATCTGAAATGTCTAATAAGTATCTAAAATGTATATATACAGGACGGCTGTAGAATGATATTTAAGAAATAATATGTTCTAAAAAGTGATTTATCATTGAATAAAATCATTGGAATGTGAAGATGTGAAGGAATCATATCAAGAGGGCGCATCTACTTGACAACAATGATTTTATATCAGAGCAAATCAGTGCTAGAGATACATTATTTCGATTCTTACATATTACCAAGGATTCTTGGAGACATCCATCAAATATTTGTCTGTTTTCAGATGGTTTCTTTTCCAGCGCGCCGTTATGCCGTTTGACGCCTTGAACTAATAATTGTGCGTCCAGAAAAATAAATTATTGCATTAAAGCCTTCTTTGTTTAATAGGAAAAAAACCGGAGCGTGATAGATTTCTATATACAACGTATTTCAGACATTCTTGTACACGTATAGTTACTAGGATTACATTTGATCTATTTAATGGGTATATTCAGTACTACGAATTTTACTATTTTCTTTGAAACAATTTTATGTATTTTCCAAATTTCTACGAGAAGTAAGTATGTTTTCTTTTCGGGAAAAAATAACAACAACAAAAATGTTAAAAAAGGAAAAAACAAAACAAAAACAAAACAAAAAATACATATTTTTTATGTAATCTTATTGCATATCAGACGTCAATTATATCACACAATAAACCTTCTCGGCGGCTGCACTACTCAGGAGCAACAGCAACCAACATTATCAACAACAACATGTACTTTTGAGTTCTCAACTGTATTGCTTTAAGTGCTAGTGACGACTGATTTTAGGTAAGATTAAATTACTGCCAAACTCACAGCTTTGGTTATTAATCGAATATTTATGGTGTCTCTTGCAAAAACTAGAAAGAATTCTTTGCTATATTGAACCGTTTTAGTGATTTTTAAAAGAGCAGTGTAAGACAAGCAGGCAGCCCAGGTGAAAAAAGGTGTTAAAACTAGAAAATACTGTGTGTATAAGAATACTCACAAGTTGATATGTTTAACAACACCACTGATAGCATTGACTGTATGAATCAAAATCTCACCTCACGTTTGAACATTATTATTGCACGGACGAACAAAGCTGAATCGTTATGCCCCCTCCCATCCCCCACACATCTATTTTACACTCAACTGTTTTGCTATATATGAATCTTTGTCAAATATGGACACATCCGGTGAATAGTGGACAAAAATTATATCTTAACAAAAAAATCAAAAATGTGTTTTTGGAATAGTCGTTGACACTTTGCTTTTACATTCAGTTACCTTTCTCTCTTCCTTTATCGTGCTTTTGTCAAAATGACGTGCTTCTTCATTTGATTCCTTATTTTGGACTAATTCAGTCTGAGATCGATGTTTATACATGTATATAAAAGGAGATCTTAGACAGAGGAATAATACAGACAAACCAACCCGTAGCAGAAACGTCTAAACAAACTGTCGATTAACAGTGCTTTAAACCAGGAGAATGTAATTCTAGTGCTATCAAGCATATATCGTAAAATGATATTGCGTTCGAGGACGTTAAGATATTTTCTAGTAAATGTTTCCCCTATGTTCAAGTTTGAAAATCAAATTAATCCAAAATGCTAGATAAATGAGCTGTCTCGGTGCATTGTGAAATATGTCGTCTATATGGCTACCGTGGGAGAAAACTGCTACGTTCATATACATGATATACTTGCTTCAAATATTTTATCTATCTGCATTGATTTTTAATTTCTTTTTGAATAAATCGGCTGTTGTAGAGAACAGTTCCATGTAAAATAGACCATACTTATAGATTTGAGCAATAGTCATTTAAAATAGCCGTTTCTACTTAAGAAAGAATGTTTTCATTTAGATTTAAACTTGAAGGTTTTCTAAATATTTTACATAAACTGTTTTGATCCGCTTCTGATCCGTGTTCATCGATGCCACTACGTCAATGCGACAAGTAGGTTGGTGAGATAGATTTTCAGGTTCTCGGGCTACGATAACTTGTCACTAAAGGACGTATATCAATGCAAAATGTGTTCGTCTAGTTCGTCCATGCCAAACTTTTCGATTGAGTCTTTTTATTTCAAAGAAATCAAGTCCACACACAGTCTTTTTTAGGAATTGCATCTCCTTTGGCATTCTCCTCCACCAGAGATTCTTACTTCTGTGGAAAAATATTTTACAGCATTTTATATGACGATTAGCTATTTTGCACAACTACCATCATTGAATCAGCCATAATGTGGCTTAGACCCGTTATATTCTGGATGTGCTTGCAGGATAATACACGTTGGAAATTACACATAAAAGCACGAAACATTTGGGGAACCAGTGTGAAGAAAAACTTAATGTGTGAGAGCACCCTCTAGTTTCTGAAAAATTACAATGATAATTCAATGACAAAGGCCATGTTCGTTTTTTCCTGCGCAGTCTTATTTTGTACTAAACTGATCACAAATACACACGCAAAAGAAGCATTGTTTTACAATGATTATATATAGAACCTGTTACATTTGTTTGATGGTTACCATACCATTATGTCTAAAGTTACACTCATGTCAATAAACACACATATTTAAAATTGTCGACGGTTATATCATATAGCACGGCAAAATATTAATTTCATTGGTGTCTAAAAACAATATAGACAAAAGATGTCAAGATGAGAAAGAATGAAAATGGCTTTGAATGGTGAAAAAATCATACGAGCGAAGCAACTTATTGATAAACAGCTACCTCAAATACCATTTTTAAAATTATTAAATACCACAATGTTTTTAACAACCCAAAGTTCCATCCGATAAAATTTTGTTACATCATGATAATCACACAAAACTCAACACTTTTGTTGAAAACAAATATAATCAAAAGTCTGCAGAGATTTCCACCGCTCAAATGAAATGCAGCTACGAAATATATTCAATAAGATGAAGAACATGTTGTTCAGGCTGAACATGGTATGCACTGTTTGTATTCAGTCAGTAAGTTCTCAGTGAACACCCCTTTGAATAAAAAATGGTACTGCCCAAATTGAATTATGGACAAGTTCATTTTAGAAACGTAGCGGGGTAAGGTTAATTTCATTTTCTTAGTCTGTCGTCTCTGTTATTTTCAAAGCAAGGCACGAAATTGCCTTTGCAGCATATGTGAAAGACTGACTAGATCCAGGATCTGATTTAAATTCAGAAAGGATAAAAACGTTATGAGTTACAAAATAGACATAATGGCATTATACAATGTACCTTGTACTTGTTCACAAGTACCAACATTGTCGGCTTTAGGGAATATTCCGATTAATTTCTGATAACAAGCTTACAGACTATATTCTTTCTGAAATGATTGATGATAAAAAGAACTTTTAGATCAATAACATCTAAATGTGAACATTAGAAAATCATATGCAATTATGATTATCAATGATTAAACATCTAAAATCCTGCGTTTAATGTTTACATGATGTCTGACTATCGAGTCATCAAAGTATCAATTAAGATATCAAATTTCCATGATCTGATTTTGTCAATAATTGCAACATAGATTCTGCATATTCAGTTGAATGTGCACAATGTGCTCTGATACTTTTAAACACATACTGTAAACAGATCAATTTGAAGTAATAACTCGATGCAAACATTAAGTCATTTATTTCCTTTAAAGAAAAAAGATCCAACATAGTTTTATATATGATCGTCTAAAGACGTATTACCAATTTATTGTGTTTGAGAACTAATATCAAGTTTTGAGGCCTTTCTGTGCAATGTCATTAGCTTCCGATTCGATATTTTTACCGTATTGAAATTTATCTGAAATTTTATGTTGAAAATAAAATGATGAGGGATTCGGTTACCACGCAGTACGTTTTGCTGTAAACAAATATATATGCTTAATGCCCAATGAACTTGCTGATATATTTACAGTCCTTTCAGTATCATATTGGTATAATTATATAATTATCATTTTGGAAAAATGATTGCCACAGTGCATGAAACAAGTGCTTATACTAGAATTTTAGCAGCAATGAATACATTTAGATAACAGCTAAAAAAGTTTCAAATAGATAAAAAGAAATAACTGTTTCGATAACCGATTTATTATGCTGGCCTATTTGGATTAGTATTCAGTGACAAAACTAGTTATCCGGTGGAAGTGTAAGGATTTTGAGAGTAATTTGATTTATTATATTTCAGAAGTTTTCTTTTAATTTTACACTCCATACATTACACAGGTATTAGCTTTGTGATCATACATCTATCGGAATTTAACGAAAGTTTCTTAACTAAATCAGTATTATCTCATTTCATGTCATTCACTTAAACTTTAACATTTAAAACCGGGTTATTTTTTTTTTCATTTAGGAAACATTGTTTTTACATTTGGCATTTTAATCTGTTTTTAAATCGTCCTGTGACAGCAAGTATCAAAATAAGGATCTTTTACCCTGAGCTACAGTTATGAGTTGTATACTAGGTTCGTATATCTCTGTTGCCTCTCTGTGCATTGTTTCTATAATTTGCTCTGTCTGATATAACACGTCTCTTTTCTGTTATCTCTCGCATTTTTGTCAGATATTGAAATGATGTTTTTTTTTTTCTTAGCGCATCTTCATTTGTTTTATATCAGAAAACTGTAGGTCTTGCCTTTTGGATAAGTAGTCACTCTTTAGGCCTCTCTAAAATTTAATATTGCATTAACAGAATTAAAGAAGAGAACGCAGATGATATTGGAATTATATCAGCGCGATCGTAAAAGAATAACTTCATTTTATTTTGTCACTTTTCCCTCGCTGCTGCATTTTGAATGTTTACTCAACGAACTTTGGTCGTTCCTGCCATGGTAAACGGAGTTGCTTAGCTTATGATCTAAAATAAACGTTATTCAAAAATTCTATAGGATAATATTAGGAGACATTTTTAATTTGTCTCGGTGTACGATCAAACACGACTGTCTATATGGACACATAGGGAGAAAGCTATTACGTTTAAGTATAAGAGATGTATCCTGTAATGTATCCGTGTGTCTGTTTTTGAATTCACATCTTGTACATAAAATTTGCAAGAGATTTTATTGACAAATATCCATACTGTTTAATAATATTATTGTTCAATTGACTGCGGATGCTATTGTTAATTGCAAAAGTGACAAGTTCTGTTCCACGGGACCAAGAAAAAGCACAGTGTGTCCAATTGATAAGATTACAATAGATTCATAACGAAATTGAATATCTTCATTACAATTCTTGAAATTCTTAGAATATTGTATATACCTCGGTTTTGCATTTTTGTGCTTAAAGTAAGGTGAACATATGCGAAAAATATTGTTATATATAAACTTCAGGTTTTGCCCAAAACACCATAGAATGAATTGTTCTTTCCACAGAAGAAGCGATATTTTCGTATCTGAAAGCAAGTCATAAAGAACTACAGACATTTATAAATTCTAGCCAATGTGTTCATGCTTAAATAACAGTCTTGAAAATCTAAGACCCACGAGATCAGATTTTGCAAAATCGATTACATGTAACATTGCACTTTTACAATAGTTTGTCTACTAACTTGAATGACAAATCGAATTATAGCTTTTAGGATGAACATACGTTTTAAGTTGAATTACCTTCTTCGTGATGAATTACTAAGCATCTTTTTCTGTAATACACTTCAGGTATTTTCTTTCAAATGTTCGCGGCGTCCATAAAAAGTGATATAGATTATTAAAATAATATCGTCTTCACGAAACTATTGAAACCCTGTATAAAAATATGCTTATGATTTATTGCATAGAGTTCTTGGTGGTTTGAACAGTATTCGATTCTGTTTATGATGGTTTTAGCTATCATTTTAAATAGCAAAGCAATTATCAGTAAAATAATTCTTTTATAACTACAGCATAATTACGATTGTTACACTTTGAACAGAAATGGCGTAAACATTGTGTTGGGTTTAACGTCGCATCGACAAAATTACAGTTTATGTGGCGACTTTCTAGCTTTTATAGTGGAGAGAAACCTCAGGTACCCTTCCGTGCAGTATTTCATCACGATCAGGTACCTGTGTAGAA
Organism: Mercenaria mercenaria; assembly: GCF_021730395.1. Classification (NCBI taxonomy): domain Eukaryota; kingdom Metazoa; phylum Mollusca; class Bivalvia; order Venerida; family Veneridae; genus Mercenaria; species Mercenaria mercenaria. The sequence goes on from NC_069364.1 coordinate 42,660,699, forward strand.
CCACCGACCTTCCGTAAGCCAACTGGATAACCTCCTCACACGAAGAATTCAACGCCCCGAGTGAGGCTCGAACCCACATTGGTGAGGAACAGGTGATATGAAGTCAGCGACCTTAACCACCCGGCCGTGGGTGCAATCATATTTGATATACAGAAAATGCTGCAAACAAATTTTGCATTAAGAACTCATATGATGGAAGGTTGTTGACAAGGTAAGAAAAAGATAATAGCTTAAATTAGCATTTTAATGCAGTTACTAATTCATTATACGAAAAATAATGAACAATAAATGTATAGTGGGCTGAATGAAGTAACAGGAACTGTGACCATAACAAACTTTAGAAACAATTATATGACGAAAGTTAGAATTATAAAACTATTTACACTGTTATTAATACAAAAATAAAGGAACATGTTTAAATCAATCACGATAATGTGAACCATTAGGCGTCAAACATCACACTTTTTATATTTCTCAAGATTTAAATATCCACAAAAGAAACAATTATGTAATAAGCTTATCGTGGCATTTTTATTTTTGTAAAAACACGATGGTTCATGTAATAACGAGACCCTCCATGTAACAAGAGTCTACAAAACTGTCCTAAAAAGCAACACATGCTATCATCTAGATATATTCTACAAAACAAGTGATATATACCTAAAAAGCAAGACAGTTATTGACAAAAACGATAGAAACAATGAGCTGCGTTCAATAAACGCTTGATGCCCCCGGTGGCATCCTTGTCGATACAAAGCAACCTAAGTCCAAAACGAGGTCAAGTTCAATGTCAAGGTCAAACTGAGGTCAGGTGACGTCTGAAAATGAGGAATGGTCACAGGTTACATCTGCATTAGTATCAAGTCATTCTAGTTAGGGGTACTGATGCTAGACAAAACGGTCCCATTTGGTTAACCTCGTACGGACGGACGGACGGGCGAACGGACAGACGGACAGGACAATCACTATATGCCTCCCGCATCAGAAGATGCCGGGGGCATAAAAGTTGGTTTTATATGTCTTTAGTAGTTCATATATAACCACAGAAGCAGCCAAAGCTAAGAAATGACCTAAAGATCCACAACATTTTCAGCTTAGCTTATGATAGCCCAAATCCACATTTTGCTTCATTTATTTCACTAACTGATTTATTCAATACTAGTACATCAAGATCTAAAAGACAACTTACAAAAAGGAACGTATACTCATGCACTTTAGGCAAGTTAATAAAAATCGGCCCAAAACATTATAATACCAATGAAACATCAGGGGAAATACAAACGGAATGATCTCTATATTGATGTTATTGAAATTTGCCTCAGTTACATCCAATATCGATATAGTATAGACGATAAGCCTTCATACATAATAACTGATGGGACGTTCTATGATAAAATCTGTATTAATGACACGAAATCAAAATTAAGACATAAAGGATATTACATGAGTTTCTTTTCATATTGAATTTATTAAACGAGTTGAATAAAATAATAAAATGCGCAATTTATTGATTTCATTCAACTCGTTTAATAAAGTCTATGTGGACAGTCACAAATGTAATTTTCTTTTAATCACATGTTAGCCTTTCCTGTTGAAACATCAAAAATTCAACTTTCTTTTACTGTATCAACAGGTCAATTTAACAACGTCTCCTATACTATAAACGACGAAAACGTAAAAGCTTTATTACGCTAGTGTATTTTCATTTTTATTTAATGGTTTTATTACACTTCTGCGACGTCAAACATGGGATAAAACAAAATATTAAAAAAGAACACACTTAAGCCTGTACTTCTGGTTTCGTCAAGGACTTTTTAACTTTAAACCGCTGTCTAGCGAGAGAAAATAAAAACAGTTGTCAAGTAGGCATTTCACATGCCGTTTCATGATTTTGTTTATTTTTGTGTCCCCGTCGGTTTAACTCAATAGGAAGAGTGCAGATCTACAGACCGCGGTTTCATGTTTGATCCTTGGCCAAGGCGAATGCTTCCCTTGACGATTAGACACAGACGTTGCATCTCAAAGTATACGTTCTTCACCTTTGATTCATGTGGAGAAGTTGACAGTTACTTGCAGAGAAAATGTTTGTACTGGTACAGAATCCAAGAACACTGGTTAGGTTCACTACCCGCCGTTACATCACTGAAATACTGTTGAAAAGCCGTGTTAAACCCAAAACAAACGAACAATGAAATTCTGCGTCAGGACCGAATATTTAACCTTGCGTCGCTATCTACACTCTGTCGACCGTGAATGTATTGAATCGCAGGACGCTTTAATTCATTTTATTCTATGGAATCAACGATTTTGGGAAGTATCAATGGTATGTTTCTTTTCAAATATCTCACAAAATTCATATAAATCTTGAAAGCATGTCAATATTGAAACCGTTGTACACAAAATAACTAATTATTCTCTTGAAATTGTGTTTCTTTTCACCAAATATTTAAGTGATATGCAAAAATATTGTTGATGTTCTGTTTGCCATAACGAGAAATAAACAAACACGTTTAAAAAACTTGAATATATGTTTTGAGTAATGTTGCTGATTTGTGCAATCCAGTTATGGATATTTAACACATGTTGATTGTTTCAAAGAACGACAGAAAAATAATTAAAATACTATCAGAAATGAAAAGACGTCGCTCGCCTATGAAAAATAATGCATTCAGTTTTCTTGTCATGTTTTTATGCAAGATTAGCGACATAACACGTTTATATATATTATATGTTTATGACCTCAACATTTGGTCTCGGTCAAAAATAAACTCGCGGTCTTCTGCAGACCTTAATACATAAAAACGTGTATTACCCTTAAATCAAATTATAACACTTTTAGGATGTTCTGTATTTCCCTATTTTTTCTAGTAATTTATTGATTTTGATCACCTGTCCATTTTCTATCGGTAACGAGTGAGTGATTATTTTAAACCGTTGAATGTGATGAACTGCCAAGCGTCAGGTCATGTGAGCTTTCAGATGGTAAAACTGTCCACAGCGTCCGCAACCATTTAATTTAATTCAAAAGTCGGAATGGCAGACTGACAGATTAGTCTAAAGAGTCTAGAATTTAGACGCGGCTTCCAATGGAAAACAGGAGCGAACAGTTCACACCAATATCGAATACAAAAGACATGGATAACTACAAATGTTCTTAGGCTTTAAACAGTACCTCAGTTACGATAAGGTTTTGCTAGATGAATAATGAAGACCTTCCAGAATTTTAATACATATACATGTAGTAACTTTTTAAGTTTCCAGTCGCACATAAACTCAGTAAATACATTTTATTTTATTGTTCTGTCTTAAAACCTTTTATTGGACGAAGTGAAGGATTGTATGTGATAGCTTTTCACCAGTCATTTTCTTAATGGAAAAATCATCATTTTCATGATACTTGTATAAATGCGTTTTAAAAAATTAAATGATGCAGGTTTAAATAAGCTTCTCACATCAGTAAATTTGAATATATTTATAGAATATATTCAAATTTACTGATTCGATCGATCTAATAAAAAATATAAATTAGTACGTAACACTTATTTATAGGTTACAGCCATCTGCAAATTTTAAGCTGTTTTATGATATTATATTGACCTTTTCCACATATCAAAACTTTTGTTGATAATATGGTATGTATGATTTCATCTATTAACACACGGGTTCTCATCTATTTGATAAAAAACTTTTCGGTTTTTCGGATCTAGGCTTTGTTCTAGAATGTTTTCCGGATAAATGTCTTTCACTCATGATTTCGGTTTGACCGTACGTGCTGAAATATCTTCAACATGACCGCATCTGAAAATATATGTTTTTCGTTGGTCATTTCTAAAGATATTATTATTATTATTATTATTATTGAACCACATCTTTATAAAACTCCTTTCATGCCCATGTAAACGTCGTTCAAAATTATTTACAGAATGCATTGCTAAAGTATAAACAATTAAAAATTCAACACAAACAGATGTCTTTTGTCTTTTTACATTAAGAAAACGTGCATATGAACATATAGACAAAACCAAACAAGACAAACATTATGTTTGGAAAATAAAGTGACCTTAGGATAAAAAGAGCTGTTCTACGCTGTAATATGAAAAGAAAAAAATAACCGGTAAGTTTACAACATTTTGTACAAAGAAGTGATTTTTAACTAGAAACGTGTCAAGAAAGACTACTAGGTAAATTGATGTTCAACACTCGTTTATTGACATCAGCTTTTCGTCGATATGTTGTCTACGTGCATGTAATAAAATGTAATTACTGATGAAGCACAGACGTTTGACTGTGAGCTAAACATCGCTTCAAGGAGATTGGGTTCTTTTGCTACATATAACATTCAAAAGGCGGTGTGCCTCTTGTTCATTTATGTATTTTTTCGGTTTTTGTTTGTTTACTTACGCTACTCTAGAGTATTGATTTAAAGGGAACGCACTTTCGTTACTTTTGGAAAGCAACTATTTCTTTCAGATCTCAGGTCTTTGTTTGATTTGTCTCTGTAATTCGTATTGAGTTAATATCTTTGTGCTAAATCAATGAACATGCAAACTGCTAAAAAAGAAAGCCGAAAAAAAAAACTAAACCTGTTAAGAAACACAAATAGCACGATCTAATATGATGATACCGAAAACAAAGATACTGTATCAATCCTTTCTCAGTTATAAAGAATATGTTTATTACCATTCAATGATATCTTTTAGATACTTTTGTTGAATCATTAAAATGTAGGTTAGTCATGGGAACATTTTACACGCTTTTGACAACGGTGTAATGAATAGGAACAACAACATTCACTAAAAGCCAAACCAAGGAGCATTTTAACATTGTAACCGTGATACATCACCAGACTTCTGGTCACGCAAGATATAAGAGGAAAAGAAGTGTCTCATGTCTCTTGAAATTAACGAAATGACAGCTTAAAAGCTTCAAATGCTTCCGCGGTATCTTTTATGAATATATTTTAAGGAAACGGACATTTATCTAACATTTCTTTGAAATATAATGCCCGTATATACTGGATCCGCCTCTTCTTGAAGGTAAATTGACAAAGAGCCAATGATACTTCCAAGGAGGCTCTCCTGACCTGTACTAAACTAGAAATATAAAACAGAAATTTTTTACTTGATTCTTTCTGTAACAATTGAAGACCTTATTAAAAAAAAGTTCAATGAAGTAGCACTGAGAAATTGTTATATGTTTATGTGCCCAGGTAGGTTGATTTGCAAAACGAAGGTATTTGTTATTATAAACTGATCATGAAAAAAAAACACAACACATTTACTAATATATTTGATGATTTAATATGGCACAATACATCAATGATTTTTTAATAATATGTAATTATACAGGAACATTTTTGTGTTTCGCATGCCATGCCTTTTTGTTTCCATAACGTGTGTTATAGATCCTCCTGGCGGGGATTACTATCTTAAAGTAAAGAAATCAATCACAAATTGCATATTCCTAAACTAAGGTAATCTCATTTGTTTTCGAAAGAGCTGAAAACATTGAAAATAAAGTGAACGTTGACCGTCTGTCGTAATATACAATTGTTAATATTCTAGTAAAACCTCATTTCTCAGCTTCTAGTTCACATAGCATCAGTTCATTTCATGAGAAATGACAGATATACATTTGATATAACTGTTTTCGTTCATTGTCAGTCTGTTGGGAATTCGAGATGGCTTTAAATGATTTGGATGGATCTCGGTATGGAAGTAAATCACGCATTCCATTATTCTGATGTCACAATGTCAATTTGTTTTGAAGGAAATTGCACCTTGGATGGTTCTCAAACGATATTGAGTGTTTCCCAGAAGCTCTCTATCCGCACAGAGTCAACACTAAAAGCTATTACCGAGATTACTTTACAATGTGCCCGTAATACTAATGTCCATTATTATATTTACATGATGACAGATGCAAATAGACGATTAGTTTCTTTTCCATTATTCTTTTTACAGACAATGCATTTGCATTCTCTGTTAATTTAGAAGGATGAATATAAAAACTGACATATCATATTCGTACTGCATTGTTCTATTTGATTGCCAGTATTTCTATTTCTTTGATCACTGTTATAGGAAAACCGAAACGAATGGATAGTTTTGGTTGCTTAGCATTTATCATGTTTATTATCAACACGTTTTTCGCATTTTTGAAGAAATTCCTGAAGCGGTACAGCAACTCAATCAGCGAAGAAAAGGACAAGAAAACTAAGGACTAAAGACCAACAATTTCAGGTTTTTATTCTTATTCTGTTGGGTTTAACGTCGCACCGACACAATTTTAGGTCATATGGCGACTTTCCAGCTTTTAATGGTGGAGGAAGACCACAGGCGCTCCTCCGTGTATTATTTCATCACGAGCGGGGACCTGGGTAGAACCATCGACCTTCCGTAAACCAGCTTGATGGCTTCCTCACATGAGGAATTGAGGCTCGAACCCGCATCGATGAGGGGAAAGTGATTTGAAGTCAGCGGCCTTAACCACTCGGCCACGGAGACCCCTCAGATTTTTAGGATGATGGCCAAACATATAACTATTCTATGAAACTAAAATAAATGTGATTGGCGAAATTACTTACATGTATTACAGGCTCAAATATATCAGCCAAAAGAAAGAATTTTCATTTCCTTCTGTCTCAGATACAAGTACCGTAGGTAATAACGTACTGTTTACATTATTGCTGAAATTATCGTATATGTACGTTTAACTAGATCTTTATTTTAACATGCTGGAAGATTCAACTTTAGTGCATTTTAGGCTTTCTTTTTAGAAAAAATAAAAGCAGCAATTTTACAAATTTTACAAATTTTGTACATGAGCCGGTTGACAATTAACTTAAGATTCAAAAATTAGGAAACAAACGGACAAGAATGGGTGGAGGAGTCAAGAAATTATCTGTTTGTGCTTATTATTATTGCACGGGAGAAACTATTGTATATGCCCCGTCGCGAAAATTTACCTTCACCTTTCTCTGGTATGCTACTCTTGTGCTTGCTTTCACGGCAGTTTAACAAGTTTGCTTGTATTTTTGCCGTTATTCTCATCTCGTAGCTGTCTGTTGTGACACATCTTGTTTTCTTCCAATCATCGAAGTTTTTGTTAATATGATACTGTCTTTTCTTGGTTCCTATTCATTTTTGTCCATATTACGTCTTAATTCCTGTTGAAATCGCTGCAGATTGTAAATGGAGATATGTGCCGTAGAGAATACAATTATGCGTGGCAATGTCATTGCAAAAGAACAGGATTGTTTAAACTGAAACTCGAAATAGAAAATCGCAATAAAACAAATGACAGTATCATTCGCATTTAAAATGAAAATTTATCTAACATGCTGCAAACAGAACAGCTTTAGAAATAACCTGAAATTTCCCATTAGTTGATTTAATACATTTGTTATACGGCCTTCTGTATTCTGCGTTTAATGGTCACCAAAAAACAAGAAGTCAATTATTATATTTTCCATATATTGTTATACTTGCATTTTCTTAAATATACCTAGTAATTTAGAAACTTTTTTAAAAATAACATTGAACAGACAGTAACTTTTGTATACTTTAAGTGTGATTCCTGCCATTTGATTTCTCGCCCGCCCCCTGCTCCCACACCCTCACCCCACGAAACATGTGAATTATATGAAAGAAAAAAAGGCCTTAGTTCAGACTATGCAGCATAATTTATAAGTACCACTTCCTTGTTTAAACGGGAGTATATATCTTGGTTTGTATTGAGAATGCATTCAGTTTGATAAAATTCTTAGATCTATTATTTATGGAATGAAATTCAAATAAATATGTTCTCATTAAGAAAAGTTTTGAGAACGGAAAGAGTTTGACACAAAGTCTTGTTTATTTCTTTTTGCCTTCAACGGATTACAAATTGTGTAAATATCATGGGGAACGAAAGCTCAACAGCCTGTTTTATATTGACGCTTATTCTTTTAAAACAAATCATTGATCTTTTTATGAATGAAGTTAAACTCCTTAAGCTAAATTAAAGAGACACTGCATGCATAATGACATTAGATACCAGTAAGCTAAGAAAACATATATTCAGTTGTGCTCTTTGAAGCGACAAGTTTTGATTGTTTGTGTTGGGATTAATGCCGTTTTCCAGCAGTATTTCAGTTATGTAACGGCGGGCAGTTATCATAGTAACCAGTGTTCCTGGATTCTGTACCAGTACAAATCTGTTCTCCGCAAGTAGCTGCCAACTTCCCCACATGAATCAAAGGTGGAGGACTGATGATTTTAGATACACTGTCTTTTATCAAATCGTCACAGAGAAAATATGGCCCGCCGGGGGATCAAACTCGCGACTCTCGAATCCATAGATCTGCGCTCCCCATATTGGGCTAAGCGGGCGGATTGAATTGACAAGTGTTTGATAATGAACGCAGTCGTTATATATAACCGACATCGCAATGGAAAAAGCAACAATCAGAACTGATAAATATAGAACATGATTATTCATACAAATATGTTTTAAAACTGCTGAAATGAAGTGACTGTTACGTGGTAACCAGACATTAGGATCAAATATGCTAATGTTTAGAAAAGCTACAAAAAATCAAAAGATCAATAGATCATTTTTTCACAGGGAAAGACGAAACAGTTTGTGTATAATTTTCACTAAATTGGAAAATAAACATTACTAATTGACAAAGTTATGCATATATCCTACTAGAAGATCTTGGAGGACATCGTAATGAAGCAGGCTCGAATTGATCGTTTCCGTCCATGCAAAGTGATGAAAGGTGAAACTTCCCTGAAACGAACATGTATAAAAAGAACGTTTTTCATCGTCTCCATGTACCTGAAGGACAAGAAAATATAATTACACTGTGTCCACTTACAGGAGGCTTTCTACAACCGCTATAATGAACTTAACGACTTTAGAAGCATAGAACGCAACCAAGTAAAATAATAGTAGACCTGATCTTTTACAGCTTATATTGAATTATTTTAACGTCACCTTAGATCCAGCTTCATTGAATGGACTCCCAAATGACCAGGAAATACAACACTGACTCCAGTTAAGGGGATACTTTAATGACCTTCACACTGTACTTGAAATAAACATACAATAAACAAGCATAACATGAAACTCCTTTCTATTTTTCCACTGATGGTTATAGCATAAAACAGTCAAAATTTCTCTCCTAACTTTTTTCTAAAGGCATTCTTTTCTTTTTATAAAATTCTCAAATCGGCATTCGGTTCGTGTGAATATACGGATCTAGTTCATACATTTTGTGATGAAAAGCTATATTTTACGTTGATAATAGTTCAGAGCACACTGTGTTATAACAATTCTAAGATACTACGATGAATGTCTGTTTCCTGCGATTTTGATAACGGTAGCTGTAAGATTTGTATATACACCGTATATTTCCCGAAATCAAAGTCTGCAGTGCAAACATAATCAGTACTTGTACATTAGAAAATAGTTTAAAATTACCTTTAAGTCAGTGCATGAAGCATAAAAATTTATTTGATCTTAATGATTTTTTGTAATAAAGACATTTGCTTCCAAAAATTAGCGTAAATGTAAATTATAGTAAACATTTCCGGAAGTTAATTAAATTTGATAAGAAACAAGTAGGCATACTCTGGCAGAATCAATGCTGGCTGTTCTATAAAATAGCTTTTAAGATCTTATTGTTAGGGTACGTTTGTATATATTATCATTAAACATCACATATTTGGAGTTGTACGTACATTTTGGCTTCGACTTTATGTAAGGAAATATATTTCAGTTGGGCCAAGTGACAGGTCCGAAGAGTTGCTGCACATTTGATGATCATGGTGAAATGATGTTAAAAAAATACATAGGTTCTATGTGAAAAAATAGTTATACAACTATTAACAGGGACTGACAACTATTTTAGCAAAATTCAAGTACTATCCATTGCATGTCATGCAATTTTCTAGCTTCTAAACATATAAAAAAAACGTTGAGACAGGATAAAAAGTTCTTCGATAGAAGGGAAAGCTATTGTAGAATATTACAAGTACTTGTGTTGCATACATCAGGATTTCACATAACATCTATCAGTAATAAATCGATTTTCAAGATAAACATATATTTTCACATAACCAACATAATTCTGACTCGATAAAACAGTAAATTGTAGCAAGAATAAATGAAATACATTGTAGCCATGAGTTATAAACAAAGTTCAAAAAGTTAAATTTCATCAAATATCTTAACATGTAGAAATGATCACAAATTGTGTTCAATGGTGAGATAACGTTATAAAATAATAGGTCACATCGTACACTTGAGTAACCTAACTCTCTGCCATAATACCTCTTTTATATTAGTACTGCCTTTCCTTGGCTTATCAGTATTTATATTACAGCAAAGACATTTTTAAGAAAAGGAAAATTATGTCCATCTTATTTTCCAAGATCGTGGCTGGCACTGTTCTATGTATAACGCAAGTGTCCTTTCTAATTAAGAATAAATTACTTCATCGTTAAATATTTATTTTAACCATAGCCTGAGTTTGCTGATACCGCAAATCCTGTACAAATTTTAACTACATTTTTCTGAATTTTATGACTCCAGGTTTTGAAAACCTTCTGTGTCAGCCGCAACGAAAATGTAAGTTGACATCTTCTTTTCTTTGCGATAAAAAAGACTAGATGAAACTGAGTCTGCTATTATTTTGTTTGGTTTCATTCAATGCTCACAAAATTAGCTTCTTATAAATTTTAGCTTCGTGGCTGAGTGATTAAGGTCGCTGACTTCAAATAATTTGCTCTTTTGCCCCTCATTGATGTGGGTTCGAGTCTCAATCGGAGCGTTGAATTCTCCATTTAAGGAAGACATCCAGATACCCGATCGTGATGAAATTATGCACGGAGGGACACCTGGGGTTTTCCTCCGCCATTAAAGCTGAAAATTCGCCATATGACCTATAATTGTTTGGATGCGACGTCAAACCCAGTGGGCTGGTGGTCTAGTGGTAACACGCTTCACTGTCAATCCAGAGTTTCTTACTGTAAAACTATTTCACTTTCTTCAGTACTCGTAGATTCGTCCAGTGATTGTATGTCCAGATGGACAGTGCACTTAAACGACTGGCCCATAATAGAAGAAAACTGTGTACGACATATATTTATGCCCCCGAAGGGAGGCATATTAGTTTTCAACTGTCCGTCCGTTCGTTAGTTCGTCACAACGTTAACTTTTTGCATGAAGGCACTTTATTCGCGAACCACTTCACCCAGGACCTTCAGACTTCACATGCTGATAGTACTTATTGAGTACACCACCCCTACTGACTTTGGGGTCACCAGGTCAAAGGTCAAAGCCACCAGATCAAAGGTCAAGGTGCTGCGGGGGCATTTGTCACCATGAGTGACAGCTCTTGTTTTTCTAACTTATGCTCTCTTAGCTTCCATTGCTTATTATCAGCCCTTCTATGAGGCTCAAACCCAAGTTTCATAACCTGTTAGCAAAGTTAGAAATAACTCGACTATCACAGCCTTTGTATTTTCTCATAATTCACGGGCACATTTAAGGCGTTCTTTCTTTTGCTCCACAGTGAGCAAATGAGGTACCCACCTAGCGCAAGCAATTCACAGGTCAAAACACTTTTTCCTCAAAATTGTTTGCAATCTGCCTTCTGATATGTCAGTAAAACTGACAATATCTTTCACCAACAATCGCGCATCCTTTAGGACCAAAGCTTTTACAGCAGCGATGTTTGCCTTGGTCACAGAGGTTTTAGGCCTACCAGAACGGGTATCATCTTTGACAGATAATTTCCCATCATTAAAAGAGTTAACCAACCTAAAAACTGTGCGGATTGAAATGATCTGAGGTCCATATACACCATACAATTCATCAAATATTTGCTGTGAATCTATAAAGCTACCAATTTCAGTCTTTTCGTCCGTTTTACAATTTGACAAGTAAATTGGTCAGTGTATATGACTGTATGTATTTCAGTTTAAAATAACTCGGTCATTTGAAAAGCAATTTGCATGAAATAAACGGATATCGTTAGCTATTGAACACACCATTCAAGTGCAATGAAGCGTTTTAAAACTACCTGGGATAAAGCTATGGAAGCCCATTAGTTACAAAACTTTTTGCAGGACCCTCGTAAATATGAATTAAACTTGCTATTTTTCGCAGTTTACTATATGGGTAAGAGAGTACTTCACATTTTAACACAGTGTAGAATAATTTCTCAGTAACACTTCTTTAAATTGAACCGTTGAAAAAGAAGATGTAATACTGGTATATTTACAGAAAAAGCAAAGACAAAGTCTATAAGATCAATTATTAATGGAAAGAAAAATGCTGGAACGTCGGTTTAATAAAACTCAAGAGACTGATACCGTCTGTTAGAAAGTCTTGTTTATTTCAGTTTGTCATCAACGGATTACAGATAGTGCAGCTATCAGGGGAAAATGGCTTAACCTGTGAGCTAATGTTGTAATATGAGCTTTTTACGCAGTTTAAAAGAAGTATTTTTTCTGTATTACTATTCCTAACAATCACTTATGTTTAAGTAAAATTTGTGCAAAAAAATTAAGCAGGTAAATTGCACAACTATGCCAGGGTTGCCAGTGTTCTTGATGATTTTTAATAGAAACTGGCCGCATTGACTAGAATTGAATTCATAAAACTTGTAACTGAAATGCTTTTGAACATACATGTACTTTTCAATTATTGTTGACTTGGAAGTAATAGGTCTTTGAAAGTAAGAAACACTCAAATTCGTTTGGAAAATAAATTCACAATTTTGCTTCTGAAATCAGTAGAATAAGATATATATCAATCCGTCTAAATTAATACAAACACAGAATCCTGACTTCTTAGTAAACGTCCGTATTGACTTTCAACCAATCGAATCATATATGACAATAATCTAGATAAAGTAAAATTAAAGAATTTTACTTGGGGCACTGGAATTAAGTGCACATATTATATTATTTAATGGTCAAACACAATAAGTTAGGTCACAAAAACAAGTGCTATGTTTATGTTCTCTCTAGTTGTTTAGTCAGTAATGATAAAGTCTCCAAACACATCGATACTCTGGCTGAAAAATAATACATTTATAATTACTAACAAGCAATTTTATTGTTTCTGGCAGCTACGTAAATGTCAAGGAACAAACAATAGTAAAAGTAATTGCTTAAGTTGATATGGAACGTACAGTGCAACCTCTGTAGAGCAACAGAGGGAGATACAAATATTGATTGTTATGTAGAGGTTGTTGCTCTTGATAGATGAATTTGACAGTATATTTCAGCTAAGGGAAAGTTTGATGATTTCGTTACAGAGGTTTTTTTTCTTAAGAGAGGGCCGCTCTGGAGAGGTTGTACTGTATACAGTCAACAGACTGACATGCCTATCCTGTATGTTTAAGTTACATACTTTTGAACTTTTGAATTTATTTTTCGTTGTTTTTTTTTGTTGCAGTTCATACAGAAACTTTTTTTTATGTTCATATGATTATATTATATGTGTATTTATTTCTTTCTCTTTGTAGTTGCTGTTGTTGATGATGATAATTATACTGTTGTTTTTTTTTGGTAACAAAGGAAATTTCAATTAATTCAACTTCTGAACTATTGGCTTTTTTAGTAGTTCATCAAAACTATCACCCAGGAATTTTTTTACAGTAGTAAAGACCAAAATACCAGAACTGACTTAGTTATGATTACCTCTGCAAAGAATATTATATTACAGATTTACAAAGAATAAACCAAGTGGGAAATTAACATAAAGCCATGAAATACTTTTAGGAAAACAGTGTGCAAAAATTCTTAACAGTTAACAGCTCTCCACAATGTCTGAAAAAAAGAAGATAATTTAATTACTTTTATTTCCTTGACTGTCACATTTTGTTGTGTATTTGTACAAAATAAAACATACGAACCCCCGCCCACACCCCCCCCCCCCAAAAAAAACAAAAACAAAAAAAAAAGCAACATTCTTTTACAAAAAAACAAACAAATGTCATTTACTTTATTGTTATCGACATTTATTAATTATTGGGTTATCTCTAAAATTGCACAAAAGTCAGTTTGTACTGAATAGGAATTGCCAGCGGTTAACTCTATATCTTAAATGGAATAACCTATACATTTTAAGGGAAAAAAATTATCTCAAAAATCCATAAAAAGTGAGTACTCTGGAAGTGTCTAGTGGTACAAGCATTTGGCTTAGGATTTTTCAAGCTATTCTAATAAATAAATAAAAATATTGTGCAGAAGGTAATAAACCGTTGCAACGCTTTTGAAATAATGCAGACAAATTACATTCCTCTTGCATTTGAACATTTGACAAATTTCACCCAAACTGTGGGCGGGTACCTTTATCATAAGGACAAAAGATCAATTGACACTAAAATACTGTTAAATTGGAAAACTTGTAAAATAAATTAGTCAAAACGGACGGCCTTATATTGTACAGTTTCTTCCGCTTACCATTTTTATCAAATTTAAATTCTATGAACGTCTTTATTACTTAACACTCCTGATATTCACTTCATATACTTATGGGAGATTACTTCTCTTCATAGTTATAACATTGTTAACTTCTCTTACTGCCGATTGTAATGATAATTTATAGCAATTTAACAAATTTCATAGAATGAATTGACTGAAAATAAAAATATACATGTAGTAAAAACAAACATATTCTCGGACAAACAGCTAGCCTATATTTCAGTAACAGTCCACATTTCTTTGCTCATTTATATTATAAGCGAGATTAATACATTTTGTAGCTTGTTAAAAATATGTATTTTAGACGAATTATTCTTTCCACAGAAGAAACTAACATTTACGTATAAAGATCATTTCGTTATGAAAATGCAAAGAGCTGTGACTACTATCATCAACTCCGGAAGCGATTCATTCATTTGTAGCTCACAATTTTTTAAAACTAACGTGTTAAACCCGCTGCGATTTGTTCTTGTATTAGATGTCAAGAATATACGTTGGCGCTTTCTGGGGGCCGCAAAATGATATGAAGTACAGTCTTTATCTTCTGAAATACATAAACTGATAAAATTTGCTTAAGAACAGTTTCTCTGGTGAGTGTCTTTGCATTGATTATATTTTCACTCTTATTGCACTTCTAATGAGTAAAGTTTAATGATAGCTCTGTTTGTAACACAGTTGTTCGTTCTGATTGTCGCGGCACGTACAAGACCATCTTTTCCAGTTATAAGGTCTTCTACAACTGCTAGTTTCCATTGAGAACGTGATTTTTCATCATGGATTTGAACGACATCTCCTACTCTTATCGTCTGATGATTGTTTCCTGTCGTTTGGTGGTTCTCACGTAAAGCAGTGAGATACTCGTGTCTCCATTTTTCCCGGAAGCTGTCAATGAGATTCTTCTGGACCCTTGCTCGTTTCGTTATTCCTGATGTATCACTAAGTATTGGATTAGTGATCTGTGTATCGGTTACGTCTTGATATGGTAACATGGTCAATCTTCGGCCGTAGAGTAGATGGGCTGGCGTAAGAGGATCTGGATCTGATGAATCGGAAGTGATGTATGTAAGTGGTCTATCATTCATTACGGCTTCTACTTCCGTCACAACTGTTTGCAGTGTTTCGTAAGTTATATACGCTCGACCTTGTACTTTTTTTAGTGATCTTTTTGTTGAACCAATAAGTCTTTCCCACCATCCGCCATACCAAGGTGCACGTTTAGGAATAAATTGCCACTTTGTACCCTTGTGGCTGAGTGTTTCTTGAAGTGAGTCTGATTCAAACAGACGTTTAATATGGTTGGACGCAGCCATGTAAGTCGAAGCATTGTCTGATATCATGATATTTGGTACGGACATACGACTGCAAAATCTCCTGAACGCTTGTAAAAATGATTCTTCTGATAAGTCAGACACAACTTCTAGGTGAACGGCTCTGGTCGATGCACAAGTAAACAGGCAGATGTAGGCTTTAGTTTCGCATCCGGTATTATCTCTCACGTACAAAGCGCCGGTAAAGTCAACTCCTGTGACTGAGAATGGTGGAGCATCGTCGACTCTATATCTAGGTAGAGGTGGTGGATCTGGGGCGTTGTATGGTTTCCCTTCCGTTTTCCGGCAAAAATGAAATGACACACTTCCTGAGTATGGCACGAACTCTCTGGCGAATCGAGGGAATCCAGTATTTTTGACGTAGATAAGTAATCGTATCATTCACTTCAGGATGTAATTGTCTTTCATGAGCGTCCAGTATTAAAAGATGAGTAAGTAGGCGTTTTGTAAGTAGTAAAAACGGGAATTTTGTCATTTTACCAAGGGGTGCGTTTTGAATCCTTCGGCCACAACGAACGAAACCTTCACCATCTAAGAACAGACGTAGTTGTTTTACGAGTGGAAGGCAATTTTTGCTGGAACTCAGGTTTGATATTTCATTGTTGTATGTTGTAACCTGACAACTCTGAATCCACAACTTTTCAGACTTTTGTAGTTCTGCAACTGTTAATGGATTTGATATTTTACGACCAGATGCTCTACAATTGTTAACGAATCTAAGTACATATGCCGTAACTCTTAGAAGCTTCATATTCTTGCTGAATTTACTTATGTTGATGATGTTATGCAGTCCGAGTGTAGTTATTGTTTCTGAGTCGTGCTGTGATAAAAGGTTACCTAAACCGTATTCTAGGGTGTCATTTGTCACTGCTGTCATCACTGACGTGTCTTGTAAATTCCAAGTCGGCCATTTTGAAGGTTTACTGATCCATGAAGGACCTGACTTCCAGCAAAGGCTATTATTGTACTGTTTTGCAGATATACCACGTGTCTGAAGATCGGCAGGGTTGTCATGGGTGGGGCAGTATCTCCAATGTCGCACGTCCGTCAGCTCCTTGATTTCACGAATTCTGTTCTCAACGAATCTTTTTAATGGCTTCGTTGTGTGTAACCAGTGTAGAACATTTTGGCTATCTGACCACAGGTATATATTTCCAGAATCAATTGAACACGCATGTTGTAAATGATTTGCGAGACGCGCTCCCACCACTGCGGCCATAAGTTCTAATCGTGGTAACGTTAATGTTTTCAGAGGTGCTACACGAGTTTTCGCCATAACGAATGTAGATTTCTGATTACCGCATAGATAGGCTACCGCACCGTAAGACTGGATACTGGCATCAACGAAGATGTGAAGGGTATTCATGTCTGCTGAACTGCAACTGTCGTCTGTTACACTATAGTTGTCGTCTGTTACACAGTTCTTGTCTTCTGCTACGTAAGTATTTGGAAAGTAGTGACGCGGGAATTTTGTTTTCATAATCAGGTTCAAATCTCTAGCAAGGATTGACCATCTTTGTTGTATGTCGTCTGGTAATGGAGCATCCAAGGTATATCCATATTGCCAGAGGTCTTGTAGCATGATCTTTGCACGGATGGTAACTGGGCTCAACAGACCTAGTGGGTCATATATTCTGGACGTCTGTTGTAGAATTTCACGTTTGGTAGTATACGCCGAAATGCGGATGGATCTGTTTTGAAATGACAATTCGTCTGTGTCCGTGTTCCATAGCATACCTAGTACTTTGGTGATTTTGTCTGTCTGGAGAACATTTTCTGTTGCAGCAACTGACCGCACACGTTGACTGTTTGAAGTCCAAGATCTTAGATTGAAACCTGCGCCTGACATCATAGTTCGAGTACAACGGAAGAAAACAATGATATCTGACTCTAGAGGAAAGCTCGTCAATATGTTATCTACATACAAGTCTCTCTTTATGATTTCACTGACCCAGTTGTTTTTGTTTTCTTGGAGATGTCTCAGTATTTTCGCGCTTAGGATGAACGGAGAACAGGTTGCGCCAAAAAGAACGGATTTGAATCTGTAGGTAGCTAACTGACTATTGGCATCATTTGGGTCACTCAGACACAAAAATTTCGTAAAATCTCTGTCATTCTCATCTAATTGCACGTGCAAAAATGCTTTTTCTATGTCAGTAGACACGGCATATCTGTGTAGACGGAAACGAACAAGAATACTTGTCAAATCATTCAGCACCGGTGGTGTCGATCCTAAGCAATCATTTAAACTGGGCATGTCACCTGACTGTCGGCAGCTACAATCGTAAACAATACGAATAGGAGTGGTTGTTGAATCTTTCTTGACTCCATGATGAGGAATGTAATGTACATTATGGGACGGGATCTGTGTGTGAGGAACTTTCTCTATAAAACCTCTCCTCTCCTGCTCATCTATGATTTCTCCGTATTTTTTCAACATCTCAGGTTCTTGTCGCAATCTTTGAATAGTGTTCTCTGTCCTTCGCTTAGTGATATTGTAATTGGTTGGTAGCGCGGCATGAGGTTTCCATGGTAACATGGCAGAATATCTTCCGTCTTTGAACGTTATAGAACAATCTTGGTATCGTTGAAGGTATTCTTTAGTAGAATTATCTTCTTCATGGGACACTATCCCCATTGACTCTAATTTCCAAAACTGTTCTAATTGACTGACATCAGGCGGCGAAGTAAATACATTCAGAATGTGATTTGTTGTAGGCGTAGGGGGTGACATTGGAAGTGGTCCTGACAGGAGGTAACCAATCTTTGAGCTGACAGCGGTAGGTCCATTTCCACGAACTACTCGATTCTGTACAATCTCCCAAAAGTAATCTGCGCCAATCAAAAGTGAAATTTCAAATGAATTATCGTCTGTTAAAGGATGTGCTAACTTCAGCCCTCGTAGGTAAGGTAAGTTGGTAACGTTGTTTTGTAGGTTTCTTAGCGGAACTGCTATCGTCGGGACAATTAGGACTTGAATGGCAATCCTTTTTCCGGCATCTGTTAGTAGATAGACTGTTGTAGTGTTCATATGTCTAACAGACTGGTTCGAATCTCCAAATGACGTCAAGTGAATAGTCTCAATATTTCCACGGGTAAGTTTCAATCGGTCAGCTAATTCGTCGGTGATAAATGAACGCTGCACCCATTCATCAAACAGAATATTAGCTTCGGTGCTGACTTGATTAGAACATACTTGTGCTATGGCTGTTTTCAGTAATACATTAGGTGTAGACTGTATCGCAGAGTGCAGCATAGCTGTGTCACGTTTATCTGTCTGCTGTGTTGTCTCTGTAGACTGTGTAAAACCACTTTCACAGATACTGGTATGATGTTTCCTTTTACAATTGCGACATCTATTGTTAGATCGGCATTTTGAAACTTGATGGTTCCTCAAGCAGTTAAAACACATTTTTTTCTTTTTAACAATTTCAATCCGTGCTTCAAAAGAAGTTACCTTGTTACAATTGTTCGGCAAATGCTCTTCATCGCAATATATACATGCTTTTATGTTACTAGTTTTGATAGTATCTGTCTTTTTGTAGTTTGGTGTCTTTGATTTTTGTCTAGTTCCGGCGAAGAACAACGCAGTAGGATCGTGTACTTCCGGTGTCACTGTCGTTTGTCCTACGTCCATGATTGTGATTTCTTTGTGAATTGCCCTCCGAAGATCTGCTAAAATCCAGCTATCGCTTCCGTGTTCCCTTGCTAAATTCTTTCTTATTTCCATCTGAAGTTTCCCAATGATTACTGGTACAAGCAGACATCCATATGTCTCTTGAAACTGACCAAGTGATTCTAATCCGCGAATGTATGACTCTAGTTGATCGTAATATCTTTGCAGACTGTTTAGGTTATTACTCGGCGCTGGAAGTTGCAATAAGGCTTGCATGTATGCTTGTACGATCTTATGTGTTTGTCCAAACCTTTCATGAAGTAGGTCGACCGCTCTTGTGTAGTTTGCATTTGTGAGTGCAAAACCTGCTATGGTGTTGGCTGCAATACCCTCTATCTGAGCTTTCAAATAAGTGAACTTTTGTACATCTGTAAGGGTCGGATTATTATGTACCGAAGATTCATACGAATCCCAGAATGTCTGCCACTGAAGTAAGTCACCTGAGAATGTTGGAAGTGATAATTTTGGAAGTTTATGGGATTGAGAAAAACTTGAACTCACAGTTTGTTGAGAATTCTGTATACCGGGTATCAGCTGAAGTCCTGGCTCGCTGTTGGGTTGGTATAACTCTCTGTCTGGGTTAAAGCCTTGTGATCTTCTAAAATCTTCCAGACTGCTTATTTCTATGTCTATATTCAACGTGTATTCCTCTGCCTCTAGTATTTCTGTCTCGATCTCAGATGGCTCAATAACTTCTATAATCTTCTGATCAAGTTCTCGCACATTTTCTAATTTATTGCGAATGTTTTGTAATATCGTGTTAAATGCTGTTGGCGTCGGATCTTGTTTAGCGGTTTCAATTCTCTGTAAATATTGCTGAATAACTCTTCTATGTCCCTCTCTGATTGAAATTAGTCTCTCCATTTCCTTGAAGTTTGTTCACGGCACCAATATCGGGAAGTAATAAGGCGATGTATAATAACACGTCTTTCCAGGTTCGTACCTTTATTGTATATATATACAAAAGTAAGAAGGAAATGACGTCTTAGACGTAACGTACAAATATCGGTAGACGTCACGCGCATCAGAGCGCCAACGTATATTCTTGACATTAGATACCAGAATTCAATGGATTTGATTTCGTAAAATCGATGGGAATGAGACATTGCTATTTATCCGGTTTTTATATGAACGGTGTTAATAATTGGTGTAGCAAAACGAATAGCAATAGCAATTATTCGATAGAGTTTAACACGGACCGCATATGTTAACTGAGTGTAATTATGTTTGAAACTGACTGTGAAAGTCACAGGACAGAGTAAATAAAAGTTATAAGTATTACTTGGTTTAATTGGTTATTCATGTAACTCCTTGCTAAACACGTGAACTTTCTTTAAACCCTTGTAAAAAGATCCTTTAGAAGCATAGAATGCAACGAAGAAGAACAATAGCAGACTCGGTTTGATTGAGTCTATTCATGAGAGGTAATGAAATGTGCAACACCTCTTATGCCCACTAGCACCGGCTTAAGCGGAACTCTTTTTATACATAAGTTGAATGGACTCCATGATCCCAAAGGACCAGAAAATGTAACAACACTGAATCTAAGTACGGGGAGACTTTTTACAGCCGCCACACGGCACTTAAAGATTGCTGTTGTGATAGTTAATAATATCTGTAAAAAGATCCTTTGGAAGCATAGAATGCAACCAAGAAAGACAAAGACTTAGTCACATTGTTATATGTTATTGCTTCATTGTCTTTGTGACTAAAACATTTAGTTAAAGATCTTTTAAAGATTAACCATACATGTGAATAGCGAACATGTTAACCACTGGATTTTCATTTTTGATAAAGGTTGACTGCAATTTGTATTCCCATCTAGTAGGCTAGTTATATTTCTTACCTCGAATTAGAATAACGTTTTTTCCTGTTAATCACATTATTTTCTAAAAGTCTTAATCATGTGTTAGTATATAACATTTTGTTCTTGATATGAATATAACCTTCTCCGAAATGGAATGTATGATTTATATGTGTTATGTATTTGCAATTTTCACTGTTCGTCATACATGTAATGGGCTTATGAGTCTAATGGATTTAATAAATGTTCAGTTTAATCATATTTTATTGTAATCATCACACAACACATAATGGTAATGTACAACAGGACAATATTATACAGATACATATGTAAATATATATACAACAGCAAACTATCATTATACAAGACATATATATTACTACTGTACATTAAAAAGTATTCAGTAACTTTGCGAATGTGCGATAATACAAAAGGGTTGGACCACAAGTTTTGCCAACATTAGAAATCGGTCCGTCCCTGGATGTCAAATTAATGTTAGATTAAACTAAATGGCGGATTTTTGTTTGGACTAGAATGGAAAAAAATATGCTTGACAAAATATAATTTTAAGATATAAACTTACTTATATAGAAGAAGAGTTAAGACAGTAAATTAAATAGAAGAAAAGCAGGCAAAAAAAAAACAATCGAAAAAAACAAAAACAAAAAAAAAAACAACAACAATAAAACTAACACAGACAAGCATAAAATCAATCAGTGCACCTCGTCGCATCCGCTGCCGAATTCCCACACGCAGCCCAACCCAGAGCCTTCAAAACAGATATATAGTCAAACGATCAGGAGGCAGTGCTAGAGTAACGATGTGTATGTTTTATATAAGTTTGTACTTCTAAAAACAAAGATTTGTTCTCCTCAATAGTAAGTGAATCAATTCCGTGAAGTAATTTGTGAGTACTAAGAGGATGAAATCTTCGAGTATTGATAAATAACAATCGACGAGCATCGGCATAATGGCTACATTTAAAAAAGAAATGGTCCGCATCTTCAATACCATGTCCACAAGAGCAATCGGGATAGTCTCGTAAATGGTTATAAAATAAATCATTGTTTAAGTTGCTGCATCGGTTTCTAATACGAGTTTGAACTACATTATAGAATCTTTCTCCTATTAGATAAAAAGATGGAACAATTGGAGTTTTAAATTTACTCTTCAATTTGCTCTTAAAAGATGTAAGGGTGTTAGCATTGCGTGTCGGGAGGTCAAGGTTATTCCATAGTTTTACTGAATCGGGTATAACTGATTCTGAGTAAATTTCGAGACGTCTAGGCAATGTTACAAAATTAGTGTTGTTTCTAAGTTCATAGTTGTTAGAATTGTGAACTGTTGGAGGAAAAATGTCTATAAGGTAATCGGGAAGCAGTCCGTTATTTCCTTTATACGCTAATATTAATTTCTGCATAATTCTACGGTCTGCAAGAGATAATAAATAAACTTGAAACTTAAAAAGAAAGCGTTGTTGTTTTATATGTGTGTGAAACCGGAGCCATGCATTTACTTGGCTTAATGCTTCCAGATATGTCATTTTTACTTTCTAAGTTATCCATATCTGTAAATATCAAGTCAAAATCCTTTGAGTGTATTTGTTAGAAAATCAACCGTTATCAACAAGTCCTTCCTTCGAATATTACGGTAACTTAAAAACGTATTTATACGCCATTGATTCACAAAACAGTGGTTCATTTCATAAGTAATAACAGAAATCAATTTGTCCAATGATATGAATGTTTACATTCATTGCCAATAAGTTGGGAATTCTAACAAGGCTTTCAAATATAAAATTAATACTTGGACGGGTTTCGCTATGGAAGTTAATTGACTGTATCATTTATATTAGTGTCAAAATGTCAATTAATTTTACTATAACTGCTTTTTGCGTGGTTCTTAAACGATCGTGAATGTTTATAAGAAACTCTCTATTCACAAAGAGTCAACACTGAACCCTTTTTATAGAGATTACTTTATTATTTGCCTGTAATGATGACGTCCATTATTATATTTGCATGATGACGGAATAATCTGAATAGACGGCTTTCTCTTGCATTGTTTGTTGACAAAAATATATTCACAACTAATGATCTTTATACGCATTTACTAACTGAGAGAGAAGAGAATCGAAATTGACTAATTACAATCACGTTCAATTATTTTCTATTTCTTTGGTTGGTTTCCGTTAGAGAGAAGTGAAGCTGAATAAGTGTTCGCTATGACACAGAATTTTACAGGTATCTCTTTTCACGCGTTATTTAGCTGCATTTCGTTTGTATATTTCCATTACTTTTCTCTCGTAGCTTTTGTTATGACTAGACTTTTTATCATGTTTTTTTCTTGGTGCTTCGTCCTTTGTTTTCATAATTTTATCACAGATTACTAAATGGAGATGCTTGTCAGAGTTATTTAACAGTTCTGAGGAACAACCTTTCTAAAAGGACGCTTATATAAACTGAATTTACAGAGGACTAAAGAATTATCTTCTAAGGAATTTTACACTGCTTCTAGTAAATGTTCACTTTTGAGACGTTTAAGTAATCCAAACACATGCTAGCGTTAAAAACATTATTTAGTCTTTTCTTTTTTGTTTTCTTTTGTTTTCTTTTGTTTTGAATATTTTCTGGTACTTTTGGGTTATGTGGAGCATTCAATTGTACTATGACAAAATTCTGCTTAAGCCGGTGCTATGGGACGTGAGGGCTGTTGCACATTGCATTACCTCTCATGAACATACCCAGTCAAACCGAACCTGCTTGGTTTCGTTCGATGCTTCTAAAAGACCTTTTCATTCATTAAAAAAATAAATATTACAACAACAGTCCTAAAGTGCCGCGAAGCGAAGATAAAATGTATCCTGTACTCAGTATCCTGTGGGATCGTGGAGAATATTTATTTTTACTATAACAGTATTCCGCTTAAGCCTGTGCCAGGGTTGGGGTAGGGCGGGAGGAATGTTGCACATTTCATTTCGTAACCTCTCATGGAAAGGTTCAAAAACAAACTTACACTGTTATTACGTTGCTTTTTTGCATTCTATGCTACTAAAAATGTTTTCAAAGAGTTCATTTACTATCACAACATCATCAAATAAGTGCCGTGCAGCAGCTGTAAAATGTCTCCCAGTAGGATGGTCCTGAAAAAGTTTTGTCACTAATAGGCTTCCGTAGTTTTATCCCAGGTATTTTTAAAACGCTTCATTAAACATGAATAGTGTGTCCGATAGCTAACGATATCCGTTTATTTCGTTCAAATTGCTTCTCAACTGAGTTATTTCAAACTGAAATATATGCAGTCATATACACTAAAACAGAAATTCGTAGATATATTAAATGCCACATTAGGCTTGATATAGATTCAAAGCAAATATTTGATGAATTGTGTGGTATATATGAACCTCAGGAAATTTCAATGCTCACATTTTAGATGGATTAAAGCTTTTAAAGCTGGGAAATTATCTGTTGACGATGATACCCTCTGTTACTAAGGCAAACATCGCTCTTGTAAAAGCTGTGGTCGATCAGGATGCGCGATTGGTGGTAAAAGATGTAGGCACTTGTACTGGCATATCAGAAGTCAGTGTGCAAACAATTCTGAAAAAGCGTTTAGACCTGAGAAAGGTTTGCGTTAGGTGGGTACCTCATTTGCTCACTGAGGAGCAAAAGAAACAACGCCTTAAATGTGCCCGGGAACTTTTGAAAACATACAAATGCTGTGATAATCGGGTTATTTATAACTTGCTAACAGGTGATGAAATCTGGGTGTACATGTTTGAGGTACAGAGAAGGGCTGAAAATAAGCAATTGAAGTGAAAAGATAAAAAATATTTAGTTTTAAACTTGAATTTATTCAAGGCTTTTTAAATAAATTACTAACGTAAACCTCTTATGCTCGTCATTTCTCGCAAACCCGGAAAATATATTTGTCCGGAAAGTACTCTTGAGTCATCATACACGCGGAAAACGTGAAGTTCTGTTATGTAATCCATTGACGAAAATTTGATGAAATCATGATGCTTACAGAAAACGCGATGACAAATCCGAAACGATAAATAACTAATGGAATTATAAACACAACTCGAGAGACGGGTGATGTTTGTCACAAGTTCTTGTTTATTTAATATTGTCATCAATGGATTACAAATGTTGAAACTTCAAGAGGGCTAAAAGTGTAAGGCTTTGGCGATGCAGACCGGTATATGGACTTCGAAAAATGTTATTTACATCTACATGAAACCCTCTCAACTGTCAGTAATTGACTATGACTGGCAGGCAACTGTCTTGGGGACACTTTGATGATTAAGCTGCTATTGAAAAACACAGGAGTGGTGTACAACATTAGAGTAAGTACTTCTATAATAGAAGTTAAGTAATAGAAAGAGTAGGGGTTCAGGGGAATAACCTCATTATTCGAATGGCCTCTATCCTTTCTGTTTTGTATCATTGTCCGCCAATATGAACAACGCATTCGGCTACTTATTTTGATTGCCAAGTTAACATTCCATTTTAAGCGAATCACACAGCTTAAATTTGATATTAGATAATCGTACTCTAACTGTAATAGAGAACGGTTTCAGAAAGTTCAACATTTCCCTACAGTATTCTATATATAGGTGGGACCTAAGACATGTTCCTTAACTTAGTAACTTAGTTAGAGTACAGCTTATCGCCAAGCCTCTTCCTCAGTTGTAAAAAAATTATAGATGGAAGTTAACAGTTATAATGGCACTGCAGGTAAACCATAATACAAAGGCTTAAAGACAATAAAACATTTATTTCTGGTTAGAACATAAATAATTCCAGGCTACTCCTAAACTCGTTAAGAATAGCACTGGATTTGACATGCGATAGGTTATTACAGTCTAATGGTTTTTGGAAAAAAGATTTCATGCGGTACTGTGTGTGAGAGAAGGGAATATGAAAGTAAAGGCTCCTGAGATCTAGTAGGAACTGATGATTTACAAAAAGAATGGAATGATGAATTTCATTACAAGGGATGTAAATTTCTCCTTGTTTCTAAAGTTTACCATTTTAGTACAGTTAACATTTTTTATATGGAAATATTTCTAAACATACTTACTGCCACACGTCTGAACACTTAAAAGATCATTTACTTGTTTGATAATGTGTACCATTATATTTTACGTATGTCTGAAATGGAATGTCGGACTACGGCAAGAACATGCTTACATACCATAAAATATACCAGAATGCCGACGACTCAATTGTTCCTTCGAAACTACAGATAGTACCACATTTTCCCGAAAAACGAATAGTGAAAGGACTAATTCCATAGAGCTTTAAGTGAACTGGATGTGTGAAAAGTTTCTTCTATCAATGTAAAAGTGCCAAAGTAACTCTTTTAGATCAGAAAATTAGGCGTGCTTTGTTCAGACCCTGCCGATGAAATTAATTATGACATGTTGACTAAAAAAACAAAATTTGTCATCAAATGACAGAAACATCATTAAAATCATATTGCGTTGTAGAGAATAAACTAGCTGAAAAATTCTAGACATTTGCAACAATAAGTGAATTTGAGTTTTAATTTGTTCCAATTTTCTAATCTTTGGTTGGACTATTTTTACAGAGAACAATGCGAGATAAAGCAGAAATCAAATCCCAATTTCAAATTTCTACGTGCCTTATCGCGTAGTTCTTAGATATTAGGATATCCCATTCAATTCACACTAATTTATTCAATTTATAACTTGTAACGGTACTCTTAAAGCTTCTAAGGCTTTTGCAATCACTTCAAGAAATGTCTTCGGAATGAAGCACACTTTATTCGTTAGTATCTTTAAAACCATAAATGATTACAAAGAAAACATTAAAAACTAACAAGGAAAATATAAATTCAAAAGAGGCTATCAAAGTAGAACCGAACAGGTTTTATTCTTAACTATTTTGAAGAAGTGATTACAAAACTTTTGCCGCTGTAATGGATTTGTCTCTTCTGTTTCATTCTAGAATATCCTCATTGCATTTAAATGAGTAACATATCAAACCATAAGTCATCAAAAACAATACAATCTGACTAAAGTACTTAATCTTCTCTAAACGAAGATCTGAGAATGACCCATTCACATTTAACTTGCTGTATATTTGGATTTCCGAAATTTCTATTTTTGTTTTCGCAAATCTATTTTTACTGAACCAATCAGACGACTCGTTTCAACAAGTATTTTGCTGAACCATCACAATAGCGTCGAATGTCAAGCGGTGCGAAAAACGTATAGTCATTCCTAGGCTCGAACCCGGGACCTCTCGCTTACAGGGCGAGTGGCCTACCGACAGAGCTAACCGGCTGTCTGACACCTTACTTGACCAAGTCCGTACCGTGACATATGATTTCTCTCAAAACACGAGGGCGTAATCGTGATGTGGTCGTCATAAGAATTGTAAATATGAAAAACCCAGGCTAAATATAGATTTTTTAAACTTCTACTCACATAAAAAATGTTGTAAGTAAGACTCTGATTGGCTAGCAGAAGGGCAATCAGAACGAGGCTATCAATAGCACGTCTTCAGATCCTAAGCGTAGCGTAATTGGAGATGTACTTTAGGCAGATTGAAAACAAAACTTCCCTATCTGTCACTTTATTTTTCTAAACGTCTGCCTGTGATTTATGGTCTGAAGCTACAAATTATGATTTCGTTACAGCGTCAAGTTGTTGTCTGGATACCAAAACATAATATAAATCAAAGCAAATGTGTTTAAACTATTTCCACTGCAAAAAAGAAAGGAATATGTTAAAAATATTAATCTTAAGAGTTTACGGCTTTAAACAAGTACGATAGATGTGTAATGAAAGAAACAGAAACTCGAAAACAGATAGCTTATATTTTTTAAAGCAAGAAATACATACTAAGTAATGATAAGTTTTGAAAAATAAATTGGATGGAAACAAAACATAGAATATAGAAATACAAACTATTTGCAAATTAAGGTAATGATTTACAGATTCTTTTAACAATAACTTCCTGTCACTACTTTATTTCATAAAACTTACTGTTACATAAAGTAAAGTAAAACTGATGTAAGAAGGGTGTCAAATATTTGAATAGCAAGGACGGTATCACATGCTTCCAGTCAGTCTTACTCGGTAACGGTATCACATATTTCCAGTCAGTATAACGTGGTAACGGTATCACATATTACATTCATGGTACCTCACTTAAGAAAAACAAAGACGAACATTAGTGATAGCACACAATACTCATAATCATACTCGTATTGGTAATCACAATATTAACAATTAAGAAATAATGTAAAGAAAAGCCGTGTTTTAAAGTTATTAATACACGGAAAGATGTTATACGTCCGCGAATAATTTCATGAGGACGTAACCCGAGTGAATTATTCTAGCGATGTATAAACATTTTTGAGTGTATTAATTTATGTAAAACACGATTTTGCTATACATTATTTAGATTCTAATATGCCCTTAATCTAAAACAGTAGATAAAATATATTTTCACTCTTTCTTCAAAACATTGATGTCATCGCACGTTAACGTGACGTCATTTAAGCGTAAGCGTGTTTTAACAGAAACAAGAATATCAGAATCAGAAATTTGAAATAAATAAGATTGCTGTTATAATTACATATATCATTACACGCGGAAAATGAGCATTTACATTCTAAATAAATACCTATGAGATGTGTGACTTTGTACTAGTTATGTTCATAATAGAAGTACTGTCATTAATAGTATTAAAAAGAAGACTAAAAACTTCAACAAAGGGAGAGTTATCAACCCAAAGAAGAACTGAGTTAGCATAATTTAATATAATGGGATGGAAAAAAGTATATTATTGACCACTACGTAATATAGAAGACACCTACTTCTAGTCAATTTAAGTTTTATTTTACGCTAACTGGTTAACTTTTGAACATTGTCAGTGAAAAAGCTTCCTTTGTTACTCACTGTGACGAAACTTCTTGTGCATAAATATAAGAATATAAAGCTAAAAGAAATAATTATAAAGAAAGATGTACACAGATAATGTTATAATCTGAGACATTTGCATCCATGGGTCATTTGATAACAGTTTGTCATTTTTGATGCTCATGTTTAGTTATATCATACAGCATTTATTGTTTTCTTGATTGTGTACCCTGTAAAATACTTAAAACTATACATACAAAGAATGCTATATCAATGTGATTTAATAACAACAACAAAAGTAGTAATAATGAAAAATGTAAACCTATGAATCGACACTGTTTTTAATGATTACCATTCAAAACCAGTTTCTGAAGGAGCTCCGATCCTGTTGTAAGGACCCGTTTTAGCTAATGTCTTGTTGGTATATTATTACACTTGTTGCGATTTAATCTCCTTTTGGGTCATTTCAGTTCTGCACACGGAGGAAGAAGGTCGTTTGCAAATAAATGCCAAGGTTGTTTTTTACTTCTAATCGAAGGAATCCTCGATTGTTTATACTTGCTGATGTTTAATATCAAATACAACTAGTTCAGTGATGGTTACTGTGTACCTACTTCCATGATGCTGGTCTGTTCAATATCGGTAAGTGTTTCATTAGCCAAACTTAATAATTTATACACAAATTACTTTTATTTTAATTAAAAAAATGGAAGTAGGGACAACTTCAATACGTCAATTAACTGATACTTATGACCTTTAACTATGTTTCAATTATGTGGATGATGAAGATATGATTGCGGACGCTGAATAAATGATTTATGTCATGCCTCAACTCGTTGAGAGATCCATGTAATGCTACTTACAAAACAAACGTTATTTCTCCCTATGTTTAAAATCAACTGGATGAATAGGCATTCTATTCAATAAAAGCTATTTTACTTGAATGTTTTACGTATTACGTTTGTCGTCAGTTTCGTCTCAGAGACGTTCATAATAAAATATTACATGTGTAGATTCAGAAAGAAGTTCAATATTTGGGCGTTAATTTTCCGCTCCGATGCTCCACGTAACGGACTGGACTGTTTACAAGTTCACAATGAAGTTCTTTTTCCTTGTGAAGCCAAAGGAACAGAAATAAAATTGTAATAAAAATGAACGCCATTGTTTATCTGTGGTAGTGTAAGTATAATAATAATCATAAAATATGGGGATATTGGAAAGTATTTTTCTATTTTATTGAACTGTCAAATGCATATTGATTACATGGTCGGTGCACAGAATATATCTTTTTCGATTGATTTTCGGTACATTCCATACATTTTATGGAAAGTAACCAGCAATTAAAATGTGTATACGGATGTACAAAAGTCACGATAGCTCAGTTGTCAATAACTTGAACCCTGGAGGTCGTAAGATCGAAAACGTTCAGTGTCTGTGCTTTTTCCCATTAATTTCAACAAGCACTATGTACATTGACACGTTTTATCCAATATTTCCTTTTTTTTTGTATTTTTACAAGCATTCTTTTATTTTTATCTCTTTATTTAATTTCTCATTTTTTACATTTTTATATCATTCTTATTCACAGTTCATTTCAATGCATTACAAATTTCATAAATATAAATTACAACTAGCTCAATTCATCATTCAGTTTCGCTCGCGGTGTCGGTACTGCTGTCGCCAGCCAAATCTATGATGATGGAATCCATGACATCACCCATGAAGTGGTCGTTGGCTTTGTATCGTTGCACAACCTTGTGTACATGCTCGGAAGCTTTGTAGATCAGCTGGACTCCTTGTACAATTCCATCAGTGGGTCCAGCATGAACCACTATCAGCCTCTGGCCTCCGTTAAAAGAATGTATAACCCAAGGCGAATTTGATCCCTGACAGCATCGTTTAACGTAGTAGGCAATGTCTATCCATGTTTCATCTACAAACACAAGTTTGAAATCCAGGTCTTCTAGTTCTTTTTTCTCCTATAAAATTTCACTCTCTGAGCGACAACTGCCGGTTTTGTACCAGTACTTTTCTGTTGTTGCTTGTTTTCTTCCAACAAAAACCTATTTTCAACACTTCTTTCCTCAGCGTTAAAACACTTCCTGTAAAGTTAATGTCAAACTTCAGTGCTGCGTGCAGGTTTGCAAGTGTCGGTAGCTGACGACGAACCGTACAAAACTCGTGAATTTTGTCCCGAATCACTGTCTGATCAAAGTATCGATAGCTTTTTAAGCCCCACGCTTAGACCGCTGTGTCGATTTGAAGGATCGACTGTCTTTGTGTTCTTTTTTTTCATTCTGTAGACTTTTCTTGGCCTGACCCCCACCGCCTGTGCAGTGCGTTCAATGTCTGATTTTTTTCATTTATGTAGGTTGTCTTTAAAGGTAATCATAAACATTCAATATATTCGTTTGGCATTGGACCCAAGATTTCCTAGATAATTTTCTTCAGACAGTTCGACAAGCTCAATAACCGAAGTGCAGTGAACAGGCGGCAATGATTTGGTTTGGCGTTAAAAATTAGTACGAAACACTTCTTATCGTGAAGCCCGAGAATTTCAATTTCCACAAGTCCTTTTTTTAATTTAAAACATGTAAATCAATAAACAATTATAAATGAAAAATAAAAAATTCTCGTTTTTGAGCTCGAATCAGCGATTTCCCGCATACGAGCCATGTGCTGTAACCACTGAGCCGCCGATGAGCACGTGTTTCACTTACATTACTAATAATGATATTTAGGCACTTAACCAAATTTCTTTCCATAAAACATACGGATAGCACAGGAGCTGGGCCGAATATTATAATATCGAATGCACAGAGCGTATAATTTAGTCACATTTGACAGGTTAAAAATAGCACAATAATCTGTGTGATAAATCAAAATATTTACTATGTGTGAATAGAAAACTTTCGGACACTTTCCATATTGATTGTGATCTATTCAAAAAGTTAATGCCTGAAACAACAACAACAACAACAAAAGTAAAGAAAAGAAAAAATAAAGACTATAAGACATTTGACAAATTGTAATCGATAGGTAACTTCCATATCAAAACCCAAGCAGATAATTGCTATCTCAGAAGGCAATGAACAGATATGTTGACATAAAAAAAAATTCATGTAGCCTCTCATGAAATGAACGGCTGCAGTTTAGTAGTTGTTTTAGAATATTCAAACTTCCAAAGTAGGACTGCTAATCAGTATTCAAAAGATAATAGTTATTATTCGAGGCATAGGTATACACAGTGTTTATAGATGTTAACCTAGCGAGCGTAGCGATCAGGTTGGTTTCGGGATTGTAAAACGTATATTGTATGTAAGTGTGATTAAAAACAAACAAGAGAGCCCTGATGGCCCTATACATCGCTCACCAGAGTTGATCTGGCCTACTGACCTAGTTTTTGACCCCACATGACCAAGAGATGAACTTGACCTAAAGATCATCAAGACAAACATTCTAAATTTCATAAAGATTTGGTTACAACTGTGGCCTCTAGAGTGTTCACAAGCTTTTCCTTTGATTTGACCGGTGATCTTGTTTTTGAACCCACATGACCAAGATTCGATCTTGATCTATAGCTTATCAAAACAAACATCCTGACTAATTCCCATGAGTTTCAAACTTAAATTGTGGTCTGTAGAGTGTTGAAAAGAATTTCCTTTGATCTGGCCTTGTGACCTAGTTTTTGACCCCACATGGCCTAGATTGAAACTTGACCTTGAAATCATCAAGTCAAACGTTCTGACTAAGTTTCATAAATATTTTGTCTCAACTGTGGCCTCTAGAGTGTTTACAAGCTTTTCCACTGATCTGACCTACTGACCTAGTTTTTGACCCAACATGAGCAAGATTCAAACTTAGCCCGCCCGCTTAGCCCAGTAGGTAGAGCGTCGGGTCGTGAGTTCGATCCTCGGGCGGGGCGTATGTTCTCCGTGACTATTTGATAAACGACACCGTGTCTGAAATCATTAGTTCTCCACCTCTGAGTCATGTGGGGAAGTTGGCAGTTACTTGCGGAGAACAGGTTTGTACTCGTAAAGAATCCAGGAACACTGGTTAGGTTAAAAGCCCGCCGTTACATAACTGACATACTGTTGAAAAACGGCGTTAAACCCAAAACAAACAAACAAAGAAAGATTCAAACTTGACCTAGAGATCATCAATACTAACATACTGATCAGGTTTCATAAAGATTGGATCACAAATGTGGTCTTTAGAGTGTTCAAAAGCTATTTATTTGATCTGATGTACTGACCTAGTTTTTGACCCCACATAACCCAGTTTCGAACCTGACCTAGAAAACATCAAGACAGATGTTCTGACAACGTTTCATTAAGATTAGATCACAAATGTGGTCTCTAGTGTGTTCACAAGCATTTCCTTTGATCTGACATACTGACCTAGTTTTTGACCCCAAATGACCCAGTTTAAAACTTGACCTAGCAATCATCAAGACAAACATTCGGACTAAGTTTCATAAAGATTGGGTCAAAAATGTGGTCTCTAGAGTGTTCAAAAGTTTTCCTTTAATCTGACCTACTGACCTAGGTTTTGACCCCACATGACCCAATTCCAAATTTAATTTAGAGATCATCAAGACTAACATTCTGACCACGTTTCGTAAAGATTAGGTTTCAAATGTAGTCTCTACAGTGTTCAGAAGCTTTTCCTTTGATTTGACCTACTGGCCTAGTTTTTGTCTCCACATAACCCAATTTCAAACTTGCCCTAGAAATCATTAAGGCTAACGTTCTGACCATGTTTAATAAAGATTGGGTCAAAAATGTGGTCTCTAGAGTGTTCACAAGCTCTTCCATTGATCTAACCTACTGACCTAGTTTTTGACTCCACATAACCCAGTTTCAAACTTTATCTAGAAATCATCAAGACTAACATTCTGACTAAGTTTCATAAAGATTGGGTCACAAATGTGGTCTCTAGAGTGTTCACAAGCTTTTCCTTTGATCTGACCTACTGACCTAGTTTTTGACCCCACATAATCAAGTTTCAAACTTGACCTATAGATTATCAAGCCAAACATTCTGACCAAGTTTCATAACGATTCGGTCAAAAATGTGGTCTCTAAAGTGTTCACAAAGCAAATGTTGACGGACGACGCACGACGCCGGACGCCGGACAATGACTGGTCACAATAGCTCACCTTGAGCACTTTGTGCTCTCGTGAGCTAAAAAGTAAATAAATAAATAAAGGAAAAACACCATGTGCTTAAAATTGTCGGGTACTACATATATAAACTGAAAACTGAAACTGAATCATTTGTTTAAAAGCCTATTTCTATACAATGACATATTCAATGGAGTGGTTATAATAATAATAATAGAAATAATAACGACAATAATAATAATAACAATCATAACAGCCTTATTTAAACAAAATATCATGAGCGCATCCTTCCCCTGATCCTTACCTCTGTTGCGAATACCAGTGTTAAAAGGCTTACCTGTTACGCCCAGAAGGGCTGCATGTAGAGGCAATATGACCTAAATACTTGATCTTCTAAACGAAGATCTAAGATCGGCCCATTCACATTCATCTTTCTGTATATTTAGATCTCCCAAATTGCTATTTCTGTATTTGCAGATCTATCTTGCTTTGAACCAATCAGACGACTCTTTTTAACAAGCATTTGCTGAACAGACAACAGAGTCGAATGTCAAAGAGTGAAAAAATGTACAGTCAGTCCGGGGTTCGAACCCGGGACCCCTCGCTAACAGAGCGAGTTCCCTATCGACTGAGCTAACCGGCTGTCTAACACCTTACGTAACCAATACCGTACCTCAAACATTGTCTACTAGGAGTATACTGTGTAAGCAATTCTGTTAAATACATGTGCTCTGCCAATCAGACAACTGTACATGAAAGAAAGTATCTTGAACTCAATCCTTGCTTTCACCGACAACCAATGTATGTCATAATAAAAATTGTTCAGCTTGCTAAGCACCTGTAAGTATGTTTGTCAGCAAGTAGGAAATGACATTTGCATTGAACGAAAAACGCATGCACATACATGAACATCGAGAAGTTTATGGTCGTTCTGAGGTCAGCAACGTGTGTCTACACATCCTTTCATAATATGGAATATTGTCAGGATTTGACATGGCTGGCATATTTGTCAGAATTTGGACGTCTTTGTGAAAACTGTTAGTTTATTTGATTTTATAAGCAAAAGATGTAGGATTGGTCTGGTAATTATTATAGACCTCTTAATCTGTTAAACGGTCTATATGTTTTATAGACATCTTCAAGATACAAGAGTAATTAAGGATATTGTATACCTTGTCACCGGGGTAGATTCAAAACAACTGAACCGTAAACAGTGAATTATCTGAAATCAGAATATGTTTTTCGAATAACACGCGACACTGTCTCATTGAGGCAAACATTTATGCCAAATAAAAAAAAAGATTGCAAAACGTTACAATATAGATTATTTATAGTAACAACAAAGGAAAGTAAATCTTAAAATAAATACATAAGCCCGCAGAAAAAAACCTTACCAGTGGAGATAGGTCAAAATACATCTCAAAATTGAATGTAACTTGCATGTTGTACTACAGAAAAGTGGTCTTGATTTTTTCCCTTCGATCACTAATAAAAAAATTACAATATAAGCTATTTATAGTAACATCAAGAAGTAATTCTAGGTTGTTGCCTGAAGAAGAAATATCCCGGACAAAGTCATAATTGAATTTGACATTTGACCTCTAAGTGTGACCTTGACCTTTCAGATAGGAACCTGAAATTTGCGCGTGACATTTTTTCTTACTAAGGTTAACATCCATGCCCAATATAAACAAGACTGCTCCATGCATGTCAAAGTAAGGGTCCGGACAAACAAATCCGGACGGACGCACGCACACACGGACGGACGCAATCACACATGCACATATACCGAACAGCCATTTGGACGACTATGTCTTCGCTTCCGCAAGCGGGCAAGATATCATTTTTTCCCCTGAAATGTCATGTATATATTTTGTCTAAGCTTGTTAAACGAAAGAAAAATATACTTACAAGTGCATCAGTTTCTAAATAAATCAGGTTCGTAGATGAGCCATGCCCGCAATGTTTTGATGACCTATGGTGTGATATGTTACACATTTAAATTCATTGAGGATATTCTAGAATGAAATAGAAGAAAAAAATCCATTACAACGTCTAAAGTTTTGTAAATTACTTTTTTTAAATTCAGAACAAAACTTGTTAGGTTCTACTTAGAAAAAGCCATGTCTACTCTTTCATAGTCTTTTCGCGTTTTTTTTACTTGTTATTTTATAATGTTTTCCTTTGTAAAAAAGACATTTACGATAAAGTATGCTTTATTCCGAAGACATTTATTGAAGTGATTGCAAAAGCATTAGAAGCTTTTAGACTACTGTTACAAGTTGTAAATTGAATAAATGACTCTGAATTGAATGGGATATCCTAATATCTAAGAATTACCTGATAAGGCACGTAGTTTATTACCAATATAAATTTGCATTCGATTTCTGTTTTTACTCGCATCGCTTCCTGTAAATAGTTTTAGTCCAAACCAACAAAATATTAGAAAATTGGAACAAATTAAAATTCAAATTCATTTACGGTTTTGAATGTATTGATTATTTCATTTCATACGAGTTTATAAGAGTTTTCACAACAACGCAGCATGAATTAAAAGAAGTCTGTCATTTGATGACGTAAATTTTAGCACATTTCAAATTTTGTTTTTGTCAACATGTCATAATTTATTTCATTTTCAGGATCTGAACAAGCATGCCTTATTTCCTGATCTAAAAGAGGCACTTTCGCACCCATTAGATTCTTTGATTTAACATTCATTAGCGATTTTTTCAAACACATTCAGTTAATTTTAAACTCTATATAGTCGACATCGTACTTGCGACCACCTCTATTAAGCGATATTTATATTAAACGACCGGTCAAAATCCCTCTCGAACGTTTTCAGTACATAAATTTATTCCATTGAACAACATTTTTTATTAAACGACTAGCGACCACATTAATGTAGACAGGTAAAATATTCGACAAAAGTATCTATCAAGCGACCGGGTACCAAAATTCTACCGGACATTTCTTCATCTGTGTAATTAGCGAGTACGTTTTGCACGTGACTGAATGCAATTAACCTTTGTATCAGTCGAACTGACAAACAATCTAGCCATAATTTTCACGGTTTGTAGACTTGGAAAAGTGTTCACGATGTAAAAACAGATTTTTAAACCATACATGTATATTCATAATAAATACAGTTACATTAACAGTTAAAAATAACTTTTCTTTTTATCTCACTGAAATTCATTAAGAGACCATTCAATTAAGAGACCAATTCTTAGCAGTCCCTTGGGTGGTCTCTTAATACAATGTCGGCTGTAGTATATTAAGCAGGTTTTTGCCGTAGTCCAACATTCCTTTTTACACATATGTAAAATATAATGGTATACAGCGAGTTTTAAAGTGTTCAGACGTGTGGCAGTAAGCATGTTTAGAAACGAGGCCCATATAAAATGTCAATTGTACTGAAATGTTAAACTTTAGAAATAAGGAGAAATTTCACATCCCTTGTAATGAAATTTATCATTCCATTCGTATTGTAGATCATCAGTTCGTACTTGAATCTAGGAACGTTAACTTTCATATTCCCTTCTCTCGAACACAGTATCGCATGTGCTCATTTTAGATTGGAATAACCTACCGCATTATGTCAAATCCAGCGATACTCTTAACGAGTTCAGAAGTAGCCTGGAATTATAAATGTTCTAACCTGAAATGAATGATTTTATCGTCTTTAAACAATTTATTTATCAAATAGTAGTACTAGTTGTAATATTGTACACTAATAGTTTTTTTTCAATAGCGGTTTAATCATCCAAATGTTCTCCAGACAGCCGCCTCCCAGTCATAGTCAGTTATTGCCTGTTGGACGTATCATGTATATGTAGATAACGTTTTTAAGAAGTCAATACAACGTATATTTTTACCGGTCAGCATCGCAATAACAAAAGCCTTGCACTTTTAGTCTCCTTGAAGTTTCCACAATTGTAATTCATTGATGACAAAATAAAATAAACAAGATCTGCCGTCTCTCGAGTTTTACTAAAAGCATTGTGCAATAATTTGATTTTTTAATTCCATTAATTATTTATAGCTTCATTTACTGTTAATATCATGATTTCATCAATTTTTCGCCAACAGATTACATCAAAGAATTTCACGGTTTCCGCATCCATGATGACTCAACAGTACTTTCCAGACAAATTAAGTTTCCGGTTTTGCGAGATGTGACGAGTGTTCATGTTAGTTAGGAGGTCAGTAATTTATTTGGAAAGCATTCATTAAATTTAAGTTTAAAACTAAATAATGATATTTGTATATAAGTATGGTAATGATTTTTTAAATTAATATGGTAATGTTAATTTTAATGAATTGTTACTTGACATCTTTTTTTATCTATTTAATGCTAATTGAATATCGGCATATCTTTCATGCGCAATGAAATATAATACAGTTAGATTATATAATATTACAGCAAACCTCTCTAGTATTTTGACTTAGAAACTTAAAATAAGAAAAGATCCTTTGAAAGCATGGAACGCATGCAACGAAGCGACATAAAAACAGTCTTGATTTGACTTTGTCTGTACATAAGAGGTAGCCCTACAAACACTCTAGTACCGGCTTAAAGGGAATTCCTGTAGTTTGTTATGCGCATATTTCTGCGCAGCCAACACTATCTATGGAAAATTGAAGTGAAGTCAACAGTTGTTGAAACATGAGACAGAGAGTGTCAATATGAGGAATCTTGTATAAAATATTTTTTTTTAAATAAGTTTTATCAGTAATCCAATGTTGATACGGGTTTTGTGGCTGTGTTTTGACAGGGCAAGTTAGTACAAAGACAGTGTTGTTCATATAATGTTAAACAATTAACTTTGTATTGACAAGACAATATCTCTTTTCAGCTTATTCATTATTCAATTACAGAAAGAGTTAAGTATTTTTTAAACTTTTTTAAACTTCTAGCAGATATACATGTAATCAATTTGGTCAGGTTCGCGCCACTTTTCGTCTGAACAGGTGTTGTATTCAAGCGGTCTTAACATAAAATTTAGCCTGGTGACCCATACATTTTTAGGCCTTTTGATGTTCACAATACAGTTATTTATATACAAGAAAAACAGGAAAAAAATATATGAAACAGTTTTTTCAAAATAAAAAAATATATTCTTCACTATGGATATTTTTTATTGAAAAAAGTTCACAAAAGTTGATATGAAACAAGATTTGTTTTCATTTGTACCCATTATTGTTATGATATAGTATTTCAAATATGACTATGATATCAAATGTGTATATAATAAAATCTGTAAAAAGAATAAACCCTATTGTGCTGTCTTGATGCATATTTTGGTTGGTATTTGTAAAAAAGCAAAGAATTATGAAAATGTTAAAAAATCGCTGGCAGTTTCAGCAATAGTGGGTGTGTTCAAAACAAATTTTCACAGAAACAAGCCTGGTGACCCATTGTTTTTATTTGTTCATTGTTTTCAGCACAAATTTTCCTATCATATATGTGGATTTTGAAAAAAAATCTATGAAAGGAAAACAACTATAGCAATTCTCTTTAACAAGCATAACTTTTTATTTTCGCTACTCGTCACTTTAGGACTGTTGTTATTATATTTCATCAAATTAAGAAAAAGGTCTTTTAGAAGCATCGAATGAAACCAAGCAGGCTAGGCTTGATCGGGTCTGTTCATGAGAGGTAATGCAATGTGCAACAGCCCTCAAGTCCTATAGCAGAATCTTATCATAGTACAACTGAATGCTCCACATAACCCCAAAAGTACCAGAAAATATTTTAAAAACAGGTAGCATGTGTTTGGATTTGTTCAACGTTTTAAAAGTGAACATTTACTCGAACCAGTTTAAAATTCTTTAGAAGATATTTCATTAGACCTCTGTAAATTTCTTTTTATATCAGCGCCGTTTTAGAGAGGATCTATTATTAGAATTGTTCCTCACTCACTCTGACATACATCTCCATTAATTAATCTGTAATATAATTATAAAAACAAAGGAAGAAGCACGACGACAAAACAAGAAAATCGACTGAAAAAAGTCTAGTCGTAACAGAAAGCTACGAGAGAAAAGTAATGGAAATATACAAAGGAAATGCAGTTAAATAACGCGTGAAAAAGAGATACCAGAGCAAACCCTGGTACAAAATTCGGTGCCATAGCGAACACTTATTTAGCTTCACTTCTCTCTAACGGAAACCATCCAAAGAAATAGAAATGAGCCATGCCATGAGAAAACCAACATTGTGCCTTTGCGACCAGCATGGATCCAGACCAGCCTGCGCATCCGCGCAGTCTTGACAGGATCATTGCTGTTCGCTAACGGTTTCTCTAATTGCAATACACTTTGAAAGCGAACAGCATGGATCCTGACCAGACTGCGCGGATGCGCCGGCTGGTCTGGATCCATGCTGGTCGCAAATACAATATGTAAGTTTTCTCATGGCATGGCTCAAATAATGGAACGTGATTGTAATTAGTCGTTTTCGATATTCTTCCCTCTCAATTAGGATGTGAATTTATTTTCTGTCAACAAACAATGCAATAGAAAGCCGTCTATTCATATCATTCCGTCATCATGTTAATATAATAATGGACGTCATTATTACAGGCAAATAATAAAGTAATCTCTATATAAAGGTTCAGTGTTGACTCTTTGTGAATAGAGAGTTTCTGATAAACATTCAATATCGTTTGAGAACCACTCAAAGTGCAATTGTATTTAAAATAAATTGACATTTTGACACCAATATAAATGATACTGTCTATTAACTTTCATAGCGAGATCCTTCCAAGTTATTTAAAAGCCTTGCTAGAATTCCCAACTTATTGTCAATGAATGTATATCTAATGGATTTCTGTTTCTACTCATGAAATGAAATACTGTTTTTGTGAATTAATGGCCTTTTTAATTATTCATAGTCGAAAGAGCGACTTATTGATAACGGTTTTTTAAATTCAAAGTATATTGACTCGATATTAACAGATATGGGTAACTTAGAAAGTAAAAGTGGCATATCTGGAAGCATGAAGCCAGGTAAATGCATGGCTCCGGTACCACACAAATATACAACGCTTTCTTTAGATGATTTAGATCTGGTCATTTTCGGATACGTAAGCCACGCCTGTCTAAATGTTTTACCAGTAAAGCATTACGAAATGGTCTCATTCGTTTGTTTTTTATTTTAGAAAAACACTGAATAAATTCAGATTTTAAATTACTGTTTGCATTGATGATCATGTTTGGCCATTACATTATTATCTCATGGAGTTTATCATTCTACTTTTCTTACTTACACCGCCGTATGATGGAATGCTTTTGATAAAATTATTTCAGATAATCGGTAAAGTATGCCGTACGCTTTATAGAAAAAACGAACACTATAAACGGTCGTGCGTTTGAAATTTCAGCCACCACCACAGGACATATTGTTTATACAGTTTCAAACCTAATTACATTCAGTTTCAAGAATCATGTAACATATCCGGTCCATGCTAAACTCTATTGAATGATTCCTATTGCTATTCGTTTTG
This sequence comes from Mercenaria mercenaria, assembly GCF_021730395.1. Taxonomy (NCBI): domain Eukaryota; kingdom Metazoa; phylum Mollusca; class Bivalvia; order Venerida; family Veneridae; genus Mercenaria; species Mercenaria mercenaria. The sequence continues at coordinate 42,702,529 of NC_069364.1, forward strand.
CTAGACCAATTATTGAGAAATGCCGAATATATAGCAATGTGTCATTCTTGTCGATTTTACGAAATAAAATCAATTGAATTCTGATATCTTTTGCAAGAACAAACCGCGGCGGGGATTTTCACGCGTTATGTTTCCTAAATGAATTGCTGGCTTCCGGATATGGAGATTGTAGTCAAAGCTATTTGCGTTTTCATAACGACATGATCTTTACACGCAAATGTTAGTTTCTTGTGTGGAAAGAACAATTCGTCTATTAATATTATGATAAAATACATATTTAAAACAAACTACAAAATGTATTAATCTCGCATAAAATCTAATAAATGAGCAACGAAATGTGTCAGGACTGTTCCTGAAATATATACTAGCTGTATGTCCGACAATAAGCTTGTTTTTACTATTATTTTATTTTCAGTCAATTCATTGTATGAAATTTGTAATCAGTAAGAGAGGTTAACAATTTAATATATATAAAGAGAAGTTACCTACCATTTGCAAATATAAGGAATGTTACCAGTCTACCTTAAATACGCCGTTTTATCAATGTATTTGGAAATTTAAAACTGCAGAAGAATGGATGCCAACGTCTCCTTCGCAGCCGGAATACTGTGATGGGAATCCTGTACAAAGGAATTACAGCGGCACGTTATAAAGACGCTCACAGGATTTAAATTTGATCAAAAGGATAAACAGAAGAAAATGAACATTATAAGTCGGTCGGTTTTGACTAATTATTTTCTTTACAAGTTCTCAAATTTAACAGTATTTTGGTGTCAATTGATCTTTTGTCATGATGTTAAAGCATTCGCCCACAGTTTGGGTGAAATTTTTGAACATATCATGTCCACCAAGTTTGGCATGGGATGTATATATGACATGTTAGATTTTGGGAAAAATGTAAGAAGAATGTAAATTTTCTGCATCATTTCAAAAGCGTTGCAACGGTTTACTACCTTCTGTACAATATATTTGGTTATTTATTAGAATAGCTTGAAAAAACTTATGCCAATATGTTTGTACCACTAGACACTTCCAAAGTACTCATTTTTATTTGATTATTGTGATATGTTTTTCGCCTAAAATGTGTAAGTTATTCCATTTAAGATATAGAGATAACCGCTGGCAATTCCTAGTCAGTATAAACTGACTTTTGTGTGATTTTAGAGATAAATCAATAATTAATAAATGATAACAATAAAGAAAATAACATTTAATTATTTTTTGTAAAAGAATGTCTTTTTCGTGCGTGTTTTTACGTACAAATGCTGATAAAATGTGAATGTCTAGGAAAAAAGGAATATTCCCTCGTCATTAAATTATCTTTTTTTTTCCAGACACTGTTGAGAGCTGTTAACCATTAAAAAGTTTCTTCCCAAAAGTATTTCATGGCTTTATGTTAATTTCCCTTTTGGTTTATTCTTTATAAATCTCTAATATAATGTTCTTTCTAGAGTTGATCATGACTAAGTTAATGTTGGTATTTTTGATCCTACTGCTCCAAAAATTATTCCTAAAGGATATTTTTAATGAAGTACTAGAAAAGTCAGCTCTTAAAACATTGAACTTGACAAAAAAAAATTTATTGAAAATTTCTTTGTTACCAATAATCATCATCAACAACAACTACAACAACAAGAAAAATGCAAATATGCACATATGACATGATTATATGAAAATAAAGCTGTTTCTATATGAACGGCAACATCTGTTTGCCATTGCTGAATCAATTAAAACGATGCTCCAAGTAAAATTCTTTAATTTCTCTTTGTCAAGATTATTGTCATATGTGATTCGATAGGTTAAAAGTTAATACAGACTTTTACTGAGAAGTCAGGATTATGATTTTGTATTCATTTACACGAATTGATAAATGTAAACTCTTATTCTACTGATTCAGTTGTGCAATTTACGTGCTTAATTTTCTTGTAAATCTTACTTAAACATAACTGACTGTAAGGAATTTGAGTACAGAAATAAATAAAATAATCCTTAATAGAAGCATGATCACTTATATAAAATAAAGAGATTGTTTTACATGTGTATGTGTCAAACTTTATTTGCGAAATAAAGCTCTTATACTGGTTTAAGATGACATCACTAGCTCACCATTACAATCACGTAGACTAAGCCATTTTTCCCTGATAGCTGCACTATCTGTAATCCGTTGATAACAAACTGTAATAAACAAGAATTTGTGACAGACGGTATCAGTCTCTTGAGTTTTACTAAAAGAACTGTTCCAGAATGCATTTTTCATTCCATTAATAATTCATCTTATAGACTGTGTCTTTGCTTTCTGTGTAAATACCAGTATTACAGCTTCTTGTTCAACGGTTCACGTAAAGGGCAAGGCATGCCTGACAATAATTTAATTTCATTTAAAATCCATTCTCAAGCCTTTCATCACGCTGAAAGAATTTTTAAAATCGGACAACCAATGAAAAAGATATAGCCGTTTTATAGTTATGGAGGCAGCTATTTTAGTGTGTTTATAACGTCATTTTCACACACTGCAGAATTCTTTATTTACCAAATAACCTTTTAAACAGATAAATTTTATATGCTTCTTGAAGGTAAGATGACGTAAAACATGGTACAGTAATTTCTTTCATTACTGAAGACAGCTGAATAATAGTAAATAAGTAAATACAGTTCAAATATGTACCTAGAAATTTAATGTTTTGGAAACAAAATGTCCGTCATTTTGATTTAATGCTGATAACTTTCTCTTTTTTAAGCCGATTTTGAAAATTCTTTCACTTCTTTAAATGATTTAAGAAATCCTAGCAGGTGGAATTAACATAAGAACAATATTTCCTTTCCATTTAAAGAAGTGTTACCGGCAAATTATGCTACACTGTGGTAAAATGTGAAACAATTTCCAGGCGCGTAACGTTTACTCATAAAGTAAACTTTCTACTCTTTCTGCGAGAAATAGCAAGTAAAATTCATATTTTTTTCAGTAGTTTAATTTGTAATTTAGAAAAATATTAGTTTGAAAATAAGTACTTTCGTGAAAAATAGTTATTTCAAATGAACGATTACTTTAATAATTTTGTTTTCTTTTGTTTTCTGTAAATTGTTTTCTATATTATCGGATATAATTTAAATGTCTTTTAAAGTTAATACAGATACTCTGTTTAGAAAATATATCTGGTCTCTTATTGTAGTTCTGCATATTCGACTAAAAATAAATTCTATAATGCAGAATTTGATTAAACCCTCATTTTTCAAAACTTCAGACGCGGCAAATATTAAGAAAGGGCCAAATCCGGAAATTATACGCAGATAGTGTAGTACGAAAGAATAACGTAACGCCATTTTAGTTCAGGGTAATCAAACGTGCAATCATCCTAAGTGTAAATGTCAGTCACTGTGTACATTTATAATACCGGCAACATTGATGTAATCATCTAGAATATATCTTCGAAAGCCGTACAGTTACTTTATATGTAAGAACGTAAAATATTAACGCTAATTACTTATCAGTTTTTGTTCATTTGTTGGGTTTAACGTCACATCGACAAAATTATAGGTCATATCGCGACTTTTCAGCTTTGTTGGTGGAGGAAGACCCCAGATGCCCCTCCGTGCATTATTTCATTACGAGCGGGCCCCTGGGTAGAACCACGGACCTTCCGTAAAGTCAGCTAGATGACATCCTTACATGAATAATTCAACACCCCGAGTGAGGCTCCCACATCGATGAGGGGCAAGTGATTTGAAGTCAGCGACCTTAACCGCTTGGCCACGAAGGCGCCCCACCCCTAATTACTAGAAACAGCCTAACTTCCTTAAAATTCAAAATGCAATATTGAAGGAAAATATTGATGAAAGAACATTAGCATAGCCCTTTTGCGATCCGTTGCATAATGACTAGTGACTCTGACTACTGTAGATTTCAGTTAACACCGCATGATTTTTATATCCCTATAGCACAGACCATTTATAAATCGGCAGTGATTTCAAATTGAAATAGCGCTCGATATGGAAACACACGAAGATGTAACATGATAGCATGTTTCATGGCCAACCCCCCCCCCCCCCCCCCCCCCCCAAAAAAAACACACAAAAAAACAACAACAAAAAACACGATAATTGATAGAAAGTAGACATGTCACATCAATCAGTTATGGAAAAAAATGGAAAACGCAACTAAACGGAGCTACAACGCATGCTTTCTAAATAAGGGAACAAACCCGCTTTCATCGGAATTGAAATGTTACCGAAATGAGTTTGATAATTATTTAATGTGTTTATTTCAAAAATGAATATCACTGAGTCAGTTAATGAATGAGATACACTAATCAGATAAATGTTAATTTGTAAAAAACTGTGTCGTGATTGTATAATGGTTGGAGGAAAATTCAAAGGCATTATAACCGAGGAAAGAACAAATGCATGTAGATAGAACAATTATGAAATCCTCACACTATCACTAAATGAATTTCGTTAAAGACTGTTGTCATAATAGTTAATAAAATATATCAGAAGATCATGTAAAAGCATTGAATTCAACCAAACAAAATAATAGCAGACTCAGTTTTACCCGGTCTTTTCATCGCATACAAGGAGATGTCAACCCACAGTTTCGTTGTGACTGAAACAATTTTTAAAAACTTGAGTCCTAAAATTCAGAAAAATGAAGCTAAAATTGGTACAGTATTTGCGATTTCAGCAAACCTGAGCATTGCTTTCAGGTTATGGTTAAAATCAATATTTAACCATGTCATTTATTCTCAGTTAGAAAGGACAGTTGCATTATACTGACGTGAACTAGAGAACATTGCCAGCAAATATCTTAGAAAATAAGGTAAACATAATACATAGGACCTTTGTATTTTATCTAACAGTATTTCACTGTGATCATCAAATGTTCAAGAACTCTTCGGACCTGTCATTAAGTTTTTGCTCAGCTGAAACACATTTTTTACATAAAGTCGCAGCAAAACTGTACGTGAAAACACCAAAAAATGTGATGTTTAATGATAATATATACAGAAAATTTGTTCCCTATTACAATAGACTAAGTATGGACAATGAGATCTAAAAAGCTATTTTATAAAACAACCAGCAATGTTTCAGCAAGAGTGTGCCTACTCGTATCTTAATTAATTGACTTCCGGAAATGTTTAATTTATATTTACGCTATTTTCTGACTTATTTTTACGGATTATATTATTTTCATTTGTTTTTACGATTAATAATTAGGATATTCTGTTGTTTTGCAATGCTATTGCCCCGCATAACTGTATTCTCTTTGGCACAGACCTCTTTTTACAATCTGCTGCGATTTCAACTGAAATTAACACGTAAAGTGGAATAAAAAGGAAAAAGCGTAAAGAAAAGACAGCATCATATTAACAAAAAACTTCGATAATTGGAAGAAAATAAGATGTGTCACAACAGACAGCTACGAGATGAGAATAACGGCAAAAACACGAGCAAACTGTAGTTAAACAGCTAGTGAAAGCAAGCAAAAGAGTAGCATACCAGAGAAAAGTGAAGGTAAATTTTGGCGACAGGGCATATACAATCGTTTTTCCCGTGCAATAATAATGAGAACGATAATTTCTTGACTCCTCCACCCATTCTCGTCAGTAATGTAGTTAAACAGCTTTTGTCTATAAAGACGTTTCCGTTTGTTTCCTGATTTTTAAATCTGAAATTAATTTTAGTCAACCGGCTGATGAACAAAGTTTGTAAAAATGGTGTTTATATTGATTTTTTTTATCTAAAACGTACATATACGATAATTTGAGCAGAAATGTAAACAGCACGTTATTGCCTACGGCATCTGTATCTGAGACAGAAGGAAATAAAAATTCTTTCTTATGGCTGAATTACTTGAGCCTATGATACATGTAAGTAATTTCGCCAATTACATTGAAGGATAGGTTTTTATTTTAGTTTCATAGAATAGTTACATGTTTGGCCATCATCCATAAAATCTGAAAATGTTGGTCTTTAGTCCTTGGTTGTCTTGTCCTTCGTTTCACTGACTGAGTTGCTGTACCGCTTCAGGAATTTCTTCAAAAATGCGAAAAACTTGTCGATACTAAATGCTAAGCAACCAAAACTATCCATTTGTTTCGGTCTTTCTGTAACAGAGAACAAAGAAATAGAAATACTGGAAATCAGTTAGAACAATGCAGTACGAATATGACATGTCAGTTTTTATATTCATCCTAAATTAACAGAGAATGCAAATACATTGTCTGTAAAAAGAATAATGGAAAATAAACGAATTGTCTATTTGCATCTGTCGTCATGTAAATACTAGTATAATAATGGACATTAGTATTACGGGCACATTGTAAAGTAATCTCGGTAATAGCTTTTAGTGTTGACTCTGTGCGAATAGAGAGCTTCTGGGAAACATTCAACATCGTTTGAGAACCATCCAAAGTGCAATTTCCTTCAAAACAAATTGACATTGTGACATCAGAATAATGGAATGCGTGATTTACTTCCATATCGAGATCCATCCAAATCATTTAAAAGCCATCTCGAATTCCCAACAGACTGACAATGAACGAAAACAGTAATATCAAATGAATGTCTGTCATTTCTCATGAAATGAACTGATGCTATGTGAACTAAAAGCTGAGAAATGAGGTTTTACTAGAATATTAATAATTGTATAGGGCGACAGCCGGTCAACGTTCACTTTATTTTCAATGTTTTCAGCTCTTTCGAAAAGAAATGAGATTACCTTAGTTTCGGAATATGCAATCTGTTATTGATTTCTTTACTTTTAGATAGTAATCCCCGCCAGGTGAATCTCTAACACACGTAATGGAAACAAAAAAGCATGGCATGTGAAACACAAAAATGCTCCTGTATAATTATATAAACAGCAAACCTTAAGTACCAAAATCGTATGTACTCAATGCCTTTGCAGAAGACAGAACATCCAGAGAAACACCAGAAGTTTGAAGCAACATAGAAATACCCTTGCAAAATATCAGACTCCGTTTGATTAACACTGTCCATGAAAAGTCAGGTCTGTGAAATAACGTGTAATTCATCGGTAAAAAGGGGTGCATATTAAAAAATGCTACTTTGTATCTATACAAAGAATAATCAATCAAAATTAGTTATTTAGCATAACAAATCACAAGTTAGAACTCTAAGTTTACAATAAAACTTGGCACGATTTGGTGTCTCTTCACATCAACTATGTGGATCAATCACAGAATGATGATGGTCATCATCATAAAAAATAACATAACAAAACAAAACAACAATTCCACACCATTAGCATAATTGCCATGGATAGGTTTACTAGTATACAAAGCAACAAACAATATACAAATGTACATGATTAACATGCCCCTGAATTTGACGAGTTATCGCCCTTTTCTGCTCTCCATTTGTGCCCCTTTTTAAGATATTTACAAATATTATCCTTTGTTTCTCGATTTCGATCATCGTTTTACTACTGGACAGTAATGATGAAGTAGGTAAAAGACGTCTTCAAATTCGGTAGGGAAATCGTCATCTGTTAAGATAAACACGTTATTGTATGATTGATCTTTTTTTATAATTTCATCAACGCCCCGCACGATTTAAAAAAAAATCATTGGTGCATTGTGCCATATCAAGTTATCAAAAATATTAGTAAAATCTTTTTTCATGATCAGTCTATAATAATAAATACCTTCGTTCTGCAAATCAACCTGCGCACATAAAAAGTATAACAATTTCTCAGTGCTACTACATGGAACTTTTTTAAAATAAGGTCTTCAACTGTTACAGAAAGAATCAACTAAAGCGTTTTCTTTGTTTTATATTTCTTGTTTAGTACCAGTCATGAGAGCCACCTTGGAAGTATCATTGGCTCTTTTTCAATTTACCTTCAAGAAGAGGTGGAGCCAGTGTTTACAGGCCGTTCCGTAACTGTATTATATTTCAAAGAAATGTTAGATAAATGTCCGTTTCCTTAAAATATATTAATGAAAGATACCGCGGAAGCATTTGAAGCTTTTAAGCTGTCATTTCATTGGTTTTAAGACAAATGAGATATTTTCCTTTCCTCTTAAATCTTGCGTGACCAGATGTCTGGTAATGTATCACGGTTACAAGTTTAAAAATGCTCTTTTTTTTTGGCTTTTAGTGGCTGTTGTTGTTCCTATCCATGTCGTCGTTGTCAAAAGCGTGCAAAAATGTTCTCAATGACTGAACTACATTTTTACTCTATGGATTCAACAAGAGTATCTAAAAGATATTATTGACTGGTAATAAACGTCTTCTTTATAACTGAGTGAGGATTGATACAGTATCTTTGTTTTCGGTATCATCATATTAGATAGTGCTATTTGTGTTTCTTAACAGTGCTTTCTTTTTTAGCAGTTTTCATGTTTATTGATTTAGCACAAAGAGATTAACTCAATACAAATTACAGAGACAAATGAAACAAAGACCTGAGATCTGAAAGAAATTGTGCATCATAAGTAATTACATTATACTACATGCACGTTGACAACATATCGACGTAAAGCTGATGTCAATAAATGAGTGTTAAAACATCAATTTAACTAGTCTTTTTGACATGTTTCTAGCTAAAGGTCACTTCTTTGTACAACATTTCGCAAACTGACCTGTGCATTTTATGTCCCTCTTCGAAGAAGGAGGGGTATATTGTTTTGCAGATGTCGGTCGGTCTGTCGGTATGTAGACCAATTGGTTTCCGGATGATAACTGAAGAACGCTTGCACCTAGGATCATGCAACTTGATAGGGAGGTTGGTCATGACCAGCAGATGAACCCTATTGATCTGGAGATCAGTAGGTCAAAGGTCAAAGCGACCCGGAACAGTTAAACGATTTTCGGATGATAACTCAAGAACTCTTGGATCTAGGATCATGAAAGTTGATAGGGAGGCTGATCATGACCAGCAGATGACTCCTAACGATTTTGAGGTCAGTAGGTCAAAGGTCGAGGTCAAAGTGACTCGGAACAGGTAAACCGTTTCCGGACGTAGAATGCTTGGGCCTAGGAATGTATTTTGTAAAACTTTTTTGAACGTGTACATGTGCATGAAAAGAGTTTTATAAAATGTGGTATAATAATAATAATAATAATAATAATAATAATAATATGTATAAAAATGAACAACAAAAAACATATATTTTTAGAAGCGGTCATGTTGAAGGTATTACAGCACGCGTATGGTCAAACCGAAATCATGAGTGAAAGTCATTGATCCGGAAAACCGAAACGTTATTTATCAAATAGATGGCAACCCGTGCATTAATAGATGAAATCATACATGTAACTACCTTTCATAAGAATAAACCAGCTTAAAATTTGCAGATGGCTGTAATCCTTAATCCTTGGCAGCATACATCTCATAAATAAGTGTACTAATTTATATTTTTTATTAGATCGAATTATAAAGTATATTCAAATTTACTGATGTAAGAAGTTTCTTTTAAACCTGCATCGTTGAATTTTTTAAAACGCATTTATACAAGTATCATGAAAATGATGATGTCTCCATTGAGAACATGATAAAATGAGACGCAGGAAGACTGGTGAAATGCTATCACATACAAACCTTCACTAATAGTCCAATGAAGAGTTTTTTAGACAGAAAAGTAAAACAAATGTATTTGCTGAGTTTATGTGCGACAGGAAACTTAAAAAGTTAAAGCAGATAAATTCTATTAAGATACTATATGTTTTGATTTACATATATTTAAACTCTGGAAAGTCTTCATTATTCATCTAGCAAAACCTTATGGTAACTGATATACTGTTTAAAACCTCAGAACATTTGTAATTATCCATGTCTTTTGTATTCGATATTGTTGTGAACTGTTCGCTTCTGTTTTCCATTGGAAGTCGCGCCTATATTCTACTCTCTTTAGACTAACCTGTCAGTCTGCCGTTCCGAATTTTGAATTGAATTAAGTGGTTGCGGAAGCAATGGACAGTTTTACCATCGGAAAGCTCACATGACCGGACGCTTGGCAGTTCATCACATCCAACGGTTTAAAATAATTACTCACTCGTTACCGATAGGAAATTGATAGGTGGTCAAAGCCAATAAATTACTATACAGAAAATCCTAAAAAATATCATAACTTGATTTAAGGGTAATACACGTTTTTATGTATTAAGGTCTGCAGAAGTCCGCAGGTTTATTTTAAACCGAGACCAAATGTCGAGGTCATAAACATATAATATATATATAAACGTGTAATGTCGTTATTCTTGCATAAAGACATGACAAGAAAACTAATGCATTGTTTTTCATAGGCGAGCGATGACTTTACATTTCTGATAACATTTTTAATTATATTTCTGTTGTTCTTTGAAACAATCAACATGTATTAAATATCCATAACCGGAATGCACAAATCAGCAACACTACCAAAACATATATTCAAAGTATTTTAAACGGTTTTGTTTATTTCTCGTTAAAGCAAACATGACATTAACAATATTTTTGCATATCACTTAAATATTTGGTGAAAAGGAACACAATTTCAAGAGAATGATTACTACAGTGTAACTTCCGAAAACCGAACGACCTCCGGACCAGCCTAAATGTTCGGTATTTGGAAGTTTCCGGAATTCAGAAGTTTGGAAATTTGCAGGCAAAGCAGACGAGGTGCACTATATTTATCTTTTCTTACACCTTTCTTACACATCTTAGGATGAAAGAGATTATTATCCTTTAGGATAATTGAACAAGTTTGTATAAAGTAATTAATGAATATATTAATGAATTAATTACAAACATTAAGGATAATCAAGTATGTACAAAAAAATTACCGACATAAGAAATATGAAAACATCTCTTTAATAACAGCATTTACTCAAATATTATACACATACAATTTACCTTCATTGAAGTTCGAGTTTGTCAATATTTAATAGATGTTTATATTGCATAGTTTACTCGATTTTACTGAATCAATTATTAAAACATCGATCTTTCTTTCATTCAAACATTTAGAAGAGTTTTCACACTTAAGGTATTTAATTCATCACGTTTTCATAAATTTAAAACAAGTTAATCGCCAATTACTTCTTTACTTATGCATCAAATGATCATTGTTATTATAATGCGTGTCAAAATAAACATGCGCCGCTAATAGATACACAAAAGAACATGTTGACAACTTGCCATGAATGGTTTTGGATTTACAGGTGACACTTTTAATCCGGCAAATATTTTGCTGTTCGGTTTTCAGAAGTCAATTTAAGTGTTAAAATATAAATGGTCCTTCAAAAATCGTCCAGTTTTCAGAATTCAGAAGTTCCGGTTTTCAGAAGTTAAAAGTATATAGAAATAAGAACAAGAAAAGAGGGACTTTAAGTTTTATGCGGCTTTCAGAAGGTCCGGTTTTCGGAAGTTCCACTGTAGTAGTTATTTTGTGTACAACGGTTTTCAATGTGTTGACATGCTTTCAAAATTTATAAGAATTCTGTGAGATATTTGATAAGAATCATACCATTGATACATCCCAAAATCGTTGATTCCTAAAATAAAATGGATTAAAGCGTCCTGCGATTCAATACATTCACGATCGACAGAGTGTAGATAGCGGCGCAAGATTAAATATTCGGTCCTGACGCAGCATTTCATTGTTCGTTTATTTTAGGTTTAACACGGTTTTGCAACAATATTTCAGTTATGTAACGGTGGGCAGTGACTCTAACCAGTGTTCCTGGATTCTGTATCAGTACAAACCTGTTCTCTGCAAGTAACTGTCAACTTCTCCACATGAATCAGAGGTGAAGAACGTATAATTTGAGATGCAACGTCTGTATTTAATCGTCAAGTGAAAGCATTCGCCTCGGCCGAGGATCAAACATGACACCGCGATCCGTAGATCTGCACTCTCCCTATTGAGCTAAACCGGCGGGGACACAGCATTTCAAAAAGAAAAAAATCATGTATTAACGGCAGGTGAAATGCCTACTTGACAAATATTTTTATTTCTCACGCTAGACAGTGGTTTAAAGTTAAAAAGTCTTTGACGAAACCAGAAGTACAGGCTTAAGTGTGTTCTTTTTGAATATTTTGTTTTATCACATGTTTGACGTCCCGGAAGTGTAATAAAGCCATTAAATAAAAATGATAATACACTAATGTAATAAAGCTTTGACGTCAACGTCGTTTATAGTATAGGAGACGTTGGTCAAATTGACTTGTTTATACAGTAAAAGAAAGTAGAATTTTTGATGTTTCGACAGGAAAGGCTAACATGTGATTAAAAGAATATTACATTTGTGACTTCCCACATTGAATTTATTAAACTCGGCACAGCCTTGCATTTTATTATCTTATTCAACTCGTTTGATAAATTCAGTATGAAAAGACAATCATGTAATATCATCTATATCTTAATTTTGATTTCGTGTCATTAATACAGATTTTATCATAGACCGTCCCATCTATTATTATGTATGGAGGCTTATCGTCTATACTATATCGATATTGGATGTAACTGAGGCACATTTCAATAACAGAAATATAGAGATAATTCCGTTTGTATTTCCCCTGACGATTCATTGGTATAATAATGTTTTGTCCGATTTTTATTAACTTGCCTCAAGTGCATGAGTATACGTTCCTTTATGTAAGTTGTCCTTTAGATCTTGATTTACTAGTATTAAATAAATCAGTTAGTGAAATAAATGAAATAAAATGGATTTTGGCTAAGCTAAGCTGGAAATGTAGTGAATTTTCACAGTATCTACCATTTCTTCGCTTCCACTGCTGTGGTTATATATTTTCCTAGTATTTTATCAATAACTGTTTTTACGCCGGCTTGAGATATCTACCACTTCTTCTGTAGAATAGATCTAGATGATAGCATGTGTTGATTTTTATGATAGTTGTGTATACTCTTGTTACATGGAGAGTCTTGTTGTTACATGAACCATCGTGTTCTTGCAAAAATAAAAAAAGCCGCGATAAGCTTATTACATAATTGTTTCTTGTAGATGTTTAAGGCACCTAATGGTTCATACTATCGTTACTGATTGAAACATGCTCCCCAATTTTATATTAATAACAGTGTACTTAGTTTTATAATTCTAACGTTCGTCATATTATTGTTTGCCAAACTTTGTTATGGTCACATTTCCTGTTACTTCATTCAGCCCACTGTACATTTATTGTTCATTATTTTTCGTATAATGAATAAGTACCTGCATTATACATGCGTGTATCAATGCTATACACGAGGCACGTTAAAGAACCAGGCTGTCTATTCGCAACGAGCTAGGCTAAGTTAGCCGGACAAGCCTGTATCTGATTCCTGATCTCTCTGTCGTGGGGACTTTGTCTCACTCTGTCCCTCTGGTCAGATCGCTCTGTGTCTGTACTAGTAGAGGATGAATTATGCGCCCTGTGTGGCTGCATTTGAACTATGTAAAGCGCCTTTGAACGTGAAATTGATCATGAAAAGGGCGCTATATAAATCTGGTATAATAATAATAATAATAATAATAATTTAAGCTATTATCTTTTTCTTACCTTGTCAACAATCTTCCATCATATGAGTTCTTAATGCAAAATTTGTTTGCAGCATTTTCTGTATATCAACTATGACTTCAAATTACCTGTCCCTCACCAATGTGAGTTCGAGCCATACACGGGCGTTGAATTCTTCATGTGAGGAGGTTATCCAGTTGGCTTACGGAAGGTCGGTGGTTCTACACAGATGCCTGCTCGTGATGAAATACTGCACGGAAAGATACCCGAGGTCTTCCTCCACTATCAAAGCTGGAAAGTCGCCATATGAATTATAATCGTGTCGATGCGACGTTAAACCCAATACAATGTTTGCGCCATTTCTGTTCAAAGTGTAACAATCATAATTATGCTGTAATTATGAAAGAATTATTTTACTGATAATTGCTTTGCTATTTGAAATGATAGCTAAAACCGTCATAAACAGAATCGAATACTGTTCAAACCAACAAGAACTCTTTGAAACAAATAATAAGCACATTTTTTATAGTTTCCAAGTTTCCAAGTTTATAAATAAATTCTCAGTATGTACCAAATAAACATTAGATTCACATTCTAATAATAATAATAAAAACACATGATCAGTAGAGGACAACTCTTATTCAAAAAAGTGAAGGAATCGGCGTTTAAGTTGTATTCATAATCTATACAGTAATTTATTACATTTTATCAAATCTAGTATTTAAGATCCAGTATTTAGTTCTGATTTTAGTGCATCGTAACCTATTCTATAATTAGAAATTTTAATTACCTCATCATCAATCAGTAGCTAGATTAAAATTTGATTGGTCAGATTATACAGGGTTTCAATAGTTTCGTGAAGACGACATTATTTTAATAATCTACATCACTTTTTATGGACGCCGCGAACATTTGAAAGAAAATACCTGAAGTGTATTACAGAAAAAGATGTTTAGTAATTCATCACGAAGAAGTTATTAAACTTAAAACATATGTTCATCCTAAAACCTATAATTCGATTTGTCATTTAGGTTGGTAGACAAATTACTGTAAAAGTGTACTGTTACATGTAATCGATTTTCTAAAACCTGATATCGTGGGTTTTAGATTTTCAAGACTGCTACTTAAACATGAACAAATTGGCTAGAATTCATAAATGTCTATCGTTCTTTATGACTTGTTTTCAGATGCGAAAGTATCGCTTCCTCTGTGGAAAGAACAATTCATTCTATGGTGTTTTTGGCAAAACCTAAAGTTTGTATATAACACTATTTTTTTGCATATTCTCACCTTACTTTAAGCAAAAAAATGCAACATCAAGGTATATTAGAAATACAATGTGCTAAGAATTTCAAGAATTGTAATGGAAGTAATCAATTTCGTTGTATCTATCTAATGAATCTATTGTACCTAATCAACTGGATACACTATGCTTTCTTCTAAAAAAGAATAGGTTTGTATGGTCCTGTGGGACGGAACTTCTCACTTTTGCAATTAACGATAGCATCCGCAGTCAATAAAACATTAATATTATTAAGAAATATGGATATTTGTCAATAAAACCTCTTGCAAATTTTATGTACAAGATGCACATGTAGTTTACAGAAATTCAAAAATAGACACACGTTATAGGATACATCTCTGATACTTAAACGTAATAGCTTTCTCCCTAGGTGTCCATATAGACAGTCGTGTTTGATCATACACCGAGACAAATTAAAAATGTCTCCTAAATTATCCTATTACTTAGTATTTTGAATAAGGTTTATTTTAGGGTATAAGCTAAGCAACTTCGTTTACCAGGAACGACCAAAGTTCGTTGAGTAAACATTCAAAATGCAGCAGCGAGGGGAAAAGTGACAAAATAAAATGAAGTTATTGTTTCCTTTTACGATCGCGCTGATACAATCCCAACATCAGTTGCGTTCTCTTCTTGAATTTTGTTAATGCAAAATTAAATTTTAGAGAGGTCTAAAGTTTGACTACGTACCCCTAAGGCAAGACCTACAGTTTATCTAATATAAAACAAATGAAAATGCACTAAGAAAAATCATTTCCATTGAGAGAAAACAGAAAAAATATCAGCCAGAGCAAATTATAGATAAACAATGCACATAGAGGCATCAGAGATATACAAACTTTGTGTACAACTTATAACTGTGTTTGAAAAGATCCTTATTTGATACTTGCTGTCACAGGACGATTAAAAACAGATTAAAATGCCAATGTAAAAACAGTGTTTCCTAAATGGAAAAAAAATGTCTCCGTTTTAAATGTTAAAGTTTAATTGTAAGACATGGAATGAAATATTACTTAAACTGATTTAGTTAAGAAACCCTCGAGACGTTAAATTCCGATTGATGTATGATAACAAAGTTAATGCCTATGTAATGTATAGAGAGTAAAAGAATTTCTGAAATAGAATAAATCAATTTACTCTCAAAATCCTTAGACTTCCACTAAATAACAAAAGTTTTATTACAAATACAAATCCAAATAGGTGAGCATAATAAGTCAGTTATCCAGATAGTTATTTCTTCTTATCTATTTGAAAAAATCAAAATGTGTTTCTTAGCTGTTATCTAAATGCATTCATTCCTGTTAAAATTCTAGTATAAGACTTTGTTTCATGTAATGTTGCAATCATTTTTCCGAAATGATACATTGATTATATAAAACAATGGGATACTGAAAGGATGGTTAACATATCAGCAATTTCATTGAGCATTAAGCATACATATTTATTTACAGCAATACGTCCTTTGCGGTAGCCGAATCTCTCATCATTTTTTCCAACATAAAATCTCAGAAAAATTTCCTTACAGTAAAAAGATCGAATCAGAAGCTAATGAAAATTACACAACAAGGCCTCAAACTTTATATTAGTTTTCTCAAACACAATAAATTGATAATACTTCTTTAGATGATCATATATACAATTATGTTGTATCTTCTTTCAAAAAGAAATTACTTTATGTTTGCATCGAGTTATTGCTACAAATTGATCTGTTTACAGTATGTGTTGAAAGTGTCAGAGCACATTGCACGCGTTCAACTGAATATGCAGAAACTAAATTGCAATTATTGACAGAAACAGATCATGGAAATTTGATATCTTAATTGATACTTCGATGACTCAATAGTCAGACATTGCATCTATTTGCACATGTAAACGTTTTTAGATTAATCATTGACAATCATAATTGCATATGGTTTTCGAATGTTCACACTTACTTGAAAGTTTAACGATATTATTGATCTAATCATCAATCATGTCAGAAAGATTACAGCCTGTAAGCTTGATATCAGAAATTAATCGGAACTTCCCTGAACCGACACTGTCGACACTTCTGGACAAGTAGCCTTGTGGCAGGTAATATGGCGCAGTTAAGACTTTTTGATTTTAAAAATATCGAAACGCCTACTTTAAGTTTTT
This sequence comes from Mercenaria mercenaria, assembly GCF_021730395.1. Classification (NCBI taxonomy): domain Eukaryota; kingdom Metazoa; phylum Mollusca; class Bivalvia; order Venerida; family Veneridae; genus Mercenaria; species Mercenaria mercenaria. The sequence goes on from NC_069364.1 coordinate 42,719,424, forward strand.
CACCAAAATGTGAATTAATTCTAAAAACAAACAACACTTATCTATGATACTGATTTTCAAGCAAATATAAAATTGAACATTACTTGTTTTCACGGCTATTACAACACAACCTTTCTCCGCGCTTGCCGGTAATATGGCGCACAAGGACGTAGCCGGGTGCAGTGTGTAATATAAGTTATATAAAACAGTTTTTAGCTTGTACAATATGTATATTTTTAAGTGTTTTTAGTAATTCTAGTAGGGATAAGTAGTACAAGAGTGATTTCAAGTGATAAAATATTAGAGCCTATATGTTATTGAATATTTTCCGTGGCTGTATTTCATTTGAGTGGTCGAAATTTCTGTAGACGTTTGACTATGTTAGTTTTCAACAAAAATATTTTGAAAATATCGAGGTTTTGTGTGGATTATCATGATGCAACAAAATTCTATCGGATGGAACTTTGGTTTGTTAAAAGCATTGTGCTATTAAATCATTTAAAAAGATATTTGTGGTACTAAGTCATCATTAAGTTGCTTCGCTGGTTTTATTTCTTCACCATTTATAGCCATTTTCACTTCTTCTCATCTTTACAACTTTTGTCCATACTTTATTAATATTTTGCTGTGCTAATAACATATATGATCGTCGACAAATTTAAGTATGTATGTTTTGTGTTTATTGACATGTGTGTAACTTTAGACATAATGGTATAGTAAATGACATATTATAACCGTCAAGTAATGGAACAGGTTCTAATCAATGCTTCTTTTGCGTGTGTATGTGTGATTAAGTTAATACGAAATAAGACTGTGCAGGGAAAAACGAACATGACCTTTGTCATTGAATAATCATTGTAATTTTTTTTCAGAAATTGGAGAGAGCTCTCACACATCAAGCTTTCCTTCACACTGGTTCCCCAGATGTTTTGTACTTTTATGTGTAATTTCCCACTTGTATTATCCTGCAAGTACATCCAGAAAATAACGGGCTACATTATGGCATCAAAATGCTGGTAGTTGTGCAAAATAGTTAATTATCATACACAAACCTGCTTTAAAAAAAATTTCCGCAGAAGTAAGACTTTTTGAAAATTCTGTGATAAATGTAAGACAAAATGCATTACACTGGTTCCTCTAATTCATTTAAATATAAGATATTATATTCCATCAAAGTCAATAAAAGTTTTGAAGAAGTTCCATCAAAAATCTTAACAATAAATTCACCAAAGGACATAGATATAAGTAGGCAGACACATTTTGCATTGATAAACGTCCTTTAGTGGCAAGCTATCGTAGCCCGATAATTTGAAAATCTATCTCACCAACCTACTTGTCGCATTGTCGTAGTGGCATCGATGAACACGGATCAGAAGCGCTCAAAAGAGTTATGAAATATTATTGTGACTCAGCGTCAGAATGCGCAGACATTCTGGACAAGTGGACATTATTAGTAATGCGCGTGAGGCACACCATGTCATTATCTGTCCCTATATGGTAATCATAATGACCATGTCGATCGGTGATTTTGTTATCATTTATAGTAATGTAGTCAGTAATATATAGTAATGTAGTCAGTAATTTATATTACTGAAATGCAGTCAGTAATATATATAACGGTAATGTAGTCAGTAAGATATAGTAATGTAGTCAGTAATATATAGTAATTTGTTGTACTCTTTGTTTAAATTCATAAAATGTAACTATCTATTTTGTTTTTCAAGACAATGCCCGTAACTTGTTTTAAAAGACAGTATAAACCCAAGCTTCTATAAAATCATGCTGTCGGCTACTTTTGTCCCTTGATAGACATAGACTGTTACACCATCTGTAATCCGTTGATGGCAAAATGAAATAAAACATGAAATTTGTTAGAGACAACAATCATCTGTTGGGTTTTATTAAAAGACATCTAAAAGTACATATGAGCCGCGCCATGAGAAAACCAACATAGTGGCTTTGCGACCAACATGGATCCAGACCAGCCTGCGCATCCGCGCAGTCTGGTCAGGATCCATGCTTTTCGCTAACAGTTTCTCTAATTGCAATAGACTTTGAAAGCGAACAGCATGGATCCTGACCAGACTGCGCGGATGCGCAGGCTGGTCTGGATCCCAGCTGGTCGCAAAGCCACTATGTTGGTTTTCTCATGGCACGGCTCATATATCTTCCACAGACATTTTAAATCTTACATACCATTTTCTTTCTCATCAGTTAAACACAGAAAATTATGCTGAACAATGCAAATTGAGTTGTAAGTTATTTCCACAGTCCTTACCTCTATTTATTAAATTTCCATTTTTTTTAGATCTCCATCAAAGTATTCATTTCAGTTAAATTGTTTATGTAAAAGATTTAGAAAACCTTCATCAAATTGAAATGAAAGCATTCGTTCTTAAGTAGAAACGGCTTTTTTAAAATGACTATTGCTTGAATATATAGCTTTGTTCTATTTAAATTACAGGAAACTGTTCTCTTCAATAAGCGATTTATTTAACAAGAAATTAAAAATCAATGCAGATAGATAAAATATTTTAAGCAAGTATGTCTGGTATTTGAACGTAGTCGTTTTCTCCCACGGTGGCCGTATAGACGATATATTTCTCAATGCACCGAGACAGCTCATTTATCTAGCATTTCGGATTAATTTGATTTTCAAACTTGAGCATAGGGGAAACATTTACTGGAAATTATCTCAAGAATGCAATATCAGAATATATAGTGGGAACACAGTATTATCATTATTGTTTTACGATATATGCACGATATCACCAGAATGTTATTCTACTAGTCTCAAACTCTGTTGATACGACATTTTGTTAAGACGTTTCTGCTATGGGTTTGTCTGTCTGTCATACTCCTCTGTCTAAGATCTCCATTTGAGCCGCGCCATGAGAAAACCAACATAGTGGGTTTGCGACCAGCATGGATCCAGACCAGCCTGCGCATCCGCGCAGTCTGGTCAGGATCCATGCTGTTCGCTAACAGTTTCTCTAATTGTAATAGGCTTTGAAAGCGAACAGCATGGATCCTGACCAGACTGCGCGGATGCGCAGGCTGGTCTGGATCCATGCTGGTCGCAAACCCACTATGTTGGTTTTCTCATGACGCGGCTCATTTATATATCAGCACTGATCCCAGACTGAATTAGTGCAAGATAAGGAAACAAATGAAGAAGCACCTTGTTTTGACAAAAAACACGACAATTTAGTAAGAACAAAGAAAGAGAAAAATATAATTGAATGTAAAAAGAGGCAACAGAGTGGTGCCGCACTTTGGAAGACTGTTTGTGAAAATGAAGTGTCAACGACTATTCCAAACACACACTTTGATTTTTTTGTTATGACATAAGTTTTTGCCCTGTATTCACCGGGTCTATCCATATATGAGTTTTTGATTTCTAAAGCCATTGCTTTCAGTGATGATATTAAACATATTAACATTGAGTCTTTTTACATAAAAGCGTAACACAATATTGATTGTATGGGTCATTTGATACCCGTTTGTCATTTTCTGATGCTCATGTTTAGTTAAGTAGTACTAATTTGTATTTTACGAAATACGTTCTGTAAAATACTCAGTACAAACGTAAAACTATCCATGCAAAGACTGTAATATCACTGTGATTTATTAACAACAACATAAGTAGTAATAATAAATATTGTAAACCTATGAATTGACACCAAAATATGTTATGTGCTTCTTATATTGTATGCATCAACAATATATTTTCTCAAAAATATAATTCCTTACAATGATAAAAATAAAAGGCGGAATCGGCCAATATCATGAACATACAAAAACAGTTAAGATTTATCCACACAGCGAAGGTTTATAGAGAATGCACCAGGCCCCAATTTCACGAAAAACCTAATAAGTAATTACTTAGTAAAGTATGTTATTTTAAAGTCCTGCTATATTGCTTCAGTTATTGTTATTTAATGTAGATTGTTTTCTATAACAATGTATTTATCGCTAAAATTTAAAACTGTTTAGTTTTTTTTAATCTATGAAATAGTCATATACAATTCTGATATAGATGAAAAAGTCAAGATTGAAGGCGCATAAAGAGCAAAAACAAGCATTTTAAATAACAGACTTAGCTAAGCAATTACTTATTTTTTTCCGTGAAATTGGGGCCTGGGGCCGTATTCATAAAGCATCTTAAGTATAAGTATAAGAAATTGATTATTTACTTAAGTATTACTTTAGTAAGAAAATTTATTTTACTTAAGTATATTTGTTATTCATAAAACAACTTAATAAGTAATTATTGGCTTTTATTGTGGACGAAAACATTTAAAAAAATCAACATTAATTTCAGACAGATACAACATGCACAATTATGTTTAAAGTGCTTTTATCTGAAAAACAACACTTTAATCGTACTCACGACGCCATTTTGTTTTCTGACTTAAGTCATTTCTTACGTATCTTAAGTTTAAGCTGTTTTATGAATAGGACTTAAGTTTTTACTTAGACTTAGCTGAAATCACCACAAACTTAAGTAAAATCTTCAACTTAAGTCAAAACGTATACTTAAGATGCTTTATGAATACGGCCCCTGGTCTGCAATTGGGTTGTTGAAGAATCAAGTCCTGTCAGAAGTAAATTTTGTTACTGAAGAACGACTTGTTGTTATTTTATATTAATTTATTAATGTTAGATTTGAAAAATATCTACAACTTATATTTATCACTCTACAAATCTACTCTACATTCCTGATGGTATCCAATGCATTTAGAGTGTGAGATAAAGTTTCCTTTAAAAAGGAAAGGCTTGCTGGGAACTATATCAAAGACTGCAAATATAGCAGCTTATGACCAAAACAAAAACAGTTCGCATAAAACCGAAAAGATTGTGTAAAAGCATCCGTATCGGCCACTTATTACTATTTAAATCTGACGAAACCGTCTTTGTCTCTGTCTTTTTCGCAAACACGACTTAGCGGTGAAAACATGCACAGAAGCAGTACAAAACCAGACACCCTTTTAAACTCTTATGGGTTCGGTCACAACTTAAGCGCAGAAACATACCCATTTGGCAGATTGCATTATTTCAGGGGTGTGCTTACTATGACATGTATTAATGTCCATAGAAGCTAAAAAACTGAAATATGTAAAGTCGGAAATGAAACGATATTCATTATCAATGTTAATATATGTAATTGATTTACAATTTGTTCGTGAAACACCCTCGAATTAATAATAGACTGTTATAAAACGCAAACACCCGTTGGACCGAAGCATGTAGGTGTGACTAATCGGTAGACTACTTACATCCTGTCGCTTGAATATATTCTGCATCCCGGCTTCTTGTAGTAGACATTTGGGGAGGCAAGATAATCGGAAACAATATATAGGCTTGAAACAGCCAAACAGAGACCGTTTACATTTTAATATTTGAACTCAAACCAAAGTGGATTATGGTAGCAGCTGTCATGTCTTTGGTATGACACGGTCAGGGATAAACCGACGGCCTCCTGTACTCGAAAGAAATATGCAAACGAGAGAACATTTGTTGGGTACTGAGGACAATAGGTAACGGTAAATTCTATTTATTCCGTACTGTTTATTAGGTACTTTCTATCACTAGTTGGGTACTTTTTAACAAAAGAAATACCCAATAAAGGCCCGTTCGCAAGAACGTATGTTCTGCCACTAGGCTACCGAGACAGTACATGACTGTTAATTTTGGTAAGCTGACAGTTAGTTTAACAAAGGTTATCTTTTGCCTCTGGTATCGGGAAATAATGGTATATAATAAAAGGTAGCTAGATCTGTGATTTTGTATTCGGCTTTCGTGGATTTTGCAAAGTCGGATCAGCACCTCGTGAGTTCCGATCTGGCAGAAATCCACTCGAGCCGAATACAGCATCCCAGATCAATCTACTATTATAATAACCCCTTTATATCGTGCCTCAACCACCAAAAAAAAAAAAAAAAAAAAAAAAAAAAAAAAAAAAACAGACAGGACATTTGACATATTGGAATCGATGGGTAACTTCCGTATCAAACCACGCATATAATCTATAAGTCATCTCAGAAGGCAATGAACACATATGCTGACATAAAAAGAGTTAAAGCTGCATCTCATGAAATGAATGGCTACAATGTAGTAGCTTTTTTAGAATATTCAAACTTCCAAAGTACGACTGCTAAACGCTGCTATATTTTGTGTATTCAAAAGATGAAATCCTTATATAATAGTTTTTGTTCGAGAAATAGGTCTGCATGGTGTTTATAGACCTGTGACGGATTTGTTAACCTGGCGAGTGTAGTCACCTCACAGGTCTATAAACAACATGCAGACATATTCCGAGAATGATTACTGACTTACCTACACACTCCTTTGGTTAAAATATACCAGGCTGGTTTCGAAATTGTATATATGTATGATTAAAAACAAAACAAAAAATAAAGGAAAACACCGTGTGTTTAAATTGTCGAGTTCTACTTATATAACAAAATGTCCAGCTTGTTATGTTTGTCAGCAATTAGGAAACGACATTTGCATTGCATGAAAAACACGTGCACATTTGTAATCAGATATCAATTTACAGAAAGAGTTGAAAATACGGTCTGCGTATCACATAAATAATGGTGTGATTAGCCGATAAATTAAAGTCTTATAGGTAGAGAATTCGTCGTAGAATAAACGAAACAAAATTGCACCCCTACGACACCTTTGTGAAAAATGAAAAGAGAACCATTTAAATTGTTAAAGTGTGGTGTTTAGTTTTGCTATTTGCAAAATGTTAGATAGGTGATAGAATAACACAAATGATATGAAAACCTCATAAACTTCTTGTCTTATTACTATTCGCCGACCATCTTTTCTCGAGATATGTCTTGCATCTATAGACATCTTCAAAAGAAAGGAGTCGGTAGGTAATTAAGGATGTAGTATACCTTGTCACCGGGGTAGATTCAAAACAACTGAACCGTGAACAGTGAATTATCTGAAGTCAGAATATGGTTTTTAAATAAGAAAAGGATGTTTATAGATATGTTTTTTTCTTAGATGTCATGTTTACATTTTGTCTAAGCTCGTTAAACAAAAGAAAGATATACTTACAACTGCAACAGTTTCTATATGACTCATGAGCCTTGTCTGCACAACTCATTTGGAAAATCATTGACTGTGTAATGCTGAGATATCCACGGATGACTCACTTTAGGATCCAGCATTTTGTAAATAACATCACTGAATGACTCAATAAATGCCAGTTATCAACTGATGTTGAGAGATGAGCCATGCAATTTACGCACGTCCCATTCGATCTCTTTATTTTTAGAAAGGTTTTATATGACTTTGAAAGTACTGAATCTGAAAATCAGGTGTTCTAGAACCATATACCGATTATAGGGTATTTCGGTTTCACTATTATTCGTAGAAGTCTGCGAACTTGATAATTTTATTAGTATTTCCATGGTAACGCATTTCCTCTCATTTCTAAACAGCTATGTATGATTATGGGTTTTCTAATGACTTCAGTGCCATTATCTTATGACCAAAATGGAATGTTAAGGTAATTTTATTCGCAGGATATCAAAACCTTTACATGGTATTCAGTTATTCTTAACGTTTAAAGTAACCATGCCAACAGAGATGTTTATAATATCTTATTTCTTGCTTTTTATCGTAATTTCTTTTAAAAATACTAATTGAATTTATCTTTCTCGTTTAATGCAGCTTCAAAACATTTTATTTCTTGCGTAAGTTATATGTTTGTAATTTGCATTTATTTATTCATTTTTTTATTTTGTGTTTAACGCCGTTTTTCAACAGTATCTCAGTTATGTAACGGCGAGCAGTTAACCTAACCAGTGTTCCTGGATTCTGTACCAGTACAAACCTGTTCTCCGCAAGTAACTAAAAATTCTCCGCATGAATCAGAGGTTGAGAACGAATGATTTCAGACACAATGTCTTTTTTCAAATCGTCACGGAGAACATACGACCGGCCCCCCGTTGTCCGTAGATCTGCGCTCTCCCTATTGAGCTAAGCGGGATGGTTAACATTTATTTATCACTTAAATCCATAGCATTATAAACAAAAGGCTCGTTAAAGAGAATTCCTATAATTTTTTTCCTTTCATAGATTTTTTTCGAATTCACATTTATGATAGGAAAAATTCTGCTGAAAATTACGAACAAATAAAAACAATGGGTGACCAGGCTTGAATTTGTGTAAAATTGTTTTGAACACACCCATTATTGCTGAAACTGCCAACAATCTTTCAACATTTGCATAATTTTCTGCTTTTTCGGCGACGCCGTCTAAATTCGTTTTCGCTACATATGCCACGTGACTTCAGTTTGCAAATCAAACTAATTGATAACGCATTATAGATAATTTATCAAAATGGAAGATTTATGCAACACTCTGCCTGATTGGACGAGAGTGTCAATTTCTTTCACTCTCTTGATTGTGCTACGCTGAGTGAAATGTAGACAAAGCGTTTATCCTAAACGACGCTGTTCACAGTTTTAAAGCTAACTTTGGCTCAGTATATTTAGCAAGAATATTGATATATTTCAAAATGATAAGTAAGTTTAATAAATATGATAAAAACCTGTTCAAATACCAACATATATCAAATTAAAGAAAGAGCTGAATACGGTCTGCGTATCACATGAATAAGGGTGTGAGAAGAGTCTTTTATGTAGAGATGTGCTTTTTAAAAGATTTTCCTTGTTACAATTGTCGTCTGTATATGAAAAGGTTTCTTGCTTTTGTGAGTTATTAAGATTGCATATTAAAGTGAGTACTTGTTTGCTTTGATATATTTGTTATAAATTATTTAACTGATTAATTATATATGAACATTTTTCTTTAGTATGGTATGCAAATATTGAACTCAGCTGAAATCTGTTTTATTATATATATGCTATATAATCACTGAATCTCATTGCACGAAAATGAAGGTACGCTGCATACAGTTTATCTATGTGATATGACTACGGTCAAACTTTGCTTATGAAACAGAAATATTGAAATTATTACAATTGTATGTTTTGCTTGACCTTCACTTTTTTATAGGTGTGACGTCATTGTCCAAAGATTCGTGAATAGCGAATATGCATTTGTTAAAGCGGGATCAGTTGGCCTATTTTAGAAATAAATAAAAATAATAAATTAAAAAATCCTTTAATTGATTTTTCTCATGTATTCTAATCAAACTTGATTTGTAGCATCTTTATTAGGCCCGCAGCCAACTTTGTTCAGCTGGGACATTTAACCCCTTTTAGGGGCTGCTAGAGCTAAAACAAGAAATGCCTTTATACAGCGTCTCATGAACAGCTTGCTGGATCTTTGTCATACTTGGTCTGGAGCATCATTATAAGGTCCTCTTCCAAATTTATTTATATAGGAACTTGGGCTCTATTAGGGACCACTATAGCTAAAAGTAGATATGCCTTTCTTCGCATTAACCACTAAAATGTAATGGATTTTTATCAAACTCGATGCGTAACAATATCGTAAGGTCTCCTGCTATTTTGTTATAAATGGGGATAGGGACCAATTTAGCTAAAAATATAAACACGTTTAATGACCTCTTCTCATGAACCGCTTCATGAATCTTCATCAAACTACTGCTGTAATTATTCGTCTACGGATAAACGAAACAAAATTGCAACCCTACGAAACCTTTGCGAAAAATTAAAAGAGAACCATTTAAATTGTTAAAGTGTGGTGTTTAGTTTTGCAATTTGATAAAATGTTAGATGAAAGATGAATGTTAGATGAAAAATTCATAAACTTCTTTCCTTATTACAATTCGCCGACCATCATTTTTAAAGATATTTCTTGTTTAAATATAACGACCAAAATATGCATTAAAATAGCACAGTAAGGTTTATTCTTTCTACAGATTTTATTATATATACGTATTTGATATTATAGTCGTATTTGTAATTCTATATCATTATAATAATGGGTCCAAATGAAAAAAAAAATCTTGTTTCATATTCACTTTTGTGAACTTTCTTCGATGAGATTTACCCATAGTGAAGAATATTTTTCTTTTTTAAATTTTGAAAAAAAAAACAACTGTTTCATAGACTTTTTTTCCTGTTTTTCTTGTGTATAACTAATTTTATTGTGAGCATAAAAATGGCTAAAAATGTGTTGGTCACCAGGCTTAATTTTATGTTAAGACCGCTTGAATACAACACCTGTTCGGACGAAAAATGGCGCGAACCTGACCAAATTGATTAGATGTAATCTGCTAGAAGTTAAAAAAAATAAAAATTCTTAATTCTTTCTATAATTGAATACTAAATAATCTGAAAGGAGATATTGTTTTATCAATACAAAGTTAATTGTCTAACATTATATGAACAACACTGTCTTTGTATTAAAATGCGCTGTCAATACACAGCCACAAAAATGGCAAGATGCATGTCAGGCATGATCCATGTCAACATAAACCAGTATCAACATTTGATTACTGATAAAACTTATTAAAATGTTATTTTATTCAAGATTCCTCATATTTAAGATTGTGTGTCACATGTTTCAACAAATGCTGACTTCACTTCAATTTCCCGTAGATAGTGTCGGCTGCGCAGAAAGATGCGCATAAAAAACTATAGGAATTCCCTTTAAAGTTCGCATTTTTTGTCTAACAACCACCTACTATCCAACTATAGCCAGCTACTGTTCATGTGATTCTTATGAAAGCGCCGATCTAGCAAGTATAACATAAAAAGAAATCATGATAAAATGCTGCACTTCATAGTCTGGGAGACGTAAACAAGCTGTTGCCTAAAACTATTATATGCTCTACGCTTACTCTTTGCAATTCAGTCAGTCTGAATACGATGGCTCGAACGAGTGAATTGTTCTTCGAATGGAAGGAACGCTTTTTACGTAACTTTCAAATGTCACCATTAATTCATCAAGTTTAAAATACTTTCCTGAAAATCTGAAACCAATGATTCAATTCAAATTACCAATTTAGGTAATCTAAAGCGAGAAACCCGCCACGATTTGTCCCTATGATAGATATTCAGATTTTGCCAAATCGATAAAATAGCACATTGTTAGATGGACGGGTACCTGGCAAAACGAAATTTATTATATAATGAACCCATGTTTGCTATCTTCCTGATCAAAATGTGTAGTTTTTTCCGTTAATGGTAGTGTCATTTAATGTTAAACACTAAAGAGCGGACGCAGTAGTCTAGTTTGAACACGTTGGATTACCAAACCAAGAAATGTGAGTTCGAGTCCACACTCCACCAACTTATATTATATCATCCGGATACGAGTCCCATGCATAGATACCTTACATGCTGTGCGCTATAGTAACAGGGAATCTTTTTATATTGGAGCGTTTTCTGTATATTAATATCCCCCAAGTAATATTATATCATCCGGATATGAGTTCCATGCATAGATACCTTACATGCGGTGCGCTATTGTAACAGGGTATATTCTTATATTAGAGCGTTTTCTGTATCTTTTAATATTCTCCAACTAAAATTACTAAAAATGTTTTGAAACTGTTGACGGCGACTATAAATAATTAATTAAATAATATAATTAAAACACAAACACATTACTCACACACTCACACACCCACGCATGCACCCACGCACACACCCTCAGAAATGTTGGTCAGACTGGCATTAAATACAAATTTGTCTTATTGACGAAAAATGAATTGCTAGTGTATATAAAAAGCAACATTTTCTTACAGAAATACCAATTTAAGAGACAGAAAGTGTGTTTTGCTTCAAACAGTTGTTTATGATAGGAAATTGCATTTTCCTCTGTTGATGTCGGTTGTAGTCACAATTCAAAAATCAATGATCCATTTTATCTTTAATGATAGACTTGTTTTCGTTTCCGTTATCAAAACAGAAATAAATCGAAACAATTAACAGTAAATACGCAGGGATTTTTGGCAAAGTGAGAAAAAGGGAATAAAAATCTAGTTTAATTAAGTAATTGCAATTAAAAGAACTTATGATTCAAGGAAATTTAGGTAAGGCATTTTACAATAACTATACACTTAACGAATATACCCGAATAACATCAATACAATTTACAAAGAAAGGTGGTTAAGGTCTAGTGGTTAAGGTGTCGGCCGCTCAGTCTTGGAGTTGTGGGTTCGGGCACCACTAGGGCCACGACCGCGCCCTCTCATACACAAGTACTCGTTTTTCCAGGAAGCGGACTCGAGAGTGGTTCAAATAACTTGAAGCTTTCATCACAATCGAGCTAAAATAAATTAGTATATCAAACTAAAATTTACAAAAAATGAGTTTTAAGTGCAAAATAAAGTCAATGAAACTTTGTCCTGAGATACCAAAGAAGAGCATGCAATTTTCATTATATATATGACTGTAACTTAGGAAAATGTGATATATGTCAATATCCTAGTGCAAATCTGACATATGACTATCACCTGATAAAAGTTCACAGAATCTTAATCTATTCTTTCCTCAGTAATAATCACTCGTTAAGTACCTTTAAAATATTTTTGTGTATTTTTCCGAATATTTTTTAAAATGTCATTAACCATAAATGGAAAATGAAACTGCATGTTTATGATACCATTGTTGTTTTAAGTTGTTGTTTTAAATTATAGAAAATACGGAAGATAAAAAATCTAAAAGCATGCCATTTGAACAATGTATTGTCAGTAATTGTAAAGATATTAATTTTCCAAATATTATGGTGCTTAAGAAGATTTGCCAGTACATGTTGAACTCACTAACACACAAGTGATCTTAAAATTTAGATACAAGAATTGCATATGATCTTTAATAGCCAGTTTTAAAAAGTACATGCTCAAAATTTAATAAACATTTAATCGAAGCATTTCATACAGCCTGAGTTAGTTTTGAAAATGAACATTATTTCAGGCAAGAATGGGCGGCTGAATAGAACCACCAATCTTTTGAAGGTGGCTCCATGATTTCCTAACAAATAATAATTCAACACCCTAAGCAATGTTTCGAACCCACACACAGTGGTGAAAAGGAAGTAATCTGCGGAGGTCGCCCGAAACGTAAACAAACCTAATTTTGATGTTCTGATATTTAGTATAAATAGTAGCTGAACAAATTGAACCAAATATAGCCTCAAACAATTCTTTGAAAATATCATTTTCAACAAACGTTGATGAAATGACTTAGACCGAACCTGCTACTGTAGATCTTAATGCAGAAATTTATGTCAGAATAAAGCAACGACAAAAAATGAAAAATGTTGGAAGATGAAAACTTGTGCAAAATGAAAAAGTAGAAAGCTACACTATATTAGATGAGCGTTGACGTTCACATATGTACCCCAAGTATCAAAAGACCATTTAGTCCCTATTTATCTTTGAAACAGATATAAAAACATTTTCTGCGAGGCATGACGTATGCCATGTTTTCTGTAATTATGTACCAACCGCTGGCCTGTTATTATGTAACCAATTCGTGCATTCAAAATTAGTGCGTTTCTGTTTACTGCAATGGCGGTCCTAAATTACAGATTGTATATTCATAAACTTCTAATTTCCTTCCTTTTATTGAAAGAACAAAGTTCTGTTAAAAATCTAATAGCTACTGTTATCCAACAGTCGTAATTTAGACCCTTGAATACTCAAGTAAACACTAATTCACAAAGCAGCAGTTCATTTTATGAAAAATGACAGAAATGCATTTGATATAAATGTTTGTATTCATTGTCAGTCTACTGGGAATTTCAAAATAGCGTTTCTAAAGAATAGATCTTTATAAGACAGTTACTAGAAATCAACCGTTCCTTTATACTGATGTCACATTGTCTATTCATTTAGAACGAAATTGCACTTTGAATGGTTCTCAAAAGATATTGAATGTTTCCCAGAAGCTCTATATTCGCGGAAAGTCATCACTACAGGCTATTACCGAGATGAATTTACAATGTGCTCTAATATTTATGTCCAATATTACATTTCTACGATGAGAGATTGGAACAGACAGAAGACCTTCCCTTGCATTATTCGTATTACAGATAATTTACTTATATCCTTGACTAACTTACTGAGACGAATATCAAAACTGACTGGTTACTTTCATGCTCCATTATTCTAACTGATTTCCATTATGTACATTTCTTTGGCCTCCATTGCATCGTTTGGATTTTTTGGTGCATTTTGTATCATATATTTATAAAAGGTAATGTGTTTTACTAATACAGCTTCTTGTTTATTATTCTATGTTCTTTAAATTGAATCTTTAAGACGAAAAATGAAGAATACTTCCCAAAAGAAAATATTTCGTTCGCATGTTTTTGCTTCATTTTTGTGCCCCCCCCCCCCCCATGAGTGATGGGGGCATATAGATTTGCTCTTTCCGTCCGTCCGTCCGTCCGTCATTCCGAGAATGTTGTGTCGCGCCTAGCTCCAAAAGTATTTGACATAGAGTCAAAAAACTTTACAGGAATGTTGGTCAGCATGTGTAGTTGTGCACCTGGGGTTTCGCGTCCGGATTCATTCAGTCACGTAGGAGTTATGGCCCCTGAATTAGTAAAAAATTGGTCATTTTAATGTTGTGTCGCGCCTAGCTTCAAAAGTATTTGACCAAGAGTCACCAAAGTTTACAGGAATGTTGGTCAGCATGTGCAGTTGTGCACCTGGGGTTTCGCGTCCGGATTGGTCGTTTTATTGTTGTGTCGCGCGTAGCTCCAAAAGTATTTGACCTAGAGTCACCAAAGTTTACAGGAATGTTGGTCAGCATGTGCAGTAGTGCACCTGGGGTTTCGCATCCGGATTCATTCAGTATTTTAGGAGTTATGGTCCCTGACTTAGTTAAAAATTTGTCTTTAATGTTTTGTCGCGCGTAGCTCCAAAAGTCTTTGACCTAGAGTCACCAAAGTTTACAGGAATGTTGGTCTGCATGTGCAGTTGTGCACCTGGGGTTTCACGTCCAGATTCATTCAGTATTGTAGGAGTTATGGCCCTTGACCTAGAAAAAAAATTGTCATTTTAATGTTTTGTCGCGCGTAGCTTCAAAAGTATTTGACGTAGAGTCACAAAACTTTACACTGTCAGGAATGTTGTATCTTAAAAATTGTTTAACCTGAGTCATTAAACCATGTCACAGTGGCAGAAGTGGGCCGTGGGGGGGGGGGGGGGGGGGGGGGGGGGGGGGGGGCACCTGTGTCCATATGACACATATCTAGTTTCATATATGTCCGGCAAGGGACGAGACGTTCAGTCATTTTTTTGTTATTTGAATACAAAGCTTAGCAGTTAAAATCAAATCTCAAAACTTTAAACCTTAAAGAAAACACTTCTTCCTAACAATTCAACTTTTTGCCACACATGCCTAACTCAAAATGCCAAAACGATGAAAAAATCAGATCCTTACTTGGTGAAACAACTATAACTAGCAAACTAAAAGTCAGATTAGATTAAAAATGATGAAAAGAATGGAAACGATCCTAATTGCAATTAGGAGAGAAAATGTGGCACAACATGCAAAAACCAAACGCTAATGTCAAGCCCCAATCTTATATGATAAGCACTTTATATCCATCCTGACACCGTGACGGAACTACATATATAAATGCGTTATGTATAGCGTTTAGGGTCAGTCTAGTATTGAGTCTAGTCTAGTATTTAGGAAAACCTTTAAATGCTTCAGAAGTTCGATCATGTATGTAGAGGCTGCCAGTGCTTAAACTCCGATTTTCACATGTTCTACAGGTATGCCAAGTAACTTCCCATAGCATCGTTCACCTTTTTAAGTCAGCTATTTTGATAGATGTATTTGGTTTTGTATCCAACTTCTGTGTACTTCTAAACATGAAGTGTTGAATAATCTAAATTTGGTACCAAGTGCAGTTTTATCCGAAATTCAGTTGCATTTTCAGATATCCATTCTCACCAAGCAAACGTTAGCCGCTTGATATAAAAATAGTCTCGCGTACCCAATTAAAAGCTTGTTTATAAAAATCGTAGCATGAATATATCTTGAGTAGTAATTACCTAAAGCAAGATAGCGTCGTTTTGAAAAAGTTAAAGAAAATAAGTTCGGTAAAATTCTATTTCGTCTATGACCTTTTAAGGCAAAAATTATTGTATCCCTAGTTTTGCCTTTTTTCACATGAAGGTATGATAAAAATGTTTATTTAAATAATCTAGCATAGTTCTCATTACTGTATTATTGTTCGCTGATATCAAATTATAAAAAGCTATTTCAATAAAAAAGAAAGAGAACAAGGTCCCAAATATAGAAAAAAAATCCCCGAAAATGCACTATAGGTGTTTAAAATCAGTCGTATAACAATGTACATTAGAAATAAAATGTCATCACCGTTGCATGGATCCCCGTCATTGTCCTTATGTGACCTCTACACCCTTTTAAAACAATCAAAATGCATTTTATCATATTTTATATTCAAATGGTAATTATAATGGCCAAGATTTATTTCCTTAGATACTTTCCATTTTCCTTCTACATCACTTGAAAAATGTTTTTCTATTTAGACAGTTTGTGTTTTGAAATTACAACACGACGTTGGCTGCTATACACACTGGTTGATAAGTGCCTGCAAGCTTGATCTTTTAGATCTTGTAATATACCTGAGACTCTGCACTCTGTTTGAGATAATGTTTGTATCACATTTACCGAACATATTTCCAAACAAAAGAAATGTTTCGACATGAAGGGGATTATGAATCAACCTGAGGCACATTCAGCCATTTACAGTTACGCGTTATTCCGCCCTATATGATTGTGTTTAACGAAACAGGTGAAAACATTATATTAGGCAATTGTTAAGGCCCACTGGGACTGACCTGTTTTGAAATATGTTTTCTGGCCAGTTTCGTTGGACCCTTTATAGTGGTTCTGCAGTTGCTTTGTATTTTGCAAAGGCACTGAGTACACTGTATATAGTTCTATATGAGCATTATAGTGGTTTATATTTCGGCCTTTTGTTACAACTGATACTGCTGATAGTCAAACTATTTGTGCGGATAACATTTAATTCTCAATTTTCATTTGCCTTCTTGTGTCATTGCCCGCCCGTTTAGCTCAATAGGAAGAGCGAAGATCGACGGATCGTAGTGTCTTGAGTGCGATCCCCTGGCGAGGCGTATATTCTCCCAGACGATTTGATAAAAGACATCGTGTCTGAAATCATTTTTCCTCCATCTCTTCTTCATGTGGGGAAGTAGGCAGTTATTGGCGGAGAACCTATTCCAGAAACACTGGTTAGGTTATCTGCACGAGGTTACATACTTGAAAAACTGTTAAAACGGCGTTAACACCATCCCCTCCCCGAAGAAAAGAAACACACAAACACAAATATCTTGTCTCATTGCTTTGCTTTTTTCTATATCTTTTTGTGTAAATGTCAACCATTTGAAAATTCATACGTACACTGCTGTGGGTGTCATTTTGGAGGGAGTGTGTTTTTTGAAACGCGACAATTTCTGTATAATTTTGTCTTTGTTTTCAGTGAGGAATAGTTCCATATTCAAATGCCAAGATTTCATACTCTTGCTAAGTAAGCACGTATAAATAAGCAAAACTTGAATGCTGTTCATTTTTCAAAAGAAGAAACGATTCACGATACCAATATACGTCCTTACAAACGGTATATTTCATGATTCTGTCTGTATAGTCTTAAAAGGACCTGACCATCTTTTCCTGACCAGTTGCACAGTAGTAGAGAAGATATTCCTAATAATCTATCTGTTCCCTGCAGGTCTCATAACGCGAAGTGAGGTTATTGAATATACATAAGTAAAATGCGGAGCTATTTTAGTGCTTGTTATACATATGGGAAATCAGTTTATGACGTATGTGGCGCCCGACATTAGGAGTGAAACTGCAGAAAATAGTATATCACTTTCATACTTTTTCTTTTTTATGAGGCTTTGTTGTAAAAATAGCTCACAGGAATATATTATCCGCTTGCTATGGGAAAATCATCACTAGATCTATAATGAATACAATTAATATGACCGAATTTGTTTAGGAAATTAACTGCAGTAGAACTCGTAGTCTAAGAATAGTTTATATAAAACATAAACTGATTTTTTTTTCAAAATCTTTTTTTACACCTTGTTTTAACCTCCTTCAAAATGTTGCTTACATTAGTTGATGCTGCCTATTGGACATTTGAAAACTTGAAAAAATAGAAAACTGCATTTATATTTATTCATCTCCGTTTCTTTTGTTATTTGTATTTACAATGTACTTTGATAATATATTGGACCAGTTTCATATCTGAAATGAAATATCTAAGGAGATCCAAAATAGCGGAACTCTGTCATATAAATACTGATCCCGAAGGACCAGGAAATATAACAACACTAAATCCAAGCACGAGGACACTCGGCACTTATACATTGCTGTTGTGTTAAGTTAATAAACTCTAAACTGTCTATGGCTTCAGAAAACCGTGTTACAGACGATTGAAATTATTTAATGATTTGGACTACTTATAAATCTTCTAACGCAGTAATTCGTGCTTTGCAAATATCATAATCGGTACGGGAAGTATATTTCTAACATTTAGCATACTTTAAGACAAGTTTATTATAAATATCATACAGAGAATTTAAGTCACAGCATAATTTTACACGTTTACGACCACACACCGTTTTCGAAAAGCCATGAAAATAACATAAAATAAATGTAATGAAATTTTTAAACAAAGTAAATGTTTGAGCAAATCGTTTGGAAAACAAGTATTCAGACATTGTTGATCATTAAATAAAGGTGCGCCCATTTAAAGCCAATAACACATACAGTCGTTTACTATCAATAGTGAAAATCTTCATAAAATCAAAGTTGGATGCAAAAGTTTTAACCGACATTAGAAATAACAAAATAAGTAAATTCCGTAATAAATACTTGCTAAATGCTCATTAAATTATCCTTTTATATGTGTCTTTGAATGAGTAAGTCTCTTTTGGACATATTATAACCTTAACGTTGTGTTATTGCCATAATTCATGTCTGAAAGGTTATCTTAGCATGTCGCTTTCAAAAATGCAGTTTGAAACATACATTTTAGATAACTCAGTTTTCCATAAGATGTGGTTGATTTACAAAAAATATATGAGCCGTGCCATGAGAAAACCAACATAGTGGGTGTGCGACCACCATGGATCCAGACCAGCCTGCGCATCCGCGCAGTCTGGTCAGGATCCATGCTGTTCGCTAACAGTTTCTCCAATTCCAATAGGCTTTAAAAGCGAACAGCATGGAGCCTGACCAGACTGCGCGGATGCGCAGGCTGGTCTGGATCCATGCTGGTCGCAAAGCCACTATGTTGGTTTTCTCATGGCACGGCTCATATTTGATTTTATTTGTTAAATCGTATTTTTGAGATTTTTTTAAAATGGGTTTACGCAAGGCACTACTAGGCAGAGCTAAATACGCCTAAAGCAATGTAGGATCATATGTCAAAGCATTCATTCTAAAGGTCTTGAGTTTGCTAACAAACGGCTGACATCTTGCGCTATCACGTAATAAGTTCACCTGGCCACGAAGCATAACAACTGTACTTCTTAAATATTGTTGTTTTTGCAGTAACGATCACTTTTACTTTGACCTCTAACCAACATACTTAAAATCAATCAGGATCGACCATATTTCATGGGCAAATGCATCTGCCAAGTCATAGGTTCGTAGCTCAATGAGGTTGCAAGATATAGAACAGAAACGGCTTTTGTACTGATATAACACACCATATCATTATATACGAAATACATTGGTATACTATAACTTTATTTATAAACAGATTTCAAAACATTGACAAAATAACACGAATTAAACTACTAGTTTCAATTCTAGTTGCTAAGCACCGAATTTTCCAAGCGTGTTGGCGACATTATTATTATCAATTTGGAGCTCAATATTTAAATTATTAACGTATATTTGTCGGAATACATTTTTTGGTCCATTAAATCTACAGATTCCGAATGAACAATGAGATCTCAAAGCTACTGTGTAAAACAACCGAATTTGATCTAGCCTTGATGTAGCCTAGAATAAATTTTATATCGAATATTAATGCAGAAGAAAACCAAGTGGGAAATTAAACATAGAAGCATGAAAGCCTGGGGAAAACTGTGTGCAAATAACTTAATATGTGAGAACTTTCTCCGTTTTCTGAAGCATTACGGTGTGATAATTAAATGACAAAGGAAATATTTCTTTCCGGATGAGAAAACAAAATAGTTTGGGTTATCGTACATGCAGGCTATGATTTATCAGAACAAGCGACATGCCTTATGTTGGTTAGATCTGCCATGCTGTTCGCTTTTAAAGCCTATTGGAATTGGAGAAACTGTTAGCGAACAGCATGGATCCTGACCAGACTGCGCGGATGCGCAGGCTGGTCTGGATCCATGCTGGTCGCATACCCACTATGTTGGTTTTCCCATGGCACGGCTCATATTTCTTTTTCCCTGGATTGTCTTTTTGTACAAATTAACAAGAAATACGCCATTTGTTATGGTTATCGTACATGCAAGTCTTTTGCTAAAGCATTATTTTTAAATATACAAATATCAAAGAACATGCTTTTATTTGTTAAAGGTTAAATCTTGTCAACAAAATTTAACATTACATTAGATGTAAAATTGAAAAAATATGTTATGGGGAATGAAATTTAGTATAATGAACTGAATCTAAAATTAATGTAGTATGTCCTAACAACCATGAAAGAAAAAAGCTTGACATTGATACAGGTATTTATGTCTTATTTATGTCTTTACGGGCCTAGATGAAAAAAAAAACAACAAAAAAAAAAAAACAAAAAAAAAAAAAAAAAACAAAAAAAAAACAAAGAAAAAAACACACATCATTTACCTAAGAGCTTCTTTTCAACTTTAAAAGCAAAACCAGACAGGTTTTTTTTTTCTAAAAAAAATCTCACCCCAAGCCTGAATATCAAATGGTCCTTAATCAGTAGAGAAGCTGGTAAAAAGACCAAATTTACAGCTACCCAGACATAGACAATACTCGTACAAGTCAGCAATTGAAGAAACAAATCTTCAGATGTTTTGTATTTGTTTAACTCTTTGCACAGTATAAATGGTAGTCTTTAGATGTTTTTGTTGCTTTGACACTAATTTATTGCAAGAAATGACTTGAATAAAGCTTGTATTAGAACTACAGTAGACTTTTTTACAAGTCTCAAAGTAGGTTAACCGTTCGAAACTAGGTTGACCTTTTCTTAGGCTACTGTCTCTATTTTATTGCAAATGAATTACCAAGCGCCTTAGAATACTGTACAATATAATGCCTCTTATAGATTTGATTATATGCAAAATATACCTTGCATAACTTTCGATCACGTAAGCATTAATTCTGAACTTGAAACTATGTTAACACATGTCGTTATAAGGATCGTTATTTTCCTAGCGACATTGCAAAGCTATTGTTATGGAAAGCCCATCCGCTGCTAGATTAAGTATTCTCAGATCAAATGAAGTTGATAGGTAACACCGTATTTACATATGCATATATGATCATAATCTGACTTAAGTTACATGACAGATTAATGAAAATAACAATTAAGATATTCATTTACACTACTTTTTGTGGAACTCATATTTCCGATATTTATTTCAGCAGGCCTACTGCATAATATTTACTATGTACGCTCTAATGCTTGAAAGCACACTTGTAAAAGACATTATTGATCATTTTGTAGTAATTTTCAATATTTACAATGGAAGCAAAATATAGAATTTGTTAAAATTGGATTAATATAAATCTGTTATTCTAGCATAAAACTGTTGTTCTTGTCACTTTACAGTAGTGTTTTAATAGGAGAGAAAACTTGTATTAAAAGAGAGATTTTCGCGCTCACGTGCTGTTAAAACACCCTTTTTTTACATTTGCGCGGTTCTTGGCGATGCGTAAACGCATTAGGCCCCAAAACAAATGGTTCAAAAGGAAATGATGTCAACGTAAACAAACAATGCAGACATTCCCGCGCATTTCATGGAAATTTAATGACGATGCGGGATAATATAGTCGTTTATTAGTTTTTACGCGTTAACTATGATAGAATAGCGTTAGCGAATGTTCATTTCGTGTTATAGCATCTTCAGAATCCCTCTGGAATCGTTGGTACCCTCGCCCTACCGGGCTCGGGCACCAAGCAATCCCTCAGGATTCTGCAGGGGTTATAACACGAAAAAACATGCGTTATCCCTTCATAACCGAATGATTATTTAAGTCAGAAACTGTTATAACAAAAAGACACTGAATGATTTAAATAAATATGTATTATCCTATCAACTGCTCAGTATTGTTTATGAAATGACATAAAGAATTCCTTTCATTAAGGGTGATAACTAAAGCCTGTATGTTTACCAAATGCCAAAAATATTTGTCATGAAAAATGCTACATACTTTATTGTTTTACATTTAAAACAGATACTAGTAATGCTTTTGTAATTTTTATTAATCGTAAATAGACCTAAACTATAGCAGGCATCACTTACGTTTCTTAGTGGGTGACGATATTCTAATCGCAAAGGTTTAAATATCGTTTTGATAATCTCACAAAACATAAATCAGGTTGCAAAGCACGTGCGATACAGCCTATGTATTACTTATACAGAAGTGTAGATTTAATTCGATAGGGTTTTGCTAAATCAATGAACTAGTAGCATTGCTACATATTCCATTTTTGTTAATATAACGTAAATTCTGTATTTCACCAAAGTTAAGCACCAGCGGTAGCACCACACTTATCTATTTCCCTTCGTCGCGTGTAAGGAAATATATTGAAAATATCTAGTATGTCCTTCCATTGCAAAAATTAACCGCACTACTTGTTAGAACAACTTGTTGGATGTTATATTGAAAGGTTATTCCCACCAGTAAAGGCAAGATATATAAACAATAGATATGCTCATGTAAATAGAATTGTGTATATAATAAATTAAGGAAATTTGACAGATCATAAATCATGTTCCTAAACTTTTGAACGAAGTCAAAGAAAGCAAATTTTTGACCAAAAGAAACACCACTGAGGTCCCAGTTAATTGCAAGATGCTTTATATTCAGCTGAGTGATATTTGAATTATTCCTTATTTTCAAGACATTGTAATGTATGCATTAAGTATTGGATACTACACGAGTTAAATAAAACAATAAAATTCGAAGCTCTGCCCAGTATTTTATCAATTTTATCAAATAAGTTTAATAAATCCAATGTGGAAAGGCACAAATGTAGTATTCTTTTTATCCATCTGAAACATCAAAAGTCAAATCAACCAACGTACCCTATATTTGAAACAATGTCAACGTCAAAGGTTTATTACACTAATGTAATACCAAAATTATGTATGACTTTGTTTCACTCTCGCGTCGTCAAATGTAATAAATGAAAAATCAAATATCTAGAAATGCTACAATCGATAGCATGACATAAGCTGTTTATATAGATTAATGTTAACTGATTCTAAACTTTACACTTTACATTATAAAGCCCACTCGCTTACCTCAATAGAGAGAGATCTCTGGGTCGTGAGTTCGATCCACGGTCGGATGTACTTTGTTTTGCATTATCGATGAAAATGACATATTGCCAGGCATCCCCTTTTCTATGAATGAAGTGCCAATAGTATTTGTTTAAGAGACAAACAACAAGAAGAGTTTCTTTAGAGTTTCGAATAAAACGGATATGTTACACAAGTACAAAATTATGGTATGCTGACGGACAAGAAAATATCAGTGAATACATACGTTTTGAAACAACAGAAACTCATATTTTTAACAAACAAACATTCCCAAAATGAGTGGTAATATTTTGAAAAGTGCAGTTGAAAATGTTATTAACCTTATTCGTGTCGGCTATGATTAACGTTTCCAATATCAAAGACAATATTAATAAATAATTAATTTACAGCATAATCAATTATGTGGGTTTTCTCGGAAAAGAAATAAAATCAGTGTAACTATGTTTAATAGGAAATGTTGAAAACAATGCCTGTGATCAGAATCACACTGCAAAAGAGTTGTAAAAGAGTGTTGGTACCGTGAGAAAAAGAAAAAAGTTTCAACTACAGTTGTAACAAGAGGAAATTATCTGAAGCTTTATATAATAACAATACATTATAAGCTACAAAAATAAAATTGTGTACAATATAGTTAAAGGTGATCATAATAACATTTATAACATTGTCTTGCAAGCAATAATATGAAGTTTAGATTTATTTATTCAATATGGTAAACGTTTACAGTGAAAATATTTAATTAAGTTCGTTAAAATGTTTTTACATAACTACTTGCTTAAAAACAAAATTCCGGAAGCAGTACACTGTTCCTCTGATCTTATGAATAAAAGTATAAAAGACGTACGCCTATGAGAATATTTCCTTTTGCCTACTTAACATCTATAAGAGTTGTCACATATTACACCCTTTTATGTAATTAATTTCTTTATATTAATTTCATAATAGATAATTACTTAGTTAAGTCTGTTGTTTTAAAATCGTGCTGTTGCTAAAGTTATTATTATCTAATGTTGTTTTTTTCTATAACAATGTTTTTATACCTAAATTATACTATGGCTAGTAGTATTTGTCTGCAGTACTTATTTCAGTCACGCAAATATGATATTACTATCTAAGCACGATTTAGCGAACTTTGTCGTGCTGAGCGACCTGTGAAGTTTCCATTTTTTTTCTATTTTAAGTGTTTGCTTAAGTATATTTCTCATTTCTATACTTTGTTTTCTGTAAACTTCAGCATTGTTGTGTTTTGATCTATGAAATAGTCATGTACAATTCTGATATACATGTAGAAGAAAAAGTCAACATTGATGACGCATAACGGCCAAAAACAAGCATTTGAAATAACAGACGTAGCTGAGCAATGACATCAGTTTTTTGTGAAATTGGGGCCTTGTTTCTTACACACACCCTATAAACAATTGTACTCCCCCTCTTCCTGTTGCGACCGATCAAAACAAACAACTAGCAGTTTTTGCTTTACATGATGTGTCTATTTAAGTTTTACGATAAGTTGAACATTAGTACGTGTATTGGGTGATATAACAGACGAAACAGACAAGTAATGTTTACAAAATGCTGACAAAATGTTGACTGATCACACTCATTGCAAGGAAATTCTCTCGACCAAGTCACGATACTGGTGAATAACATGTCAAATTGATTTGCAATCTAATAATCAATGTTGTTTTCAGAAATAAGCATGCACACTCCATAAATATATGTAAATAAGATGTTGCATATCTGTTCGTGACTCGCTCTCCTACCTGATTATATAATGCTATTGAATGCTTCAGAATCGTTTACATGCAAGTATTCCAAGTATTCCGTGTTGGTTTTACAGACATATACTCTCATAAAATATAGAATTAGAAATAAAATCTGGAAAGTAGATCCCTCGGAAGCACCGAAAACAATGCAAACGGTGAAAATTGCAGACTCGGTTTGACTAAGTCTGTTCATGGGCAGTAATGGAAAATGCAACACTGCCCACGCCCCCTAGCACCGGCTTAAGCAGTACTCAATCTTCAAATCTAAATGAGATGAAATCAATCATCCCGAAGGACCAGAAAATATAACAACACTGAGATGAAACCGAAAGTATACACAGGGTCCCTAGTATGTCACGAAAAGAAATTACCTTCTGTTGTTTCCCTATAGAAGTCACGCGAGGAAATGTTTCCTGACGACTTCAAAAAGTCCATAGGTTTACCCCCGTTCGTCTGTCCGTGTGTCTTTCTGTCTGTATGTCCGCCTAAAATTGTTCCTCCGATTTATTAAAAATATTGCACCTACCTTGAAATTTCACATACACATAGCGGGCAATATGTAGTTAATGCCCGTATAATATTTTTTTTTTTCAGATTGGATCCAAGATGGCTGACTGGCAGTCATTTTGGATTAAAAGGTGTTCCTGTGATTTCTTGAAAACTATTGCACCTACCTCTTTTAAACTTCACACACACATAGAGGGCAGGTAGCATGTTTTCTGCATAATGTGTCCATATTCCAACAAAACAGATATCACACTTGACCTACGATCGATTTTAGTCGTAGACCTACTATGTTTGATAAGACGTCCCCACCCCTGTGTCTTATGCGCTACACATTGACACATGATAGTGAGTATTTGTAGCAAGTTATTTCAGAATCCCTTCATGCATAAAGACGTTATTGCCCGGACACGAAAAATGAACCGACCCTATTTTTGACATTTGACTTTTTCTAAGTGTGACCTTGACCTTTGAACTTGGGAACTGTGTCATGTGCGCGATACATCAACAGTTGTGCCAAGTTATTTCAGAATCTCTTCATGCATAACGAAGTTATGGCACGGATAGGAAAAATGGACCTTTTTTACCTTTGATCTCTTACGTGTGACATTGACTTTACAGGGAAAAGAAAGAGGACGAGCATTAACCACATATTAGCTATGTGTGTGTTTGTGAAGTTTGAGAGAGGTAGGTGTCATAGTATTCAGGTAATTGCAGGACCAAATTTATGAGGACACACATACAAACAGACCGGACAGACAGACCGCATGGTGACTCAAATATACCCCACCTTCGAACTTCGTTTTCCGTGTATAATTATGAAGAAATAAGGTAAAAACCGATTTTTAATAAATAAGTCAGTTGCTAACAGGCATAGAGTATCTTTTTAAGAAAGTCGCAAACATTTGTACAATACTTCAAGCAATCATGCATACCGTCAGGAAATCACACCGAATCCTCTTTCATTGATGGTAATAAACAAATTGGAGTTTTTAGCAAGGATTTTGTTTAAGTTTACTAAACTAGTATTGTTTATTTATCCACGAAACAGTGGGATTTATATGTAGATCATTCTTCAAGCAAGAAAAAAT
This sequence comes from Mercenaria mercenaria, assembly GCF_021730395.1. Lineage (NCBI taxonomy): Eukaryota > Metazoa > Mollusca > Bivalvia > Venerida > Veneridae > Mercenaria > Mercenaria mercenaria. Next base: position 42,746,255 of record NC_069364.1, read on the forward strand.
GTACTTTTGACGCCGACAATGTGCAATTTCTGGCCAAAATCAGTGATCAATCTAGTTTTTGTGCTGTAATTTTACCAGACTAACATATAAAGAAACAAATCATGTTAAGCTTCCAATAAGATATAAATATAATCACTTTAAAATATTTTTTCCAACTTTTAGCGGTCAGCTTATTGTTTTGTTTGGTCGCAACAGGAACATGGGGAGTACAGTCGTTCATAGGGTGTGTTACAGTAACTGAGAATTTATTAAGAATCTAGTCTAAGCTTAATTATTCAGATGTATTTCAGAGAGAAGTTGACGTGAAGATTTCTACATTTTTTTGTATTTTATTCTCTCTCTGCTTCTCAAATGATAAATTGTTCGAATCACTTAAGGGAGCCACGCGAGTGACAGCAAAAAATGTTTAAATGTGTGGTACATTGACTCTCGTCTGGTCACGCAATATTTAAGTGATAGATAAACCACGGTGACCCCATTCCATTCACAATCGTTTATTTAATTTGCAACTCGAAATGACAGTCTAAAAGCTTCTAATGTTTTTGCAGACACTTTAATGATTTTTTTACGGATTGAAGTACATTTTGTCTAAAATGTCTTAAATAAAAGTAGAACAAACACACGGATTATGTTGGACATAGTTTGAATATTTTAGTAAAACCTCATTCCTAACTACTTATTCATAAACAGCTGTTCCGTTCATGCCGAGTGACAAACATTCATTTGATGTAAATGTTTTCATTATTTGTCAGTCTGTTTAGAGTTTATAGATGGCTTGTATTCATTGCTAATTACTGCAGAATTTCAAGATGGCTTTTAGATGATTTGGACGGATATTGATATGGTAGTTAATCAACCATTCTATTATAAAGATGTCTCAATGTCAATTTCTTTTGAATACAATTGCACTCTGAATAGTTCTCAAACGATATTGAATGTTTTCCAGAAGCTTTCCATTCACACAGCGTAAATATTCAAAGCTATTAGATAGATTACTCAACAATGTGCCTGTAATACTGATGTCCATTAATGCATTTACACGATGACGAATGGACCAATAGCTCTTCTGTTTACAGACAATTTCATTACATATTCAGCTAATTTAGAGGGACGAATATCGAAATTGACTCAGTCTGGTTACTTTCCTACTGATTTCCATTATTTATATTCGTTTGACTGAACATTATTCCGTTATGTCTCAGAATTTCCTACCGATCGTGTTTCGCATTTTGCAAGAATATGTGAAAGTGGTTTAGCATTCAAGGACATTTTTGAAATTATGTATGCCAAGATAAAATGTTTGAATGTGTTACTTGATCAGTCGGAGGAGCATCTGACAGTGTCACCAGAGGCCGATATCAATAAAGTCCTGTATCATTGTCAAATTTCTGCAGTGTTGCATACAAATGAACCAAAATTTCTGTGATGCTTTAATTCGGGAAACATACGGAAACTACAAATGATAATGTTTAGAAAGTATCTGTTAAAAATAAAACATATATGAGTTAACTTGTAGCAACGCTATACGAGTCCAGATAAACCTCATTGTTGATTTATAATTGTACAGAAAGGAAATGCAAATGTATATTCCCTCTATCTCCTCTTAAGATTTACGTTTGCGTATTTGTCTTGATGTACAAGTTTTACTATGATATCTGCTTGATGTTTCTCACATACGTGATTTAACTGCCTTTCGATCGTTATTTTTGTATCAACGCTGTCTGTTATGGCAAGTCTTCTTTCTGTCAATTATCGTGTTTTTGTCAAAATGAAACAATGTTTCCTTGGTGCTTTTCATTTGCTTTCATATCAAGTTCGAATTCAATTTAGAATCACTGCAGATTTGTAAATGGAGGTCTGTGCCAGAGGGTTATCAGAGTTATGTGGGAAAATTCTAGTAACAGAACGTCTCTTAAACGACACTTATATTTACCGAAGTTAAGAGTGAGTTTCAAGAATTTCTATATGCTATAGAATGTCACTATATATTCTGGGTTTTAATAGTCACCTTAGAAGGAAACGATAACGTCAAAATACAAGATATTTGCAACCATATTGTATTTTACTTATATCTCCATTTGTATTTCGTTCCGTTTCTTCTTTTAAAAACTATTTCCGGTATTGTAGATAACGATTTTTCAACTGGAATAACATTATTCAGAGATTTTCAATTTATTGTCCATTAAAATATCATATTTAATATAAAAAGCCATTATTATATATTGCACACACACACATATATGAAAACAGAGATTTGAGTATATATATACAAATGTTGAACCAGTACGAATGTGTAGTACAATTCGGGCTCGTATATAAAGCAGTATCGAAACTAATCTTAATGGGTTAGTGGACTTGCTGTGGCATGTGCGTGTTCGTTTGTACTGCTAGGCGCTTTGCCGTAATTGGTCTGGTATATTGTGGTGGTGATTTAGTTCGTATTAATTAATTCTCTCTACTATATATATATAATTAAGGTTTTCTTAATTACAAGTGTAAGCTATTTAACAAACATGAATAATTTGATAGAAGTTGTTATAATTTTTCGCAAAACAAAGGAAACACTTTTGAAGGTGTAGCATGTGTCCGTAACTCCCCTTTAACCTTTTAGTCCATTAAAATATCATATCTAATTTAAAAAGCTATTATTATATAATGTACATGTAAATTAGAATTTAATTGAGGTCTTCTAAAGTACTACTGTAAGCTACTTAACAAATATAAATCATTTGATTTAATAAGTTGTTATAATTTCTCGCAAAATAAAGAAAATTTTATTTTTATGGATTAACTTCCGAGTCAAGAAACACGTGAAGGTGTAGCATTTGTCCGTAACTCCCCTTTAACATAAGCCTTGAAAAAGAATATTGAATCTTCATGTTTACAGAAAACGAGTTGTCGTTATCACTGTGGTGTATTTTTAATGGAACGAAAAAAAACATAATTATATCGTTCTTGTGGTAAACTCAAGGAATTGATTCGATCTACCACAAATTTTAATCTGCCATCAACAAATAACACATGTAACAGTCATTTAAAGAACAAAAAAGCAAAACAAAAAGGCATAAAGCCTAAATTTTCATCCTGCTGACAGAACGACGCTTATGGACTTTTTTAAAAATTAGATTTGACACATATTTATAGTGAAAATGAAAGAAAGAATACAATCGTTATAACATATTAATAATATCTGTCATGTGTTTAGGAATCGGATAGAAATATCCGTCCAGAGGGCACCTGCGCATTGGACGGTAATGAGGCTTGCCGAATTACCGCCCATGCGCAGGTGGCCGAGGGTATATTTTTTCTTACATATCTTCTTACATATCGTCTACATGTTAGCATTTTATTCCGGCATACCGTATTTTACAAATAACAGGTAGAAATATTTTCTTTGTAGCACTCTTTCTTATAGTAGAGCGCGCGAAATTAACGTCCGTAAGCAAAAGTGACGTCATGATGTTTTGCGTTACGCACAATAACAAAGTTTCACTTAAGTTTTATCGTTTGTAGCGTAACGTTATGTTCTTATGGTAAAGTAACGTATTTTGAATCGAGAAATATTCTATAAGGAACGGAGAGAAACTATCGAGGTACCTGCTTTTTTCGTATTTTTACATAAACAATATATTATCAGTGCATCAACCACTATTTGTCATTAACAGCACGAGAGTCATCTGGCATTGGGGGTGCCAGATGGGTTTTGCCGGCATGGGTAAAATCACCGGAAACGCCAGTCCGGCGTGCAAGAATACACGTTCTAACTGATAAAATATTATTCTCGAGTGTAGGCAGGATTGTATGGAAGGCCGTACCTGCCTTATGTCGAGACGTTTCATGTTATCATGTCAGAGCGTGATGACATAGCGAACTCACAACAATTTTGTATTTAAAAGTTGTACCAATACCATCGGAAATGATAATGTTCTAGCTTATCTTATGCAAATAATGGTATTGGCAACTGATCCTGATTATTTTAATAGCGGAGAGTTTCATTTTGGGATATGAAAAATGCAGTGTAATCCAGGCAGTTGCTATAATCGAATTCTCAGACAATGCAGACACTTAAAATGATCTTAGAATTTATACCACATTTAGAATAGGTATTAAATTATGATAGATATCTTTAGATGTGAAATAAAGCTATTTAAATTATCATAAATTTTAACATTTTTTTTTCAACTTGACGATTTTAAGAAACTTGCTGAAAATTTATCTGATCTTTGCTCTGTGGTATTATTTTAATTCTCCAAACGTTAAGAACTCATTAGCAAATGTTTAGTAGCAATCATCCATCTACATTACTGTATCTAATTAATCATTTCTTAATTTAATGATATCTTGACTTCGAAACAATCACTCAAAGTTCTTAGCTCGATTATTTGAAGAATATGGAGAGCTATACTTCTCATCCCGGAGTCGGCTTCGGTTAAAGTTTTTATGAAATGGTAATATCTTGTAAACCAGTAAAAATATTTTGTTTTAAACTTAGAACTCTTGTTTATTATAACAGTCTCTACATGTAGGCAAGAGTACATAAGTCTGTGAAGTGTCTTGGCTGAATTATGACCATATTTTGGCTTGGAAATTGTTTTTTTATACAAGTACATGTTTGTTAAAATTATTTGACCCCATACTTCCATCATTTCTTCGAATACTCGACAGACAGCTCGTGTTGCACTAACGATTACTTTGACTTTGACCATTAATGGACAGACTTTAAAATCAAAATTGATCGACCATTGTTTAAGGTTAACGCATTTGTTAAGTCATGAGTTTTTAGCTCAATGGGGTTGCAAAATATAGAAAGGAAACGTTTTTTTTTTTGTAAAAATATACAATGATATTATATACGAAATACATTGGTATACTATAATTATACTGTCACTTGTACTATAAAACAGATTTCAAAATATGACAAAATAACGCGTAATAAAGTATTATTATTTCAAAAAAAGCCAAAGAAAAATATCAAACAGAGAATGCCACGCACCAAAAACGCAGCCTCCCCAAAACGAAACCCCCAGCACGCAGACGCGTGCACCACACACACACACACACACACACACACACACACACCCAAAGCCAACACACAAGGACAAAACGAACAACACACACGCACACAAAGCCAACACATAAGACGAAACGAACAAACAAAGGAACACAGAGGGGCACCGCCTTGGAACGGTCAGTGGCAAAAACACCACTGGGGAGCTTAAACCGGTTTATGGTGCACCTAACCTCACTCTTACCCCCACCATGTTCCAAAGACATGGGACAGTGTAAATAAAAGTAATCCCCTCCAGGTGAATCTCTTACACACGTAATGGAAACAAAAAGGCATGGCATGTAAAACACAAAAATGCTCGTGTATAAATATATAAGAAACAAACCTTAAGAACCAAAAAGTATGTACTTAATGCCTTTTCAGAAGACAGAGCAACAAGAGAAACACACTTAAGGGCCCGACGAAACAGGCCAGAAGACAAATATCAAAACAGTTACGTCCTGGTAGGATTTAAAAACTGCTTATCATAGAGTCCTCCCCCTCTTCCGTCAGACGCAATCAAAGAGGGAAGCGTAGTGTCCAACAGTAAACGGGTTGAACACTTAACATGCGGTATGTCTCAAAACAGTTGGGTCGTAACCTCTTTTAATAAAACGTTTGATAATCTTTCCAAATACATTTGGAAAATTACCGTGACCCAAGATCTTACGAAGTTTGTAAACCACATCCCCATAAAAAAACGGGTTTAGAAATACCTTCTCGCAGAAGTGTCTTTAAATTACTATTGAATTTTAAAACTAAATCAGAATTACGATAATAAAATTTAGCAAAATATTTACGCAATTTGTAATAACGGTAGCCTCGCTGAAGAAGTTTACCTGTAATATATTGATTATGTTCATTGAAATGCTTGACATGACTACACGCTCTGGCAAACCGAATTAATTGAGAAATATATACACCATAAGATGTAGCCTGAGGTACATCCCCATCCAAATGGGGGAAAATTTACAATACTAAAATTAAATTCATCCCTCTTGTCATAAATTTTGGTATGTATAAAACTGTCATAGATAGAGAGATGCAAATCTAGAAATGAAGCATCAGTATCCGAATTGTTAGTTTTAATTAACTGAAGCTCCCTAGGATAAATAGTACCCACCAATTGACCAAAAAACGGATTATGCATATTAAGAATATCATCTAGATAGCGTGTTGTATTATTAAATGCCGTTATAATATCTGCCTGCGTATCTGGAGAGAGGCTCAACATAAAGTCTCTTTCATAACAATATAAAAACAAATCTGCGACAAGGGGTGCACAATTTGTTCCCATGGGAATACCACCAACAACTTGTCTAAAAACTGCATTCCCAAACCTGATGTAAATGTTGTTCAATAAAAAGGAAAGGGCTTTACAAACTTCGTCACAGGTCCACATTGTATAATGTTTGATAATATTGTTAGTAAAAAAAAGCTTTATCAAAATTGCAAGCAATAAATGTAGCATTCTCTCTAGCAAAAGTCTTTTGAGTTAGGGCAGTTAATTTGTCATTTATTAAGTTATGTGGTAAAGTGGTATAGAAAGTAGAAAAATCGCATGTACTGACTGTAGATACCTTGTAATTATTAATTTTCAACTTATCCAGGATTTCACCAGAATTTTTAATCGACCAAAATAAGTGTTTACCAGAGTTTTCGTATACTTTATCGCAGTATCTTTCCACGTGGGCTTTCAGAGCAGTTAGACATGATGTTAATAGTTTTGAAATATTTGTAGTTGTACAAGAGCTTGAATTAGCGATGAAGCGAGCTTTATATGGCTGTTTATGCAATTTAGGAATCCAATACATGGTCGGTAGTTTAATTTGGTGATCGTCTTTACGAACTTTTAAATTAGAAACTTCAGTGATGTGATCAGTAATCAACTTATTTTCAACAGAAGGACTCAATGTATAAGTGTTAGTGCTATTTAGTTCGTTTTGTAAAACATTAACATAATGTAGGCGTCAAATGATGATAATATTGTTGGCCGCCTTGTCTGCTGGAACTAAAACATACTTAGAATGAAATTCTTGGATTTCCTTTTTCAAATGTCTTAGAGTAAACTTGGGTTTTGGTGGAAGTAGGTGTTCATTAGTTTGATAAAATTTTATTCGAGAAACAACAATGTTAAAAATATTTCGTTTCCAAGACGTTAATGCATTGGGATCAGCGTTCGCACGACGACATCATTTAACACAGAAGGTTTCGATGGATTCTGCAATCTGACCACGACAAGCATTAAAATCAATAGTTGAAGAAATTCTATATTTAGGTCCTTTAAAGAATAAATTACGAATACGCTTGTCCTTAACAATTTCAAAATTACCAGTGATGACATGACCTGCATCTGAATAGCAAAATTTTGAGTTTTTACATTCGCAGTAAGAAGGAGTACTTGTTTGAACATCTAAGTCGGAAACAATTTTATTGTAATTGAAAATAACATTTCTTACAGGTGTTTTATATTTATAACAGATAATAGGAACTTCGGAGTTTCTGAAATATTTAGGCACAGAATCAATGACACGTTTATCACGAAATATACTAGGTACATCGATGAAGTCAATACCTTTGTTCATGAAATAAATCTTAAGAAAATGTCTTAGCCACTTAGCACAGACTTTTCTAGGGTCTGGGCAAGATTATTTTTATCAATTTGGAATTCAATATTTAAATTATCAAGGAGTTTTTGTCGGAATACATTTTTTTATCCTTTATTTTTATGGATTCCAAATAAACAATGAGATCTTAAAGCTACTAGGTAAAACAACCGAATTTTATCCAGCCTTGATGTAGCCTAGAATGAATTTCATATCGAATATTAATGCAGAAGAAAACCAAGAGGGAAATTAAACATAGAAACATAAATAACTGGGGAAAACTGTGCAAATAGTGTAATATGTGAGAACATTCTCCGTTTTCTGAAACATTACGATATGATAATTAAATGACAAAGGAAATATTCCCTTTTCCCTGGACTGTCTTTTTATACATATTGATCAGAAATACATCATTTTTATTATAGTTACCGTATGTCATTTATCAAAGCATTATTTTTAAATATACAAACGTCAACGAACACACTTTCTTTTTGTAAACGGTTAAATCTTTTCAACTTGACGAAATTTTACATTACATCAGATTGTTACAAGTATTTTTATGTCTTATTTTTTTAGCTTACCTGAGCAATCCTCAGGTATGTTTTTGTGATCGCTCGATGTCCGGCGTCTGTCGTCTGTCAACATTTAGACTGTGTATACGATAGAGGCTGTATTTTTCAATTGATCTTCATAATTTTTTGTCAGAATGATAATCTTGATGAAATCTAGGCCAGGGTTAAAATTGGGTTATCTGGGATAAAAAACTAGGTCAGTAGGTCAAATCAAAGAAAACACTTGTGTATGCAATAGAGGCTGTATTTTTCAATTTATATTCATTAATTTTGGTCTGAATAATTATATTGATGAAATCTATGCCAAGTTTGAAAATGGGTCATCTGGGGTCAAAAACTAGGTCACTAGGTTAAATCAAAGAAAAACATTGTGTATGCGATTGAGGCTGTATTTTTCAGTTGATCTTCATAAAATTTTGTCAGAATAATTGCCTTGATAGAACCTAGGTCGAGTTTGAACATAGGTCATTTGAGATCCAAAACTAGGTCACTATGTTAAATTTTAGGAAAATCTTGTGTATGCGATAGAGACTGTATTTTTCAATTGACTTTCATGAAATTTGGTCAGAATGATTGTCTTGATAAACTCTAGGTCGACTATAAATATTGGTCCTCGGGGGTTAAAACACAGGTCACTAGGTCAAATCAAAGAAAAACATTGTGTATACAATATAGGCTGTATATTTAAATTGATCTTCATGAAATTTTATCAGAATGATTGCCTGGATGAAATCTAGGGTAAGTTCGAATATGGGTTATCTGGCATCAAAAAGGAGGTTACTAGGTCAAATCAAAGAAAAACCTTATGTATGCGATAGAAGCTGTATTTTTCAATTGATCTTCATGAAATTTGGTTGGAATGATTGCCTTGTTAAAGTCTAGGTCAAGTTTGAATATGGGCTATCTAGGATTAAAAACTAGGTGACTAGGTCAAATAAAAGAAAAACCTTGTGTATGCGATACAGATTGTATTTTTCAGTTGATCTTCACGAAATTTGGTCAGCATGATTGCCTTGGTAAAATCTAGGTCAGATTTGAATATGAGTCAACTGGGATCAAAAACTAGGTCTTTAAGTCATGTCTAAAAAAATACTTGTTTAAACTCAAGAGACCACATTTTTGGTCCAATCTTAATGAAAATCGACCAGAATATTAAATTTTGTTTCCGTGAAATCACTAGGTCAAACATGTTAACACTGTTATGGTGTGTATCTCAGGTGAGCGGCCTAGGGGCATCTTGGCCCTCTTGTGTATTATGCAAGCTGTAGTTACTCCTACATGTAAAAAAACCGTTATTTACCTAGAAGTTTCATTTCGTCTCTAAACGGTTAATCAGTAGAGAAATAAGCTCGTAGAGACCAAATTTACATCTACCCTGACATAGATTATACAAGTCAGCAATTGAGGGCACAAACCTTCAATCGCAAAGTATAATTGGTAGCCCTCAGATGTTCCTGTTGCTCTGAAACTTTGATCATTTCTTGCAAGAAATGGTTTGATTAAAGCTTGTATTAGAACTACAATAGACTTGTGTACAGCGTCTCTAAGAAGGTTTAGTAACACGTATCATGCGCTCAAACAAGGTTGACTTTTTCTTAGGCTACTGCCTCTATTTTATTGCAACATGAGTTACAAACGCCCAAGAATACTGTTTCTGCAGTTTCGTGGATTGACTATTTTGAATCCCGCGTTTCTTACTAGATATAAGTAGACTTACAATACAGTGACTCTTATAAATTTTATTATAATAAATGATGCAAAATGTACCTTGCATAACTTTCGATCACGTAAGTATGAATTCTGAACTTGAAACTATGTTAACAAATGTCGTTATAAGGTTCCTTATTTTCCTAAGAGACATTACAAAGCTATTGTCATGTAAGACCCAACCGCTGCTACATTAAGCATTCTCAGACCGAAAGATGGTGAAAAGTGACACTGTATTTACTTATGCAAATATGACCATAATCCGACTTAGGTTACATGACAGATTAATGAAAATAACGATTAAAATATTCAATTGCACTGCTTTTTCTGCAACTTGTATTGTTTCCAGATATTTATTGCTTCAGGAAGTCTGCTTATTGACTATGTATGCTCTAATGCCTGACAGCACACTTCTAAAAGACAAGATTGATCAGTTGGTAGTAAGTTTAAATATTAACAATTGATTTTAAGTTGGAAGGAACATTAAGTTTGTCAATATTGGTTTAATATATATTTGTTAAAACCGAACGATTATTTAAGTCAGAACCTATTATAACAATACGAAGAAGGTGACGATGAATGATTGAAATAAATATTATTATCGTATCAACTGCTCAGTATGTTTTATGATATGACATCAGTCAGTTTATTTTATTACGGCTGATAACTCAAGCCTGCATGTTTATCACATACCAAAAATGTTTGTCATGAAGGATGATACTTTATGGTATTATGTTATAAGCACTTCTGGTAAAAAAGATAATGCTGTTGTAATTCTTACTAATCGTACTATAACAGGCATTTCAATTACATATCACAGAAGGTGACACTTTTCCAATCTCAAAGGTTTAAATACCGTCCTGATAATCTCACAAAACATCAATACTTAAACAATGAGGATGCGAAGCACACACAGCCCCATGTATTGCTCGTACAGAAGTGCAGATTTAATTCGATAGGGTTTTCTAAAAATGAATTAGTAACATTGCTATATATTCTGTTGACTGCACTACTTGTTATAACGACTGTTTGGATATTAATATATTAAAAGGTTATTACCACCAGGTGACGGATTCAAAAGCGGGATATATAAACCATAGAAATGATCTGACAGATCATAAACACATGTTCTTAAACTTTTGAACGAAGTCAGAGCAAATGTTTAGTTATAGACCTTAGAGGTATTCCTTATTTTGAAGACATTTTAATGTATGCATTAAATATCGGATACTACATGAGATACTTTTCATATTGCATTTCTTAAACGAGTTCAATAAAACAAATGCGAGGCTCTGTCGAGTATTTCATCAATTTTATTCAACAATTTTAATTAATTCAATGTGAAAAGGCACAAACGTATTATTCTTTTTATGATATATTATTTTTTCAACTGAAACACAAATTTTCTTCCTAACTTGCCTATTATGAACCAAGTCAATTCGACCAACGTACCCTATATTTGAAACAACGTCAACGTCAAAGCTTTATTACATTAGAGTAATACCAAAAATTATGTATGACTTTGTTTCACTCTCATGTCGTCAAACATGATAAAAGAAAGTTCAAATATTGAGAAACGCTATTAAAAGATATTTTCGATAGCATGACACCTAAGCTGGTTATAGTAATTAATGTAAACTGACTCTAAACTTTACTTTTCACATTATAAAGTCCACCCCTTACCCCAATTGGGAGATGTCTCTTGGTCGTGGGTTCGCGATCGATCCACCGGCGGATGTACATGTACTTTGTTTTGCAAATTTGATGAAAATGACATTTTGCCAGATTGCCGCTTTTCTATAAATGAACTGACAATTATTTGTCTCAGAGACAAACAACAATAGAAACTATTCATCAGAGTTTCGAATGAACCGGATATGCTACACGTGTACAAAATTATTGTACGCTGACGGACAAGAAAATAACAGAAAATACATGCATGATGAAACAACAGAAACACATATTTCTAAACAGAAACAAATAAACATTCCCAAATGGGCGGTAACATTTTGAACGGTGAAGATAGAAATGTCATTCACCTAATTTGTATCGGCTATTATTAACGTTTCAAATATCAAAGACAATATTATTTAACAATTAATTACAGGATAATCAAGTATGCGGGTTTCCACACAGAAGAAATAAAACCAGTGTAATTATCGTTAAGATGTAGGAAATGCTGAAAAGATCGCCTGTGATGAGATTAGAGAAAAGTTTCAATTAACAGTTGTTACAAAAAGAAATATAATATAAAATATATTATAAGCTACAAAAATATGTACATGTGATAAAAGGTGATCGTCATAACATCTAGAACATTATCTGGCAAGCAATAATGTAATGCTTGAATTTATTCACTCAATATAATAACTTTCTACAATGAAAATTTCCAATTAAGGTCCGTTGAAATGTCTTTTTACATAGCTACATCAAAATTCCTGTAGCATTACACTGTTCCTTTTATTTGTGAATAAAAATATAAATATTCCCGTATGAGAATTATTTCCTGCTTAAGATTTATTTTTCACATATAACACCCGTTTAAATTCTTAAAATTGATTTCATAATAGACAAGTTGTTATTGAGAATATATTAAGAATTTAGTGTAAGCTGAATTATTCAATTGTAATGATAAATTGTTCGAATCACTTAAAGGAGCTACGCGAGTGACAGCAAAATAGTGTAAATGGTAAACTGTTGAATGGTCACGCAAGATTTAAGTGATAAACTACCCAAATCCATTCACAATCATGTTATTCATTTTGCAGCTCGAAATGACAGTCTAAAAGCTTCTAATGCTTTTGCAGACACTTCAATGATTTTTTCGGAATTATGTATATTTCATTTAAAATATCTCAGATAAAAGTAGAATTTAGACAGGAGTCTCGTAGGACATGGTACCAGTGAAACAAAAGACATGAGTTATTGCCAAAGAGGTTTATAATATTTATAATATTTTAGTAAAACATCATTCTTAACTATTAATTCATAAACAACAATTCCTTTTATGTCGAGTGACAAAAATTCATTTGATGTGAAAGTTTTCATTTCTTTTCAGTCTGCTTGGAATTGACAAATGGCTTTCATTCATTGCCAATTTGTGGGGAATTTAAAGATGACTTTTAGATGATTTGGACGGATATCGATATGGAAGTTTATCAGCTATTCTATTATAAAATGCCACTGATTTCCATTATTCATATCCATTTGACTGAACAAGCTTCCTTTGTGTCTCAGCATTTCCTACCGATCGTGCTTCGCATTTTTGCAAGAATACGTGGAATTGGTACAGCATTCATGGACATTTTTGAAATTAAGTATAGCACGATAAAAAGTTAAAATGTGTAACTGAATCAGTCGGGGGAGGCATCTGACAGTGTAGCTGTACAAAATGATCATTGTTTAATTCACCAGTGGCCGATATCAATAAAGTCATGTGTCATTGTCAAATGTCTACTGTTGCTGGATAGAAAAGGACCAAAACTTCTGTTGATTGATTTCGAGAAACTTTCGAATACTACGAGTAATAGTGGTTTGAATGTATCTTTAAAAGTTTAGCATGTAGAAACGCTATATGAGTCCAGATATACATCAATGTTGCGCTTAATTATTGTACGGAAAGGAAAGGCAAATCTATATTCCCTCTATCTACTCTTAAGATTTATGGTTGCGTATTTGTCTTGATGTACACTTTTTTGTTTGTAAGATATCAGCCTGATACGTCTCATGCGTTGTTTAACTGCTTTTCGGTCGTTATTTTCATCTCGTAGCTCTCTGTTATGGCAAGTCTTCTTTGGAATAGAGGAATATAGGAGTCATGTGGGAAAATTCCAATGACAGAACGTCTCTAAAACGACAATTATATTTACCGAAGTTTAGAGTGAGTTTGAATTTTTTTTATCCAATAAGCTTTAGCTTGCCTCTAGTAAATGTCCAAATATTCAAAAAATATTAATGTAAAAATGCCAGATACAACATCGGGTTAGAAGACATTCTTTAATTTTCAGCTAGTTGGTATATTTGTATATGTTATGAAATATCACTATATATATTCTTGGTTTTAATGGTCAGCGTAGAAGTAAACGATAACGTCAAAATACCAGATATTATCATATTGTTTTTGTACTTCTATATTCATTTGTATTTCGTCCCGTTTCTTCAAACTATATCCGGTGCTGTAGATAACGAATTTTCAATTGGCAAAAAATTATTCAGAACTATTCGAGTTATTCAAAAATCATATTTAATTCAAAAAGACATTATTATATAATGTACATATATATTTTTTGAATTTAATTAAGGTCTTCTAAATTACTACTGTAAGCTACTTAACAAACATGAATAATTTGTTTGAAGATCTTGTAATTTCTCGAACTTTATTTGTATGGATGAATTTCCGAGACAAAAACACTTGAAGGTGTAGCATTTGTCCGTAACTCCCGTTTAAAGTAAGGCCTTGAAAAAATATTGAATCTTCATGTTCACCGAAACAAGAAACTAATTCGATCTACTACAAATTCTTGTTTATTTCAATTTGTCATCAATAGATTACACAAGTAACAGCCAGTCAAATGACGAAAAAGCATAAAGCCTAAATAATCATGAAGCTGATCGAACAACGCCTTTTATTGACTTTTTAAAAATTAGATTTGACACATATTTTCAGTGAAAAAGAAAGAAAGACTACAATCGTAACAACATATTACACGTTCTAACTGATAAAATATTAATCTCAACTGCAGGCAGGATTGAATAAGACTGGCATGTGAAGCAATTGACTGAATGTCAGACATAAACACAAATTATCCTACATTGCAAAATAGTGAAAAATGGTCTCCCTTTGAAAAATGTATCAACTATTTTGACTTGTTAGTTACCGTTTCCAATCACAATTCATTTAATACTACAACATTTGGAATAACATTTTATGGTTGACTACTCTAAACTAAATTAAAAGTGTCTTTGGTCGAATGGCACGCACGCAGTCCAGCAGTTTTGCTAATTAATTTTATGCATCTGTGTCTGTATGATGATGTTGGTAGATTTATACCAAAATTCTGTTGTAATTGTTATTGCATTTAACTAAACCATGCGAACTGAACGAAAGTTTCAGAGTTGCAAGTGTTATATTAAAGTCATTGATAACACTTGCAACAAAAGTGTTTATTAAAGCATATACCATGAATTTAGTCTTCAGACCTAGCTTCGGTTTCAAAGTGAATAGTTACAGCTACCTAATAGGTATATTATTTATAAAACACAACGTGTGTTGCATTTAACATCAGAGCAGTTTTATTTAAATAAAAATAATAAAAATATATACGAGCAATAGATTGGTAAAGCAGGAGGTTTAAGAAAATACAAACGTCTATTATGTTTCAAGACACCGAATTATCCAGGATTTACAAGTTTATTATTTGCATAAGAAATTTAAAATTGAATTTCCTGCCGTCATAAATTTTCAAAGTACTTTGTTTCAATGGATTCCGTATAAACAATTAGATATTAAAGCTATTTTGTAAAACAACCAGCATTGATTCGGCTCTGATGAAGCATATAATGAATATTATATCGGATATTTATGTAAAATAAAGCTTATGGGAAATTACACCTAAAAGCATGAAACATCTTGGGAAAACAGTGTGCAAAATAAATCAATGCTTTTGTAATCAAGAATATGACAATTAGAGAATTGGAAAAACGATGAACAAACATTAAGAAAACAGAGAGCCGATGCCACGATTCCATCATAAATCATGTTATATTATAGAGTTGTTATATTTCGATCTCTTCAGGTCACCCCTTGGATATGGTGCCTACTTTTTAATTTTGTCTTTTGGCAGTTTCTATGCTATGCAGGCTCGATAATCACAGATCTCCTCTCTAAATTTCAGTTTGTTTAGTTCTGCCCATTGTTTTTTCGTTTAGGCCAAAGCCATTATTTTTATCTTGGGACCATACGCCGCTATTTTCGGAATTGCACTCTGTGTATCATTGAAGGTTCCATGTGCACCGCCGTAAGAATACATCTGAGGATGTCTCTAAATTATATTCTGGTACAGTTAAATCTTATAACATGTGTAAATGTTGAGTTTAATCCGGGGCTAGAGGTCGTGGATGGTAGCTTGATTTCAACTACCGTCCATGAACATGCTCAATTAAGCCGAGCTTTCAACATTTTCATTTATGTCGTGTTGGGCGACCAATGGTTTTCTACATTTTTATCTTAATCATGAGTCAGTTGTTCTCAAAGAAACTTGACGCCCACCCATTTTTCAGATCATTTTTTTCTGTTGATACTGTGTGGTTGTGATCTGTGATCATTTTTGAATTCTGCGTGCATATCGCTGAAAAAACATGCGGCAATGTGCATGCAAACATGCCTTTACGTTTGTTGGAAAAAAGAGTATTTGCAATGGTTTACAGATTAGCGCCAGTCTCGTTTTGTTACTATACCTAATTACTTATAATAGGGTTATTATAACAGCAGCTCGATCTGGGATGCTGTATTCGGCTCGGGTGGAACTTTGCTAGATCAGATCTCACGAGGCGCGCAAGCGGCGAGTTTGATTCGCCTTTGCAAAATCCACGAGAGCCGAATACAAAATCTCAGATCTAGCTACTGTTATAATGACCCTTTTATTATATACCTCTACCTTTTTGTTTGTTGTTTTGTTATTGAACGACATCTTCAATGTTTATCGATATTAAAATGGAACTAAGTGAAGATTTTATGTGCGCTATAAGAACTGTGTCAGGTCATGCATATTAATGAAAGTAGTCCGGCAGCATACAATACGGAAGGCACAATACGGAATTTGAAAGGGACTGTGCGGAATTTTTTTCTGGGTGTTAATATTTAATAGTAAAATACAAGCCGATATTTTTACAGAATTTATATAGGTATACAATATTGCTTGATATATGTTAAAGACAGACTGTTTTGAAAGAATTATTTGAGCAAATCGTTTTGATCTATTAAACGTGGAGATATGTTCAATATTTTCGACGAACTGGCAACATCTATTATACCAATTCCAAAGGAAATCATAATTGTCTCGCTTATATTATGCAAATAATGGTATTGACAACTGATTCTGATTATTTTTACGACAGTTTCATTTTGGGATATGGAAAATGCATTGTAATCGAAACAGTTACTATTATCAAACTCTTAGACAATTTAGACACTTAAAATGATTTTCGTAGAATTTATATCACATTTAGAAGATGTATCAAATTATGATAGATATCCGTAAATGTGAAATAAAGCTTTACGAAAAAGTTACCAAATTCTATGATCTTAAGAAATTTGCTTTCAGTTATTTGATCTTTGATGTGGTATTATCTTATTTTATCTCCAAATATTAAGCACTCATTGGCAAATGTTTCATAGCAATTATCCATCTTCATTAGTGTATCTAATTCATTGTTCCTTAATTTATTAGTTTTCAGTGACATTTTGCCTTCGAAACTTTCACTTAAATTTTCCCTAAACAATTGTCCTTGCAGATTTTTATGTTTATTTTTGGTAAATACATGCATTTTGGTAAAACATGGCATATACTTTATTATCATTTTGGTGGGGGCCAAAATCGGCCCAAATTATACGTATCCCTTTCTTAGAAGTTTTGAAACTATCACTTAAATTTTCCCTAAACAATTGTCCTTGCAGATTTTTATGTTTATTTTTGGTAAATACATGCATTTTGGTAAAAAATGGCATATACTTTATCATCATTTTGGTGGGGGCCAAAATCGGCCCAAATCTTACGTAACCCTTTCTTAGAAGTTTTGATAACTTTTTAATTTCTAGAAAGCGGTGTCGTTTCTTCAGTTAGGAAGCATTGGTTTACCGTTAAATGTGACATTTGAATTGCTTTTAGATTCGTCTGCGACTTATTGGAGGGAGCTTTGCTTGATAACGATATGTTTTAAAAGAATCTTTAACCGTTAGCATTGTTTTGAACGGTGCAATTTGACATGCCATTCGCCTTAGTTGTGTCGGCTATGGGTTTCAATTTAAATATGAATGAACCACTTTACACTAAAAGCATGATTACTCATTTTATCAGAAAACTACGCAGAAATGCTATAACCAAAGCCTTTACTTGCTACAGCTGTTAACATTATAAAGCTGACACATTTCTCTGATTGTTTAGCCAAAAGGTACTGTTATATATGTGGTCTGATCAAATGAAAAAATGAAATGAAAATCATATTTGGATTCAATTATAACTGTACGCTTATGTGATTGTTCGTGGTCACGTTGAATTTGTGACCACAGTGGGGAATCTAGCGCTAGGGAAGCCAGTTATTTGGGAAGGTGAGGTGGTACTTCCTGCGATTGCTCGTACGTGATCTATATAAATACACGAAAAAGAAGTCTTTCCTGAAGTTTTCTGTTAAAACAAAACAGTAAAGGTATAAGAGGTAAGAAGTTGAAAGTGAGACATAAAAGAAATAAGTAAGATATACGAAATAAGAATTAAGAAGCTTTCGTAATTTTGCTTAATAAGTTCCATGTCCTATTTAAAGTATGTGATGACTCAATGTGCCTTTTCCGCCTAAACAGTATGTTTAAGTAACTCTAGATGTGAATGTTTGTTTCTGGTTTATCAGTGTTTGTTGTTGGTTCACGCTTCTGAAAAATATATTATTGGCTTAATATTTTGCTTTAAGCATTTTTTTCTCACTGATATTGTTTACAAAACTTTTAAATTGCTGAAATGTGATGTCAGTGTGGATATGATATGGTGTAACTTCTTTAGTAAACGCATTGATAATTACCAAACGTCTTAAGTGTTATTATTGTCTGTTTTCTTCAGGATGCCTGTTTACGAATGTGATGTTAGGCTAATACCAGTGTTTTGTAGTTTTGTGGTTCGTGGTGAAAATCTGAAGCATTTTAATTTCCTTATCGAATTTATGATTAGCTAGCTCAAAACAATTATTTACATCGTTAAAGCTAATACAAGTTTTGATATTGAACATATAATCCTCAGCTGCGGGACAATAGCGTTGATATGTGTTTCTTTTTAAAATAATACAGGAATAATCTGATTTTAATCTCCTCCTACCTTATTGAAAAATCAACTATGTCAATATTTGTCAATGGTAAAAATATATATCGCGGCAAACCTTCCACGTTATAGTAATTGTCGTCTGGATGTTCGTTATAATTTGCACCAAAAAACTTTCCTCTTGAAATTAAACCTTTAGCTGAAGTATCAGTTTTATATATTTTTTTTTTCTTTTAGAAACCTCCTCTTGTACAGGCAGTTTATAACATTATGTAAACTATGGACCTAGGTTTTATTTATTTTTATATTTTTGTTTAAATGTAATGCAAATATATCAGATATGTTGATCGTTTTGAAGATGACATGCGTTTAATTCAATCACTACAAGACATTCTAACAGACATTATGAAGCAAGGTTACAATACCTAACATTTTCCCATAGTCGCAATATTGTTTTGGCAGGAATCAAACTTACTTTCACAAATATGTTTTTTTTTTTCATCCTGAATTTAACTTATCTGTAACCTTATATCATCAGCAAAGAAGTCCTCATGTTACAAGTACAAAAATGTATGTCGTGAGGCATGATATTTCTTTTCAGGGTAACATTTTGGTTGTAGATGGCTGTATATAAAGCTGTATCTTGTTTTCCTGTTGTAGTTACCATCGACACAACCCCTTAAGGAGGTAGGTTACCTTGATATTTGTAAGTGCGCATGTCCAACCGGAAGCTAACGTGACGATTTACGACGACGTTTACGACAAACTAAACGCGTTTGTATATCCATTCTTCTGGAAATAAATCTTGAACCTGCCTCCGATCTTATGTTTAATGGTTTAATAATGCAGAAATAATGAATGAATTGCCGCAGAAACGCTTCAAAACATTGTTGCCTTAAAATGACGTCATTGACGTCATGACGTTACGTGTCAGTTACCGCGCAAAATTAATAGCTTTTATTTTGAAAGTACGTTATTCTGTGCTTTTTCTTTATTTGAACTATTTTTAAACAGCCATTATTTGCTGAAATACTTTTTATTAGTCTTTTGCTCTGAAAAATGATCAATATTTTGGTTCTTTTATGTAATAATATTGAAATGTTATGCGGAATGTAAGAAAATGGATGATGGTAACTGACGTGATTGGGAATATAGTTGGCTGAAAGGTAACTTATTACGGTCATTTACAAATAAAAATTGGGCAGTTTGATTTGTTATACCTATTTCCCAGTTTCCGTTGATAATTTGTTACTTAGATACTAAAACTAAGCTCTAAAATTGTTCAAATTTCAGTATAAAATTGTGGTGTCTTGAATTAAATTGATGTTACCATGGAAACGAAGCCCGTGACCTATATGTCTAATTGTAAAATTCAAAAGCGTTGACACTGGTCTATTTAAGGAACACAGCTTCGGCTTTTTATTTTCATTTCAACAATATCCATGAGAATAATAGCAGCATGCAGAACGATTTTTCAATAAAAATGTCAGACGACGGGCATAGCTGTAAGTATTTTAAGCTGTGAAATTTGTTAAATTAACTGCAATTCATACGAAAATATTACTAACGTTAGAAATAAGATGTTTTAAAGCTACATTAACAAGAAAGATAATTTTATATAATATTTTTTTATAAGAAATTACGATAAAAAGCAACATATAAGCTATTTTAAACATCTCTGTTGTCATGGTTACTCTAAACTTTAAGAAAAACATAGTACCATGTAAAGTTCTTGGTATTTTGCTAATCATATTACCCAAATATTCCATGTTGGTCAATAACAGAATGGCACTGAAGCCGTCGAAAAACCCGTTTTCGTACATAATTGTTGAAAAATGAGAGAAAATGCGTTACCATGGGAACACGAGCCCCGCGACATATACATTTTAAGCTTTTATTAGAAAGCTAATGCGCATACTAGTAAAACTATTAATTATGCAGACTTCTACGGATAACAATGAAACCAAAATACACTGAAAAGTGTTAAATATCCATATTTTCCTTCTTCTTTCTATATAAAATACCTTAAGAGGGTCATGTACTTCAAACCTGGATAAAAATTGTACTTAAAGGGACAGAGATAAACGGAACTGAGATTGTAGCAGTTAAAACATTAAATTACACGAAATATTAAAAATCACTGCGGTTCAACTAATTTGAATTTACCCTGGTAACAAGGTAACTTACCTCCTTAAATAAAAGAAAAACAGGAGAAAGGAAAACCACGGGTCGCCCAACACGACATAAACAAAACTGGGCTGGGTTTGACTGAACCTGTTCATGGACGGTAGTGGACATGCAAGTTACCGCCAACGCCCTCTAGTCTCAGGTTGAGCAGAACTCAACATGAACACATGTTATAAGGCAATAAGCTGTTTATTTGCAGAAAGCGAAAATAAATTTCCATTACAAGTAAAAAGTATGATATTCTTAAGCTAAGACAGCCCAGCCCTTTATTCGATTTGAGAGAGCTGAATACTTTTAAAATCGCAATATAGCACCGTTGTATCACAGTTGCGCTTAAGAAGGTTTTAATTATCGAGTAAAATCTCATTTCTATGCTACTAATTCACATAGCAACAGTTCCTTTCATGAAAACTGACAGGATTTCATTTGATATAAATGTTTTCATTTATTGTCAATCCGAGGGGAATTTCGAGATGGCTTTTAGATGATTTGGTGGGATCTCGATATAGAAGCGAATCAGCGATTCCATTATTTTGATGTCACAATGTCCATTTATTTTAAAACTAATGGCACTTTGAATGGTGAATATTTCCCAGAAGTTTGCTATAGGTACGGCGTCAGTGCTAAAAGCTATTACGGAGATTACTTTACAATGTTTTTTCTTATACTGATGGTCATAACGATGGATTCAAATGAAACGCCAACTGTCTCTTGTATTATTTATATAAAAGATATTTTATTTACATCTTTGGCTTATTTATATCGAAGAATAACAAAATGTACTGTTTACAATCATGTTTAATTACTCAACTGATTTCCAATCATTTTTAAAGAGAAGCAGCATAGAATTGTTTCTTTTTCAGAATTGGATATTGGAGAGTCAGTAGATCAACGTAGCAGAAAACCAAAGCCTCGATAAGAAATCTGAGCCTGGCTGTATATTAGTCTGCACTGATGGATGGTATTTGATGTCAACCTGGCATCATGATCATTATCTGTGTCACCTGCGTTAATGTATAGTTTAAAGAAAATCTCCATTACATCGGACTACACTAAACAGCTGAAATTTCAAATGGCTAATAGACCTTTAAATTAAAGTGGCATGGTTATCTCAAAATCTAACACATACTCTAGTATATTTAAAATCATTAATAATGCACTTTAAAAACTTCAGAATGGTGCATACAATTATACATATTCGACAAGAAACTTAAAACGAAATTTTTGAAACGGTTTTTTTTGAAATAGACGAAGCAGCATTTGTTTTGACACTACCTTCTGTTGCATTAGAAAATGTATTTACAAATGTAACACCACACTGGTTGAATAGATTGAGAAAGTCAGCAGTTTTTCACACTCGGATTTATTTATAAGGTTATACAGAAAAAAACAAAAACAACTATACTAATAGTCGACCCAGGTATAAATACATCAGCTTTTTAAATAGTATTTTCCCGCGTCAAACTTTTAATTAATTTGTATTCTTAAGTCAAAAAGTTCTATATCATAATAATCAATTCTAAAATTTCCACATTTATTTTAACCCGCTCTTAAACCCGAGCCCAAAACTGAACTTAACCGAGCTGATCTGAACCGATCCGAACTGCCAATTATCCGATCCAATTTTTGTAAAACATTTCTAACTGCCTGATTCTGTCTCTCTCTTCTTAACTCAGTCCTCTCCTCTCCACTCTTAATTCTTTGAGTATTTATACCTTTTTCATGAACTACAACGCAATAACATGTTCAAGTATTTCAAAATATTCGAAGCAATTTCAAAAACATGTCAATCAAAACGTCCATTATGTACTCATATAACAGTAAACAACAGATGTAGAATAAATTACCATTGTGTATTCCGTAAATAAATGACTGGTACCGAAACAAACAAAATAATTACGGTCAAATGTAATAGACAAAACATTCAACGGTGATTCATTTTGTATGAATTGTAAACAACAACAATATGATGAACAGATAAACAAAGTAATAAACATTTCTGACCAATTAATGAAAATTCCATCGAAAACAGAAACAAAGTAATTAAGGCTGACCAAATCAATTTCTGTTGAGAATTTCGCAATATCTGATCGATAATAATAGTAAACAAGGTCATTTAGGCCAAAACTTAATGGATAAAACATACCGATGTTACGAAATTTGCTCGAGTAGTAAATACCTACAATGACCTACACATGTAAACAGAATGCGTATCATTTTTAAGAATTATCAGAATTATCTACCAAAATCAATAACAGATAAGATAAACACAATGATTGATTAACTGAAAACTGACATGCGAGCTATCATTGTGTTACACAAATTCCTTCTGTTTAAATTGTTAGTACGTTTAAGTAGGCAAAGTTGCCCGTTTTTCTTTTTTTCCTTTAATTGTATGTGCATTTGTTTTAGACATTATTGTCCTTTTTTCTCAAAACATAGATTTTATTTGGAGTAAGTGTTAGTTTATCCTGTTTTCAGACCTGCCTGTGATATATGTCTGTTTTTAACTTTCTCACGTCATTTATTTTGTCTTTATAAAAATGTACAGTTGTGTGTGTTTGTAAACACACAATCTTCTATTATTCATACAATTTTTGTTGTTAGGCCTAAAAATGTTTGTTTCCTATATCCCGACCTACCTTAAGGGCTTTGGATTTTTTAAAACTTTTTAACAGGAAGTTGCAAAAAGGTATATTTTATGCTTTAAACATGGTTAGTGATGTTAGAAATCAACTAACTGATGCTCAAAAGGCATACTAGTAACCCCCATATTTGTATTCATTTTTTTACACAAAAATAATTTCCAAAAAGTCCAAACAATCTTTTCTTAGGCCTTTAATATAGGCACGTTTGCAGTATCTTATATTGT
Source organism: Mercenaria mercenaria (assembly GCF_021730395.1). Taxonomy (NCBI): domain Eukaryota; kingdom Metazoa; phylum Mollusca; class Bivalvia; order Venerida; family Veneridae; genus Mercenaria; species Mercenaria mercenaria. The sequence goes on from NC_069364.1 coordinate 42,770,269, forward strand.
CCTCTTTTCAAATAGTCCTCAAGGATTGATACGCTTGAAATCGGATACTGTTTATTTCTTCCCCAAGGACTGCCGTGTTTGTTTTAGACCTTTCATTCAACATGCTGATATATACACAACCATCGCTTCTTTCAGCCCATATAGACTTAGCATCTGTTTTGTTTACAGTTACTCATAAATTCCCTCAAATAATTATTAAAGGCACTCGCTACAGTTTTTCTGGACGGGTCGATATTTACCCCAACACCGTGCCAATTTGGTTGTGTTTCTAATCGATGTAGCTCACTGACGAGTTGGTGCGGTCTTCTGCGCAGGCCCGGAAGTGATTATCTAATGTCACGTACGGCAAAAATTCGCAAATTATTGTATGTTCGCATGCATTTGATGTACAAAATGTATAACATACTGACTAAAAGTTAGGGTAAGTATCACCATGGTTACAAAATATATACATTTAAAGTACTTTTAGTTCAAATTGCTTCAATCCGACATATACTGGAGTCTGTTATTTATCCAGCGTTCAAACTCTGCATTGAGTCAAAGCTGTTTCTAATCCCGTACCGTACATTCGTAAACTATAAGTTTTGTTAAAAAAAAGTGCGGAAACTTTCATCGTTCTATGCCATCAAAATGCTTCAGAAACACCTTAAAATACGCTTATTAAGAAATCTGCCGTTTGATAATTTGATATATATATTTCTAAGTCATTTGCTCAAACACTGAAAGAGAATTTCGTACCAACCTGCGTCGTATAAATGCCCGCCACACCCCGCCTCGTTTTAATTTGATATAAGCGGAATCTAATATCGTGACCTATCAATTTTCTTTTTGTTTTAGATTAGGTAGACATAACCAAAGGTATTTGCAGAGTTTGATTAAATTCTATTATGTGAAACTCGATAAAATAGCGGAAGTACCAACTTAAAACTAAACTAAAAAATATGCAAAATAGCCCTTGGGTCTGCTGAACAAGTATTCCTTTCTTTACAAAATCATGTTCTTTTGATTTCTCTGAGCATGTTTCAAATAAATATATTGTTTTCCGTTATAAAAATGCTTAGATAATCAAATTTATGCTGATTTTTGTACTTTACTGAAATATATTTTAGGATTACAGAAATTTCGAAAAATGTTTAAAATAGCATCATATCTAGGGGCAAATTAAATTGAAACAAAGCTGGTGACCTACTATTTTTATTTCATTTTTCAATACATCATAACATGATCTTTTAATACAAAACATTTCATCAAAATCTATTATTGAGAAAAAAATTACGAAACTGTAGCGAGCGTCCTTAAATAACTGACTTACCTTAAATGCATTTTGATTTCGATATCAGATACCGTTTGTGCTAAATGGGCATTCATGTACAAATCAAACAGAGACGCAAAGGCTTGAAAAAATAACAGACGACTACGACTCCTGACTTAGAATTCGAATTTCCACTCATTTACATTTAAACTCAATTTCACACGCAATGTAATCAGAGCAATCTTCATAACAAATGCTTATTGTACGAATTTTAATAAATGAATCCTCAATCTAAATAAGGTAACTTTAACCATTACGAAGAACATTACTATACCAAATTGCGTAATTTTATGTTGAATTATAGACTTTCGCTTTAAGACAATTACTTGAATTATTGCTAACTTAAAGTTAGAATTTAACATGTGATGGCATTGATGTAAATCCAGGACTTTAATATAGGTGGCCCAATTTTGTTTTCAGGTCATTGACGCCACAACTACAAAATTCAGGCATTGGTCTTAATAACTGCATTTAGAATTTAGTTGCTGTATTTGTTTCTTTGTTTGAAAAATAAAAACATGTTTTTATATTAATTTACACAGCATAAATTTTCGATTCTGTGCCAACACGTTGCACCAAAAATACTCTTAAGACCAGAAATCGCGATCGAGTTTTTAAAGAACATTTATATTAGGAAACGTCTGTAGAAATAGAAACTAATACGTAAAGGTGACGAAGTCGCTATGTTTACCTACATTATTGACAGAACTAGCCGTAGGAGGCAAGAAATTATCTCGTTATTGTACCTTATTTAGCCCTGTTGTCAAATTATTAATTGGATTTCGATGTAAAACAACAAGTAAACAACAAATATAGAGTGTTTGAGCAATTTCCTTTGAAACAAAGATTACCACCGTAGCATTAGTCAAAGTGATTCTATCTCTAAATTAGTGGTTAGTGGAATGGTGTGCATGCGTCTACACATAGGGTTAAGCAAATTTTTAATAAAAATGCAGTTTATTGTATTTAAAAGGAGTTTTATTCGGTTAAATTATTGTACAGTAAGATATTTGAAAGCATGTGATATCGTATGCACTTGTGTAGCAGGGACAGGTACTGCATGTATCTGCCCTTTACTTAGAAATGTATAGATACATTTAATACTTAGTTTTAACATACTAAAGTAATCTAAATTTATACAAATAATTATTGCCTACTGTCATTTTATTTGTAAAATGTATGTGAACGTACTCAATTAACAGCTTAACTCATTATGTCATTATTTTTAAGCTTTCATGTTAGATTTAGCGACGTTCCATCTGGTTTAGTTGTAATCTTTATGCGTTAGCTTAAAATTCAGTTAATCAAGTCCACACTGAACGGACATGGTAAGTGAAGTTCTTCAGTTCTTTTCAGCATTCAACAAGGTTTCTTCGTTAGTTCGGGTAGTCCACGGAAGTCCTCATCTAGAATAGAAGCAATGAAGCCCATTGCAGGTAGACTATTAGCCTCCAAAGCATTCAGTCTGTGTCAGTAATGGTGGAAACAGGACAAATTTAAGTAAATCAGTAACCACTGAACAAAGATATCAGTAGAGACTGAGAATTAAACACTAATTGTTGGCGTTGTAATACAATTTGTAGCCACTTCGCCACTGTCTCAGTGGTCTATGGTACATTTCAAATTGATTTGTAATCTGATCATCCACATATAACAAGTTTGAATGATGATCTATTAAAAATAAAACGAAAACAAAATGCGTCAACAGGAATAACAATTCATTTTGCGAAATGCGTGCCACGTCTTTGTATATCTCTAACGACAGAGAGATCGACATATATAGAGAAAAAAATTAACAAAAAGTTAAAATCATGAAGAAGTTGTCGCAGTAATTTTTATTCTTAGGTTTGCTTTTAGCAATTATCTGTAAGTGTGTGTTTATATCTCTATCGGGGATAATTATATATGCTGAATGTTCTGCTACCTAAACTTTGGTCAAAATAAATAAAACTCTTAAAAAAGGACAAATAAACGGAATATTTTCTCTTCCAGTATAAAATGTTCATCACATTAGCGCGTTAATTGTATTTCAATTGCATTTCAGTCAGTGTAACTATACACATATACAGCAATGTAATTCTAAATCCGGCCTTTAGGCGGTACGGAGGTTTCAACTTTCGATTGTCGACGCTTATTTTACACGTGCCTCGTTGTCATCTGAAACACGTTCATTTACCGGACAATGGTTATGGATAAATGCTTTATGGCGCGACGTTACATCATTTAGAATACAATAACTGCACTCAAACCAACGCACTTTCCTTAATTGAGCTATTGCCATAAAGGATAAAAGAATGACATCAAAACTGAGACAGTGATCTTATAATATCAAAATTTTATAGAGATTTAATACGCAGTTAATATACTTCACATTAACTTCAACGTAATTCTACAATACCCGAGCTGTTCTATGAAAAGACATGCTGGATCAGTATCGTCACGAGTCATTATTTGTGCGTGCAACACTCTCGACCACATTCAGATGAGCGTTTTTTTTTGGTAAGGTATATTATATAGCGTTCTATATTTCAAAATACTTTTTTCCATTAATGTTTATATGAGCAACTGTTGCAGACAGTCCAAGATATGTGCAATTAAGCAGAAATATTGTACACGTCACACTAAGAAACTTCCGCCATATTCAATGGTTATTGACAAGTTTCACGCCCTGGTTGTAGTTTTATACAAAATTGAGACTGAATTATTTTGAACAAAAACTCACACTGTGGAATTAGAATTTAAATATATTCAAATATAATTGCTACATAATTGGAATATAATTTTATCATCGAAATATGGACATTTATGTGGTCATGATTAGCTCGCCCTTATAACGTTCCTAATACGTAAGATTTTCAGACAAAATGGCTGTGACACAAAGATGAGATTTTTGCATCGCTTTCTTCAGTTTCTGAATGACGGCACCCTCCCGAGAAATACAACAAAATGTTAAAATAAAAAGTAATCATCAAATGCTTTTTTTTGTTATATTTAAGATATTTTAGACTTAAAAACACGATGGTGTCCTCACTGTTTAAAGATATATTATGCCTAACTTTCGTATTTGAAATGTAAATAATTGCTACACAGAATCTAACGTTAACATAAAAAAGTTCATGTGTAGAACAAGTTATGTGTGTTGTGTTAAGTATGCACTACTACGCACTATTGACAATGTATAGCGTAGACAGACGTTGACTGCTCAATATCACTAAATATATCTGGAAGATTTATTTCAAGAAATGTCTCTTCTGGAAATAACATTTAGTTGTTATAGCAGCTCTTTATACACAGTTACATGCAGTTTGTATATCAAGACAAGTTCTTAAATCAAATTTCTTTGTTAAAGATGGGCATAGTACATCTTTAAGTGCCTAAAACATGTTTGACACCGTACGTACGCTTCAGTACAGTATACATGCTTTGTTGAACCATCAATGAAGTAGAAAACTGTTGATGTGACAATTATATACGAAGTGAAGCTCTTTTCTATCATCACAAAAATGACAAGTGGAGGTTTTTCGTCGGCCAACATGTCGTTTAACACACTACAATATACTATGTTTGGTGGCTCTTTCAATCTGAATTGTCACATAATAAATTGTATCTGAGCCTATTCTCAGATGTGTTGAAAAATATGATGAGCTGATATGCAATTACATGAATCAAATGCTTTTCATAGTTATAATTCTCTAGAGTGTTGAAAGAAACAATCAGTTCGTTTAATTAAATTCCTGGGCAATATTTCCTGACACACTAGTCATTAACAATCTAGAAACTGATAAAGGATTTTGTTGTGTCTGCTTGTATTTTTGTTGGCGTTTAATTGTAGTCTACTATAAATTCAAACAGTAACTGTCCGAGAAATAATCCTGGCAGAAAATATTATGTACATCGTTTCTTTTTGCATATATCCTTTGGACGGTTATTAAGATGTCTTACGAAATATTAAATAAGTATTTGCCAATTTTAGATCTTCCTGCGTATATGAACACATCCATGAAAGAATTTTGGATGCTGAGCAAAAAAAAAAGAGAAAACATTCTTCTTCCTGCTTCCTAACAAGGAACTGCTGCTTTACGTATTACTTATTCAAGCTTACTCAAATGCTAACGAAACTCAGACATGTTGTATCTCCATATGTTTTCTAAAAGGAAATGATTTCCCAGAGCAAGTGAAAAATAATGGAGACAATAATTTGAAAAGACATGGCGTCTAGTAGTATGATATGTATCGTGTAATATGCCAGCTTTTTAAAGCATTTGTTGTACGTAAGGGAAATAATATATGACGTAAATTACCTCCTGTACGGATGCATGCATTGAAAACAAATCGTTTGATTTCACGCAATGTTTTACATTATACCTTTAATTGAGTTTTATTCATTATTAAGTCTTCTCGTTCATTGGTATAAAGAGTTTTATTCTTTATTTATTCTTGACATTGTTGTTGCCTTACAAAAAACAAGAAAAGAAACTATCAAACAAGGAATGCCATGTTCCAAAAACGCAGCCTCCCCAAAACGAAACCCACAGCACGCAGACGTACATACTACGAACACAAACACACACACTCGCATACAAAGCAAACACAAGAGGACAAAACGAACAAATAAACGAACACAGTGGGGCACCGCCTTAGAACGGCCAGTGGCAAAAACACCACTGGGAGCTTAAACCGGTTTATGGTGCGCACCAAATTTCACTCTTACCCCCATCTTGTTCCAAGTACACGGGACAATGTAAATAAAAGTAGTCCCGCCAGGTGAATCTCTAACACACGTAATGGAAACAAAAAGGCATGGCATGTAAAACACAAAAATGCTCCTGAATAAAGATATAAAAAGCAAACCTTAAGAACGAAAAACATATGTACTCAATGCCTTTGTAGAAGAACGAGCAAAAAGAGAAATACCCTTAAGGGCCCGACAAAACTCATTTTATAAATACTGATAATTGACCTCCAAGCTATCTAATGTGACGTTACTTTACGTTTAACTTAGAAAAAAATCATTTACAATGGCCACCATGTTGAATGTCAGTAACAAAATAGATAAAATGTTTGCTAATTAAAACATTCCAAACTTGAAATTTATTTGACACATTCTCTTATTGCTTCATTTCTGGTGAACTAGTTTTACCTGGTGCCGGTCACAATCCATACGTAATCATGTATATAATCAAATTAATCTTTTCCTTAATGATGTGTTACCAACTTACCAGTTGTCTACGTGTTTCTAGCCGTTAATCATTAAATCATATGTAATCTACCCGTTTTAACATATTCTACTCAGTCATTATTTGTTAGGACAAATAATTTTTGCTGCTGGCTGGTCGTAAGGAAAAATGACAAAAAGACATTGTGGTAATGGTTTGAGTGTTCACGACATATATCTATATATTTGATAAACCTGCACATGATTCCTTAAAATTTATATTTAGACAATTACATCTGGAATTGAAATTTGAAAACAAATGCGAGCCAATATTTTCCGTAATTTTGAATTTTTATTTCTTGCAAAGCAAGTCATTTAACGCTACAGTTTAAACGAGACAATTTTTTGATATTAAGATAATGGTAAAGGAGAGATGATAATTTTCTAATGCCTTTGGCAAACGAAGCGAATTTACTTATCTTAATTAGCGATAGGATAGTGTCTTGAAGCTATTTCATATTACCGTGTCAGTAAACTCTATTGTCATGCGACGTAATTTGAATTTCAAACAGCATTTACATATACACTTTCAGTAAACGTATCAAAGTGTCCTTTTTTCCTAAAGTAAATACTGTGAACAAGGCTGTAACCAAGATGATAAAGTCTCTGAAATGACATGTTGATGAAACAAAAAGCACAGAACCATACAGTTATTTAGAACAACTTGAGAGGCTAATGGTGTCTCGCGAACAGTCTTGTTGATGCCATATTTCCATCAACAGATAATAAACTGTGATAGGCATTTCTAGCCTATCTTAATGTTGACTTAGATGCCGTATGCCGATCTAAATTTGGTGGGTGCCCCGACTTCATCTCAGTGTTATTATATTTTCTGGTCCTTCGGGATCATTGATTTCAACTCATTTAGATTTGAAGATTGAATACTGCTTAAGCCGGTGCTAGGGGGCATGGGCAGTGTTGCTTTTTCCATTACTGCCCATGAACAGACTTAATCAAACCGAGTCTGCAATTTTCACTATTTGCCTTGTTCTCGGTGCTTCCAAGGGATCTACTTTCCAGATTTTATCAAATGCATTGTAGTATACGCAGGTAACTTAGATACACGAGTGTAGCAAGAGGGTCATCATCCATTAATCAGATAGATATTTTACTATACATCTTACTGAAAATATAGCAGTTTTTACTTCTTCTGCAAACAAAAGACACACGTATATTCACCGTTTCTGAGGTGCCCCAACAACGTAAAGTACTTAAGTTTGATCCGTTTCAAAAATTTTGTACGTACATTGTATGGGTTTACATACATATCAGAATAACTGTATTAGTGACTTTTATTAATTTTTCTATTATCCACCTTCCATGATATGATAAATCCGTAGATCGAAATCAGTTTGTATGTAGGTTAAGTGTTCAAAACAAGGTTGACTTTTTCTTAGGCTATTGTCTCTGTTTTATTGCAACATGAATTACCAAGCGCCCTGTTTCAGCAGTTTCGTGGATTGACTATTTTGAATCCGGCGTTTCTTACTAGATATAAGTAGGCTTACATTGTAATAACTCTAGATTTTATGCAAAATGTACCTTGCATAAATTTCGATTACCCAAGTATGAATTTGAACTTGAAACTATGTTAACAAATGTCGTTATAAAGATCCTTATTTTCCTAGAGACATTACAAAGCTCTTGTAATCTAACGCGCATCCTCTTATATTTAGTATTCTCAGATCGAAAGATGTTGAAAGGTGACACTGTATTTACATATGCAAATATGACCATAATCTGACTTAAGTCACACGACGGGTTAATGAAAATAACAATTAAGATATTCAATTGCACTGCCTTTTCTGCTGCTTATTGACTATGTATGCTCTAATTGGTGCGCCGATGGTCTAGTGGTAACACACTTGACTGTCAATCCAGAGGTCCGGGGTTCAAATTCCGACCCAGGCACTGGACATTTCTGAGATGATTATAGTGCCTGCATATCACAGAAACTGCCAAAAGACAAAATTAAAATGCAGCCAGCATATATCCAAGAAAAGGGGTGGAAATGTAAGCTACCGTCCACGCCTTCTAGCTCTAGGTTGAGCAGAACTCAACATTTACACATGTTATAAGGCGAGAAATATAAACCATAGAAATGCTCATGTTAATACAATTGTATAAATCAATAAAATCTGACGAATTATAAACATATGTATTTTAAGTTTAACAAAATCAATGTGGAAAGGCACAAATATAGTATTCGTTTTATGATATATTAATTGTCCTACTGAAACATCAAAATTTCTTTTATTTTGCTTATTATAAACCAAGTCAATTCGACCAACGTACCCTATATTTGAAACAACGTCAACGTCAAATGTTTATTACACTAGCGTAATATCAAAATTGTGTATGAATTTGTTTCACTCTCGCGTCGTCAAATATAATAAAAGAAAGTTCAATATTTAGAAATGCTACAATCGATAGCATAACATAAACTGGATATATAAATTAATGTTAAAGGCTCATAACGCCTTTGTTAAAAATGTGACTGCAACGTTTTCCGTTATGAACATAAAATACTTTAATTTCTTGTTAAATCCTATTTCTAATAATTACTTTCTTTAACATTGGCCAAGATTTGAATATTGCTGACTATACTAGAATTTTTCAATGAATCAATTGTTTTTCCTTACATCGTTTTATGGCTCTAGCTATAACAGTGCATGTGCAGTATTAAAAGTAGTGCCTTTTTAACCATGCAAGAACGCATAACAGATATTTGGAAAGCTCTTTCATCTGTGATTAATATAAGATTTTAAGTATTATGGACCTTTATCTGACTCTAAACTTTACACTTTACATTATAAAGCTCACTCCCTTACCTCAATAGGGAGAGATCTCTTGGTCGTGATTTCAATCCACGGGCGGATGTACTTTGTTTTGCAAATCGTTGAACAAGTACACAATGATAGTAAGCTGACGGACAAGAAAATATCAGTAAATACATACATCATGAAACAACAGAAAGACATATTTCTAAATAGAAACAAACATACATTCCCAAATGAGTTGTAATATTTTGAAAAGTGCAGTTAGAAATGTTACCTTATTCGTGTCGGCTATGATTAACGTTTCAAGTATCAAAGACAATATTAATAAATAATTAATCTACAGCGTAATCATTCATGTGGATTTTCTCGGCAAAGAAATCAAATTATTGTAATTATGGCTAATATGTAACACTAATTATGGCTCGTATGTAAGAAATGTTGTAAACAATGTCTGTGATCAGAATCACACTGCAAAAGAGATGTAAAAGAGTGATGGTACCGTGAGAAAAAGAGAAAAGTTTCAATTACAGTTGTAACAAAAGGAAATATACCTTAAACGTTATATAACAATATTTTGTTAGCTAGAAAATATAGAATTAAGTACAATGTAGTAAAAGTAGATGATAATAAAACTTGCAAGCAGTAATGTGAAGTTAAAATTTATTCACTCAATATGGAAAACGCCTACAATGAAAATTTCTAATAAAGTTCCGTTGAAATGTTTTTACATAACTACTTGCTTAATAAGCCGGAAGCACTACACCAGTGTGGATAATCACGTGACCTGGAGAGTTCCTCCAACAAACATTTTCTTCTCGATTCAACCTAAAAAGTGGTAAGTTTCTCTTTATTCATTTATGTATCGAAATAAACTTATGTCTACGGAATGTGCCGTTCCTTGTGCTTTCAGAATATATCTTTCTTTTTACATGAATCCCTCCCGTTTTTTCCTGAAAGTCGAAAATGTGTATTTTCTGTTGTAAACCAAGAGGGTTCTTTGAACGAACTCGCTGTACTTTTCAGCTGTTTTGATGGAAAGTGGCGTACCCGATACACCAAATGTGTAAAAATACTTTCCTCCGTTGAAGCAAAACACGTCTGCATGCTAATCCTGGGCGAAAAATATATAGATAAAAAGGAATTGCTGTAAAATCTTTTTGGATGCATACAACGAACGTTTTCCTGAAGAGTTCTTTGAACGAACATTTATATTATGTCGTTCCCTTGCTCCAAGCTGTAGCCAGATATTACAAAATATCCACATTAAATTGACGTTAAACTTTTCTATAAGCATTCAGCTATGTTGTTGTTTGTTTTCAGGGCTAATTGTGGATTTTGCATGCAGCCTCGTTGTAGAAACCCTTCTCGCCAGCTCCTCGGTGTTGTTCTAAATAATCTTCAGGTAAGTAAGATTATTTTTTGTAATACAACTTATTATTATTTTCTAAGGAATATCTAAAGAACCACTCTGTAGATTAAAGTCAAACATATCGCTGATATTCAAAACAAAAAGCCCTTTTACGGCGCAAAAACACAGTATAGGTTATATGGCGCCAAACAGGACTATAAATTTTGGTTTCACATCTCATTTACATCGAAATAAAAACAAGAGGTCATTTTTTGAATGTTCTAAATATCAAGACTAGCTCAACGTCAAAACCAAGGTCAAAGTTCATTTCGGTACACAAAACAGTGCATTTGGTCGATGCATATGTTGTCTGTAGCTTAAGAAATATGAAAGTAGGTCAGGAGATCAATTTAAAAGTCAAAGTTCATTATTGTACGCAAAACTTACACGTGGTCCAAATCTTAAGGTTGTTACTTGAAAAATGTGAAAGTAGGTCACCAGGTCAAAATCAAGGTCAAATTTTATTTAGGAACACAAAACTGTGCATGTGGTCAAGATATGAAGACTGTACCCTCACAAATGTGAAAGTAGGTCACTAGGTCAAGGTCAAAAGTTATTTTGGTATTGAAACCCATGCATGTTGTCCAAATTTGAAGGTTGTAGCTACAGAAATGTGAAAGTACTTGGTCAACACCAAGGTCAAGTCATGTCAGTGTTCATCAAGCCACACAAAACTATACATGTGGTCTAAATTTGAATGTTTAAGGTAATTGACAAGACGATTTTTTTAAGTTGTTCCATATATAAGTCTATGTTAACCATGTGACCCCCAGGGTGGGTCCACAGTTATCGCACTGAAAGGAGATTAAGTTTAATTTTGAAAAAAATAAATAACAATAAGGAACGTTTATGAAATAGTATTGTTAACATTCCGACCCTTTCAATAATAACGCTTATTAAGTTATATTTCTAAAAGCCACAGCTATTTCCAAGAACAGTAGTATGCCGTCATTTCCTTTCATGTGATGATGTATACATACAATGTCAGTAAATTATTTCATGACCTGAAATAATTCAAAAATAATGATTTATAGCAAAACCATGTTTTATCTATACACGATGGGCAGTTGTACATAGGGCAGAATATTTAAATTTTTATTTCAAATTATTCCGTACGAAATATAACCGCCCGAGTGTATAAATAGTGTTAAAACAATGTTTTCCCATAATGTATTTTGCTTTGAATGTTGTATCTTTCAATGTAAAATCCAGATATGGACTGTTTAATAGCGTATGCATGGCGCCAAATGGTAGGTCGTCACGCTCCTTTGTTTATACACGCCAGAACCAGAAATGGTAATACGTCTTGCGAAATAGTTCCATTAGGATGCAAATGATGGCATTTTTTTCTAATAATTGGTGCACGTCTAACAATATGGCTCTCCATCCAAATAAGACAACAAGTATGTTAATTAGTACAAACAAGAAATTAAATAAAGTAAGAAACATAAATCAAACTCTAAGTGATAACTGTATTCAAAATGTATCATGTCAAAAATTGTTAGGTGTTTATATTGATAAAAATTTAAATTGTGATCAACATGTAAAAAGGGTGTGTGAAAAATTGCACACTAATCTGTATCTTTTTTACAGAATATCTAAATGCTGACATGAAGAATATGTACATTTTGCCGATTTTTGACTATGCATCCACTATATGGGGAAACTGCTCTAAGGGAAAAATAAAAAAAATCTTTAAAATTCAAACTTATATTGAAAGTACACATCCAATAATCATCCAGTACTCTTTTTGTGAACTTAATTGGTTAACTTTTCCAAACAGGATTAAATACAATATTGGTGTCTTGGTTTATAAAGCATTCAATAAACTTGCACCATCTTATATTTGTGACACTACTGGAATTTGTGACAATACATACTATAGCCTTCGTTCTTATACGAAATTGGATCTACAGCACTTTCGACTTTAAACAAACGTTTTTAAACGTTCGTTTTCTTTTATGGCTGTAGAAATTTGGAAAGATATACCTTACTCAATAAGAAATGCTAGCTCAGTAAATTCATTTAAATATTTACTTAGACACTTTCTTTTAATCAATACAGTGTAGAGTTATGTTATGTGACTGTTAACATGTGTTCTTTTTTTCTTCTTTACAAGTCTGCTCTATGGAATGACTGTGATATTTTCATTTGTATGAGTAAATGGTTTTGTGTTTGTTAGAGGGCCTCATTGAAAATAAGATTTGTATGTTATGTATGAAACTTAATGAGTCTTACCCTCTTTAAATAAAGAATTTATTAATTATTATTATTATTATTATTATTATTACAGCTTATAACCAACTCAATGAGTGTGTACATTAATTAAGACAGTTATGCTATGTGACATTTCGCTTCAAACATGTTTAAAGTAAATTATGTATCAAAGTTCAAAGCCCTATATTTGTGTCGCTAAATATCACGTCGACGTGACGTCAACAGAATATCGTTGGGATTATTAAATAGAATAATATATAATAATCTGTGTTCATCCAAGGATGTTTTGTTTAAAACATTTTCCCACAACAGGAATGCGGGCTCCTGCCCACATGTCTTCTCTCGTGTTCATGAAGACTGGACTGAGTCTTAAATTCTTTCCACAATATTTGCAAACAAGAGATATCGACACATAAACATTTAACATAATACGTATGAAAAATATGTGAAACGCTCGTTATTGTCAACTTACGACGCAAACCGTTAGGTGAGAAAATGCCAATTTTAAGAGTATGAACTTTAAATCACACCTGTTAAAATGTTACGATGGACTGATAAACTGAAATAAGACACACTCAGGTAGATAAATATTTAAGCCGTTAATTAAATTCTCCATGCACATGTTTTACCAATATGTCTGTCAATGACGCGAATTTTTTCTTGATTTTTTCCATACCTCATGTTTTTGAGATGTTAAACCAAAATTTATAGTCTTGTTTTGGCGCCATATAACCTGTACTGTGTTTGTGCGCTGTAAAACCCAAATAAATAAATAAATAAATAAATTCACGTTCAACTTGATATGCGGCGAATGGAGATTTCCGAACATGTTACATTACCTTGTGCTTTTGGATCTCAGTCGCGGTATGTTTGACTTTAATCTACAAAGTTCTTAAAATATTCCTCAGCAAATAATAATAAGTCGTATTAAAAAAATAATCTTACTTACTTGAAGATTCTTTAGAACAACACCGAGGAGCTGGCGAGAAGGGTTTCTACAACGAGGCTGCATGCAAAATCCACAATTGGCCCTGAAAACAAACAACAACATAGCTGAATACTTATAAAAAAGTTTAACGTCAATTTAATGTGGATATTTTGTAATATCTGGCTACAGCTTGGAGAAAGGGAACGACATAATAGAAATGTTCGTTCAAAGAACTCTCCAGTAAAACGTTCGTTGTATGCATCCAAAAAGATTTTACAGCAATTCCTTTTTATCTATATATTTTTCGCCCAGGATTAGCATGCAGACGTGTTTTGCTTCAACGGAGGAAAGTATTTTTACACATTTGGTGTATCGGGTACGCCACTTTCCATCAAAACAGCTGAAAAGTACAGCGAGTTCGTTCAAAGAATCCTCTTGGTTTACAACAGAAAATACTCATTTTCGACTTTCAGGAAAAAACGGGAGGGATTCATGACAAAAGAAAGATATATTCTGAAAGCACAAGGAACGGCACATTCCGTAGACATACTGTTTATTTCGATACATAAATGAATAAAGAGAAACATACCACTTTTTAGGTTGAATCGAGAAGAAAATGTTCGTTGGAGGAACTCTCCAGGTCACGTGATTATCCGCACTGTACACTGTTCCTCTGATTTTACGAATAAAAATGTAAATGAGAATATTTCCTATTACTTAAGGGGACACCAATTGCTATTTTTACACTACATGCAGAAATGAGGAAGGGTTGGATTTTAAATTGATGGTTGGGAGATAATAAACCTGTTCCTAAATTGATATACTCATAGACACCTGTAATATTCAGTAGTTTGTTGATACGGATGTGGTACTATGAAAGTAATAAGAAAACAGATGTCGTTGTGAAAGTACAGCCAACACAAAATATTAAGCTTTTGTATAACGAAAAAACATGTTATGTACAATACCAGTGTAACAAAAATGTTGTACTTCAGTTTTTCTTTCCAGGTACCAAGTACCAGGTTTGCTTAAACAGGTAAAAATTTAACGCCCCGTTATCTCAACCTGGGATGGACGCCACCTTTCTCATTGACAAAAATATAAACGAAAAAATCATAGTAGGATTAGCAATGAAGAGCATACTTATGACATTCTACGAAATGAATATCTTAGTACAAGTATCTATAAGATGGTTCACTGGTCTCGTGGGTTAAATACATAACGTCGATCACTTGAAATTGATCATGAAAATGTGGTTAATTTTAGTTTATTTTGGTTTTTAATGTTCCATCGGCTGCTCGGCGATTCACTGCAAACAGTATTACTGCTCTGGACGAACGGTAACTGTAATCTGAAAATTATTAATTTCTATTGACCTTTATAAAAAATATTACTTACAGCGAACTATTTTCCGAATCGAAGTCATTTCCGCATTCAGTTGTAAGGCACTTCCGTCGTGGTTTGGGACAACCATAACTAATACAAAATGAATTTATGAAGTCACATATAAACTAACTGCTACTCAGATCAGAGTAAGTGTTTATTACATTGTGAGATAAAGGTGTCCTTGAACTGCATTATCAATAAATTACGTTTAGATGGTATTGCATTTACAATTTGACTGATCCCGATTTTTTTTACGTGAATGGCAGCAGTCTTGTGCAACACGTGGAAACAGATTAATGAAAAGTATGGACATATTTTAAATGGCATAAAAATGCTGATTATTGTATTTTTGTTGAGTTTTGAACTTTGACATACCCACTGGCGCCAAATCAGGAAGGAAATGCCACTGTACATGTTATACCCTACCCGTAGGTATACTATAAGAACCATGGTCATGAAAGGGAAAATAATACTAACCATTTCAATCGCGCATATCATACCTAAAACGCACAGTCCGGTAAATGTGTACACTGGATATTGAACAAGTGGTAATTTATCTTCCATTGTGTACCGGTCGTATCTTCAATGTTTCTTATCTCAGAGAAACAACGCATAGTTTATAGATTTTTCAGCGTTGCGGACAAACGTGGTTGAACCTCTCTGGTGAAGTTCCGGTCTGGATTACAAAACTATTCTGACTGGTTGATGTGAAAATGTATGTCAGTCGTCGTTCAACTAAACGTGTATGCTAAAATGTGTATATTCAGCATAAATGTGCAGTATGAATTAAATAAACAGTACAGGGTTACCAATGTATGTCTTCAAATTCAAAATCATTTCTAAAATGAATTTTTCTTCATCATTTAGAGTTTTACTGTTAAACAGCGAATATTTTGCATTCTGTGTTTGTTTGTTTACAGTTCGCCTAACATATACACACTGTTGTGAGACCGAATGTTCATTAGGGAAGTTAAAGTTTTTTCTGTAACATTGACGAAAGCATAAATTATGTGGAGTATCTCTGCAATATGAAATTACTGCACTTTCCCGTTCATTACCATGGTTCTATGAATAACCAGGGGTAGGGTAAAACATGTGCAGTGGCGTTTTCTTTCTGGTCTGGTGCCAGTGGGCATACGTGCTGTGTATTAGTAAGTGTTTTGTGAATAAGATTTGAAAGTTATTTTGCAAGTATTCACATCGATTTGACCTCTGAGCCAAATTTCATAATATATTTTTAATTCTTTTAAGAAAATACATATTCTGAAGTGTGTTGAATGTGTTTCAATATTTAAATACATTGTAAACATAATCATTTCTAGGTCCTTATTGCAGGCAACTCAACTTCTGTAACCGTAATAGTTTAATGTATTAAGGGGGCTTTACTCTTTTAGTTGTGGAACGTGGCCTTTCTTGACCACCATATCTTTTCATATGTACTACTTTGCAAACAAACTAAATACTGTGTTATAGCTTACAGTATGCAAAATGAAAATAAAGAAAGTGAACTTATTTCACATTTTGCCTTTAAATTAGTATTGGAAGTATATTAACAAATGTTTGGAAAAGGTATAGTGCTATTATTTTTACACAACAATTATTAACTGTTGACTTTGGATGTTCACAAAGAGTCGTATGTAAATCAACAATAAATTTCTTATTTGAGTTTTTCATCTTTATTTTAGCGAACATTCCTTTGTGTACTAATAACAATTGAAACAGAACCCATTTCATTTATCGAAACCTTGTTTGCAGATAAATTTTAACATACCCCACCCACGTTTTCTTATTTCAAAGTCTCCGTCCTTTAACCTCTGTATTATTTGTCACATATTAGACCCTTTTACTTTTGTAATTACTGTCTTAAAATTGATTTCATAATACATGAACACCACCTGACACCATTAAAAGCTTAGTCCCCATTTCACGAAAAACACTTACGTAGCTACTTATTTAAGGTTTTATCTTAAAATCGTAAGTTATTATTATTTAATGTTGAGTTTTTCTAAAGCAATGTATTTATAATCAAATCATGCTATGGTTAGTAGTATTTGTCTGCAGTACTTATTTCAGTCACACAAATATGATATTTCTTTTTAAGCACCATATAACAACCTTGAGTGTTTTCTTAACTATATTTCTTATTTCTATAATTTGTTTTCTGTAAAATTCAGATTTGTTGTATTTTGATCTGTAAAATAGACACATACGGTTCTGTGATAGATGAAAAAGTCAACACTGAAGACGCATAAAGGGCAAAAACAAGCATTTGAAACAACAGACTTAACTGAGCAATAACTTCAATTTTTCGTGAAATTGGGGCCTGGTTTGTTACAGAAACTGAGAATTTATTAAGATTTTAGTGTAAGCTCAATTATTGAGGTGCACTCCAAAGAGAAAGTGACTTGAATATTTCTATACTTTTGGTATTTTATTCTCTCTCTGCTTTTCTAATGATAAATTGTTCGAATCATTTTAGGGAGGTACGCGACTGACAGAAAAAAAAGTGTAAATGGAAAACTGTTGAATGCGATACATTGCCTCGAGTCTGAACACGCAATATTGAAGTGATAAACTACCCCATTGGATTCACAACCATTTATTTAATTTGTAACTCAAATGACAGTCTAAAAGGGTCTAATTCTTTTGCAGACCCTTTTTTAAATTTTGTACATTTTATCAAAATGTCTTAAAAGAAGAATTTAGACAGGAGTTTTGTTGGACATGGTGCCGGTGAAATAAAAGACATGAATATATCCCAAAGAGGTTTATAACAGTTTGAATATTTTAGAAAAACTTCATTTCTCACCATTAATTAATAAACAATTGGTCCTTCCATGCCAAGTGACAAAAATCCATTTGATGTAAATGTTTTCTTTATTTGTCAGTCTGTCTTGAGTTAACAGGCGGCATTTCATTTATTGCCAATTAGTGGGGAATTTCAACAAGGCTTTTAGTTATTTTGAACGGATATTGATATGGTGGTTAATCAATTATTCTATTATAAAGATGTCACAATGTCAATTTATTTTGAATGCAATTGCACTCTGAATGGACCTCAAACGATATTGAATGTTTCCCAGAAGCTTTCTATTCACACAGCGTAAATGCTCAAAGCTATTAGATAGATTACTCAATGTGCCTGTAATACTGATGTCCATTAATGTATTTACACGATGACGAATGCAAATGGGCCGATCGCTCTTCTGTTGATAGACAATTTCATTACATATTCACCTAACTTAGAGGGACGAATATCGAAACTGACTCAGTCTGGTTACTTTCCTGTTGTATGATATTGACTGATTTCCATTATTTATATTCATTTGACTGAACAAGCTCCCGTTGTGTCTCAGCATTTCATACCGATCGTGCTTCGCATTTTGCAAGAATATGTGGAAGTGTTTCAGCATTCAATGTCGTTTTTGAAATTAAGTATGCAACGATAAAAAAGTTTAAATGTGTTACTTGATCAGTCGGGGGAGCATCTGACAGTGTCATCAGCGGCCCGACAAAATAAAGTCTTGTGTCATTGTCAAGTTTCTGCACTGTTGCATAGAAATGGATCAAAATTTCTGTTGATGATTAAATTCGGGAAACATACGGAAACTACGAATTGTAATGTTTAGATATAAAACATATATGAGTTTAACTTGTACCAACGCTATTCGAGTCTAGATAAACCTCAATGTTGCGCTTTATTATTGTACAGAAAGGAAAGGCAAATCTACGGTTGCGTATTTGTTTTTTTCCTGCTTCTAGGGGTGAATTTGCGTGCTTGTGAGTCTAAAGCGGTGCCCTACTGTGTTCTTGTATCTTACTTGTCCGTTTTTCTATGTTAGTTGCGCTATTATGGTTTACGTTGAAGTGTAACTGCGATTAAGGAACGTAGCATTCCCTTTGTATATTCATCTTTGTTTTACTTTATTTATACATCTTCCTCCCCTAACCCCACCCCGTTTTTTACCCCTTACCACTTTCTCCCCCTCTTTCTATATTTGGCATAAATGCATATGTACTTGTTAGATTTTTGAAGCAACACGTCTGTAATATTTTTCCATTACGGCTTCTTTTTGTTGTGGGCCTACTTTGCAAGTACTTGGCTCCGAGGCTGTGTTTTTGGTGCTCTGTGCTTCCAAGAAATCTACCCTTACCTATTTTCTTTTGTCTTGATGTGATATCTGCCTGATGTTCCTCACTTGTGTTATGGAAAGTCTTCTTTCTGTCAATTATTGTGTTTTTCTTTTGTCAAAATAAAACCATGTTTCCTTGGTGCTTTTCAATTGCTTCCATATCACGTTCTAATTCAGTTTGAAATCACTGCAGACTTGTAAATGAAGGCTGTGCCAGAGGGATGTAGGAGTTACGTGGGAAAATTCTAATAACCAAACGTCTCTAAAACGACAATTATATTAACCAAAGTTTAAAGTGAGTTTCAAGAATGCTTTTATCACAATAAGCAATGGCTTGTTTCTAGTAAACTATCATGTTTTGAATATAATGTAATTATTGTCTGAAATGATTCGTCCTCCACTTCTGATTCATGTGGGGAAGTTAGCAGTTTCTTGCAGAGTACAGGTTTGTACTAGTATAGAATCAAGGAACATTGGTTAGGCAAACTTCCCGCCGTTATGTAATTGAAAACTGTAAAAAACGGCGTTCAACCCAAAACAAACAAAAACAATTGCAGGCAGGATTGGATAAGGCTGACATATCAAGCAAATTGACTGAATGTATGACATAAACACAAATGCAACTATCCTACGTTGCGAAATAGTGAAAAATGGTCTCCCTTTGAAAAAGTGTATCAAGTATTTTGACTTGTTAGTTTCCGTTTCTAAATACAATTTGTTTAATACTACAACATTTGGAATAACGTTTTAATTATTAACTATTCTAAACAAAGATTAAAAGTGCCTTTGGTTGAAAGGCAGGCACACAGTCCAGCAGTTTTACTAATTAATTTTATGCATCTGTGTTTGTATGTTCATGTTGGTAGAATTAACCCAAAACGAAGTTGTAGTTGTTATTTCATTTAACTGAACCATGTGAACTAAAGAAAAATTTGTTGCAAGTGTTATATAAAAGTCATTGATAAGGCTTTCAGAAAAATTGTTTATTATACAATGAATTTAGTCTTCAGACATAGCTTCTGTTTCAAAGTGAATAGTTACAGCTACCTAATAGGTATATTATTTATAAAACACAACGTTTGTGTTGCATTTAACATCAGATTACTTTTATTTACATAACAATATATACGAGCAATACATTGGTAAAACAGGAGGTATAAGAAAACACAAAATTCATTATGTTTCACGACACTGAATTATCCAGGAAGTTCATAATTGCATCAGAAATTTAAGATTGCATTTCTTGCCGTTACAAATTTTTCAAGTACTTTGTTTCATTGGACATATAAACAATTAGATATTAAAGCTATTTTGTAAAACTACCAGCATTGATTCGGCTCTGATGAAGCAAAGAATTAATATTATATCGGATAAAGCTTATGGGAAATTACACCTAAAAGCATGAAACATCTTGGGAAAACAGTGTGCAAAATAAATCAATGCTTTTGTAGTCAAGAATATGACAGAAATGAGAATTACAGAATTAAAAAAACGATGAACAAACAACAAACATGCAGATACCACGATTTCATTTTAAATCATCTTAAATTATAGAGCTGTTATATTTTGATCTCTTCAGATCGTTCAGCTTGACATTTATGTACTGTTTTATTTTCCAGCTTGAATATTAAGGTTTGAGTGGTTTCAATACTCCCGCTTAAAAAGCTTTGTGTATTGCTGAATCACCCCTTGGACATGGTGTCTGCTTTTAAATTTGGTCTTTTTGCAGTTTCTGTGATATGCAGGCTCGGTAACCACACATTCCCTCCCTAAATTCCAGTTTGTTTAGTTCTGCCAATTGTTTCCTCGTTTAGGGCAAAGCCATTATTTTTATCAGGAGACCATACGCCGCTTTTCATGGAATTGCACTCTGTGCATCATTAAATGTTCCATGTGCCTCGCCGTATGAATACATCTGCGGATGCCTCTTATTTTGATACTTATAACATGTGCAAATATTGAGTTCAATACGGGACTGGAGGGTGTAGGCGGAAGCTTGATTTCCTCTGACTTAATTAATTTAGTAGAGCCTGCAACATTTTTATTTATGTCGTGTTGGGCGACCTATGGTTTTCAAATCATGAGTCAGTTATTCTAAAAGATACCCGGCACCCATTTTTCAGGGTTTTTTTCCCCTGTAAATACTGTGGTTGTGATCATGCTTTGAATTCTGCTTGTATACTACTGAAACAACATTGCGTCAATGTACGTGCAAATATCCCTTTACGTTAGATTGAAATTAAGAGTATTTACATGGTTTACAGGTTAGCACCTGCCTCGTTTTGTTATGCGACTACATGTGACTTTGATATTGTTTTCGTTTCCCAGTTAAAAGTACCTTGATATAAATTAAAGACTGACTGTTTACACCTGCAAACAAATATTTGAGCAAATTGTTCTGATCTATAAAACTTGGAAATGTGTTCATTAATTTCGACGAGATGATACATTTTGTATATTAAACTCACAACATTTTTTTTTAAATTGTGCCAATACCATAGGAAATCATAATGTATGCAAATAATGGTATTGGTAACTGATCCTGATTATTTTTACGACGCTGAGTTTCATTTTGGGATATGGAAAATGCAGTGTTATCCAGACAGTTGTTATTATAGATCTCTCAGACAATGTAGACACTTACAATGGTTTTCTTAGAATTTATATCACATTTAGAAGATGTATTAAATTATGATAGATATCTGAAAATGTGAAATAAAGCTTTATGAATAAGAAAACCCAATTATGATTTTAAGAAACTTGCTGTCAATTTATTTGATCTTTGCTCTGAAGTGTTATTTTGATTATCTCCATACATTAAGCTCTCATTAGCAAATGTTTAATAGCAATCATTCATCGAGATTAGTGTATCAAACTCATCGTTCCTTAATTTATTAGTTTTAGTGATATTTTGACTTCGAAACAATCACTTAAATTTCTTAGAAGTTTCGATAACGTTTTACTTTCTCGAAAGCGGTGTCGTTTCTTCTGTTAAGTGTTTTTAGATTCGTTTTTTTTTGTAGGAAGGAGCTTTGCTTGATAACGGTATTTTGATAGAATCTTAAACCGTTAGTATTGTTTTAAACGGTGCAATTAGAAATGACCATAAATAAATATCAATGAACCACTTTACACTACGATGCATACTATTAGAAAAGCTGTAGTTGCTACAGCTGCTAACATTATAAAGCCGACGCATTTGTCCGATTGTTTAGCCAAGTGGTACTGTCATATGTGGTCTGATCAAATGAAACGGATTCAGTTATAAATGTACGTTAATGTGATTGTTCATGGTCATATGTAATTTGCGACCACAGTGGTAAGTCTGGTGTTATGGCAGTTAATTGTTGCGGGGAAGGTTAGGTAGTACTTTCCACGATATATTGCTGTAAGGCCCTATAGTGAGGATTAACTACCGTAAACATAATCGTAAGCTAAACATTTTCAATATAAATACACGAAATAATCGTCGCTGAATTTTTTGAAGATGTTAGAATTTGAAAGTGAGAGGTCAGAGAAATAAGTTAGATACTATTCTAACACGACCAGCAAATAACCTACATACATGCAGAGCAAAATCTATCCCGGGTTATTCTGTAATAAACCACACGCGTATAATGACGTCATCCGATCCAGGTGCGTAGCACGGTCGTAAAAAGTAACTAATATTTTTTTCTAACACCGTTGATATTAGTATGTCGTGTTAGAATCGAAATAATAAGTTCCCAAGTGTGATTTATCGTAGAATAACCCGAGTTTTTCGTTCTTATGCGAAACAATCTGTGATATATTTTTACGCATAAGAACTCAAAACTCGGGTTATTCTGCGATAAACCACTTTTGGGAACTTATTATTTATTAAGTATAAGAAAAATGAATTAAGAAGCTTTCGTAATTTTGCTTCATAAGTTCCATGTCAGCTGTAAATTATATGATGACTCAATATGCCTTTTCCACCTAAACAGTATGTTTAAGTAACTTTAGATGTGAATGTTTGGTTTAGGTTTGTCTAGAAGTTATCTAGATCACTACTATTATTTACATGTTATAAGGTAATACAATTTTTGATATTTAACAGATAATCCTCAGCAGCGGGGCAACAGCGCTGATATGTGGTTCTTTGAAAAAAAAAAAAACAGAAATAATCTGATTTAAATCGCCTCCTATCTTATTGAAAATCACCTATGTCAATATTTGTCAATGGTAAAAATATAATTATATATCGTGGCAAATCTTCCACATTAAAATAACTTCGTACAGATGTTCGTTATAATTTGCCCCGAAGTACTTCCTTCTTTAAATTAAACCTTAAGCTGCATATCAGTACTAAACAATATGTTTTTAAACACCTACTCTTGTTGCAGGCGGTTTATAGCGTTATGTAAACTCTAGGCCCAGGTTTTATTCATTTCTTAGTTTGAATGTAATGCAGATATGTCAGATTTGTGGATCGTTTTGGAGATGATTCACGTTTAATTCAGTCACTATGAGACATTCTAACAGATATTATGAAACAAGGTTACAATACCTAACATGTTCCCATAGTCGCAATATTGTTTTCGAATGGAATCAAAATTAACTTCACAAATCCTTTTTTTTCATCCTGTATTTCACCAGTCTTATACCTTATATCAACAGGAATCAAGTCCTTATGTGACCAGTATGTCGTAAAGCATATAATATTATTTCTTTTCCGGATAACATTTTGGTTGTAGATACAAATGGTGGTATATATACCTGTATCTTGTTTTCCTGTTGTATTTACTATCCACACAAACGCTTGGGTTAGAGAAAAACAGAAAAAGTTGAAAACCACGGGTTGCCCAACACGACATAAACCAAAATGTTGTAGGCTCGGTTTGATTGAATCTGTTCATTGAAGGTAATAGAATTGCAAGATACTGTCCACGCCCTCTAGTCCTGAGTTGAGCAGAACTCAACATTTACATATGTTATAAGATAATGAGTGTTTTTAATTGCAAAGAACGACAATAACTTTCCATTACAACTATGGTCTTCTAAAGCTTTGACAGCCCTCGATCCCATTTGAGAGAACCGAATAATTCTAATTATCAAGTAAATTCTCATTTCTATGCTACTAATTCACATAGCAACAGTTCGCTTCATGAAAAATGACAGGATTTCATTTGATATAAATGCTTTCATTCATTTTCAATCTTAAGGGAGTTTTGAGATGGTTTTTAGATGATTTGGTTGGATCTCGATAGAGAAGTGAATCAGCGATTCCATTATTCTTATGTCACAATGTCCATTTATTTTAAAACTAATGGCATTTCGAATGTTGAATGTTTCCCAGAAGTTTGCTACGGAGTCAGTCAGGTACGGAGTCAGTGCTAAAAGCTATTACGGAAATTACTTTACCATGTTCTTTTTGTACTGATGGTCATTACGATGGATTCAAATTGAACGCCAACTGTCTCTTGTATTATTCATATAACAAATAATTTATTTACATCCTTGGCTAATTTACATCGATAAGAAACGAAATTTACTATTTACATTCATGTTGCATTATTTAACTGATTTTCAATATCTTTTAGAGAAGCAGCATAGAATGGTTTCTTTTAAGAAATCTGAGCCTGGTTGTATATTTGTCAGCACTGATGGTATTTGATGTCAGCCTGGCATCATGATCAAATTTGTGACACCTGTAATTGCTTTTATAATAGTTTGAATGAAATCTCCATTACATCGGACTCCACTAAATAGCATAACTTCATGGTAGCTAATAGACCTTTACAATAATGTCGCTGGAATCTTCGAAGCAAAAAAATTTTTTAAAAAAATTTAACAATAAATGATTTTTAAAAAACTTCAAAAATGGTGCATACAACTATACATAATTGAAACGAAACTTGAAACTAATCTTTCGAAATTATTTGTATTTTTTATAATAGATGAATCAAGCTTTGTTGCGACACTCCTTCTGTTGTAAGGTATTTAACTTTCTTTTTTTAAATTGTTAGTGCGTTTCGTATGAAATATTGCTTTTTTTTTTTCTTTTTTCTTAATGTATGGTCTGTTTTAGGCAAAAATTGCCCTTTTTCCCCAACATATCGATTCTTAATGCCCTATTTCCCACGTTTGACTTGATATAGAGCCCGGTAACCCTTAATGTCGTTCTATGTCCCCCAAAAAGTAAGTGCGTTTTTTGTGCATTATATTTGTTTTCTTTCTGCCATTTATAAAAGCCGTTTGCAGGATTGTTTTGCCCTCTTTTGATTTTTCCCGAAGATTGATGCGATTGCGTTCGGTTAAAATTTCCTGTTCATTTTCTTCCTCAAGGACTGACATGTATGTTTCAGACCTTTGATTTAACATGCTTATACAACGAAAATATATTGTTCACAACCGTCGCCTCCTCTCCCCAAATTTAGACTTGCATCTGCTTTTTTTACCTTATAAAAGTTCCTCAAATAGTTATTAAAAAAGCTTGCTTTCTTTTAAATGCTTTTTTGATTTCTTTTAAAAAAAATCGTTTGTGCAAAATGGAATCCGTGTACAAATAAAACAGAGGCAAAGGCTTGAAAAAATAACAGGGATTACGACCTGACCATAATTCAACAAATTCAATCCATTTTAGGAAATTTACCACGCAAGTGAATTCACGAAAACCCCAAAAAAACAGGCCTTTTGTGCCCCCGCCTGTGTGGTGGGAGAATGTTTGGTTTGCCCCGTCTCGGTGGTGCACCCCATCCGCCGAAGTTCGTGACGGCCTGCTAAAAAAAAGGATTGTTTTAAAATTGATAAAACCCTTGCTGGTCTTTATCATGATAGAATTGCGCCCCTCTATTTTAGGGAACCCCCCCTTTTTTCAATTATGGCCCCTGAAATAGAAAAAATGCCATTTTCACTTGTGACGCACCTAGCTCAAAAGGTTTTTGATATGATTCATAAAACCTTGCATGGTCTTTATCTGTATAAACTTGCGACCACTTTTTTCGCTCCACCCCCCCCTATTTTATTATGGCCCCCTGAAATAGTCAAAAGCACTTTTTCACTTTGTGACGCCCCTAGGTCAGAATTTTTTGAAAAGTTTCATAAAACCCTTGCATGATTTTTTTATATGTATAAATTTACGACCCCCCATTTTTTGTCTGGCCGCCCCTTTTTTTCAGGTTAGGGCCCCCTAAAATAGTAAAATGCACATTTTCCCCTTTGTGAGCGCCAGCTCAAAAAGTTTTTGATATGGTTCATGAACCTTGCAGGTTTAATCTGATTTAAAAACTTGGCACCTATTTTTTTTGCTCCCCTCCCTATTTTTGTTAGGGCCCTGAAAATAGTCAAAATGCACTTTTTCCTTTGTGCGCGCCTAGTCAAAAATTATTTAATAAACTTGTAAAACCTTTGCATGAGCTTTTTCATGTAGAAACTTGGGGCACCTCCTTTTTTTTTTTGTCGGTCCGCCCCCTTTTTTTCGATTTTAACCCCCCTAAATACCCAAAAATGCCATTTTCCCTTGTGAAAAGCCTAGTCAAATTATTTGTATAGATTATAAAACCTTGCTAAACTTAAATCATGAATGAACTTGAGCACCTTCATTTTCATTTTAGTCCCCCCTCTAATTTTAGAGTTATGGCCCCTAAAATAGTCAAAATGACATTTTCCCCTTGTGATGCCCTGTCATAAATGTTTGATTAAAGGGTTGAAACTTGAAAAGCTTTATCATGATATGAATTGACACTTTTTTTTTCTGGTTTGCCCCCCCCTATTTTTAAAGCAGGGCCCTAAAAATAGTAAAAATTGTTTTTTCCCCCAAATTATGTGCTAGCGCAAAAAGTATTGATTTTAAATTTCATGAACCTTGTTGGTCTTTATCTGTGTGCCCTTGAAATTTGGGATTTTTCCTGGAATCTTGCATTTATTACAGAGTTATCCCCCTTAAAAATAGCTAAAAATGGATTTTTTTGTTTGTGATCCTACTCAAAAAGTATGGGGCCCTAAAAAAATGAATTTTTTTCAAAAAATGCTTACTCCTTTAAGACTGAAACTTTTAATTTTTTCCCTTTTTTGTGAAAAAGAAAAGTGGGGGAAACCCCCCGTGTCCACAAAAATATTCTATTTGTCCAAAAATTTTGATAATGAATATCCATTTTTTGAAAAAGAAATTTTTGAACCAAAAAAACAAAGAAACATATATAAACAAAACTGCGTTAAGTTTTAGTTGTACTTGTAGACTTTCGTTTTTGCACTTTCTTGAATTAATCTAAATTGGGATTTAACTGAGGGCATCAATATCCCCTGAAATCCCGGGTTTGGGGGGTTAATTTTGTTTTCGGGCCATTGCGCCAAAAAACCCAAACAAAATTTCAGGATTGGTTTAATGACTGATTTAAATTTTGTTACTATAGTTTTTTTTCCTTTGCTTGGAAAAAAAAAAAAATAAAAATAAAAAAAAACAAAAAAAAATATAAAAAAAAAAAACTTTTTTTATATTAATTTTAAAAAGAAAAAATTGTGTACTCTGTGCCAACACTTTGCCCCAAAAAATATCTTAAACCAAAAATCAATTTTAAAAAAACTTTATATTAAAAACGCCTGTAGAAAAAGAAACAATAATAAATGACGAAATCGCAATGTTAACGTATAATTGACACCCCAGCGTAGGAGGGCAAGAAGTATCTCGTAATTATGCCTTATTTAGCCCTGTTGTCAAATTATTAATTGGATTTCTATGTAAAACAACAAGTATACAGCAAATATAGAGTGCTTGAGCCATTTCCTTGGGGGGGCAAGGGATGAACCCCGTAACAAAAAATCCGAATTGTGAAAAACCCTAATTGTGATTTAAAAAAATAGAGTGATCTTTTACCTGGTTTAAAACATTTTTAAATAAAAATTCAGTTTTTTGAAATAAAAAGAGGTTTTTTTGGGTTTAAAGTTTGTACATCTACATATTATTTGAAAGCATGTGATATCTTATGCACTTGTAACACATAGCAGGAACAGGCACTGTCTGGATTTTACGGAGAAATGTATAGACACGTGTCTTTTTTTTACAACGCACTGGAATCATTTAAGTAAATCAAGATACTTTTGCGAGCTATCATTTTTTTTTGTAAAATATATGTGAACGTATTCAATTAACAGCTTAAATAAAATTGTCATTAATTTTGGTTTTTCATGTTGGTTTGCCCTTTTCTTTGGTTTATCTATTTTTGCCCCAGTTTAAAATTCAGTTAAGAAACCCAAAGGAACATTGGTAAGCAAAATCTTTAAATTACTACTGTTAAACGTCAACATATTTTTTTTGTTTAGTTTAGGTACGACGAAGTATCACAAAATGGATGTAAAATGAAGCCCGGAAGAATATTTTCCCCCAAAGCATTCAGTCAGGTCAGTACTGTGGAAATGGGGACCATTTAGGCAAATCACAAACGACTGAAACACAAAGATTAATTACGCTGAGAATTAACACTATTTTGGTTTTAAAAAGCAAATTATAACACTTCGTCATTTTTTCCTTCTTTTTCCCCGGGGTTTTTGGTTATTCAATTTGCTTTGTACCTTTCATTGGTTTTTTTGAAGGGAATCTATCAAAAAAAAAAAAGGGAAAAGCAAAATGCGTCAACAGGGTATCAATTCTTTTTGCGAAAGCCGACGTTTTTGTATATCTCAAACGACGGAAACAGCATATATAGAGAACAAATCAACAAAAAGATCGAAATCAAATAAAATTTTGCCGCAATTATTTTTTTTTTGTTTTGTTTTTGAAATTTTAGTTATGTGCTTTTATACATGGTTTCATATCTCCGCCAGGGATAATTATTATGCTGGCGTTCTACCTAAATTTGGTCACATTAAAAAAAAAAATTATAATAGGAAAAAATTTTAAACGGTTTTTTCTGTTCTAGAAAAAAATTTTTCTACTTTAGCGAATTTTTTGTTTTTCCCATTGCATTTGTTCTGTGAAACTATAAAATTTAACAGCAATGTAATTTCTAAATCCATTTAGCGTTTTGGCCCAAGGTGGCCGGGGTTTTAACTTTCGATTGTCGACGTTATCTACCATACCCGTTGTCTGTAACCGTTTTTACGGAAAATGGTTTAATATTGAAAATTGCTTTATGGCGCGAGTTACAAAATTTTGTATCTAAGTACGCGATAGGGCCATTTTAAGATCGTAAATGAAGGGAAAACAAAGTCATAAACTTTTCTCAAGGGTTCTATTGCTAAAAGAGAAAGAATGACATCAAAATGAAAAGAAATCCTAAAAAGTCAATTTTCCCGCCCGGTTGTATTTTTAAATCTTGAGTAAATTAATTTGAACAAAAAACACGTGGAATTCAAAATATAAAAATATTTGTACATAATGTAATTGAAGAATGATTTTCATAAAATATGGACTTGATGTGGTATGATTAGTTCCCCTTTACCGTTCGTAATAAAAGTTTTGCAGAAAAAGAGGGCTGTGACAAAAAGATGAGTTTTTTGCAGCGCTTTCTTCGTTTTGAAGACGGCACCCTTTTTCGAGAAATACAACAAATTTTTTAAAAAAAAAAGTTATCAAATCCCCATTTTGTCGGATTTAATTTTTTGCCCAAAAAATAAGGTGATGTCCTCACTTACTTTTTAAAAAGATTATTATGCCTAACTTTCTTTTTTGAAATAAAAAAAAATTGCTAAAAAGGTATCAAAACGTTAACAAAAAAAATGTTTGTGTACAATTATTTTTTACGTAGCACAAATACGCTTTTGCAATGTTTAGCGAGACGAGTTTGATGCTATATCACAAAATTTTCGGGAAAAGATTTATTTAAAAAAATGACTTTCTGGATTAACATTTATAGCATTTTAACCAGCCATGTGTTTTTAAAAAAATTTCTTTTTTTTAAAAAATGAGCTAGTACTAAAACATGTTTAACACCAGGGACGCTTCAGAACTTTACAGCTTTGTTGAACCATAAATAAAGTGGAAATTGTTAATGTGACAAATTATATTGCAATGAAGCTTTTCTATTATCACCAAAGCAAGTAGGGTGTTTTTTCGTAAAAAATTTTCTTTTTAAAATACCATGTTTGGTTGCTTTTTCAGTCAGAATTGTCACATGATAAAGTGTTGCTGAAACAGCCCAGCTGGACTTATCTCAGATCTGTTGAAAATTATTATGAACGGATATGCAAGTACCGAATCAATGCTTTCATAGTTATAATTTTTAAAGGTGTAAAAAGGAATAATCATTCGTTAAAAAAAATTCCTGGGAAATTTTCCCCTGACTACTAGTCATTAACGATCAAAAATGAAAAATGATTTTGTTGTGTTGTTGTTTTATTGTTGGCGTTTAATTATAGCTACTATAATTCAAACCGTAACCCCCCGAAAAATAATTTGGCAGGAAATTTTTTGTACTCGTTTTTTTTGCTTATACCCTTAACATCGGTTTTTTAAACTGTTTGGGCCAAAAAAAATGCGCACTTGAAAGGTAAAAGATGTCTACGGATATTAAAGAAGTTTTTGCCAATTTTGATTTTTTCCTGCGTTTTTGTACACACCCATATAAAGGATTTGGATGCTGAGCAAAATTTATTTGTTATGCTTCCCTAAAAAGGTAAAGGAATATGTTTAAAAGTTTACTTTTAAAAGTACTTTTTAAAATCTAAGAAACTCAGAATGCTGTATCTCCATAACTTTTCTAAAAACGAAATATTTCCCAGAGCAAGTGAAAATAATGGAGACAATAATTTGAAAAAACACGGGGGTCTAGTAGTAGATATTATCGTGTAATATGCCAAATTATTTTAAACCCTTTTTTGTAGTAAGGCAATTTATTGTGTAAATTTTTCCAGTCGGTCATGGATTTAAAAAAAATCGTTGATTTCATGCAAGCCCAATTTACCCTTTTTTTTTTTCCCCCCCTTCATTGGTATAAAAAATTTTTTCTTAATTTTTTTTGATTTTCTGTGCTCTAAATTTATTATAAAATACTGTAATCGACCCGAGCTATCAATTGGGCGTTAGAAAAAAAATTTCAATGGCCGCCATGTTGAATGTCAGTAACAAAATAAATAAAATTTTGCATTGATGTTTGCGAGTTAAAATAATCAAGGCTTGAAATTTATTTGACTACTCTTTTTGTTTATTCCCTGTGAACTGTTTTTATGCCGCACCAAACCATTTAATCATGTAATAAACCCCAAATTTTCTTTTCCATGATGTGTTCCTGTTTCTATGTGTGCTAGCCGGGGAAACATTAAAACCATGTAATCTACGGATTAACTTTTCATGTGAGGAAAGCCATTAACAAAAAATTCTTGCTGTGGGGTCTAAGGGGAAAAGACAAAATAGGGGTTTTTTTAACCTTATCTATTTAATTTTTATAAAATGCCCAAAATTCCTTTAAAATTTTTTTCCTTCAAAGATTTTTGTTTCCCTTAAATAAAAATGTGCAAGGGTGTAACCAAGTCAAAAGTCTCTGAAATGACTTTTGTGAAACCAAAAACATGTACCATCATTTATTTAGAACAACGAGAGGTAATGGTTTTTCTCGCGAAGTTTGTTTTTTTTCAATTTCCCTCAACAGAAAAAAACTTGTGGCTTTTCCCACCTTTATTTGATTGGGTGCCGAAAGCCCATCTAAGTTTGGGGGTATCAAATGCATTGTTATACGCAGGTAACTTAGTACACAAATGTAGCAAAAGGGGGTTTTAAAAAACCAAAACAAAAAAAAAAACCAAAAAAAACAAAAAACCCAAACAAAAAAAAAAAAAAGGGGTTTTTAAGTGGGGCCCCAACAAGTTATTCTTAAAATTGTTTTAAGTTGTCGTTTCAAAAAATTTTTGTAAATTATTATATTTTGGGTTTTTTAATAAAATATAAAAATAATGTGTTAGGCTTTTATTAATTTTTTTATCCCCTTCCTTTTAGATGAAATCCGTAGATCGAATCGTTTTGTATGTAGGGTTTAAATGTTCAAAAAAGGTTGACTTTTTCTTAGGGTATGTCTCTGTTTTATGGGGAACTGTTACCTGCACCCCTTTTAGCGTTTTTGTGGGTTGATGTCTTAAATCCCGGGGTTTCTTACACATATAAGTAGGTTACATTGAATCTCTGATTTTTTGCAAAAGTACCTTTCATAAATTTCGTTACCCAAGTTTTAAACTATGTAAACAAATATCGTTGAAAAAAAACCTTATTTTCCTAGGACTTTTAAAAATTTGTCATTAACGCGCATCCTTTATATTTAGTATTCCGATCGGGAAGATGTTTAAGGTGACATGTATTTATTTTGCAAATTGTCTAATTGACTTAAGTTACACGACAGTTAATGAAAAAAACAATTAAGATATTCAATTGCAGCCTTTTCTGCAACGCTTATTGATATGTTGTTAAAACGGGGGGTCCGTGGTTTGTGGTAACCCTAGACTTAATCCAGAGGTCCGGGGGTTTGAATTCCGGTTCGGCACGGGCATTTCTGAGTGTTGAGTTTTTGCTCCTTACAAAAAGGCCGACTAAATTCTTCCCAAAGGAAAGACGGGCCCCCCTTATAGAGCTATTTCACCGAACACTTAAAAACCCAAAGTTAATTCGCAAATCAGGGTAAAAACCAGACGGCCTGTATTTAAAAATTTTTTTCTATCTGTTCTTGGGCTTTATTCACTTGTCCTTGTCAGATCGCTCGTGTTTCTAGTTTGGATGAATTTCACGCCCGTGTGGTGCGTTTGATTAGTAAAACGTCTTTAAATTAATAAGGGCGTATATAAATGGTAAATAATAATAAGATAAGAAAAATCTGCAAGCACCTTTAAAAGGCCATTAGCTGGGGAGAATTTGCAATATAAAAATGTTAAAACCAAATGATTATTTAAATCAGAAACTATTTTAACAATAAAAGGGGCCGCTGAATGATTTGGGTTTGCTGAAAATTCCGCCATGCGGGTGACTGAGGACGGATTCGTAAACACTGATATATTTTTTTTTGCTATCGTATCATTTTGCATTTCTTTGGAGATTATTTTTTTTGCATACCCCTTTTTTTTAAATAACGGGAGAAATATTAAGTGCATTTTCTTATGGTGAGAATGAAAAACAAAACGGGGAAATTAACGTCCCTAAACAAGTGACGTCATAATTTTGCTTACACACAATAAAAAGTTCCCCTTTTTTATCTTATTTTTTTAAAGAACGTTTTTTTCTTATGTAAACTAAAGTATTTTTAATCGGAAATATCTTTAAGGAACGGGGAGAAACTTCAAGGACCCCTTTTTTTTGTATTTTTCATAAGCAAAAAAATTTTCAGTGAATGAACCATAGCTGTCATTAACACACGGGGTCATCTGGCATGGGGGGGGGGGGGGGGTCCGAGGGTTTTGCCGGATGGGGGGAAACAGGAAAGCCCTGCGGTGTGCAAGAAAACTCAAACCGCATGTTCATCCGTACCAAAAATGTCATGAAGGATAAAACTTTAATGTATTACATTAAACATTTGGTAAAAGTTTAAGTGTGAAATTGTACTAAGTATATAAACCTTAGCTAAACGGGATTTCAAATTTAAATATCAAGAAAGGGGACGATTTACCCAAACGCAAAGTTAAAAAAACCCTCCCGAAGTAATGGAAACTCAAAATTTTAAAAAATGAGGATGCAAAATACGTGCGACACAAAACCCTATGTATCCTCTCAGAAATGCAGATTTAATCGATCGGCTTAATTTGCTAAACCGAGAATCAGTAACATTGTTTGCTATCCAGATTTTAATTCTCAAAGTTAGACCCCAAAATTTTTATTTCTCAATTTCACATGTAGGGAAAAATTTGAAATCCAGTATGTCCCCCCCACTGACAAATTGACTGCATACTTGGTTTGAACGACCGTTTAAAAGATTATTCCACAAGGTTTTTTTTAAATAAGGGGTAGAAAACCACAGGGGCAACCAAAAAACATAACGAAAATGTTTCAGGCTCAGTTTGATTGAGCCCGTTCAGGACGGAACGGGAAAAACAAGCCCGTCCCGCCCTTGCCCCCCGTTGACAGAATTCAACATTTAAACTGATAAATATCGAAATTTTAAAGTGACAATCTGATGATTGATGTATTTATACGGAAAGGAACTTAATGGCACAGGTATCAAAGGGGCGTATGGACGGCATATAAAATAATGGTTTTGCCCTGAACGAAAAAACATCGGCAGAACTAAACAAACGGAAAGGGGATCTGTGGTTATGGAGCCTGAATCACAGAAACTGCCAAAGACAAATTTAAAAAAAAACCCCCATATATCCAAGGGAAGGGGGGGGAAAGCAAGTACCTCCACGCCCTGGGTTGAGAAAAATCCATTTATAAAGTTATAAGGGGAAATTTAAACCATAGAAATGCTATGCAAACATATTGTATATAACAATGAAATCTGACGAATCATAAACATATGTATTTTAAGTTTAACAAAGTCAATGTGGAAAGGCACAAATATGATATTCTTTTTATGAATATTAAATTTTCCCCTTTGAAAATCAAATTTCCCCCCTTTGTTATAAAAGACCCAAGTCAATTTGATAATGTATCTTATTTGAAACAACTCAATGTCAAAAGTTTATTTAAATAGGTAATATCCCCAAATTTTGTATGACTTTGTTTTCACTGTGCGTGCAAATATAATAAAAAAAAGTTCCTATTTAGAATGCTAGATCGAAGCTAAAAAAAACGGATATATAAATTAAAGTTTAAAGGCTATTATGCCCGTGTTAAAAAAATTTTCTGCCACTTTTCCGTTATGAAAATAAATACAAAATTCTGTTTAAATCTTTTTTTTAAAAATGACTTTTTTTTAAAATTGGTCAAAGGGAGAATTTGCCCAATATACTAGAATGTTTCTTTTGAAACAATTTTTTTTTTTTTAACCCTTTGGCTTAAATGAACAGTTCATGTTCAATATTAAAAAATAGTGCCTTTCTAACCCTGTAAGTACCTATCAGTATTTGGAAAATCTTTCATTGTTTTCAAAATAAAATTTTTAAGCATGGGCCTTTAAACTTTTCTTAAAAAATTTTCATTTCAGTATAAAGCTCACTCGTTACCTCAATAGGGAGATCTCTTGGGGTTAGGGCGGTTATTTTTTTGCAAAAGTTGACAATACCAATGATAGTATTACGGACAAAAAATATCAGTAAATCTACCATGAAACAAAAGAAAGAATATTTCTAAATAGAAACAAACAAACATTCCCAAATGAGTGTGAGTTGTAATACTTTGAAAAGTGCAGTTAGAAATGTCACTCACCTGTACGTGTCGGCTATGATTAACGTTTCAAGTATCAAAAACAATATTAATAAATAATTAATCTACAGCGTAATCAATCATGTGGGTTTTTCGAAAAAGAAATCAAATTTGTAATTTTTGACTAAATGTAAGGAATTGAAAATATCGTGACAGAACGCACTGCAAAAGATTGTAAAAAGGTGGGGTTTCCGTTAGAAAAAGAGAAAAAAACAATTACGAACATAAGGAAATAAAATAAACTTTGTTTTAAAAAATATTTTGCAAGTACAAAATATAAAAACAGTACAATGTAGTAAAAGGGGATAATAAAACTTTCAGCAAGTAAAAGTCCCCCAATGAAAATTTTTTAAAAAATTTTTCTTGAAAAGTTTTTAATCACTACTTGCTTATAAGTCGAAAACAGTAAACTTTCCCCCTTTATTTACGAATAAGTAAATGAGAATATTCATATTAAAGGGGACACCAATTGCTTTTTTACACTGAGAAAGGGAAGGGGTTTGGGTTTTAAAATTGATGGTGGGAGATAAAAAGCCCATTCCTAAAAATTTATAAAAACTCTGGAACCTGTGATATTCATAGTTTGTGGGTACGTGTGGTACTATGAATGAAAAGTGAAAGTAAAATACATCCCAAACCCAAAAAGCTTGCTTAGCTCAGTGGGAGAGGGTTTTTTACGGACAAGGGGTCGGAGTTCGTCTCGGGCGGGGCTTTGTTTGTGCGATTTGTAAAGAATTGTGTTTAAATTATTCGTTCTCCCCTCTGTAATTTTGCGGGGGGAAATTGGATTACTTGCGGAGAAAAGGGTTTGTACGGTACAAAAAACCAGGAACCCGGTTAGGTTAAATCCCGCCCTTTTAAAAAGAAATACTGTTAAAAAAAGGCGTTAAACACAAAACAAACAAAACATCCAACACAAACTATTAAGCTTTGGTATAACAAAAAGCGTGTTTTGTACAATACCAGTGTAACAAAAAATGTTGTACTCCTGAGTTTTTCTTTCTTAAGCACCAGATTTGCTTAAACAGGTTGAATTTTAACGCCCCGACATCTCAACTTTGGATGGACGCCATCTTTCTCAGAGTAGGATTAGCAATGCAGGGACATAATTATGACATTTTACGATATGCATACCTTAATACGGGTATCAACTAGTCTCGTGGAATAGATACATAACGTCGATCACTTGAAACTGATCTTGAAAAAGTGGTTAATCTTTTTGTTCATTTTAGTTTTTAATATTCCTTCGGCTTCTAGGCGATTCAATGCAAACAGTATTACTGCGCTGAACGAACGGTAACTGTAATTTGAAAATTATTTGTTTCTCTTGACCTTTGTAAAAATATTACTTACAGCGAAATATTTTTCGAATCGAAGTCATTTCCGCATTCAGTTGTAAGGCACTTCCGTCGTGGTTGGGACAACCATAACCAATACAAAATGAATTAATAAAGTCACATATAAACTAACTGCTACTAAGATCAGAGTAAGTGTTTATTACATTGTGAGATAAAGGTGTCCTTAAACTGCATTATCAATAAATTACGTTTAGATGGTATTGCATTTACAACTTGTCTGTCCCCGATATCTTTTTACGTGAATGGCAGCAGTCTAGTGCAACACGTGGAAACAGATTAATGAATAGTATGGACACATTTTAAATGGCATAAAAGAGATGATAGTTGTATTTTTGTTGCGTTTTGAACCTTGACATACCCAATGGCGCCATACCAGAAAGAAAATGCCACTGTACATGCTATACCCTACCCCTAGGTATACTATAAGAGCCATGGTCATGAACGTTTAAATATACTAACCCATTTCAATCGCGCATATCATACCTAAACCGCACAGCTCGGTAAATGTGTACTATGGATATTGAACAAGTGGTAATTAATCTTCCATTGTGTACCGGTCACGTTTCTTCAATATTTCTTATCTTAGAGAAACAACACATAGTTTATAGTTTTCAACTTGGTTGAACCTCCCTGGTGAAGTTCCGGTCTGGATTACAAAACTATTCTGAATGGTTGATGTGAAAATGTATGTCAGTCGTCGTTCAACTAAACGTATATGCTAAAATTTGTATATGCAGCATAAATGTGCAGTATAAGTTACATAAACAGTACAGGTGTATACCAATGTATGAGTTCAAATTCAAAATCATTTCTAAAATGAATTTTATTCATCATTTAGAATTTTACTGTTAAACAGCGAATATTTTGCATTCTGTGTTTGTGTTTACATTTCGCCTAACATGTACACACTGTTGTGATCTCTAGACCGGATGTTCGTTAGGGAAGTTATAGTTTTTTTCTGTAACATTGACGAAAGCATAAATTATGTGGAGTATCTCTGCAATATGAAATATTGAGACAATGTGATTGGTGCACGATGGAAGATACATTACCGCTTACTCAATATGCTTGGTACGCATTCACCGAACTGCTCGTTTTAGGTGAGAAATGTACGATTGAAATAGGTTACTTGCACTTTTCCGTTCATTACCATGGTTCTTATAGTATACATAGGGGTAGGGTATAACATGTACAGTGGCGTTTTCTTTCCGGTCTGGCGCCAGATGACATACGTGCTGTGTATTAGTAAGTGTTTTGTAAATAAGATTTAGGAGTTATTTTGCAAGTATTCACATCGATTTGACTTCTCAGCCAAATTTCATACTATATTTTTAAGATTTTTAAGAAAATACATATTCTGAAGTGTGTTGAATGTGTTTCGATATTTAAATATATTGTAAACAGAATCATTTCTATGTCCTTATTGCAGGCAACTCAACTTCTGTAACCGTATTAGTTTATTGTATTAAGGGGGCTTTACTCTTTTAGTTGTGGAACGTGACCTTTCTTGACCACCACATCTTTTCATATGCACTACTTTGTAAACAAACTAAATACTGTGTTATAGCTTACAGTATGCAAAATAAAAATGAAGAAAGTGAACTTATTTCACGTTTTGCCTTTAAATTAGTATTGGAAGTATATTGATAAATGTTTGGAAAAGGTATAGTGCTATTATTTTCACACAACAATTATTAATTGTTGACTTTGGATGTTCACAAAGAGTCGTATGTAAATCAACAATAAATTTCTTATTTGATTTTTTCATTTCTATTTTAGCTAGCATTCCTTTGTGTACTAATAACAACTGAAACAGAACCCATTTCATGTATCGAAACCTTGTTTAGAGATGAATTTTAACATACCCCACCCACTTTTTCTTATTTCAAAGTCTCCGTCCTTTAACCTCTGTACTATTTGTCACATATTAGACCCTTTTACTTTTGTAATTACTGTCTTAAAATTGATTTCATAAGAGATAAACACCACGTGACACCATTAAAAGTCTGGTCCCAATTTCACGAAAAACACGTAACTACTTATTTAAGGCTTTTATCGGAAAACCGTGCTATTGCTTAAGTTATTATTATTTAATGTTGAGTTTTCTAAAGCAATGTATTTATAATCAAATTATGCTATGGTTAGTAGTATTTGTCTGCAGTACTTATTTCAGTCACGCAAATATGATATTTCTTTTTAAGCACCATATAACAACCTTAAGTGTTTGCTTAACTATATTTCTTATTTCTATAATTTGTTTTCTGTAAAATTCAGAATTGTTGTGTTTTGATCTGTAAAATAGTCACGCACGGTTCTGTGGTAGATGAAAAAGTCAACACTGAAGACGCATAAAGGGCAAAAACAAGCATTTGAAATAACAGACTTAACTGAGCAATAACTTCATTTTTTCGTAAAATTGGGGCCTGGTTTGTTACAGAAACTGAGAATTTATTAAGATTTTAGTGTAAGCTCAATTATTGAGGTGCACTCCAAAGAGAAAGTGACTTGAATATTTCTACACTTTTGGTATTTTATTCTCTCTCTGCTTTTCTAATGATAAATTGTTCGAATCACTTTAGGGAGGTACGCGACTGACAGCAAAAAAGTGTAAATGGAAAACTGTTGAATGCGATACATTGCCTCGAGTCTGAACACGCAATATTTAAGTGATAAACTACCCCATTGGATTCACAACCATTTATTTAATTTGTAACTTAAATGACAGTCTAAAAGCTTCTAATTCTTTTGCAGACACTTTTTTAAATTTTGTACATTTTATCAAAATGTCTTAAATGAAGAATTGAGACAGGAGTTTTGTTGGATTTTGTGCCGGTGAAATAAAAGACATGAATATATCCCAAAGACGTTTATAACAGTTTGAATATTTTAGTAAAACTTCATTCTTCACCATTAATTAATAAACAATTGGTCCTTTCATGCCAAGTGACAAAAATCCATTTGATGTAAATGTTTTCTTTATTTGTCAGTCTGTCTTGAGTTAACAGGCGGCATTTCATTTATTGCCAATTAGAGGGGAATTTCAACAAGGCTTTTAGATATTTTGGACGGATATTGATATGGTGGTTAATCAACTATTCTATTATAAAGATGTCACAATGTCAATTTATTTTGAATGCAATTGCACTCTGAATGGACCTCAAAGTATTTAAGGTGTCTATAAGTGATAGCTGTTGCAGTAAGTCAATGTTAAACATGGTTTTTTACTCTATTAATTGGTAATATGTTCTGTCAAATGTACAAAATCCTTGTAACGATGATTCTTTGAAACTGTTTAAATGACTGTAAAAGAATAACAGCCAGAACGGTGGTAAAGAATTCTAATATTATGAAACAGTTTATTGAACATTTCTGAGAGCAGTTCCCAATCTGATTTAAGATTAGATTAATTGTTTATTTATTTATATATAATTATTTTTTTCATTTGCCGGAATTTTAAGAATCAATGAATCACTAAGGATTTCAGAATGTCATTGTTAGATATAGTAATTGAAAGTCAGACACTGTTGTTCTTAGAACGGAAACGTATACCGGACATTCCTCCTGCCTTGTCGCTATCTTAGAAAGATATTTACGAAAACCACTCATATCATTTTCTTCAGAATATTTTTTCGTTCAGACATTTTCAAGAAAAAGCTTAATAAACGTATGTTTTGCGACGTGATTCAGACAGCCGCTTTC
Organism: Mercenaria mercenaria; assembly: GCF_021730395.1. NCBI lineage: Eukaryota > Metazoa > Mollusca > Bivalvia > Venerida > Veneridae > Mercenaria > Mercenaria mercenaria. The sequence goes on from NC_069364.1 coordinate 42,810,936, forward strand.
TTATTCTTCTGTTCATCTTGGTTTAAAACAAAAACTTCAATTAGATGTTTGGACTTCATTCTTTTCGGTCGGGGGCTGATACTATGGTTGCTAACAGAAGTACTTGTGAGAGGTTGTGGCAGAGACATGGCAGGTGGAAATGTGTCATCAAGAGATGGCTATGTGAAAGACTCTTTGAAAGATCGTCTTTTTGTCTCTCATAATTAAGACTTTTAAACATATCAGGTTGAATTTATTGCGTGTATTTTATTTTTCTATATGTTACACTCTTAAAAGGTGCTTGAGACTAATCACTTGAGGTTAAATAAATATGGTAATGTCACACTGGGTTTTATTTACATCGGAATACTGTACTTAGTGTTTTACATGTAACAGAATTTTCTATATTGTTTAATTTACAGTTGCTGGTAGCGGAATGCTGCAATGTATGCATTACAAGCAGTTGAATGCTGTGTTATGTGCTCTTCTTACAGTGGTATGCTACGTCAGGCTATTTTCAAGAAGCGGAATGCTGCATTAGGTTATCTGCAAGCCGTGGAAGGCTGCGTTATGTGCTCTTCTTACAGTGAAATGCTGTGTTATGTGCTCTTCTTACAGTGGTATGCTGCCTAAGGTTATTTTCAGGTGCGGAATGCTGTTTGCAGCGGAATGCCCGTTAGGTTATGTGCAAGAATGCTGCGTTTCGTGTTTTTCTTGCAGTGGAATACTGTGTTAGGTTATCTTCAGGCAGCGGATTGCTGCGTTATGTGTTTTTCTTGCAGTGGAATGCTGCGTTATGTGCTGTTCTTGCAGTGGAATGCTGCGTTATGTTATCTGCAAGCAGCGGATTACTGCGTTATGTGCTGTTCTTGCAGTGGAATGCTGCGTTATGTTATCTGCAAGCAGCGGATTACTGCGTTATGTGTTATTTTTGCAGTGGAATGCTGTGTTAGGTTATTTTCAAGCAGCGGTATGCTGTGTTATGTGTTCTTCTTGCAGTGGAATACTCCGTTAGGCAATTTTCAAGCAGTGGAATGCTGCGTTATGTGTTCTTCTTGCAGTGGAATGTTGCGTTAGGTTATTTTCAAGCACTGGAATGTTGCGTTATGTGTTGTTCTTGCAGTCGAATGCTGCGTTATGTTATTTTCAAGCAGTGGAATGCTATGTTATGTTATTTTCAAGCAGCGGAATGCTGCGTTATGTGTTCTTCTTGCAGTGGAATACTCTGTTAGGTTATTTTCAAGCAGTGGAATGCTGCGTTATGCGTTCTTTTTGCAGGAACGCTGTATTAGGTTATTTTAAGAAGTGGAATGCTGATTTATGTGCTCCTTTTGCAGTGGAATTTTGCGTTAGGTTATTTTCAAGCAGTGGAACGTGCGTTATGTGTTCTTCTTGCAGTGAAATGCTGTGTTATGTTATTTTCAAGCAGCGGAATGCTGCGTTATGTGTTCTTTTTGCAGTGGAATGCTGTGTTAGGTTATTTTCAAGTAGTGGAATGCTGCGTTAGGTGTTCTTCTTGCAGTGGAATGCTGTGTTAGGTTATTTTCAAGCAGTGGAATGCTGCGTTAAGTGTTCTTTTTGCAGTGGAATGCTGTGTTAGGTTATTTTCAAGCAGTGGAATGCTGCGTTAGGTGTTCTTTTTGCAGTGGAATGCTGTGTTAGGTTATTTTCAAGCAGTGGAATGCTGCGTTATGTGTTCTTTTTGCAGTGGAATGCTGTGTTAGGTTATTTTCAAGCAGTGGAATGCTGCGTTATGTGTTCTTCTTGCAGTGGAATGCTGTGTTAGGTTATTTTCAAGCAGTGGAATGCTGCGTTAAGTGTTCTTTTTGCAGTGGAATGCTGCGTTATGTGTTCTTTTTGCAGTGGAATGCTGTGTTAGGTTATTTTCAAGTAGTGGAATGCTGCGTTAAGTGTTCTTTTTGCAGTGGAATGCTGTGTTAGGTTATTTTCAAGCAGTGGAATGCTGCGTTATGTGTTCTTCTTGCATTGGAATGCTGTGTTATGTTATTTTCAAGCAGCGGAATGCTGCGTTATGTTATTTTCAAGCAGAGGAATGCTGCGTAATGTGTTCTTCTTGCAGCGGAATGCTGCGTTAGATTATTTGCAAGCAGTCGAATGCTGCTTTATTTGCTCCTCCTGCAGTGGATTGCTGCGTTAGGTGCTCTTCTTGCGGTGGAGTTTTAAGAAGTGGTATGCTGATTTTTGTGCTTTTCCTGCAGTGGAATGCTGCGTTATGTTATCTGCAAGCAGCGGAATGCTGTGATATGTTATCTTCAAGCAGTGGAATGCTGCGTTATGTGTTATTAATGCTGCGTTAGGTTATTTTCATGCAGCGGAATGCTGCGTTATATGTTTTCTTGCAAAGGAAGGCTGCGTTAGGTTATCTGCAAGCAGTGGAATGCTGCGTTATGTTTTTGTAAGCAGCGGAATGCTGCGTAATGTTGCTTTATGTGCTCTGCAAGCAGCGGAATGCTGCATTAAGTAATCTGCAAGCAGCGGAATGCTGCGTTATATGTGCTCTGCAAGCAGCGGAATGCTGCATTAAGTAATCTGCAAGCAGCGGAATGCTGCGTTATGTGCTCTGCAAGCAGCGGAATGCTGCGTTATGTGCTCTGCAAGCAGCGGAATGCTGCATGATGTTTTCTGAAGGCAATGTATTCCTGCTGATGGGTTTGAGACGATTGGGCTTTGGTGATCTGATCGATGGTCTTTCATAGAAGTGGGATATTAATGTACAAGGTAACCACGGTAATTAAGTATCGTTAGTAAGTATTTCTTTGTTTTCCATTTACTGCGTCAATAATTTCGATACAGAAGACTGTTAGCATTTTCTCTCTTTGTTATCTCGATATGCTGCCAACTATATACCTTATTCCTACTTTTATTGTTTCTTTTTTGTCTTGTTGAAGGTAATTGAGATTAGAGAATAATTGATTTACTCACAGCTTTAGCGTGAGTAAATAAAATTATTCGCGTTTTGAAATTACTTTTCTTAGTAGTTTATCCCAGTACTAGTTTGGTCTGAAGTTTATGCTAGTATATTTGGGCGCTCTTTGTCACGTGAATTGCGTGAAATATTTCGGCGTATATAAGTGTGAACTGATATTGTTCTCACCACTCGAGGTTTATGATTGGCAGCAAACAGTCTGTACCCGCCCTCCCTCCCATGATGTATGTTGGTGCTTGTATTTCAGTTATAGCTTGCTTCAATGAAACAAACTGGCCTGAAAATTTCTTGTCTAGAATATTAAGTTTATTTTATTATAAAATAATGTTGTTTTTGGTTTATGTTTCCTATTCTACACAGGTTATGTTAAGTTTTGAATATATATAATGTGTGTTTGTTTTTTCTAAGTAAATCACTCCAATTGTTAGTTGTAAAGCTACAATTTTGGTTGTATCTGTTTGGTTCTGGTGATGTTTTTTCTAATAAAATCTTAAACACCAGATAAAATTAGAGATTTTATTAATAATTCACGCCTGTGTTTTACGCAAACTTGAAACATTTATCTTAACAACATGATTAAATTTACTTTTAGTCTCGTTTCAGTTCAAATTTATCCGGATACTAGATCGCTTGGAACCATACGAAGAACATTAAATCGATTGTTGAAATATGAATTTACTTCGCGAACAATTGTACACTTTTATGCTGCCAACTATATACCTTATTCCTACTTCTATTGTTTCTTTTTTGTCTTGTTGAAGGTAATTGAGATTAGAGAATAATTGATTTACTCACAGCTTTAGCGTGAGTAATACAGTGTCAAGTTATTTGTTGCGAATGGAAATGTGTTTGTTTGTTTTGGGTTTAAAGCCACTTTTCCAACAGGAGGGAAGTTAATCGATGATCCTGGATTCTATACAAGTACGTTTCTGTTCTCCGCAAGTTATGCAAACTTCTCCACATGGATCAAAGCTGGAATACGAATGATTTTAGACCCAGTGTTTTAAATCAAATCACCATCGAGAACATACGCCTCGAAGTTACGACCACATGATCCTTAGATCTGCGCTCACCCTATTGAGCTAAACGGGCGGGTTAGGAAAGAAAGACCCCATTTTCTACTATAAATACCACAAGAGCTGTCCGAGGACAGCAACTCTCGACAATACAACGGCCAGGTTAACTGAATTAATATCAAAGATAAAAAGGGCACAATTTTGTAAATTGCAATACAGACTCATGGCACTTGTAAAATGTACGTCAGTTCATCACAGAGGACAAGTCTGTGAAGAAACTAAAACTTGACCCATTATGTCTAATAATATTTCTGTACAGAACAGAACAGAACATACCTTTATTAACTCAAAACCATTACAGTTATATGAGTATACAATGCGATACATTTATACAGATTCACATGACATGGTGATTGTTGTGTGTACATTGGAAAAAAAAGGTTTACATATAGCATGGTACAATTTCGGGAAAGAAAATGAGACACATTAAGTAACAATTAATTGCTCAAAGTAACTGAGTGAAAAAATTTAATGCTTACAGGAGGAAACTATGTAATAAGAACAGAGAGAGGGAGAGGGGGAAATGTTGTAAAAATGTAATCACCAATTATATAGCCTACTTTGAAACTCATTATGACTTGACCGATTGATACTTTTAATATACACTTTACTGTACTATTATTGGCTATTAAAAGAAGGTTTTCTGTTGTTAATAAAATATATCAATCATACTGCTACATTGTTCAAATACGCATAAAAGTAAACACACAATTCTTTGTCATTGTCAAATATGTAACTGTAAAAATAATTTAGATACTTGGACGTTGATGGAAATACAATAGAATACAATTATTTCTTGGTAGATCACGATTTTATAACGGATTTCTTGTTACGAAAAGGACAGGCCAATGACGTACATTTTTTATTTATCATTATTCAGTACATGATATAAATACATAAATTGTTTTGTTGTCATATCAGTACATTTTGACATTTGCAAATAATTGAGAGTGTCGAATCATTTGGCATGTGCTTTGTAAATAATTTGGTATATATATAGTTGTTTATGACACAATTATTGATTTCTGTGAGGAAATCCGAGTGATTTGCGTCCAGTAAGCCAAAGATGTCTTTTATATCGGGTACACACGTGCTAGCATTATTACACAGCTTTTTAGTTCGCATATATATGATATTCTGTGAATATATAATATGTGGTGACCACAAAAATGGTAAAAGTTATTGCATTGGCCCTTCTAACCATTACAGTACATTAGCAAGAGTGATTAAATTCTTTTAAAAAATCTACTTCTTCTTTTGCTATTTTGATTACATCGTTCAAGTAATTTCACATATTATTGTGCAGCAAAAACTAATTATGCCATAATTTTGGGTTCTATGCTTTCAAGATTTTATTAATTTCACAACAACTGTCATGCCCTAACATTCCACAAGCAATATTTTGTCTTTTCCTACGACTCAGCGAAATATAAAATGTCAAGAGTAGCTACTTAAACCTACGCCACAGATAATATCACGTCGCTTAAATTTAAACTTCTTGCGTTTGCAAATACATCTAGACATGCAGAATAGTTTCGAAATTAACTACGGTATAAATGATGGAAATAAACAATATATTGCAATGAAAATTTTCTATTTCCGTAGTGTAAATATCTAGGAAATGTATAATAAACGGATATCATTTCAAACGTTGCGTTGCAGCGATTACACATAAACTTGCCAAATAAAAAGTATATTTCTGATATAATATCTTAGTGAAGACGAGGCGAAAAAAAATATAACCAGTGGCGATTAAAATGTATTAGTGCTTATATTCTTAATTCAAATAGCATTGTCATTTATCTTTTGATTCCTTTCAGATACAATCCATTTTAATTTTAATTGTCTAGCACGCAAATGTTAAATAATTTACTTAATAATTTCAAACAAGCAACAGATTGGCAAAGCACTATAGACTCACGTGGAAGGAAATCTCTGATATCTAAAATACATTTTGAATTACTTAAAGTATCCATAGCAGATGCATTCAGTGGGTTCTTTCTCATTACTTGTCTCAGAAATTGGAAAGAACTAGACAGTTGGTTTGGCTTAACAGTTCGATCGACCTACATGACAGGATAGTTTATAGGCTCAAGCATCATGACTTCCATATTCACTGGCAATATATTCACCAACCTAGAAAACTAGACATATGAAATGTGTTGTGAATAACTAATGACTAATGAATTGTAATCTGAACAAAAAGGAAGCGATCAGCATGTAGTTGGCAGTTGATTATTCAAAGGGGGGGGGGGGGGGGGGGGGGGGGGGGGGGGGGGGTCCCAGTTAGGTGTCTGCGCAAAATGTTTTTTGATTTTATTTATACTTTGTGGTAATATACCTACATGTATTAAGCTTCATTAACAAGTGTTACTGTTACCAGTTTTGACTTACTTTTATAGATATTCACATTTAAAGTGGGTGGGGTAATCTGACATGTGACCAGCCAGGAACACAATTTCTGTTATTTTTTTAAAAATGGTTCTAATTTTTTACCTGAAACTTTCATGATAAAATAACTATGCAAAGGACATTCACACGACATGTTGCATTTTAAATTGTACTGAATACTTTTTTCAGCACAGAGCCACAAAGTGGTCTAATCAAATTTACTGATTTTCAATGAACGAACTTCACCAAAAAGCTAAAACATTTTTTATTAGTTGAGATATTAAGGTGTTATTTTCAGCAGATATTGTAAACTAAATAAACATTAAAATGACAGTATATCAGTACACTCTGATTAATATTGGAAGAGTGGTACACTCTCAAACTGGATAAAAGTGGGTGGGGTAAATAAATATTCGAAGCAACACTACAAAAATTGTGCAGTTGTTACAAAATGGCCTCAGATTGTCTATTACTATCCTAATTGTACCCCCATGAGTGGTGGGGGCATATAGATTTGCTCTTGTCCGTGCGTCCGTCCGTCCATGAGTCCGTGCGTACGTGAAAAGTTCGTGACGCGCCCAGCTCAAAAAGTATTTGATGTAAATTGATGAAACCTTGCAAGAGTCTTTATCATGATATGAACTTGCACACCTCCTATTTTTTGTCTGGCTCCGCCCCCTATTTCTAGAGTTATGGCCCATGAAATAGTAAAAAATGCACATTTTCACCTTGTGACACGCCTAGCTCAAAAAGTATTTGATATAAATTGATGAAATCTTGCATGAGTCTATATAATGATATGAACTTGCACACCTCCTATTTTTCGTCTGGCTCCGCCCCCTATTTCTAGAGTTATGGCCCATGAAATAGTAAAAATGCACATTTTCACCTTGTGACACGCCTAGCTCAAAAAGTACTTGATATAGATTCATGAAACCTTGCATTAGTCTTAATCATGATACGAACTTGCGCATCTCCTATTTTTAATCTGGGTCCGCGCCCTATTTCTAGAGTTATGGCCCCTGAAATAGTCAAAAATGCACATTTTCACCTTGTGACACGCCTAGCACAAAAAGTATTTGATATAAATTGATGAGTGTTTATTATGATATGAACTTGCGCACCTACTATTTTTTATCTTGGTCTGCCCCCTATTTCTAGAGTTATGGCCCCTGATATAGTAAAAAAATGCACATTTTTACCTAATTATGTGCCTTACTCAGAAGTATTCTCGGTGCCTTACTCAGAAGTATTTAAATGTAAATTCATGAAACCTTGCTTGAGTCTTTATCATATTGTGACCTTTGCACACATGGCATTCTTCTTGAGAATTTTAGCATTCATTACAGAGTTATGGCCCTTGAAATAGCCAAAATAGTGGATTTTTTGTTTGTGATGCTCATAGCTCAAAAAGTATATGATATAGAATAATGAATCCTTTTCATACTTTTTTGAGGCTATTCCCCATTTAGACTGCAAACATTTGAATTATTTCCCCTTATTTGTGACAAATGTACCAGTCCGGGGTGGGGGAGGGGGGAGCACACCATGTGTCCTACAGACTTATTCTAGTTTTATTAAATACAGACTTGGTTGATAAATTTTAACAAAAAAAAAATCTCTTTAATAAGACTCTATACATGTGTGCAATGGAAAAATCAATGCAGAAAATGTAATGTTAATTTGAACAACAGCTTCCCCAAAATATACTGCCTCAGGCAAAACTTTTGTTAAATACTTGAGCTTTCAGGTTAATTTGTTTGTCTACATGTCATGTTCAAGGTCCTGCTTTTCCATGACACACATGTATAAAGTGGGAAATTTTTGTTAATTTTATCAATCAATGTTGTATTTAATAAATTAAGATAGTTATAGACAATCTGAGGCCATTTCGTAACAACTGCACAATTTTTGTAGTGTTGCTTCGAATATTTATTTACCCACCCACTTTTACCCAGTTTGAGAGTGTATCACTCTTCATATTAATCAGTAGTGTACTGATATACTGTCATTTAATGTTTATTTATTTACAATATCTGCTGAAAATAACACCTTAATATCTCAACTAATGAAAAATGTTTTAGCTTTTGGTGAAGTTCGTTCATTGAAAATCAGTAATTTGATTAGACCACTTGTGGCTCTGTGCTGAAAAAGTATTCAGTACAATTTAAAATGCAACATGTCGTGTGAATGTCCATTGCATAGTTATTTTATCATGAAAGTTTCAGGTAAAAAATTAGAACCATTTTTAAAAAAATAACAGAAATTGTGTTCCTGGCTGGTCACACGTCAGATTACCCCACCCACTTTAAATGTAAATATCTATAAAAGTTAGTCAAAACTGGTAACAGTAACACTTGTTAATGAAGCTTAATACATGTAGGTATATTACCACAAAGTATAAATAAAGTCAAAAAACATTTTGCGCAGACACCTAACTGGGACCCCCCCTTTTCGTAGACCAACCACCTACTCATTTTGTGTTTTTCATTTTTTCTTTTAAATAAATACGTTCTTAACTCTTTAAAACGTGTATACTTTGCAGATAATCAGCTTCTGCACTGCAAAAGAGCAACTTTAGGCAATTGTTTCTACAGATCATCTAGTAATACCTTTAAATGAAATCCACAGGAAAGTTTATTAACGCGTTCATTAATGCATATGTTGTCTTTATGGCAAAATAAATCAGAAATAAGAATAGAAAAGATTATTTTAACATTAAAATAATGCTGATTTGAAGAATGCCTGTAAGTGGTTTCTAAAATAAAGCAAGGATTAAAATACATTAAAAACCGTAGTCAAAAGATCAAATATAGATTAAAAGCATTAGATGAAACATTATTTATAGGTACCTAGAGATATTTAACAGGGCTTAAGTTTACTTAGAAAATTTTATAGGGTATAATCATAAAGATAAGTCTTCTACTTTGCCACACTATTTTAAAAGATGTTCTACAATGGAGATTAGTTAATCCTAATTGCGAAAACTAAGTGTTAATGCGACAGTGAAACAATTAAATAGGAGATATCTATTTGTTTTCTCGTAAGATAAAAGAGTTTTCATTAAATGAACACAGGAAAAAAATGTTGATATATTAAAACAGAATTCAATATTATACTATTGACTCTCAGTCAATAACTGGTTAATTATATGGGTAAGTAACAAATATTTGTTGCAACATGTTTAATGTTTGAAAGAAACATTGAATAACTTCCATTCTAATTTTAGAAAGTCTTGTTTAATGTGGAAAACAAACTTATCATTAAACATGAGGTATATTTCGAAAGATGATGAGCGGTTTCGGTCAATGCAATTTAGGTTATATTTAGAACATATAATAAAATCATTTGTTTCGTACACCGCCGTATTTTAACAGTATGCCGTCAACATGTCCATATAGTTTTGTGAAAATTAGAAATTATCCTGTTTAAAAGTAATTTCTCGTCAATTACAGGAAAAGTCCATATTAGCCGCTCTTTTTAAAATTAATTCTCCTCAATTACAGAAAAAGTCTACACTCGTATTAAATATTGCCAATATCACTATGATATTAGTATGATACTAGCTGTAGTTATATTCTAGAAGTAAGAAGTACACTGATAGATTCTAAGAAATACCTAAAATGGCAAGACGAAAGATACAAAAAAGAGTTTAACTGAGCTTCTTTCTCAGATATTCATAACAGATGTTCTGTGCATTGCCTAACTAAAGAATGACACCTGCAAGAAAATAAAACTTGATCATTGTATAGATTGTTAACCATTTCTGTGTCTAAACAAAAATAGTTTTAAGGTTATTCAGTATTGATTTTCACTTAAGCTGTTTTAAAAATGCAAAATTTATATATTATGTAATTCTTTATAGTATACGGCATATAGCGAATTTCGGCATATCATTTATTAAAATCTTAAATGTTCTGCGTCTGTTTAGTAGTTTTACCGAATATATTAGACTGGCTCCAGTCCCTATGTTTGTTCTGTCATATTTCTCGTTATATATACGTTTTCTTCGTTAAAAGTGGAAGTAACTCTAGCAGGTTGTCTCTATAGTGACAATTTCTAATGCCCCTGACTCCGAACATATGCCAGATATATCAGATAAATATATGCTATTTTAGAGACCTTTTTGAAAAATAAAATGATTCTTTTTTATAGCGTTTTTTTTTAGTGAATTATCGAAACAGAGGGAATTTTAATTAAAAAAATCCAAATAAATTGGGTAATTGTAGTCAACATGAAATAAAAAGAAAATTTGTTTGTTTTACAAGCAAGATGAAAACATCTTTCACGAGTGAACACCATAGCGTACATTTTCACTTGTTCTGCCGCTCGTGAAAGTTTTGCACCTCGTGTTCACGAGTGAAAGAGATTTCAAGCTCTCAATGTTTTGAAATTTGATAAACAGAAAACGGTTAATGTGGCACGAATGGCTACGTGATGCACGTAACAAAACGCATTAAGGAATTTTGCTCAATCATTATAATATGGACCCCATTCAAATTGATGATAATGATATGTAGAGAATGTCGGTTCCTTATGAAAATAGCTGTTTTATTAACAACAAAATAAAATTTCCAATTATATTTTTGTTCTGAGAAAAAAATTATATATCGAAATAAGATTTCGAAAGTTGATAAATGTGTCAAATTCTACGAATCTGAAAATGAATTTAAAGCGCCATAGGATTGGCAACAGGTGATATATAAGTAGTTTTCAAATTACGCAATAACAACACCGGAAGTAAGTAATTGCATTGTTATATAATAAATTTATTCTTGGAGTATTTTTTTGCATAGATCGGTGTGTTTTGTTTTGCAATAAATAAGATACATGTGTAAGAAACGTTTAATGTTAACACTCAGCGTGTTGAAAAGATTTATCACCTGTAAAATGTAATCATTTGTTAAAAAACAAGATGCCCTTTTTGGAAGCTTTAGAAATTGAACATACACATAACACAAAATATAAGTTTTAGTCCAAAATTGCTTGACATGAAAAATATTTGCTAAAAGTTCTGTTTGAACAAGAATCACACGTGTATGAAATCTTTTCTAAAACAAAGGAACCATTTATGAATTAACTTTCCGCAATCAGTCAAAACTGTTGATTAAATGGCAAACGTTATGTTTATCTACTCTCATAACAAAAACATGGCCAATGTCAAAGTGATTCAAGAGATAAAATGCACTATATAGTCTAAGTATTTGTTTTATAAAGAATACAAACATAGAAAAGTGGCCTACGTTTGCTCAGTCATAAAATGCGTTTCGATTGCTTTTACATTTAAGTTTCATTACAAATCACAAAATGCCCTTTGTTTTAGCGACACCTCTATACGAACGGGCAAGCTTGTTATTGTAGGGCAAGAAATTATCAGTCATCTTGTATATTGAGATCATCTACCCAAACAATAACTTTAAAGCAGTTAATAATAAGACAAATTAATAATAATTAAGATACGCTATAGTCTATCATGGATGAGCAGAAATGATATTAAATTTAGTCCATTCTTGTGATTGTTCTTCATGTGAATATATCATTTAAACGTGCTGAATGTATTTGTGCATTGTCATTTTCGTACAAATTGTGAATCCATTTTAATGGTAATACCTACTTTTAATTATAAGGAAGCCTCTTCATGAAAGAGCTGAAACACGTCGTATTCATATGAAAAGTAGAGCACTAGAATACTATTTTAGAGGTCTAGCGTTAGCTGCCACATGACCTTCACATTCCGGCCATGTTGGAAAATTGACCCGTCAGTTACTTTCAGAGACATTTCTGTCCCTTCTTTATTTGAAATGACACAGTATCTATGTTTTTTTTTTCTTCAAATTCTTGTAGATAGACTTCCTGTCATTTGATATTTTACACAGGTTGAAGTGGTTAAAATGTTAAACATTGTTTGACCCACTGATTCCTTTAACCAATATAAAATTATGTTCAATTCCTGAAATAAAACGCACAACAGATCAAAGCTGCTGAGGGCATTTGATTGGTGGAAACATTATGAAATATTACTATAATTCCGATACCATTTCAATTTTAACGTTATTGATAAGTTTCCAATTCTTTCATGAAACAGTTGCTTTTTATTAACATCTCTCATTCCATACACTGGTAAACTTCGGTAAACTGAAACATATTTTGAAGCGGATGAGCGGAACTGATAATCAATTTCCGTGTCCATACAAGTGACGGCAACTTATTCATAGTTGTTCATGTATGTGTACAGAACGCCTACACCGGAAATAGGTAATCACTGCTGTATAGTATCACTGCCACCGAGAACAATGCCGTTTTGTTTGAATTAAAAATATGGAAGTACATTTCACTTAAGAGATGTTAGATTAGAATGTCATTTAAAAGCTCGATAAAATTGTCAGACAAATGAATTGTTACGTTAATATTGTCTATATATTCATAATTTTAATATTCCAAAACATTGCGGAATGATACTAATTTCACTTGGGTAATGATTACATTTTACTTGGACTTTATCATATTACCCCTGTGTAAAATCTCAAACTTTCAACAAAAATAAAGGTATTAAATCGATATAATATTTCAATGAAACTTCAGAGTTTTGTTGTTTGTAGCATCATCTGGGGCATGTGCAGTGAGTAATCTTAACTTGGTTTTTAAATTAGTGTGATACTTATTTCTAAAGTCACTATATGTTCAATGTAAATATACTTTGTTATTCCCAAGTGGAAACTGGCAGGTACTCGAAAATGCAGCTCTCTGATTGGTCAATTAGAACCCCTAATGTACTGTGATGTCATGACAAAGTTATGAATTATAATTGCACTTTAAAAATGACATATATTACATTTTTAGATATATCTTTGTTAAGAAATTAGAAAAAATGTTGGTTTGAGAAGAGTTAATAATCCCAAAATTATTATATTGGGAAAGTAATTTGCTTTTCATATTCCAAAAAGGGTCGTCAGTTCATTTTCATATGGCAGAAGGCTGTTAAGGCGATGACGATATATCATATTATAAATCGTTATTAGACAGACATTGTCCTAACTACGGAAAACTGGTCGAAATATAAATAGACTGGTCTGGTCTTGCCCCAACTGAAAATTTCTAGTGATAAAATCCCAGCGCTATCATATCATATGTTAAATGTTGGTTGTAAAATCAAATACAATGTTATATTTTATTAAATAAAATACTGTAATGGAATCAATGATAAAACAAGTAAATGTTCTTTTGTCAACAGTTATCAAGAACAATCAACATTATTTCATTTGGAGTCTAACACGAGTTATGTCCCTGCATTTAAAAAAAAATCCTTTTAAAGCTAACAGGCAAATTTCTAAATAGCATGTAAATGACCTATGACAGTGTATTTAGAACAATGTTAGTTTCAAAGATTTCTTATTTTCAATATACTATAAAACAGTAGCCTTAAATTAGTTCGATGTCCTAAAAGATGTCTCCTTAAGTTTTGGTTTGGATAATTGATGTGTCAACATACCAACGCGATAGATGGTGATTAAACATGAAATATGTATAACAAGCAAGCCTGTTCGAGTCTGGGCCAGCACCGATTGCAAGAAAAAGGTAGGTTCAATGTTAAAGGGAAAGGCAATGTTGTATTCATGTTAAATCCATCTCCTAGGATTTTTTCAAATCATTTAAAAGAATTTTCAAAATCGGTATAAAAATGAGAAAGTTATAAGCATTTAAATACATTATCAAAATGGCGGCCACTTTGTTTCAATGACAACAAAAGCAAGATTTATTAAATTTCTTTGACAGTACTTATCAATGAAACGTTTCTACATACTTCAAAGTGCGGAACAATAGCATTTGCTTTAATCAAAAAGGTCACGCGGAGGGTTCTGATTAAGGGTGATGTTTTATAGATTTCAGCAGTAATTCATTGTAATAATTCATAAAATATGTACAATTTTCATGGGTACTTTCATTGTACACAAATACATGTTTTCGGCAATATTTTCTTCACCAAAGGTCCTGAAGATGATAAGAGCCTCGTCTACTTTGACTAATAAAGAAAAGTCAGTTCATTTATAATTCTGTATGCCATTGTAAAGACAACAACCAACACTGTAATATATTATTTGGGCAATGCAAATGTATTACTAATACATATTTGAGTGACATCGTCAAGATATGAGACCATGTAAAAATAAAATGTTACTCGTATGCTATCTAGCAGCGCTGTGCAGCATGGCCTGTTGTAAGACATTGTCATGCGTGTGAATATCTATAACAATTTTTATTTATAAAAATTTTGCACACATCTCAGTGCACATCTCAAAGATATTTGCTTTGTAAACCTTTCAACACACCACAGTGCATTGATATCAAAAGTAAACACAGGTAAAAATGTCTTTTCAGAAGACATGGAATATAATCTCGAACAAGCTTATTTGAGAGGTTCAGCACCGACTCTAACAATATGGTATGTAGAATTGTCAGCTGTCACACTTTCCAGTTTTTAATTAAAAAAATATTGATATGCATTTCTGCTTTAGACAAGTGCTAAGGTCCTGAAGGTGTTAGGTGCCTAGTTCTTTATGAGTTATCTAGAGGAACCAGTACCTAAGTGCGGATGGTATTTTGAAGTCAACCATTCACATTTTAATATGGGATGATATATTAATGTAAACCATCTACATTTAATCTGGTATGTAGCACCATGCAGGGATGTTTCTCTTTCCTGCAATGATTCACGGGTTTGGGATTTTTAGTTTTAGTAATAAGACACATGTAATGTACTTTTTAATGCCTTTTTTATTAATTTGAAATTCCCATAGATTCTTCAGTCCATAACTAATGTGTGCTCGTCGCATTTTTTCTTGAAAAAATCTATTGATTTTATGCACACCTCAAAACAAATATTCAACAGAGTGTGAGTTAAATTGAACCTTAAGAAAGTTGCCAAGATCTAAATAGCCTTCCCATTTTATTTATTATTTTGAAGTTGTTAACATAAACGGAAAAGAACTTGGAAAATTAAAAGCATGATAAAAAGCAATACAAACAATGTATCTCCTTTTCTATCATATTCAAAACCAAAATAAAAATGCTTTTCCGGATATAATGCTGAAAGACTTTTGAATCGTTAAACTTTATTTTAATGTGTAAAATTTAACACATTTAACTGTGTTAAATGAAGGCAGAAAGTCAATGTCCAGCTACTATGGTGTAAAGCTTAAAAGCCTACTTAATTTGTTAGTTCCATTTGTAGTAATTATGCATAATTTTTCAAAGCTTATCAGTAAATCTTTTCAGTAGGGAAATAAGAATACTGAATTGTTTAGCAAAGTATACCGACAGAGAACTTTTGTTTGAGCAGAGCCGCCTATTTCTTCTTTTTTCCTTCTTCTCTTTTTTATTCCCTTTCCTTTATAAAACTTATTTCTTTACTGCATCCAAGGATGAAATCAACATTTACTTTTTTCTTTGAATTTTTAATTAATAATGTATATATACAAGTACGAAAGTTTTGCTGCAAGATGCAGAAAAAGGAAACGCCGCGCCAAAAAAACGCAGTGCACGAAGTACTTATAGAATAGGAGGTGATATGATATGTTGTAGACCCCAGGCAAACTGACAGTCTGATGGGGTTTCATCAATGTTGGAGAAAAACCTTGCCTTTGTAGTGTGAGCAGGATTTTTATTGTTGTATTCAGTGACGTACTTATTGACTGATCATGACCCATACCTCTAAGTTTCAGTATATGGAACGAAATGTATTGTACAGTATTGGTTGTTCGTAAATTAATTTCAGACTTACAATTGTAGTTGTTCATCCGCATTGACTGAGTTTCAAACCTACAGTCCCGGCTCGCGGAGTTTTCTAAGTTCTCGTGATAAAAGAAAAACTATCATTATAAATATTATTTCACATAAGTTATTTTAAGCGTATTTGTTAAAAGTAAAATTTTATCAAGATACAGTAAATAGTTTTTAAGACATTTGCAATAAACGCAGTTACAAATAGTACGTTATATGATATATTAAGTGTATAAATATGCGTATTAGCACAGCTTACCTGGATTTCGCGGTAACTGCCGGTGATTCACCGCGATCCATCGCGATTCAGCGCGACCCACTGGGAGTTTACATCGCAAATCGCCGTGGACATTTTATCTATTATAGTAGATCGCTGGGTCTAACAAAATTATCGCGATTTATCATTCTCTTCAGTAGTGGTTCAATGTGAAAAAAATCGTCGCGATTTTCCACCCAGGGTAAATATTTGTGCCGGTGGAAACAGGAAATCAGGAATTAAATGTGGGCTCTATATGATACTTTCATCTTAAATGATGAGGAAGTACTATGATGCACAATGAATGAAACACAACAAACATCATTTTATTCCGCCTAGGGGCGTTAAACTCAATGTTTAAAAGGAAAAACCAATGTTGCCATTTAGATTAACAACTGACATGATTTAACATTAAACTATAATGTCTTAGAATCGTAAAAGGACGTAAATAACGTTCTTTTGGGAAACTTAACAATATTTTATGAGAAATACTTGGAATACTTGTTGGTTTGCTATTCTATTTGCGTGTTTGCGACATTTAGTATTTCATTTTTCAAAAGTTAAACCATAAAAGCATTAAAAAGTTGTTAATAATAGGTGTTTATAAAATACACTTGGGATGACGATAAGTAACTCTAAAATGACTTTTAAAGCAATGTAAATTACCAAGGACGTAAATATCTTCTTCAAATAACTGCATAAATATGTGAACAACCTTTTTTATTATTATATGTAATATACACGTAAAACAGAACAGCTCGGAGAATTTACATGATCAAGCATGTCTGGTTTTTGCCATTTTCATCATTAAACAGTTTTGTATAAATGGCCCTCCTATGAACTTTATCGGAAGAAAAAATTGGTATGCCTTTAGCGCAGACTGATTTATCAAACGCGCATGGCAGCTACCTTGCGCGTTTAACAAATGTCAGTAAGTAATAAAATTGGTAATTTGCGTTGAGCGATTCACAAAACGCGCAGATTGGATATTTGCGCGTAACATTTGCGCAGCTACTGCCAATATTATTACGCAAACGGCAATTATTGCAACGCACTGAACAAAATATTCGGATATGCTTACATATAAAATAATATTAGTAAGCCAATATATGCTTGAGAATTGCATGTTTTAGAGTTTATGGAAACAAAGTATTTGCCTGAGATTGTATGCGTTGCTTAGTTTCTTCCCAATATTCCGCGAAAAAACGAGTGAATATTTCTCGATGCAAATCTAATGATCTTTTTATTACATACACATGCTGCACTTGTAATTATTATATAAATGATATAAATTTGTTCTTTAGCCTGAGTAAAACTGAAATTAACGTCGTTAAAGAACTTTTAAACTTGACATATATAAAATCAAAATGTTTGAGATTAAACAAAATTAAACAATTCAAATGTTGATTTCAAATTTAAATCAATTTATAATGATTTCTATCATTTGGATCTTTTTAAAGGACGATGCACATGATTTCGCATTAGGGAAAAATACAACTTATACAAATGAGATTATTGCTTTAGGTGTGTTGAAGGATGTTTTCTGTTCACAACAGATACTTTAATGAAACAATTTTCAGATGAATATAACTTGATTAATTTGATGTGTCCATGGTAAGTATTACGTTAAATAACACTCCCTGAAGATTAAGAAGTTCAGGAATCCCATACTTATAACAAAATATGTACTAAATATCTAGTTAGAGATTTAGGAACATCGCCGTGTGCGCAATTTCGTTAATATATTTTTTTTCATTATGTGAATGTCATATATCAAGTGCTCGCAACTCCAATACTTGACAAAAATATCGGTCATAAATTGATTACGCCGACGCATACCCATTTAAATGTCATTTTTGGAAAGGATTGAGTAGGCAGTAGGCCGATTTACTACTTTCTAGTGTATAAAGAGTTACAAGGTAAAATCGAACTCAAAACATTGCGTCATTCATTTTACATACTTTAGTGCAAATACAGGTTAAGTAAAGGATATGTTTGTTTCAGTGTGAGGTTGAAATATCTTTCACGAGTGAACTCCAGGTGCATAATTTTACGAGTAAAAATGTAAGATGTGTTGTTCATGAGTGAAATATATTTTGATCTTACATTAAAAGAAACAAATTTTCTTATTTTATGTTTTTGATTAAATTCAACAATTATATAATTTCTTACCAGTGGAAAATATATTTGATACTTTTCAATGTGAAAACGCCAGATATATTTCACTCTAATATTTTGACAGTCACTAAAATTTAAACATGTAATTAAAAGACATAAGTATTATTTCGTATATATTCTATATAAAGTGGACAATGTTTACAGATCTTCCGTGCCAAGCTAGACCCAATTTAGAGTAGAAGTCTTTATTTCATTGTTAAGAATCATCCTTAAGCTAACAAAAAAAAAAAAA
The DNA here is from genome assembly GCF_021730395.1 of Mercenaria mercenaria. Lineage (NCBI taxonomy): Eukaryota > Metazoa > Mollusca > Bivalvia > Venerida > Veneridae > Mercenaria > Mercenaria mercenaria. The sequence continues at coordinate 42,829,772 of NC_069364.1, forward strand.
GAGAACTATTGTGGCCATATATCTTCTAAGAGAAGTATTTCCTGCCACATTTGCTTACTACAATTCATATCAGAATCACATTGTTGTGAACTGGTATTACTTCTTAGTTTTACTTCACCAGGTACAAAATTCTCTCTCAGTTTTCTATCAAAATGTCAAAAATCCATCCACAGTGTAATCCCATTTATACATTTAACTTTTGATTATTTTTTTAAGAATACTGTCATTACATTGGCTGATAGTTCAAATTTATATAAAAAAGTTTTCATTTAAGTTTATATGATCAAGGGTAGAAAACATCTCAAAAGGTAAAAGCCAATTCTAAACTTAAAGAATTTTTTTTCTGGAATGCATCAATGATAGAAGTCACCACCAAATGTGCCGTTAGCTTTTATAGAAACTCTTGTAAAATTTCTGTAAATCCGTAGTTACAATTACAGTGTAAAGTCTCTGTATTTTTTTTTTAATTGTGTATGCTTGGGTTCATATATGCTTCAAATATAAGCTGATAAATAAATGTAAATGTAGAGACGATCCCTTCCACAAAGACAAGTTGAAATGCAACATTTCTCAGAACGTGTGATGTAAACTGAAAATGTAATAGAAACTGATTCATATTAATTTTTGAATAAAGATATATGATTAAAACCTACACCAAGAGTAATTTTACATCTGCTTTTAGAATATATTTTCTTTGCCTTGAGTGTAATTTCATTTATCAGCGATGCTTCGATGCAAAAGGTGAACGGTCTGTTCAAACCGTCATTCAAAGCTAAACTTCAGCAATGTAAAATGGAGTATTAATCGATATTGTCAAAAACAACTTACACTGACTCAAGTACATATTGGTCGGGTCACGAAATTAACTGTAATATGTCGTCAGTCTATTATAATTACGCACACGTGTTTACTATGACAATAAACAGGAAACGAAATTCACAGGTATTTTATTGTCACTTGATCAATCATAATGCTTATGTTGTGTTTCTTTCCTGTAAATCAGTATCTTAGTGCCATGCTCTGTATACAAACATACAACACATGGGTCTCAATTTTCAAAGCTAATTTTGCGCATATGCTATCTTTAAAGTATATAAAATAAAAGTTTCAGAATGAACTCATAATACATCTTACAGGCGAAGTGAAACACAAAACATCTGTATAATAGTGATATATGTACCGTATGCATTTTGCAAAAGAAGTCGAAAAGAATAACTACAAATTTTAAATTTAAGAAAAATATTTATTTTCTAACATTTTAGTAATAATAGATAATAATAACTTTAAGACATAAATTACACACGTGTGAAAATGGCCTTTTCCTGACCTCAGTCAATAGCTCGTATCACACACAATGCTCATTCCAGTAATTTGCACACAATATAATGTAATATATTTGATTATGAACGCTAACACTTTTAAACATAGCTTTAAAATAGATATATGTATAAATTCTTGACAAAAACTTAAAGTGAATTTAAATCATCCGTGGAAAATTAAGCTGGATTGATTATTCTTCAGTTACAAAAAGCTGTAGACATCCAGCCGCATAGAAAGACGTTACAAGACTTTGGAATCTATTTTGGAATGCAATAAAAAGAACAGGCCAATCCACAAGACATCTATTGCATGCTTGTTTTCTTACTGATGTGATATCATGACATTTTAGCATTTTGCAGCACTTGTTAAGGAGGGATGACCTTTAATAGCACATCAGAGACGTAGAACAAGTGTCATCAATTAGCTCTTTTACGTGACTGTCTGCATATTTTCTTAATCAAGAAATTCGTTGCGACGATCTGTCCATAAAGGCAACTATTTGACATATATTTATTGGCAGGTGGTCTGTCCATGAACAGGCTCAATCAAACTGAGCCTGCAACATTTTCGTTTTTGTCGCGTTGAGCGACCTGTGGAGTTTCCACTTTTCTCTATTTATTAAAAACAGTATAGATAATATAACATAGATAAATATGTGGTCTGTAAAGGAAGATGGTTTCGGTTCAGTTAGCGAAGGTTTCACTGTAAAATATACAATATGACGTATTTCAACCAGTCAAAGTAAGTACGATAGTTTATTGCATATTTTCCGGCGAATTATTGACATATTAGAGTGAAATATATCTGGTACTTTCACAGTGAAAAAAATTTAATATCAAATCTATTTTTCATTGGTAAGAAAATATTAGATGGGTAAATTTAGGCAAAACATGAAATCAAAAGAAATAATAGTTTGTTTTACCTGTAAGATCAAAATATCTTTCTTTAATGTCAGTCAACGAACTATAATCTATAAAACTTAACCACTTGTGATTGAACATATGAAATAATTTTCAAAGATAATATGATGCTTTCTCAACATTTCTTTTGTTTTATCAAATTTATAGAAGTAATGGAAAATCATAATTATGGTTTTAAAATGTAGAGATCTCTGTTTGTGTAAATATCAACATGACATTGATCTTTTAATAAGCTCATATTATTTTGTTTTGCATTTCTAAGTCAGTCAAAATATTATATTTTGTGCTATTTGTAAAACAAATGTAGAAAGAAAAGCCATAAAATAATATCACTTTTAATTCCATTTCTCTCAGGCATGTTGCGACGAGTTTTCATTTTCAATTGATGATCAAAGTTTGTTAAAGTAAATACAGTCAAGAATGAAAACAATATATCCATCAAATAAACACATCTTAGTTTGTCTTTAGCTATGTTCCATGAGTATTAACCTAAAAGTGCCATTAAGAAATTGTAGGAACTTCGAAGCCGAGACTATAAATCAACTTAAATGTCATGTGATTATTGCGTCTTCAGATTGTTTATAATCCTAAGGGTATAATTATTGTTATATGGTAATGCATTGGAAGAATATATTTACATGGCAGTGAAACACTTCTACCAGTATGATGAACCTGAGAAGGTGCTTTATGCGTATTAACGATTCCCCGAAACCGGCTACCCTAATTGATATGTTAAGACCCTTTTAGTAATGAGATGCAATTCATTTAGAGAAATGAGTATCGAAGAAGTGAAGAATTTTTTTAAACCTTTATATTTTCTATTTGGAATGTTTCTACCTTTTGATAAATGTTTCTTTCCGATGATGATGTGAAAATTGTTAAAGGCCCTGTACAGAATGACTGGATCTAGTTGTGTTCTTGAATTTTGTAATAAAAGTAATTGCACTGCATGGGACAAATGAGAAATTAAAGCATCTACATTGTAATTGTAACAAATTGGCAATTAAATTCTAGGAGTTTTTTCCCTTGCTGTTTTGGTGAACTGACTTCGGTTTTACTTGTCTATCTCATGGTTAAGCCTTTATTGTAACTATATGATTCGATACTTTCTTGATCTTGCAAAGATTCTCAGGACGTTTTGATTATCATTAAGTGTTTGAAACGGATTGATTATATTATACCCAATAATTCTCTACTTTCTTCTCCTTACTTTAATACATTTTACTTCTAGACATCAAATATGATTTAACTAGTACTATTGTAGAAACTTTTAATAAAGTCGAGCAAACTATGTGAAAGGATGATAACTTTTCATCTAGATATGAAATTTAGGTCATCTGAACTTTTTAACCTTAGGGTGCTTCTGCTTTTTTGGAGCAAAGATATTCCACTAAGTAAAATTTGATTAAACCCTGATTTTTTTTTTAAAACGAATAAAAAGAATAGGGTATCTCTGTAATGAAAATATGTAACAGATTGAGTCACATACATAATGTTAATGAATAATGGAGGACAACTTTGAATATTATTTCAATGAAAAATTTGATAGTGACAGCTGCATTAAATGACCATGATATTAAGATTTTATTCAGTGCAAAAAGTGCAACTGCATGTATATGTTTTCGGAAATGTTATTACAAGCTTTGACTTAATTATAATAAACCTTTTCTTATCATTACTGATTAAGCACAGAAGGTGCTGACTTTGAACTGACGAAACCGTATCTTAATATGTGTTAACGGTAGTTTCAAGAAACGGTGGAAAAATTTCCATTTATTAATGTTTGTTACAATACCATCCATTTCTTTTTAATTTGCTCAGTCGTAGTGCGGTTTAAATTCAATCCAGAAGTAATTGTATTATCAGAATAATTGACTATTTTTAAAGTAATTGTTGTTAATTTACGGGATTGTTTTTTCTGAAATTTATATTCAACGTATGTATTTTAACTTCAGTATATATGTCAATTTCCAATTACTCTGAGTGAAAATCAAATAGTTTGCTTCGATCGTTGTTATGTAGTGAACGCACTACTATTACACTTAACAATTTGTTGCAGGCAATGCTATAAAAATTTTAAAATTGCCTTAAGAAAGAATTTCATTTAATTACATTACGCAGATGAGTTTTTATTTTGCAAAATTCCTAGAACGTCTATCACCACTCCCGCAAGACATTCAAGAACAATTTATATAAAGAATTTCCCCAAAGTTTCTTTATCACTAATCACTTAATTGTGAAGATGTTATATAGGAGCGGCATGACGTGGCACAATAACACAGAATAGATAAGATTAAGAGAAAATTATTTGCAATTTATTCACCAACATGATGTTTCTCGTATCTATTGATTCAATGACGCATTTTTAAAACGCTGCTTGTAATGTTCTTCTGCTGCTAAATCAATAAATTCAATTATATCATCATATCACTTATGTGTGACTTAAATTGAAATACGCTGCTACTTCTATTTCAACGAATATCACTTATGTGTGACTTAAATTGATATACGCTGCTACTTCTATTTCAACGAATATCAATTATGTGTGACTTAAATTGATATACGCTACTACTTCTATTTCAACGTAGATATTTCCGAAGTGCCAGACTCCGAAAATATTATCACGATTTAATTCCATGCGCTCTGTCACATTATTTGACAATTTCAATTTCTGAGCTAAATGACATCAAGTTAGTAATACTTAGTCAATACTTTTCCCTGCTTGTTTATACATTTTAATATAATCTTTTAGAATTTCCTCTCTCTTTCTGTAAGAGCAAGACAATCATCTTAATTTGAAAGTCGTTCGAACTACCCGCTCTCTAAAATTATTTAATATTCTCATCTTCATATAACATGCATGCACTGTTTTACGTGTATTGCATTGTATTATAACATTAGATGGAAGATTTTGCCAAAGTAAAATTAAATCAGAGAATTATAACAATGTTTCCTTTTCCGTATAATTAAACCAGATAGATTTCGTCATCTTTTTGAGATTTTTTTCATTGGATTCTTAGATAGTTAGATTTTGCTTTGTACATGTAGGCACTCAGCTAGTCACTTACAATATAACCTTCAAACTGGAAACCCTTCAAATACGAACACATGCTGGTCCCGAAACCCTTCTGCCATGGAAACCGAACAATTTCTATAATAACGATATAATAATACAAAATAATTCATGTAAACCAAATATTATGACAGGTAAAATTCACTTGCCATTTGTCATGATTAGAAAATCAAATGACAAATTGAAAAAAAAAACAGATTTATAACATAATTAAAAATAAAGAATAAATTTAGGAACGGTGTAGTTTGGCCATCAGTATTGTTATATTGCCTTCTGGAACAGTTAAGTTTCACTTACAAAATTCTAGTAAGAGTTCGAGTTTCGCCTGAAATGATATCCATACTTAAACGATACAAGTATTGGACACGATGTTATGTAAATCATGCAAATTGAGCTAATAACAAACTCAACAGGGTCAATATGATAAACATTTGACTCTGCAGACCTACAAGAATACGTGATTAAGGCATTTTGATGAGAATGAAATGGATACCTTACCTCCATTACATTTTAAAGATGTAACTTTGTTTAATATAAAAATAAACAATTGCAATAGTTTTCACATTTCTGACAAAGACATGACTTAATAGATTTATGTAATAAGAAGGCGTATCTCTTTGTAGATGATAACGATAATTTCGGAAGATTTGGTAGTGAATTTCGTACAATAAATTCCTGGCAGAGGTCCTGACATTTTCGTGGAAAATATGAGAACATATTCAAAACTAATTAAAAGAATATCTTAACAGCCAGTCTGATAGTTTGGATTACTTGTACAACTACAATAGCGATTCCCATGCTTGGAAAAGAATGTAAAAATGGAAATATACAAGAAGTAGCTCATATTGCTGTAAACTGTAACTGTAAACAATTTCGGACAAGAAGAAAAAGAGACATGGTTTGTATAATATGTGCTATATCAGCTGTACAATCTTGGTACAATCCTGTGCCTCGTTACCTTAAGCCTGCAAAGAAATGACATTTAAAGCAGTGTCTAACTAAGCTCAGAATCAATGAACCGCCTTGCAGCCTTAACAGACGGTGATTTCCCATTATTTCTGATAACATCAAGGCATCACAATATTGTACTGCTGGAAATAATGATGCCTTCGAAATCAGGGTTTATTTTATCATGTTTAAGTAATTTGATCATCTAAAGGTGCATAACTAATGTGTTTGATGCAATACTTCAATATACTCTTACATGACAAGGCTGCGTTGGTTCACTGTGATCATTTCTTTTGTCATTCCATCCTGGTCGTTTGTGTATGTTTGCCTTTGCCAATGTATGCTTTATGTTCTATTTGCTTTTTACCACAATAATTTTTGTGACTTGTTCATTGAAAGTCATATACATATCGACAACATTTAGGTTTGGAGGGCATGATTTTGAATTTTCGTGTAGAATCTAATATTTCATATGTTTTTCTATTAAGTACAGGCATACACAGAGGCATTAATAGTATTATTCAATATGCAAAATATGTCTGTGTCTGTAAAATGATTTTATATTGAACAAAAGTGCACACAAGTGTATTTGATTGTCTCTAATGACGTTACTTCTAGTCTAGTGTACGCATGGAGAAATACCAACCTTTTCCAGTGTAGCCATCTAAATGGTTCTACATTTCAAACGAGGCATTATGACAAACAGCTTAGTTTTGCAAGCGGCTAACAGTATGAAGGTGCTTTGATAAATGTGAGGCGCTAACTGTCTCATTTTATATATTGTTCATGTATCCAGCATAAGGCATCATATTGCCTTAAAAAGAAAGTCTATGTTGTTATAGAAACAAAAGCTGGAATATCTTGCTTTTGATACACCCTTAGTATAACAATGAAATTTTGTTAATTGGTTAATTAGCAGCATAGCTGCATTACTTGTCCCGACTCGACTACCTATTATCTAAAATGGGACATTGTGATGTATGAAGACACATGTATGGTTTTCATGATTTACAATGAAAGGTATAAATGTATGTAAAATATGCGTTTATAAAAGGAGGCCGAGGAGGGGATTGTATCAATGGAAAAATTACTCGGTATCAATAATAAATTATCCACAAACTTTTAAAGCTGAAATACCACATAGATGTAGCCGGTGCCCTTGAAATAAGACAATGAAATGGACATTACAGCATAGGATATAGATGCACCTTTTGATAAATTCATACAAATTTGAACTTTATATTTGATATTTTAAAGTCCTAAATACATTTTGTACCTTTTAGCAATAAAATTATATACCATTTATAACATTCAGGGCAAATGAACAAATTCTCCAGAGGAGATCATTCTAAAAAACACCACTTTTAGATCTTTTACTTAGCCGTAGACAACTTACATACTGAGAAAAAAGTACATTAAGGAAAATGTTTTGTCTAGAAAAGATATGATTTTCATGCGATGAGCTCATAAATCTTCATGTTCACAGACATATTATCAGCAGTAAAAGATAAAATGTCACGTTTTCGTTCCCTTTTGAGCTTTTAAAGGGCGTTGTCAAACTTGAAGTTCCAAACAAATGTGTAAGTTCCAACTTAATGTAATGGTAAAATAATCTACAAGTGGGAGAAACAAGAAAGAGAAGCAGCATGGGACATTATTTAATCCGAGTATTTAATTTAAATTGATTTAAGAGGTGAATCGATTTTAGTATTGTAATATACAATTAACATTACGATAAATTTATGAAATTAGAAAATACATCTGAAAATCTCTATGAAGCACACAATGCAACCAGAAACAAAAAAAAGTAATAATAGGGCCGGTAGGATCGATTCTTTTCTTAAGAGGTATTGAAATGTTCAATAAAATACAAAGTCACCATTTGACCAATAATTGTGTCGGTGTTAAGATAAACCAATCAATAACCAAAAACAAATAAGACAGATTTTAATAATCATAAACATATCATTGTTATTTTGAAATTATATAATAATATGATATTTTTTTCTTGTAATTATTTTCATTTGTCATGCCTCGTTTGAATTGTGGAATCATTTAGATGGCTACATTTTAATAATCATAAACATGATTTAACCCACACATTGTTCTTTGTGATTTTTGAAAAAATTGTTCGTCCAAAAGGCAAAATGTCGCCACTGTTTCATATATTTACATAAAACATAATGGTTGATCAGTTTCTAGTTTCCAGAATTACGGAAACATTCAAGTTTTCGCAGTTTTTCTCATGCACTTTTATAAACCGTTTATTTTTGTAAATATTGATAATTCAAGAACGAGAAGCAACAGCAAACCAAAACTGCACATGAGTATATTTTGCTTCCGTCACTTATAATACAGCACGCACATATTTTCTTTCACAGTCATGTGATGTTTGCAAGGTGCTCGCTGAACTGATACACGAGAAAGAAATGGCAAAATATCTGACAATTTCAACTTAATCAATCACTGAATCGCTTTACAAATCATATGACATACAGTTTATTGAGAACAAATATCAGTTCTCGTGCAAATCTTTTGAAAAAGCAACAGAAACATTTCAAGTCATATGACACCATGAAATGAGAACAAAGTGAGCTGTTTTGAATCGCCTACATAATGAAAATTAATTATTAGAAAAAATATTTTTATTTCAAAATAACAATGATACCAACGGGTAAATGAATGAAATGGAAGTTCAGCAGAAGAGAAAAGTGCAGCTACATGTAATTGCATTTACACGATATCCTTAGACTATTTGATCAATATACTTGCATACTTATGCATATAAGACACAGTTTGATCATTCATATGAAACACATATCGAAGTGACCTTGAAAGGATTAAAACTTCATACAGAATAATTAAAACACTTAAGGATGTTTTAACAGAAGTGAAAGAAATATGTTGAAGAAAATGCCTTTCTATATAAGCAAATATTTACAAATCATCCGTTTAGCCTTAGCATCTCCTTATATGGTTTGAAAATGAATGTAGTGTTCGTATCATCCAGTTAAATGAAATAATTCTGTTTAGTAATGTTCGTATCGTCCAGTTAAATGAAATAATTCTGTTATATACCCTTGTTTTTCGTCTCGATTTTATTTTTGCTAAATATGTAGTTTATGTTTTGTTTCTAATGGATTTAGTGCCATTTTTCAACATCATTTCAATTAATACATGTAACTTGTACCGCTTGTTCCCCGCAATTTACCGCCAACTTCCCTATGAGGTCCTTTATCAAATCGCCACCGAGAACATACGCCTCGACCACACAATCAGTAGACCAAATGTTCTGTTTAAAATCTGTTCTGCAACAATAAGAGGTCTACTAATACCATTATTTAAGCGAACTCTTCTTGTTAACTTGTTTATTTTGTGTTAATTTTCAGATTTTTTTATTAAGATATTACTCGAGTTCAGTTTAAAAGATTTTTTTCAAATTTAATCCAATTCTTCTTAATTAACATGCAAATGTAACAATGATTCAAGAAAAAATGTCAAAATTGCCATGAATAGAATTCGATAACATAAAACAGCAGTTTTACAGTTTCTCCAAACCTTCCAGGGAATCTGTCACCAATCCTATAAAACGTTTAGAACGATTAATAAAAACGAAATGCTCTAATCAGATGTGAAAACAAATACACCAAGCACCAATTTCTTAAATATTAATGCAGAAGATCTGGTATAGGAGCGGCATGACCTGACACAATAACACCGAATAAATAAGATTAAGAGAAAATTATTTGCAATTCAATCATCAACATCATGCTCCTCGCAACGTATCTATCGATTCAATGTCTCATCTTCAAACTACTGTCTGTAATATTTTACTGCTGTCAAAACCAATAAAGTCAGTAATGTCATTATATTTCCTATGTGTGAAAAAACTTGAAATAAACTGTTACGCTTATTAGATTGTAAATGTTTCTGAAGTGACAGACTTTGTAACTAAGGTAAATTACGCCTCCAACGCGCCTGAAAATATTGTCACAATGTTATTCCCTTGTGCTATATCACATTATTTGATTATTTTAATTTCCGCTGCGTCCAGAGCTAAAGTCATGAAACAAGAATTACCAATACCTTTATGTGCTTGACTACACATTTTGTCATCATCTTGTCATGTTTTTTTTCTTTGTTTAAAACTCTTATCTGGCTTATTCGAATATATTTCCGGTCTACAAGATCCTCCATAAAATCTACATAAAACATTTCAATGCATTATCTTTCGATTCTTTTATGACATAATCATGGTACGAAGAGTTAATAATAATCATTTCTTCAATAAACAGTTGAAATTCGGTATCTCAGCTTCCAAGGGATGGAGCGTTTACTTCCAGATTACAAAAATTCGGCTTAAAATGATATTTTGTGCACGTTTCTTTCTGGTCGGGACTTGAAATTTCTTTAGAAATAGCCGGAATTTCCAGATAAGCCAGTTCGAAATATTGAGTTTCAACTGTATTTAGCCGAATAAAGTTGAGGCAAAAAAATTGAAAGATCGTTCTCCATTTATCAAATGAGACTTTTCATTTTCTAGTAGTTATGAAACTTTCATTTTTGATGTGATTGTTAGATTATGCTCTGAGCATGAGGCATTTTGATTCAGCGCAGTTCAGTTTGTCAGTTAAAATCTACACAATGAACACTTCAAAAAACTGGAACCCTTTAAAATCAGAGATCCTTCCAAACCAACCAATTTTACACACCCGATACCTGAAACCAATCAAAATTTTATCAAAACAAGCTTAGCCCCTTAAAATCAAAATGCCTTTAATGTAACTTTACTTCACTATAAAACATAAATGAAAAACTATATACACGTCTAAAACTACCCTAGGTGACTAACGTATTTGCATTGTAACTCTTAAAATAGAGAAGATAATTAATTCAAATTTTTCAGATTTGAAAGGTAAAAGAATATTCTTTATGAATATTTTGTTATCTCAATTTTGATTTTTGTCACTAATATATTTGTCACGAATGACCCATGATATATATTTGTTAAATATAAAAACAGTTCGTCTGATAACGTCGATGTAAATTTGTGAAAGATTTGGTTAAATTGTTCTTATATTAAACAAATATATTTCAGTTTGTCACTTAATTTTCTCATCATGATTTAAACTATATGTTAAGTGGTTTGGCCTGTATCTGAAGTATTCCGGTCTGTCTCAACGGTATTATGATAGGATTTTTGTTTCAAAGCAACGAAAAAACCTGGACACTTTCAAATACTAAAGATGCTTTGTAACCTTGGTTTCTGTGCGAGCGATTGAAAATGTATTGTGAAGCTGAGCACGAGCATGTGCAATATATAAAAGTTAACAGGTTCTTTTTAAATTAAAGCTGTTAAACTTTCATTTTCACGTAACTGGTCATTTGTGTATAAGTTAGGTACTTCACAAATCTATCAGTCTCAGTAATGTTGAACATTAGCGTACTGAACGGTTTAACAAAAATCTGATCTTGCACTACATTCCCATAGATTGGTTTGAGGGGAATAATTGAGCCTCTTCTTCAATGTATAAACAAGACAAAATTTTTAGGGTTTCATCTTAAATCAAACATATTTTTATAATATTTTATAAGCTTTATATGAGTCATTCGTCGTTTCATTGTTATATGGGACAGACATAAAGAATTCAGCAACAAGTCCTCTTTTACAGCGACGACTGTATGCAATCTTAGAAACGATGCTATATATTTCAAACGTTTTACTTTGAGCATGTATGTTCGTTTATATGTGACCCATGTAGACATCCATACATACAGCTGAGTTAACGTATTTATATTAAACCGTATAATTTTATAATAAAATGCACTCTAAGACTATTTTCTTAGAGAGATAATATCACAATAAAATATTTAAAATATTATACAAACGTATTGAGTAATTTTTTTTTACGTATTACAACCTTGATATGATACTGAAGGCAATCATTTTTATTACCGTTAAACACGAATATTCAATTTACGCTAATTGGTGAGACGAACCACATTTTGTAAATATATCATTAAAGATATATTTCCATATTTCTCTCTATTTTAATTTTATAACCCGTGTTCTTTACTCTTTTGTATGGAAGTGTCCTGGTGCCAGCAGAGAGATTTAAATTTGTCTTATGTACGACTTAGTATCTTCTACGTAGGACTTAGTATAACCTACGTAGGACATAGTATCTCCTACGTAGGAGATATTAAGAACTACGGAGGAGTTAGTATATTCTGCGTAGGAGTTATTATCTCCTACGTAAGACTTAGTATCTCCTATGTAGGACACAGAGATACTGTATCCTATGCAGGAGATACTATCTTCAGATATAAGTCGTACGTAGGACAAATTTAAATCTCTCTGCTGGCATACTTTTGCCAGCAGAACAACTGTACCTTTATCTTCAATTCTATAAATTGATTATGTTTTGTCTTATACAGACTTCACAGACAGCGTGTGAGACGTCATGGCTTTCAAAGCAATCAACTAATCGGCATCGAGAAATCCGCCTACACACAGTCTTTGAGGGACAGGTGCATTGTTTTTCCATTTCTTAATAAAAATTGATTCGGATTCTTCGAAGGATGTCCCAGCACCTCTAATATGAAGCTTATACATCACAGACAAAATTAATATGAATTAATCCATACTGATCGGAACGAAAAAAACATTAAATGTGGTCAAACTAGATTATAAATGTAGACCGTTTGTAAAATCTACGTTCCCATTCGCCTCAGTCACAATCAAATGCATTTTTGTGTTTCACTTGGGGTCAAAAATAAAAGTTTGTAAAACTCTTTTATTTTGAAATGTTAATTTACCATATACATTGGTTCTACCAAAACAATGGTAGTTGTCGCTATCTGATAGTTCGACAATATTGTTTTTCGATATAAAGATGAATCTTCAGGGCAAAAATAAAACAGACATGACCATTTTTAAAGGACTGTTTTATTCAAATAACTCTTTGAGACCCAACAAAATTGTAACCGCATGATAAGGTACATAAAAGTAATGTAGAAAACCCAAAAAACTAATAAATTACACAAAGATTTGTAGTTATTATCTTCTTTTGAAGTTCAAAATTCTAGAAATTTTGTTTTCTACTTGCTTCAGTTTTTACGTACTTTTTTGAAATGCATTTATTCAATTCCCAATATGCTATTTCTAAAAATTCAGTCATTTTCTCTTTAAATAATGGTCTCATTTTGTGATTCGACTATGTTTGGCAGAGATATCGCAATTTTAAAATGAAGCCGAAATTTACCCAAAAAGTTACGGACAAGACATCATCGCTAAGTGCTTTCTACATAGGTTTTAGAAGACAGTATTTTAGTTCTGTTGAACTTTTTATGTTTAAAATGATCAAGAACAAGTAAATAACAAACAAATTTAAGAAAAGAAGTATAATTGACAGTCTTCGGAATGTGTCTTCGAATAATTGAAGGATTTGAACAACTGTGACTAAATCAAAATGTCATTATGTGACAAGTTCTGTGCTATTGCTTACATAAATTAGGACTAATTGTTTTCATATTTCACTATATACTAAAAATAATGATACTTGGAAGATCCTTACTGAAATAGGCTGTTAAAAATCTCCTTCAGCTAAGTGTCTATGGACAAGACATTTGACCATAATTTCTGTCTAAAAGACGGATAGAGTAAAAATGTTTCTGATCAATGCTCATGCATTAAATGGGCTTAAGAACTGACCTTGCAGCCTGTTATGTACACCATTTAGACTATGTTTATTTATCCGTTATAACTTTTAACCTCAACGAAACAAAATAAACCACAATCTTCCTGAAATTGGATGGTGGAAGAAACCACCTGACTAGACTTTGTTGAGGCAAATTATTTACATGCTGTTATCAACCATATCAATCAAGAAATGGTAAAAATGTATAAACACAAAGTTTAACATGAAGAACTCTATGAGTTCATCTAAACATGTTCATTAAAGTAGAAACATTAAAAAAGTAGTAAGAACTTGTTAAACTTATAGCTGAGAACAACATCTTAAAAAGATTACAACTGTGTCTTAATTGGAAAACTAATGAAACAAACTCCCTTGCTGACTGCTTAAAGGTCCAATACTAAAGAAAGTGAACATTTTAATTTCTTTTAAAAAGTACAGAAACTATTTCATTTTATTGGAAAATGAAAGTTGATATGTCGAAATTCGAAATAAATCGCAGTATATGTATAATTATTTTTCTATGAAGTATGAAGAAAGTTAAAAAGACCTGGGGGGTCATTCTGTCGATTCATTGAAATTTCAACATAATACACATACATTTCTTTGAGTTCCAAAGACCTTCTGTAAACTTTGACCTGCCAATCTTCATTATTTAGTGTCTTGCAGAAGTCTATGCACTGGCTATGAAAAAAATGCCAACTCACTTTCCCTTAGTAATGGACCTTTAAATAGCTGTATGTTGTAAAATACTTATATGACATTTATTCTGTGAGATCCATAACTCGTACTAATATTTTAAGTAGTCCTGCAAAATAAAATTCCTGTGAATTTTAACCTGTTTACAGAATAATTAAATGTTCACTGTGATAAGTTTTTATCACTTAGTTTTGAGTCAGCTAATGACTTACATATTATGCTTTTTTCTTAAAATTCCCAAGATACAGTCTGTTTTTCTAGCCAGTAATATTTTTGATTAATATTGACCTTTTTCCATTATATAAGATAGTATGACCGGAGATAAAGTTTTTTTAACTATCTTTTTATCACATTTGCTTCTTTTTTTCATGTTATCACCTATATTAATATTATATATATTAGTAACTCCAATCGTAAATCAAACTATGATTTCAAAATTCTAGACCTCTGCCTCTGATGCATGTGGGGAAGTTGGCAGTAACTTGCAGAGAACATGTTTGTACAGTACAGAATCAATTAACAATTGTTAAGTTACAAAACTGAAATTCTGTTGAAAAAGGGCATTAAACCCCCTAAAAACAAACAAATCTAAATAGCTCTCATTTTTGAAAGGGAGAAAGCTGCAAGGAAACTACGGTAATCACTAGTAAATTGCTTGTAATTTCTTTTTTAAGATGATTTAAACTGCTTCAATTTTATGTGATTTCAGTCTGTTACAGAATAAAAGTTGATAGGCAGATGAATAGAATGAAATCTTGAAAACCAATCACCATTATATCTTTGCCCTGAAGAGCACAGAAATATGCCATCTTGAGTGGATTATAACAAAATGTTTAAGTTGAAAGTGGACAGCCCACACCATGTCTAACAAATAGATCCATATTCCACTAGAATATGACCAAATGTCAAATGATTTTGCTTCTATCTTCTCATTCTTTCTGTTTTACTACTAACTTGTAAAAGATTGGGTTTTTTTTGCATTTCAGAGTCTCTTGATTTATTTCAAAGAACTCTTGATTTATTTCTAAGGTCCAGTGCTGGTATTTTATTGAAAACAGAAAATATATTGAATAGTATTTGCGTAATGTCTTGTCCGTAGACACCCTCATGCTGCCTTGTTTTTGCATAACAAAGGGAGGGTTAGAAAGAAATGTATTATTCCTTTTTTGATAGCTTTTAACATTTATAAAGTCATGTTAATAAGATTAAAACTATTCTATATCCATTGTACTTCTCAGATTCAGATTGTACACACCCAAAAATAAATGGGTAACATTTTGCATTTGGAAGAAGTAAGTTTCATTAGAAATATATTTATTCTATATTTTATATAAACATTAAGTGTGGTGTATCATTGAAACTTGATAAATAGCTCCAGTATGATTTTATAAATGATATTTGTCAAAAAAACTTCGTTTCCTCAGTCTACGGACAAGACATGTGTCTACGGACAAGACATTTTGCAATTCAACAATTATTTATATCTATATAACCCAGTTTAATTCCGTCAAATGTTTATCAAATTAGACACTATCCTAGCAGCTTTCATACCAACGTGATTAACTCTAATATGCATCCTTCACAAAGAAAATAGGTGTCTACGGACAGGACCAAAAAAATGGCGCATTTATCATTGTCTGTTCAGAGTCAAATTTGAGGAGATAAGAAACTTCCACCTGAAAGAATGCTATTATTTTCAGAAGAAGGTAGACTGAAGTTCACACAGAGACAAATAAGACAGTAAAAAATGAATTATTTCATAATGAAATCACATTATCTGATTATGGGGAAGAGCAAAAAGGCAAAATATATAACAAAACGGTCATGTCAGTCTTCAGTACATATCTTCTGTTGTGGGTGACATAGACAGTTGAAATAACTTGCAGCTGAAAGAAGACGAATTTTCCTGTAAACCAAACAGCACAAAAAGGTCTTGCTGGTTCAGGTTTTAATTAAAATGAAAAGACAAAAGCACATTTTTGAAGGTGAAACAATATAAAAGCTGAATTTTGGCCTTTTTTCTGTTATTGGACAACATGGCGTTCGTTTTATATGTACATCAGCTACCTGATAGTAGTTTTACCTGCAACTGGGTAGTGATATGTAACTCCTGAAGTGCTGAAGACAGAATATATAAACATGCACTTTTAAATTTGGGTGTATAACATGGAGCACCTAAAAAGTATGCATTTGATTGTGACTGAGGCGATTATGATAGTTGAAAATACAATCAAACACTGTCAGAGTTTTAATAGCTTGGACTTAATGGAATATTGACATGCATTTTTGTCATATATTTTCAACACAGCTCATTCTGCCAAAAGCGTAAAATTCAATATACATTTTATTAAAGACAATCAAAAACAAATATTTTGCCGACCCTTAATGCAATACCAAACTCAGTATATTAATACAAAAAGATGATACTGTACAATTATTGCCTTTTAGTAAGTTCAATATAAGGATTTATCGGTCTGTAATGCAAATCCTCATGTTGACCGAACCACAAACGGCAACAATTGTTTTATTCTTAAATCAAACAACTTTGGGGGCTACTTTCAAAAGCATCAGTTCATATAAAATCATTTGGAATGTTTAAGTGTTTTGGTCTTAAATTTTGTACATTATATTATAGCGTCAAAATATTATGACGTCACTGTTGGATGTCAAGACATTTTTCATTAGTTATAATACTGTTTTAGACCAATGGACAATAAAAATATATTTAATGATACATATTGTTATATTTAATTAATTAAAAAAAATTACGCAATACGCAACTTTCTATCAAAATCTGAATTCAATTCAAAATCACCGGATAGTTATGATCTAGGAAAATGAGTGCTCACACTTAAATGTTTCGTGTAAACAGAAGAACGTTCACACCGGTTTTCGAATATAATGCTTTTGGTGTCGGCTATTTATAAAAATATGAGATTCTTCGATATATGAGCGACTCAGCTTAATTGTGATGAAATCAAATTGCTTTAACGAACTGATACTGGAATTATGAAGAAAGAACTGATTTATTTCTAATATATTGTTTTGTCGTTAAAGTATTGACACGAACATTTCCTGGAAGTGAAGAAGAAATTTAGAAAGGCTTTCTCCTCACTTGGTTTGTTTAAATAGAACAAGTCCTCTGAATCAATAACAAATCATCCATTAAAATACACATTTTGACACATAGTAGCAGAACATGGGGCCAACCACAGCTAAAATATCACAAAGTATGTCGATGGTCCCTAAGAAAACAGACAATTGAAGTGGACAACACGGCATGGATCAACTTAAGGTTTCAAACTATCAATAAAACTGACGTTTACTCATTATTACAAAAGTTGGCAAGAAATTCCTTTGAAAGAATGTTTAATTTCAAATACAAATAAAACGAAAGAAATATGGAAAGCCGCAAAGCAGTAATATTATACATTCTGTTTGAAAATGTCACTGCGACGTACCTTGTAATATATACATTTATTTATATATTGTGCATTTTATTTTTAAGTCAAAACCACAGTTGTATTTTCTGCATTAGAAGTAAAGCCTAATTTTAGCATTAGATATATTGTTCTAAAGAAAAAAATCAGAAGCTTTCATTACAAAAAACATAACTTCAGATGTCACTCTTGTAAATTAATTTATATAGAAAACTTATACACACTAAGGAATTTAAAGTAAATTTCAGAAAGTTATACAAGATAATTTCTTCCTCTAGGACAGATATCCATTTTAATGCTAAAGGCTGTAATATAATTATGTTTTCCATACATCTTCATGTTTACAAACACTTTATAAGTAGAAAATCATAAGACAAGATGCTTTCGATTCAATTAAAATCAAGTTTGAACAGAAAAAAACAAAAAAAAAAAAAAAAAAAAAAAAAGACAAAATGTAACACAAAACGAAAATATCACATACTAAACAATTTCCAAATTTAATGTTATAGTACAAAGTACACTTTTCTGGAAAAACAAACAAGAAAATGGAACAGGTTAATAATTTATTTTATCCGGTTGTTTCTTCAATACTTTTAGAGATGTTTACGTTTTTAGGTGAAATGATATTTCAGTATCTAATTTATTCTTGCGATATACAGCTGTGTAAAGACGACAACACCACACTAAAATTTCAATGCGACGTATTTTTCAAAATAGTTCAAATTACATTTTCAACAAGAAAAAGAAGTTGTGTCAGATAGGTTTATTTAGTAAGTGAGCAAGTATATACCTTTTCATTAACTGACATATTGTTAATATCAGAAATTTGACAACTATACCTACATCATGTACCACTTTTATGAAAAGTAGACAGAATGCTTTTTTTTGGTCTAAAAAAAGGAAGAAATTTCCTATAAAAAAGAAATAAAATATAATAAAGAATGTATTTATCAAATTTGATCTTTTAGCATTTCAGTAAAATACACTCTCCAGTCTTTCTAATTATATCACAAATATCGCGCATGCGCGAGACTGGTATTAAAAAATACGACTGTCTTTCCAGTGATTGTCTGTACAGTTTATACATAGTTTCCATAATATTCTTTATTTTCATGTCCTTCTGAAATTAAAAAGGAAAAGAAATATATTAGTCATGATATCACATTACATATACAAGCATACTGTAAACAAATTTTCTAACTCCCCACTATGGTATTCTTTGACATGTTTGTGCAACCTTGAAACACTTACATATTTCAGAAAAAATGGACACAGTATTTCATGATCATTTCATGTGATAAAACGTACGGAAGAAGTGTGACTGTAGCAAAATAGATAAGCCTCCCACTATGAATATATTTGGGTGTGGATAACTATGTGGCAAGTAATGTCATCTTTATCATCTGTAGGATTTAGATCTGTTTGCAGCCAACATGATAACACATTATGAACTACATACGTTGCGTAGAACAGTCATAAATGCAAAAGTTTTCGGTTTTGGTTAGTTAAAAATTTTGTAACTGTCACGGCTCATAGCTATATAGATGAACCGGCATACTACACTACCAATGTGAATGTGACATTGGTAGTGTGGTATGCCGGTCCATCTGTATAGCTAGGCGCCCTGCCGTAATAGGATACTAACCTTACAGTGCTTTATAAATTCACCCTGCATGTGAAGTTTCTCTAGTCCGGGTCAGTTGAAAAGGCTTGAAAAGCCACTGCTGATTTATAAGACATGAACAGAGAAGATTATAGAATAAATATATTAATATGAATATGGATATATTAATTTGAAGTTTTAGTGGGGAAAGTAGCTCTGCATACACATTCATTCAATAACTGTTTTGTTACATCACATGAGAAATTTATTATCCTATATCCAAATACTCATATCCATTAACCCCAAAAGCATATGTTGAATGTAGTGGTTACACAGTACAAATCATGGACCGGCTTTTGATATAAAATTCATGCAATTGGGAAAAATAATTGTAGTTTAAAACCATATAAAATTAAAAGCCACTCTCAGAAAAATCTGCGTTTTAGCAAAATTTATATTTGAGGACGACGTTGCTTACTATTATAAATTTTATATGAATGTTTGTTGCAATAATCAAGGTATTCTTAAACCTTTTAACATTCTAGTTCAAATACGTCTAAAAGTATCGTGTACAGTGTGCTAAAGAGAAATTGAACAAGCAATTGTAGATACACAAACGAAGAATAAACAATATGTGACTTTACCAAATATGTACTTTTATATGTTCGATAAGAGTTTTTCAGATTAACATGATGGATGTGTACTAACTCGCTTGTCAGTTACTGTGGAAGAATCATGTTTGGTATGAGAAAGTGAAAAAATATTGTTCGACACTTTTCAAATAAAACTACATCGATTTTTTGAAGTTGTAACATTAAGACCATACATTTGGTTGACACCAGATATATTTTACAAAACAATTACATCATTAATTGTGGACCCTTAAAGTCTGTATACGGACAATCGATATCAACATTACAGTCTTCATAAGACAGACTAGTAGCATAATATCAACGTTCGGTGATAAAAATAACACGAGCTATTTTGATTCACAATTCCATTAACTTCTTTGAAGTAGATAGGAATAAGTGCATACATGCTATAATTATCAGATAATTAAGGCATTCGAATGATTTGTCGCCTGATTTGTCACGTTTCAGTGTTCATGTGCACATGAACTTAGCCGAGAGGGCATTAGCTCGAGTGACTACATATCAAAACATCTGAACGATAAAATGGTGATAAATAAGACGATAGACCAAATTACAATTAGTCATACATGCTCAATTAATTTTTGTTTTAAATTATGGGGAACTTCATTTATCAGAGAAGTGATGAACAGGAAGCCATGCGGCAATTTGACGTCATAATTGACGTCATTATGTTCTCTTACCAGTTTGACCTTCTTCTTTGTTTAACTTGCAACAAAATCAAATGATGTTAGAAGACACAATCCTTAATCCTAAGTGGTTCTACCCAGGTGCCTGCTCGTGATGAAATAATGCACGGAGGGGCACCTGGGGTCTTCCTCCACCATCAAAAGCTGGAAAGTCGCCATATGACCTATAATTGTGTCGGTGCGACGTTAAACCCAACAAAACAAAACGAACCTTAATCCTAAATAAACTTTTGAATATACTATGAAACCATGAAACAATAAATTTAGAATAGTTCCAGTTTTATGAATGAACTATTCTACTACAAGTATTAAACCGAAATAAAAAGCAAACATATCGCATGTGTAATTGGGTAGATAATGAAAACACGTGTGCAGTTTTCCTTTAGGACGGAGTTAGCTATTGGCAAAAAGCAATAAAACATTGCTTTCAACTATTATTGATGTGTTATTGCAAAACACAATGCTACATAAAGCTGATAAAGAAAACGGATTCTGTTTGGTGGATATAAAGCAGTTATTTAATAGTTACACTTATGGACTTTTCAAACTAGACCCCTTACACTTTAATGCATTCAACGATTCACAGCTTCTTAAAAATTGTTTTGTAAATGGTTAATGTTTTACCTCACATTGTGTAAAAATGACATGATGTTGAAGCATTTAAACAATGGAAAAATCAACTATCAGTAACAAGATCTATGCAGTCAAAATATCAAAAATGCTGGTATAGATAAACTTGTAGTTTAATACCGGATTTCACCCGTTTTAAATTCTTATAAAATGTGGTTATCAGTACCTTACAAACTTCTTTAATTCCCGATAAACCTGTGATTTCTGTTTATTAATTCTAAAGGATTAAAACAAAATATGTCGACTCGTTAAAGAAAGCAAAAAGTAGTAATTTTTCTGGCCGAACATTCTTGTAAAATATCTATTCAAATTACTTATAAGATAAAAATGAATGATCAGACTTAACAACTTTGAAAAGAGTTAAGACTTGCTTATTTCAAATAGTTACATAACAAACCGTTCTGTTACACATTCTCGCGTGCATCATTCTATTTCTGTGCTTCTGCTTTCAACGAGACATTTTTTATATTTTACATCATTAGCATTTTTATTGCATAACAACACACATGTTATATAATAAATGTGCTTTTGCGTAACAATATGGTCAACTGCAAGATCACGAGCGAAATAAATCATTTTGCACGTGCAAGGCGGGCTTAGCGACTTTCCAGTTTCATAAGTCAGTAACGTAGATGTTCGATTGAACAAAAATACCAAAAAAGCTTTTTTTACTTATCAGACATTTAAAATATCCATGGGTCTGGTTGGAAAAGGCCTCAGATATGTAAAGTGATACAGAGAGACATGATAAGATAAGCCGTTTTTATCTATTTGTACTTGTATAAGCTTTTAATTTTTTCCCAAGGGTTTCTTATTGGAAGGCAGACCAAGTACAAATAACAGACACAGATTAACTTTCGATTGTAACCCTTACATGATATTGGCACAATTCTTTATTTATACTGACATGTCTTACAAACATCACACATGAAATTCCTGACCCCCCGCATTCCCACCGCCCCCACCCCCACCCCGTAAAATTGTGAAATTCAGCGCTTCAATTCCTGCATTCTGGGGACATTTTAGGAAAGGTATTGACAAAGGTAAGAGTCTTTGTTTCTTTGAGATAATTAATATAAATATGAATTACGTCGGGGTCGTATGTAGCAGCAGCAACATACACTTTGAATGCTGTCCTAATGTTGCCTTTTCAAAAAAACAAACATTTTCTTTCCTTCTTCTCCTCTTTTCTTTTTATAGGATTTTCCAAAGGGGGCTGGAGGTCCGGGGTCCTCCTCTGAATCCGCGCATGTACATACACATAATGTTGTTTTATTCGAACCTGGCCTAAGCATATCGTTTTAGGAAAATATTCAATCGATTTTTTTATTTAATTCATCGAAATGATATATGATTAATCAATATATATATGCATTAAGTTTGTGTTCCAGTCTGACATAAAAAAGAGCCATTCTTAAATAACCAAAGTCAGTTAAAATTATTTTCTATTACTTAACGGTTATATCTCCTTAGATTATAAAAAAAAAACAACTTACTGCAGAGTGAAACAAGTGAATGAAGTATTGCCATGCAATACAAAGTCCCCTACTGGAAGGCACCTAATTTTCTCTACTGCAGTATAACATAATGAACTGATATCTGTCAATGATGTATAAACAATATTGTACTATATATACAATATGTTATACAACACACTTGGATTAAAATGTGCATATATAAAAACCCACAGTTGTTTTCATACTGAATTGTTTTGGCTGATTATATAAAAAAGTTATCAAATAAGTTATTTATAGTAACAAAAAGGGAAATTCATCCTAAAAAAAATAAAAAAGTCTATAAAATATGTCCACAAGAAATTCTTTACCAGGTAGGTTTAGGTCAAAATACACCTACAAATTGGATGTAACATGCATGTTGTACCACAAAAAAGTGGTCTCGATTTTTCTCTACCGCCAGTAATAAAAAAGTTACAATAAAATCTATTTTACAAAGGGATGTAATTCTAAAAACAAGGATGCCTCATGATGGTGAGCATTTGATCCAAGTTACATCAAAATCCCTCCATGCATGAAGAAGAAATGCTCCATACAAAGTCATTCTTGAATTTACCTTTGACCTCTAAATATGACCTTGACCTTAGACCTAGGGACCTGGTTCTTGCGCCTGACAATCCGTCCTATGTTGGTGAACATTTGTGCCAAGTTACATCACAATCCCTCTATGCATGAAGAAGACATGCTCCAGACAAAGTCATTCTTGTGTCTGACCTTTTTGTCTCAAAGTGTGACCTTGACTTTTAAGCTAGGGTACTGGGTGTTGCGCATGACACGTCGTCTCATCATGCGGAAAATTTATGCCAAGTAATATTGTAATCCCTTGATGGTTGATAGAGTTTTGGATCGGTCAGGAAAAAAGCCTTATTGACATTTGACCTCCAATTGTGACCTTGACCTTTGAGCTAAGGGTCTGGGCTTTGCGCAAGACATGTCGTCTCATCATGGGGAAAATTTGTGCCAAGTAATATTAAAATTCCTTCATGGATGGCAGAGATATGGACAGGACAGGAAAAAAACTCTGTTGACCTTTGACCCCCAATTGTGACCTTGACCTTTGAGCTAAGGGTCTGGGCTTTGCGCAAGACATGTCGTCTCATCATGGGGAAAATTTGTGCCAAGTAATATTAAAATTCCTTCATGGATGGCAGAGATATGGACAGGGCAGGAAAAAAACTCTGTTGACCTTTGACCCCCAATTGTGACCTTGACCTTTGAGCTAGGGGTCCGAAATTTACACCTGACACATCGTCTCATCATGGAAAACACTTGTGCCAAGTGATATTAAAATCCCTTAATGAATGTCAGAGTTATGGATCGGACACGAAACAGACCCTGTTCATGCTATGTTAACATTTGACTGCTAAGTGTGACCTTGACCTTTGAGGTCTGAAAGTTGTGCATGACACATCGTCTTATTATGAGGTTCATTTGTGCCATGAAATATTAAAATCCCTTCATGGATGGGAGGGTTATGGACCGGACAGGAAAAAAGCCCTGTTGACCTTTGACCTCTAATTGTGACCTTGACCTTTGAGCTTGTGGTCCGGGATTTGCACATGACACGTCATCTCATCATGTGGAACATTTGTGCCAAGTAATACTTAAATTTCCTTCAAGGATGGGAGAGTTATGGACCGGACAGGAAAAAAGCCCGGAATGACGGAAAAGCGCATTCCTATAGTCCCCGAAACTGGTTTTCAACCAGTAGGGGACTAATAAGCACATGACTGGATCTTCGTCATGGCCGTTTGGGCACTTCCGGTCACACAATGAATAATAATCAATACAGTGTATTCTTTTCCACGCATCAGGAGTGGGACAAGCTAACATGTCATTGTTATGCTCTGATTTTGGACATACTGAAAAGAAAACAGAAAAAAAAACATATGCGTTTTTTGTATATTGAACTGTTGGAAAGAAAATATTCGAACCGACGTCAAATATGAAGCATGAGGCTTGGCAGTTGATCTTCAGCCTCGAAGCTCTGGAACGTAACATGGTAAAGTACATAATGAACTTTTGCAGTACAGAAGCAACAAGATTTGCAAGGTTATTTTTAGAATGATAAAACCCAGTAAAAGCAATCAAAATATAGAAGGCATGTACACTTAAATGCTTGAAAATAATAGTTTTTTAAGAGTTTTTAGAACTTATCAAATATTCTTTTGTTCCATGTGTATGTAATACTTTTTCAAACTCAACTTCCGAAATTAAAGTTTAATGTTTATAGTAATATTTGGTCAAATATTTTAGTTTGCATGATATCTTATCTAGAACTTTAGACTCAACTGTAAGTTAGTGCCATGATGCATAAAACTAGAGGTCTGCTGGAATAGATGGATTTCATGTGTGCCAAACATTATGAAAACATAACTAAATTGTATTCTGTCTGCTAAACTAAAATTTTCAATGTCAAACAAAAATGAAACAGTTACTGTGTATTAAAAATTTTTGAAATGCACCCTTAAACATCAAGAATGATCTCAATATACCTCCGATACCCCTAAAACAAACATTGCAAATACTTATTAGATAAAAGTGTTTCCTAGGAGTCTCAAGTCGTTTACAATAACACAGACAAAATACGACTAGTTTTATCACAAGGAAGGATGATTTGAAAATTCATTCAGCAGAACAACAGTCAGTTTTTAAATTATGTTTGTCGCAAAACTAAAAATCGGGTTACTGATTGAACATACTGTCGTAAAATGTTCTGCTTCTGTTAAAATCAATAAACATTATTATTTATTTATCATTCCTGCACGGGGAATTACTTAAGATATTATTTCTGCTTAGTTAGGCAGTGAATGGTTCTGTAATGGCAGATATAAATATTAGATGAATGAAACCTTCGACGCTCCTGAAAACTGGCAGTGCACTATTCCCGGCGCTCCACTTTACAGATGATTATTAACTCAGCAATAAACGAAGCACACACTACAATAATTTTCATGATAATATTTTGACGAGTAAGAGCTATTATTACTATGATCAAAAGAAAGCATTTTTTTGCGAACGTGCAAAGCTGGCAAGAAAGGAATGTGAGAAATGAACGCTCATGCTCGTATATGACTGATTATCATACAAGATTCTGTGTACAAACTATTTCCATAAATATATACAGTCGGTAGTAGTATCTTTATTTCGTTATCTAAAAAAAATAAAACCCTAACAATACCTTTGCCCATGTAAATATGTGTGTTCTTATTTGATGCGTATATGTTCTTTTACTTCCTTAACTGTTTCGGAATTATTTTGAAGATGAAATACTCCAAAAAAAAAAAAAGCAAATTAAAGCTGCATGGCAAGAAGTTGATTACTTGATTTATATTCACTCTTAGTGTTGACCGAGTTATCGATAGAGATTTTAGAATCAATACTCTGTATATTAAACATCTGAATGTTTAGCATCTGTAAGAGTAGTAGTTTGTATTACATGCAGTGTTAGCAAATGATAAAGGTCAATCTGAATACTTTAAACACCGCAATGACATTGCGTTCCATGTTGATTTAATATCAGTTTAGTGTCTGTATACTGTACTGAATGTGTTTTTTAAAAGGAATATATGCCTCGGGACCAAACACTGTAAAGAAATTGCGTTCCCTGTTGTTTTAATAGCAGTTTAGTGTCTGTATACTGAAGCTTTTTTTATAGGCCAAACACTGTAAAGAAATTGCGTTCCATTTGTTTTAATAGCAGTTTAGTGTCTGTATACTGAAGCTTTTTAAATAAAAGGTATATATGCATTGAGGTCAAAATGTGACTTTAAGGAAATTATAATATGTTTAAGTTTAATCTTGCTTTGTCAATGTAACAAAACGTTTATTTTTATTATTTACTTTAATACTCAAACTTTATAATAATGAGATATACACTATTAAGTAATTTAGGATGAACATAGAAACCTTTGTTATCCAAAGATTTATCAAGTGAGTCTGTTGTATCTTTCACCAATATCTATTTCCATGGACATGTTTTTCATTGCAAATTCCATTAATGTTTGGCACAGATCCTTACATAGTTTCAAATAACTATGGATTTGTTCTTATTAAACGTTGAACATTCCTTTCATATAGCTGTTCAACAACACCTCAACTCTAAACAAACCAAAATTTATAATTTTGATGGGCCAGAAAATTTGTATGGTTTCAAAACATACACAACACTAAAATTATTGCTCAAAATTGTGAAAATAGCTAGAGAGAAAGCTGTCTTCTGTGTGCAGCTGTAAAAGGTCGCCCCGACTTCATCTCAGTGTTGTTATATTTTCTGGTCCTTCGGGATCGTTGATTTCAATCCATTTAGATTTGAAGATTGAATACTGCTTAAGCCGGTGCTAGGGGGCGTGGGCAGTGTTGCATTTTCCATTACTGCTCATGAACAAACTCAATCAAACCGAGTCTGCAATTTTCACTGCTTGCTTTGTTCTCGGTGCTTCCGAGAGATCTACTTTCCAGATTTTATTTACTTCACAACAGCGGGTGTTAAGTACTGTGTGGCGGTCGTAAAAAGTCGCCCCGACTTCATCTCAGTGTTGTTAAATTTTCTGGTCCTTTGGGATCATTGATTTCAATTCATTTAGATTTGAAGGTTGTATACTGCTTAAGCCAGTGCTAGGGGGCGTGGGCAGTGTTGCATTTTCCATTACTGCTCATGAACAAACTCAATCAAACCGAGTCTGCAATTTTCACTGTTTGCTTTGTTCTCGGTGCTTCCGAGGGATCTACTTTCCAAATTTTATTTACTTCACAACAGCGGGTGTTAAGTGCTGTGTTGCGGCCGCAAAAAGTCGCCCCGACTTCATCTCAGTGTTGTTATATTTTCTGGTCCTTCGGGATCATTGATTTCAATTCATTTAGATTTGAAGATTGAATACTGCTTAAGCCGGTGCTAGGGCGCGTGGGCAGTGTTGCATTTTCCATTACTGCTCATGAACAAACTCAATCAAACCGAGTCTGCAATTTTCACTGTTTGCTTTGTTCTCGGTGCTTCCGAGAGATCTACTTTCCAGATTTTATTGTTATATTTTCTGGTCCTTTGGGATAATGGAGTCCATTCAACATATGTGTAATAGAGTTCCGCTCAAGCCGGTGCTTGGGGCGTTAGAGGTGTTGCACATTTCTTTACCTCTCATGAACAGACTTAATCAAACCGAGTCTGCTATTATTCTTCTTGGTTACATTCTTTGCTTCCAAAGGATCTTTTTACTGATTTTATTATATGTGGTTATTTTATTCTGAGAGGAAATGAATAACATTTAAGACAAAAACTCATTAACAGAATCTAAAGTTAAATCATTCATATTGATGATTTTTGGTAGGCATTTCTAAAGATTAAAAAATGTTGATATTGTAATGTACAGAAGACGGCATGTCCCCTATATACTTGCTGAAACAGTCAGTACTTAGACACAAGAAACTAGCGAGTGACTAATTTACGTAAAGGAAAATAGTTCTGATTCATCTTTTCTTCACGTCGGGTGTTTTCTGAGACGCAGCTCACTGTTGATAAACGGAAATTGATGCCATATTTCTTTCATTATCAAAATTAAATGAATTCGAGAAAACGTGTTTTGTGTGAATCAGATAAAACTTTAAATTTTCATTTGTTCCGAATCACTTGTTACCTCATTAAGTGTTTGTAAAACTAATAGATAAATTTATGTTCAGTTAAAAAGGCTTATGTATTCACCAACATGCATGTATGTCGCTGTCAACAGTTCATCTATTTCGAAGTGAATGTTTCTATCATGTACAATTGTAGCCTTTATATACAGTTACTGACAGGTCTATGGTTCAAACACAGGTTTCTTGGGCTTATGATGAAAAACAAGAAAAAGTAACTAGTGAAATTTACTTGATTACGTCGTGTGAAAAAAAATAAGCATATTCAACTCTGACGCAATTTCGTAGCACTAATACATGGGTCAAAGCGGTACAAAATGTATTTCGCAATATAATGTTGTAAACATGATAATTGAAATTTAATTTCTTAATATCCTTCCGGTAAGTAAACAAACCTACGCCTTATCCTGATATGATCTATCTTTTAAAATATATAACATATGTTTTATCTAAAAAAGTAATGACAAAAAGTCTGGGGAGGAATAGAAGTTTAAGAGAAAATAAAATGATTGGTTTTATAGTTCATTTAGTTTATTATCCACGGATGGGAATTCAAAATTATTGTAAACACTTTTCCATTCGTTTTTGATATTTAAAAAGAAAATAACATGGGAATTGACCCGTTATGACACTTGGCAATGTCCGTTTGAATGCGTAATCCCCATAATAATAATGCCAATGGCATTTTTCGGTCAAACAAGAAAATTGTGATTTTATAAAATCAGAGAAATGCCGAAATTTCATGCCGGAGAATGTGCCATGGAAAATGCAGACTATCACTACGGATTCATTGCCTTAAGTACACTCTTTAATGCATGCTTGCTTTGTTGGTGTTTGATTATTTTAAAGAATATTTCTCTCAATTAACGGTTAGTTCCCGATTCAAATGTTATTGGATTGCTTACAACAACTACTTGTAGTAACATAAAATCTGGAAAGTACATCACTCGGAAGCACCGAGAACAAAGCAAACAGTGAAAATTGCAGACTCGGTTTGATTGAGCCTGTTCATGAGCAGTAATGGAAAAGGCAACACCGCCCAAGCCCCCTAGCACTGGCTTAAGCAGTATTCAATCTTCAAATCTAAATGAGTTGAAATCAATGATCTCGAAGGACCAGAAAATATAACAACATTGAGATGAAGTAGGGACGACTTTTTACGACCGCCACACAGCACTTAACACCCGCTGTTATGAAGTAAATAAAATCTGGAAAGTAGATCCCTCGGAAACATCAAGAACAAATACATGTACTTTGCGTGGTACTGCCTATGCCCTGTCTTTCGTACATGAACTGGGGGTTGCAATACGAACGAGGCCTGCCAGTATAAACACATGTATCTATAATGCACCCGTAAAGACCATCGCCAAATCTCCGTATCATTCGTATGCGGTTTCGGCTTTCTCCGTTTTGTACGAAAAGGGTAAATGCACGAATTGCCTAACGAATGCACGTATTATTACATGCATTTTAGTGAATTATCTAATGATAAGAGAGACATATAGCTGGTATTCTCACAATAAAAAATATCAAATATATTTTTTATTGGTAAGGAACTGTAAAATTAGCAAATGTAGTGAAAAAATTGCATCTGGTGTTCATTCGTGAAAAATATTTCAACCATACACTGACACAAACAATTATCCTAAATATCATACTAAAATTACCAAGTGCTATTACCGGTACACTAAGTGATAACTTCATTTATTATGTACCTTACTATAAATAATAACAAAGCCGTTAAAACGGTCATTACGGCCTCCATGTCAGCAACTTCTGACGTTGACGTCATGAAGCAAAGTCATTTTGGCGGGTGAATAGATGCTGAAACATTTTTAAATCGATTATGAAATAACGTTGGCATTGTTGATGAAAAAAAGCAATACAAATGATGCTTATTGATTTCTGGAAAATATTATGTGAAATGAAAACACTTAGATAAATATGAATGCGAAGGTATATAATAGAAAGATCAATAAACGACTTGTGTGCACCTTCTAGCCATAATGGCACAGTTAGTTTCATAATGACTCTCGGACTAAAGCCCTCGGGCAATTAGTTATGATACTAGGTTTGCCATTATCGCAAAAAGTCATAATCAAGCCGCCGTATTAAGATAGGCGTGATTTTGCCTTACATACTAAGACAGAATTCTCGACCTCTGGATATTAAGTACAATCTTTTACCGAATTTTCTTACAAAACAACAAAAAACACACACACACACACATTTACAATTTTATTATTATAGACATTTGAAAATATAAAACAGGCATAATTAAAAGATGACTTCAAATGAAAATGTATATCTATGAGTAATAAAAGTTTAATTATATAACCATTATAAGCAATATTATTGAGAATAAAATACACGTTAATGGCGGTTTAAAGCAGAGTTTTGAAATATAAATAAGCTTTATTTCATAATGTCTGACATTTTCTAGCTTAATGAGGCATGCATATCATTAGAGTTTTTTTTTATTTTGAGAAACAAAATTGTTAAAAGACCACCTGTGTTGTACTGATATTTAGCATTTCGTAATTTTGATGTGAATTCGATAATCATTTTTTGCAAACAGCTCATACCAGGGACAGAAGGCAAAATTTAAGATACATTAATGTATAAATCAATTTCCTGTGTTTTTAATAAATGACAAAGTGAAAATAGAAAATTATTGTATATGCGATATTTTTTTGATATTACTAGCATAGAATCGATTTAATTTGTAAGTAGCTGATACCTTATTTCATATATAACGACAAATTTGCATCCTTTTCAAGCAATAAACAAAATGACATTTATGTAAGGAATTTATATATGTTTTTCTTTTTATCTTTGACACGTATGTTATGAAAACATACATTCAGTTTTTTTCTATTTAGTTTGAATTAATTAAATTTCGTGATATAAATATTGAGTGCCATGTCATAAAACATTTCGTTGGCTGAGAAACAAAATCAAATAACTTAAACATTCCGTAATCTAAAATCGGTAAGAGCATCAGATAAAAGTCTGATAGACTTTAATCCGTTTACAAATGAATATTTCCTTCAGATTTTATCAAACCGAGTCTGCAACATTTTCGTTTTTGTTGTGTTGGGCGAGCTAAGATTTTCCACTCTTTTATAATTCATTACCTACTGTTTAAAAAAAAAAACAAATTTATAGTTAACGCAATGGCGCTTATAACAATCTTCATCCTGGATCTCTACAATAACGTCCTTGAGCAGCTAAAAGTCTCTTTGCATTTCTAAATTTATCTAGTATGTCCTTGTCTTGTTGTGAAATATGTTTTCTATTGATTTAAAACTTTCAGACAAACCAATAACACATTTCCACGTAACAAAAGTATCAATTTTAACAACATTCGCAAAAACAATGAGAATTTCGTCTGGTTTTCGCACCGATGAAGGTTTGATGCACCAATATTTTATTTTTCGCGGATCTCACGGGATATTCCGAGATGTAATCATTGCCGTGGGTGGACAGAGTCATGACAGATGGCGCTTTATCACTGAAATTAGACAAATAAATGATTCTTTGCTGTCAAACAGACGAAACTAGAATTCAAGATGAAACTGTTGCTTTGATGCTGTAGACAGTAGAAGAAAAACGCTCTTACAACGTAGTGAAAATATAAATCTTGCGATTCGTGTGAAATAACACTGAGTCGAATGCTGAATCGGGTTTGCAAAAGATATGCGGTTAGTTAGTAATGTATAGGAAATGCGCATGATAGTGTTAGTTTTAAAATGTGAGAAATGCTTCATTAAGCAAGCAATAAATCTCTGTTGATTTGAATGTCTTTATTAAAAATAGTTAATTATACCAATTTGTTTTAGCTCGATTGTGATGAAAGCTTCAAGCTTATTTGAACCACTCTCGAGTCCGCTTCCTGGGAAAACCAGTACTGGTGTCATATGAGAAGTCATGGTCGTGACCCCAGTGGGGCTCGAACCCATGACCCCTGGATTGAGCGGCAGACACATTATCCACTAGACCACCGCTCCCCTGATAAGTGTAGTAATAGTTGTTTGATAACAGTGATATACGGTCAACAATGCCCTGTTCTACAGTGTATTAAAATTAGTATTTTAAATATAATAAGGATGTCTATATTTTGATGTGGCTGATCTGTGGTAGGCAACTCATGTGGAATAATGATAAGCAATTGTATTTACTTTAAACTACATGTACAAAATTTTCATGTTGGGATTCTCAAAACTTTTCAGAAATTCTCCCATTCTTCTATTAGAGCACGTGACCGAACAGGAAAGCGTCTACCTCGTATTTTTGACCTTTTCACTGCGTGTCTCTTTATGTAGATATACTAAATATTTTAACAGAAGAGCATCAAGAGAAATACTATTAAGGGCCCAACGAAACAGAATCAAAATAGCTTACTCCTAGTGGGATTTAAAAACTACCTACCATAGAGTCATCCACCTGTTCCGTCAGATACAATCAAAGAGGAAAGCGTAGCGTCCAACTGTAAAAGGGCTGAACACTAAACATGCGGTGTATCTCAAAACAGTTGGGTCATAACCTCTTTTAATAAAACGTTTAATGACTTTACTAAATACTACTGGAAAATTGCCATGACCAAAAAATCTTACGAAGTTTGTAAACCACATCCCGACAAAAAGAACGGGTTTTGAAATACATTCTCACAGAAGTGTCTTTAAATTGTTATTGTACTTTAAAACCAAATCTGAATTACGATAGTAACATCAACAAAGTATTTACGTAATTTATAACGGTAACCCTGTTGAAGAAGCTTATTTGTAATATATTTATTACGTTCATTTAAGTCCTTAACATGACTACACGCTCTTGCAAACCGAGTTAACTGAGAAATATATATCCCACAAGATGTAGCCTGGGGTACATCCCCATCCAAATGGGGGAAATGTACGATACTTAAATTAAAATCATCCCTCTTGTCATAAATTTTGGTATGTATAAAATTGTCTAGAGAGATGTAAATCTAGAAATGAAGCAGTAGTATCCAAGTTGTTAGTTTTATTTAACTGCAGCTCCAGGGGATAAATAGTATCCACCAATTGAGTAAAAAAAAAACAACCAGATTATCCATATTAAGTATATCACCTTGTTTAAGACTTATACTAAGTGGGAATTATAAAAAGAGGTTTAATAAGAAAAACGTATGATTGGTATTTTATCTTCTTCTTCAAAATCACGTCGATGCTTTGTCAGCATTGGTATGTACCTAAATATTTCCAAAATTAGGAATATGCTGGATTAAGGTAATCATTTTGAAAAAAAATATGAAAAAATATCTTTTGGAAATTAAGTGATATATATAAAATAGAATAATTTAATCTTCTGGTCAACGAAACAATTTTGGCCGTCTTTAATTTAGAGAATGCTATCAATTTGAAACGACTCCAATGACCTATATCGTAATCGGTTCGTTCAAATGAAGTTTTTATGGTCTAGAAATGTACAAAATGGCAAAGAAATTCAAGACAAAAGCACAAATGCAGAAACTGCCCTTAAACCTGGAGGTTGTCTTTTCAAAGTGCATGAACCAAGACATTTTTTTCAATGGTGCTTGAACTTAGTAAAGACACTGAATGGATTTTCAGTATAGACCAGGGGCCGTATTCATAAAGCATCTTAAGTATAAGAAATTGATTATTTACTTAAGTATTACTTAGGTATGAAATTTATTTTACTTAAGTATATTTGTTATTCATAAAACAACTTAATAAGTAATTCATGGTTTTTATTGTGGACGAAAACATAAAAAAAAACAACATTAATTTCAGACAGATACAAAATGCACAATTATGTTTAGTGCTTTCATGTGAAAAACAACACTTTAATCGTACTCCCGACGCTATTTTGTATTCTGACTTAAGTAATTTCTTATGTATCTTAAGTTTAGGCTGTTTTATGAATAGGACTTAAGTGTTTTACTTAGACTTAAGCTGAAATCACCACAAACTTAAGTAAAATCTTCAACTTAAGTCAAAACTTATACTTAAGATGCTTTATGAATACGGCCCGTGGTTTATGAATTATACAGGTAAAATAATTATTTGGTTCTATTATGTTAAAATCATACAGCGTATGAAGAAACTACACATTTTGGAACTAGATATGAATGATGAAGAGATTTCAGAAAAAAATCACATTATCATAAAATTACAAGAGAAAAATCATTTTGAGAATACGGTGTAGATGTTGATATTTTAAAATAGAGCCGTTTCGTGTTTGACATTTGTATTGTTACGCAAATACTGACTGCTACGATATGTATATATAATATGATGAATCAGTCATTTTTTGAATGCCGATAACATCATACTGAGCAGATTAAATATCCATAACTGTTTTATATTATGAAATATATTAAATAAATCAAATTTTAATATCCTATTTGAACAGCTATTTTTGTAACTGACCTAGAACAATGTCGTAGTTTTAAGCCCATTCTGTGCCGACTGTTGAAAACTTTTTCTTTTCTTTTTTTTTGGTTGGATTTAACATTGCACCGACACATGATAGGTCATATGGCGACTTTCCAGCTTTAATGGTGGAGGAAGACCCCAGGTGCCCCTCCGTGCATTATTTCATCACAAGCGGGCACCTGGGTAGAACCACCGACCTTCCGTAAGCCAGCTGGATGGCTTCCTCACATGAAGAATTTTAACGCCCCGAGTGAGACTCGAACCCACATCGATGAGGGTCAAGTGATTTGAAAACATGGTGAGTAATAGACAGCTTGTACCTCACTCTTTCAAATTTGTATTATCTGCTGTATAAAATCGAAATTTACGAAATTTAAGAAAAAAACATGTTCCGGATTTAGGGAAGCAAACAGACGAATGAGTATTTAGATTAAACAGTTCCGAGTCTTTGAAGCGTTCTTTTTCGATGAGATAATGAGA
Source organism: Mercenaria mercenaria (assembly GCF_021730395.1). Classification (NCBI taxonomy): domain Eukaryota; kingdom Metazoa; phylum Mollusca; class Bivalvia; order Venerida; family Veneridae; genus Mercenaria; species Mercenaria mercenaria. The sequence goes on from NC_069364.1 coordinate 42,865,500, forward strand.
AGCTCATACATTATAGAAATTCCTCCAAGAAAACAAAAAAAAACAACACACTTTGGAATGTATGAATGAAATGCCGAACGAATGAAATGATATATCGTAAACTGATGCAACTAGCAAACATATTCTTAAAAAACTATCAATCTGACTAAAGTACATCTCCTATATTACGCTACGCATAGGATCTGAAAACGACCTATTCATTGACTCGTTCTGACGGCTCTTTCGCTAGCCATTCAGAGCCTAGCTTACAACATCTTGCAAATCTACATGTAGCATTGACTTTTGATATTTACAATTCTTATGTCGTAATGTATCAGATAGCCGGTTAGCTCAGTCGGTAGGCCACTTGCTTTGTAAACGAAGGGTCCCGGGTTCTAGTCCTGGAATAACCGCATATTTTTCTTATCCTTTGACAATCGAACAAGTCGTCTGATTGGATAACATAAAAATAGCAATAATGGAAATCCAAAATATACAGAAGACGAATGTGAATGGGTCGTTCTCAGATCTTCGTTTAGAAGATCAAGTACTTTAGTCAGATTGAAAAAACTATTAAATTACGTATTTGTTAAAATGGGGATAAACTAGAATTTAAATAAAAATAAAATACAAACTTTAAAAAATTCAAACATGAACATTTGATTGCATTATAAATTATGTTGCTGTTGCTAGGAAAGGCTACACGTTTAAATATTCTTGACATTTTATTATTCGTTACAGCCGGTAATAATTTCTATGCATTAATTGTATATGAGGTTTTGATGTGCGCGCCCACGCCAAGATGCAATGCATTAATGAAACTATTTTTATAATAATGATATTGCATTAAAATATGATTCATTTTCACTTAATATTAGCCAGATCGGATGACAAAAAATATGTACAAGTTATTCATTTACGTTCTCGCATACCAGATGTTTACCATGGTTTCCTGGTTCGTCTCGGGTACCATGTCGAACATATAAATTGTGTGACAGTATACAATTATTGTGTTTTGGTAAGGTTGATATGTGGATTTATCGACCTAATAAAAGCGACATCGACCGAGGGCTTACCATATGAAGTAAAAATTGACGTAAAACCGTAATGACGTCACAGCTGGTGTCAATACGATCTTTTATCATTGATCATGTGACTACATCTAGACCAATGCAAGGCACTATAAATATAGATTTAATAATAATGTTAGATTCTGTATTCGAAAATACCCGAATGTGTAACTTGTACATGACAAATTTCCCCTAGTACCCTTTCATACGTGTATGGAATATTATGTCTAAACTCAAATTACTTTTTAAAACTCTGACTGATACAATGTACTGTTAACTTGTAGATGACTTTCTGAACCAATACATAAACCCTTTTCATATTACAAAATAACATTTTATTCGTGTCACCTAAGCTCATTACATTGTTACGTATCAACACATTTTTACAGATAAGACCATTATAATAGTACAATCGCTGATAAATAATTAAATTTGTAAAAAGATCCTTTGGAAGCATAGATTGTAACCAAGCAGAATAATAGCAGACTCGATTTGATTAAGTCCATTCAAAAGAAGTAATGAAATGTACAACACCTCTCACACTCCCTAGTATCGGCTTAAGCGGAACTCTTTTACACATTTATTGAATGGACTCCATCATCTCAAAGGACCAGAAAATATAACAACACTTAATAAGACAGACATTCTATAAATTTACATTGGCATGTTATAGTATATATACTGCTTGAACCTCAGCACATCCTTTTCTTGTAAGTGCGTAAATCTTTAAGTCAAAACTGTATAATTCAACTAATGTTTTGCATCCGGTTAAGATAATAAAACTTTACATCGTATTTCACTTTTATGTCAATTAGATACCTTAAAAATATATTCTAATTTAACATTCATTACAACACTGATGTAATATTAACCCAAACACGCGTAGTCACTCCCACACAAATTACATACAACGGATACATAAAATATTCAGACACACCCCTTGGGATTTACAGTCTGCAAAATAAAGAGGATGTAAAACGTTGCATACTCCTTTTACAATTGGGAATAATGTTAGCCTTTCTAGACGGTTCTATAATTAGAATACCAAATTCGAAAATATGAAAATGTCTATGACTTGCAGAAATCTAGGAGATCTCCCATGGCTGCCATTTATCCAAATTATATAGACATGCTTACTACATATGTATTTAAACTTTATAGACATTGTCTGCTTCCCATACATATTTGAGCCGCGCCGTGAGGACATCAACATAGTGCATTTGCGACCAGCATGGATCCAGACCAGCCTGCTCATTCGCGCAGTCTGGTCTGGATGCGCGCTGTTTGCTTTCAAAGCCTATTGCAATTAGAGAAACCGTTAGCGAGCGGCATGGGTTCTGCCCAGTCTGCGCGGATGCTCAGACTGGTATGGATCCATGCTGGTCGGAATTGCACTCTGTTGGTTTTCTCATGGTGCATCTTATTTGGTGCTTACTCTAACAATTTCGATTTATGTAATAGATAGGAAAGCATTTGATTAATTTTCCAGATATTTGGTTCTTCTCTCGTCGCTAGTTCCACCTAATGTATATTCCATTTTCTTGCTGTAGCTTGCAAAACTGTTATATTTTACAGAGGGAAAACTTATACGCCTATACCTTATTTACTTTGATATAGATTACGTTATACCAACTCCTTCTTCAATTTGTTTACAACATATAAGTATTATTTTATATAGAATATGCATTTGACGATATCATGTAATATAATTCTCAAATTCGACAAAGTTTGTCTGTTCCGTTCTTGTTAAAAATGAAAGTAGCTCCTCCAGACTGATTACGAAACTTTAGTTCTATTTTAAAATGAAGTAAGAAAGAAAATGATATGTCTACCAATGTTGCACTGCAAAAGGACGAACTATTATTATGTTACTTGTCTAATTATTATCATTTTGCCAGGAAATGTTCACAATAAAGATAACAATTATAATATTTTTTTTCATTTTAAATATGATGTGAATTTGTATAGGTAGAAAATGTATTCGAATGTTTACTTCGCTTTGGTTTGAAATAATAAAGCAAACTTGCTTATTAATAAGAAAAAAAGCTAATTTTTGTTTAAATGTAGTAACATTAAGTGTTTATGCAATGTTACACCTTTGTACCTTCATTCAGTTAACTCACCAGTTACAATGTATGATACTATAACATCTTACATAACACTGTGAACGATTGCAAAGAAATATTATTCAGTATTCAGTATAAAAACAGAAAATGTTAAGCTGTAGTGATATATGAATAAATAACAGAAGCATCTTCTGTTCTCGGGAAAAGTTTGAAAAATTTCAAGACTGGTTTATATGCTATTTTACAACAGCGCTTCATTTCTAATTGATCTGCCTTTTCTACACCGAGTTATATGTAATAGCAAATTATGTCAAGAAACACGACAAAACGTCACCACCACTAAGAAAGGTCAATGATAGAAAATGGTAACGTTATAAGATGAAAAGGTGCTGCAATGACGGCATATATACTTACTATAATTGTTTTAATAACATTGCTGTTATGTGTTAATATTTCGATATGAGAATATCGACTTTTTACCGTAAAGTCAGAATTCGTTGTCGATTAATTTCTACCAGAAAAGCTTGAAACTGTAACGAATATGCTATTTTATTTAGAACTAGAATACACAAAATCTTTTATGTTTTAGACATGTGTAAATAAGATTGATACACGGCAGAATTTGATTAAGCTCTATAGTTTTAAAACTTTGGAAGTTGTTTAGAAAATGCAGGAAATAAAAAAGATAGGGTTTTGTCTTTGATTGTTTGTCAGTCCAATCTGGAACGTTTGGACCTCGCACAAGATTTTAATACCTGAAGTCTGCGACAAAGTCAACTTTTTGATGAAGGTTTTGCAAATAGAATTTTTTTCCATAAGAATTGTAATTAAGTAAATGGTCTACAATACGGTGAAATTAAATATGTAGGTCCTTGTCTTTGTCATTATTTAAATGATGAACGAGATTCACAAATATTAAATTGTTCAAGCTGACCTTAAGGCATTACTTGGAGAATATTCCAATTGTTTTTGTTGTTGTTTTCAAAATAAAACAAACCGTTTGAAGATTATTGTTTTAATTTTCCTGATCGAGACATTTTCTTTTTGTATTTAACACCGAGGATACACACATAATTTATCAATTTTCACAATTCATCATACAACATATTGTTATTTAAAATCATATTTCATTATTTTATTGCGTTTTATGTCTCTTTTTATGAGTCTCCAAAGACTTAGCGGGAGTAGTGCAAAAATTATGAAGACACGAGTCATATGGGATAGTTAATAATGAAAATTTCCATTACCACTTCTTTATAAATACTGTATTAGTGGATTTATATAACTCACAGGAATTGACGCAGCTATTTTTGGATTTCTACTGTTTTTGTTTCCCTTGGGATGCAGTATCACGATCTTTTCCATGTCAGTTCAGGAGCGTCAATTCTTCATTCAATGTTAGTACATTTTCTGGCCGAACGCAGTGTAATATCACATAATATCATGTACAATGTGTTAGAATTCATTCCTTTATAGCTCCCGTAACAGGTCGACACTCTGCTTTGACGTCTGTCTGAGTAGTGTTGTCTTGAAAGCCTCATATAACTAAAGAGTATATGTAAACATTTAAATTCAACACAAACAAATCAAAAGAAAGAGAAAACAGAAAAATGACACTTTGGGATGTATATACGATAAAGGCATAGGAAATAGAGATCAACATAATTGCACCTTTACTAATCTTACCAGGTGTTCTGTATTACAAAAGTGCTTCTATTGTGACATTTTTATACATGTCAAGCAAAACTGTATTATATGCACTATTAATTACTTACTGGTACTTCATTTTATTATTGGATTATTAAAAGTTAAATTTTTACCATATGTAAGTTGACAGAATCATAGGAACCATGTTTTGAGGGGTAAATCAAACACAAATGAATAAATCCGAAATGTTTTTGTTGAGCAAAAAACTATGATATTGTGTCTAAAACAATTTTTATTTTCCAAATAATTGTATAATTGCAAGGGAAGTAAACTAATAGATATCACTGCTTATTTAAGTACTAGCCCAAGGCAAGATTTGTCATTCCTTGTGGATCACAACTTTAAATTAAAGATCAAAACTTTTGTTATTGATATTAAAAACCTATCATGAACTTCACATTTGTGAAATCATTTTTTCGTTTTTTAAGGACTTGGAATTCAATTTCTAGACTTTATTTAATATATTACTATCATAGGACTGATACTGGTAAGTAATGAAATGATAAATCAAAATATAACGAATGTAGTTAAATCTTAAAAGTATGTTAAATGTTAAGGTGAGTTCGGCTGAAACAGAAGTAAAACTATATTGTTGAAATAACAACATAAACACCCTTGAAACATATGTATGATAAGCAGGAAATAAACACACTTTAGATCCTATTGAAATGAATGCTTACAAACACTTCTATTTAAACTATTGCAGTCTGTAATTATTCGTAGGTAATGATTAAATTTTGTGTGCGTGAGGATTTGATGTACACGCTCCCGCCTACATGCAATGTATCAATTTAGACATATGTGACGTCAAATTATAAAAATATTTCTTTATCAAGACTTCTTGTAGGACGAATCAGTTGACGATACTGTTAGCACGCTTTTCGTTCACCGCAACTGGTGTCACCGTGACATTTCAGTTGTTCTTTCTAAACATGCGTTAGGTGTGCCTTGTGCATGATTACACCTTGCGTTGTGAATTCCATACCTTGTTGACAAATTAGTCGTTATTTATATTACAATAATTGTAAGTTTGTGTCCTGCAATGTATTTTCTCCAAAGATAGCAAACTGTCTTATTATTGACATAAACAATGTTGCGTATTTTCGTTTTTGTTGACAGGTTGACACTATTTGATAACTGATCCATGATTCATTTTTAATACTACTGTAACTTAAAGGTACAAAATAAAGACAAATAAAAAGGCACAAATCTTAAAAAAAGGACTACACATTTTGAAATATACATCTAAACATTACGATAGCCATGCAATATTCCCTTCAAGTCGAAACATGTGCAGAGTAACATGATATTTTTTTGTATTTTCTTAGACTGACATGGGTGGACATTTTGTCCTACTTTCGTTTTTATCGTTCTTCCGTAACCGATCGAAAACTCTTCTAGATCACGTGATTTTATAATTAATTCAAACGAATGTCCGTTTAAAGACGCGCCACAAAATAACTGTATTTTTGTCTATTTCCATGATAGTAGTTATAGCTCTACATGATTTGCATGAAAAATATGAGATATACAAGCTTTTAGTTTGAAATTGACAGTGACATATATTAGGCCAAGACAATGTGTTTAATGTATAAAATTTTATTGAATTAATGTAGCAATATGTACATAAATCAGTGTATGTAAGTAAATTTCAATCACATTTTGTTTCTTAAGTGTAAGATAGCTATTCATCTATATTCTTAAAACTATTCTGAAAAGAGATTGACTAAATAAGTTTGCAGATCAAGTTGTGAAAACACATTTATTCACGAAGGGCCTAAATTGTCCACCTGCAAACTTGTGGTATAGCTGTATATTACCTGTATTATAAGAATGATTGTTATGTTGTTTAGTGAGTTACAAAAATGTTGAATTCCCTATGTTATGTATGTAAACATCACGTTATCGTTGGATCTATTTAAAAATATAGCCTCGTTTCAGAGCAGTCTTCCGAAAAAATCCAAAGATGCCCGACATGTTCGTAAGCAGTCGGAAAACATACTTTCGGTTTGAAAAAGGCAAAAGTTTTTATTTGTTGGTTATTCTTGAACATATCCTCGACTATTTGGTCAGATCCGATACAGAGAGTCATATTTTCAGTAAATATGAAGTCTCAGCTACAAACTCTGGTTTTCATATAATACTCGTGCGGGCTTTAGTAGTGGACCTTTAAGTTGACAAAGAAACACAAGTGCCTCAGTCCATATCTTTAAGAAGCCGGAATATATTAAACAACAATCTTTTCGATATAAATATAAAGCATGTCTATACCTTTGACACAGCCTGACCTTTAAATTTCATTTTATCACGGGTTTAATATATGTATCGTTTCCATTTACGTAATCTCCCGTGTATTGTCAATCAAGATACGTCTGTTTAGACTGGTATTATTTAATCTGTTTGGCATGAATCCCTTTGATGGAGTTTTCTCATATAAGTTTTCTTCTTGACTGTGTTATATGCATGCAATGCAAATCTCCACGAAACAAATTAATTGGTTTAAGGACAAAAAATGCACCTTTGAAAGTTTACCCTTTCCGAGCCTGTTAACAACCAGTATACACCGACTAGCACACAACTATTTCAAGAGGTAAATACTTGTCATAGCTTTTATGTTGGCCTTTCATTATGTATGTAATAGATGTAGAAGTGCATATTCTTGGTGTGAAAATAATTCCTCGTTAATCTGCTTTATTCTACTCACTATGTGTCTTATGTTTACAAATTTATTTTCACAGTTACTATGTTTACAAATTTATTTTCACAGTTACTAGCAATAGTCGTGACCCTCTGATGCAAAGACAATGGGAAATTTTATTCAAAATGTTTGATATCTAAACCATGCATCCAATTGAAAAGGGGTTTGTATTCATATAATTGTTATTCATTTTTAAGTGGTAATTTCTGCTTAATCATATGAACATATTACAATTAAATATTCGTTTCAACACTGATATCAAATTAATTCGTACGTAAGTAGTCACCCCCTTATGAACTGTATACAATTAATATAAAATATCCTCTCATTCACCAGGGATAAACTGCCGCTAAAATAAAACGACATCCCTTTTGCATAATATACATAACAAACACAGCATAAAATTGGAAACAATTTTAGCCGTTTCAGACGGTTAGATCAAGTGATCAGAATAATAAATTTCGTATTTATCTATTTGGACATATGTCTCAAGACATCTCCCAGGTGTGCTTAAATGCATTTGCTGATGTGGAGAAAGCCATAATGGGCGATTTGTATGCTATTTTACAACACCTTGTCATTACTAGCTGATTTGCTATTACTAAAACGGACTTAATTATCAGCAACGTATATCCGGAAACTCAAAAAAACGTGTAAACTAATAAGTATGAAAAAAATCTTAACGTTAGAAAAAATCGTTCCTACATCCCTAATTAGCTAAATATTACTCATATCAATATAATTTGTATTTTCTGACCAGTGCACAAACATGTAGGCAAACTTGTAATCAACCAATATTTGTTATACAAACAGAAATGTATCCTTACATCCAAACTCTTTGCTTAAGTTATTTTACTACGAAAATTATTACTCAGTCTGTTGGATTTCTGTTACTCAATTAACTCAGTGTTATGACGTCTGTTCTATATTACATATATTGAATTTATCACGTGATTGTGGCTACGATTATGTAATTTACTACATAATTGTAAATTTGAAATAGACTGACAAATAATTACTCATTAGCGATTGATTCTTTTTAAATTCTTAAAAGAATTTGTAAAAGCTTAGTAACAGATGCATTAATTTCAATAACATATATTAAGGAGTGCTTGCAGGAAATATTTGATTTTTCTCAGTATTCAACAGTTGTTACGTTCAGGCATGTTGAATGTGCACGAGGCATTTTATTAATTTTGTATTTCTAGACATAAGTGTTTTAGATTCAATGCAGAGTTTATCGACTTTTCTTTTAACTTTTTCGTTGACTTCACTTTTATTTTCAACACAAAACTATTTGATTGCAAAGACACCTTTGGAAACTTATAGGCATACGTGCGTCTCCAACATTGAGTTTTATTATAGTTCATCCCTTCTAGCATATCTCGTTGCATATTGAGAGTCCATATTTTATAGTTCTTAATTAATATTCACGATATGCAAACAGAAGTACGTCCTTCTATTTTCAGAGTCAAATGTCACGCTGATAAAGAAGATAGAAACAGCAGTAATTTTGGTCGATTTGTGAACTGAAAGAGTGGTATCAGACTAACCTGTATATGTATGTTATTTATAATTTTAAGCTGCTTGTTTAGCAAAACAAGAACAATGAGCATGATGCAATAAACAATGGTAAAATATTATAATTTCCTAGTTAGCAGAAAACATATGTCAGGATTAAGAGCACGGTCAATCTGTTCTTAGAAGGGTGTACCCACTGCTTGAAAATGTGAAGTGCATGTGATTGGACAAAGAAAGAACTGCACGATTTGATACAATTAAAATTTGTGTCTGTGTTATTTGCAAGGTCAATAGAACAATCTGGCTGCTTTACACTGAGATATACTCTTTATCTAACAAAACACGTGCAAGTTACCTTCATGGGTCTGGAGATATGAAGTGATTTTATTTCTTGTTTTCTCAAATATACATGTAAGGTATTTATGTAGGACTTCTTGATTAGATGAGAAAATGCATTAACTCCACTTGTTTAATTATAATCAAAACCACTTGAAGTGGCATCACCTAATTTAGAGATTTAAACAACGTCTGTAATTAAATTGCTCTATTGAATCACAAATATTTGTCAAATATTGATTACGCCGACGCATTTTCCATTTCACCGGCATTATTGGAAAAATGAATTAAACTTCAATACGCAGCAGACAGATTAATTTGCATGGAACCTAATGAAATTTTATGTTCTTCACTGCAAACATACATTAAAACAAATTGTCTCTTATTCTAAATATTCATATATGTATCGGCAATGCGATTTACTTCTGAAAACACGATTTTTCAAATTTATTAAAGCCATTTCATTACAACTACACTCTGTATCTACTAGTAATTATGAAATATATTCATTTTTAACGTTATTATTAAGTTTTCAATAGACATTGTCGAATTATGTTGGAAACAATTGTTTGCTATTAACATTTCCACCGGAACAACATTTTCTATGTAAATTTCAGTAAATCGAAAGCGAGAATTTCAAAAAGGAATTATGGTGTCATCTTCCGCGGAAGTGATAATCAATTTCGAAGTTCAAATAAATATTAGCGACTGATATTCATAGTTATTCATGGGTGTACAACACCCGGTACCGGAAATAAGCAGGCACATTCCTCTATAGAAGCATTATTTCCGGAGTCTATTTTGGAAACAATGGTGGATTCCATACGTAATGTAAGTATTGTAGAACACTTCAAGTTCGATATATCGAATGCAAATGATAATGACAAGCTAAATATTGTTCAAATTTAAACGTATCAGACATTAACATATATTAAAACAAAATCAGTTCATTACATTAAAATACAGCTGCTATAATTTTCCGGAAATCGACACATTAAGATCATTTAGTTGGCTATAACTCAGTGACTCCTCTGCATATAAATGAATATGCTATCCTATAGAGGCAATGTTTCAAGTAATCATGTTTCTTGTTTTCAATTTCATCCAACGCTTGTCAGTTTTCAGTGGCTATTCTTGTTTTTAACCTTTACCTTGCTAACTTTCTAAAATGGACTATCATTCAATTTGGGCAGCACCACTTATTGTTCAAAGGGGTATTCACTGAAAATTTACTGACTGAATAGCGAACAGTGCAGACCATGATCAGTCTGCACGGATGTGCTGGCTTATCTTGGTCTGCACTGATCGCAAAGGTAGAGTCACTTGCCGCCAGCAGGCTAACAAATGCATAGGCTACGTATCATTCGGGAGAAACAAAATCTTGAACAATCAGACTAGTACAAATGACCACAGAGACAACAAAAGCTATAAGTTTTATTCCTGATTACACTATGGAAAACATTACCTATAAATGAAGACACAGACAGCTTACAACAAACAACAGGCAACTCAATATTCTATCAAGAGAAGTGTTTATATACAGCACACATTCTTATACAGCTTTTCAGATGTTTCAATTAATTGCATAAAGGAAACATCTGAGAAAAAGTCTATGCCTTCAATGACTTTTTATTGACACGATTTAAGGAACAACCTATTCAAAACAGTAATTTGTCGTTGAATAAAGTCATGATTGGAGATGAGAAGGAATGCGCCTAAGTGATTTAACGATACGTATCTATACATTATTCAAGAGCATGTCACTGTTCTTGCCCTTTCCATCAGTCGGCTGAAAAGTGACTTTTACTAAAACAATCACCATAGGCTACAATTCCATACCTATATTGCATACTTACTCCCACCCGGCGCAACGCGTCTACCTTCAAAATGTGCCCCAACGTTTCTGTATTCGGCTTATAACACGGGCGCCGAAAACTAAACCTTGACCCATTATGTCTTATAATATTTCTGTACTATTATTGGCTATTAAATGAAGGTTTTCTGTTGTTAATCAAATATATCAAATGTTGCATATACTGCTACATTGTTCAAATAGGCATAAAAGTAAACACCCAATTCCAATTCTTTGTCATTGTCAAATATGTAACTGCAAAAATAGTGTAGATAATTGGACGTTGAGGAAAATACAATAGAATACAGTTATTTCTTGGTAGATCACAATTTCACATGTGTACACATGTCATGCAACTACACATGTTTTATATGTTTGCCCTGATGATTATGATATGAAACCGGTAGGTAGACAGAAATACAGATAGAGGAAACCCATTGGATGTTTTTATATATATATATTTGTTTATGACACGATTATTGATACCTGTGAGGAAATCCGAGTGATTTGCGTCCAGCAAGCCAAAGATGTCTTTTATATCGGGTACACACGTGCTAGCATTATTACACAACTTTTTGTTCGTATATACATGTATATGATATTCTGTGAATATATGATATCAGGCGACCACAAAAGTTTAAAAGTTTTTGCATTGGCCTTTCTATCCATTACAGTATATGTAAGAGTGATTAAATTTCATTCAAAAATCTACTTCTTCTTTTACTATTTTGATTAAATCCTTCACGTAATTGCACATATTATTGTGCAGCAAAAACTAATTATGACATAATTTTGGGTTCTATGCTTCCGAAGGATCTTCATAAAGATTTTATTAATTACACAAAACTGTCATGCCCTAACATTCCACAAGCAATATTTTGTCTTTTCCTACGATTCAACGAAATATAAAATGTCACGAGTAACTACTTAAACCTACGCCACAGCTAATATCACGTCGTTTGAATTTAAACTGCTTGTGTTTGCAAATACATCTAGACATGCAAAATAATTTGAAATTAACTGCGGTATAAATGATGGAAATAAACAACATATTGCAATGAAAATGTTCTATTTCCTTAAATTAAATATCTAGGAAATGTATAATAGACGGATATCATTTTAAACCTTGCGTCGCAGCGATTACATATAAACTTGTCAGATAAAAAAGTACATTTCTGATATAAAAAATCTTAGTGAAGATAAGGCGACAAAATATACGAAGTGGTGATTGAAATTTATAAGTGCTTATATTCTTAATGCATATGGCATTGTCATTTGTCTTTGATTCATTTTAGATACAGTCTATTTTAATCATAATTTGTTTGGCGTTTAAATGTTACATTATTTACTTAATAATTTCAAACGGGCCACAGATTGGCAAAACTACGAAAGACCGGTGGTAACATTTCAATTTCAAGAAATTCATGATTTCTGATTATCAATTCATGAAGTAGAAATCATGAAGTATTTAAATGAAATCGAGAATTCTTGAAGTGGTACTTGTGAAATCATGAAATCGTGAATAATTCTTGAATTTTTGACATAAAATATTGAAATTCATGAAGTTGTGAAATATTGAATAATTGAAATCTTGAATTTGCGAAATTCTGAATTATTGAAATCTTGAATAATTGAAATCGAGAATTTTTTGAAATTGTGAATTACTGAAATATTGAATTATTGAATAACTGAAATATTGAATTTTTTGACATGAATTTTGAGTGAAACTTTGAAATCATTAATTTGTGAATTAATGAACTTCAATAATTCACGAATACAAGAATTCACGATTTTGCGTGAAATTTGGAAACAATAAATTTGTGAATTACTGAACTTGTGAATTATTGAACTTCAAGAATTCACGAATTCAAGATTTCAAGAATTCACGATTTTTTTCGTGAAATTTGGAAATCGTGAATGGATGAATTATTGAATTTCAAAATTTTTGCGTGAAATTTGGATATCGTGAATTTACGAAATCGTGAATTATTGAACTTCAAGAATTCACGATTTCAAGAATTCACAAATTCCAGAATAAACGAATTTGATATGAAATTTGGAAATCGTGAATTTGTGAATTATTGAACTTCAAGAATTCGTGATTCACGATTTCAAGAATTCATGCATTTTGCGTAAAATTTGGAAATTCTGAATTCTTGAAATAATGAATTCTTGAATTATTGAAGTTCAGTAATTCCCAAATTCACGATTTCCAAATTTTACGCAAAAATCGTGAAATCCTGAAATCCCGAATTCTTGAAATCGTGCAATCTTGAAGTTCAATAATTCACGATTTCCAAATATCACGCAAACTTTGTGAATTATTGAATTCGTAAATTCTTGAAATCGTGAAACCTTGAAGTTCAATAATTCACGAATTTCACAAATTCACGATTCACGCAAAATCGTGATTTCATGAATTCTTGAAGTTCAACAATTCTCCGATTCAAGATTTCTAAATTTCACTCAAAAATCCTGAATTCTTGAAATCGTGAATTCGTGAAATTCAATAATTCACCATTTCCAAGTTTCACGCAAAACTCGTAAATTCTTGAAATCATGAATTCGTGAATTCTTGAATTCCTGAAGTTCAATAATTCGCGATTTCCACATTCAATATTGCAGTTTTTCAATATTTCAATAATTCACTATTTCAAGAATTCTCGATTTCAATTATTCAGGATTCCAATAATTCAGCATTTCAATTATTTAGTAATTCAAGATTTCAATTATTCACCACAGGTCTTTCCTACAAGACACTATAGACTCACGTGATTCGTGGAAATCTCTGATATCTAAAATAAATTTTGAATTTCTTAAAGTATCCATAGCAGATGCATTCAGTGAGATCTTTCTCATTACTCATCGCAGACATGTCAAAAGTTCAAGAATTCAATTATTCACGATTTCATGATTTCACGAATACCACTTCAAGAATTCTTGATTTTATTTAAATACTTCATGATTTCTACTTCACGAATTCATACTCAGAAATCGTGAATTCTTGAAATTGAAATGTCACCACCGATATTTCGTACAAAACACTATAGACTCACGTGTTTCGTGGACATCTCCGATATCTAAGATAAATTTTGAATTACTTAAAGTATCCCTTGCAGATGCTTTCAGTAAGATCTTTCTCATTACTTATCTCAGACATTGAAAAGAACTAGACAGTTGCTTTGGCTTGACAGTTTGAACGACCCAAGCATATTTGCGCACATGGCAGGACAGTATTATTGTTTCAAGCATCATGAATTCCATATTCACAAGCAAGATATTCACCAATCTCGAAAAATAGACGTATGAAATGTGTAGTGAATTACTAATGACTCAGTTCGCTAGGAAATTGTAATCTGAACAAAAGAAGGAAGCGATCGGCATGTAGTTGGCAGTTGATTGTTCAAATTTTCGTAGACCAGCCACCTACTCATTTTGTGGTTTTCATTTTTTGTTAAATAAATACGTTCTGAACTCCATGAAACTAGTAAACGTTGCAGATAATCAGCTTCTACACTGGAAAAAATTCAATGGCAATTGTTTCTACAGCACATCTTGTAATACTTTTAAATAAAATCCAAAGGAAATTAACTCCTTCATTAATGCACATGTTGTCTTTAAGGCAAAATAATTCAGAAATAAGAATAGAAAAGATTATTTAACATTAAAATAATGCTGATTTGCAGAATGCCTGTATGTAGTTTCTACAATTAAGCAAGGATTAAAATACATTAAAAACCGTAGTCAAAAGATCAAGTATAGATTAAAAGCATTAGGTGAAACATTATTTATAATGTTTATACAAGAGAAATTTAACAGGGGTTTAGTTTACTTAGAAAATTTTATAGAGTATAATCATAAAGATAAGTCTTCTACTTTGCCACATTATTTTAAAAGATGTTCTACAATGGGGATCTCTAAATCCAAATTGCGAAAACTAAGTGTTAATGTGGCATTTATCTAAAGTGAAAACATTAAATAGGAGATATTTATGTGTTTTCTCGTAAGATAAAATTTTTTCATTAAATGAACACGAGAAGAAATGTTATATGCGGTATTAAAACAGAACTCAATCTTATACAATTATTGACTCTCAGTCAATAACTGTTTAATTATATGGGTTCAGTTTTATGAATAAGTAACAAATATTTGTTGCAACATATTAAATGTTTGAAAATAACAATAAATAACTTCCATTGTATCTTTAGAAAGTCATGTTTAATGCGGAAAACTCACTAATCATTAAACTTTTTTTTTGAAAAATGATGAGCGGTTTCGGCCAATGAAATTTATGTTATATTTAGAACATGTACTAAATGTAGCGCTTTTGAACGTTTAGTTTATAGATGAAAAGAGTGTTAATAAAAATCTGGTAAATAATAATAAAATCAATTGTTTCGTACATCGTATTTAACATTATGCCGTCAACATGTCCATGTAGAAAACGAAAGATAGTTTTGTGATAATTAGAAATTATCCTGTTTAAAAGTAATTTCTCGTCAATTACAGAAAAAAGTCTTTATTAGCCGATCTTTTTAAAATCAATTATCTTCAATAACAGAAAAAGTCTACAATAGTATCAAATATTGTCAATATTAGTATGATGTTAGCTGTCGTTCTATTCTAGAAGTATGAAGTACAATTATAGATTCTAAGAAATACCTAAAATATCAAGACAGAAGATATCAGAAAAGATGTTATTGAACTTCTTTTTCAGATATTCATTAATAGATATTCAATACATTGACAAACCAAAGAATGACACCTACGTGGTTCGTCTCAGCTGGAAATTCAAAAGAAAATAAAACTTGATCTTTGTATCTGTTGTTAACCATTTCTGTGTCCCAACAAAAATAGTTTTAAGGTTATTCAGTATTGAGTTTCACATAAGCTGTTTTAAAAATGCAAAATTTATATATTATGTAATTCTTTATGGTATACGGCAAATAACGAACTCAGGCATATCATTTATTAAAATCTTCAAAGTGCTGCATCTGTTTAGTAGTTTTACCGAATATATTAGACTGGTCCCAGTCCCTATGTTTGTTCTGTCATATTTCTCGTTATATATACGTTTTCTTCATTAAAAGTGGAAGTAACTCTTGGAGGCTGTTTCTATATTGACAATTTCTATTGCCCATGGCTCCGAAAATATGCCAGATATATCAGATAAAAATGTGCTATTTTAGAAACTTATAAAATGTTTGCAATACTTATAAAGAAATTAACCATGCAGCCAGGCAGCCGGGCTACGATTATATCAAATAATACATATTTGAAAGGTCGTTAAAAACATTAAAAAGATAAATGTCTTTAAATTTTAAAAAGAAACAGGTCACTATACATCTATTATCAATTTTGAACAACAGCAACAATACCTAGAGCTATATACATTATGTTTAACTTTCAGCTAAGAAAGTGACTCAGAATTTTATTTAAGTTTGCGATGTATGGCTCTTTGGCTGTGTTTTGGGTGCTCTGTGCTTCCGGGAAATCTACCCTTACCTTTTAAAACATTTTCTGATGTCATTCTATGTGCATGTACTAGTATTTGGCAACTATTTCCCAGTCAGATAAATTCTTCTCGCAGTAATTAGAACTGAGGATTAGATATTTATTAATAACTTGATAGGTAGGAAAACTTGCAGTTTGAAATATTCTATTTGATAGACAATTATTCTTCAATAAATATAAAATTGTTCCGTTAATAAGAACCTGTTGGGCAAACTTTCTAGATTTCTTTAATTTTATTTTGTTTTCTTTCCTTTTGGAAAAATAAAATGATTCTTTTTTATAACATGATTTTCAGTGAATTATTTTTTTTACATGCAAGATCAAAACATCTTTCACGAGTGAACACCATAGCGTGCATTTCCACTTGTTATGTCGCTCGTGAAAATTTTGCACCCGGTGTTCACTAGTGAAAGATATTTCAATCTTACACTGAAACAAACAAATATCCGCTATATAATATATTTTATAGCCGTAACAACGACCCAAGTATTAACTTACAAAATGCAAGTTCACTTTACTAGAACTGAATGATTAAATTAACAAACACCTGATATTTAAAAGTTGTTGCAAACGTCTGTAAACTACCATACATTTCGCTGATAATGTAAGAAATGATTGTTTTCAATATTTTGAAATTTGATGAACAGAAAACGGTTTTGGCGTTGAATGAATTGTTCAGTAACGAAAAGAAATAATAAAAACAAAACAAATCAGAAGTAATTAGCATTGAAAAACTGTGGTTTAAAATAGAAAACGTAGAAATTTCACAGGTCGCTCAACTGTTACTACTGTTTGCTGGGCAAGCAGATTAAATTAAATTGTTGATCACCTTGGTTTTGCAAATGTAAGACTCAATTTTGATACAAGTATGAACTATGACAACTTGTTTAAATTAAGGGTAAGAGATCAATTTGTCCAAGACTGGAGGGACTGTATTAATTCTATGCCAAAATTAGATTATTATTGTAAATATAAGAATGATATTTGTTTCGAAAAATATCTCAATGTTATAGCAAACGATAAATTAAGAAAACAATTAACATGTATACGATTATCTTCACACTCTTTTGAAATTGAAATAGGTAGATACAATAATGTAGACAGACAAAACAGATTGTGCAAATTATGTTCACAAAATATGATAGAATCTGAATACCATTTTATCTTATCCTGCCCTCTGTATCAATGTGTCAGATTAAAGTATCTAGGTCGATGTTCCTGGCCTAGCATACCAAAATTCAATGCATTAATGTCAACACAAAATAGAACACGGTTGCTAAATATTGCCAGATTTGTGAAAGAAGCGCTATGCTTACGTAAAAATACTCTTGAAAACTGATTTTGATATGTCTACTGATCGTTAATTGTATTTGTGCGTTTATGTGCTTTTGCTGTTTGTAAATTGTCTTGTGTATATATTGGTTGTATTTGCCATAAGTTATCACTATTGTAAATGGCCAAAGGCAAATGTTTTGCCGATTGCTAATAAACTTGAAACTTGCTCAACACGACAAAAACGAAAATGTTGCAGGCTCGGTTTGATTGAGCGTGTTCATGGACGGTAGTGGAAATGCTTTCTACCGTCCGCTCCCTCTAGCCCCGGGTTGAGCAGAACTCAACATTTACACATGCTCAAAGTACAAAAAGCAATTTAGAGACATCCGCAGATGTATTCAAACTGCGGTGAACATGGAACCTTCAATGATACACGGGTTGTGGCATGTAATTCCATGAAAAGCGGCGTTTGGTCCCCAGATAAAGTAATGAGTTTGTCCCAAACGAGAAAACAATGGGCAGAACTAAACAAACTGGAATTTAGAAAGGTGATCTGATGTTATGGAGCCTGCATATCACAGGAACTGTCAAAAGACAAAATTAAAAAGCAGGCACCATATCCAAGGGGCGATGGTCTTACTTATTTTAAAGGTTTCCATTGGTTAAGATACAAATTCTGTAAAACTTTCAAAATGTGGCACGACTGGCTACGTGATGCACGTAACAAAACACATAAAGGAATTTTGCTCAATCATTATAATATGGACCCCATTCAAATTGGTGAAAATGATATGTGGAGAATGTCGGTATCTAATGAAAATAACTGTTTTATTAACACCAAATCTTAATTTCCAATTATATTTTTGTTATGAGAAAAAAATTATATATATCGAAATAAGATTTCGAAAGTTGATAAATGTGTCAAATTCTACGAATCTGAAAATGAATTTCCATAGGATTGGCTACAGGTGATACGTAAGTAGTTTTCAAATTACACAACAACAACACGGAAGTAAGGAATTGCATTATTATATAATAAATTTATTCTTGGAGTATATTTTGCAAAAATCGATGTGTTTTGTTTTTCTTTAAAATGTTTAATGTTAAGCGTCTTGAAAAGTTTAATCGTTTGTAAAAATGTAACTAATAGTTAACAAGAGCTCGTCGAACACGAAATGCCCCCCTTCATGCATTCAGTGACTGCACAAGGAGCAGAAATTATTCGATCACTTTGCACGGGACTTTTGACGTACTGACCTTAAATCAATAATTATTTACCAGTCATAGGTGACTTCTGTATTAAATGTGGTTTTAAACCAAAGCATTCTCTTTTTATTTAGCAAAACTCAGTTCTACTGTTCTGCGTCAATGTGCCTTAACCTTTGATCTATTGACCTCAAAATTAACAGGGGTCATCTGCCGGTCATGATCAACCTCCCTATTAAGTTCCATGATCCTAGGCCAAAGATTTCTCAAGTTATCGGCCGGAAACGGTTTAACTTTTCCGGGCCACTGTGACATTGACCTTTGACCTACTGACCTCAAAATCAAAAAGGGTCATCTGCTGGCCATGCCCAACTCTCCTCTAAAGTTTCAAGATCCTCAGCCAAAGCGTTCTCAAGTTATCGTCCAGAAACTGTTTTAACTGTTTTGGGTCACTGTGACCTTGACCTTTGATCTACTGACCTCAAAATCAATAGAGATTATATGCTTGTCATGGCCAAACTTCCTATTAACTTTTATGATCCTAGACCTAAGCATTCTTGAGTTATCATCCGGAAAATATTTAACTGTTCCGGGTCACTGTGACCTTGACCTTTGACCTACTGATCTCAGAATCCATAGAGGTCATTTACTGGTCATGACTAACCTTTCATGATCCTAGGGCTAAGGGTTCTCAAGTTATCATCCGGAAACCGTTTAACTGTTCCGGGTCACTGTGACCTTAACCTTTAACCTACTGACCTCAAAATCAATAGGTGTTATCTGCTGGTCATGAACAATCTCTCTAATAACTTTTATCCTAGGCCTATGTAAATTGAGTAAGTGTTTTACTGACGTTACACAAATTTTGCTTATTTAACAGTCCTCTGATGGCTCCAATGAAATGCTTGAACATTGGAGAAACGCATTCGTGCTAAATGTCAAATATGCCTTTGTGTATATAAAATGCTGGACAAGTCCAGAACGGCAAAGTCAACAACCATTTAAGTATAGACCACCTACTATAGCAGTCAAGAAGAAAAAAGATACTTACTGAATGGCGAAGTGCGAATACCTTGATCAGACTGCACGGTTTTACATGCTGATCATAATCTAATCTGGTCGCAAAGGCAAAATCAATTGTGTCCATCATGATTATGGTTAAGACATTACAAAGACAATCTGGTTTGACTAATCTAGCCATATATTCAAGGACGGTTCTGTAAGAAAGTCTTGACAAAATTAAGATATGTCAGAATATAATCTTATACAGACGTCATTTGGAAAATTCTTGGTATTAGTATAAGTATAAACGTCGTCAAAGTTACAATTATTTTGCTTTTAATTATTGATTGTCAAGTGATATTTCTTAAACAATTCGATGAATAACATTAATTTTTTTTGAAGTCTTCAGAATATCAAGACCTATTACTGAAGTATATTTTTTCATGAAAACTAATTTCACGAGAGGTAGCTGCAAATAACAAAGCGAGTTACAATGCTGACAGACAGAACCACTTAATATTTTAAAAATAAAATATTGTTAGACACATTGATTTCTTTAACCAATATAAAATTAATGTTTAATTTCTAAAATAAAACACTGCTTATTTCGAAAAAACGCACAACAGATCAAAGCTGCTGAAGGCATTTGTTAGGTGGATACATTATGAAATATCACTTTTATTCCGGTACCATTTCAATTTTAACGTTATTGATCAGTTTTTGTGTCTTTCATGAAACAATTGCTTAATATTAGCATCTCTCATTCCGCACAGTTTTCAGTGTAAACTTCGGTAAACTGAAACATCTTTTGAAGCGGATGATACAGTTTCATTCTGCGGAACTGATAATCAAGTTCCGTGTCCATACAAGTGATTGCAACTTATTCATATTGTTCATGTATGTGTACAGAACGCCTACACCGAAATAGGTTATCATTATAGCAGCACTATCGCCCAGAACACTGCTGTTTTGTATAAATTAAAAACATGGAAGTGCGTTTCACTTTAGAGATATTAGATTAGAATGTCATTTAAAAGCTCAACAAAATTGTCAGACAAATGAATTGTTACGTTAATATTTTCTATATATAATTTAAAAATGACATATATTACATTTTAAAATATATCTTTGTTAAGACATTTGAGAAAATGTTGGTTTGAGAAAAGTTAATAATCGGAAAATTATTATATTGGCAAAGTACTTGGCTTTTCATATTCCGAAAAGGGTGGAGAGTTGATTCTCATATAGCAGAAGTCTGGCGTTGCCCCAACTGAAAATTTCTAGTGATACAATCCCAGCGCTATCGTATCATATGTTAAATTTTGTGAAATTAAATACACTGTTATATTTTGTTACATAAAATACTGTAATGGGATCAATGATAAAACAATAAAACGTTCTTTTTTCAACAGTCATCAAGAAAAATTCACTTTCTTTCAATTGAAGTCTAACACGAGTAATGTCCTATTTAAAAAAAAAAAAGAATCCTTAGGTAAGTTTCTATATAACATGTAAAAGACCTATGACAGTGTATTTAAAAATTGTTAGTTTCAAAAATTTCTTATTTCTCAATATACTATATAAAAGCAGTAGCCTTGAAGCTTTGGTTTGGATAAGTGATATTTCAACATGCCAACGCAATAGATGTTGCTTAAACATAAAATATGTAACGAGCAAGCCTGTTCGTGACCTGCAACAGAAAGATTGGTACAATGTTAAGCTGTAAGAATGTAGATAATAATTCACATTTTTCAACAATAATTTACAGCAGTTCGTTATGTAATTTACATTAAGCCCAAGTCTGTTTCAGACAAGTACATATTTTAGGCACATTTCTTCGCTCAAGACCCTGAAACAGATAGGAGCCTAATCCTCTATGCCCTCAGACTTGAAATAATAGTAAAATACCACATTTACTGTAGTCTGACACTTCTGTGACATCACGAGTTCTCTTTATATGGTAGTTTAAATATCTTTGATATTACTTATCAAGGAAACGTTTGTACACACAATGGTACTATTCAACATGCTGTTCTTCAAAGTACGGAACAATAACATTTGCTTTTCACAAAAAACACGGTCGCACGGAGTGTTCACATTTTAGCTGTCAGGATAAGGGTGATAGCAGTAATTCAATGTAATAATTCATAAAATATGTACAATTTTCATGGTTATTTCCACTGTAGACAAATACATATTTTTGGCATAATTTTCTTCATCAAAGGTCTTGAAGAAGATAAGAGCCTCGTCTATTTTTACTAATAAATAAAAGCCAGCTCATAGTTCTATATGCCATTGGAAAGACAACCGTCAACACAGTAATATGTGATGTGGCGCAAAGAAAATGTATTAATTATACATATTTGAGTGTCATCGTCAAGATATGAGACTATGTAAACATAAAATGTTATCTAGCAGCGCTATGCAGTCTTGCCTGTTGTAAGACAATGTCTAGCAGATTGAATATCTATAACAATAAAACTATTTTTATTTATAAAACCTTTGCGTACATCTCAGTGCACATCTCAAAGTGTTTGCTTTGTAAATCTTTCAATACACTACAGCATGATTCAACGTATCAGTCGATATAAAAAAATAAACACGGCAAAAATGTCTTTCTCAGAGGACACGGAATATAATCTCAAACATGCTTATTTGAAAGGTTCAGCACCGATGCTAACAATACGGTATGTACAATATTGTCAGCTGTCACACTTGTCACTTTTCAATGCAATAAATTGATATTCAAAATGTGTATAGCTATGAGCATTTCCGTTTTAGACAAATGCATATTATGAATATGTAAGGTCATGAAGGTGATAGGAGCCTGGTTCTTTAAGAGTTATCTATAGGAACCAGTACATAATAGTGGATGGCATTTTAAAGTCAACCATCCACATTTTAATCTGGGATGCCATGTTGGTGTAAACCATTCACATGTAATCTGTTACGTAGCACTATGCAGTGATGCTTCTGTTTCCTGCAATAATTCACGGGTTTGGGATTTTCAGTTTTAGTAATTGGACTTTTTTAAATGATTTATTTATTAAGTTGAAATTCACATAGATTCTTCAGTCCATAACAAATGTGTGTTTGTCTTATTTTCCTTGAAATTCCATTTGATTTTTTGCACACCTCAAAACAAATGATTTAAATTTTAAAATCTAAATAGCCTTTCCGTTTTATCTATAATTTTGAAGTTGTTAATATAAACGAAAAAGAACTTGGAAAATTGAAAACATGATAAAGAACAATATCCCCACTTCTATTAAATTCAAAAACAAAATAAAAATGCTCTTACAGATACAATTATAATGCTGAAAGACTTTCAGATAGTTTATTACCCCTGCTTATGGGAACCATACTGTGAAAGTCATTAGATCCCAACTGTGTTAAATGAAACAGAAAGTCACTGGCCAACTACCACGGTGTAAAGCTGAAAAGCCTATTTAATTCCTTAGTTCCATTTGTAGTAATTTTGCATAATTAATAAGAATACCGAATTTCATGGTAATGTATACCAACAGAGAACTTTTGTTTGAGCAGAGCAGCCTATTTCTTTCTTTCTTTTTATTCCCTTTGCTTTTCAAACCTTCTTTCTTTACTACATCTACATCAGAGCATGAAAACAACATTTACTTTTTTCTTTAAAATCTTATTAAATTAAATATTGTATACAAAATTATAATGAAAATGTTTTATATGTATTTATGTACTGAATTAAAATAAAAATTGGAGAAACAAGGACAGTAAGAAACAGGAAAACTGCATTATAACAAGTTAGTCCTCTACGTCTATAATTAAGTTTAAACAAAGTTATCTCCTTTCCAAATTAGTTGTAAGGAGTTTTTTTCCAGTTCAAAAGACATGTTTTAAATTTTAGCCTGTTTAGATATTTTAGGTTGTGAAATTTGGTGTTGTCCACAGCGCAATGCTTATTTGAAGCAGGTATTTTTAGTTTTAGGCCCTACATTTTGCAAAGAACAGAATTAGTACTTCAAACCTTAATTCTAGTTTTTTTTTTTTTCACTTATAATTTGAAATAAGTATAAACAATATTATAATTTGACAGGCTACAGCTATTTTTTTTTCAATTTCATTATTGTTAAATTGAAACAGGCTGACGAACAATTACATATAGCCTTTATTTACTCTTGGGCACTACCTTAATTTGCTTAAAGACCCAACAAAAATAACTGCATGGAATTTATAAGCCTACATGGTTCGCACATTAAGGAATACATGTTATCTACTTTCAAATTACTGTTCCAAATTCCAAATTGGCAGTAATAGAAGCCAAAGACAATGTGTTAAATGTCTTGCCATTTATGGAATTAAAGCAGTATGCAAACTACTTTACGTATTTAGATGAGTTTAGGCCATTCTTTGTTTTTACAATGTAAGTTAGCTTTTACCAGTGCTTTTAAAACTTTAAAATATATTAAAAAGAGCTTTACTGAATAAAAAATAAATAAAAGAGTTATCATATAAAATTAAGAAAGGATAGCAAGTAAGGAAAGGCCACTGTGTTATGATGGGTATTTTAGGTTTTGACAGGTGAACTGCGAAAAACAAAGTATTTGTTTTAGCGTTTTTACTTCCATATTGATTGATTTTAGTGCCTAGTTCCTTCAGAATTCGCTTTCTTCATGCAATGATAGGTTTAGTTCAGTTTGATTTTATTTGTTTATAGTTTGGAGGACTAAAACCTGGAGATACATTATTCTCATCACATATTATCATTTTGCAGCAATATATTTGATTGTTTTCAAATATTTACCCATCAACGGATACACTTTCTGAGCAAAGATTACCTTTTCATTATCTGCTGAACAATAATTTCACATCTATAGATAGCAGTGTGTGCAGATTTGGATGCAACAGGAGCTAAAATTAGTGTAAGGTTTCCTGTGTAAAAGACATGGTGAGTTAAGTTGGCTTACTTGCGGAGAATAGGTCAGTATTGGTATAGAATCCAGGAATACTGGTAAGTTAAATACCATCCGTTACAGTAAAGAAACAATATTGAAAAATATCGCTAAACCCAAAATAAACGAACGTCGCACAACTTGCTAGAAAACATAAATTCTGCTGCATGTGTATACATCAAGTGAACGCGAGGTTTGATGACTTCCTGAATCGAACTATACAAAACTTAACCTTCAGAATGTTTTACTTTTTTATTTCAAATTGCCAGATGCTTGAAGCGCATTGAGGTAGTAAGGCACGTTTGAAACAACGGAAATGATGGAGTAACGTCATATAAAATAAATATCGACATCTCTAATGATCTTTATAAGATATTATAAGATATCAAAGAATAATATTCTTATTACTCTAATAAATAAATGCCATTACTGATCTACTTTTTATACAAAACATTACTTTTATTTGCAGAATTTGGCCGTAGATCTAAGGTGAAATTTTACATTTCGAGATAAAGTCGAATTTCCATATTTTGTGTCTTCATAACAAAACATTCTACGTAACTAGAAGCGGTCACGATACCTACCTCCTGTTTTTTTTAATTCATTTATTTCATGATATTTGAGTTTTTCTGCGAATTAATATAATTTATAAAAACTGCATTGCTGATAGCCCTGAGTTCAAATTCTTAGTGACGGCTACGAAAATCTCAAGCTTGGCAATTGTATTAAAAGTATAGAAACAATTTTGCTCAGTTTTTTTTTTTTTTTTTTGGTATTTTGAATGCAACCTTGTTTCTGATAAAGTAGATTTCGTCGCCTATATAGAATAGTGCTTTATCTATCTTTTTCAATATTTTTGTTTAGTTGTATGTCTGATCAGTATTTAAACAACCATTAATTTTACTCTTGAAATGCATTTAAGCCCTGGAGATAATTGTTTTAATTGTTACCGATATATGAAACGGGAGGGGTGGCATAAGAGCAAACATTATGCAAAAAAAACTTCCTGAATGACGTCATTGCTATGCTAGAGCCATGGAGCGTGTCAAGTGAAACAAGTACCAGATATAAACTCTTATTTTTTTATGAAAAAAAAATCAGACGATTATTTTACGTCCGATATTAAATATTTATAGTTTGTTGGATTTTTGTCGAGTAATATGCACGAGTTCTGCAGCGAAAATATTGCATGACTTTTGGAGCGCAATATTATTCTGCATAAGAACGAGTGCATATTTCTCGATGCAAATCTAATAATATTTTTATAACATATACGTACTACACTTGTAGCTATTATATAAATGATATAAATCTGTTCTCTAGCCTCAGTAAGACTGAAAATATCGTCGTTAAAGACCTTTTAAACGTGACGACATGCATTGACGTCACAAATAACGTTACGCACCCGATATGAAATTGGAACGTGAATATTGAAAATATGTTGACATTTCAGGTTCCACTGTAACTTAATGTAATGTATATTTGAGTATGTAATAATAATTATTATTCGATGATAATCGAAATTAATCTATGTTTGGATTACATTTGATATTTCAATACGTTTCTTTCCAGCATCAAAACACTGCTGGTTTATTTCTTGAAGACATTTTCAAATATATAAAATCAAAATGTTTGAGATAAAACAAAATTGGACAATTTGATGATTTGAAGTTTAAATTAATTTATTGATGATTTCTATCATTCGGATCTTTCTAAGGGAGGATGCACGTGATTTCGCCTTAATTTTATATTAGGGAAAAATAACTTATACAAATGAGGTCATTGCTTTAAGTTGTTTGGAGGATATTTTCTGTTGATAACAGGTACTTCAATGAAACGATTTTCATAGGTTATAACTTGATTAATTTGATGTGTCCATGGTAGGTATTACGTTAAATGACACTCCCTGAAAATGAAGAAGTTCAAGAATCCCATACTTATAACAAAATAAAATATGACGTAAATATGTAGTAAAAGGATTAGGAACATCGCCGTATACACAATTTCATTATTTTTTTTTACTATGTGAAAATCATATATCAAGTGCTCGCAAACTCCAATGCTTTACAAAAATATCGGTCATAAATTGATTACGCCGACGCATACCCATTTAAATGTCATTATTGGAAAAGATTGAGTAGGCTGTAGGCTGATTTATTTACTTTCTGGTATATAAAGAGTAACAAGCTAAAATCGAACTCAAAACATTGCCTCATTCATTTTACATACTTTAGTGAAAGTACGGGTTAAATAAAGGATATGTTTGTTTCAGTGTAAGAGTGAAAATGTAAGATATGGTGTTCATGAGTGACAGCCATTTTGATCTTACATTAAAACAAACGCATTTTCTTATTCTATGTTTTGATTAAATTCAACCATTCTATAATTTCTTACCAGTGAAAAATATATTTGATATTATATGTTTTGTGAAAACATCAGATTGTGAAAACATCAGATATATTTCACTCTAATATTTTGACAGTCATTAGAAACATGTAATTAAAAGACCTAAGTATTATTCCGTATATATTCTATATATTCTATATAAAGTGGACAATGTTCACAGATCTTTCATGTCAAGCTGGACCCATTTAGAGTACAAGTCTTTAATTCATTTTTAAGAATCATCCTTAAGGAGGTAGGTTACCTTGATATTTGTCTGTGCGCATGCCCAATTGGAAGCTTGCGATTTACGACGAGGTTTACGACAAACTAAATGTGTTTGTATATCCATTCTTCTAAAAGATAATCATAAACCTGTCTCCGATCTGATGCTTCACGGTTTAATAATACAGAAATAATGAATAAATTGTCGCAGAAACAACGCTTCAAAACATTGTTGACTTAAAATGACGTCATTAATGTGATGGCGTTACGTGTCAGTTACCGTGCAAAATTAATAGCTTTGATTTTGAAAGTACGTAATTCTGTGCATTTTTCTTTATTTGAACTATTTTTAAACAGCCATTATTTATTGAAATAATGAGATTTTCGCTCTGAATAAGGATCAATATTTTGCTTCTTTTATGAAGTTATCTTGAAATGTTATGCGGAATGTAAGAAAATTGATGATGGTAAATGATGTGACTGGGAATATAGTTGGATGAAATGTTACTTATTATGGCCATTTTCAAATAAAAATCGGGCAGTTTGATTTGTAATACATATTTTCAGTTTCCGTTGATAATTTGTTACTTATATACTAAAACTAGGCTCTAAAGTTGTGGTTTCTTTAATTAAACTGATGTTACCATAGAAACGAAGCCAGCGGCCTATATATCTAAACGTAAAATTCAAAAGCGTTGACACTGTTCTATTTCAGGAACACTGCGTCAGCTTTTTATTTGCATTTCAACAATATCCACGAGGCTAATAACAAGTTTTCATATAAATTTTACATCATAAAGGCTAGAAAAAAAGTTAAAAGGTAAGAGTCAATTTTGAACTTAGGAAAATACTTTTCTGGAATGCATAACTGATACGCCGTTAGCTTTTAAAGAAACTTCATTTACTGAAATGCGTAGTTTGTTTCAGCAAATCGTAGTATCTTACGCGTATGCCTCTAATTTCAAATGTATTTTCTTCAATTTAGTATGTTTGGCTTCAAAAATGCTTCAAATATTAGCTGATATTGTAGATATGGCTTATTTAGACGCTCCCTGCCGCAGAGAGAAGTTGATCAGAACGTGTAATTTAAGCCGAGAATGTAATATAAACTGATTCATTCTAATTTTAAATAAAGAAGCCTGATTTAAACCTACGCCAAGAGTAATTTTACATCTGTTTTTAGAACGTATTTTCTTTGCCTTGATCGTAATTTCATTTATCAGAGATGCCTTCCTCGATGCAAAAGGTAACGGTCTGGTAAAACCGTTATTCAAAACCAAACTTCAAAAGTTTAAAAAGGAGATTTAATCGATATTGTCAAAAAAGCCTACCCTGACTCAAGTACATATTGATCGAATCACGAAATTAACAGTAACATGTCGTCACGCACACTTGTTCCTATGATAAAAAACAGGTAACGAAAACTAGTATATTTGAAGCTTATAAAATTATGAAGTATATCTTGCTTTATTTATTTCTACACTGTATAATTTTTATAAGAAAAAATACCATCAGAAGTGTTATTGTCACATAGACTCAAATTATATATGTTCGACTGGTGTACCTATTTTTCAAATCAGTCTAACAAACATTTTAAAGCACGACTCAATCTTTTTATTTGTTGAAAAAATTGTTTTAAATAATTTTCTTCATTGTAGAAAAATATTTTCCGACCGTGCAGAGCTAATTTATCTTGTCGTAATATGGCTAAATTACTATATCAAAGGACATAATAATACGCATCTTAACTCTAAACAATGCAATTTTATTCAAGAGCAGATCATTGTTTCAGATATATTATTTTGATTCTAACACGTTACCAAGTATTATACAGTACACCCTCGAGGACATCCATCAAATATTTGCCAGCTTTTACTGTTTCCTTTCTAGCTCGCCACTATGCCGTTTGACGTTATGATGCTATGACGTAGTAATTGCTGCGTCAGAAAAATGAACAGTTGCATAATAACACATGTTCAGCCTTCTTTGTTTAATAAGAAAACAGATCGGGTCCTGTTAGAATGAACAATGATAGTCTTACTACTTATTGTAATAAAGAGCTTTCAGTATTGTTTTAGTTATGATAGAAAAATCATATTATATGCAGATTTTGGCCTTAGAGGTAATGTGAAGCTTAACTTTTAGAAAAAAATGGTTTTGTATCTCTATTAGAAAACATTATACGGAACCGTAGATGGTTCGTTACATCAACTTTTGGTTTATTCAGTTCATTTATTTCTTGATGGTAACAACCTGTTGCTTCAGCTGATTCATGTTTTTACCAAAAAGATGATAGTCCGGTGTTGAAATTCTAAAAAGGAGATTTTATCTAAAAATAATCTTTGCCTGACGCAAGTACATATTGATCAGATCACGAAATTATTTGAAGTATGTCACCAGTATTTTACAACATATACACGTGTGTACTATGTTAATGAGCAGGAAATACAAGTAATTGTGTCTAGCAAATAATGAGTAAATTGTTGTATATTTGAACAATAGTAAAATATTTAGAGTACAATATTACAAACATGTTAGATAAAGGTGTACCTTCCAACAGGTTTGGGATTAAGAAAAAGCACCGGCTGTACCGGGACATCGTGATTTGCGGCATGCCAATTCCACTTAAGATGTCGTCCACATCATGATAAGACAGCATTTATACCGGATATAAAGAATATCTCGACATGGGAATTTTATGTACAGTTTCGGAGGGAAAAATAGAGTTCCACTTCAGCCAGACTTCGTTATATTTCCTCTATGTAACATAACGTGAGATATAACGTTACTTTTATTACAGTGTAAATGTTCTTTATGTGTCATATTTTGAAATATACGGCAACAGATGCCACCAACGCTCCTGAAAAATCTGTAACTACTTAATCCCTTTGCGCTATATTACATTATTTGATTATTTTGATTTCCGCCCTGTAGGAGTTTTATGTCATGAACCAAGTGATTCTCGGCAAATTCCATGCTCTGCTTTCCTACATAACTGGATAACACATCGTGTCAAATGGTTCTGTCTATATAAAAGCTCGGCAAAGTTAGACATTATTTTATATGTCGTTTTGTAGGTTTCTATCTATCTTCCATTCTTCATATACAGATACAACTCTCCGTTTATAATTTAGTCGTCCAGTCTATACACAATAAATGCATTATTTTACGCCTTGTGAACGAAAGAAGACCACATAGTGCTAAACAGTTAACATTTAACAACAGTGATCTCTTTTCGACAAGAAGAAGCAGTAGTATATGTTTATTGTATTTTGTAGGAATATTACACATTTACCTTAAACATATAAATAAACCAGAAACCAGGGGCTGTATTCATAAAGCATCTTAAGTGTAAGTATAAGAAATTGATTATTTACTTAAGTATTACTTAGGTTAGAAATTTATTTTATTTAAGTATATTTGTTATTCATAAAACAACTTAATAAGTAATTCTTGTTTTTATTGTGGACGGAAACATTAAAAAAAACAACATTAATTTCAGACAGATACAACATGCACAATTATGTTTAAAGTGCTTTTATCTGAAAACAACACTTTAATCGTACTCACCACGCTATTTTATTTTCTGACTTAAGTCATTTCTTACGTATCTTAAGTTTTAGCTGTTTTATGACTAGAACTTAAGTTTTTACTTAGACTTAAGTTGAAATCACCACAAACTTAAGTAAAGTCTTAAACTTAAGTCAAAACTTATACTTAAGATGCTTTATGAATACGGCCCCAGGTGCCGTATTCATAAAGCATCTTAAGTAGAAGTATAAGAAATTGATTATTTACTTAAGTATTACTTAGGTTAGAAATTTATTTTACTTAAGTATATTTGATATTTATAAAACAACTTAATAAGTAATTCTTGTTTTTTATTGTGGACGGAAACATTAAACAAACAACATTAATTTCAGACAGATACAACATGCACAATTATGTTTAAAGTGCTTTTATCTGAAAACAACACTTTAATCGTACTCACCACGCTATTTTATTTTCTGACTTAAGTCATTTCTTACGTATCTTAAGTTTTAGCTGTTTTATGACTAGAACTTAAGTTTTTACTTAGACTTAAGTTGAAATCACCACAAACTTAAGTAAACTCTTAAACTTATGTCAAAACTTATACTTAAGATGCTTTATGAATACGGCCCCAGAAATACAAAGTTAAGTATCGTTATTATTTTATTACTTTTCACGACCAGACCCAAGTGCTACTTGTGTATGCATTCTATATTTACAAAAGATCTTCTACAAATAGGCTTAAATAATTTTGAGCAACTATTTCCAAATTGATACGAGTGCAAATGTTGAGTATAATGGTTTTTTTTCACTGACTACAACAACTTCAGCATACTCAAAATATGCGCCCGTGCATTGGATACAATATTGTTTAAAGGTCTGCAAGTGCTTCGTTTTTCAAAAGCATAAGACCTCAAGATTACAGTACAGATTGAAACATATGCTTAGTTATTGGTAAATCACCATGTTCGTAGATAGACGTCAAATATTGCTTTTGTTTACTTTGAAAATGCTGTACCTTGATGATACCATATTTTAATGGATGTTCATTGATAGCTCATATTCCTTACAAATCCACATGAACACCTACAGATATGCAGGTTTATGATGCATATGAATGTGCATTGCATGCCGTGCTATAAAATAACATGCTGTCTACTCCACGAAATAGATATTCATGTACAAAGTAACTTTTCAAACTTCAGACTTGTTTTTAGTGTTTTATTTGTTTTTTATCTCTGCCAAACTTTTAAAAATCTGAATAAAAATTAGACACATTGTTTAATGATTAGTTCAGTCAAATAAAACACGACACCTATAACAATATAATATAAATGAGCCGCACCATGAGAAAACCAACATCGTGGCTTTGCGACCATCATGGACCCTGACCAGCCTGCGCTTCCGCGCCGTCTGGTAAGTATCCATACTGTTCGCTTTCAAAGCCTATTGCAATAAGAGAAACCGTTAGCGAACAGCATGGATCCTGGCTAGACTGCGCGGGATCCATGCTGGTCGCAAAGCCACTATGTTGGATTTTTCATGGTGCGGCTTAAATTCATTGAGCAATTACAGATGCAATATGGTATGGTAACCCAAAAATTAAAAGTCACAAGTTATTCTAATTTGTTGCTGGTCACTATGCGGCTAGAAGTGCCATCTACGGGATTAATAAAATTATGATTAAAAGCTAAAAACCAGTTGTGGAGTTAGAAAAGTTGTCAGGTATACCTTTTGTCAATATTCTGCTATAGGCGCAGTCATGCGTTGTTCTTATCTATGTATTACATTATATGACGTGTTTCCTAAAGATATATAATAATAATTTTAAATTGCATTTAGAAAGTTAACAGTTGAAATTTGATAGCATAGCACTCGATGGTTCTCTTCTGAATTAATCGGTTACGATACAGTTTTCTAAGTTACTGAACATATTTTCTGCCTTAAATTCAATACAAGTCAAAACATATTTACATGGTATCATAGGTAAGTCTGTGTAAACTAAAGAGAACCATTACACAAGACTAGAAATCAGGGGTTTTGTTTTGCATGACAATGTTTTCGATATTTGTATGGCTTTTATGCGGATGTTGCTAAGTCTATACGGAAAGTAAGTAGTTCCATGCAATTTAATACATCCGGTATGCTATATCTTTCCATTACTGTTTCTGTCTATGGTAGGCCTACTTTGCAAAATGTGACACTGTCTGTGTTTACTGTGCTCTATGCTTCCAGGAAACAACCCTTATAATATCATTTAATACTTGGAAAGAAAATCGCACCTTGATTCTAATCTGAATACAGCAATCGTAATTATGTTGTGTTTCTTTCTTGTAAATCATACACTATATACATACATGTATATACATACATACATATATATATATATATATATATATATATATATATATATATATATATATATATATATATATATATATACAACACTGTTCTCATTTCAAACCATCAGTATGTACTTTATATAAGGTGCGGTCAATTTTTAAAGCCCTTTGTGCGCATATGGTGTCTTTAAAGTATATAAAATAAAAGTTTCAGACGGAACTTCATAATATCTTACAGGTGAAGGGAAACAGGAAACATCTGTATAGTGTTATATGTATTGAATACATTTTGCAAATTATTTACTGATACAAAGTCGAAAAGAAAGGTTGTTTCCTGTTACTACAAATTTTAATTTAAAAATTTTGTTTATTTTCTAATATTTTAATGATAAGCGATTATAATAAGATAAAACTATACACGTGTGAAAATGGCTATTTACCTGACCTCAAAACATTTTAACTAGTACATTATTCTGTCAATAGCTCGTATCATGCACAATGCTCATTTCATAGTGCCAGTAATTTGCACACAATATAACGTGATATATTTGATTATGACCGTTAACGCTTTGAAACATAACTATAAAATAGATATATGTATAAATTCTTGACAAAAACTTAAAGTAAATGTATTTAAATCCTCCGTGGAAAATTGAGCCGGATTGATTATTCTTCAGTTACAAAAAGCTGTAGACATCCAGCCGCATAGAAGGACGTTACAAGACTTTGGAATATATTTTTTGTAATGCAATAAAAAGAACAGACCAATCCACAAGACATCTATTGCATGCTTGTTTTCTAACTGATGTGATATCATGACATTTTAGCATTTTGCATCACTTGTTAAGTAGGAATGACCTTTAATAGCACATCAGAGACGTAGAACAAGTGTCATCAATTAGCTCTTTTACGTGACTGTCTGCGGATTTCCTAAATCAAGTAAA
Organism: Mercenaria mercenaria; assembly: GCF_021730395.1. NCBI lineage: Eukaryota > Metazoa > Mollusca > Bivalvia > Venerida > Veneridae > Mercenaria > Mercenaria mercenaria. The sequence goes on from NC_069364.1 coordinate 42,900,078, forward strand.
TCGTTGCTACGACCTGTCCATAAAGACAACTATTTGAAATGGTCTTTAATGGCAGGCGGTCTTTATTCCCATGTTTAATTATAGTATAAATAATACAATATATAAAGATCTGTAGTCTGTAGAGGAAGATGGTTTCGGTTCAGTTAGCGAAGGTTTAACTGTAAAACATACAATATGTTTTATTTCAACCAGTCAAAGCAAATATAGTTTATTGCATATATTCCGGTGAACTATTGAAATATAAGAGTGAAATATATCTGGTATTTTCACAGTGAAAAATATCAAATCTATTTTCACTGATCAAATCTTTTAATTGATTTAAACATACAATATAATTCTTATCTCAGTCATTTATATTTTTTTAATTTTTGCTGATGTACTGATTTCATTTAAATGTAGCTATACTTACGGTTTTAAAGTATAAATATTTTTATTTTCGTCAGAAGTAGTGAGTCTTCTATTTTGGCTGACAACTTTGTCATCATCTTATCCTTTACTGATCATTCCTCATGAAATATTATGTGATAAATCCTTTACTGTGATATATATATGTGATCTCAATTAGCTTTCATAAATAGTCAGTATTTAAGATTATGTATCTTGCTTTATTACTCAAAATATAACAGTTAAACATGACTTTAACAGGGACCACAATGGAAATAAGAAGAATCATTTCATCTTTTTTGTGTTATCCCTGGTATTGGTGAGCATTACATGGCTTTGCTGAGTAATATGATATAACTGTCTAATGATTTGTTGATTTGTCACTATGTAATATTTATTATGCATTGATTTGTCCTTATCGCTATATTACCATGTCATGTACACTTGTGCCAAATAAAACCTACTTACTTACTTATAAGAAATTATTACATGGGTGAATTTAGTCAAACCATGAAATCAAAAGACAATAGTTTGTTTTACCTGTAAGATCAAAATATCTTTCTTTAATGCCAGTCAACGAATTATAAAAGTTAACCACCTGTGATTGAACAGATGAAATAATTTTCAAAGATAATATGATGCTTTCTCAACATTTCTTTTGTTTCATCAAAATAGAAGTAATAGAAAATCAAAATTATGTTCTTAAAATGTTGAGGTCTCTGTGTGTGTAAATATCGACATGACATTGATCTTTTTATAAATTCATGTTATTTTGTTTTACAATTCTAAGTCAGTCAAAATGTATATTTTGTGTTATTTGTAAAACAAATGTAAAAATAAAAGCCATAAAACAGTACCACTTTTAATTCCATTTCTACGATGAAGTTTCATTATCAATCAAAGTTTGATTAAGTAAATACAGTCACGAATGAAAAAAATAACATACATCAAATAAACACATCTAAGTTTGTCTTTAACTATGTTCAATAATTATGAACCTAAAAGTGCTATTAAGAATTTGAAGGAACTTCGAAGCCGAGACTCTAAGTCAACCTAAATGTCATGTCATTATTGCGTCTTCAAATTGTTTATAACCCGCTGCATAAATCCTAAGGGTATAATTACCTTTATATGGCAATGCATTGGAAGAATATATTTACATAGCAGTGTGACACTTCTACAAGTATGATGAACCAGAGAAGGTGCTTTATGAGTATTAACGTTTTCCCAAAGCCGGCTACCCTAAATGATATGTTAAGATCGTTTTAGTAATGGAATGCAATTCATTTAGAAAAATGAATATCGGAGAATTGACGAGATTTTATAATTTTCTGTTTGGAATGTTTCTACCTTTTAGTAAGTTCGATGGTAATGGGAAAATTGTTAAAGGCCCAGTACAGAATGACTAGCTGTGTTCTTGATTTTCTTTATAAAAATACTTGCACTGGGACAAATGAGAAATTAAAGCATCTACATTTTTATATCCTAAGATACTACGTATCTGGGGGCTATACTGAATTCCGCTCCGTCGGTCCGTCCGTCCGTCTGTCGGTCCGAGTCCACATTCGCATACTTAGGTGGCAATAAGAACAATAGGCAACTGTACTTTTTCTTTTAGATCATTCATTTAGTAAGGCTTTTATGTGGCTATTTTTCTTTTACGTTGCAAAAAGAACAATAGGGAGAACAAAAGAGTAGCCACATAAATACCCATATGTAGGAACGACCCTCGGTCCGTCCGTCTTTAGACGGAATTTGTCCGCGCTATTTCTCAGCAATTAATTGCCAGATTTCCATCAAACCTTGTAATTATTATCAGTACCAAGCCAAGTTGTGCATGTGCGAAACGGGTTTCATTTGAATGAGTTTTTACCTTTATTAATTTTTTCTTTATATGTATATAGAAAACATTTGTCCACGTTATTACTCAGTCATTGTATGCCAGACTTTTATCAAACCTGGTAATTATCATGAGTACTAAGTGAAGTTGCATGTTAAATTACTTTCCATTTGAATGATTTTTCACATAGTTATGGACATTTATTAATTTTTTCTTTATATGTATATGGCAACAATTTGTCCGCGCTATTTCTCAGTCATTGTATGCCAGACTTTTATCAAACCTTGTTATTATTATCATCATCAGTACCAAATGTAGTTGTGCATATGCGAAACATGTTTCATTTAAATGATTTTTCACGAAGTTATGGCCCTTTATTTGTTTCAAATATGAATATAGTTACATTGGAAAATAACTTCAATAATTTTCTGACATATTTCATATGCTGTTAAGTATAACTAGTTGATGACCCTTAGTGATTACATGGTCAATGACAATGACCTACTGACCTACCTTTTTTAAAGATATTACCATAAAATTTGGACCACTTGTATAGATTTGAAGACACATCTCAAAACTGACTTTCAGTGACCTTCATTTTGACCTATCGACCTACTTTCATCTTTTTAAGGTACAGCAATGAAATTTGGAGATCTTATACAGCTTTGCATACAGATCTCAAAACTTTTTGACTTTCAATGACCTTGAATGGAAACTGTTGACCTACATTTGTACTTTCTTAATATTTAAGCATCAGCATTGAAATTTGGACCATATTTTGAACAGATTTCCATTTGACTGATTTTTCACATGGAGAACATATGCCCCGCCCGGAGATCGAACTCGCGACCCGTGATCCGTAGTTCTGCGCTTTCCCTATTGAGCTAAGCGGGCGGGCTTTAAGGCAATCATACATACGTTATGACTCGATACTTTCTTGATCCTGCAAAGATTCTTAGGAAGTTTTGATTATCATTGAGGGTCTGAAACGGATTGATTATATTAGACCCAATAATTCTCTATTTTGTTCTCCATACTTTTAATGTATTTTACTTCTAGGCATCAAATATACTTTAACTACTGTAGTAGAAAATTTAAATAAAATTGAGCAAACTATGTGAGAATGTGATGACTTTTCTGCTAGATATGAAATTTAGGACATTCTAATCATTATGATTCAGCACAGAAACTGCTGACTTTGAATTGACGAAAACGTATCTTAAAATGTGTTTACTGTAGTTGCTAAAAGCGGTGGAAAAAGTATCCATTTATGAATGTGAATGTTTACAATCCCATGCATTCTTTTTTTATTTTGCCCAGTCGTATTTTTATTTCTTTAAGATCTCGTTATACGCTTTAAAATTCAATTCAGAAGTAATTGTATTATCAGAATAATTAACTATTTTCAAAGTAATTCTTGCTGTTTTTTGTGTGATTGTTTTTCTGAAATTTATATTCAACGGATGTATTTTAACTTCAGTATATATGTCAGTTTCCAATTTCCAATTACTCTTTGTGAAAATCAAATAGTCTGCTTCGATGACCACACTACTGTTACATTTAACAATTTATTGCATGTAAATATAAGGTATTTTTCATACATTGATATTGCAAATATTTTCGACCTGAAATTGAATGCATCCTTTCCTGTTGCAATGTTATAAAAATGTTAAAATTGTCTTAAGAAAGAATTTAATTTAATTACATTAAGCAGATGAGTATTTATTTTCCAAAATTCCCAGAACGTCTATCAACACTCCCGAAAGACATTCAAGAACAATTTATAAAAGGAATTTCCCCAAAGTTTCTTTGTCACTAATCACTTAAATGTGAAGATGTTATATAGGAGCGGCATGACGTGGCACAATAACACAGAATAAACAAGATTAAAAGAAGATTATTTGCAATTTATTCACCAACATGATGTTTCTCGCAGAATATCGTATCTGTTGATTCATTGACGCATTTTTAAGATACTACTTGTAATGTTCTACTTCTGCCAAATCAATAAATTCAATAATGTCATCATATCTCTTATGTGTGACTTAACTTGAAATACGCTGCTACTTCTATTACAACGTAGATATTTCCGAAGTGACAGACTCTGAAAATATTGTCACCATGTTATTCCCTGCGCTCTGTAACATTATTTGATAATTTCAATTTCTGAGCTAAACGTCATCAACGTAGTAATACTTAGTCAATACTTTTCACGGCTTGTTTATACATTTTACTATCATCTTTTAGAATTTTCTCACTTTTTCTGTACGAGCAAGACGATCATCTGACTTTGGAAGTCATTCGAACTACCCGTCATCTAAAATTATTTAATATTCTCATCTCCATATAACATTATGCATGCACAGTTTTACGTGTCTTGCATGATATTATTACACTACATGGAAGATTTTGCCAATATTTCATTCAGTTTTTCTCGAGTCAAATTAGATCAGAGAATAATAATAATGTTTTTTTTCTGTATTATTAAATCCGATAGATTTCGTTATATTGTAGAGCTTTTTTCATTGGATTCACTGTAAACTGTAACTGCAAACAATTCCGGGCAAGAATAAAAAGAGACATGGTTTGTATAATATGTGCTAGATCAGTTGTATAATCCTGTGCCTCGTTACCTTAAGGCTGCAAAAATGACATTTGAATCAGTGTCTATCAAAGCTCAGAATCATTGAACCGCCTGACAACATTAACAGACGGTAAATTCCCATTATTTCTGATTACATCATGGCTTCACAATATCCGTAACAAATAATCACACTTATCTACAAATAAACCATATTGTACTGACTGAAATGATGATGCTTTCGAAATCAGGGTTAAATTTGTTATGTTTAAGTAATTTGATCTGAACGTGCATAGCGGCCGTGTGAGATTCAATACCTCAATATACTCTTACAGAACAAGGCGGCACTGATTCACTGTGCTCATTTCTTTGGTCATTTTGTCCTGGTTGTTTGTATGTCTTTCTTTGCCAATGTATGTTTTGTTTTCTTGTTGTTTATTTACCACAATACTTTTAGTGACTTGCTCATTGAACATCATATACATATCGACAACATTAAGGTTTGGAGAACATGATTTTGAATTTTGTCTAGAATATAATATTTCATTTACTTTTATATGAAGTACATGCATACACAGAGGCATTAATGATATTATTCAATATGCAAAATATGTATGTGCAGATATGACATGAGAATAATTCAAAGTGATGAACTATCGGTAAAGTGATTTGATATCGGACAAATTGCACACACTTTGTATTTGATTTGTCTCTAATGACGTTATTTTTAGTCTGGTGTACGCATGGAAAAACATCAACCTTTTCCAGTGTAGCCATCTAAATGGTTCTACATTTCAAGCGAGGCATTATGACAAACAGCTTAGTTTTGCAAGCGGCTAACAGTATGAAGGTGCTTTGAAAAATGTGAGGCGCTCACTGTCTCATTTTAAATAATGTATATATATCACGCATAAGGCATCAAATTGCCTTAAAAAGAAAGTCTATGTTGTTATACAAACAAAAGCCGGAATATCTTTGCTTTTGATACACCCTTAGTATAACAATGAAATTTTGTTAATTGGTTAATTGGCAGCATAGCTGAATTACTTGTCCCGACTCGACTACCCATTATCTAAAATGGGACATTGTGAAGTATGTAGACATATGTGTAGTTTTCGTGATTTACAATGAAAGGTATAGTGGTATGTAGAATAGTTGCGTTTATCAAAGGCGGCCGAGGACGGGTTTGTATCAATGGAAACAATACTTTGTATCAATGGAAACAATACTCGGTATCAATAACAAATTATCCATATACATTTATTGCAAAGTTTGAATCATACCACATAAATGTCGCCGGTGCCAGGTAATAAGACAATGAAATGGACATTACAGCATGGGATATAAATGTACCATTTGATAAAGTCATACAAGTTGGAACTATATATTTGATCTAAAATAAATAAATTTTGTACTTTTTAGCAATAAATTTATATACCATTTATAATATTCAGGGCAAATGAACAAATTCTTCAGAGGAGATCATTCTAAAAACACCAGTTTCTGATCTTTTACTTAGCCATAGTTGATATAGACAACTTACACACTGAGAGTACATAAAGGAAAATGTTTTGTCTAGAAAAGATATGATTTTCATGCGACGAGCTAATAAATCTTTATGTTCAGAGACATATTATCAGCAGTGAAAGATAAAATGTCACGTTTTCGATCCCTTGGCACATTGTCAAACTTGAAGTTTCAAACAAATGTGTAAGTTCTAACTTAATGTAATGGTAAAGTAATCTACATGTGGGAGAAACAAGAAAGAGAAGCAGCACAGGAAATTACTTAATCCGAGTATTTTATTAAATTTAATTTTACTGGTGAATCGATTTTAGTAGCTTAACCTTTCAGTGTAATATACAGTTAATAGTCCGATATACTTATGAGATTTAGAAAATACATCGGAAAATCTCTAGGAAGCGCACAATGCAACCAAGTAAAATAACAATAGGGTCAGTATGATTGATTCTGTTCTCAAGAGGTGTTGAAATGTTCAATAAGATAAAAAGTCACCATTTGACCAAAACAAATATGACAGATTTGAATAATCATAAACATGCTTAAGAAAATCAGCAATTTTGCAGCTTGAAGACAATATGACATAATTGTAATTTCATCCTATGATTTAACAAGAACTTGATGTTCAACATGAATGAATAGATATTAAGGAACAAGAAAATGTGAATAAAACCTACGGTAATTTAAGTTTGTAGATAAGGCAGACGAAAACCCATTATTCATAAATAATCTTCCTGTCACATAAGTCTTTGGCTTTCAAAATAATCAGACATTCCTTCAACCAGCAATTTGAATTTTAACCAGCAGACGACATATTTTTGAGTACTCGTGACTTCTGTTTTCTTGACTAGATGAATGAGTTATTATAGTGGACCTGTGATAACAATCATTTGATAATATTTTCTCGTTTCGACATTGTTTTGGACATAAACGTAGCTGATAGAAACTGTTAGCTTTAATTTCCGGAAAATGCCGAAATCGATTGCATGTGGAGAATACGTGTTTAAGCGGAAATTACGAATACACTAACTAAATATCTGTACGTTCAGAAGCAGTGGAAGAAAATATGTAAATATATGTTTATATATATAAATATATATAAAAATATATAAGTAATATTGACATACCATTATCGCTTCGATACATGACTGCAATTTAGATAAAATAAATGAAATATTAGATTCTAGACAAAATTCAAAATCATGCCTGCCAAACCTTTATCTTTTTTACTTTTGTATATTCTGTCAGGATTTAATCGTACACAAATTTAGGTCATATGCCATTTTGCAACACCAATATTTAAAAAATTCTTAAGGTGACCTTCTAAACCTCTGCGTTTGCTGAATTGATACAATACACATTATTATGCATTGTAACCGACTGTGATATATCAGTGAACTTATACACAAGAAGGAGTTGGCAAAAAATCTGACATTTTCAGCTAAATCAATAACTGAATCGCTTTACAAATCATGTGACATACAGTTTCTTGAAGAACAATATCAGTACTACGTACAAATCATTTGAAAAAAGCAACAAGAAATCATTTCCAGTCATACTGACACCATGAAATGAGAACAAAGTGAACTGTTGTGAATCGCCTACATAATGAAAATTAATTATAAGATAAAATATTTTTCTATTTCAAAATAACAATTATACCAATGGGTAGATAAATGAACTGGAAATTCAGCAGAAATGCTTCTAGCGCAGAAAAAAGTGCAGCTACATGTAATTGCATTTTACATGATATCCTTTGACTATTTTATTAATATACTTGCATACTTATGAATATAAGACACAGTTTGATCATTCATATAAAACACAGATCGAGGTGACTTTGAAAGGAATAAAACCACAAAATCAGTAGATATTCGCTCTCGCTCTTGAGCTAAATGGACATACAGGATGTAGTTTTACCTTAGAGGAAATGAAAGCTCCTTACCAATGTATGTGCGCACCAAATGATCTGTTTGAAAGGCTGTTCTGCAATATGATATCTACTAAAGGCCTTATTTAAGCAAACTCTTTTTGGTAACTTGTTTATTTTATGTTAATTTTCAAATTATTTTATTATGACATTCCTCGGCTTCAATTTAAAAGAAAATTTTCAAATTTAATCCAATACTTCTTATGCAACATGCGAATGTAACAATGACACAAGAAAAAAAAATGTTAAAACTGCCATGAGGGAGAATTCGATAACATAAAACGGCAGTTTTACATTTTTTTCCAAACTTTCCAGGGAATCTGTCACCACTCCTATAAAACGTTTAGAACGATTAATGAAAACGAAATGTTCTAATCAGATGGTGAAACAAATACACCAAGCCCCAATTTCTTAAATATTAATGCAGAAGATCTTGTATAGGAGCGGCATGACGTGACACAATAACACAGAATAAATAAGATTAAGAGAAGATTATTTGCAATTCAATCATCAACATGATGTTCCTCGCAACGTATCTATCGATTCAATGTCTCATTTTCAAAATACTGTCTGTAATATTTTACTTCTGTCAAAACCAATAAATTCAGTAATGTCATTATATTTCCTATGTGTGAAATAACTTTAAATAAACTGCTACGCTTATTAGATTGTAAATGTTTCTGAAGTGACAGACTTTGTAACTAAGGTAAATTACGCCTCCAACGCGCCTAAATATATTGTCACAATGTTATTCCCTTGCACACTATTTGATTATTTTAATTTCCGCTGCTTTCAGAGCTAAAACCATGAACCAAGAAATACCAATACCTTTATCTGCTTGGTTACCCATTTTGTTATCATCTTCTCATGTTTTTTCTCTGTTTAAGACTCTTATCTGGCTTATTCGAATATATTTCCGATCTACAAGATCCTCCATAAAATCTACATAAAACAATTCAATGCATTATCTTATGATTCTATTATGATATAATCATGGTACGAAGAGTTACCAATAATTATTTCTTCAATAAACAGTTGAAATTCGGTATCTCGAATTCCAAGGAATGGAGCGTTTTACTTTGATATTACAGAAAGTTGGTTTAAAATGATAATTTGTGCACGTATTTCTGGTCCGGACTTAATTTTTTTTTTACGAAATAGCCGGAATTTTCAGATAAGCCAGTTCGAAATATTGAGTTTCAACTGCATTTAGTTGAATAAAGTTGAGGCAAAACATCGAAAGATCGTTCTTTCCTCCAACATATCAAATAAGACTTTTCATTTTCTAGTAGTTATAAAACTTTCATTGTTGATGTTTGATTATGCTTTTAGCATGAGGCATTTGATACAGCGCAGTTCAGTTTGTCAGTTGAAATTTATACAACGAACGCCCTTCAAAAACCGGAACCCTTTCAAACCAGACAACCCTTCAAACTGATCACTTTTATGTTCCCGATACTGGAAACCGATTAACTTTTCCAGAACAAAATTTTATCAGAACAAGCTTAGCTCCGGAAAATCAAAAAGTCTTTAAAGTAACTTTACTTCACTATAAAAAATAAATGAAAAACTATATATATAGGTGACATATATTCCATATTCACGAAAAACAAACAAATTTTCTTTTTATTTTATGCTTAATTACGTTGAAATGTGCATTTTGCAACAAATTTTAATCTCAGCGCGGGAAACAGACGCGCGTTAACAGACATGAAGTCCAACGTTTCTTAATACAATTGATTCGTATCCTTTGAAGGATGTACCAACACCTCATAATATGAAGCTTATACATCACAGACAAAATTAATTTGAATTAAGCCATACTGATCGGAACGAATAAAACATTAAAATGTCAAACAAAATCATAAATGTAGACCGATTGTAAAATCTACGTTCCCATCATGATAGTTGAAAATACAATCAAACACTCTCAGTATAATACAGCTTGGACTTAATGGAATATTGACATGCATTTTTGTCATATATTTACAACACAGCTCATTCTGCCAAAGGCAAGGAGGTAGGTTACCTTTATATTTGTATGTGCGCATGTCCAACCGGAAGCTAACGTGACGATTTACGACGACGTTTACGACAAACTAAATGTGTTTGTATATTCATTCTTCTGAAAACAAATCATAGACCTGTCTTCGATCTGACGCTTTATGGTTTAATAATGCAGAAATAATGAATAAATTGCCGCAGAAACGCTTCAAAACAATGTTGCCTTAAAATGACGTCATTGACGTCATGACGTTACGTGTCAGTTACCGCGCAAAATTAATAGCTTTTATCTTGAAAGTACGTAATTCTGTGCATTTTCTTTATTCAAACTATTTTCAAATAGCCATTTTTTGCTGAAATATTTTTTATGAGTCTTTTGCTCTGAATAATAATCAATATTTTGCTTCTTTTATGTAGTTATATTGAAATGTTATGCGGAATGTAAGAAAATGGATGATGGTAACCAATGTTATTTGGAATATAGTTGGGTGAGAGGCTACTTGTTACGGCCATTTTCTAGAGATGGTACCTACCCAAATAAATCAAAGGGGGACAACTCTGAATTGATCAATAAACTGAAGCCAACATTAAACATTGATCAAAAGTGAAAGAAAAATCAGATAGGTTCTTTTTCAAACAACTTATCTGGCAGACAAAATATGACCTACATTTGTTTAAATCCCTTTGTATTCCATATACAATATGCACGCTTTTCTCATGACTTACACTGACAGTTATTTTGTAAGTTGTAGGGAGGCCCTGATAGAAAGTTTAGTAATGCATGAAGATTATATAGAATAATGCATACATTCCTTTGAAGAAATTAACGACATTAAGAAACGTTATTAAGTTTTGATCTTTTAGCCAAAGTTGTTTATTTATTGTTCTCAATGGTGATACATTGGTTTACACAACATTTATATATCAAAATGTAAAATGTATATATCCAACAATGAGAAATAACAAAAAAAGTTAAATTGGTAACACAAAAATTCATCGTTGTCAAATATAATTACAATGTTTTAAGGTAGTGGTTGTAATTACTACATGTTAAGGTAGCTGACAGGTAATGACTCTATGTAATGTATTTTAAGCAATTCTCAATTTAAACATTCTCTGGAGGGAACTAGCATGATCATTTGCTTTCCTTGAAAAACGAATAAATGCTGAAAAAGCATATGGAGATTACTCTATTTGATGATTTTCGTTACAGGTCAACTACCCTAAACAAACTAAAAGGTGTTTTATTTATTGTTGAAAACAAAGTAATCGGATAATTTCAGATATTAACATTAATTTAAAACTTATACTGTTTACACAACAAAGGTTTTTGTTGGGGCCTCTCATTTACAAATATATCAACATTTATCACCTGAATTGAGTGCATTCATGAGTGGAAAATATTGATGGTAAAATGGTGTAGGGGTTTGTTTACAATATAAAATCTTTAATAACTTCTTTAAGGTACATTTTTGGTATGGTTTTTGGTAAGCTTATAATAAACAGCATGTCGTTCTCTTTCACTCAGAATTTTTTCAAGCGTTTTAGAATCTTGGCTAGTCTTGGAATTTGACTTTATTTAAAGACAAAAGGAAGTTCAGTATAGGCTCTTTCAAAATATTGAAAGTAGAGTTAACTTACATTATACTCTATTGAATTTATTTAGCTGTGGGAGCTTTTGATATAGACTATAATTGGGGAAGTCCTAAAATCTTTGAAAAACGGTCAATACAAGAGTTGTCCATTTTGCTTCAGATATTTTGAGAAAGTCGTTTTTTAGATATCAAATATTTCTATTTTTGGCATGGAGAAGAGGAAAACCATAAATATATTTAGAAAATTGGTGCACTTAGCTATCATTTCACTCTGAAAAAAACCTATAAAGTTGTATTTGAATTTTTTAGCTACCATCTCTACATTTTCAAATAAAAAATCTAGCAGTTTGATTTGTAATACCTATTTTACAGGTTACGTTGATAATTTGTTACTTATATACTAAAACTAAGATCTAAAATTGTTCAAATTTCAGTACAAAATTGTGGTTTCTTGAATTGAATTGATGTTACCATGGAAACGAAGCCCGTGACCTATGTATCTAAATGTAAAATTCAAAAGCATTGACACTAGTCTATTTAAGAAACACAGCTTCGGCTTTTTATTTTCATTTCAACAATATCCATGAGAATAAAAGTAGCATGCTGAACGATTTTTCCATGAAAAATGCCAGACCAGTGGTACTGCTGTAAGTATTCTAAGCTTAGAAATTTGTTTGAATAAATGCAGATAACACGAAAATATAACTTACGTTAGAAATAATATGTTTTAAAGCTACATCATCTAGAAAGATAATCTTATTCAATATTATTTTATAAGAAATTACGACAAAAAGCAAGATATAAGCCATTTTAAACATCTCTGTTGCCATGGTTACTTTAAACTTTAAGAAAAATAGGGTACCATGTATAGTGCTTGGTATTTTGCTAATAATATTCACCCAAATATTCCATGTTGGTCATTAACAGAATGGCACTGAATCCGTCGAAAACCCCAATTTGTATACATAGTTGTTTAAAAATGAGAGAAAATGCGTTACCATGGAAACACGAGCCCCGCGACATATACATTTTAAGCTTATATTAGAAAGCTAACGTGCATACTAGTAAAATTATAGATTATGCTGACTTCTACAGATATCAATGAAACTAAAATACACTGAAAAGTGTTAAATATCCGTATTTTCCTTCTTCTTTCAATATGAAATACCTTTGGAGGGTCATGGTCTTCAAACTTGTATAAAAATTGAACTTGAAGTGACAGAGACAAACGAAACTGAGATTTTAGCAGTTAAAACTTCATATTACACGAAATACAAAAAGATGCTGCGGTTCAACTAATTTGAATTTACCCTTGTAACAAGGTAACCTACCTCCTTAATATACTTTTAATTAAAGATAATCAAAATCAAATATTTTCCCGGACCTCATTGCAATAATAAACTCAGTATATTAATACAAAAAGATGATACTGTATAATTATTGTCTTTTAGTAAGGTCAATATAAAGATTTATCGGCCTGGAAACAGTGATAATGCAAATCCTCATGTTGAACGAACCACAAAGGGCAACAATTGTTTTATTCTTAAATCAAACAACTTGGGGTTCTTTTAAAAGCATCAATTCATATACAGCATTTTGTATAACATTTTACAGCGTTTGGAAATTTTTCAAGTGTTTTGGCCATAAAATGTGTACATTACATTAAGTCGTCAAAAGGTTATGACGTCACTATTTGAAGTCAAGACGGGATTTAAGCTCCGCCTACTCGTCAGTACGACTTTTATCATTTATCGTATTACTGTTTTAGACGAATGGGCACTTAATACAGATTTAATGATAAATATTGTTATATTTAATTACTTCTGCAGAAATAATCAAGTCTGAACACTTACTTTTTCTCGTTGCAAAGATATCGCTCTTAGAAAATGGCAGAGGGGTGCAAATTATTTCAAATAATCACAAGAGTATATAAATTATTACAGGTTTATCGCATCTGTATGCTGTCTACATAGTTCTAACACTTTCCCTGCTAAATTTCTATAATGTATAGGCTGATCATGATCTGCACTGGTCGCAAAGTCAGAATCAATCGTGTCCAGCATGGAAAGGGTTAATTTCATAAATAACAGTACAGCGTATGGAGAAATGTATGATTTCATTTACTTAATTTTGGTACTGATGATGAAAACTGGGTTGTCTTGGAGATATATCGGTTTAACTTATTTCATTATATTCAAATGGAGACTGATAATTAAAATTTAACCGTCTGTTACAGTGTAAAATGTCGTATGGTATATAATATGATGTATTGTTACTATATTTGCATTATGCACGAATTAAACTCATTCATTTATTGCAGATGTGACATAATATCGTTATTTCAAAAGATTTGAATCATATTTGAAAGAGGCCCCGTTAACCGAGTGGTTAATGTCGTTGACTTCAAATCACTTGCCCCTCAGCGAAGTGCGTTCGAGCCTCACTCGGGGCTTTGAATCCTTCATGTGAGGAAGTCATCCAGCTGGCTTACAGAAAATCGGTGGTTCTACCAAGCTGTCCGTCCGTGATGAAATAGTGCACGGAGGGGCACCTTGAGTCTTCCTTCACCATAAAAGCTGGAAAATCGACATATGACCTATAATTGTCTCGTTGGTTAAACTAAACAAACAAAATATGTTTGAAAGATGAGACGGTGCTCCGAGACGACTGACAAACACCATTATAAGGATATGCACTTCTTAATCAGACTTGTTTCCTGTATAAACGATTTATACATGTAGAGGCTGATTGTAAAAGAAATCAGAAACGCTTTCAGCCAGGTGCTACAGTGGTTTATTGCCTCGATAGCCTAGTAGTAGAGCGGCCGCTTCGAGTACGGGAAGTCTTGGGATTCATTTTCCTGCCGCGTCAGTGGTTAACAACCTTTTGTTTTCTTGGGAGCATTCGATGAGAAAAGCTGGTTTACATTTGTTCCTCTTAACCTGTAAGGTAAAATGACGCGAATACATGTAACTTGTTTTGCATACAAATGGACAAATGGAGAGTAATACATAAAAGGGACATGCACACAATGTATATAAGGCATATATGAATTGTATCACGACCTGACAGCGACAAAATATTGTGGCTTTATGTTTGCTTGTCTTAATAATTGTAAAGTTAAGTTGATTTGATTTGTATAATAACACGGACTTAATTGTTTTCCGCATGTTAAACGTGAAAAGTATAAAGGGACAGAGTGAGCGTCTCAGGCTCACCATAGTAGTCAAATGGTTAAGGTAGCTAATATAGAGTCCCTGCAAGACTATTGTTTATAAACCCTTCTTGGAATGTCAAATGCTTTCATGTAAGGGAGCCATCAAGCTACACTTCAAAATGTCAGAATGTTTGCCCATACGTCCATCAGAACAAGAAATAATGTCCTTATGGGATCCTTAATATTATTTCAGTATTAAAATAAAATTCATTGTAGGAACTTAATTGAACATATAAACCAAACAAAACGTATTAACAAAGTTAACTTCGGTTGCATTCAATGCAAAGAAATTTGAGCTCATGCTCATGAGTTATGCCTCCCCGAATTAAAATTTCGCTGCCTTAACAATAATTAGTAAGTAATGGTATAACATATATGGAACTTAATTTGACAAGGGAGATTACTTAAATTCTCCCACACCTTACTTTTATTTCATTTTTTATCACCGTGTTTCGGAAATAATTATATAAATGCAATCTAAAAGCCTTCTGCACCAAGGTCGATCAAAATCTAATTTTTATTGATAACTTTTTTATTGTGTAATTTGTGCAATTCGAAATATGCTCAGGGCATAGCCATGTATAACCTTTCATATCCGTTCGTTATTAGAATTATCAACCATTTGTTCATCAAATGTACAATTGGTTACTATGATTTGTGCGAATACGGGACAGATAGGGGACCCCATGACAATGAGCTCATAAGTTCTTTTATTTGTTAATTGTCCTTCTCCGCTGTGTCATTATTGACGCTTCCTTGGTGCTCTGGCTTCTGCAAAGTTCTTGAGTACATACATTTGCTGTTCCATGTGTTTGGACTAATATATCTTTGCATGATCATGTCTATACGTGTGTAGGGGAATCCCTTAACAGGATGTAATTATATTCTCATTGTAATATAGGAATGTGACTGGGGTTCAATATTGAGAACTGGAACCAGTAAACTAGCTAAACTACCAAGATGTGGTCTTTTCATTGACAGTTCATACTTCAATTCCATTTTATTGTATCATTCATATATGTAAAAATATTCATATGAACCCGGTCGGTGTGCAAGTAGATGCAATTACACATAATCCTTTTTTCAAATGAACTGTTGATGGGCGGCTGTGTTCTCTGAACGTGGCTTGGATTCAGTGTTGTTATATTTTCTGGTCCTTTTGGATCATGGAGTCCATTTAATAGATCTGTAATAGAGTTCCGCTTAAGCTGGTGCTAGGTGCACATTTCATTACCTCTCATGAACAGATTCAATCAAACCGAGTCTGCTATTATTCTTCTTGGTTGCATTCTATGCTGCCAAACGACCTTTTTACACATGTTATTGTTCTTTTCAGACTGCAAATATTCTTAAATGTCAGAAGACACTATAGTACACATTCTTCAACTACATACTTACAAATTAAGTGAAACTTCTACAAAAACTTCATCATATACATACAGTTTGAAAATACTTTTATAAAAATGTTCTTATTTACTTTGTTGAATTGTAGATATCACTTAGAATATTATTGCTAAAATGTATAATTGATTTGGTTCAAATTTAGTCTGACCTAAAAGATTTCAGTACATATTCTTTCGATAGCTAAACATTTTGGATTATCCTATCCTTTCCATACATGTTGCATGTTGAATATTAACGCTGATAATCCAACATATGAATTAACCTTATATAAAAGAAACTGAAATCATATGTTTACAAAGTAATACCTTTAACACTTTTCTCGCAGCGCAAGCCGGATTTGTTACGTTTCGTACATATCAGAATTTTACTAAAATATGTAGTCATCCGGCCACATGGAATGACAACTATACACAATAAAAAAGAAACAGGCCGTGCGACACGATATCTCTGCATGTGTTTCGTCTAACTGATGCGATATCATGACAATTGGCATTAAGCATGACTTGCTTAGGAGAAAAGACCTTTTATAGAATATCGGATAAGTAGAACAACTGTCATCAATTAGTACCCTAACATGAATGCTTGCAGATTTCCTCAATCAAGTAATGTTGTGCCAATGCTGAATTTGTTTCTTCCCTTTGAACTTCTAGAAAACGAATTGAAGTTTCATACTTACATCGGTAAATATATATATGTGTGTAATATAAATTTTGAACAACAGTACATATGGTGTTAAAGAAACAACAAAAAAGCTGGGGTTTTTTTTTATTTATTGTAAATAGACTTTATTTCAATCAAATATCAGAACTTGATTTGATCTATTGATTATTTTACAAGTGAATAGTTGAGATTAGTACCACAATTAATGTTAAGCGTTCTGTAAAGTTGAAATTTCCCCGCAATGCAAAATCGAATTATTGGCCAGAGGTTCATATTTTGACCATTACATCATAACACCACTTCTGACATATTCATTTACTAGTAAATGAATCTTAATTTTCTTTGACGCTCATTTAAGAGGGTAAATTATAGTGCTTGTTTTTTACATAATGCCAGGTATCATCGTACATTTAGGTTGTGAATGTAGCATATAACGAGCTCATTATCTAGTTAGCTAACCACTATACAACAGTGAAAGAAGTTTAGAAAAGTGGGTAAAAACTATAATACAATAAACAAAATTAACATGTTCTTCATACTTTCTTCATTTAAAATCAATGCACGTATTATGTGAAGTAGTTAACTGATCAGGACAGAAATAACGTACTCGTGTAATAAAGCCCAGACACTTTATGATAAGTGTGTGTATTCAGGGTTTACACATGCATGAACACCAGAAAAATTTATCAATTTGATCATTATAACGCCAAGTAATTTTTTGTTTCTGATATCTAAGCATTAAAAATTACGTAAACAAGTTTCTGTCAAATTTTGAATCGAAACCTAGATCACCGGATAGAAATAATCTAAGAAAGTGAGTGCTCAGACTTCGTTTTAGTCGTGTTGTCACAAATTGACATACGGGCCTTATTTTATATGTAGTGTAAATGCAGGTATTGCATCATCTTTTTGTAAATTTTTGAGTTATTGAGGTAAATGTCAGATTTCCCCGCATGAAATACCTCTTATATTTTTCTGTATTTCATAACATAAATTTTCCCATAAAAATTTTCATTAAATTCTGTTCAAAATAAGAAATTTTGATATTTTATAAACTTCATTTTTATTTTTTTTACCCAAAACCACATAATGGGCCTCAAATGTCATTTAAATTCGTCCAAAGATTTAGCCCCCCGCTATTCGGAACCCCCTTTTGAAAAGGAAATTTAGTCATACCCACGTTAGCCTGAATCCATAAAATCTAGTATTTGGGGACATTACCCTTTTTAAAAGACGGGACTAATATGCCTTGCGCACACCCCCTTACGACATTATAGACGAATCTATGTCGGAATTATTTTTTTGCAAAATTTTGCTCGATCGAGGTAAGAAATTTTTTTGTTAATTTTTGTATGATTTTGCTTTACGAATTTTTTTTTGGGTAAATTTTTGTTCTTTACAGAATTCTGAAAATTTTACTTTTTCGCCTATGATTTGGTAGTTTGGGTATGTCAGGATTTTTTATTAAATTTTTCAACTTTGAAATTATTTCAAAGGGGAATCAAAAATGTTTCGTTTATAAAAGTGAAAATTTTTGTAAAGATTTTTATAAAGCACTGTTTTAAAAAATTATGTCAAAAATTTTGTTAAAAGGAACCCTTACTGCATTGTATGGTTATGAAAATCTATAGGCAAGTCTAGTGCCATGTTTGTAATAATTATTTTATATAATTGTTGAAAAGTCTATTGCATACAATTATGTCCGTTTTTGTGTATGGCATTAGAATTATGGAGCCCAATTCATATAAAGTTTGATTTACATTGAAATTTTGTTATTTTTAGTTGTAAATAAACCGTTATCATGTCCCTATCTTAATGTTTCATATATACTTTTCATATCATTCAACTTTTAATTTAGCTTTTTAAATAAGTAATCTTTGTAATAATGGAAGTAAAAAGGACGATTTTAATCATTGACGTTTGAACTTAGGCACTAATTTGTATAAGTGACAAATTTTTAGGGAGCCTACGGAGGTTGGTAACCCCAAAGGGGCATTTTATGCCCCGCTTATTTGTTTGCTATGTGCTTACCATATTTTTATATTTTAGCTTCTTCCGCCAGAAAGATTTTTCCCGGTGATGTCAAACCGGAAGTACAATCCCCAGGTTCACTTGTTTCACTCGCCCTGGATGTGAATTTCCCAGCGCGAGCTTTCGCCCCGGGGTGCCAAACCCCAAAAAATGATTTTTGTTATCCCTGAAGTCCTCAGGAGCAATCACCTACCACCTGGGAGCCAACACGGGTCAACGTATTTACGGTTTTTAAAAGGGGCTGTATTTGAATTTAGAAGTATGTTTTTTTTGGCTACAAAGTTCACAATTACATTTAAAAACCTGGCACGCAATTAGAATGGATCTATAAGAACTTTTGTATTAAATACTGAACTTTCTTTTATTTTTTTTTTTCTTTTAATCATTTTTTTTTTTTTCATATCTATTTCATTGTTAATAATCATTTATGTAAATAAATTTGTAAATATTTGTAGAGGGTGTTGATTTTGATTCTGAGGGTTACTGTCGCCGGTAGGCCTTTCCTGTCACAATGGTGTCATGAAGTGGGATTGGTCGACCAGGACACAGTAGCTATTCGAAACTTATTAAACACCCATTTAACTTGCAGCAATAATGTGTAAAGATTCCTCGTGTTTGTTTGTATTGTTACACATATAATAGTTTTCTATACATTTTCAGAGTGACGGGCTTACCTCAGACAGACAAGGAACGATCCATAGCTTCAGCTAAACCAGCTTTAGTGGTCAAGACTGTATTAGACAGTTGCGGTACGACACTTGGATTCTGGGTGTGTGTTCGTTCCTTTTATTTTTTCTTTTGGGTCTTTAGTCACTCTATGATTAAGCCACATATATCTGTGTGAGAGTGACCGCCCTTGCTTGACAAGGAGAGTATCCCTACTCACTTTAATTGTGCGTCGCCTACTCTCCCAGTGATTCCTATTTTGATTAGTGTACTGTATACATACTAGATACAGTATTTTAATTTGTGTGTTTTAGCTAGCTGTTACCTTGCATATACTTTAACCTACTCTTATGTTTTTCGTGCTACACAGTTGTGTTATACATATACTTTATCTTAGGATAAGGCACTTTGGTTTATTTTGTTTTAATTTGTTACACTAAAGTGTTATCACCAGTTTACAAGTTGATTGATATTTGATAAGGCTTAGGTATTGTTACAGCTACTGTCACGGTACTTTGTTGATTGTTGCCTATGCAACCCTTGAGTGACACATAGTACTGTTGCGCAACTTAGTGTCTTATTATTTTGTGAGGGACGTTTTGTGGTTATACGTAGAGTATAGTATTTTGTTATGGCTTCAGTGGTAACTGTAGGACCTTAGTGTTAAATTGTGTAGTCTAGTATTCCTCACGATTGTTTATTTTTAGTGTCTCAGGTGTTCTAGTAGCTGTTTATACTGTAGTGTTATATAGTGTTAACGTAGTGTAAATCATGACTAGTGTAGTATGAAGAGTTAACGAAGTAGGACAGGAGTTAGGTATGAAGGCAGAGGAGTTACGTAACTTTGTTAAGGAATGAGCAGGCTCGGGAAACGAGTGAGAATGACATAGTTAGATTAGGAGATAGAAAAAGTAGGTTGCAGCATGAAAAGATATGAGTAAAGCAGAGAGAGAAAGAGAAAAAAGATAGATTAGAAGCAGAGAGATTAAGAGTAGAAGCAGAAAAGGATAGGTTAGAAGCAGAGAGAGAAGAGAGAAGGAAGGTTAGGAAGCAGATAGGGAAAGATTAGAGTTAGAAGTTAGGTTTGAAGAAGGAACAGATAGGAATATGAACGACCGTAGTAGGCTTAGAGGCTGAGACGGAAAGGTTAGAGTTAGACGTAAGTTAGGCTAGATAAGTTAGAATACGGACGTACGTAAGTAGAAACAGGATAAGTTAGAAATGGAAAAGGAGAAGTTAAGTTAGCTGGAAGTTAGAAACAGAGAAGGAGGAAGCAGAAAGTAGGAAATTAGAAACAGAGCATAAGTTTTAAGACAGATCTTAGAAAAGATGAGTAGAAAAAGGTAAAGGTTACAGATGTCTCTTTTGGATGAGAAAATTGATTCCCTTGGATGCGTTTACTTGAATGTGTACGAAAGTTCGCTGTGCGCAAGGATGGGATAAGGAGATATGGTCTACTTAACTTACCGTTCCTTCTAAAGGGTAACGGCCAAGAGAGGTTTTTGATAGGCTTCGTTGGAAGATAGGAAGGTTATGAGAACTGAAAGCCGCTTCTGCTACGTCAGTTCGATCTCACTGCGATGGCTCTAATAAGATAAAGTTTAGACTGAGAGGCCTCGGGATTATGAGACCTTTGTGATGTTTTAGCCAGGAATAAGCGATCTTTAGAAGGTTGGCTGAGGACTGGAGTAAGGTAGATAAACGTACGAAGGATTGTTAGATGTTATTCTTAGGACCAATTTTTAGATGTATGTAATAGAGAACTCTACCAGAAATTTGAGTAGTAAGAGGTTTGTTAAAGCTAAGGATGTAGCAGGAGATTGCAGATTTGGTTTGCAAAGACTCGAGGATTGGTCCCAAGTATGTCGTGAATCGAACCTCTAAGGACCGGAGTATATAACCATATGAAATACTCAGAGACACTATCCTAGTAGTCGTAATATAGGCACTAGTAATAGAGGTAGCAGTAGCATTGTTGCAAATAGAGGTCGAGGTTTTTCCCCCTTGGTGTACTGAAGTGTAATAAGTTGTGGTCGAATAGGGCATAGCTCATATTACTGTAGGATGGAAAAGTACGGCGGTAATGGGGGTAGAACAGTGCTAATGCAAGCAGCCGAGTTAGAAGTAGAGCAGAAACTGGAAAGTAGTCAAGGGGGGGAGAATTAAGAAATAGTTAGGGAAAGTAGAAATAGAAGGTAGAGGCCGTGGACCGATCTAGGAGTAGAGGTAGAGGAAGAAATAGAGATAGAGATACGAGTACGTCAAGTAGGTCAGAGAGTGGAAAATAGAGTTATAGAATCCGTTGATGTTGAGGAGTTAGGTATGCTTAGTGTAAGTACATGTCTCTACAAAACGGTTTCTTGTAATGGTTGGAAGTAATCGCTATGCGGGATAAGGTTTGTACATGTGTGATAGTGAAACGGAACTTAGTGAAGCAAGTCAGTTTTTAGAGAAAACCCGTAGATGTAAGTACATAGATGGGAGTGAACATTAGGCTAGATGTAGCTAGAATAGAATTATTGATTGTCCGTATTTCAAGGGTACAGTAGAGGAGTTGGTTGTAGATAATTCCTACAATGATGTTATCATTGGTAATGTCGAGGGAGCTGTAGAACCTCAGTTCAGTAGGTTTAGCGTCAGCATAGAAAACTAGGGCGCAAGCCAAAAGTTAAGAAGCAATTAAGCTTAAAAGTTCCGTCTCAGATTTTAGATGTATCTAGAGGGAATTCTTAGAAAAGCAACAGAAGCTTGCACTTTAGATTTGTGTTGAAAGAAGGCTGAGGAAGGTACGATTAAGCAGTGTAGAGGTAACGGTTCAGTTAGGTTTGAGATACGGAATAGATTGTTATATAGAGAGTATACCGCCCGAATTTCGACAACAAAGTAGACAGTTGATTGTACCTATATGTCTTAGAGAAACTGTGATGAAAGTTGCACATGGACTCGTTACTGTCAGGCATTTCGGAATAAGGAAAAACTGTGATAGGGTATTAGGCGAATTTTACTGGCAGGAGTAATGGGCAGAGTTTAGAAGGTACTGTCAGTCGTGTGTATTTGTCAACGTACTATAGACTAGGGGATAGAGTAAGAAGTTCCGTTAGGAAAAATGCCTTTGATTGATAACTCCGTTTAAGAGAGTTGCCGTCGATACGTTGCGTCCGATCGAACCTATGATGATAGGATAAACAGGTACATTTTGAATATGGTAGATTATGCTACTAGATATCAGAAAGCCATAGCACTACCTTTTATTGAACTGAGAGAGTCGCAGGAGGCAGTAGTAGATATGTACTGTAGATTAGGAGTTGCCAGAGGGAGATGTTACCGATTGTGGAATTCGCAGTTTACGTCAGACCTTCTGGCAGAAGGTAGTAGGTTTATTGTCAATAAGGCAGTTAAACTACAACCGTATCACCATTGTTAACGGTTACGTAGAGAAGTTTAAACGGTAGTATAAAGCAGATGTTAAGGTATGTGTAGTGAGGAGACTAGAAGATTGGGCTGGTATTGAATGTCTGTTGTTTGCTTACCGTGAAGTCCGCAAGAAAGTTTGGGATTTTCTCCTTTGAGTTACTTTATGGTTTTAGAACACAATCCGTGGACCGATACTTTTTGTAAGAGCGTTATGGGTGGTAATAAGACGGGAATGATGAGGTTTAAAAACCACTTACCAGTATGTTATGGATTTGAAGAAAATGTTGGAGGATACGTTGTAAGATAGCTCAGCACAGCTAGGCAAAACGTAGTGTAGATACAAGAAGTTACATATAGGAAGGCTCTTAGCGATGGAGGTTAAGGAGGTAGAGGTACTTGTATTGTTACATACGAAAACATAATAAGTTGTTGTTACATTGGAAGGGTTCCTTACGTAGTAGTAAATAGACTAGATGACAGGATAGATGTAGACTGGGAAAGTTGAAAACGTTTATGCAAAACATGCTGAAACAGTTCTGTGACGGAAGGATGATAGTAAGTCTATATCAGATAAGGGTTATTTTAAGTAAGGTTGGAGCAGCTATTGTAGAGGTGGATCAGAGAGATTATGACAGATTAGATCCGAATGAAGTAGTGATGATGTTTTCGAGTAGAGTAGAAAAGGAGTATAGTTTTGTGTCCTATACAGCAGGGTACGAACGTCCAAGATGTGAGTAATTCCAGAGTTACCAGTAGAATGTAGAATGTAAGCAGGAAGTAGTAGACTTGTTAGGAAAGTTCTCAAAATGTATTGACAGTATATATTTTGTATAGTGTATTTTTTATTGATTTTTTTACGTTTTAGCTCATATTATCGGCGCTAATGCAATTCCGCTCACAGATTGACGAAAAAGGTGTACAGCCAATCTTGTAGAGTGGGGTGAAAGTCAAGAAAGGCTTTCAGACTTTGAAAGGCTAGCTTAATGGGTCCGCTATTTGTGAAGTTGCCAGATTTAGATCAGACTTTATATTGAGAGTAGATGTTCAGATGTAGGTTTAGGCTCAGTATTACTTCAGGGAAAGTGATGGAGAAAAAATTACCTGTAGCGTATGCTAGTAGAAAATTGCTACTCGGGAGCAAAAGCTACTCAGTGATAGAAAGGAGTGTTTAAGCGATAGTATGGGGCAGTAGCTAAGTTTACCGGTATTTGTTCGGTAAAGACATTTGTATTAGAGACAGATCATCAGCCGCTCACTTATTTGAATAAAGCGAAACTTAGCAATTCCAGGCTGATGAGATGGGATTTGGCATTGCAGCCATATAGGATCAGTATCCCTCGAGCAAATTCCTGGTAGAGAAAATGTAGGCGCAGATTATTTGAGTAGAGTGTAGGACAGGTGGCTATATTATTGGTGTACAGATAGTGACAGTGTGTGTTTTTTTTTTTTGTGTTTGCTATTTTCAGTATGTCATTTTGCTTTCTATTAAGGAAAATTATAAATTTTCTTTGTTAAGGGGGGACGTGTGTCACAAATTGAATACGGGCCTTAATTTTATATGTAGTGTAATGCAGGTATTGCATCATCTTTTTGTAAATTTTTGAGGTTATTGAGGTAAATGTCAGAATATTTCACGCATGTGAAATACCTCTTATAATTTTCTGTATTTCATAACATAAATTGCATGTATAAATTTCATTAAATTCTGTTCGTAATAAGAAAGTTTGTTTTTTTATAAACTTTCTGTAATTTATGTTTTTATCCAAAACCACTATAATGGGCCTCAAAATTGTCAAATTTAAAAGTCGCTCCAAAGTAGTTCGATTCCCCGGCTATATCGTGTTTCCCGTTGAATATGACAATAGTCATAGTCCACGTGCTTAGCCGGGAAGAATCCATGAAATATAGTATTTGGCGGAGGACATTATCCTTTAAATAGGCTGGACTAGATATGCCTTGCGCACACCACCATACGACATTATAGACGAATCTATGTACTGAATTATTTTCTTGCTAGAAATTTATGCTCGATCGAGGTAAAGAAATTTATTTGTTAGATTTTTGTATGATTTTTTGCATGACGAATTTTTATTTGGTAAAATTTTTAGTTCATTTACAGATTTCTGTAACATTTACCTTTTCGGCTTATGATTTTCGGCTAGTTTCGGTATTGTCAGGATAATTTTGATTAAAGTTTTCAGACTTTTGTAAATTATTTCGAAGAGGAATCTAAAAATGTTTGTTTTATATAGATGTAAAATTTGTACATGATATTTATAAAGCACTGTTTCAAAACAATTAGACAAACATTATGTTAATTATGGAACGCCATTACTGCATTGTATGGTTATGTATAAAATCTATATGGCAAGTCTATGCCATTGTTTGTAATTATTATTGTAATATGAAATTGTGTGACAGTCTATTGCATACACATACAATGTCCGTTTTAGTGTATGGCAGTAGACTATTCTATGGTGCCAACTATCATATAACGTTTGATTTACATTGAATTTTGTTAATTTGTAGTTGAAATAATGGCTTGCAGTTTATCTGTCGTACTCATAATGTTTCATCATATTTACTTTTCATATCATTTCATACGTTAATTTAGGTCTTTTAAGTAAGTCATTCTAGTACATAA
This sequence comes from Mercenaria mercenaria, assembly GCF_021730395.1. Lineage (NCBI taxonomy): Eukaryota > Metazoa > Mollusca > Bivalvia > Venerida > Veneridae > Mercenaria > Mercenaria mercenaria. The sequence goes on from NC_069364.1 coordinate 42,925,969, forward strand.
TGGAAGTATAAGTGAATGAGTATTTTATCATGTGGGGACGTTATTGAACTTAGTAGCCCATATATTTTGTTATAAGTAGCACGTATTATTTATGGGGAAAGCCTACAGAGTATGGTATATACCAAAGGAGCAGTTTGTATGCCTGCTTATTTGTTTTGCTATGGTGCTTCCATATGTTTATATATTTTAGCTTCTTCCGCCCAGAGACGATTTTCCTGGTGATGTCATAACGGAAGTACACGCCCGAGGCCTTCACTTGTACTTCACTCGCCTGGATTGTATTCCAGCGCCAGAGCTTTCGTCCATGGTTGTGCCGTAACCGCAACGAGACGATGATTGTTGTTATTCCTCTGAAAGTCGCTAGGGATGCAATCACCTACCACATAGGGAGCCAAACACGGAGGAATCAACGTATTTCCCCGGTTTATAAAGGGACTTGTATTTTGAATTTAGAAGCTATGTTTTGTTTGTGCTACTTAAAGTTCACCAATTACATTAATGACCTGTTGTTGTCACGTCAGATTTAGAAGGGATCTATAAGAAAACTTTTGTATCTAGAGGATACTGAAACTTTCTTTTTTATTTTCTTTCTTATGATCAGTTTTTTTTTCTTTTCATATCTAATCATTGTTAATAATCATCTTATGTAATAAATTTGTAATATTGTATAGGGTGTGTTGATTTGTTCTGATGGTTACTGTCGCCGGTACGGCCTTTCCTGTCACACGTGTTGAGCGGGCTGTGGAGTTTCAATCTTTTTAAACGTTTCATGTAAAAATAAGAACGTTCTCACTGCTTTTCGAATAACACTGCTATCGGCTATGTATACTAATAAGGGATTCATCGATGCATTAGATTAATCAGTCAAGTTGCTTGAGTGTACTAATACTGGAACTATGAAGAAAGAACTGATTTTGTCCTAGTACACTGACATCAAAGTTTGTTTTTGTCGTGAAAATGTATTTACACGACCATTTCCTGTAAGTTAAGCTGACATTTAGAAAGGCTTTCTCCCCACTTGGTTTATTTAAATAGAACAAGTCCTCAGAATCAATAACAACTCATCCATTAACATATACATTTTGACACATAGTAACAGAACATGGGGCCAAGCACAGCTTAAATATCACAAAAGTATGTCGATGGTCCCTAAGAAAACAGACAATTGAAGTGGACAACACAGCATGAAATACAAGTTAAGGTTTCAGACTATCAATAAAACTGACGTATACCCATTATTACAAAAGTTGGCAAGAAATTCCTTTGAAAGAAAGTTTAATTTCAAATACGAATAAAACGAAAGAAATATGGAAAGTTGCAAAGTAGTAATATTATACATTCTGTTTGAAAATGTCACAGCGACGTACCTTGTTATATAAACATATATTTATATATTGTGCATTTTATTTTTCTAAGTCAGAGCCATATTTGTATTTTCTACAGTGGAAGTAAAGCCTAACTTTAGCATTAGATATATCGTTCAAATGAAGAAAATTTTCAGACACTTTTATTACCCAAAACGTATCTTCCAGACTTCTTGTGTCACGTACTGTTGTAAATAGATTTATATAGAAAACTTATACACACTAAGGAATTTAAAGTGAATTTCCGAAAGTTATGCAAGATTATTTCTTCCTCTAGGACAGACATCAATTAATGCAAAAAGCTGTAATATAATTATGTTTTCAAGACCACAATGCTTTCGATTCGATCAAAATTTCGTTTGAACATAAAAGACAAAATGTAACACAAAAACAGAAGTATCGCATACTTAACAATTTCCAAATTTAATGTTATAGTTCACAGTACACTTCTGGAAAAACAAGCAAGAAAATGGAACAGGTTAATAATTTATTTTATCCGGTTGTTTCTTCAATACTTCTGGACATGCTTACGTTTTTAAGTGAAACGATATTTCAGTATCTAATATCATATCCTTGCGATATACAGTGTTAAGACGACAATACCACATTTAATTTAAAATTTCAATACAATGTATTTTTCAAAAAGTTCAAACAACATTTTCAACAAGAAAAAGAACTTGTGTCAGATAGGTTAATTTAGTAAACGAGCAAGTATATACCTTTCCATTAACTTATATATTGTTGATATTAGAAATTTGACAATTATAACTACATTATGTACCACTTTTATGAAAAGTAGACAGAATGCTTTTTGGTCTAAAAATAGGAAGAACTTTCCTGTAAACAATAAATATAATATAATAAAACAATTTTATTTCAACAAATTTGATCTTTTTGCCTTAAATTAGCATTTCAGTAAAATACACTATTCAGTCTTTCTAATTATATCACAAATATCGCGCATGCACGAGCCTTTGCTCCTAGTATTCAAAAATACGGCTGTCTTTCCTGTGATTTTCTGTACAGTTTATACATAGTTTCCATAATATTTTCATGTCCGTCTGAAATTATAAAGGAAAAGAAATATATTAGTCATGATATCAAATTACATGTACAAGCAAACTGTAAACAATTTCACTAACTCCGCACTAGTTTTCTTTGACATGTTTATGCGTCTGTGAAACATTTACATATTTCAGAGAAAATGGACACAGTATTTCATGACCATTTCATGTGATGAAACGTGTCAAGGATGACAATCGGATGTAAATTCATTATGCGGTGACTGTAGCAAAATAGATAAGTCTCCCATTATGAATATATTTGGATGTGGATCACTATGTGGCAAGTAGTGTCATCTTTAGGATTAGATATGTTTGCAGCCAACATGATAACGGCGAATACGTTCCAATCGATCGTAGTACAGTCATACATGCAAAAGTATTCGGTTTTGGTTAGTTAATTCTTTGGCAACTGTCACGGCTCAATGAGTTTACTTCTGAAAGTTATATCGTTGTAATGTTTTAAAAAGTAAATGTTCATGTTGTATTTAAATATGTCAACATGTAACAGAGATAACAGAAACGACAACAAAAATAGTATGAGTGTGATCTTATAATGCAACTTTACTTTAAGGTCAGAAAAATGAAATTGTCAAAGAGATTATCTCTAAATAGAGGAAATGTTCTGATTTTTACATCTATCGCTCACTATACCTTTTATAGGTACATTGTACATTACCAATTTATAGAAATGAAACTATATGAATATTGGTATATTAATTTGAAGTTTTAGTGGGGAAAGCAGCTCTGCATACACATTCATTCAATAACTGTTTTGTTACATGACATGAGAAATTAATTGTCTTTTATCCAAATACTGATACCAATTAGCCCAAAAAGCATGTGCTGAGTGTAGGGGTTATACAGTACAAATCATGGACCGGCTATTGATATAAAATTCATGTAATCAGGAAAAAAATAATTGTAGTTTGAAACCATATAAAACTAAAAGCCATTCTCAGATAAATCTGCGTTTCAGCAAAATTTATATTTAAGGACGGCGTTGCTTCAGTATCATAAATTTTGTATGAATGTTCGTTGCAATAATCAAGATATTCATGGAACTTTTTAAAATTCTAGTTCAAACGCGTCTAAAAGTATCGTGCACAGTGTACTAAAGAGAAACTGAACAAGCTATGAAGTCAAAAATGCTTTATGCTTATAAATTTTGGAAGAACAAGCCTAACATTAGTATTGACGGCATGACGTTATTGCATCTTAAGGTTTAGCAGTATACCACAAAACAACAGATTTTTTTAGCGAATGAACAGCATCTTGACACACAATTTATCTATCCAATACATGTTTAACTGTTCTGTCCCACGGTGTCGGATACTTAAAATATTCTAAATGAGTTGTCCCCCTTTAAATAAGAATGTCATTTGTAAAGAAATAAATGTAGTCCCTTTCCGGAATTCAGAACATATATGAATAAATTGACAATAGTTTTGTACAATAATATAAATGTTTTATATGCTGTTATATTTTCATGTAAATCAATGCTTTCTTTCTATGATTTGATGACGTTTGAACTTTTTTCTCCGAAGTATGGACCGATACCTTAAAGTTATGTATTTCCCGTGGCATAAGTCCCCCTTGAATATTTGGTGTGAGGAAATGTATCTGGTAATATAATGGCAGTATATACTTGTTTACATTGTAGATACACAAACAAAGAACAAACAAAGTGCGACTTTACCAAATATGTGCTTTTATATGTGCGATAAGAGTTTTTCAGATTAACATGACGGACGTGTACTAAATCGCTTGTCCTTACTGCAGAAGAATCATGCTTGTTATGAGAAAGTGAAAAAATATTGTTCGAAACTTTTCAAATAAAACCACATCGAATTTTTAAAGTTGAAAAACATTAAGACCATACATTGGGTTGGCACCATATATATTTTACGAAACTATTACATTGGTGATGAAACATTAATTGTGGACCCTTAAAGTCTATTTACGGACAATCCAATCGATATTAACATTACAGTCTACATCAGACAGACTAGCAGCATAATATCAACGTTCGGCGATAGAAATAACATGAGCTATTTTTATTCACAATTCCATTAACTTCTTTGAAGCGAATAGGAATAAATGTATACATGCTTTAATTATCAGATAATTAAGGCATTCGAATGATTTGTCACGTTTCAGTGTTCAGGTGCGCATGAACTTAGCCACGAGGGCGTTAATTATCTAGATGAATGGTGATAAATAAGACGATAGACCAAATTACAATTAGTCTTACATGCTCAATTGATTTATTTTAATTGTGTTGGAGATGTGATGAACAGGAAGTCATGCGGTAATTTGACGTCATAACTGACGTCATTATGTTCTCTTACCAGTCTGACCTTCTGTGTTTAACTTGCAATAAATCAAGTCATGTTAGAAGACACAATCCTTAATAAACTTTTGAATATACTATGAAACCATGAAACCATAAATTTACATCCAAAAGAGCAAGTAAAGTTTCCGTTCATTTTATGTTCTTACATTGAAACCCACATGCCCACGAAAAGAAAGGATTGCACATTAAAATGAAATCTTGTAAATTATTTATTACTATCTTCTCGTTCTGAAGCATTAGAATAGTTCCAGTTTTATGAATGAACAATTCTACTACAAGTATTAAACCGAATAAAAAGCAAACATCTCGCATGTGTTATTGAGTAGATTATGAAAAACACATGTGCAGTTTTCCTTAAGGACAGAGTTAACTATTGGCAAAAAGCAATAAAACATTGCTTTCAACTATCACTGATGTGTTAACGCAAAACGCAATTCTACATAAAGCGGATGTAGAAAACGGTTTCTGTTTATTGGAAATAAATCAGTTATCTAATAGTTACACTTAAGAACCCCTCACATTTTTATGAATTAAATGAATTCAATGATACACAGCTTCTTAAAAATTGTTTTGAAAATGGCTTTACCTCACATTGTGTAAAAATTTCATGACATTTTTATATTTTATATCATTAGCAGTTTTATTGCATAGCAACACACGTCTTATAAAATAAACGTGCTTTTGCGTAATAATATGGCCAACTGCAAGATCACGAGAGAAATAAATCATTAGCAGTCTTAGCGACTTTCCAGTTTCATAAGTTGTTAACGTAGATGTTCGATTGAAAAAAAGTACCAAAAAAGATTTTTTTTAATTATGAGACATTTAAAATATCCACGGGTCTGGTTGGAAAAGGCCTCATATATGTAAAGTGATACAGAGAGACATGATAAGATAAGCCGTTTTTAACACGAACATTGTAACCCTTACATGACATTGGCACAATTCTTTATTCATACTGACATGCCTTACAAACATCACACATGAAATTCCTGATTCCCCCAAGCCCCGCCCCACTTTTTACATCAGAATAAGGCATTACATAAAAGATACAGAAAAAAAGGAATTTGTTAATTATCCTAAATAATTAAGACGTTTATTGTTTTGGCGATCATGTTTAATTGTATGTCTCATATTCTCACTATCTCGCATTTTGTTACACTCTGGCAAGTTTTTTCTTTATTTTCGTCAAAACCACGTGCTTTTGAATAGTATTTCTTTGTATTGATAGCGTACTTTATTAATCTATTGTATTAAGAAAAGAAAATACGGAACGTTTTTCCTACATACACATAATGATGTTGTCAATCTGACTAAAGTGCTTGATCTTCTAAACGAAGATCTGAGAACGACCCATTCACATTCGTCTTCTGTATATTTTGGATTTCCATTATTGTTATTTTTATGTTATCCAATCAGACGACTTGTTCGATTGTCAAAGAGTAAGAAAAATATGCAGTTATTCCAGGACTCGAATCCGGGACCCCTCGCTTACAAAGCAAGTGGCCTACCGACTGAGCTAACCGGCTATTTGATACATTACGACATAAGAATTGTAAATATCAAAAGTCAATGCTACAGGTAGATTTGCAAGATGTTGTAAGCTAGGCTCTGATTGGCTAGTGAAAGGGCCGTCAGAACGAGGCAATGAATAGGTCGTTTTCAGATCCTATGCGTAGCGTAATAGGAGATGTACTTTAGTCAGATTGATGATGTTGTATTCAAACCTGGCCTAAGCATATCATTTCAGGAAAATATTCAATCGAACTTTTTTTTTAATTCATCGAAATAAAATATGATTAATCAATATATATGCATTAAGTCTGTGTTCCAGTTTGACATGAAAAGAGGCCATTGTTAAATAACCACAGTTAACTAAAATTATTGTCTATTACTTGATAGTTATATTTCCTTAGATTATAAAAATTACAACTTACTGCAAAGTGAAATAAGCACATGATTAGGTCCTCGTCTTCGCCGTTCGGGCAATTTATCTTCCGGTCACACAAGGAATACTAGTCAATACAATGTATTCTTTTCCACGTATCAGGAGTGGGACAAGCTAACATGTCATTGTTATGCTCTGATTTTGGACATACTGAAATAAAAGATAGAAATAAAGCATAAAAAATATTTCTATATTCACCTGTTGGAAAGAAAACATTGACCTGTTGGAAAGAAAATACTCGAACCGACGTCAGTATGGTCTCTGAAAATGAGCAATTAAAACATTACATGGTAAAATACATAACGAAAATTTCCAGTAAGTAATGAAGCAACAAGATTTGCAAAGTCAGTTTTAAAATGAAAAAAAAAAAAAGAAAAAACAGTAAGAGCAGCCAAATGCGGATAATCACTTCCGGACAATCCAATCATACACAGAAGACCGCTTCAGCTCTGCAATGAGCAAAGTCGAATCAAAATATAGAAGTCCTGTACACTTAAATGCTTGAAAATAATAGTTGTTTATATTAAAGACTAATTTTTTCCAAGTGTATATAATAATTTTTCAAACTCAACTTCCGAAAGTAATGTTTATTGTTTATAGTAATATTTGGTCGAAATATTTTAGTTTGCATGATATCTTGTCTAGAACTTTAGACTCAACTGTAAGTTGGTGCCATGATGCATAAAACTAGAGGTCTGCTGGAATAAATAGATTTTATGTGTGCCAAACATTATGAAAACAAAACTAAAATGTATTCTGCCTGCAAAACTAAAATTTTCAATTAAGCTTGAACAATGTCAAACAAAAATGAAACTGAGTATTAAAAACTGTTTAAAATGCACCCTTAGACATCAAGAATGATCTCAAAATACCTCCGATACCCCTAAAGCAAACATTGCAAATACTAATCAGATAAAAGTGTTCGCTAGGAGTCTCACGTCGTTTACACACACAAAATACGACTCGTTTTATCACAAGGAAGGATTATTTGCAAATTCATTCACCAGTTTGTCGCAAAACATCCATTGGTTTACTGACTGAACATACTGTCGTAAAATTTTCTGCTTCTGTCAAAAACAATAAACTTTAATATTTATTTACCATTCCTGCAGGGGGAATTTCTTAAAATTATTTCACATTTGTCATGTACTGAATGTTTCAGTAATGACAGATATACATATAAGATTAATGAAGCCTCCGACTATCCTGAAAACTGCCAATGCACTATTCCCAGGTGATATATATTTCGCAGTATTTGGATATTGTAAATTCCCCTCATTTCGTAGTTATATTTCTTGAATCAATCACTTTTCCTATTTGCTAACTCATTTCTATTTCAGGAATTTGCTAATACTTCTCTCAGCTTATTTTATGCTTAAGAAATAGATATAAGTAAAGAATTATGTGATTTCTGGAACTTTAAGAAAACATTTGAAATGATCATCACGACAAGTTTGCACTTTTATGAATTGTATATGGTCTTCTATGTACTTGTCTGTTTGATGACTAATGGTCTGCCAGTCTACTTATCCCTCCAGTCATCATTAAGACATGATGGAAAACTTTTAGACTTTTTAATGAATGTAGACTAAAGGTTTTCAAAAATATATTTATTATTTTGTTTGCAATCAAAACGTCAAAATATCACAAAAAGTTGTAGTGTTACCATTGTTATAAGTACGCGCTGTGTTTTTGACAGACCCGTTACCTGTGAAAAGTATACGGCATACCAATTTCAGGATAAAAGTATCGTTACGGTAAAAGGAAATGGTGCATGTTAAAAATTAATATAAAGAAGCTTAAAAGGTAAACTGATATAAAGTGTAATAGGAACGTAATTTATGAATTGTCAAAAGTTGTTTCAAATATAGTTTTTTAATAGTCAAGATGCATTACTAAAATATTTATGTTAGTTATTACTACTCGACCCAAACACTGAAAGCATATTTTGATACCACACCAGCCTCTTCTTTGAAACACAAGATACAAAATTTTACACAATTTATGTCAGTGTTCTGTTACAGAGAGATAATGCCATGCCACCAACTAAGTCGTAATTATACCATATACACAGCAAAGGTAAAATGTTTGTGTTACCGTAAAGGTTTTGTCACACAGGAGGGGCCTGCGTGGCCGAGTGGTTAAGGTCGCTGACTTCGAATCACTTGCCCCTCACCGATGTGGGTTCGAGCAGACTATACGATAATAAGTAATGCAGAAATGAGAAACGCCCTATAGTCGCCCTCTTTCAGGTTTCAATTTACTGTGCGATCTGATTTGTCATATACGAATATATTATTATGATTGTTGACAAAATACGTCATAAAACACCTATCAAATGTGATCTATTAAATCCATACTTTTAACAGTTATGTATCGGTTTGCCATTGCTTATAATACGTCTATTTAAACGTGCATTAATGGCAAAAGGCAATTAAAATGAAAGTAGGCTTTTTGACAAGGATCTTACATGTTGATTTAATAGCAGTTTAGTGTCTGTATACTGAAGCTTTTTTTATAAAAGGTATATATGCCTCGAGGCCAAGCACTGTAATGAAATTGCTTTCCATGCTGATTTGATAGCAGTTTAGTGTCTGTATACTGAAGCTTTTTTATAAAAGGAACACATACATCACTGTAATGAAATTGCTTTCCATGCTGATTTGATAGCAGTTTAGTGTATGTATACTGAAGCTTTATTATAAAAGGTATATATGCCTCGAGGTCAAAATGTGACTTTGGTTAAATTATAATATGTGTAAGTTTCATCTCACTAAGTCAATGCATTGATATTCTGTAACAAGTCTGTTTTATTTTTTCATCTAATACTCAATAATTACAATAATGAGATACATCATTCTAACGAATTTAGGATGAACATAGAAACTTTTTATATCCAAAGATTCATCAAGTGACTCTGTTGTATCTATCATCAATACCTATTTTCATGGACATGTTTTTCATTGCTAATTCCAGGTATTTTTGGCACAAATCCTTATGCATTTTCAAATAACTATGGCTTTATTCTTATAAAACGTTGAAAATGCTTTTCATATAGCTTTGCAACAACACCTCAACTCTAAGCAAACCAAAATTTGAAATTTTGATGGGCCAGAAATTTTTTATGTTTTCAAAAAATACACAAAACTAAAATTATTGCTCAAAATTATGAAAATAGCTAAAGAGAAAGCTGTCACTTCGTCAAGTGGAAATGTATGGATAACTTATATGTGGTAATGTTATTCTGAGAGGAAATGAATAACATTCAAGACGAAAACTACTTAACAGAATCTAAAGTTAAATCATTCTTATTGATAATCTTCTGGTAGGCATTTCCAAAGTTTAAAAAAATGTTGACAGCAGACGGCATGTCCCTTATATACTTGCTGAAACAGTGGCCGTAAAAAAGTTTTCTACCAGTCAGTACTTGGACACGAGAAACTATCGAGTGACTTATTTACGTAAAGGAAAATAATTCTGATGCATCTTTCCTTCACGTCTTCACGTCGGGTGTTTTCTGAAACGCACCTCATTGTTGTTAAACAGAAATTGATGCCACATTTCTTTCATTATCCATATTAAATGAATTCACGAAAACGTGTTTTGTGTCAATAAGACAATTAAGACTTTAAATTTTCATTTGTTCTGAGTCACGTGTCATTTCTAGGTGTATAAGTGTTTGTAAAACTACTAGATAAATTTATGTTCAGTTAAAAAGGCTTATGTATTCACCAACATGCATGTATGTCGCTATCAACAATCTATCTATTTCGAAGTGAATGTTTCTATCATGGACAATTGCAGTCTCTATATATAGTTACTGACCGGTCTATGGTTCAAACATAGGTTTCTTGGGCTTCTGATGAAAATTAAGAAAAGTAACTAGTGAAATTTATTTTATTATGTCATATGATAAAACAATTAATATAAACATAGTCAACTCCGACGCAATTTCGTAGCAACAATACAAAGGTCAAAGCTGTACAAAATGTATTTCGCAATATAATGTAGTAAACATAATAATTGAAATTTAATTTTTAATATTCTTCCGGTAAGTAAATAAACCTACGCCTTATCCTGATATGATTCATCTTTAAAATATATAACATATGTTTTCTCTAAAGAAGTAATGACAAAAAGTCTGGGGAGGAATAAAAATTTAAGAGAAAATAAAATGATTGGTTTTATAGTTCATTTAGTTTGTTATCCACGGATGGGAAGTCAAAGTTATTGTAAACACTTTTTCCATTCGTTTTTTTTGCTATTTAAAAAGAAAATAGCGTTTAGTTTTCGTTAAGGTAATGGACACGTTACGACACTCGGCAATTTCAGTTTGATTACGTGATCTCCATAATAATTATGCGAATGGTATCTTTCGGCCAAACAAGAAAATTATGTTTTTATAAAATCAGAGACTGCCGAAATCTCATGCCGGAGAATGTGTTATGGAAAATGCCGGCTATGACTACGGGTTCATTGACATAAGTACACTCTTGGTTGCTTGTTTGCTTTCTGGTGTTTGTAACGGTTAGTTTCCATTTCAAATGTTCTTGGATTGCTTACCACAACTACTTGTAGTAATATAATACTTGTAATTTGCGTGGTACTGACTACGTCCATCTTCGTACAAGAACTGGGGGTTGCAATACGAACGAGGCCTACCAGTATAAACTCGTGTATATATAATGCATCCGTAAAGACAATCGCCAAATTTCCGTATTATATGCGGTTTGGATTTTCTAATTTAGAGAAATAGCATGTATTTTATGCACAGTGAAGAAAATTCCTAAATTATATTTTTTATTTGTTAAGGAAATTATAAAATGTAGAGATAAATATATCTTTTGTTTTCAAAATATGCCATAAATACAAATAATATCTTATTTTATAAGGAAATTAAAATATCAATGTAGTTGAAATATGGCGTTTTTGAGCATTCGTGAAGATAGAATTTCGACACACTGCAATACAAATATTAACTATAGATTTTTACAAAAACTCATGAACTTTAAGATTAGTTTCTGCTTTACATAAACAGAACACCCAGGCAATCATAACATTGTACTACACAATTTCAAATAGAAACAATTTATATCTAAATGATTAATATAAAAGTTTAATTTTATAACCATTATGGAAATCTCAGCAATATTATGGAGAGTAAAATACACGTTAATGACAGTTTTAAGTAGATTTTTGAAATATAAAATAAACTATATTTCATAGCGTCTGATCTTTTTCTAGTTGAATGAGGCATAAATATTATTAGACATAAACGTGCAAAACCCAAACTTAAAATGAAAGTTTGATATCATTTCTTTTACTTTTTATTTACATTATGAGATAATAAAAGAGTTTTTTTTTAAATTTTGAAAAACAAAACTGTTAAGAGTCCAACTGTGTTGTACTGATATTTAGCATTTCGTAATTTTGATTTGAATTCAATAATCATTTTGGCAAACAGCTCATACCAGGGATACCAGGGACAGAAGGCAGAACTTGAGATATATTAATGTATAAATCAATTTCCTGTGTTTTTAATAAATGAAAAAGTGAAAATAGATATTTTGCGATATTTTCAGCATATTACTAATATGGAATCGATTCAATTTGTAAAAATCTTATTATATCTTATTTTATATCTAACGACTAATTTGCATCCTTTTTAAGCAATAAACAAAATGACATTGTTTAAGAAATTTATGTATGTTTTTTATCTTTGACATGATGAATTCTACCCAATATGAAATAAACGTATGTTATGAAAATATACATTCATTTTGTTCTTTTTAGTTTGAATTAATTATATTTCGTGTGCTATGTCAAAAAACGCTTTGCTGGCTGAGAAACAAAATCAAATTTGGCATTTACAATAACTTAAACATTCCGTAATCTCAATCGCTAAGAGCAGCAGATAAAAGTCTGATAGACTTTAATCCGTTTACAAATGAACAGTTCCTTCAGGTTTTATCAAACCGAGCCTGCAACAGTTTTCATTTTTTGTCGTGTTTGGCGACCTGTGGTTTTTCACTTTTTTATATTTTCATTACCTACTGTTTAAAAGTAAATATATAGTTAACGCATCAATGACGCTTATAACAATCTTCATCCTGGATCTCTACAATAACGTCCTGAAGAAGCTAAAAGTCTCTTTGCATTTCTAATTTATCTATTATGTTATTGTCTTGTTGTAAAATATGTTTCCTGTGGATTTAAAATTTTCAAACAAACCAATAACACATATCCACGTAACAAAAGTGTCAATTTTAACAACATTCACAAAAACAATGAGAATTTCGTCTGGTTTTCGCACCGATAAAGGTTTGATGCACCAATATTTTATTTTTCGCGGAATCTCACGGGATATTCCGAGATGTAATCATTGCCGTGAGTGGACAGAGTCATGACAGATGCATGGAGCTCTATCATTGAAATTAGACAAATAAATGATTCTTTGCTGTCAAACAGACGAAATTCAAGAGGAAACTGTTGCTTTGATGCTGTAGACAGTAGAAGAAAAACGCTTTTACAACGTAGTGAAAATATAAATCTTGATATTCGTGTGAAATAACACTGAGTCGAATGCCGATACGGGTTCGAAAACGAAATGCTGTCAGTTAGAAATGCATGATAGTGTTATGATATTTTCTTTTAAAGTGTGAGAAATGTCACATTAAGTAAGCAATAAATCTCTGTTTATTTGAGTGCCCTTCTAAAATAGTTAATGAATGAATAATAATTGTTTGATAACAATGATTTACGGTTAACAATACCCTGTTCTACACTGTATTTAAATTAGAATTTAAAATATATATGGATGTCTATATTGTGATAAGACTGACCTGGGAGGTAACTCATGTAGAATAATGATAAGCCATTGTATGTACTTTAAACTACATGTACAAAATTTTCGTGTGGTGATTTCATTCATTCATTTCTCATAACTTTGCAGATTTTCTCCTATTCCTCTGTTAGAGCACGTGACCTACCAGAAAAGCGTCTACCTCCTATTTTTGACTTTTTCACTGCGTTTCTCTTTATGTAGATATACTTTGGAAATTTTAGTTTTGCGTGCTTTGTTGGCAAATAAAACACGTTTTTCTGTTCAAATGCGTCGTAATTAATCCCTCTTGCCTTCGTGACTATATAACTACGCATCTGAACTCAAAACCGTGTTTTATTTGCCAACGAAGAACGCAAAACTAAAATCTATTTCCATTCTAACACGTTCGATATACACCAGGAAGGGATACTTATCTGGAATCCTTTTATAGGCGGAATAGCCAAAAGTAGGTCATTTTGCGAAACGTGTTTTAATCGGCAAGACAATCACGGTAAACGCCTTTTTTGTTTATATAAAAGAAAGTCTTAAAAGTGTTAGAATAAATATTTTACACTATACGAAACTTGTTACAAATCAATATTGCTTTGAATCCTCTGACTTATTTTTCGTTTTATTTTCAAGTCGGAGTTAACGAAATTACTTTTTAAACGTTTCTAAAAGCAAACTGCTACAGTTATGTTGACGGTTTTATTTTTGAAGATGTTACAAAAATTTGTTTAAGACTTGTACAAAGTAAGAATTATAAAAAAAAGTTTAATCAAAGTTTGAAAAACCCATATAATTGGTGTTTTAAGCCTTTTTTCTTCTTCTTCAAAATCAAGTCGATGCTTTGTCAGCATTGGTATGCCAAAATTAGGAATATGCTGGATTAAGGGAATTATTTTGAAAATAAAATAAAAAAGAATATTTTGAAAATTAAGTGATATATAAAAAATGGATAATTTAATCTTCTGGTGCAATGAAATGATTTTTGCCGTCTTAAATTTAGAGAATGCAATCAATTTGAAACAACTCCAATGACCTATATCGTAATCGGTTTGTTCAAATGAATTTGTTATGGTCTAGAAATGTGCAAAATGGCAAAGAAATTCAAGACAAAAGCAACTAGAATGTGTCTGTAGAACACAGAGTGTGCCCCACTGGTACATTTGTCACAAATAAGGAGCAATAATTCAAATGTTTGCAGTCTTAAGGGGGTATAGCCTCAACAAACGTTTTATATAAAGGATTCATTATTCTAGGCCATATACCTTTTGAGCTATGAGCATCACAAACAAAAAATCCACTATTTTGCCTATTTCAAGGGCCATAACTTTGTAATAAGCGCTAACATTCTCAAGAATGCCAAGTGTGCAAGGTCTCATCATGATCAAGACTCATGCAAGGTTTTATGAATTTACATTAAATATTTTTTTAGTTAGGCACGTCATTAGGTGAAAATGTGCATTTTTGACTATTTCAGGGGCCATAACTTTACAAATAAGGGGTGAAACCAGAAGAAAAATATAAGGTGTGCAAGTTTATATTATGATAAAGACTCAAGTAAGTTTTCATCCATTTACATCAAATACTTTTTGAGCTAGGCGCGTCACAATGTACAAATGTGCATTTTTGACTATTTCAGGGGACATAACTCTGTAAATAGGAGACGGAGCCAGACGAAAAATAAGAAATGCGCAAGTTCCTATCATCATAAAGACTCATGCAAGGTTAATAAATTTATATGAAATACTTTTGAGCTAGGCGCGTCACGAGGTGAAAATGTGCACTTTTGACTATTTCAGGGGCCATAACTCTGGAAATAAGAGGCGGACCAGACGAAAAATAAGAGGTGCGCAAGTTTATATCATGATAAAGACTCATACAAGGTTTCATCAATTTATATCAAACACTTTTTGAGCTAGGCGCGTCACAAACTTCGGACGGACGGACGCACGGAGGGACGCACGCACGCACGCACGCACGGACGACGGACAGACGCACGCACAGACAAGACCAAATCTATATGACCCCACCACTCATGGGAGGGGGGGGGGCGGGGGCACAAAAATGCAGAAACTGCCCTGAGGTTTGTCTTTTCAAGTGTATGAACCAAGACATTTTTTTATCAACGGTGCTTGAACTTCGTAAAGAGACTAAATGGATTTTCAGTACAGACCAGGTTTATGCATTATACAGGTAAAATAATTATTTGCTTCTATTATGTTAAAATCATACAGCGTATGAGCAGTCAATAATAAATGTTTAAATTGCACGCATCAGGGGTATTTGACAAGTTAACATTTGGCATACGAAAATATTTAAATACGTTCTTCGAAGAAGCATTACTTAATCTGCTAAATCAAAAAAAGAAAGAAACTACACATTTTGGAACTAGGTATGAATGATGAAGAGATTCCTGAAAAAAATCACATTATCATAAAATTACAAGAGAAGGAACATTTTTGTAAACACGTTGTAGTTATTGATGTTTTCAAAATAGAGCCGTTTCGTGTATGAAATTTTATTGTATGCAAATACTGATTGCTAAGATGTGTATAATTATATAATATGATGAACTAGTCATTTTTTTAAATGCCGATAACATCATACTGGACAGATGAAAAATCCATAACTGTTTTATTTTATGAAGTATGAATAAATCAATTTTTAATATCTTGTTTGAACAGCTATTTTTAGTAATTGATCTAGAACAATGTCGTAATTTTAAGCTCATTCTGTGCCCATTTAAAACATGATGAATAATATACAGCATGCATCTCACTCTTTCAAATTTGTATTACCTGCTGTATAAAGTTGAAATTTACGAAATTTATGAAAAACCATGTTCCGGATTTAGTGAAGCAAACAGAAGAATGAATATTTAGATTACACAGTTTGGAGTCCTTGAAGCGTTCTTTTCCGATGAGATAATGAGAAGTCGAAACATTATTGAAATTCCTCCAAGAAAACAAAAACACACTTTGAAATGTATGAATGAAATGCCGAAAGAATGAAATGATATATCGTAAACTGATGCAACTAGCAAACCTATTATTAAAAAACTATTAAATTACGTATTTGTTAAAATGGGGATAAACTAGCATTTAAATAACAATAAAATACAAACTTTAAAATTTTCAGACATGAACATTTGATTGCATTATAAATTATGTTCCTGTTGCTAGGAAAGGATACACGTTTAAATATTCTTGACATTTTATTATTCGTTAAAGCCGGTAACAATTTCTATGCATGAATTGTATATGAGGTTTTGATGTGCGCGCCCACGCCAAGATGCAATGCATTAATGAAACTATTTTTATAATAATGACATTTTATCAAAATATGATTCATTTTCACTTAATATTAGCCAGATCGGATGACAAAAAAATATGTACAAGTTATTCATTCACGTTCTCGCATACCAGATGTTTACCATGTTTGCCTGGTTCGTCTCGGGTACCATGTCGAACATATAAATTGTGTGATAGTATACACTTATTGTGTTTTGGTGAGATTGATATGTGGATTTATTGACCTGATAAAAGCGATGTCGACCGAGGGCTTATCATAAGAAGTAAAATTTAAATACAAATATCTTCAGCCTTTGGTCAGTTTTCGTAGTAAATTGTGTACGGCGTCGCATCGTTTTGACGTGAAACCGTAATGACGTCACAGTTGGTGTCAATACGACCTTTTATCATTGATCATGTGACTACATCTAGACCAATGCCAGGCACTATAAATATAGATTTAATAATAATGTTAGATTCTGTATTTGAAAATACCCGAATGTGTAACTTGTACATGACACATTTCCCCAAGTGAGTTGTGTACACTTTCATATGAGTATGGAATATTATGTCTAAAATCAAATTACTTAATAAACCTTTGGCTGATACAATGTACTGTTAACATGTGTTGACTTTCTAAACCAATGCATAAACCCTTTTCATATTACAAAATAGCATTTTATTCGTGTCAACTAAGCTCATTACATTGTTACGTATCAACACATTTTTACAGATAAAACCATTATGATAGTACAATCGCTGATAAATAATAATGAAATTATCCTTTGGAAGCATAGATTGTAACCAAGCAGAATAATAGCAGACTCGATTTGATTGAGTCCGTTCAGAAGTAATGAAATGTGCAACACCTCTCACACCCCCTAGTACTGGCTCAAGCGGAACGCTTTTACACATTTATTGAATGGACTCCATCATCTCAAAGGACCGGAAAATATAACAACACTGAATAGGACAGACATTCTATGGATATACATTGGCATGTTATAGTATATAAACTGCTTGAACCTCAGCACATCCGTTTCTGATTAGTACGTTAATCTTTAAGTGAAAACATTGTTTTGCACCCAGTTAAGATAAAATAAACGTTACATCGTATTTCACTTTTATGCCAATTTGATACATTAAAATATTTTCTAATTTGACATTCATTACAACACTGATATAATATTAACCCAAACACGCGTAGTCACTCCCACACAAATTACGTACAACCGATATATAAAATATTCAGACACTCCCTTTGGGATTTACTGTCGTCAAAATAAGAGGATATATAACGTTGCATACTCCTTTTACAATTGGAAATAACGTTAGCCTTTCTAGACGGTTATATAATCAGAATATCAAATTCGAACATAAAAAAATGCCTATGACATGTAGAAATCTAGGAGATCTCCCACGGCTGCCATTTATCCAAATTATATAGACATGCTTATAACATATGTATTAAAACTTTATAGACATTGTCTGCTTCCCATACATATTTGAGACGCGCCGTGAGAACATCAACATAGTGCATTTGCGACCAGTCTGCTCATCCGCGCAGTCTGGTCTGGATGCGCGCTATTCGCTTTCAATGGCTATTGCAATTAGAGAAACCGTTAGCGAACAGCATGGATCCTGCACTCTGTTGGTGTTCTCATGGTGCATCTCATTTGATGCTTACTCTAACAAAATTTATGTAATAGATAGCAAATCATTCGAACAATTTTCCAGATATTTGGTTCTTCTTTCGTCGCTAGTTCCACCTAGTGTATATTTCATTTTCTTGCTGTAGCTTGCTAAATTGTTATATTTTACAAAGGGAAAACTTCTATGCCTAAACCTTATTTACTTTGATATAGGTTATGTTATACTAACACCTTCTTTGATTTGTTAACAACATATACCGTATTTTCCGGACAATAGGCCGCGGCCTATACGTTAAAAAAGTAAAATTTTCAAGGGTGCGGCCTATGCGTCGAAGCGGCCTATACGTCGTTTTATTTTTTCTAAATGGGCCTTTCATGCGGCCTATAAAGCTGCAGTTTTAATTTTTCACTTGCATTTTGAAAGTTGTTGAAATTCAACCGGATATTCCAGTGTCGATTTCAGATAATTTTCTCTTTCTCGTCGATGTAGCCATATTTTGCTTAATATCCGATCGAATCAAGCAAAATGTAATGAGTACAGAATAGACAATTTTGCCGAAAGGGCCTTTGAAAACGACTCATGAAAACTTACATTCGGACTCAACAGTTCACTGCATTCGACGGATTAACAAGTGTGATTACCTGTAAATACAATCGATTTCAATGAATATTTATCGGGAACATTCTTTATACGACATGGTCATGTTCGCCGCATTGTGGTGTATAGGCCGCGGCCAATAAGCCGGAGCGACCTATACGTTAAATTTTATTTCTGAATTAGTTGAAATATACGGCTGCGGCCAATACGGTGCAGCGGCCTATTGTCCGGAAAATACGGTAAGTATTATTTTATATAGAATATGCATTTGACCGTATCATGTAATATCATGCTCAAGTTCGAAACTATTTTTGCTCTGTTCTTGTTAAAAATCAAGGTAGCTCCTCCAGAACTTTCAGGTCTATTTTGAAATGCAGTAAACAAGACAATTATATGTCTACAAATGGTGCACTGCAAAAGCACGAACTATTATTATGTTACTTATTTTCATTTTACCAGTAAATTTTCAACATAAATATAATGATAACAATTATTATTCTGATGATTTTAATTCAGTCTGGCAAATTATGTTATGAAATGTTTGACGCTAAGAGAGTTATAATATCTTTCTCATTTTAAATATGATGTGGGTTCGTATAGGTAGAAAATGTATTCGAATGTTTACTTCGCTTTGTTTGGAAATAATAAAGCAAACTTGCTTATTAATAAGAAAAAAAGCTACTTTTTGTTTAAATGTAGTAACATTAAGTGGTTATGCAATGTTACACCTTTGTACCTTCATTCAATTAACTCACCAGTTACAATGTAAGATACTATAACATCTAACATAACGCTGTGAAAGATTGCAAAGAAATATTATTCAGTATTCAGTATAAAAACAGAAAATGTTAAGCTGTAGTGATATATGAGAAAATAACAGAAGCATCTTCTGTTCTCGGGAAAAGTTTGAAAAATTTCAAGACTGGTTTATATGCTATTTTACAACAGCGTTTCATTTCTAACTGATCTGCCTTTTCTACACGGAGTTATATGTAAGAGCAAATTATGTCAAGAAACACGACAAAACGTCACCGCCACTAAGAAAGGTCAATGATAGAAAATGGTAGCGTTATTTGATGAAAAGGTGCCGCAATGACGGCATATATACTTACTGTAATTGTTTTAATAACACTGCTGTTATATGTTAATATTTCGATATGAGAATATCGACTATTTACCGTAAATTCAGATCTGACTTTTTGCCTTTATATTGGCATGGACAATGAAGTCTTAATATTTAATGAATAAAATACCGCAGTTGATAAATAAGTAACAAATGTTTAATACGTAGCGTGTGTCCTAGCTTAAATCTTATCTGGAGGGATAAATGTTTTGTTTTCATGATAAAACCAGAATTGTTCCGAAAACGTATCACGTATCACGCGTGAATTATGCGTAAAAATATGGTGCTTACTTTTAAAAAAAACATCTTAGCAAATAACACCCGCCACAGTTTTAACAATGACACAACAAGATTCATCAACACAGACATTTGTATTTTGAATGACCACGACATGTAATGGTATTTTGAGTATCTAACTGTTACGGACACAAAAAAAAGTCTGCAGAAAAATAACTAAATGCGTTGTCAATTAATTTCTCCTAGAAAAGCTTGAAACTGTAACGAATATGCTATTTTATTTAGAACTAGAATATACAAAATATTTTGTTTTAGTCATGTGTAAATAAGATTGATACACGGTAGTATCAAAATTTGTTATATAATGCAGAATTTGATTAAGCTCTATAGTTTTAAAAATTTAGAAGTTGTTTAGAAAGTGCAGCAAATAAAACAGATAGGGTCTTGTCTTTAGTTGTTTGCCAGACCAATTTGGAACGTTTGGACCTCGCACAAGATTTTAATACCGGAAGTCTGCGGCAAAGTCACATTTTTTTTGAAAGTTTTGCAAATAGTATTTGTTCCGCAATAATTGTAAATAAGTGAATGGTCTACGGTGAAACTAAATGTGTAGGTCCTTGTCTTTGTCATTATTTAAATGATGAACGAGATTCACACATATTAAATTGTTAAAGCTGACCTTAAGGCATTACTTGAAGAATATTCAAATTGTTTTGTTGTTGTTTTTAAAATAAAACAAACCATTTGAAGATTATTGTTTTAATTTTCCTGATCGAGACATTTTCTTTTTGTATTCAACACCGAGGATACTCACATAATTTATCAATTTTCACAATGAATCATACAACATATTGTTATTTAATATCATATTTCATTATTTTATTGCGTTTTATGTCTCTTTTTATGAGTCTCCAAAGACATAGCGGGAGTAGTCAAAAATTATGAAGACACGAGCCATTTCGGATAGTTAATAATGAAAATGTTCATCACCACTTCTTTATAAATACTGTATGAGTGGATTTATATCTTAACACATAGGAATTGACGCAGCTATTTTTGGATTTCTACTGTTTTTGTTTCCCTTGGGATGCAGTATCATGACCTTTTTCCATGTCCGTTCAGGAGCGGAAAATTCTTCATTCAATGTTAGCACATTTTCTGGCCGAACACAATGAAATATCACATAATATTATGTACAATGTGTTAGAATTCATTCCTTTATAGCTCATGTAAGAGGTCGGCACTCTGCTTTGTCGTTTGTCTGAGTAGTGTTGTCCTGAAAGCCTCATATAACTAAAGAGTATATGTAAACATTTAAATTCAACACAAACAAAATCATAAGAAAGAGAACAACAGAAAAAAGACACTTTGGGATGTATATATATGATACTGGTAAGTAATGAAATGATAAATCAAAATATAACGAATGTAGTTAAATCTTAAAAGTATGTTTAATGTTAAGGTGAGTTCGGCTGAAACAGAAGTAAAACCATATTGTTGAAATAACAACATAAACACCCTTGAAACATAGGTAGAAATAAACACACTTTAGATCCTGTTGAAATGAATGCTTACAAACACTTCTATTTAAACTATTGCAGATCTGTAATTATTTGTAGGTGATGATTAAATTTTGTGTGCGTTTTTTGCATGTGAGGATTTGATGTACACGCTCTCGCCAACATGCAATGTATCAATTTAAACATTTGTGACGTCAAATTATAAATAATATTTTTTATCAAGACTTCTTGTAGGACGAATCAGTTGACGATACCGTTAGCACGCTATTCCTTCACCGTAACTAGTGTCACCGTGACATTTCAGTTGTTCTTTCTATATAAACATGCTTTAGGTGTGCCTTGTGCATGATTGCACTTTGCGTTGTTCCCCAAAGATAGCAAACTGTCTTAATATTGACATAAACAATGTTGCGTATTTTCGTTTTTGTTGACAGGTTGACACTATTTGATAACTGATCCTTGATTCATTTTTAATACTACTGTAACTTACGTTGACAAAGAAACACAAATGTCTCAATCCATATCAAGCCGTAATATCTTAAACAACAATCTTTTCCATATAAATGTAAAGCATATCTATACCTTTGACACAGCATGACCTTTGAATTTCATTTTATGACGGGTTTAATATATGTATCATTTCCATTTACTTAATCTCTCGTGTATTGTCAATCAAGATACGTCTGTTTAGACTGGTATTATTTTTGTTTGACATGAATGCCTTTGATGGAGTTTTCTTATATAAGATTTCTTCTTGACTGTGTTATATGCATGCAATGCAAATCTCCATGATACAAATTAATTGGTTTAAGGACAAAAAATGCAGCTTTGAAAGTTTACCCTTTCCGTGCCTGTCAACAATCAGTATACACCGATTAGCACACAACTATTCCAAGAGGTAAATACTTGTCATAGCTTTTATGTTGGCCTGTCATTATGTAAGTAATACATGTAGATTCTTTGTGTGTCTTATGTTTACAAACCTATTTTCACAGTTACTAGCAATAGTCGTGACCCTCTGATGCAAAGACAATGGGAAATTTTATTCAAAATGTTTGATATCTAAACCATGCATCCAGTTGAAAAGGGATTTGTATTCATATGATTATTATTCATTTTAAGTGGTAATTTCTGCTTAATCATATAAACATATTACAATTTAAAATTCGTCTCAACACTGATATCAAATTAATTCGTACGCAAGTAGTCTCCCCCTTATGAACTGTATACAACTAATATAAATTATCCTCTCAATTTTGGTCGATTTGTAAACTGCAAGAGTTGTATCAGACTAACTTGTATATGTATGATATTTATAATTTTAAGCTACTTGTTTGGAAAAACAAGAACAATGAGTATGATGCAATAAAAAATGCTAAAATCTTATAATTTCCAAGTTAGCAGAAAACATATGTCAGGATAAAGAGCACGGTCAATCTGTTCTTAGAAGGGTGTACCCACTGCTTGAAAATGTGAAGTGCATGTGATTGCACAAAGAAAGAACTGCACGATTTGAACTAAAATTTGTGTCTGTGTTATTTGCAAATATAAACAAAAACGTTATAAAATCAGTGGACTTCATATTACATGATTAATTTTGTATTGTATGCAGTCGATATTGATCAAACTCTCTTAATTTCGGGTCTTGCGATGCCTTTGCCTGTTTTTCTCGTCACAAACACATTTCATAGAAGTCAACATTAAGACAGTAAACTATTATGCTGCCTCGTTATTGGGAGTGTACAAAGTCAACAACTATCAGCTAGTATAAACCTTTTTATCCACGTTCAGGAGAATGTACGCACACGTTTGAAACACTACGAAAGACCGTTTTATTATCATGACTATAGAGACTTAACCATGATCATATCAATCATATACAATTCTTTAAAGTAATGTTTACTATTATTCACAAAACTATTTTCATTAAACATATACTAACTACCTGAAAAGTCTAGCAATTTATTTACTCCTATTATTAAAAACATAAACTTGAAGTGATTTACATGGTCTCGAACAATCTGAGTATGAAATGCTCATCATAAACATTCTTACGGGAAAAAAAACTACATTCTACGAAAATACAAACCTAGTCAAAGTAATAGTTAGGGAAAGTGGACTTTTAAATACCTACAGGCTTAAAAAGGCATCTAAGGGTGATTACAGACAGGATTTGTTGAAAACCAACCACGCTTGCACAATCTACAATGGCATGCCTAAAACCTAGACGACTTAGAAAATACGCAACGGAAAATCACAGTCGGCTAGTATAAGTTACATGGCTCTAATTTGAAACACGACACAACTATGTAAAGACCACTACTGGCGAAGTGGGTGCAAATGTATCAAGACACGTAAAGACAAGGTCAATAGAACCTGCAATTTGGCTACTTTACATTGAAATATATTTTAAAACACGTGCAAGTTACCTTCATGGGTCTTGGACATATGAAGTGATTTTATTTCTTGTTTTCTCAAATAGGCAGGTAAGGTATTTGTGAAACTACATAAGTCTACTTGTTAAATCAATATCAAAACCGCTTGAAGTTGCATCACCTAATTTAGAGATTTAAACAACGTCTGTACCACTGTATGTAATTAAATTGCTCTATTGAATCACAGAAATTTGTCAAATATTGATTACGCCGACGCATTTCCCATTTCAACGGCATTGTTGGAAAAATGAATTAAACTTCAATATGCAGCAGACAGATTAATTTACATGGAATCTAATGAAATTTTATGTTCTTCACTGCAAATATACATTAAAACAAATCGTCTCTTATTCTAATTTTTCATATATGTATCGGCAATGCGACTTACTTCTGAAAACACGATTTTTCAAATTAATTAAACATATTTCATTACAACTACAATCTGTATCTACTAATAATTACAAATTCTATTCATTTTTAACGTAATTATTAGGTTTTCAATAGACATTGTCGAATTCTGTTGGAAACAATTGTCTGCTATTAACATCTCCGCCAAAACAACATTTTCTATGTAAATTTCATTAAATCGAAAGCGAGAATTTCAAAAATGAATTATGGTGTCATCTTCCGCGGAAGTGATAACCAATTTCGAAGGCCATCTAAGTGTAAGTGATTAATATTCATAGTTATTCATGGGTGTACAACGCCGGTACCGGAAATAAAGCCTCAATAGAAGCATTATTTCCGGAGTCTATTTTGGAAACAATGGTTTCTTCGATATGTAATATAAGTATTGTAGAACACATCAGATTCAATATATCGAATGCAAATGAGGATGACAAGCTAAATATTGTTCAAATTTAAACGTATCTGACATTAATATAGGTTCCACTATGAAATAAAAACAAAATCAAATCATTACATTAAAATACAGCTATACTTTTCCCGGAAAACAACACATTAAGATCATTTAGTTGGCTATAGCTTATTAGCTCTTTTGTATATAAATGAATATGCTGCCATTTTAAGGAGGCAATGTATCAAGTAATCAATAATTTCTTGGTGTTCCTCGATTGTCAATCTCTGTTCGATTTATCCAGCTTTAAATGAGTGGCTATTCTTGCAATGTTATCACGTAACGTATTATGATCATTTTGCTATCTGTCACGAATCTCTACATCATTTGGAGAAAAAAGTCTCGAACAATTAGACCTGCACACATGACCACAGAGACAACAAAAGCTATACGTTTTATTCCTGATCACACTATTGAGGACTATACCTATAATTGAAGACACAGACAGCTTACAACAAACAACAGACAACTCAATATTCTAGCAAGAGTAGTGTTGCAGAGTAGTAGTGCAGCACACGTTCTTGCATAAAGGAAACTATTGATAAAAATATCTCTGCCTTCAATGGATTTTAACTATTCAAAACAGTAATTTGTCGTTGAATAAAATCATGATTGGAGATGAGAAGGAATGCGCCCAAGTGATTTAACGGTACGTATTTAAATATCATTCAAGAGCAAGTCACTGTTCGTGCCCTTTCACCAAGTCGGCTGAGAAGTGACTTTTATTCAAAAATTCTCCAGAAGCTACAGTTCCATACCTATATTGCAAAATTTTCATATTTACTCCCACCCGGCGCTACGCGTCTCGCCCGTGAGGATTTAACCTTCAGACTGTGTCCCAAAGGCAATATTTTCTGTATTCGGCATGTAACACGGACGCTGAAAACTAAAACGGGGCCCATTATGTCTACTATTATTGGCAATTGAAAGAAGGTTTTCTGTTGTAAATCAAATATATCAATTGTGCATACTGCTACATTGTTCAAATACGCATCAAAGTAAACACCCAAGTCTTGGGGTCATATATCTTATTGTCAAATTGTAACTGCAAAAATAAAGTAGATACTTGGATTTTTGATGGAAATACAATAATATACAGTTATTCCTTGGTGGATCACGATTTTATAATGGATTTCATGTTATGCAAAGGACAGGTCAAAAGAATACAGTTGTCATTCAACATTTATTTCAGTAATTCTTAAAATACAATTTGGTCATTATTCTGTACATGACATGAATATGTCATTTGTTCTGTCGCCATATCAGTACATTTTGACATTTGCAAATAGTTGTTAGTGTCAATTCATTAAACACATGCTTTGTAAATAATTATTGATACCTGTGAGGAAATCCGAGTGATGTGCGTCCAGCAAGCCAAAGATGTATTTTATATCGGGTACACACGTGCTAGCATTATTACACAGCTTTTTAGTTCGCATATATATGATATTCTGTGAATATATGATATGTGGCTACCACAAAAATAGTATAAGTTATTGCATTGACCCTTCTAGCCATTACAGAACATTAGCAAGAGAGATTAAATTCTATTTAAATATCTACTTCTTCTTATGCTATTTTGATTAAATCGTTTATGTGATTTAACATATTATTGTGCAGCAAAAACTAATTATGCCATGATTTTCGGTTCTATGCTTCAAAATGGTCTTCTTAAAGATTTCGTTAATTTCACAAAAACTGTCATGCCTTAACATTCCACAAGCAATATTTTGTCTTTTCCTACGATTCAGCGAAACATAATACGTCAAGAGTAGCTATTTAAACCTACAGATAATATCACGTCGATTACATTTAAATTTCATTCGTTTGCAAATACATCTAGACATGCAGAATAATTTCGAAATTAACATCGGTAAAAATGATGGAAATAAACAACATATTGCAATGCAAATTTTCTATTTCTTTAATGTAAATATCTAGGAAATGTATAATAAACGGATATTATTTTAAACGTTGCGTCGCAGCTATTAGACATAAACTTGCCAGATAAAATGTATATTTCTGATATATAATATCATAGTGAAGACGAGGCGACAAAATATACGAAGTGGCGATTGAAATATATAAGTGCTTATATTCTTAATTCAAATAGCATTGTCATTTATCTTTTGATTCATTTCAGATACAATCCATTTTAATCATAACTGTTTAGCGTGCAAATGTTACATAATTTACTTCATAATTTCAAACGGGCAACAGATTGGCAAAACACTATAGACTCAGGTGTTTCGTGGAAGGAAATCTCTCATATCTAAAATACATTTTGAATTACTTAAAGTATCCATAGCAGATGCATTCAATGAGATCTTTCTCATTACTTATCGCAGACATTGAAAAGAACTAGACAGTTGTTTTGGCTCGACAGTTTGAACGACCTAAGAATATTTGCGCACATGACAGGACAGTATATAGTCTCAAGCATCATGACTTCCATATTC
This sequence comes from Mercenaria mercenaria, assembly GCF_021730395.1. Taxonomy (NCBI): domain Eukaryota; kingdom Metazoa; phylum Mollusca; class Bivalvia; order Venerida; family Veneridae; genus Mercenaria; species Mercenaria mercenaria. The sequence continues at coordinate 42,953,697 of NC_069364.1, forward strand.
ACTTGCAAGATATTCATCAACCTGCAAAGTAGACATATGAAATGCGTAGTGAATTACTAATTACTCATTTTGCTAGGAAATTGTAATCTGAACAAAAAAGGAAGCGATCGGCATGTTGTTGGCAGTTGATTGTTCAATTTTCGTAGAGCAACCACCTACTAATTTTGTGTTTTATATTTTTTAAAATAAATACGTTCTTAACTCCTTGAAACTAGTAAACGTTGCAGATAATCAGCTTCTACACTGGAAAAAATACAAAGGCAATTGTTTCTACAGCACATCTCGTAATACCTTTAAATAAAATCCATTTTTATTAACTCGCTCATTAATGCACATGTTGTCTTAAAGGCAAAATAAATCAGAAATAAGAATAGAAAAGATTATTCAACATTAAAATAATGTTGATTTGCAGAATGCCTGTAAGTAGTTTCTAAAATAAAACAAGGATTAAAATGCATTAAAAACCGTAGTCAAAAGATTGAAAATAGATTAAAAGCATTATGTGAAACTTCATTTATCATGTTTATAGGTACCTAGAGAGATTTAATAGGGGTCAAGTTTACTTAGAAAATTTTATAGAGTTTAATCATAACGATAAATCTTCTACTTTGCCACATTATTTCAAAAGATGTTCTACAATGGGAATTAGTTAATCAAAATTGCGAAAACTAAGTGTTGATGCGACATTTATCGAAAGTGGAAACATTGAATAGGAGACATTTATTTGTTTTGTCGTAAGATAAATGATTTATCGTTAAATGAACACAAGACGAAATGTTGCGATATTAAAACAGAATTCAATATCATACAATTATTGACTCTCAGACAATAACTGTATAATTATATGGCTTCAGGTTCATGAATAAGTAACACATATTTATTGCAATATATTTAACGTTTGAAAGTAACAATAAATAACTTCCATTCTAATTTTAGAAAGTCATGTTTAATGGGGAAAGCCCACTAATCATTAACCATGAAATATATTTATAGAGATGATGAACGGTTTCGGCCAATAAAATTTAGGTTATATTTAGAACATGTAATAAAATCATTTGTGTCGTACACCGCCGTATTTTTTAACATTATACCGTCAACATGTTCATGTTGAAAACGAAAGACAGTTTTGTGATAATTAGAAATTGTCCTGTTTAAAAGTAATTTCTCGTCAATAACAGAAAAAGTCTATATTAGCTGCTCTTTTTGTGACCCCCACCCCCCCCCCCATGAGTGGTGGGGGCATATAGATTTGGTCTTGTCCGTGCATCTGTGCGTCCATCCATCTGTCCGTGCGTCCGCCCGTCCGAAGTTCGTGACACACCTAGCTCAAAAATTATTTGATATAGATTCATGAAACCTTGCATGAGTCTTTATCATGATATGAACTTGCGCACCTCCTATTTTTCATTTTGCTCCGCCCCCCATTTTCAGAGTTATGGCCCCTGAAGTAGTCAAAAATGCACATTTTCACCTTGTGACATGCCTAGCTCAAAAAGTATTTGATGTAGATTCATGAAACCTTGTATGAGTCTTAATCATGACATGAACTTGTGCACCTCTTATTTTTCATCTGGCTCCACCCCCCCCCCCCCATTTGTAGAGTTATGGCCCCTGAAATAGTCAAAAATGCACATTTTCACCTTGTGACACGCCTAGCTCAAAAAGTATTTGATATAGATTCATGAAACCTTGCATGAGTCTTAATCATGATATGAACTTGCACACCTCCTATTTTTCATTTGGGTCCGCCCCCTATTTTTAGAGTTATGGCCCCTGACATAGTCAAAATGTACATTTTCACCTTGTGACGCACCTAGCTCAAAAAATATTTAATATAAATGGTTGAAAACTTGCATAAGTCTTTATGTTGATATAAACTTGCACACCTTTAATTTTTTGGCTGGTTCCACCCCCTATTTTTAAAGTTATAGCCCCTGAAATAGTAAAAAAATGCACTTTTTCACCTAATTATGTGCCTAGCTCACAAAGTATTAGACGTAAATTCAGGAAACCTTGCAGGAGTCTTTATCATGATGTGGCCTTGCAAACTTGGCATTCTTCTTGAGAATCTTACTCTTATTACAGAGTCATGGCCTTTGAAATAGCCAAAATAGTAGATTTTTTGTTTGTGATGCTCATAGCTCGAAAAGTATAGAGCCTAGAATAATGAACCCTTTTCATAAAATGTTTATTGAGGCTATACCCCATTAAGACTGCAAACATTTGAATTATTGCCCCTTATTTGTGACAAATGTACAAGTGGGGGTGCACAACCTGTGTCCTACAGACACATTCTAGTTAAAATTAATTCTCTACAATTACAGAAAAAAATCTACATCAGTATTAAATATTGTCAATATAAGTATGTAATTAGATGTAGTTCTATTCTAGAAGTATTTAGTACAATTATAGATTCTAAAAAATACCTAAAATGACGAAATGTATCAAAAAGATGTTTAATTGAACTTCTTTCTTAGATATTCATTAATACATATTCAGTACATTGTCTCACCAAAGAATGACACCTATGTGTTTCGTCTCAGCTGAAATTTCGCCAGAAAATAAAAGTTGATCATTGTATATGTTGTTAACCATTTCTGTTTCTGAACAAAAATAGTTTTAAGGTTATTCAGTATTGATTTTCACTTAAGCTGTTTTAAAAATGCAAAATTTATATATTATGTAATACTTTATGATTTTCGACATATAACTATTTCCGGCAAATCATTTATTAAATCTTCAAAGTTCAAAGTTTAGTAGTTTTACCGAATATATTTGACTGGCCCCAGTCCCTATATTTGTTCTGTAATATTTTCATTTTACCCCATGAACAACTAGTGGTGCACCAGCATGATCCAACCAGCCTGCGCATCGCGCAGTCTGGTCAGGATCAGCTTCTAACAGTTTCAATTCAATAGCTAAACGAACAGCATGAGCTGACCAACTCGCGATTCGCAGCGGTCTGATCCTGTTGTCCACCCCATATGTTGGTTTTCATGCACGCATATCTTCTTCATTACGTAAGTAACTCTGCAGTGCTCTGGGACAATCTATTCCCCGACTCGAACATATCCAGATATATCAGATAAGTAAGTGCTATTGTAGAGGCTTAAAATATACTTATAAAATATTTGCAGTACTTATAAGGAAAATAACCATGCAACCAGGCAGCCAGGCTACGAATATATCAAAGTATACATATTTGAAAGGTCGTTAAAACATTTAACAGATAAATGAGTTTAACATTTTAAAAAGAAACAGGTAACTGTACATGTATTATCAATTTTTGAACAACAACAAGACCTACGGCTAAGGGAAATAGACTGTTCCCGTAAGTACAGACTACTGTATGCAACGAAATACTATTAGAAAAGTTCATTTAGATGTCAGTTTTCAAGAAAAATATTAAAGAATTTGTTTTGTTATTATGTTTGATGTGCGACATGGTACACATAACATTATGTTTAACTTTTAGCTGAATCTATTTTATAAGACATAAACATTTTCTGATGTCATTCAATATGCATGCACTAGTATTTGGCAACTGTTTCTTAGTCAGATAAATTTTTCTTGCAGTAATTTTGTTATACCTGGGGCCTAGATGTTTATGAATGGCTTGCAAGTAGGACTACTTGCTCGGGACACTACAAGGAATTAAATATGAACTTTTAGAAAAGGTTAAACAACATGCCTCAACATGATCAATTAAAACATTGGTACTATAGTCAGTCTTAAATGTTATATACGTATAAGGACTCAAAGTCAGTTTTTTTTAATTTGCATAACTTTAGTCTCAGGTGACATTTACAATCCAAAGCGTAAGACGCAACCAAGCAAAATAAGAAGAGACTCGTCTGTTTGTTAGAGGTTTTCAATGTTCAACACTATGGACAATACGCATTTAGGGTATGTTATAACAACTAATATATTGTTCATTTGTGGTCATACGTTTGCCAATAAATAGAAATCGATAGAATGGTATGTTAAGGTTCATGTCAGGAATATCCATATCTACTGTCAAAGGAATTTTCATATTAAATTTTTTATTTGATCGATAGTATGATTTGTTAAGGTTCATGTCAGGAATTTCTATATCTACTGTCAAAGAAATTTTCATTTTGAATTTTTCTATTTTACTGATAGTATGGTATGTTAAGGTTTATGTCAGAATATAGTATTAAAAGTAGTCAAAACTACAAAAACTTTTTAAAACAAGTCACTTTATTTTTATGTTCATGTCAGGAATTTCCTTATCTACTGTCAAAGGAATTTTGATTTTGAAATTTTCTGTTTGATAGACAATTATTCTTTAATAAATATAAAATTGTTCCGTTAAGAAACTGTAGAGGAAACTCAAGATTTTTATTTTCTTTGTTTTTTTTCCTTGTTGAAAAATAAAATGATTCTTTTTATAACATGTTTTAGTGAATTATCTAACAGAGGGAATTTCATTTTAAAAAAACCCTAATAAAATGGGTAATTGTAGACAACATGAAATAAAAAGAAACTTTGTTTGTTTTACATGCAAGATCAAAATATCTTTCACGAGTGAACACCATAGCGTGCTTTTCACTTGTTCTGCCGCTCGTGAAAAGTTTGCACCTGGTGTTCACTAGTGAATGATATTCTAATCTTACACTAAAACAAACATATATCCGCTACATGATATATTTTACGACGGCCCAAGTATTAACTTACAAAATCACGGTGGGGAAACCAAGAATGCAACGTCATCAAAAACCAGCGAAAATGAGCTGACCACACACAAATTTACGCCAATTCAGGCAAGAAAGGTATTGTAACTCTTTTATGACTGCAGCTTTCGACTCGAGATAAAGAACACCGTACCCGGCCTGGAGTATACTATTCTGCGATAGTGTTCCATGTTGTTTGTATAGCTTGGATTTTTCCCGAAAACGCAAACAGTTGGCAAAGAGGGCATGAGCTGTACCACACTTTTGTCTAAGAAAGTGAGATTTGATCGTATTTTCGTGAAATGAGGACAGATTTTACGCTCATTTAATACAAATGACTAGCATAATACTCAACAATTGTTGTATTTTGCTGTTTTCGAGGATGTCCGACGATATCTTATTCAAAACAAACAAAATTATTAAAATGAGAACATCCACACTGACTACTCTCTTGGAGAACATCCACACTCTTAATTACCATTACTGCATATGCTTCCTAAAAGATGTCTATTAGACAGTCACTGGGCCAGTTGTCCGAAACTTTAACCGGCTGTTTCAAACCACTAATCTTGGTGGGAAACACTAGTACGATATTTTGATGTTATTGTAAATATTTTTTAAAGTGCATAATTCTTAACTAATACATTTGTGTTTCTATGCCTTCCAAAATGTCGATGAAGAACTTAAACATTCAATCACCCGTTTGCCTAATCGCATGTTAAGGTTTCGAACAACTGGGCCACTAGGTTGTTCAACAACAACTATCGTTTTTACATACAATCACACAAGTTTAAACAGATGTGCCAATTCATATAGCAGCGGCTGAGCACATGTCAGGCTAATATTAATCACTGTGTATGGTGTAACATAAGGACTTCGGCATTCAGATTGACTGCTTTCTTAGGAAAGACATTATTTTAGGATAACAATATAAATCCGACAAAACGTTCTGCACAGTAAGTTTAAAAGCAAATAGTGGATTGGAATAGTTATTCAACTGTTATTTTGTTTATAACTATATCCATCCCAAAGTGCATAAAACACGGTTAGTTAGTTCATTACTTTAATTAAATATTACAACTGTAAGCTATTTTAAACCTAATTTAAAAACTCGAAGTCGATATCGAATACAATCTAACCTGAAACATACGAAAGGCATTATCACTTAAGATTAATCAGGGTTCAATATAATTTCAAATCAGTGAAGTAAAAAATGGATCCGATCTTGTAGAACTACCATAAGCATCATACGGGAAACAGGTTCTTCTAAGCTTTTTTTGTGTGATTTCATGTGGCGGCTTAAGAATTCGTCAGTATTTATACACCTTTCTACACCCCTAACATCTTAGGTTTTTCTCTCCGCTGCGATTGTCAACACAGCAGGTTTTCCTGCTAAAGCAACGCCACTAATATCGCTCTTCAGTAAAAAAGCTTACTTGCTATCTTTGAGATACGAGCCGTAGTTGAAGCTCATTTTCATAGAAACCACTTAATACTTAGTTATGCGTGTGTGGTTAAGCATCTTAAAACCAAAACATTTAGTGATATTATTTTTTTTTTTTCATATAATTTTAAATTATTTTTTTAATTAATTATATTAATATATTATATTAATTATTTTGTAGATTTTTTTGTAGATTATGTTTAATACAAAATATTGTCTTACCGTTAAATTGCACTTGCCGCAATTAATATCAATTTTAATTTAATATAGTTTTCAATTAAGCGCGACGTCATTCTGGAGATAGAACTTTATTCTAGCATAAAACTGCTGTTCTTGACACTTTTTGGGGGTGTTTTAACAGGAGAGAAAACGTGTGTTAACAGAGATATTCTCACGCTCACGTGCTGTTATAACACCTTTTTCGTATGCGCGTTCCGCGGCAGAGCGTAAACGTACTTCGGCCCCAAAACGGATAATTCAAATGGAAATACAACTCGGATATTCCCGCGAAGGACGTTGAGAGGTAATGTATTCATTTACTCGCTTTTTTTTTCGCGTTTTATGCTAGAATAGCGTTAGTGCATTTTATTTTCCTGTTATAACATTTTCAGAATCCGACGTTAAAACACGAAAAAAAAAACATGCGTCATCCCTACATGATATCATCATTTATATGGTTTGCTGCGGATCTAGGTAATTAATTTTAATTTTAAATATAGCTTTGTGGTTCGGCAAAAGAAATTTACATAGGCTATACTTTGTTATTTCGCATATGTAATTGGTGCCAAAATAATTTACATGGGGTGAGAAGTTTTATTGTCTAATCATTGGCTAATCTGTTTAGTGTTTGAAATTATTTTTGTTTACAAATTTAAGCTCCTCCTACAGTAAGTGACTTATCGGTTACTAAACGACTAGAAGTAAATGATGATTTGCTAAAATAATTTACCAAAAAAAATGAAAAATGGTACAATGTCATTGAACAAAAATAATTCCAAACACTAAAAAGGTGGAAAAGATCTATGTTTTTCTTTTTCTTTTTATATAAGATCTACATTTAGTGTGCCCCTCATTATTCAACACGTACTATGCTGCGGAGTCATTCTTTGTGATTTCAGCCATCGGAAATATTACGTTCTCCTAGTCTGTCAACTCGTCACTGGTGTAGGCCTATGGGGCTTTAAAAGAGTTTCAAAGCCCGCGCTCTTAGCTCAGTAGGTAGAGCGTCGGTCTACGGGTCGCGGGGTCGTGAGTTCGATCCTTGGGCGGGGTGTATGTTCTCCGTGACTATTTGACAAACGACATTGTGTCTGGAATCATTAGTCCCCCACCTCTGATTCATGTGGGGAAGTTGGTAGTCACTATCGGAGAACTATTTTTACTGGTACAGAATTCAGGAACATTCGTTAGGTTAACTGCCGCCGTTACATGACCGAAATGCTGTGATAAACCCAACATTAACAAATAAATGAGTTCTAAAACAATAATATAGTTTATTGAAAATGCAAAGTCCAGCAAATGACAAGTATAAAGCAGAAAATAACAGCGGGAAGGTGTGATCATTCTCGAAAAAGATAAAACGATCCTATTCATGTAGATTCTACTCTACTAAATATCTATATAGACCAAATGCCTTACGGAACAATATTTTCAAATTGACATCATTAAATGTATGACGTGCACAAATCCCAGAAACAAAATAACAAATGACGGACAGATTGAATGCAGCGAAACTTATCACTTTAATTGTATACATGTCAGCTTTAAAAAAAATGGCTTAGATTTTTCTAAACAGTGCACGATACTTAAGAGTGTGGATGTTCTCCAACAAAGTCGTCAGTGTGGATGTTCTCATTTTAATAATTTTGTTTGTTTTGAATAAAATATCGTCGGACATCCTTGAAAACAGCAAAATACAACAATTGTTGAGCATTATGCTAGTCACTGGCAACAAATGAGCGTAAAATTTGTCTTTATTTCACGAAAATACGATCAAATCTCACTTTCTTAGACAAAAGTGTGGTACTGCTCATGCCCTCTTTGCCAACTTTTCGCGTTTTCGGGAAAAATCCAAGGTACACGTACAAGATGAAACATCACCACAGAATAGTGTACACAAGGCCGGGTACGGTGCTCTTTATCTCGAGTCGAAAGCTGCAGTAATAAAGAAGTTACAAGACTTTTCTTACCCGAATCGGCGTAAATTTGTGTGTGGTCAGCTCATTTGCGCTGTTTTTTATGACGTTGCATTCTTGGTTTCCCCGCCGTGAAAATGCAAATTCACGTTACAAGAACTTAATGATTAGATTAACAAACACCTGGTATTTAAAAGCTGTTGCAAACGTCTGTAAACTACAATACGTTTCGCTGATAGTGTAAGAAATGATTGCTTTCAATATTTTGAAATTTGATAAACAGAAAACGGTGTTGGCAATAAATGAATTGTTCAATAATGAAAAGAAATTATAAAGACAAAATAAATCAGAAATAATTAGCTTTAAAAAACTGTGGTTTAAAGTCTAACTTATTTTAAACGTTTCCATTGGTTAAGACACAGATTATGTCAAACTTTCAAAATGTGGCACGACTGGCTACGTGATGCACGTAACAAAACACATAAAGGAATTTTGCTCAATAATTATAATATGGACCCCATTCAAATTGGTGAAAATGATATGTGGAGAATGTCGGTTCCTAATAAAAATAGCTGTTTTATTACTAACAAATCTCAATTTCCAATTATATTTTTGTTTTGAGAAAAAATTTATATATCAAAATAAGATTTAGAAAGTTGAAAAATTTGTCAAATTCTGTGAATCTGAAAATGAATTCGAAGCGCCATAGAATTGGCAACCGGTGATACGTACTTGGATTCAGTGTTGTTATAATTTCTCGTCCTTTTGAACCATGGAGTCCAATCAACATCTGTGTAATAGAGTTCCGCTTAAGCCGATGTTAGGTGTTGCACATTTCATTACCTCTCATGAACAGACTCAATCAAACCGAGTCTGCTATTACTCTTCTTGGTTGCATGTTTTGTTTTGCTAAAAATAAGACGCATGTGTAAGAAATATTAACACTAAGCGTGTTGAAAAGATTTATCGCCTGTAAAAAATATAACTAATTGTTAAGAACACACATTCTGCAAAGGGTTAGTTAAAACATCAATTCAAATGATTTTAGGTGCTGATATTTTAACGAAACAGTGGTTTTGACAGAAAAGACGAACGATTATGGACAATTAAGTCACCCTAATCGGATTGTGTTCTAACAATTTCTTAATGTCAACAAGATGCCCTTTTTGGAAGCTTTAGGAATAGAATAGACACATAATGCAATATAGGTTTTATTTGAAAATCGTTTGACATGAACAATATTTGCTAAAAGTACTGTTTAAACAAGAATCACACGTGTATGAAATCTTTTCTAAAACCAAAGAACCATTTATGAATTAACTTTCCGTTTTCAATCAAAACTGTTGATCATATGACAAAGGTTATGTTTATCTACTCTCATAACAAAAACATGACCACTGTCAAAGTGATTCAACATATGAAATACACTGTGTAGTTTATGTATTCGTTTTATTAAGAATAAAAGAACCACAGAAAAGTGACCCACGTTTGCTTAGTTTAATGCGTTTCGGTTGCTTGAACATTTAAGTACATTCAAAATCACAACCTGCCCTTTGTTTTAGTGACACCTCTATACGAACGGGCAAGCTTGTTATTGTAATGCAAGAAATTATCAGTCATCTTGTATATTGAGAGCGTTAACCCAAACTACAATTTTAAAGCAATCTATAATAATTATCAAGATACGGATTATCACGTCCCAGCCGAAATGATGATATTTTAATTTAGTCCATTTTTGTAATTGTTCTTCGTGTCATCGTGTCAAAATATGATTGAAATGTGCTGAATGTACTTGTGCATTGTCATTTTAGTACAAATTGTGAATCCATTTTAATGGTAATACCTACTTTTTATTTATCAAGGAAGACTTTTCGTGAATGAGCCGAAACACTTCGTATTCACATGAAAAGTAGAGCACTAGAATACTATTTCTGAGGTCAAGCGTTAGCTGCCAGATGACATACACATTCCGGCCAAGTTTGAAAATTGACCTGTCAGTTACATTTCTGTTTCTTCTTTATTTGAAATCACACAGTAACTATGTTTTTTTTTCAAATTCTTGTAGACAGACTTCCTGTCATTTGATATTTTACACAAGTTAAAGTGGTTGAAATGATAAACATTGTTTGACCCATTGATTCCTTTAACCAGTATAAAATTATGTTCAGTTCCTGAAATAAAACACTGCTTATTTCGAAAAAAAAAGACAACAACAAAAAACGCACATTAGATCAAAGCTGCTGAAGGCATTTGTTTGGAGGATACTCCACGAAATATTACTTTAATTCTGATACCATTTCAGTTTTAACATTATTAGTAAGTTTTCAATATTCAATACCTGTCTCTTTCATGAAACAATTGATTTTTATTAACATCTCTCATTCCACACAGTTTTCAGTGTAAACTTCGGTAATCTGAAACATGTTTTGAAGCGGATGATACAGTTTTATTCTGCGGAACTGATAATCAATTTCCGTGTCCGTACAAGTGACGGCAACTTATTCATAATTGTTCATGTATGTTTACAGAACGCCTACACCGGAAATAGGTTATCATATTGCTTTCTAGTAGCACTGTCGCCAAAAACACTGCTGTTTTGTATAGATTAAAATATGGAAGTACATTTCACTTTAGAGATGTTAGATTAGAATGTCATTTAAAAGCTCAATAAATTGTCAGACAAAGGAATTTTTATGTTATTTTTTCCTATATATAATATATACACTTTAAAAATGACATATATTACATTTTAAATATATCTTTGTTAAGAAATTAAAGAAACTGTTGGTTTGAGAAGACTTAATAATCCCAAAATTGCTAAACTGGGAAAATACTTTCAAATTGCTTAAATTTCATATACCAAAAAGGGTGGTCAGTTCATTTTCGTATAACAGAAGGCTGTTAAGGTCATATTATGATAAATCGTTATTGGACAGACATTGGCCTAATCATGGAGAACTGGTCGAAATATAAATAGACTGGTCTGGCGTTGCCCAAACTGAAAATTTCAAGTGATAAATCCAAGCAATATCGTATGAATATTAAATGTTGTGAAATAAGCTACTGTACTGAGATCAATAACAATTAAACAAAAGTGATTCATTTGTCAACAGTTATCAAGTAAAATCCACATTCTTTACATTGAAGTCTAAGACGAGTTATGCCCCTGCATTTTCAAAAAAAAAAGAATCCTTAGGTAAGTTTCTATAGCATGTAAAGGACCCATGTCAGTGTATTTAGAACAATGTTAGTTTCAAATATTTCTTATTCTCAATATATCATAAAAACACTAGCCTTAAATTAGTTCGATGTCATAAAATATGCTCCCTTACGCTTTGGTTTGGATTACTGATGTTTCAATATGCCAACGCGATAGATGGTGCTTAAACATAAAATATGTAACGAACAAGCCGGATCGAGACTGGACCAGCACCAACTGCAACATAAAGGTAGGTACAATGTTAAGCTGTAAGAATGTAAAAAATGATTCCCATTTCTAAAAAAAGAATACAGCGGTAAGTTATGTAACATTAGGCCAAAGTCAGGTATAGACAAGTAAACATTTTAGGAACATTTCTGCGCTAAGGTCCTGAAACTGATTGGAGCCTAATCCTCTAAACAGGTGGTGTGCTCCTAGTTGTGGAATGTAATTGTAATGTTAGCCAGCTGTCTTTTAATCTGGTACACGACACGATGCCCTCAGACTTGAAATAATAGTAAAATACCACATTTACTGTAGTTTGACCTTTTGTAACACCACAAGTTCTCATTCTATGGTAGTTTGAATATATTTGATATTACTTTATCAAGGAAACGTTTGTACACACAATGGTACTATTCAACATGCCGTTTGAGATAAAGTGTGCTTCAAAGTAAGGAACAATAACATTTGCTTTTCCCAATAAACAAGATCACACGTGGGGTTCACATTTTAGCTATCAGAATAAGGGTGGCGTTATATAGTTTTCATCAGTAATTCAATGCAATGAGTACCAAAGATCCTGAAGATGATAAGAGCCTCGTCTATTTTGACTAATAAATAAAAACCAGCTCATATTTCTGTATGTCATTGTGATGACAGCCGCCAACACTGTAATATGTGATGTGGCGTAATGTAAATGTATTAATTATATATATTTGAGTGTCATCGTCAAGATATGAGACCATGTAAAACTAAAATGTTATATGTCTGGCATGTTGTAAGACAATGTCTAACAGCTTGAATATCTATAACAATCTTTATTTATAAAACCTTTGCACACATCTCAGTGCACATCTCAAAGATATTTGCTTTGTAAACCTTTCAATACACTACATGATTCAACGTATTAATCGATATAAAACATATAAAACGGTAAAAAAAGTCTTTTTCAGAAGACAGGGTATATAATCTCGAACAAGCTTATTTGAGAGGTTCAGCACCGATTCTAACAATACGGTATGTATAATTGTCAGCTGTCACACTTTCCACTTTTCAATTTAATCAATTGATATTCAAAATGTGTATAGCAATGAGCATTTCCGTTTTAGACAAGTGCATATTATGAACATGTAAGGTCATGAAGGTAATAGGAGCTTGGTTCTTTATGAGTTATCTATAGGAACCAGTACATCATAGTGGATGGCATTTTAAAGTCAGCCATCCACATTTTAATCTGGGATGGCATATTGGTGTAAACCATTCAGATTTAATCTGGTATGTAGCACTATGCAGTTATGTTTCTCTTTCCTGCAATGATTCACGTGTTGAGATGTTCAGGTTTAGTAATTGGACACTTGAAATGTACCTTCTTAATGTTTCTTTGTATTAAGTTGAAATTCACATGGATTCTTCAGTCCATAAAAAATGTGTGCTTGTCGTATGTTCCTTGAAAATCCATTTGATGTTTTGCACACCTCAAAACAAATGATTTAAATTTAACACGAAGAAAGTTGATAAAATCAAAATAGTCTTTCCGTTTCATCTACAATTTTGAAGTTGTTAGCATAAACGAAAAAGAACTTGGAAAATTAAAAACATGATAAAGAACAATATCCCCACTTCTATTAAATTCAAAAACAAAATAAAAATGCTTTTACAGATACAATTATAATGCTCAAAGACTTTGAAATAGTTTATTATCCCTGCTTATGGGAACCATACTGTGAAAGTTATTAATCCCAAACTGTGTTAAATGAAGACAGAAAGTCACTGGCCGACCACCATGATGTAAAGCTTAAACGTCTATTTAATTTATTAATTCCATCTGTAGTAAATATACATAATTTTTCAAATCTTAGCAGTAAAATCTTTTCAGTAGGAAAATAAGAATACTGAATGTTTTTGGTAATGTATACCAACAGAGAACTTTTGTTTGAGCAGAGCGGCCTATTTCTTTCTTTCCTTCCTATCTCTTTTATTCCCTTTCATTTTTTAACCTTATTTCTTTACTGAGCATGAAAAAAATATACGTCTACAATTAAGTTTAAGCAAAGTTATCTCCTTTTCAAATTAATTAAGGATTTTTTCAGCTCAAAGGGCTTATTTGAAGCAGGTAATTTTAGCTTGAGTCCCTAAATTTTACAATCAAAATAATTTATACTTAAAACCTTAATTCTTTGGGGTTGTTTTTCACTTATAATTTGAAATAAGTATTAACAATTGTAACCTGACAGGCTTCAGCTATCTTATTCAATTTCTTTATTGTTAAATTGAAACAGGCTGACGAACAATTACATATAAATTTTATTTACTGCAGAAGGAATGCTCTTAGGCACTATTTTTATTTGCAGTGTACCCATTGATATTATTATATAAATATTTCGGCAGTTGTTAAAGACCAAACAAAAATAACTGTATGATTGTGGAATTTGTATGCCTACATGGTTCGCACATTACGAAATATATGTTATTTACTTTCAACTTACAGTTCCAAATTGGCAGTAATAGAAGCAAAATGACGGTGTGTTTAATGTTTTACCATTTATGGAGTTAAAGTAGCAGCATACATAATATATTACGTATTTAGATGAGTTTAGACAATTATTTTTTTTACAATGAAAGTTAGTTTTTGCCAGTGCTTTTAAAAATTTAAAATATATTGAAAAGAGCTTAACTGAATAAAAAAAATATATCATATAAAATTTCGAAAGCACATTAAGTCAGGAGAGGCCACTGTGTTATGATGGGCATTTTAGGTTTCGCAGGTGAATTGCGAAAAACAAAGTATATGCATTAGCGTTTTTATTCACATATTGATTGACTTTGGTGCCTAGTTTCTGCAGAATTTGCTTTCTTCGTGCAGTGATTGGTTTAGTTTAGTTTAGATTTTATTTGTATAAAGTTTGGAGGACTAAAGCCTGGAGATACCTTGTTCTCATCACATATTATCATCTCACAATATAATTGATTGTTTTCAAATATTGACCCATCCACGGATACACTTTCTGAGCAAAGAGTGCCTTTTCATTATCTCCTGAACAATAATTTTGCATCACTAGATACTGTGCAGATTTGAATGCAAATGGTTTTAAAATAAGTGTAAGGCTTCGAGTGTAGAAGACACTGTGTCTTTAAGTCACCTCTGATTCTCTTGGTAAAGTTGGCTTACTTGCGGAGAAATGGTAAGTTAACTGCAAGCCGTGGCAGTAAAGAATAGAAATATTGAAAAAACATCGCTTAACCCAAAATAAACCATCGTCATAAAACCTTCAAGAAAACACAAATTCTGTTGCATGTGAATGCATCCAGTGAACGCGAGGTTTGAGGACTTCCTGAATCGATTTATACAAAACTTAACCTTCAAAATGCTCTACTTTATTTCAAAACCAGATGCTTTAAGTGCATTGACGTAGTAAGGCACGTTTGAAACAACGGAAATGATGGAGTAATATAAACGTCATTTACATGTAAAACATAGAATTAACCCCGGGCCTGACAAATGGAAAAGTAAATCAGACCGGGAAAAAATCTTCTAATGCGTAAAAGATTCCAAAACGGGTCCTAAAATCAGTAGGAATTTGGTGGGTCTCTTTACTCGTGGGCAAATATCTCAAAAAGCAACACATGAACCTATACCTTTATTTAACCAAAAGAAAAGACAGAACATGTGTTTGTCAATTTATTTTTGTGAAAAGTTTCATTAAGTCACATGGTAGAATATTTCTGTACTCGAAAATGTCATCAAAATTATACATTTCTTAAAGAGTCCCATTAAAAAATTAACTGACGAACATATTATTTTTTTCAAACCAGTGTGGCATATTTTTATTTACCGATTTTTCTTAATAATATCTAGACGTTTTGAAAAATCAAGTTTCTATCAAATTCTATGCTGAAGAAAAGTAATACTTCTGAACGTGCAGAATTACGTTAATGAAAATATTTTCGGAGTAATTTGGTTTAATACATTTAATTTACTTTCCCGTTCAAAATAAGGACATCTCTAATGATTTTCATAACATGTTCAAGAATAATATTCTTATTATTCTAATTAATAAATGACAGTACTGATCCACTTTTAATAGAAAAAATAGAAAAAATATTCATTTTATATGCACAATTTAGCCGTATAAATCTTAGGTGAAATTTTACATTTCGAGATAAAGTCGAATTTCCATATTTTGAGTCTTCATAAGTAAACATTCTACGTAACCAGAAGCGGCAACGATATCTACCTCCGGTTTATTGAACTCATTTAATTCATGATGTGTGTTTTTCTTCCGTTTAATACTTTTTGCAAAAATGCTGATATCCCTGATTTAAAATTCTTAGTGACGGCTACGAAAGATCTCAAGCTTGACTTAAGTTTGTTAAAAGTATACAAACAATTTGCTCAGTATTCTTTTTTATTTTGAAACCTTGTTTCTGATAAAGTAGATTTCGTCGCCTATATAGAACAGTGCCTTATCTATCTTTTTCAAAAGTTTGAGATAATTGATCTCAGTGTTTACTACGAGGGACGTTCAATAAATAATGAAACTCCGTGTGTAGTTCCATAATCGGTGGGTATTTTTAAATGCAGTTTTCAGCATATTATAGAGAAATTTATTGGGAAAAAATGCCAATGAATGATAAAAATCGGTAGATCCAAAGTAAACATATAATCATTTGAGTGATGTGTACTCAGGTATACTGGCCCATAGCAAAAATAATTATAACTTAGGTTTGTCCTGGGCAAAATCTGCATTCAAAAATAACCACCGGTTACGGAACTACACACGGAGTATCATTATTTATTGAACGGCCTTCGTATGATCGTATTTCCCTCAATTCTGGGCTTGTAGATATAAAAATATCCGTGTGCTTCTTTTGTATTGTAGATAGTATAGTAAATGCGGGTTTTGAAACATTTTGTTTTAACTTTTCTTTAAAGTCACTTCTTTACTTTAGAGATAGAGCAATTTTGAAATGATACATTTTTTGAAATTATACTGCTTTAGAACACCTTTTTCTTAAATGCATATCGATCACATGTGCGTTTGTTTAGTTGTATGTTTGATCAGTATTTAAACAACCATTAATTTTACTCTTGAAGTGCTTTAAGCCCTAGAGATAATTGTATTTAATTATTACCGACATATGCGAGTTGGGGAAGCATAAGAGCAAATCATTACGCAAAATCTTCCTTACTGCTGTTGAGTCATGGAGCTCGTCAAGTCAAACAAATACTAGATATAAAAATCTTAGATTTTTGTGAAAAGAATCAGACGACTATTTGACGTCTGATAGTAAAATATTTGTAGGTTACTAGATTTTTATCGAGAAATATACACGAGTTCTGCAGCGGAAATATAATGCGACTTTAGGAGCGCAATATTATTCCGCGAAAGAACGAATGCATATTTCTCGATGCAAATCTAATAATCATTCTATTACATACACATACTACACTTGTAATTATTATATGAATTATATAAATTTGTTCTTTAGAATGAGTAAAAATGAAAATATTATCGTTAAAGAACTTTTAAACGTGACGACATGCATGAAACTGACGTCACAAATGACGTTACGCACCATGTATGAAATTGGAACGTGAATATTGAAAAATATAGACGTTTCAGGTCCCACTTTAACTTAATGGAATGTATATTTGAGTATGTAATAATAATAATCATTATTCGATGATAATCGAAATTAATCTATGTACGGATTACACTTGATACTTCAACATGTTTCTCTCCAGCATCGAAACAATGCTGGTATGATGATTTATTCTATACCTATTTTATCTATCCAATCGCGAACGTTCATTTGCAACACGTGACCGTACAATATATTACGGTATTGGGATGCACGTGCGTACAAAAATCCTGTATTTTCTGTATTTGGACACACGCGCGTACAAAAAGTCCTGTATTTTCTGTATTTGGAAGGTTTAACGGTCCCATGTTAAACATACGATAGAGCCCGAAACGCGTGAAAATGTTCCGAATGTAAATCGGATGAAGTAGGCACTCTATGCACAGAGTTTGATTATGCTTTTTGAAATCTGGATTTAATTTGAGTTTTTTTGTTTGTTTACAACACACAAAAACGATTGAAGGGATAACACTGCTATCTGATTTAGATATTAAAACGTTCGTTGATAATCAAAAACATAAAAATACAGAAAAAAGGATCATCAGATTTTGGAATGTTTGCAAATTCGTTAAAAGAAGCCGTTCCGGACGAAACCTAGAAATTGGTATCAGCCCTGACTGTCTGAATAGCTACCTCGGCAGTTTTTATATAACGGTTAAGAAACAAAATGGAGAAGAGTATGAATGGCAGCGGACTGGCGGTCAGCATCCAAAACATGTCTGCTCTATAATTCAGTTTTCGTCGGATCTTCAACAAACTTGCTGACAATGTTTGTGGGCATTACATCTCGGCCAATTTCGATAACCGGCCAGATTGTACCAGGTACTCTTTGATTATTGTCCTTGAATTACTCGAAAAACGGGGAATTTAGCCTTGTCCGCTCTTTAAAGTCGAACAGTTTTCATCCGATCTTCACCAAACTTGCTGACAATGTTTGTGGGCATAATATCTCAGCCAAGTATTATTACCACTCAAATTGCCAAATGGCTGTTGTAGGGAGGTTGCACCATATTTATACACCATTATTTAAGGCCTAACATTGTTCTGTATAATATATATTTGCACTCATAACAAGCTGGGAAAAACTAGAAAAGGCAGGAATACAATATTCAGTGAAACATTTTAATTTAAACTATTATTATAGTAAAATGAAATAGATATAGAATAAAAAGGTTATTTAACAGTGTACTGTACAAAACGAGATATATTTGGACTCGTACCCAGCTGAGAAAACCATATTGAACTCGCCTAGCGGCTCGTCCAATATGGTTTTCTCAGCTGGGTTCTCGTTCAAATATATCTCTGTATTGAACAGAACAATGTTAAATAACATAGTATTATTTCCGGAAGCCATTTTAAGATATATAAAATCAAAAAGTTTAAGATAAAAACAAAATTTAAATGATTATTTCAAGTTTAAATCAGTTTATTGATGATTTCTATCATTCGGATGATTTTGTCTTAATTTTATACTAGGAAAAAATACAGCTTATACAAATGAGGTCATTGGTTTAAGTTATTTGAACGAAATTTTATGTTAATAACAGATACTTAAATGAAACAATTTTCAAAGGAATATTACTTGATTAATTTGATATGTCCATGGTAGGTAGTACGTTAAGTAACACTCCCTGACAGTTAAGAAGCTCAAGAATCCCTTAACTGTAACAAAAAAAGACGTAAACATATAGTAAAAGGATTAGGAACATCGCCGTATACGCACTTTCAGTAAATATAATTTTTTTTTCACTATGTTAGAATATCATATATCAAGTGCACGCAAACTCCAATGCTTGACAAAAATATCGGTCATAAATTGATTACGCCGACGAATACCCATTTACATGTCATTGTAGGAAAGGATTGAGTAGGTAGTAGGCTGATTTATTTACTTTCTGGTATATAAAGAGTAACAATGTAAAATCTAACTCAAATCATTGCCTCATTCATTTTACATACTTTAGTGCAAGTACACATTAAATAGAGGATATGTTTGTTTCAGTATAAAATTAAAATATCTTTCATGAGTGAACACCAGATGCAATATTGTTACGAGTGGCATAGCAACGAGTGAAAATGTAAAATATGTTGTTTTCTGCGTGAAAGACATTAAAATAAACAATTTTTCTTATTTTATGTTTTGATTATATTCAACCATTTTATAGTTTCTTATCAGTGAAAATAGATTTGATATTTTTCACTTTGAAAATATCAAATATATTTCACTCTAATATTTCGATAGTCATCGTGAAACATGTAATTAAAAGACCTAACTATTATTTCGTATATATTCTATATAAATGGACAATGTTCACAGATCTTCCATGCCAAGCTAGACCAGTTTTAGAGTACAAGTCTTTATTTCCTTTTCAAGAATCATTCTTAAGCTAACAAAAAACAAAGAAGAGAAATATTGTGGCCATATATCTTCTAAGAGAATTATTTCCTGCAACATTTACTTACACAAAATCACATCAGAATCACATTGTTGTGACCTGGTATTACTCTTAGTTTTATTTCACCAGGTGCAAGATTCTCTCTCAATTTTCTACCAAAATGTCAAAAATACATCCACAATGTGATCCCACTTATATATTTAACTTTTGATTAAATTTGTAAGAAGACCTTCATTCTAAATTCATAAAAGAACAAGTTTTCATACAGATTTAATATCATAAAGGCTAGAATACAAGTCAAAAGTTAAGAGTCAATTCTGAACTTAAGAAAATACTTTTCTGGAATGCATCACTGATATGCCGTTAGCTTTTAGAAGAAACTCCATTTACTTAAATGCTTTGTTTGTTTCAGCAAATCGTAGTATCTTACGTGAGACCGTATGCCTCAAATTTCAAATGTATTTTCTTCAATTTAGTATGTTTGGCTTCACAGTCATATGCTTCAAATATTAGCTGGTATTGTAGAAATGGCTTATTTAGACGATCCCTGCCACAGAGACAAGTTGACCAGAACGTGTAATTTAAGCCGTGAATGTAATATAAACTGATTCCTTCTAATTTTAAATAAAGAAATATGATTAAAACCTACGCCAAGAGAAATTTTACATCTGTTTATAGAATGTATTTTCTTTGCCTTGTGCGTAATTTCATTTATCAGAGATGCTTCTATGCAAAAGGTAAACGGTCTGTTGAGCTAAACTTCAAAAATTTAAAACGGAGATTAATCGATACTGTCAAAACACCTACCCTGACTCAAGTACATATTGATCGAATCACGAAATTAACAGTAACATGTCGTCACACACACACTTGTTTACTTTGATAATAAACATATAAAATTATTAAGTATATTTTAGTTTATTCATTTCTACATTGTATAATTTTCATAAGAGAAAATACCATCAGAAGTGTGTCACATAGACTCAAATTATATATTTTCGACTGGTGTACCTACTTTTCAAATCAGTATAACTAACATTTTAAAGCACGACTCAATCTTTTTCTTTGTGGATTTTTCATAGTATATTCAGAAGTTTTGAAAAATTAGTGTTAAATCAATTTCTTCATTGTAAAAAAAATATTTTCCGACCGTGCAGAGCTAATGCATCTTGCAGTAATATGGCTAAATTACTACATCAAAGGACATAATAATACGCATCCAAACAATGCAATTTTATTCAAGAGCAGATCATTGTTTGAGATATATTATTTTGATTCTAACACTTTACCAAGTACTATAAGGTACATCCTCGAGGACATCCATCAAATATCAAATATTTGCCAGCTTTTATTGTTTCCTTTCCAGCTCGCCGCTATGCCGTTTTACGCTATGATGCTATGACATAGTAATTGTTGCATCAGAAAAATGAATTGTTGCATAGTATCACACTTTCAAACATTCACTTTATATACAGATTTTGGCCTCAGAGGTAGGGTGAAGCTTAACTTTTAGAAAAAAAGGTTTTGTATCTCTATTAGAAAACATTGTACGGAACCGTGTATGGTTCGTGACACCAACCTTTGGTTCATTAAATTAATGTATTTCTTGCCAATGGTAATTACCTGTTGTTTCAGCTGATTAATGTTTTTACCAAAAAGATGATAGTCCGGTGTTGAAATTCTGAAAAGGAGATTTTATCTAAAAATAACTTTACCTGACGCAATATATAGAGGATATTACATGTGTGTCTTTTCATATTTAATTTATCAAACGAGTTGGATAGAAAAGAATGCGAGGCTCTGCTAATCATTTTAACAATTTTATTCAACAAGTTTAATAAGTAACAAATGTAATATTCTTTTTATCACATGTACTTTTCATGTCGAAACATCAAACATTCTACTTTTACTATATAAACAGATCAATTAGACCAACGTCTCCTATACTATAAACGACGTCGCCGTCAAAGCTTTATTACACTAGCGTATTATCATTTTTAAGTAATGGCTTTATTACACTCCCGCGACGTCAAGCATGTGACAAATAATGATAATAATAATAGTCTTTGCCTGACGAGTCACGAAATTATCAAAAGTATGTCGTCAGTATTTTACAACATACACACGTGTTTACTGTGTTAATGAACAGAAAATACAAGTTATCATTAAATAGTGTGCCCAAATTTCATTCAAATCTGTAAAAATTTGGCAGAGATAAAAAATGTTAAACCCAGGTGTGGAGTTAGAAAAGTTGTCAGGTGTATCTTTTGTCAATATTCTGCTATAGGCGCAGTCATGCGTTGTTCTTATCTATGTATTACAT
The DNA here is from genome assembly GCF_021730395.1 of Mercenaria mercenaria. NCBI lineage: Eukaryota > Metazoa > Mollusca > Bivalvia > Venerida > Veneridae > Mercenaria > Mercenaria mercenaria. The sequence goes on from NC_069364.1 coordinate 42,975,753, forward strand.
TATATGACATGTTTCCTAAAGATATATAATCATAATTTTAAATTGCATTTAGAAGGTTAACGGTTGAAATTTGATAGCATATAGGACTCAATGGTTCTCTTCTGAGTTAATCGGTAACGGTATAGTTTTCTGAACTGAAAATTTTTTCTGCCTTAAATTCAATACAAATCAAATAGTATTTACATGGTACCATAGGTAAGTCTGTGTAAACTAAAAAGAACCATTACACAAGACTTGATGTCAGGCGTTTTGTTTTGCATGACGTTGTTTTTGATATCTGTATGGATTTTATGCGGATTTTTCTAAATCTATACGGAAAGTAAGTAGTTCAATGCAATTTAATACCACAGGTCAGCTCTGTCTTCCCACTACTGTTTCTGTCTGTGGTAGGCCTACTTTGTAAAATGTGACACTCTCTGTGTTTGCTGTGCTCTATGCTTCAGGAAAACAGCCCTTATATATTATTCAATACTTGGAGAGAGAATCGCACTTTGATTCTAGCCTGAATACAACAGATGTTTTGGTATAATATCGCACTTGATCAATCGTAATGCTTATGCTGTGTTTCTTTCTTGTAAATCATACACTATATTTTGTTTGTTTTGGGTTTAGCGCCGTTTTTCAACTGTATTTCAGTCATGTAACGGCGGACATTTAGCCTAACCAGTGTTCCTGGATTTTGTACCAGTACAAACCTGTTCTCCGCAAGTAACTGCCAACTTCCCCACATGAATTATCAGTGGTGGAGGACAAATGATTTCAGACACAAAGTCTTTTATCAAATCCTCACGGAGAACAAACGCCTCCCCCCCCCCCCCCCCCCCCCCCACACACACCCCTGGGATCGAACTCGCGGCCCCGCGATCCATACACTATATACATACATGTATATATATATATATACAAAACATTGTTCTCATTTCATAACCATCAGTGTGTACTTTATATAAGGTGCGGTCAATTTTTAAAGCCCATTGTGCGCTTATGGTATCTTTAAAGTATATAAAATAAAAGTTTCGGAAGGACTTCATAACATATCTTACAGGTGAAGTGAAACAGGAAACATCTGTATAGTGTTAAATGTATAGTACACATTTTGCAAATTGTTTACTGATACAAAGTCGAAAAGAAAGGTTGTTTCCTGTTACTACAAATTTTAAGTTAAAAATTAATATATTTATTTTCTAATATTTTAACGATAAGAGATAATAATAAGATGAAAACGATACACGTGTGAAAATGGCTTTTTTCCTGACCTTTAAAACATTTTAACTTGTACATTATTCTGTCAATAGCTCGTATCACGCACAATGCTCATTTCATAGTGCCAGTAATTTGCACACAATATAATGCGATATATTTGCTTATGACCGTTAACGCTTTGAAACATAACTATAAAATAGATATATGTATAAATTCTTGACAAAAACTTAAAATGAATGTATTTAAATCTTCCGTGGAAAATTAAGCCGGATTGATTATTCTTCAGTTACAAAAAACTGTAGACATCCAGCCGCATAGAAGGACGTTACAAGACTTTAGAATTTATTTTTGGAATGCAATAAAAAGAACAGACCAATCCACAAGACATCTATTGCATGCTTGTTTTCTAACTGATGTGATATCATGACATTTTAGCATTTTGCATCACTTGTTAAGTAGGAATGACCTTTAATAGCACACCAGAGACATAGAACAAGTGTCATCAATTAGCTCAATTACGTGACTGTCTGCAGATTTCCTAAATCAAGAAATTCGTTGCTACAACCCGTCCATAAAGACAACTCTTTGATATGGTCTTTATTGGCAAGTGGTCTTTATTCACAGGTTTAATTACAGTATAAATAATATAATGTAGAAGAAATGTGGTCTGTAGAGGAAGATGGTTTCGGTTCAGTTAGCGAAGGTTTAACTGTAAAATATATAATATGACTTATTTAAACCAGTCAAAGCAAATATGAGTTTACTGCATATTCTCCAATGCATTATTGAAATATTAGAGTGAAATATATCTGGCATTTTCATAGTGAAAAATATCAAATCTATTTTTATTGGTAAGAAATTATTAAATGGGTAAATTTAGTCAAACCATGAAATCAAAAGAAAAATAGTTTGTTTTACCTGTAATATCAAAATATCTTTTTTTTTTAATGTCATTCAACGAACTATAAGAGTTAACCACTTGTGATTGAGCAGAAGAACTAGTTTTTGTTTTACAAAGGTAATATGACGCTATCTCAACTTATCTTTTGTTTCATCAAATTTAAAGAAGTAATAGAAAATCATAATTATGTTCTTAAAATGTAGAGGTCTCTGTTTGTGTAAATATCAACATGAAATTGATCTTTTTATCAATTCATGTTATTTTGTTTTACAATTCTCAGTCACACAAAATTTACATTTTGTGTTATTTGTAAAAAATGAAAAAGAAACGCCATGAAATAGCAGCACTTTGATTCTATTTCTACTCACTGACAGGTATTTTACGACGAAGTTTCAATTTCAATACCAAATTGACGATCAAATGTTGCGAAAGTAAATACAGTCAATAATGAAGAAACCCATCTAAGTTTGTCTTTAACCATGTTCAATAATTATGAACCTCAAACTCCTATTAAGAACTTAAGTCAACCTAAATGTCATGTCATTATTGCATCTTCTGCATAAATAAATCCTAAAGGTTTAATTATCTTTATATGATAATGCATTGGCAGAATATAATTTATGGCAGTGAGACACTTCTACAAGTATGATGAACCAGAGAAGGTGCTTTATGGGTATTAACGTTTGCCTAAAGCCTGCTACTCTATTTTATATGCTAAGATCGTTTTAATAATAATGAATATCAAAGAATTGAAGAAATTTTATAATTTTCTGTTTAAAATGTTTCTACCTTTTGATAAATGTTTCTTTCCTATGATGATGTGAAAATTGTCAAAGGCCTAGTACAGAATGACTAATTGTGTTTTTCAGTTTTGTTGTAAAAGTACTTGCACTACATGGGACAAATGAGAAATTAAAGCATCTGCATTGTAATGGTACAAACAATTTAGCAATTAAATTTTAGAATATTTGGCTATTTTTAAAGTATTTTTTTACGGGATTGATTTTCTGAAATTTATATTCAACGGATGTATTTTAACTTCAGTTTATGTGTCAGTTTCCAATTTCCATATTACTCTGAATGAAGATCAAATAGTTTGCTTCGATGGTTGTTATGTAGAGAACGCACTACAATTACATTTAACAATTTGTTGCATGTAAATGTAAGGTATTTATCATACATTGCAATTGCAAAATTATACGACCTGAAATTGAATGCAACGTTTCCTGATATCAGGCAATACTATAAAAATGTTAAAATTGCCTTAAGAAAGAATTTAATTTAATTACATTATGCAGATGAGTTTTTATTTTGCAAAATTCCCAGAACGTCTATCACCACTCCCGCAAAACATTCGAGAACAATTTATACAAGGAATTTCCCCAAAGTTTCTTTGTCACTAATCACTTAAATGTGGAGATGTTATACAGGAGCAGCAAGACGTGGCACAATAACACAGAATAAATAAGATTAGAAGAAGATTACTTGCAATTCATTTAACAATATTATGTTTCTCGCAGCATATTGTATCTATTGATTCAGAGACGCATTTTTTAAAATGCTACTAGTGATGTTCCTCTGCTGCTAAATCAATAAATTCAATAATATCATCATATCACTTACGTGTGACTTAAACTGAAATACGCTGCTACTTCTATTTCAACGAATATCACTTATGTGTGACTTAAATTGATATACGCTGCTACCTCTATTTCAACGTAGATATTACCGAAGTTATTGTCACGATGTTATTCCCCTGCGCTCTGTCACATTATTTGATAATTTCAATTTCTGAGCTAAATGTCATCAAGTTAGTAATACTTAGTCAATACCTTTTACTGCTTGTTTATACATTTTAATATCATCTTTTAGAATTTCCTCTCTCTTTCTGTATGAGTAAGACAATCATCTGAATTTGAAAGTCGTTCGAATAACCGTCCTCTAAAGTTATTTGATATTCTCATCTCCACATAATATTAGCATGCATTGTTTTACGTGTTTTGCATTATTACATTAGATGGAATATTTTGCCAATATTTCATCCATTTTTCCTCGGGTCAAATCAAATCAGAAAATAATAATGTTTCCTTTTCCGTATAATTAAACCAGATAGATTTCGTCATCTTGTTGAGCTTTTTCTTTACATTAGATTTTTAGATAGTTAGATTTTGCTTTTACAGGTAGGTACTAAGTTTGTCACTCAAAATATAATCTTTTAACTGGAAGCCCTTCAAACAGACATTTTCGAATTAAGTCTACGTGGACTGTGGACACCTAAGACGATAGATTTTTCAAGGGGACCGTCTCAACATAATTTAATCAAATTATGCGCGGTAAGAAAAAAGAGTTTATAACGGCAATAGGGTTTGGGTTATTATATCATCGCTATGCGGTAGGTGATATAAATTCGGATGTGCCTGTTTTTAGCTCGACTTTTCGAAGAAAAAATAGAGCTATTGCACTCGCTCCGGTGTCGTCGTCGGCGTCGGCGTCGCCGTTTGTAAAAGTTTTTGATAAAGTCAAATATCTCTGTTACTATCAAAGCTATTGACTTGAAACTTATAATAGTTATTTACTATCAATGTCTACATCAGGAGAAATAATCCCCATAACTCTGATTTGAATTTTGATAAAATTATGCCCCTTTTTAACTTAGAATTTCTGGTTAAAAATTTGGATAAAGTCAATTATCTCTGTTACTATCAAAACTATTGGCTTGAAACTTAATGGTTATTTACTATCGAAGTCTTCACCAGGAAAAAAAATCTTCATTACACTGATTTGAATTTTGACAGAAGTATGTCCCTTTTTAATTAAGAATTTTTGGTTAAAGTTTTTGATAAAGTCAAATATCTCTGTTACTATCAAAGCTATTGACTTGAAACTTTAAATGATTATTTTCTATCGAAGTCTACACACAAAAAAAAAAACAATTCCCATAACACTTATTTGAATTTTGACAGAATTATGCCCTTTTTAAACTTAGAATATTTGGTTAAAATTTTTAATAAAGTGAAATATCTCTGTTACTGTCAAAGCTATTGACTTGAAACTTAAAATACTTATTTACCATCAAAGGCTTCACCAGGAGAAACAATCCAATAATTCTGGTTTGAATTTTGATAGAATTATGCCTCTTTTTAACTTAGAATTTTTGGTTTAAGTTTTTGATAAAGTCAAAGATCTTTGTTACTATCAAAGCTATTGACTTGAAACTTAAAATAGTTATTTACTATCGAAGTCTACACCAGGAAAAGCAATCCCCATAACTCTGACTTGAATTTTGACAGAATTATGCCCCCTTTTAACTTAGATTCTTTTGTTAAAATTTTTGATAAAGTCAAATATCACAAGTACTATTAAAGCTTTTGATTTGAAACTTTAAATACTTTTTTGTCCCGTTTTAACTTGGAAATTTTTACTGGCAAAGCTCTAATTCAGAGTCAAGCACTGAGAAATCTCGAGCGCGCTGTCTTACGGACAGCTCTTGTTCCGTTGTTCTGTTCATCAGAGAGAAGTTATGCTACACATATCGCCAAAAGTATTGAAGCGAGCCATACGTCGCTCTGCACGTCGTCATAATGTGGTGAACATTTGTGCCAAGTTTCTTTAAAATCCTTCAAGCAGTTCAAGAGTTACACATCGCACTTGAAACAAAGTAATATGACCTTTGACCCCCTAAGTGTGACACTGACCTTGTAGCTAGCCATCCAAAGCATGCGCTCTGCACGTCGTCTCGATGTGTTGGACATTGTGCAATGTTTCTTTAAAATTCCTCAAACAGATCAAGAGTTACAGAGCGGACACGAAACAAAGTCATATGAATTTGACTGACACCCAAGTGTGACCTTGACCTTAAAGCGAGCCACCTGATACAGGCGCTCTTTACGTCGTCTTGATGTGGAGAACAATGTTCAAGTTTGTTTAAAATCCTTTAGGGGTTCACGAGTTACAGAGCAGAGTCGACACGAAATTGCTAACGGACAGACGGACACACAGACAGACAGACAGACAGAAGGCCAGATGAACACCTGTTGTATCCCAAAATACGTCCCCTCAGGCGTATAATAACAACAAAGGAATGGAGACGCAAGATATTACCTTTTCTACAGTTTTCACAATGAATTATCTATTGACCTACATTTTGATCCCAGCTGTCCCAATTTAGACTTTTTTCATGTCGGACGACGACGACGATGGAATACGGATACATTGCGATCAGACTAGCTCATCTTTTCAACTTTGACGCAGATGCGCAACTTATCATATTAAAGTCTAGAACATTTCAGGAAAGTGTTATGACGCTAGATCAAATACTTTTTGCGATATGTATAACAAAACATTTCTCTGGTGAACAGATGGACGGAAAGACAAATCCAAATCTTATCCGGTTCGGTGACATAATAAGCCAGACCTTACCATCATTTTTGGAATGTTTTCCTACCAAACATAATTTCAAATTATCTTGTTGAGACGGTCCCCTTGAAAAATCGATCGTCTTAGGTGTTCACTGTCCACGTAGACTTAATTCGCAAATGTCTAATACGAACGCATTTAGTCCCGATACCCTTCTGTCCATGAAACCGAACAATTTGTATAACGATGTTTATAATAATATAAAATAATTAATGAAAACCAAATATTATTACAGCTGGGAAAATTCACTTGCCATTTGTCATGATAAGAAAATCAAATGGCAAATTGAAAAACAGATCTGTATTATAACTTAAAATAAAGAAATATTGAGGAATGGTGTGGTTTCGCCACCAGTATTTTTATATTGCCTTTTGGAATAGTTCAGTTTCACTTACAAAATTCTGATTAGAGTTAGAGTTTCACCTGAAATGATATCCATATTTAAACGGAACACGTATTGGAAACGATATTATGTAAATCATGCACATTGAGCTAATAACAAACTCAAACAGAGTCAATATGAGAAACATTAGAGTCTGTACAAGAATACGAGATTAAGGCATTTTGATGAGAATAAAAGGGATACCTTACCTCCATTACATTTTTAAAGATTTAATTTTGTTTTATATAAAAAATAAATATTTGCAATAGATTTCACATTTCTGACAAAGACATGACCTAACAGATATATGTAATAACAAGGCTTACCTCTTTGTAGATGATGCCGATACATTCAGTACATTTGGTATTCAATATAAAACAATAAGTTTGACATTTTCTTCGAAAATATTGAGAAATTATTCAAAACTGAATAAAAGAATATCTTAACAGCTAGTCTGATAGTTTGGATTACTTTTTCAAGTACAATGCGATTCGCATGGTTTGGAAGGAATGCATTTACGGGATTATACACGTCTGTAAACTGTAACTGAAAACAATTTCGGACAAGAATAAAGAGAGACATGGTCTGTATAATATGTGCTATATCAGTTGTATAATCTTGGTACAATCCTGCGCCTCGTTACCTTAAGCCTGCAAAGAAATAACATTTAAAGTAGTGTCTATCAGAGCTCAGAATCAATGAACCGACTGGCAACTTTTAAGTTAACAGACGGTAATTTCCTATTATTTCTGATTACATCAAGGCTTCACAATATCTATAACAATTAATCAAACGTACTTACAAATAAACCATGTTGTACTGACTGAAATGATGATGCTTTCAAAATCAGGGTTTGATTTATTATGTTTAATTAATTTGGTCTGAACCTGCATAACTGTCGTGTGAGATTCAATATCTCAGTATACTCTTACATGACATGGTGGTGCTGGTCTATTGTAATCATTTCTTTGATCATATTTGTCCTGGTTGTTTCTATTTCTTTCTTTGCCAATGTATGCTTTGTGTTCTTGTTGTTTATTTACCACAATATTTTTTGTGACTTGTTCATTCAAAGTCATATACATATCGACAGCATTAGGGTTTGGAGGACATGATTTTGAATTTTGTTTAGAATCTAATATTTCATATATATTTATACAAAGTGCAGCCATGTACAGGGACATTAGATGGTATTATTCAATATGCTAAATATGCCTAAGCAGTTATGACATGAAAATAATTCAAAGTAATGAGTTATCTGTAAAATGATTTCATATCGGACAAAATGCACAGAAGTGCATTCGACTCGTCTCTAATGATATTATGTCTAGTCTTGAGTACGCATTGAAAAACACTTACCATTTTTAGTCTACATTTCAAACAAAGGCATTATGACAAACAGTTTAGTTTTTGCAAAAATGTATGAAGCTGCTTTGATAAATGTGAGGCGTTCACTGTCTCATTTCAAATGATGTATATATACATATATCAAGCATAGGGCATCATATTTCCTTAAGCAGAAAGTATGTTGTTACAGAAACAAAAGCCGGATACCTTTTTGATTTTTGCTTTTGATACACCCTTAGTAAAACGATGCAATTATGTGAATTGGTTAATTGGAAGCATAGCTGAATTCAATATGCTTGTCCCGACTACCCATTATCTAAAATGGGGCATTGTGATGTTTGAAGACATATGTATAGTTTTCGTTGTATAGAGGTATGTAGAATATGCGTGTATCAACGGAGACCGAGAACGGGTTTGTACCAATGGAAACAATACTCGGTATCAATAACAAATTATCCATATACATTTATTGCACAGTTTGACACACAACAACAGAACAGATAGCCAACTACAGTTGAAATGCCACATAAATGTCGCCGGTGCCGGAAAAAAAAGACAATGAAATGGACATTACAGCATGGGATATAAATCTACCATTTGATAACTTCATACAAGTTGGAACTATTTTTTTAAATTTTAAGTCCGAAATACATTTTGTACTTTTGAGCAAAGGAATTCTATTCTATTCATAATAATCAAGGCAAGTGAACAAATTCTTCAGAGGCGATCATTTCTGAAAAACAAATAGTTACTGAGAGAAACAGTACATGTCTAGAAAAGATATGGTTTTCATGCGACGAGCTAATAAATCTTTATGTTCAGAGACATATTATCAGCAGTAATAGATAAAATGTCGCGTTTTCGATCCCATTTGAGCATTAAAATGACATTGTCAAACTTGAAGTTCCAAATAAATGTGTAAGTTCTAACTTAATGTAATGGTAAAGTAATTTACAAGTGGGAGAAACAAGAAAGGGAAGCAGTATGGGACATTATTTAATCCGAGTATTTTAATTTAATTTAATTTAATTTTAGAGGTGAATCAATTTTAGTATTGTAATATACAATTAATAGTACGATAAATTTATGAAATTTAGAAAATACATCTGAAAATTCTATGAAGCACACAATGCAACCAAAATAAAAAGAACAATAGGGCCGGTAGGATCGATTCTTTTCTTAAGATGTATTGAAATGTTCAATAAAATACAAAGTCACCATTTGACCAATAATTGTGTCAGTGTTAAGATGAACCAACCAATTACCAAAAACAAATAAGACAAATTTTAATAATCATAAACATATCATTGTTATTTTGAATTTTTATGCCCCCGAAGGGAGGCATATAGTTTTTGAACAGTCTGTCCGTCTGTCGGTCTGTCCGCAATTTTCGTGTCCGGTCCATATCTTTGTCATCCATGGATGGATTTTCAGATAACTTGGCATGAATGTATACCACAGTAAGACGACGTGTCGCGCGCAAGACCTAGGTCCGTAGCTCAAAGGTCAAGGTCACACAGACGTTAAAGGTCATTTTTCATGATAGTGCATTGATGGGCGTGTCCGGTCCATATCTTTGTCATCCATGGATGGATTTACAAGTAACTACGCATAAATGTGTGGCACAGTAAGACGACGTGTCGCGCGCAAGACCCAGGTCTGTAGCTCAAAGGTCAAGGTCGCACTAAAACGTTAAAGGTCATATTTCATGATAGTGCATTGATGGGCGTGTCCGGTCCATATCTTTGTCATTCATGCATGGATTTTAAAATTATTGGGCATGAATGTGTACCACAGTAAGACGACGTGCTGCGCGCAAAACCCAGGTCCGTAGCTCAAAAGTCAAGGTCACACTTAGACGTTAAAGGTCATATTTCATGATAGTGCAATGATGGGCATGTCCGATCCATATCTTTGTCATTCATGCATGGATTTTAAAACAACTACGCATGAATGTGTGGCACAGTAAGACGACGTGTCGCGCGCAAGACCCAGGTCCGTAGGTCAAAGGTCCTAAACTCTAACATCGGCCATAACTATTCATTCAAAGTGCCATCGGGGGCATGTGTCATCCTATGGAGACAGCTCTTGTTTTTCTTATAATTTCATTTGTCACGCCTCGTTTGAATTGTAGAATAATTTAGATGGCTACATTTTAATAATCATAAACATGATTTAACCCACACATTGTTATTTATGATTTTTGAAATAATTGTTCGTCCAAAATGCAAAATGTCGCCACTGTTTTATATATTTAAATAAAACTTAATGGTTGATCAATTTCTATTTTCCAGAATTACTGAAACATTCGAGTTTTCGCAGTTTTTCTCATGCACTTTCATAAACCGTTTATTTTTGTAAATATTGATAATTCAAGAACGAGAAGCAACAGCAAATCAAAACTGCACATGCGTATATTTAGCTTCTGTCACTAATAATACAGCAGACACATATTTTCTTTCACAGTCACGTGATGTTTGCAAGCTGCTCGCTTAACTGAAACAAAAGAAAGAGTTGGCAAAATATCTGACAATTTCAGCTTAATCAATCACTGAATCGCTTTACAAATCATATGACATACAGTTTATTGAAGAACAATATCAGTACTACGTACAAATCATTTGAAAAAAGCAACAAGAAACCATTTCAGTCATACTGACACCATGAAATGAGAACAAAGTGAGCTGTTTTGAATCGCCTACATAATGAAAATTAATTATAAGAAAAATATTTTTATTTCAAAATAACAATGATACCAATGGATAAATGAATGAACTAGAAATTCAGCAGAAGAGAAAAGTGCAGCTACATGTAATTACATTTACACAAAATCCTTAAACTATTTGATCAATATGCTTGTATACTTATGCATATGAGACACAGTTTGATCATTCATATCAAACACATATCGAAGTGACCTTTAAAGGACTAAAACTTCATACAGAATAATTAAAACATTTGAGGATGTTTTACAGAAGTAAAAGAAATATGTTGAACAAAATGTCCTTCTATGTAAGCAAATATTTACAAAATCATCCGTTCAGCCTTAGGATCTCCTTATATGGTTTGAAAATGAATCATGTAATGTTCGTATCGTCCAGTTAAATGAAATAATTATGTTTAGTAATGTTCGTATCGTCCAGTTAAATGAAATAATTCTGTTATATACCCTTGCTTTTCGTCTTGATTTTATTTTTGCTAAATATGTACATTATGTTTTGTTTCTAATGGATTTAGCGCTATTATTTAACATCATTTCAATTAATACATGTAATGGCAGCCTTTTAACTAATTAGTGTCAGTCTCAACGATATTATGCTAGGATTTTGTTTCAAAGCAACGAAAAACCCCGGACACTTTCAAATACTAGAGATGCTTTGTAACCTTGTTTTCTGTGCAAGCGATTGAAAATGGGTTGTGATGCTGAGCTCGAGCATGTGCAATATATAAAAGTTAACAGGTTCTTTTTAAATTAAAGCTGTTAAACTTTCATTTGCACGTAACTGGTCATTGATGTACAAGTTAGGTACTTCACAAATCTTTCAGTCTCAGTAATGTTAAACATTAGCATACTGAACGGTTTAACAAAAATGTAATATTGCACTACATTCCTATAGATTGTTTTGAGGGGAATAATTGAGCTTCTTCTTCAATGTATAAACAAGAAAATTCTATTTAGTGTTTCATTTTAAATCAAATACATATTGTATAATATTTTATAAGCTTTATATGATTCAATCGTCATATCATTGTTATAAGGGACAGACGTAATGAAATCAGCAACAAGCCATCTTTTACATGTTTTTTCACAGCGACGATTGTATGCAATCTTAGAAACTATGCTATATATTCCAAACGTTTTATTTTGAGCATGTATGTTCGTTTATATGTGACCCATGTACACATCCATACATACAGCTGCGTTAACGTATTTATATTCAACCGTATCATTTTAGAATAAAATGCACTCTAAGACTATTTTCTTAGAGGGATAATATCACAATAAAATATTTAAAATATTATACAAACGTATTGAGTAATTTTTGTTACGTATAACGACCTTGATACGATACTGAGGACATTCATTTTTATTACCGTTAAACACTAATATTCAACTTACGCTAATTGGTAAGACGAACCATATTTTGTAAATATATCATTAAAGATATATGTCCATATTTTCTAATGTATTAACTATTGTAATATTTCTCTCTATTTTAATTTTACAACCCGTGTTCTTTACTCTTTTGTATGGATGTGTCCTGGTGCCAGCAGAGAGATTTAAATTTGTCTTATGTACAACTTAGTATCTCCTACGTAGGACTTAGTATTACCTACGTAGGACATAGTATCTTCTACGTAGGAGATATTAAGAACTACGGAGGAGTTAGTATCTCCTGCTTAGGAGTTATTATCTCCTGCGTAGGACTTAGTATCTCCTATGTAGGACATACTATCTCCTATCTTGGACTTAGTATCTCCAGAGTAGGACATAGTATCTCCAATGTAGGACATACTACCTCCTACGTAGGACTTAGTATTTCCTACGTAGGAGTTAGTATCTCCTAGGTAGGATTTAGTATATCCTACGTAGGACATACTATCTCCTACAAAGAAGTTAGTATCCCCTATGTAGAACTTAGTAACTCCTACGCAGGAGTTAGTATCTCCTACGTAGGACATACTATGTACTACGTAGGACTTAGTATCTTCTACGTAGGACATAGTGATACTGTATCCTTTGTAGAAGATACTTTGTCCTACGTTGGAGATACTTTGTCCTACTTAGGATATACTAACACCTACGTAGGATTTAATATCTACTACGTAGGAGATACCCTGTCCTACGTTGGAGGTACTTAGTCCTACGTAGGACATAGTATGTCCTACGTAGGAGATACTAACTCATACGTAGTACTTAATATCTCCTACGTAGGAGATACTAACTCCTACGTAGGAGATACAAAGTCCTACGTAGGAGACACTTAGTCCTATGTAGAAGATAGTAACTCCTGCATAGGATACAGTCTCTCTCTGTCCTACGTAGGAGATACTAAGTCCTACGGATTAGATACCAAGTCGTACGTAGGACAAATTTAAATCTCTCTGCTGGCATACTTTTGCCCTCAGAACATCTGTACTTTTATCTTCAATTCTATAAATTGATTATGTTTTGTCTTATACAGGCTTCACAGACACCGTGAGACGTCATGGCTTTCAAATCAATCAACTAATCGGCATCGAGAAATCCACCTACACAGTCTTTGAAGGACAGATGCATTGTTTTCCAATTTCTTAATATCTTTGAAGGATGTCCCAACACCTCTAATATGAAGCTTATACATCACAGACAAAATTAATTTAATTAATCCATACTGATCGGAACGAATTAAACATTAAAATGTCAAACAAAATTATAAATGTAGACCGATTGTAAAATCTACGTTCCAATCATGATAGTTGAAAATACAATCGAACGCTATCAGAGATTTAATAGCTTGGACTTAAAGGAATATTGACATACATTTTTGTCATATATTTACAACACAGCTTATTCTGGCAAAGGCGTGAAATCTTATATACTTTTTATTAAACACAATCAAAATCAAATATTTTGCCAGCCCTCAATGCAATACCAAACTCAATATATTAATACAAAAAGATGATACTGTACAAGTATTGCCTTTTAGTAAGGTCAATATAAGGATTTATCGGTCTGGAAAAAGTGGTAATGCAAATCCTCATGTTGACCGAACCACAAACGGTAACAATTGTTTTATTCTTAAATCAAACAGCTTGGGGGCTACTTTCAAAAGCATCAATTCATATACAGTCATTTACAGGGTTTGGAATGTTTAAGTGTTTGGGTCTTAAATTGTGTTCATTACATTATGGCGTCAAAATATTATGACGTCACTGTTGGATGTCAAGACGAGCTTAAAGTTCCGCCTCCTGGTCAGTAGGATTTATCATTAGTTATAATACTGTTTTAGACCAACGGACAATAAAAATATATTTAATGATACATATTGTTATATTTAATTATTTCAGCAGAAATAATAAAATCTGAACACTTACTTTTTCTCGTTGCAAAGATATCGCTCTTAGGAAATGGCGGAGGGGTGTAATTTATTTCAAATCATTACAGCAGTATATAAATTATTACAAGTTTGACGCATCTGTGTGCTGTCTACAGAGATCTTGTGTTATAAATACCAGTACAGCGTATGGAGAAATGTATGATTAATTTAATTTGGTATTAATGGTTAAGAAACTAGGTTATCTGAGATATATCGGTTGAGCTTATTTCAATATATTCAAATTGCGACTGATAAAATAGATTTAACCGTCTGTCACAGTGACAAAATGATATTTTATTACTATATTTGCATTATGCACAAATTAAACTTATTCATTTGTTGCAGATATATGACTTAATATGTTATTTTAAAAGATCTTTCTGAATCATATTCAAAAGGTGAGGTTTGACAAACACCACCATAAGGATATGCACTTTTTAATCAGACTTGTTTCCTGTAAAAACGATTAATACATGTAGAGGCTGATTGTCAAAAAAATCAGGAACGTTTTCCGTCAGTTGCTACGGTGGTTTGCCGCCTCGATAGCCTAGTAGTAGAGCGCCCTCTTCGAGTACTGGAAGTCTTGGATTCATTTTCTGGCCGCGTCAGAGGTTAACAACCTTTTGTTTTCTTTGGAGCATTCGATGAGTAAAGGTCGTTTACATTTGTTCCTCTTAATCTGTAAGGTAAATGAATAGAAGGCATATATGATTCGTAAGACGACCTTTCAGTATTTTTGATGATTCTACTCGAACAAATTGACAATTTTCTATTTGAGATAGGTCGCTGACTCTCAAATTCTCTCCAGAAAAAAAGATAGAAAAATATGATTTCTATTTTATAGATAATACGTTAAAGCAAGCAAAATGAAAGAAATAAATATGGCTCAATTGGCTGGGTCTGTTTATGAAATGTGATAAACCGTAATATAAGCAATATAAGCACTTACAAAGCCGATGCTAAATTAAACAATAGAAAGGTCTGCGTGTTCGAAACGTTTAACCTGATACAATACATATAATGTGTAGTGGTCCAACATTCTTCTCTGTTTCTGTGCCATGAGTAACGTACACCATTACAGAAACCAGGAACGCTGTATATCTCACCAAACTAGCATTACAAGACTGAAAACAGCGGAGAAGATACATAAAATAAACACAGTTGCTGTCTTATATCTCGAAAGGCAATCTTACTTATCTTATAATCTGACTTACCTGACAGCGACATAATATTGTGGTTTTATGTTTGCTTGTCTTGATTGTTGTAAAGTTAAGTTGATTTGATTTGTATGATAACACGTAGTTAATTGTTTTCCTCATATTAAACGTACACAGTCTCGGGCTCACCATAGTAGTCATATGGTAAATGTAGCTAATATCGAGTCTCTGCAAGACTATTGTTTATAACCCTTTCTTGGAATGTCGAATGCTTTCATGTAAGAAGGACATCAAGCTACACATTAAAAGGTCAGGGTGTTTGCCCACACCTCAATCAGAACAAGAAATAATGTCCTTATGGGATCCTACATATTATTTCAATATTAAAATAAAATTGGTGGAACATTTAAACCAAACAAAACGTATTAACAAAGTAAGCTTCTGTTGAATTCTACGCAAAGAAATTTGAGCTCATGCGTTTACGATACCGATACAATTAAAATTTAGTTTCGCTGCATTAACAATAATTATTCAGTAATGGTATAACATATATGGAATTTAACTGGACAAGGGAGATTACTTAAACTCTCCCACACCTTGCTTTTATTTCATTTTATCACCGTGTTTCGGAAATAGTTATACAAATGTAATCTAAAAGCAGTTCTGCATCAAGTTCTATCAAATGCTAATATTTTTGAACAACTTTTTTTATTGTGTAAGAACTTCGGACACTTTCTATATGAATTTGCCTACTCCAAGAGTGAAAATTAAACCACTAAGAAATAAATATTAAATTACAAATACCGACAAAATACATATTTGAGATTATTTCTTCAAGTCAAATTTTCAATATTTGTTTCATAAAATGGTGATTTTTTTTTTTTGCTCCAAACAGAATTACGTACCCTGTTATATACATATAAAAGCTATTTTTCCTTATACAACATTGTTCTCTCCCAGCCCCGTGCATCAAAACTATATTTTGTCAGCACATGTAGATATTAATTATACATGCTTTTGTGACTATTGTTTTAATGCAAGGTGGGGGGGGGGGGGGGTGGGGTCGGGACACTTTTTTTAAACAAAAAAAATATAACTACAGGGTGTTCCCAAATATAAACTAACCAGTACTTTTTTTATATTCATTTTAAATAATTTGATAGTTACTTATTTTTACAACTGTTTGTAACTCAGATAACATAAAAATGTTTGCAAGGCGTACACATAGGTATGTTTTACCTGCATAGTAGTGATAGAAGCAATTACTTTGAATTCATTGTTATTCGTTGGGTTAAATTTTCATTGACTTATCCTAGTTGTTTGTTGCAGTAGATTGGCAAATGTGTGCTGTAAAATACTAGCAACACACTGCATGCCCTCCTCGCGACGCACACGCCACTAGGAAGTTATTCGTTTTCCATTTTTTATTATTTGTTTTTTTTTTTTTGTATTTTTATATATATTTTTCAATTATTATTTCATATATTTTTCTGTGCGTTTATATTCATTTCTTTTAGACACATACTAATTGTCACACGCATTCATTACTTCATGTTCTTCTTTCTGTAAAAACTAAATTGAAAATTGTTCTTTGTGGCGGACTAGGCCCAAACACCACAACAAAGAGGCAATATGTGCACGGCATTTAATCTGATCCTGACTATAGTAAATCCAACAGAAATAACGCTTGGCATTGATATGCCTGTAATGCATAGGTCAAGGACAGTAGTTTCACATTCAGTGTGATGCCATGAAAGTGATGTGTCAGTTCGGTTATACCCCAGTCACACATACGGCGCGGATAGCTACGTCTAGCCACGGATACAAACGTAGTAATCCGTATCGATCCGTACCTGAGCCGTACCTTAAAGTAGTAATCCGTATCAAACCGTACCAATCCGTACGGTTAAGGTACGGTTCGATACGGATTACTACGTTTCTATCCGTGGCTAGACGTAGCTATCCGCGCCGTATGTGTGACTGGGGTATTACCATGCAAATGTCATATACAAATACGGCTAGACTCGAAAACAAACTAAAAGGTCCCGCCTAGTTTCAAGTGAAATCTTTATGCAGCGACCTGCTTCTACTTTAGCCCAACAAATTACACATTTCGAATGTGTTTTGCGCACAACTTCAGGCCTGATTTGCACAACATTATCTTAGTAGGGTTGCAGTCAGACTCGTCCCGAGGTAGCTTTTCAGCTTCTTTAGGCAAGCCCAACAAAGAACTGTCATGTGGGATACATTTTTATTACGTGTTTAAGCCAAATATTGTCTGTGCCACTGATCCCAAGCGAGAACCCACCCCTAACCTTGATAAGATAGCTCCTCTTTCTTAGTATTAATATTTTACAGCACACACATATCTGCCATCACTTATAACAGAGCTATACATTCATTACATATACTTAAATAACCAACAGAACCACTGTAATAAAACTGACCGGTCACTTATACATGTAGTAGAGACTTACCCTAAGCCTTCTTTACACAAGGGAAATAATCAGTTTATATAGTGAAATTGTTGAGTAAACACCGTTTGTTATTCCTAATCCTGTATTATATCAGTACAAAGGAAAAGTAACCTGTCGATGTTAAATGCCATGCATGATAACACAGTCAAGCATCTTACAGTCCTGAAATTGATTTCTTCGAATTTCTCATATTTCTAGATATTTTTCCCATACTTTGACGAATATTGTGGGTAGTTGAGATTGTTCTCTTTCCAGCAGTAGCCTTGCCAACATATTTCACCTTGTGAAATTCTGTGGGTTTTGACGTTTTTTTTAAAAAATCTTCTGTTTGTTGACAAATTTCATCACAGAGAATGTCCCCCCTTCCCTAGGGCAATCAATTATTTGATCTTTACATAGTTTTGTATTCAGGTTGCTAATCCATGTGGCAAGTATGCATGCTTTTTCCATGCACAGAGGTAAAAAGCGCATAGTTTGCATGAGGTTCTAGGTCAATAGCCACCTAAGCCTATCATAAAGTCTAAACAGAGTTGTCTCCATTTTTTCCAAATATTTTACCCGGGATCATTTTTTTTCAGCTCAAATAACTCTTTTTCAGGAAATTATACATTAATATTTTTTTCAGTTCTTGTATTTTAATGCAGGTAACTACACATATAATTAATATAGATAGCTCCTACTTGAAGTTTGTATTTTTAGTTACAATGCCTACATGTAGCTTTCCTATTCACACATGTAATGCATCAATAACTTTTCATTACGAACAGTGTATAGATAAGAAAGTAAGGTAAGTTTAAATTAAGAATAATTAAGAATAGGTTGTTTACAAAAACTATCGTTCTCTTTTTTTATCTATTTATAAGAATTTAATCTTAAAATGTTATTTTTTCCTTGAATAGACATATTTTGCCACTTTTTCAACTGAAATTTAATATATTTGAAACTTCCGTAAAGTGATGACATTATATTATTATGGAAATTAAACATTCTATTTTTGTTCAACAAAAAATACACATTGGCCTAGATTAAATAAGAAAAACATCTTGATAAGAACAGATACAAACCAGTTTCTGCTGTAATAAGTTAACTAACACATTGGTTTATATATGATTCGAAACGATTTGGGTACTGTTTAAATACTTAAGGAGAATTTTGCATTCAAAATGTAGGCTAGAAGTATATGATAGTGACTAAAGTCCTTTGTAAAATTCAAAAAAATGCTCAGGGTATAACCATAGACCTCATATCCGTTTGTTATTAGAATTATCAAACTTTCTTTCATCAAAAGTACAATTGGTTACTATGATTTCCTTTTTGTGCGATCACTGAGCAGGTAAGGGCTCTGTGACAATTAACTCATAAGTTCCTTTATTTCATAATTGTCCTTCTCCGCTGTGTCATTAATGACGATTCCTTGGTGCTGTGACATCTGCAAAGTCGTTGAGTACATACATTTGCTGTTCCATGCGTTTGGTCTAATATATCTTTACATTATCATATTTTTGTTTTACAGTGTCTTTTTGTGGTTACCGGTACCTGTGTAGGAGATTCCCTTGCCAGGATATAATTGTATTCACATGAAATAAAGGAATTCGGGGAAAGGACAACCGTAAGCTAATTAGCTTTCTGTCCAATTCCCTTATCTCAATTGTTGTATACTATTCATTTAATGACTTATAGATACATTAAATATGTTTAAATCAATAAAGGTATATGTCTGGGGTTCAATAGTGAAAACTGGAACCAATAAACTAATTTAACTACCAAGATGTGGTCTTTTCACTGACAGTTCAAAGGCGGTGCCCTGTTGTGTATTTCCTATTCACGCATGTTTGTGTCTGTTTGTTACTTCAATTTAATTTTATTGTATCATTCATATATGTAAAACTATTTATATGAACCCGATCGGTGTGAAAGCAATTAAACATACGCCTATTTTCAAATAAATTGTTGATTGGCGGCTGTGTTCTTTGAACGTGGCTTGGATTCAGTGTTGTTGTATTTCCTGGTCCTTTTGTATCATGGAGTCCATTCAATAGATGTGCTAGGTGACGTGAGACGTGTTGCACATTTCATTACCTCTCATGAACAGACTCGATCAAACCGAGTCTGCTATTATTCTTCTTTGGTTGCATTCTATACTTCTATCTATTCACATATTTTATTGTTCTTTTCAGACTGCAAATATTCTTAAATGTCAGAAGATACTATATTACACCTTCTTCAACTACATATTTACAAATAAAGTGAAACGTCTACAAAAACTTCACCATATAGATACAGTTTGAAAAATAAAATACTTCTATAAAAATGTTCTTATTTACTTTGGTGAATTGTAGATATCACTTAGAATATTATTGCTGAAATATTTAATTGATTTAGTTCAAATTTAGTCTGACCTAAAAGATTTCAGTACATATTCTGTCGATAGCTAAACATTTTGGATTACCCTAACCTTTCCATACTTGTGGCATGTTGAATATTAACGCTGATAGTCCGACATATTTTGCCATCTTATATAAAAGAAAATGAAATCACATGTTTACAAAGTAATACCTTTAACACTTTCGTCGAAGCGCAAGCCGGACTTGTTACGTTTCGTAGATTCCAGAAGATTACTAAAATTTGAAGACATGCAGCCACATGGAATGACAACTATACACACTATAAAAGGAACAGGCCGTGCGACACGATATCTCTGCATGTTTTTCGTCTAATTGATACGATATCATGACAATTTGGCATTAAGCATGACTTGCTTAGGAGAAAAGACCTTTTATAGAATATCGAATAAGTAGAACAACTGTCATCAATTAGTACCCTCACGTGAGTGCTTGTAGATTTCCTCAATCAAGTAATGTTGTGCTAATGCTGAATCTGTTTCTTCCTTTTGAACTTCTAGAAAACGAATTGCAACCTTATACTAACATCAGTAAATGTATATATATATATATCTGTATAATATAAATTTTGAGCAACAGTACATATGGCGTAAAAGAAACAACAAAAAGCTATTTATTGTTTTTTTATTTATTCTATAGACTTTATTTCAATAAAAGATCAGGACTTGATTTGATCTATTGATTATTTTACAAATAAATAATTTAGATTAGTACCACAATTAATGTTAAGCGTTCTGTAAAGTTGAAATCATTTCCCCGCGATGCAAAATTGAACTATTAGCCAAAGCTTCATATTTTGACCATTACATCATACACCACTTCTGACATATCCATGTAATAGTAATTGAATCTTAATTTTCATTGACGCTCATTTTAGTGGGTAAATTATAGTGCTTGTATTTTACATAATGACAGGTATCATTGTACAATTAGGTTGTGAATTTAGCATATAACGAGCTCAGAATTCAGTTGGCTTAAAACTTTACAACAGTGAAAGGAGTTTAGAAATGTGGGTAAAAGCTATATAAAACAATAAACAAAATTAACAAGTTCTTCATACTTTCTTCTTTTAAAATCAATGCACGTATAATGTAAAGTAGTAAACTGATCAGGGCAGAAATAACAAACTTGTGTAATAAAGTCAAGAAACATTATGATAATTGTGTGCACTCTGGGTTTACACATACATGAACACCAGAAAATTATTATAAGTTAATCATTATAACGCCAAGATGTTAATGTCTTTTTAATGAATTTTTTTTTTAAAATTACGTAAACAACTTTCTTTCAAATTTTGAATTGAAATCAAGATCACTGGATAGTAATGATCTAGGAAAATGAGTGCCCACACTTAAATGTTTCCTGTAAACATAAGAACGTTCACACCGGTTTTCGAATATTGATGCTTTTGGTGTCGGCTATGTATAAAAATAAGAGATTCATCGATATATGAGCGGCTTAGCTTAATTGTGATGAAGTCAAATTGCTTTAACGAACGGATACTGTTATGAAGAAAGAACTGGTTTATTTCTAATATATTGTTTTGTCGTTAAAGTATTGTAACGAACATTTCCTGGAAGTGAAGAAGAAATTTAGAAAGGCTTTCTCCCCACTTGGTTTGTTTAAATAGAACAAGTCCTCAGAATCAATAACAAATCATCCATTAACATACACATTTTGACACATAGTAACAGAACATGGGGCCAACCACAGCTAAAATATCACAAAGTATGTCGATGGTCCCTAAGAAAACAGACAATTGAAGTGGACAACACAGCATGGATCAACTTAAGGTTTCAAACTATCAATAAAACTGACGTTTACTAATTATTACAACAGTTGGCAAGAAATTCCTATAAAAGAATGTTTAGTTTTAATACGAATAAAACGAAAGAAATATGGAAAGCTGCAAAGCAGTAATATTATACATTCTGTTTGAAAATGTCACTGCAACGTACCTTGTAATATATATTTAAGTCAAAACCACAGTTGTATTTTCTGCAGTAGAAGTAAAGCCTAACTTTAGCATTAGATATATCGTTCAAATGAATGAAAAATAAGAAACTTTCATTACTAAAAACATAACTTCAAATGTCACTCTTGTAAATAAATTTATATAGAAAACTTGTACACACTAAGAATTTTAAAGTAAATTTCAGAAAGTTATACAAGATCATTTCTTCCTTTAGGACAGACATCCATTTTAATGCAAAAGGCTGTAATATAATTATGTTTTCCATATAGCTTCATGTTTACAAACACTTTATCAGTAGAAAATCATAAGACAAAATGCTTTCGATTCCATTAAAGTCACGTTTAAACAAAAAAAAAATACAAAATGTAACACAAAACGGAAGTATCACATACTTAATAATTTCCAAATGTAATGTTATAGTACACAGTACGCTTCTGGAAAAACAAGCAAGAAAATGAAACAGGTTAATAATTTATTTTATCCGGTTGTTTCTTCTATACTTTTTGAGATGCTTACGTTTTTAGGTGAAATGATATTTCAGTACCTAATATATTTTTGCGATATACAGCTGTGTAAAGACGACAATACCACAGTAAATTTCAATACAACGTATTTTTCAAAAAGCTCAAATAACATTTTCAACAAGAAAAAGAAGTTGTGTCAGATAGGTTAATTTAGTAAGTGAGGAAGTATATACCTTTTCATTAACTGAAATTTTGTTAATATTAGAAATTTGATAACTATACCTACATCATGTACCAAATTTAAGTAGACAGAATGCTTTTTGGTCTAAAAATGGGAATAAATTTCCAAACAAGAAATATAATATATAATAAAAAAAATATTTTAACAAATTTGATCTTTTTGCCTTAAATTAGCATTTCAGTAAAATACACTCTCCAGTCTTTCTAATTATATCACAAATATCGCGCATGCGCGAGACTTTGCTCCTGGTATTCAAAAATACGGCTGTCTTTCCTGTGATTTTCTGTACAGTTTATACATAGTTTCCATAATATTCTTTATTTTCATGTCCGTCTGAAATTAAAAAGGAAAAGAAATATATTAGTCATGATATTACATTACATGTACAAGCATGCTGTAAACAATTTTACTAACTCCGCACTATGGTATTCTTTGACATGTTTGTGCAACAGTGAAACACTTACATATTTCAGAGAAAATGGGCACACTATTTCACGATCATTTCATGTGATGAAACGTATGGAAGTAAATTCATTATGCGGTGACTGTAGCAAAATAGATAAGCCTCTCATTATGAATATATTTGGGTGTGGATCACTATATGGCAAGTAGTGTCATCTTTTTCATCTTTAGGATTAGATATGTTTATAGCCAACATGATAACATATTACGAACTACATACGTTGCGTAGTACAGTCATAAATGCAAAAGTATTCGGTTTTGGTTAGTTAATGATTTTGTAACTGTCACGGCTCAATGGGTTACTTTCGAAAGATTTATCGTTGTAATGTGTTAAAAAGTAAATATTCATGTTGTATTTAAATATGTTAACATGTAACAGAGATAACAGAAACGACAACAAAAATAGTTTGTGTGTTTTTATAATGCCACTTTAAGGTCTGAAAAAATGAAATTGTCAAATGGATTATTTCTTAATAGAGGTAATGTTTTAACTTTTACATCTATCGCTCACTATACCTTTTACAGGCACATTGTACATTACCCATTTATAGAAATGAAACTATACGAATATGAGTCTGTTGTGGGGAAAGCAGCTCTGTATACACATTCGTTCAAATACTGTTTTGTTACATGACATGAGAAATTAATTTTCTTATATTCAAATACTGATACCCATTAACCCAGAAAGCATGTGGAGAGTATTGATATACGGCATAAATTATGGACCGGCGTTGATATAGGTTCTGTGTAATCAGGAAAAAAGTTGGTTTGAAACCATATAAAACATAAAACTAAAAGTCACTCTCAGAAAATTCTGCGTTTCAGCAAAATTCATATTTAAGGACGAAGTTTCTTCAGTATTATAAACTATATATAAATGTTTGTTGCAATAATCAAGATATTCATAGAAGTGTCGTGCACAGTGTGCTAAAGGGAAACTGAACAAGCTATGAAGTCAATATTGGAAGAACAAGCCTAACATTAGTATTGATGGCATGACGTTATTGCATCTTAAAGTTATTTATTTCCCGTGTGAGTATTTGGTTTGAGGTAGTTTATCTGGTAATGTAATAATGAACAAAGAACAAAGAGTGATTTAACCAAAAATGTGCTTTTATATGTTTTTCAGATTAACATTACGGACATGTACTAACTCGCTTGTCCATTACTCTGCGTATGAGAGAATGAAGAAATATTGTCAAATAAAACCATATTGAATTTTTAAACTCGTAAAACATTAAGACCAAGCATTTGGTTGACACCAGATATATTTTACAGAACAATTACATTGTTGGTAATAAAACAAAGTCTGTTTACGAGCAGTCGATATCAACACTACAGTCTACATAAGACAGACTAGCAGCATAATACCAACGTTTGGCAATAAAAATAACATGAGCTATTTTGATTCACAATTCCATTAACTTCTTTGAAGCGGATAGGAATAAATGTATCAGATAATTAAGGCATTCGACTGATTTGTCGCCTGATTTGTCGCGGTTCAGTGTTCATATGCGCATGAACATAGCCACGAGAGCGTTAGCTCGAGTGACTACATATCAAAACATCTGAGCGATAAAATGGTGATAGATAAGACAACAGGCCAAATTACAATTAGTCTTACATGCTCAATTGATTTTTGTTTTAAATTTTGGTGGACTTCATTTATCAGAGGAGTGATGAGCAGGAAGTCATGTGGCAATTTGACATCATAATTGACGTCATTATGTTCTCTTACCAGTTTGAACTTGCAATAAAATCAAATCATGTTAGAAGACACAATCCTTTGAATATACTATATAACCACGAAACCATAAATTTACACCCAGAAGAACAAGTAAAGTTTCCATTCATTTTATGTTCTTATATTGGAATCCACATGCCCACGAAATGAAAGGATTTCGCAGTGAAGTGAATAATAATTAATTACTATCATCTTGTTCTGAGGCATAGGAATAGTTCTTGTTTTTTGAATGAACAATTCTACTACAAGTATTAAACCGAAATAAAAAGCAAACATATTGCACGTATTATTGAGTAGATAATGAACAAGAGGGTCATGATGACCCTGGATCCCTCACCTGAGTAATATGAGCTACATGTTTCAAATGTCAAACTGATGATTTTTAGAATTTTTTATTTGGAAGATTTTCCGATGTACAATCAAGTAACCCCTGGGGCGGGGCCAATTTTACCCCGGGGGTCATGATTTGAACAAAGTTTGTAGAAGTCTACTAGGCAATGTTACGTATCAAATATCTAAGCTCTAGGCCTTCTGGTTTATTTTTAGCAAATTTATGAAGATTTCCCTATGTACAATCAAGTAACAATCAAGTAACCCCTGGGACGGGATCAATTTGACCCTGGGGGTCAAGATTTGAACACATTTTTTAGAGGTCCACTAGGCAATGCTACATGTTAAATATCTAAGTTCTAGGCCTTCTGGTTTATTTTTAGAAAATTTTGAAGATTTTTCTATGTACAATCAGGTAACCCCATTTGACCCCGGGGGTCATGATTTGAACATTTTTTGTAGAAGTCTACTAGACAATGCTACATGGCAAATATCTAAGATCTAGGCCTTCTGGTTTATTTTTAGAAAAATTCTGAAGATTTTCCTATGTAAAAACAAGTGGCTCTTGGGGCGGGGTCAATTTTGACCCCGGGGTCATTATTTGAAAAAAAATTGTAGAGATCTTCTAGGCAATGCTATATGTGAAATATCTAAGCTCTAGGCATTCTGGTTTATTTTTAGAAAATTTTTGAAGATTTTCCTATCTAAAATCAAGTGACCCCTTTGGTCATGATTTGAACAACTTTAGTAGAGGTCCACTAGGCAATGCTACATGTTAAATATCTAAGCTCTAGGGCTTCTGGTTTTTGAGAAGAGGATTTTAAAGAATTTCCTACGTAAAATCAAGTGACCCCTGGGGCAGGGTCAATTTTAACCCCGGGGTCATGATTTGAACAAACTTGGTAGAAGTCCACTAGGCAATGCTTCACATCAAATATCTAAGCTCTATTTGAGAAGAAGATTTTTGAAGTTTTTCCTTTTGATTGCCATGGCAACCAGAGTTCTGCAAGGAATTCAATTCTTTGAACAATTTTGAAAGGAGGCCACCCAAGGATCATTCTTGTGAAGTTTGGTGTAATTCTGCCCAGTGGTTTTCAAGAAGAAGATTTTTTTAGAAATTGTTGACGGACAACGGACGACGGACTACGCACGACGCACACGACGGACGACGCACGACGGACATCAAGCGGTCACAATAGCTCACCTTGTCACTTCGTGACAGGTGAGCTAAAAACACATGTGCAGTTTTCCTTAAAGACCGAGTTAACTATTGGCAAAAAAGCAATAAAACATTGCTTTCAACTATCATTAATGTGTTAACACAACCTACATAAAGCTGATGAAGAAAACGGTTTCTGTTTGCTGGATATAAATCAGTAATTTAATAGTTACACTTACGGACTTTTCAAACCGACCCCTCACACTTTTATGAATTCGATGATACACATCTTCTAAAAATTGTTTTGAAAATGGTTAATGTTTTACCTCACATTGTGTAAAAATGTCATGACATTGAAGCATATAAACAATGAAAATTCAACTGTCAGTAACAAGATCTATGCAGTCAACATATCAAAACTGCGAGTTAGAATTGTACGAAAAGATAGACTTTTAGTTTAACACTGATTTCACCCGTTTTAACTTCTAAGAAAATGTGGTTATCAGTACCTTTTTTAATTCCTGGTATAGCTGTGATCAATGCTTATTCATTCTAGAGGATTTTAAGGACGCTGTCGCATCGTTAAAGAAAGAAAAAGAGGTATTTTGCTGGCCGAACATTCTTGTAAAAGACCTATTCAAATTACTTATTAGATAAAACTGAATAATTAAACTTAACAACTTTGAAAAGACTTGCTTATTTTATTATAGTTAGATAAAAACCGTTCTGTGACACATTCTCGCGTGCATCATTCTAATTCCATGCTTCTTCTTTCAACGAGACATTTTTAGATTTTATAACAATAGCATTTTTATTGCTTAGCAACACACAACTTATGAAATAAATGTGCTTTAGCGTAATAATAAGGCCAAGTGCAAGATCACGAGCGAAATAAATCATTTTGCACGTGCAAGACAGGCTTAGTAACTTTCCAATTTCATAAGTTGGTAACGTAGATGTTCGATTGAAAACAAATTGGTACCGAAAAAGCTTTTTTACTCACGGGACATTTAAATTATACACAGTTCTAGTTATAATAGGCCTTATATAAATTATGTAGAATGAAACAGAAAGACATGATAAGATAAGCCGTTATTATTAATTTTTACTTTCATAAGTTTTACATTAAAGACTTTTTCCAAAGGGTTTCTTGTTTGAAGGCAGACTAAGAAAAAGTAACAGACACGGATTAACTTTCAATTTTAACACGAACATTGTAACCATTACATGATATTGGCACAAGTGTTTATTCATATTGATATGCCTTACAAACATCAAACATGAAGTCCCTGACCGCCCCCCCCCCCCCCACCCCCACCACACACACACATATTTTTTTCACCTCATAATAAGGCATTACATAAGAGATTACAGAAAAAAGAATTTGTTAATTATCCTCAATAATTAAGTCGTTTACTGTTTTAGCCACATGTCTCATATTCTCACTATCTCGCATTTTGTTACACTCTTGCAAGTTTTTATTTATTTCCGTCAAAACCACGTGCTTATGAATAGTATTTCTTTGTATCGATAACGTACTTTGTTATTAATCTATTGTGTTAAGAAAAAATACACGGAACGTTTTTCCTACAATAACACACACCTAATGATGTTGTATTCCAACATGGCCTAAGCATGTCAATTTAGGAAAATATTCGGTCGATTTTTTATTAAGTTCATCGAAATGAGTATATAATTAATCAGTATATATATGCATTAAGTTTGTGTTCCAGTTTGACATAAAAAGGAGCCATTCTTAAATAACCAAAGTCAGTTAAAATTATTTTCTATTACTTGACAGTTATATCTCCTGAGATTATAAAAATACAACTTACTGCAGAGTGAAATAAGCACATGATTGGGTCCTCGTCTTCGCCGTTTGGGCAGTTTATCTTCCGGTCACACAATGAATAATAGTCAATACAATGTATTCTTTTCCACGTATCAGGAGTGGGACAAGCTAACATGTCATTGTTATGCTCTGATTTTGGACATACTGAAAAGAAGACAGAAAAAACATATAAGTTATTTGTATATTGACCTGTTGGAAAGAAAATACTGGAACCAACGTAAATAATGAAAAGCATGAGGCTGGACAGTTGATCTTCAGCCTCGAAACTGTTTTGATGACTAATGGTCTGTCCGTCTACCTATCCCTCCAGACATCATCAAAACGTGATGGAAAGCTTTTAGACGTTTTAATGAATGTAGATTAAAGGTTTGTCAAGATATATTTATCATATTGTTTGCAATCAAAAGGTCAAAATATCACAAAAAGTGGTAAAGTTACCATTGTTATAAGTACGCGCTGTATTTTTGGCAGACTCATTATTTGTGAAGCGTATACCAATTTCAGGATATAAGTATCGTTACGGTAAAAGGAGACTAACAAGGTAAACTGACATAAAATGTAAAAAGAACATATTATATGAATTTTTACTGAAATAACGGTAAAAAGTGTATCAAATATAGTCAAGGTGCATTACTAGAATCTCTCTGTTAGTTATTACTAGTCGACCCAAACACTGAAAGCAAATTGTAATACCACACCATTCTCTTCTTTGAAATGCAAAATTCGAAATTTTACACAATTAATGTCACTGATGTATAATAG
The DNA here is from genome assembly GCF_021730395.1 of Mercenaria mercenaria. NCBI lineage: Eukaryota > Metazoa > Mollusca > Bivalvia > Venerida > Veneridae > Mercenaria > Mercenaria mercenaria. The sequence goes on from NC_069364.1 coordinate 43,005,107, forward strand.
AGAGATAATGCCAAGCTACCAGCTCAATCCCAAATATATCATAACACACAGTAAAGGTAAAATGCATGTGTTACCAAAAAGTTTTAGTTAAACAGGAGGGGCCTTCGTAACTGAGTGGGTACGGCCGCTTACTTCGAATCACTTGCCCCTGACCGATGTGGGTTTGAGCAAACAATACGATAATAAGTAGTGCAGAAATGCGAAACGTTCTATACTCGACTTTTTTCAGGTTCCATTTTACTGTTCGATCTGATTTTTCATATACGAATATGTTACAATGACTGTTGAAAAAATACGTCAACAGACACTTAACTACTATCGTGTAATTTATACATTTTACATTTGTGTATCGGTTTGCCATTGCTTATAAATGTGCGTTAATGAGGCGATTATAATAAGTATAGGCTTTTGTGACAATGATCTTGCTTGTATATCAGTGTGTTACATTTATTTTGCAAAATTGTGTCTATTGCAGAAGTCTTTGCCACATTTATATGTTTTTTAGAAGAATTTAATACAGGTGAATATATCTGGATCAAGGGTAACTATTTAGGCGATGACTGGACTTTGCCGTCACACTTTTATTCCGGCATTAAGATCTTAATGACATTTAATGACGTAGCACATGAACCTGACCGTGTGAAAGAAATAAGTTATATTACAAATATTAGAAAATCCGTTAGATTTTACATGATTTTGTTTTACGCAAATATATTGTCAAAATTGTGACCTTTCCTCCCATTTTGCTTGAGCTCCACTTTTCAGATGATTATTAACTAAGCAATAAACGAAGCACACACTACAATAATTTTCATGATAACATTTTGACGAGTAAGACCTATTATTACTATGATCAAAAGAAAGCATTTTTGTGCGAATGTGCAAAGTTGGCAAGAAAGGAATGTGAGAAATAAACGCTCATGCTTGTACATGACAAATAATCATACAAGATTCTGTGTACAAATTAGTTTCATAAATATATACAGTCAGTAGTAGTGTCTTTATTTCGTTATCTAAAAAAAACCCTAACAATACCTTTGCCCATGTAAATATATCTGTTCTTATTTGATGCGTATATGTTCTTTTACTTCCTTAACTGTTTCGGAATTATTTTGAAGATGAAATACTTAAAAACAGCAAATTAAAGCTGCAAGGCTTATGCAAATTATCTTAACTTTATGGCAATTGCATTCCTAGGCTCTCATAAGAAATGCTATGCTGACATATCATGACATTTAAGAAGCTGATTACTTGATTTATATGCACTCTTAGTGTTGATTGAGTTATCGGTAGAAATTTTAGAATCAATACTCCGTATATTAAACATCTGAACGTTTCGCATCTCTAAGACTAGTAGTTTGTATTACATGCAGTTTAAGCAGATGACAAAGGTCAATCTGAATAGTAAACACCGCAATGAAATGCGTCCAGTGATTATATCAGTTAGTGCCGATATGAAGCTTTTTATGTATATATCTCGAGCAACCTTGTAAGAATGCGTTCCTGTGTTTAATTCTGTTTAGTGTCGTATACTGAGTTTTTTTATAAAAGGTATATATCTCGAGGTCAAAATGTGGCTTTAAGGAAATCATAATATGTTTAAGTTTAATCTTACTAAGTCAATGTAACAAAACGTTTTTTTTATTATTTCATTTAATACTCAAAATATGCAATAATGAGATACACCATTTTAAGGAATTTAGGATGAACATAGAAACCTTTGTTATCCAAAGATTTATAAAGTGAATCTGTTGTATCTTTCACCAATACCTATTTTGATGGACATGTTTTTTATTGCAAATTCCAGTACTTCTTGGCACAGATCCTTACATAGTTTCAAATAACTACGGCTTTATTCTTATAAAACGTTGAACACGCCTTGTATATAGCTGTGTAACAACCCTCAACTGTAAGCAAACCAGAATTTATAATTTTGACGGGCCAGAACATTTGTATGTTTTAAAAAAATACACAAACCTAAAATTATTGCTCAAAATTGTGAAAATAGACAGAGAGAAAGCTGTCATTTCGTCAAGTGGAAAAGTATGGATTGTACGACTTATTATGATTTTATTACCTATCACAACAGCAATCTTTAAGTGCCCTGTGGCAGCTGTAAAAAGTCTCCCCGTACCTGGATTCAGTGTTGTTATATTTTCTGGTCCTTTTGGATTATTGAGTTCATTCAACATATGTGTAATAGAGTTCCGCTTAAGCCGGTGCTAGGCGGCATGAGAGGTGTTGCACATTTCTTTTCCTCTCATGAACAGACTCAATCAAACCAAGTCTGCTATTATTCTTCTTGATTGCATTTTTTGCTTCCATAGGATCATTTTACAGACTTTATTATATGTGGTTATGTTATTCTGAAAGGAAATGAATAACATTCAATACAAAAACTCATTAACAGAATCTAAAATCATTCTTATTGATGAGTTTTGGTAGGCATTTCTAAAGCTTAAAAATGTTGATATTGTAATGTACAGAAGACGACATGTCCCCTATATACCTGCTAAAACAGTGGCCGTAAAAACGTCTTCTATCAGTCAGTACTTAGACATGAGAAACTAGCGTGTGACTAATATACGTAAATGAAAATACTTCTGATACATCGGGTGTTTTCTGAGATGCAACTTACTGTTTTTAAATGGAAGTTGATGGCATATTTCTTTCATTATCCAAATTGAATTCACGAAAACGTGTTTTGTGTCAGTAAGACAAGACTTCAAATTTTCGAAGTGAATGTTTCTATCATGTACAATTGTAGACTCTATATACAGTTACTGACAGGTCTATGGTTCAAACACAGGTTTCTTGGGTTTATGATGAAAAATAAGAAAAAGTAAATAGTGAAATTTATTTTATTATGCCGTGTGATAAAACTTTTGATATAAACATATCCAACTCCGACGCAATTTCGTAGCACCAATACATGGGTCAAAGCGGTTCAAAATGTAGTTCGCAATATAATGCAGTAAACATGATAATTGAAATTTAATTTCTTAATATCCTTCCAATAAGTAAACAAACCTACGCCTTAACGTGATATGATTTATCTTTTAAAATATATAACCTATGTTTTCTGTGAAGAAGTAATGATAAAAAGTCTGGGAGGAACAGACATTTAAGAGAAAATAAAATAATTGGTTTTATAGTCATTTAGTTTATTATCCACGGATGGGAATTCAAAATTATTGTAAACACTTTTTCTATTCGTTTTAGTTATTTAAAAAGAAAATATCGTGGCAATTGACCCGTTAGGACACTCGGCAAGTTCCGTTTGATTACGTGATCTCTATAATAATTATGCAACATTGGCATCTTTCGGCCAAACAAGAAAATTATGATTTTATAAAATCAGAGAAATGCCGAAATCTCATGCCGGAGAATGTGCCATGGAAAATGCAGACTATTACTACGGATTCATTGCCTTAAATACACTCTTGGAGGCATGTTTGCTTTTTGGTGTTTGTAACGGTTAGATTCCGATTCAAATGTTCTTGGATCGCTCACCAAAAACTTTTTGAAATAGCATAATACTCGTACTTTGCGTGGTACTGACTATACTCAACTTCGTACAAGAACTGTGGGTTGCAAAACGAACGAGGCCTACCAGAATAAACTCATGTATGTATAATGCACCCGTAAAGACAATCGCCAAATTTCCGTATTATTCGTACTATTATGCGGTTTCGGCTTTCTCCGTTTTGTACGAAAAGTCATGTACTCGTTGGGCTAAATGCACGTCCGAAGAAAGCCATATTGCGTAACGAGTGCACGTATTATTAATACGTGAGTTTTCAGTGAGTTATCTAATAATTAGAGAGAAATATATCTGGTATTTTCACAATGAAAAAAAAAACAAATATATTTTTTATTGGTATATAACTGTAAAATTAGCAAATGTAGTGAAAAAAAAAATGCATCTGGTGTTCATTCGTGAAAGATATTTCAACCATACTCCGACACAAAACAAAAATCCTCTATATTATACGAAAATTACCAAGTGCATTTACGGGTACACTAAGTAATAACTTCATTTATTATATTCCTTACTATAAATAGTAACAAAGCCGTTACGGCCTCCATGTCAGCACGTTCTGACGTTGACGTCTTGAAGCAACGTCATTATGGCGGGTGAATAGATGCTGAATCATTTTTAGATCGATTATGAAATAACGTTGGCATTGTTGATGGAAAAAGCAATACAAATGATGCTGATCAATGTCTGGAAAATATGTGAAATGAAAACTCCAAGACAACTATGAAAGCGAATGCATATAATAAAAGAAAATCAATAAACGGCTAGTTTGTGTCTTCCAGCCATAATGGCACACCGAGATTCATAATGACCCTCGGAAAAATATGACAATATGTATACCATTATGGCTAGAAGGCACTACCAAGCCGTGTAGTAACCTTTTAGTACTGTTATAATAGGCGTGATTCTGCTTGACGTACTAAGACAGAATTTTCGACCTCTGCATTTTAAGTACAATTAATCATTAACCGACTTTTCTCTTACAAAAATACACACAAATTTACAATTTTATTACATTAGACATTTAAAAAAAGAAAACAGGCATTATCAAATGATGACGTTCAAATAAAAATTAATATCTATAAGTAATAAAAGTGTAATTTTATAACCATTATAAGCAATATTATGGAGAATAAAATACACGATAATGGCGGTTTAAAGCAGATTTTTTAAATATAAAATCAACTTTGTTTCATAGTGTCTGACCTTTTTCTAGCTGAATGGGGCATGAATATCATTAGACTTAAAAGGGCGTAACCCAAGCTTAAAATGGAAGTTTGATATAATTTCTTTTACTTTTTATTTAAATTATGAGATAATAATAGAGTTCTTTAAATATTGAAACAAGAGCTGTCTCCATAGGATGACATATGCCCCCGATGGCACTTTGAATGAGTAGTTATGGCCGATATTAGAGTTTAGGCCTTTGACCTACGGAGCTGGGTCTTGCGCGCGACACGTCGTCATATTGTGTCACACATTCATGCGTAGTTATTTTAAAATCCATGCTTGAATGACAAAGATATGGACCGGACACGCCCATCAATGCACATTCATAAAAAATGACCTTTAACGTCTAAGTTTGACCTTGACCTTTGAGCTACGGACCTGGGTCTTGCGCGCGACACGTCGTCTTACTGTGGTACACATTCATGCCAAGTTATTTGAAAATCCATCCATCGATGACAAAGATATGGACCGGACACGCCCATCAATGCACTATCCTTTAATGTCTAAGTGTGACCTTGACCTTTGAGCTACGGACCTGGGTCTTGCGCGCGACACGTAGTCTTACTGTGGTACACATTCATGCCAAGTTATTTGAAAATCCATCCATCGATGACAAAGATATGGACCGGACACGAAAATTGCGGACAGACTGACAGACTGACAGACGGACAGACGGTTCAAAAACTATATGCCTCCCTTCGGGGGCATAAAAACAAAATTGTTAAAAGACCAGCTGTGTTGTACTGATATTTAGCATTTTGTAATTTTGATGTGAATTCGATAATCACTTTTGCAAACAGCTCATACCAGGGACAGAAGGCAAAACTTAAGATACATTAATGTATAAATCAATTTCCTGTGTTTTTAATAAATGACAAAGTGAAAATAGAAAATTATTGTATAATAAAATTTGCGATATTTTTATCATATTAATAACATGGAATCGATTCAATTTGTAAAAATCTTATGCCTTATTTTATATCTAACGACAAATTTGCATCCTTTTCAAGCAATAAAAAAATGACATTATGTAAGAAATTTATTTATGCTTTTTTTTCTTTGACACTTATGTTATGAAAACATACATTCATTTTTTTCTGTTTAATTTGAATTAATAAAATTTCGTGTTATAAATATTGAGTGCTATGTCATAAAACGTTTCGTTGGCTGAGAAACAAAATCAAATAACTTAAACATTCCGTAATCTCAATCGGTAAGAGCATCAGATAAAAGTCTAATAGACTTTAATCCGTTTACAAATGAACATTTCCTTCATTGTTTATTAAACCGGGCCTGCAACATTTTCATTTTTGTCGTGTTGGGACCTGTGGTTTTCGACTTTTTTATATTTTCATTTCCTACTGTTTAAAAAAAAACAAATGTATAGTTAATACAATAACGCTTATAACAATCTTCATCCTGGATTTCTACAATAACGTCCTGGAGCAACTAAAAGTCTCTTTGCATTTCTGAATTTATCTAGTATGTCCTTGACTTGTTGTAAAATATGTTGTCTATGGATTTAAAACTTTCAGACAAACCAATAACACATTTCCACGTAACAAAAGTATCAATTTTAACAACATTCACAAAAACAATGAGAATTTCGTCTGGTTTTCGCACCGATGAAGGTTTGATGCACCAATATTTTATTTTTCGCGGAATCTCACGGGATATTCCGAGGTGTAATCATTGCCGTGGGTGGACAGAGTCATGACAGATGGCGCTTTATCACTGAAATTAGACAAATAAATGATTCTCTGCTGTCAAACAGACGAAACTAGAATTCAAGATGAAACTGTTGCTTTGATGTTGTAGACAGAAGAAGAAAAAAGCTCTTACAACGTAGTGAAAATATAAGTCTTGAGATTCGTGTGAAATAATACCGAGAGTCGAATGCCGATGCGGGTTTGCAAACGAAATGCAGTCAGTCAAAAAATTATAGGAAATGTGCGTGATAGTATTATTTTTAAAGTGTGAGAAATCTCTCATTAAGCAAACAATAAATCTCTGCTTTTCTGAGTGCCCTTATAAAATAGTTAATAAGTGAATAATAATGGTTTGATAACAGTGATTTACGGTCAACAATGCCCTGTTCTACAGTGTATTTCAATTAGTATTTTAAAATATAATAAGGATGTCTTTATTGTGATATGACTGACCTTTGGTAGGCACCTCATGTAGAATAATGATAAGCCATTGTATTCACTTAAAACTACATGAAAATTTTCGTATGGGGATTTCCAAAACTTTGCAGAAATTATCCCATTCCTCAATTAGAGCACGTGAACTAACATAAAAGCGTTTACCTTCTATTTTTGACTTTTTCTCTGGGTGTCCCTTTATGTAGATAATTATACTAAATATTTTATACACTATACAAAATTTGTTACAAATCAATATTGCTTTGAATTTCCCGACTCATTTTTCGTTTTATTTTCAATTCGGAGTTTATGAAATTACCCTTTAATTGCGGAAATAAAACATTGCTAAAAACCGAGTGCTACAAAAAAAAGAAAAAAAGAAAGAAAGAAAAAATCAAGGGAAAGCCACGTTCTAAACCCAGCACACAGACACGCACACGACCAACACACGCACACAACGTAAACCGACAAGGACAAAACAAACAAATAAAGGAACACAGTGGGGCACCGCCTTGGAACGGTCAGTGGCAAAACCACCACTGAGGAGCTTAAAGGGCAAGGAATGCCTGAGAATAAGTTATTGAATATGAAAGCAATCATGAAGCCTTTCATAACACTGAAATAATTTTTAAAATCGGACCACTATTGAAAAAGATATGGCAGTTTGAAATTTAAGAGAATGACTGATCATGGAGGCAGCCATTTAATGTGCTTATGACGTCATTTACACACTGTCGAATCCTTTATTTAAGAAATAACACTTTAAACAGAATATTTTCATATGTTTTTTTTTTGAGTTGTCAGTTTTATCTAATTGCAGCTCCCGGCCACCAACTGAGTCAAAAACGGATTATCCATATGAAGTATATCACCTTGTTTAAGACTTATACTAAGTGGGAATTATAAAAAAGATGTTTAATCAACATTTGAAAAGCCCATATAATTGGTATTTTAAGTCTTTTTCCTTTGATGCTTGTCAGCATTGGTGTGTATATAAATATTTCCAAAATTAGGAATATGCTGGATTAAAGGAATTATTTTGAACAAAAATTTGAAAAATTTCTTTTAAAAATTAAGTGATAAATATAAGAAACAGAATAATTTAATGTTATTTAATCTTCTGGTGCAACGAAATGATTTTGGCCGTCTTTAATTTAGAGAATGCAATCAATTTGAAACATCTCCAATGACCTATATCGTAATCGGTTCGTTCAAAAGAATGAAATGATATATCGTAAACTGATGCAGTTAGTAAACATATTATTACAACACTATGACATTACATATTTGTAAAAGTGGGGATTAACGTCAGATTAATGCCAGACATGAACATCTGATTGCATTATAATTTATGTGCCTGTACACGTTTACATATTCCTGACGTTTTATTATTCGTTGCAGCCGGTAACAAATTCTATGCATTAATTGTATACGAGGTTTTGATGTGCGCACTCACGCCAAGATGCAATGCATTAATTAACCTATTTTACGTCTTATGATAGTGATATCTCATTAAATATGATTAATTTCTACTTAATATTATCCAGATCGGATGACAATAAAATATTTACAAGTTATTCATTCGCGTTCTCGCATACCAGATGTTTACCATGGTTTCCTGGTTCGTCTCACGTACCATCAAAGAGAATGTTGTTTCATGGCAGACAATATACAATTATTGCCTTTTGGTGAGATTGATATGTAGATTTATTAACCTGATAAAAGCGATGTCGATCGAGGGCTTATCATAAGACGTAGAAAATTAAATACAGATATCTTCAGCCTTTGGTCGTTTTTCGTAGCAAATTGTGTACGACGTCGCATTGTTTTGACGTGAAACCGTGATGACATCACAGCTGGAGGTCAAAACGTGTATTTCGCTCCGCCTTCGATTCAATATGACCTTTTATCATTGATCATGTTATTACATCTAGACCAATGCAAGGGACTATAAATATTGATTTAATACCAATGTTAGATTCTGTGAAAATACCCGAATGTGTAGTTTGTAAATGACAAATTTCCCCTAGTACCCTTTAATACGAGTATGGAATATTATGTCTAAAAAATCAAATTACTTATTAAAACTTTGGCTGATACAATTTACTGTTAGCATGTAAATGACTTTCGGAACCAATGCATAAACCCTTTTCATATTACAGAATAACATTTTATTCATGTCACCTACGCTGATAACATTGTTACGTATCAACACATTTTTAGAGATAAAACCATTATTATAGTACAATCGCTAATAAATAATTAAATCCGTAAAAGATCCTTTGGAAGATTGCAACCAAGCAGAATAATAGCAGTCTCGGTTTGATTGAGTCCGTCCATGAGAGGTAATGAAATGTGCAACACCTCTCACGTCCCCTAGTACTGGCTTAAGTCGAACTCTATTACACATTTATGGAATGGACTCCATCATCTAAAGGGACCAGAAAATATAACAACACTTAATAAGACAGGCATTTTATAAATTTACATTGGCATGTTATAGTATGTATATTGCTTGAACCTCAGCACATCCGTTCCTGATTAGTACGTAAATCTTTAAGTCAAAACAGTGTTATTCAACTAATGTTTTGCATCCAGTTGAGATAAAAAAGAATACATCGTATTTCACTTTAATGCCAATTTGATACCTTAAAAATATATTCTAATTTAATATTCTTTACAACACTGATAACATATAAACCCAAACTCGCGTAGTCACTCCTACACAAATTACATACAACCGATATATAAAATATTCAGACACACCCCTTGGGATTTACTGTCGGCAAAATAAGAGAATATACAACGTTGCATACTCCTTTTACAATTGGAAATAATATTAGCCTTTCTAGACGGTTATATAATCAGAATACCAAATTCGAACATATGAAAAGGTCTATGACTTGCAGAAATCTAGGAGATCTCCCACGGCTGTCATTTATCCAAATTATATAGACACGTTTATTACATATCAGGGATGTGCCTAATTATAATTAATTACAAATTTTGCTCTAATTGAAAATAATGAATAATTAAGCACAAACTAAATTAAAGTAATTGAAATTAATTAATTACTGACTTAGATTTGGGTTTTAATTGTCAATTAAATCTAATTACTTTCAATTACTTTGGCTTTTTTACTGATCAATGGGCGTGTGAAATTTTCACAGTGACAGTAAATAGCTGACAGGTATTGTTGTATCAACAATCAGGTGTTAGAGGTGTTAATCCCTTTTCAGTTCTATTAAGTGTGATCACTGAGTGAATATTTTAGTCACTAAACCTATTAATTAGGAATGTACAGAAAAACTGATATTGAAACTTGTCATTCTGTCGTGGTATTACACATAGTGCGCATCATGAATTCATCAGCTCTCAAACATTTTATCCTTCCAAAGGATACTAGTGATTTTCAAACAATGCAGACACTGCTCATTTGTTTGTTCCATTCTTGTTGAAAATCAAGGTAGCTCCTCCAGGCTGATTACGAAACAGTGAGCACAATGCCCAACTTTATAGTGCTGCCTCACTGGAATATCACGCCGTAGACACGTGGCATGATACCCCACCCAGTCACATTATACTGACGCCGGGCTGACCAGTCCTAGCACTATCCTCTTAATGCTGAGCGCCAAGCGAGGAAGCTACTTGTAACATTTTTACGTCTTTGGTATGACGCGGCCGAGGATCGAACCCACAACCTCCCGCACTCGAAGCGGACGCTCTACCACTAGGCTACCGAGGCGGTTAAATTTAGTAACAGTAAGTGTTTATGCAACAGTTAGAATGTATGGTACTGTAACATCTTACATAACACTGTGAACGATTGCAAAGAAATATTATTCAGTATTCAGTATTAAAACAGAAAATGTTAAGCTGTAGTGATATATGAGTAAATAGCAGAAGCATCTTCTGTTCTCGGGAAAAGTTTGAAAAATATCAAGACTGGTTTATATGCTATTTTACAACACCGTCTCATTTCTAACTGACCTGCTTTTTCTACACAGAGTTAAATGTAATAGCATATTTTATCAAGAAACAAGATAAAAGGTCACCGTCATTACGAAAGGTCAATGATAGAAAATGGTAACGTTTTTCGATGAAAAGGCACCGCAATGACGGCATATGTCATTACGATAATTTTTTTAATAACATTGCTGTTTTACCGTATACTGAAATTCAGATCTGACTTTTTGACTATATATTGGCATGGACAATGAAGTCTTAATATTAAATGGATAAAATATCGCAGTGGACAAATAAGTTCTAGATGTTTAATACGTAACTTAAATCTTACCTGAAGGGAAAAATGGGTGGTTTTCATAATAAAACCAGAATTCTTTCGAAAACGTATATTCTATCATGCATTAATTGTACCTGTAAGTGAATTATTCGGGAAAAATATGGTGCTCACTTTTAAAATAAAGTATCTTAGCAAATAACACCCGTCATAGCTTTATCAATGACACAACGAGATTCATCAACACAGACATTTGTATTTTGAATGACTTAGACATAATTTCTACCAGAAAGGCTTGAAACTGTAACGAATATGCTAAACTAGAATACACAAATTCATTTTTAGTCCTGTCTAAATAAGATTGATAGCGGTTATCTTGCACGGTAGGATCAAAATTTGTTATACAATGCAGAATTTGATTAAGCTCTATAGTTTCAAAAATTTAGATATGGCTAGAAAATGCAGCTTATAAAAAAGACAGGGTCTTGCTTGGATTGTTTGCCAGACCGATTTGAATTTTTTGGACCTCACACAATCACACTGATGATTTTTTTTTTTGCGAATAGTCATTTTTCCACAAGAATTATAAATAAATATTGAATTGTCTATAACATGGTGAAATTAAATGTGTAGGTCCTTGTCCTTATCATTATTTAAACGATTAAAGAGATCCACACATTTTAATTTGTTCAAGCTGATCTTAAGAATTACCTGCAGAATATTTCAACTAATTTTATGTTATTTTCAAAATAAAAAATTTTTTAAGATTTTCTTAAATTTTCCTGAACGAGACATTTTCTTTCGTAATCAACACCTAGGATTTATACACATAATTTATCAATTTTCGCGTTTCATCATACAACATATTTTTATCTAAAATCATATTTCATGATTTTGTTGCGTTTTTCTTTTTTTTTCTTTTTTTGGGGGGTCTCTTTTTATGAGTCTCCGAAGACATAGCGGGAGTAGTGCAAAATAAATATGAAGACACGAGTCATTTGGCATAGTTAATAATGAAAATGTTCATCACCACTTCTTTATAAATACTATATGAGAAGATTTATATCTTAACTCATAGGAATCGACTCAGCTATTTTTGGATTTCTACTATTTTTGTTTCTTTTGGGATGCAGTATCACGATCCTTTCCATGTCAATTCAGGAGCGGCAAATTCTTCGTTCAACGTTAGCACATTTCCTGGCCGAATGCAATGCAATATCACGTGAGGGAACATTGCGGCTTATTAGAATTAATTCCTTTATAGCTCATGTAAAAGGTCGACACTTTGTTTAATTGTCATCTGTCTGAGTAATGTTTCCTTGAAAGTCTCAGATAACTAAAGATTATGTGTAAACATATAAATTCAACACAAACAGAATTCCAAAGAAAGAAAACAATAGAAAAGGTCACTTTGGAATGTATATATGATATTGGTAAGTAATGAAATGATGAATCGTAAAAAATCAAATTTAGTTAAATCTTTAAAGTATGTAAAATGTTAAGGTGAGTTAGGCTGAAACGGAAGTAAAACTATATTGTTGAAATAACAACATAAACATCATTGAAACATAGGTTTAATAAGCAGGAAATAAACATACTTTAGATATTGAAATGAATGCTTAGAAACACTGCTATTTAAACTATTGCAGATCTGTAATTATTCGTTGGTGATGATTAGATCTTTTTTGCGTTTTTGCATGTGAGGATTTCGTGTACACGCTCTTGTCAACATGCAATGTAACAATTTAGACATTTGTGATTATAATATTTCTTTATTAAAACTTCATGTAGGACTGATCTGTTGACGATACCGTTAACACGCTATTCGTCCACTGCAACTGGTGTCACCGTGACATTTCAGTTGTTCTTTCTATATAAACATGCTTTAGGTGTGCCTTGCGCATGATTACACTTTGCGTTGTGAATTCCATACCTTGTTGACAAATTAGTCGTTATTTATATAACAATAATTGTAAGTTTGTATCCTGCAATGTATTTTTTCCCAAAGATAGCAAACTGTCTTATTATTGGCATAAGCATTGTTGCATATTTTTGTTTTTGTTGACAGACCTTTAAGACATTATTTGATAATAAGGATCCGTGATTCATTTTTAATACTACTGTGACTTAAGTTGACAAAGAAACGCAAATGATTCAATCTGTGTCTTTTAGAAGCCGGAATATCTTAAACAACAATCTTTTCGATATAAATGTAAGGCATGTCTGTACCTTTGACTCAGCATGACCTTTAAATTTCATTTTATCAAAGGCTTGATATCATTTCCATTTACGTAATCTCTTGCTTATTGTCAATCAAAATTCTTCTGCTTGGACTGTTATTAATTAATCTGTGTGTCGCGAATGCCTGTGATGGAGTTTTATTATATAAACTTTGTTCGTGTGTAATATGCATGCAATGCAAATTTCCATGATACAAATTATTTGGTTTCAGGACCAAAACGCATCTTTAAAAGTTTACCCTTTCTACACCGGTTAACCATCAGTATACACCGATTAAGCACACGGCGTTTTCAAGAGGTAAAACACTTGTTATAACTTTAATGTTGGCCTTTCACTATGTAAGTTATTGAGAAAGCGAACATTCTTGGAGTGAAAATAATTCCTCGTTAATTTTACTCAAAATGTTTGATATCTGAACTATGCATCCAGTTGAAAAGAGGTTTGTATTCACATAATTGTTATTCATTTTAAGTGGTTATTTAGCTTAATCATATGAACATATTACAATTAAATATTCGTCCAACACTGATATCAAATTAATTCGTACCCAAGTACTCACCCCCTTATGAATTGTATACAACTAATATAAAATATCCCCTCATTTCCCCAGGGATATACTGCCGCTAAAATGAAACTATATACACATTTGCATACTATGTATAACAAACACCGGACAAAATTGGAAACAATTTTAGCCTTTTCAGACGGTTAGTTCAAGTAATCAGAATAACAAATTTAGTATTTGTATATTTGGACATATGTTGGATCTCTAGAAGTCTAAGACAACTCCCACGAGGACTATTCAGCCAAATGATCTACCACCAATCAGAGATTTAAGCCATACGTAGGTGTGCTTAAATGCATTTGCTGATGTGGAGAAAGCCATAATGGGCGATTTATATGCTATTTTACAACACCTTGTCATTACTAGCTGATTTGCTATTACTAAAACCGACTTAATTATAAGCAACGTAGACCCAGAAACACAATCAAACGTTACCTTCATTACGAAAGGTCATACTAGAAACTAATAACGTTGTTTGTTTTTTTGTGATAAACAGGTCACTCCGCGGTAATGATCCCGTTAACTTGTGATCTAAACTGTTTCGGAATTGTTAGACTTGTATATTTCTAATATTTCAGTCTTTATACATTGTACAGGTACACAATTAGTATTCTCACAGCAGAGCCAGAATTATTGCGTGTGTTTTACTTATTGCTTTAAGTGTACCATAATCAAATCCGATGTAATAGAATATAATTGAAATATTAGCTGAGATATAGCGTCAAATTATAAATTTGAAAAAGATCATGAAAATACTCGTATATTTTTTTCATTTGAAAAGAGCATGAAAATTTGTATATTTGCTTACTTACGACTCGTTCCGTAAAACTCTTGTAATATTTTGCAATGACATAACGTGTGCCACAAGCACATCAATTCTAAATTTGAATACTTAGGCCGTGTGAAAACAAATTCTTGATAACTTGACAAGCTTAAACCAAAATAATGCAAATCCATTAAAAGCTCTATAATTACAAATAATTGATCATTGACAATATTACTCCTCTAAATCGAAAACGGAATTTTGAGAAATTGTCGTCACACGAAAACACTTGCTTTGTTCTGCAACGGTTTTTTTAAAAGACTCTAAGAATTTGAGACTTTTACGAACGTGGCAGTTTGGCATTCAACAACTGAGTTATATGGAACTTTCAACTTGTTTACGTTTTCATTATACATCTTATTATTGTATGACATTTATATATATATATATTTCAAGAGTCTACAAATTTTAAGCGGAGGGCCGAAATGAACCAGATATTCATAAGACACAAGTCATAAGGGACTAGTGATCATGGGACTGTTTATCAGCACTGATTTGTAAGATTTGTATCATATTTGACATTCTTCACTCATAAATTGATGACGTTATTTTTTCACTACTATGGTGAAATTGTCCCTTAGGTCGATATATGTCGTAACAAGTTTCTGTATTAATGTATCCAACATGATTTCAGGACTGGCAATCATTTTCAATATCTGACAGCAATTTCAATCTGTTTAAACCTGAAGTCTTGATGTTTATCTTAAAGCCTGTCCCGTTGAAATTGAAGTCAAGAGAAAGTCTGTTTTTTTAAATACTTTCATGTCAAAGAGGGTTCCAATGATTCTTACAAAATTTCACAATATTAATAAATACAAAATTTTCAACGGGATCAAACTTTATTTAATAGAGCAATAAATCTGTAAAAAATACACGATATACGAATATACGAAAACTGAAACAAATGTCAAAATGTTGCGTAAATATGACTAAGTATCTTTAAACATTGAACTTATTTCGGTAAGGCTCATATACACATGACTGCTCTCCGGAGTGATTATTTGTGTCTAATATTGTATAGTTAAATTAGCATTAACACTGAATAAAGGATTAATCTACATGAATTTTTTTTATTCTCCGGTGGATTGTGTACAACTGATACGAAATATTCTCGCAGCTCCCAAGAGATGTATTGACGCTAAAATGAAAGGAAATTCGCATTTGCATATTATATTCAGGAAGGGGAGGGTAGAATTGGAAATAACTTAAATCGCGTTTTTAGTCTGATGGAGAGAATAATCAAAATATCAAAGATTGCACCTTTGAAGAGGTCTGTAACTTGCAGAAGCCTGCAGATGACTAATTTCCAGAATTCTCATATGACTTCTGCTATTCAAATAATCTAGCCATACTGATGTTCATAGTTATGTATGGAGATTCTCTAGACTTTTTTCTGATTTTTACATTATGTAAGGCGCCTAGACCATTGATGGGATATCAATAGTATCCATCCTGCGCGCGTTTTTAAGCAGTAAGACAGAAATAAACAAAATGTAAAATGTACGTATCAAAGGGAACTTGAATTAAAAAAATGTCTGCATCTGGAATGAGTTATGCGAATGTATATCCTGATTCGTCGAATGGGTTCATTTCTAGGGTGTTTGGGATTTAAAGCTGGTAATGTGGATTCTACTTTTCCTTATTGTTCGCTTTTCAGGGCACGGAATACGAAACCAAAACAGTACAGACACTTCTTATATTTGTAAAGTCTGGGTAGAATAAAAAATAAAAGTGTTAGACTATTGAAGTAAAACTTTGTAAAAGGGTATTTATTAAGGTGCCAACAGATACAGTTTCATTAGAAGACCGAAACGAGTACTTTGAAACAGTAACTGTAAGGGAAAACACAGATAAAATCTGCACTTCCATGAAAAACACACCGTAGATAGGACATTTTATTGCAGTTCTTCAGTACCACTTGATCTGGTTTTCATTAACCCAAAGTGTTTATTAGCAGAATATGACCAGAACCACGATACAAGGTATAAACAAAACTCGTGAATAAATGTTAATACTAAGTATTTTTTTAATAATGATCTCAGCCTTTACTTGTCAACTCATGTACCCACGAATAGAACCAATCAAACCGAGTCTGCTATTATTTTGCTTGGGACCAGGGGGGAAGATTTCCCTGTGGAAAATTTCTTGCTACACCAGTAGACCTGTCAATGGAAAATATAATATATAATACAAAATTTTTGAAAACTTCATTATGATTTAGCTTCCCTTTTCAACTGATATTTCATCATTACTTCTTGCTCTTTGTAGACTAGTGATGCTTGAAATGAATGCAAATGGTTCACAGGAAGAATATTAACGTGTCTTTGTGTCTGCAAACCGACACGAAACGTCAAGTTAATTATTCCTTTATATGCTCTGCAAATAGCATTATATAGTGAATGCGTGAGCTTACAACCTCTTTGCACTGAAAACATGATATGAGGTATATTTCATTGCTATACTGTCTTTTGCCATATTGCCTTGTTGCAATGTTTAAAATTAATATTGAAGACTTTCTGCAAACTACCTATGGTGGACATTTCTGCCATTTCTTTCTAATGTATTGGCGCTTAACAAGGCACTTGTCGTTCTGTCGAATTGGGGCGCTTCAAACACACTAACATGCCAAGTTAGCGCGTCAGTACGACAAATACGGACTTTGTCGTATTTGAGCACTAGTCTGACGTTTTGCTGTCGCCCACACGTCAGACAGAAATGGCAGTAATCAGCCGCCATTATATACAAACTATTTTCTTTTTGTTTTGATATTTCAAACATTATATTCTTCTATATGCTTGCATTCAACATATGTGTTGAATATTTGGTTAAAGTAAAGTATTTTAAAATCACTTAAAAACGTTATCATCCGTTTCTGTCTTGTTTTGGTTTTATGCGGTAGCATCATTTGTAAATAAACATCATATACTTTACATTTGTTGACAATTGATTTTCAAAGAGTATAAAGTATAATGCATTTGATTATAAAACTTTCCTAGCGACAATGTTGCAGAAAAAATGAACAGAAACTCTAAGCCAACATTCCATTCAGTTTCTGCATGAAAATCCTCCCATTCCAATATCGTATTTATTTGTGTAACAGGGCTTTCTAATATAAACTTATTTACATTTAATTAGTTTTGCCGGGAGTCCTTGGAGACTCTAAAATGAAAGGAATTGTCCAAAGGTTTTAACACGTAATTTCAGTTTCCACTTCTCGTGTTCCTTTTCTTGGATCATGATTTCATTCTTACTGTAAACAGGCACTGTTTTAGTTGATTTTAACTGTCATTTATTTGGCCGTATAGAAAAATCTGTCCTACTGTCAATGTCTGTTACGCATTGTTTCCATATTTCAGAAGCTATTTATATAATCTATAATCATATAGAAGCATTGAATGAAAGAACAAGTTTCATGAATGAGCATACACCTGTCTTTGCGCCTGATAAGTGACTTGAAACGCCAATTAACTTTTCAGCTCTAAAAGTATATAATCTATTCAACACGTAAGCTT
This sequence comes from Mercenaria mercenaria, assembly GCF_021730395.1. Classification (NCBI taxonomy): domain Eukaryota; kingdom Metazoa; phylum Mollusca; class Bivalvia; order Venerida; family Veneridae; genus Mercenaria; species Mercenaria mercenaria. The sequence continues at coordinate 43,023,403 of NC_069364.1, forward strand.
TCATGTACGAACATTTATTACTTTACAATATAGCTGACGTACAGATTTTTCTTTACAGCGTTGCCACTAATGTATTGATATTGAATGTTTTTCTTTAACACGTCACTTGTTTCTTAAATTCAGCTACATGTTTGTGCTAAATAAGAATGTGTATCAAAACTTAACAATGCAACAGATAGATGTTATTTCTTCTGCATACGCTTTTGCAAATATTCAATCAAACAAAAAATTTGTAATGCGAAGAGAATTCATAACTTGCTTTATGTTTTTATAATTGGCAAAATGCCACTTAATTATGAAGACAATCTCCAAAACTTCTCTTTTGCATTCCAGTATCTAGCTTTTCTAAATTGACTAAATCTTTCGAATGTGATAAATATCATTAATAGTGTGTCCCTAAATCTTGGAGTGTGCATATTCTCTTTGATTGTAATGGAAAAACCAGTTTTGACCAGTAAAGCAAAGTATAATTAGACATAAAAGGCGTAATTATTCCGAACTTTGTGTGAGCTAAAACAGAACATGACCTACAATTGTTTCTGTGAATTCAAAGTTCAACTGTCAGTGTTGAACTGAAAGAGGTATGATTTACAAATGAGAGTCAATTTTGAGTTTAAATTGCTTATGGTTATCTTTTTCTGTCAAGTAATGGATTTGTTTGAAATTTCAACAACTCATCATTTACATTTAGTTGTGTTAACTGAGTTTTGCTGCAAGTGAGATTTTCACATCAAGTATAAATTTTAAAGATTTTAATATCCTTTCCTGTTTACCCATCCAAGAAAACGTTATTTTAGTATAATAATACATAAGAAATGATAAAAATAGAATTTTATGGCATTTGTCAAAGATCTGCATTGGCAATCATGTATTAATCCGACATTAATAAGAAATGCAATATTGTTATTATTTTTATTACGTCGTTTTGTGTATCTTGATTGCGCAACAAAGTTATGCTGGAGATAGAACTCTAACGCTGTTTCTAAATTTGCCTTTTGGTTCAGATGATCGAAGTATCTCAATGCCTATCAAATGCAAATAGTCGGCTTTGTAATACTTTCGTATAAACGGTAAAATATTTAAGAAAATGTATCACCCCTTTAAAATGGTAACATATGCTAGAATCCAAGAATTCAGTCATTGTGAAAATATCGTTTGATGAGCATTGACCTTTAAATAGTGACATAATGACTTGCAGATGCAAATACATGCTTTCGTTAAACTAGTTTAAACTGGATCTGAGGTTTGAAAAAGTGAAAATGAAAAACAACTGGAATGATGGCAAATGATTTTTAGCTTATTGTTTTCAGAATATAAAGTGTTATAGTGCCACATTTGTAACTTTCGTTTGCAAGGAATTTTTTGCAGCGGTTTTAAACAAACCCTTTGTGCTCGTTACAATGCATGCATTTGAAGGATTCACCGAACAGATGTTCATAATATGCTTTATAGATCTACTGAGACATTTCTTTTACAGAAGACTGACCTCCGTGTTTTGCCCTTCACTAAATGTTATAACGAATTGATGAGCTTTAAAAATTGATTGTTCTGACCTGAAATGGTCTGAAGTGGTGTTGGACAATGTCAATGCCTAAGACTTAAATGATATATTTGTTGTTAAACAGGCCTCTTTTCAGCTTCTTTTGGACTTTGACTAAATATTTAATATGGTTTACTAACATACGAAGCGTTATTTTTCAGTTGCCATACATTGTAGTTCATTTGTCGATATAACATTTAAGTAAGAACTAAATAGGAACCCTAACCCAAGCGTATATTGAGACAGTTAATAGGGTTGTTCCTAGTAAATCATTGTTTAGTTAATTGATATACACTAGAAAAGGTAGATACATTTGCATTTGCAATTGTGTTTTGCAATGTGTGTGTACTTTCAATTATTCTGATCAACCTAGCATACCATTTCAATGAACTTACAGCGTGCAACCTTCTAGCAGGCCAATTCAAGGAGGTTATAGAGTGCAACGTTTTAGTGTGACGATTCAAGTCTGTCGAAAAGAGCCACCTTACAAGTTACAGCATTCCAATTAAAGGCCTTTAGATCAAGGACTTTCAAATGTAAAATCCTCTTGCATGTCAGTTTAAGGACTTTACAATAAAACTAAGATATGACCTCTATATAATTAGTAATTATGATTTACGTATGAAATATAAAGTACATTGTATGAAACCATACAACAGAATTCGTTTGAAAATAGATTAAGCAGCTTACGTCATTTCCGATATATGTCTTCCAGTTAGCTGTTTTCAGTAAATAGGCAAAACAGTTTTCAATGACTTTTATCGCCTGAATAATATCTATAAGATACTTTCATTAATTTGAATAATATTACATGTCAGTAAGACTGTTAAGGCAAATTATAATAGCTTACCCAAACCCGAGAAACAGCTTGGGTTGGAAAACCGAGCGCTAGCGTGTTTTTATCTACGCTGTCACGAAAGCTGGGAAACATCTGCCTGACTCAGACAGGCAGATCATGTTAGATCATCTTTCTTGCCTACAGTTTATATGATTGCAATATTTTCAGACATGCAAATTAAAAATTGCTCATACACTGCGACGTTAATATGCGCACGTTTAGCTTACTCTTTCACTAGACAAGATAATTCTCCCCGGATATCATTTTTTCAATGCCAGGTAGGCAAGAATATATTTCCCCGTATTGCTCAACAAAAGGGAAACATAAACCTTAATTCTGATTGGAATTAAGGTATTAAATAGATAATCAAGTTCAGGCATTGTTTCAGAGTAGTATTAATTATCAATGTTGAGCGATACAATTATGATAAATGCAAAAGCCAGAATGGTAATTTGTCAGGAATCTCTTGTTTTACTTTTTATTAATACAATTTGCATGAAAGATATGACTATCTTCTCTGTGATGGTGAAAAAAGGGTGATTAATGAAATAATATGTTGTTTCAGCGCTCATGAATTTTAAATGAAACCCCGCAAGGCAATTTAATAACGCCAACATGATTGCCTCATTAATAAATTAGATCTTTGTGATGAGTAATAAATGTTCGAATTATTACCGAATGAAATGTCAAATCGTGACCACGGTAGAGAATAATGGGTGTTTATTTCCTAACGGCATTATGTGACATATTCTGGCGGAGAACGTGTTGATTGACTCTTATATTACAATTAAACGGCAAAACTGGATGGAATATCCAATATCAGATTCATTCGCAATCACAAAAGCTTCATTGGCGCTCTCTTGCAGGCCTATTTGTTTAAGTTGTCAAAGGTATTTATTGGGTTTCACTTATGTATGCGATCGAATCAATCTCATTTATGCGTACAGATAAAGTTCTTGTGTCGGACAACAAAAAACTTCCTTATACTTGTGTTTCGGATTACCATATTAACCTTCTTTCAGACACACTGGCATTTTATACATTGTGTTGTGTTTAAGTCACACCAGTACAATATTTGTAATCTGGCGTCTTTAATCGTAAAAAAGACCCGATTACCACCCTCAGAGGAGCGTTTGGTATGTGGCGATAAAAACCCTATGTAAGTCATTTTCAAGCCTCGGCATTGTTGACATAAATCGTAGTTATGCATTGGTGTAAGACTGTTACTGTAAGACTAATACAATTCACACGTTGATGATCCATCGAGACCATGCTACATCAACGTTATTTCTAAAGGCCCGGATCAAAATATTTGAGAAAATCAAGTTTTCAGACCAAACTTTTTTTTTGGAGACAAGATAACGAATTAAAACTCCTTTATAAAATGATATTTCATGGACTCTATGATTCCACAGAACAACAAACAATAACACTACTTGGTATGGTGCCTCTTCGTTTTACTGCCACATTATACATAAAGATGGGTTGTGAAGCCTCCAAAATGACACAGTTGTAAGTTCATCAAATCTGCCCATCAGAAAATCCTTTGACGGCATAAAAGGCAAATTAAGAAAGCACAATATAATTTATTTCAGAGACTTTTTTAAAATTATAAAAGTGTGATGCTAATCAAGAGCATTTCCTTTTGATTAGTTTTAAATATTTTTCTTGTTAATCAAATGCTCCGCAATTTTTTATTCAAGTTCTCACACTTATATTTAAATGTCATGCTATTGCTATATTTTTATTTCATTAAATATTCTTTCAATACGAAACACGCACAAACAATTTCTTCTGCACTAAAACAGACAACACGTGGGTGTCCGAAACGAGTTGTAACATTCATCAAACATCATCAATTTGCTCTAACAATCTTGTATTATTCAATCACATTATTTGTTTGTATACAAGCACTCTCTGAGCCTTAATTTGAGACAGTACATTATGCTTCTATTTCACAGGCTTTTTATGAGAAGCTATGGTTCTGTGACGTGTTGCCATCAGATAAATGAAATCATTAGCGCCCTCTGTAACTATATTAAGTGATCAAATAAAACATCATTGATTAATTTGCCAGTTACTTTTGAACGGAGTAATTGTCAATTTGCATGCATGCCTTGCTGTCGCACGTTGGCAATTTTGTGACGTTATGTGCGCACATCAATGATAAATTGTGTCCCCACAAAGACGAGCATATAAATACATTTTTGTACGTATTTAAACCAACATCTGTCTTGCACACATCATTAATTAAAAGTTTTACTATTTATAGTATGGAACTGAGTTTTTCAAGAAAGCTTATAACATTGATGGGCAGAATTCAAATATTGCAGATTCAAGCTTTGTATTGTACTCACGACATTTTGATCCATATAAAGTGTTTTAAGTTCCTTGTGTCTGAGTTACTATATATTAGTTTTATTTGAAGTAATTAATGCAGCTTTCTTTCCAACAAGTAACTGGTTAATTAAAAAGTGTAGAAAACACTTGAGCCGTGCCATGGGAAAACCAACATAGTGGCTTTGCGACCAGCATTGATCCAGACAAGCCTGCGCATCTGCGCAGTCTGGTCAAGATCCATGCTGTTCGCTAACAGTTTCTCTAATTACAATAGGCTTTGAAAGCGAACAGCATGGATCCTGGCCAAACTGCGCGGATGCGCTGGCTGGGATGGATCCATGCTGGTCGCAAAGCCACTATGTTGGCTTTCTCATGGCGCGGCTCACTTGTTTATCCGTTGTTTCTGTTCGAAGATGGTTATGTGTTATTCTGCTTTGTACAGAAATTTATGTGCAAACACTTTAAGTCTACAAAAATATAATCTGTTTAGAATGAATGAATGAAACTGAAGTGTACTGCGGAAAGTATGTGTCATAGGAATTCCAGTGCAACAATGGTTAAGTTGTAAACTTTACAATTAAACAAGATCGGATTCTCAACAAGTTAAAAAATGTGCTTTGTTTTGTTTGCTTATCATCGGAATCATTTTAGTTAGCTAAACGATTTTTTTTCATACATAATTGGCGTTATCTGTTACTGCGTAAAACTGAATTTTATATGCGGAATGTTATTTATCCTGATATAGATGAATATCTTGAAAGTCAAGCCTATACGTCGCTTTACTGGAACCATTGCATGCATTTAAAATAAAAAATGAAAACAAAAAAGAAAACAAAAACCAGGCGCAATATACTTACAAGACATATGCTCTTTGCATATTTGTAACTTTAAGCATTGTGTTGATTCGCTGCAGTAAATAATATAGTAGTAAATTTCATGACTTCTCTCACCACTAACATTAGACTTTCTACTAAGCTTATAATCATAATATAACCTAAGAAGCAACTGAAGGCACCTATTTAGACTCCTACACACTTACACGTGTGCACTTTTAATGCAAGAATAGTAAAGTAAGTTCTGAGGGGGACATTACGGGTCTTCCTCTATTAAGTAAAATTCCAATACTATGTTGCCAGTGCGTATACACAAAAGACAACCCACAAACGGAAAACAAGTTAAACCACGTTTGTGCATAAAGCTCCTCATAAGCATAAGCAGTATAACATATATATAATATATATATATATATATATATATATATATTTATATATATATATATATATATATAGACTATATATATAGACTATATAAGTATATATGATAGTTGCGCAGACATAATACCAAAGGATAGGAAAATCATGTAGTTAACCTAGAGCAACTTAAGACCACTTTGGGACATTGCATCGGAAAGGTCAGCGGCAAAAGTGTTTTAACGTGGCTAGTATACGCAGCAAACTTCACATTTAATTCTGACCATGTTACATAGTAAGAGAAAGTGGAAGTAAAAGTTGTTCCCACCAGGTGATTCTCTTACACATGCAATGATATCACACGATATGATAGTAGTTTTGTGTTAGCGCCGTTCAACAGCATTTCAGTTAGGTAGCATCAGGAAGTTAACCTAACCAGTGTTCCTTGATTCTGTACCACGACTTATGATAGAACTGTCTTTAATAGTAGATACCTTTTATTTCAGAAACAAATTTAGATCATCACAGAAAAAAATGGTAAAATATAGCGTAATATCCAACATGACTACTCCATTTTTCAAATTTAATCAATTTAGGAATTTATATCTGTTAAATTGTTGATCATATAACATTCCCATCCAAGTGAAGGAAATTTACTGTTACAAGAATCACTTCCCATTAAAACCGAATTTATCACCCAAGAATTGTTTGATAACAAATTAGATGATGCCGTGCCTCTTTGATTTGCCGTTCTGATGATTATCAGACCACTCATCATTGTACTTTTTGTTGTACTTATTCCATTAAACCGTCAGTTAAGAATCTGATTTAAATAACTCCCTTACCCTTGAAACCACTACGCACCCAGCAGTATCTCTCATTTATCATTCTTTTTTAAGGTTTTTACTGACATTACATCTACTCTGTTTAGATAATGTGAGTCTATTGAAATAAAAACTGACAAAAAAGTCATAGAAGCTGAAAACAATTATAGTAATATAACTTGCATGAAACAGATAAAAAACGAAAATTGTAATAAGGTAAAATATCACCAAGTAAATACACTTTGATATCCTTCATGTAAAATAGTAGGTGAAGTTTCACTCAAAATTTGAGATGAAAATTATATGTTTATTCATTTACACGGAGCTTGAAAATAATACAAATGTAACACCGAAAAATAACAAAAAAAAAATGAAAAAAAAGCTATATCATATAATTGATAAAACTTATCAAAAATGTTGATTTTGATAATTATTTGAGATAATGAACGTCTTAAAGAAATATTGCGCCTGTTTTCTGCTTTAGGTCCCAAAAAAAATAATGTTTAGTTTCCCAGGCCACTTTCTGCAAAATTTAATGAGGCAGTGCGGATTTTTTTATTTTTATCTTATTTTTTTATTAACGACATTGCCCCTTTTATATGGAATCCAGTGACGTATATCCATTTTAACACACTTGCATCTTATGTCGATAATAATTTATAAGAAAAATACTTGTTCTGAAGGTTGCATTTGGCACTCAATATATTCTGAGAAAACTATTATATATATTAAACAAGAAATTGTTGAAGCATAGACACCAGACGAAATTGTCGACAGACAAAACATGATCACAAAAGCTTACATATTGGGGGGACTTGCTGGAAATTTTTAAAAAATAATCACATTTTATTTCGCACATACGAAAAATCATTTTTAAAAAAGTATTCTTTAGGCAAATGTTGAGGTTATATTCACTGAACTAAACTTTCAACAAGTTACTTTAACACAATGAGAACATCATGCGAGTCTTGGTTATTTATAAGTATCTCGAGTTGCAAGGGGTCGAGTGTGTAACCGAAATTCGACACGGGACTTGAAAAAGTCTTCGTAAAAGCCAGCGAGTTTGAGATCGCGTTTCAACTGTATTTTCACTGACATTTGCCGGGCATAGTTCTACAGATATTATGTTTATGTATCGAAATTCTTAGTTGAAAGTAAGGTAATATAAGCTATCTAAGAGCTTGAAAACTTTGACATAAAACTATGAATATATTAAAAGAAATTCCTGTTATTGGCCCGAACACATGGTTGGTTGAACAGATACAAAAAACAAAAAGAAAAAACGTCAGTTTTCTTATTTTACTGTTAGAAACTTATTATCACTTTCATTTGGAGACAAATTTGAAAAAGTAAAAGCAATAGTATTCTACGAGTTCTAGACAGAATGCATTCATTAAAATACTTGAACGGTCTGTTAATTCTATAGAACAGTAATCACTAACAAAATAAAAGGAACAAAGTAATTGCTAACATGCAGTTTGTAAGACATTGCTCTATTCCGGTTTTTGCTTTTGTTTTAAAGCACTACTATATCAATATAAGATTCAGATTGTATCGTGTTATGGTCACTTTTATACGCCATACATCAATATCGCTTAGATATTGCTTCGCAGCTTCTGACATGATTTAATCACATGGATCCAATGAATGTGTATCGCTAAATAGTAAACATGTTTATCAGAAGTTCATCAAATTGTTGGTACACACATAATTGCATTCCAAGCCATCGTAAAATGAGATTTGCAAACATAGATCTTGATTGATAATAGGTGAACGATCTTTCAGTAAATATGATCCTGAGTGGTGGTGCCATCAGGTTTGCTCTCAATTTGTACTCGATTAATATACGACCATTAAATAAAGTAATGAAGGAATGATAAACTTTCAACTCGTATAACTTGAAAGAGTTGTTTGTTTTATAGGACAGGTATTCTGTTTTCCGAAATTTTGTATGCATAACATTTGCAAAAGTACGTGGAGATTGATAAAGATTCAATAGCTTCGTAGTTTAGACTCTCGGTGAAATATTTTCTTTCAGAATTCCTGGTCAAAACTATGACCACTGTATGAGAAATGTGTTCGGTAAGAATATGAGCTGTTGTACGAATGTTCAGTTTTTTTCTTCCTAAAAGTTATTATCATTGCCATTTTCCAAAATTTTACTGCTGCCATGACCATAAAACTCATCACGTAAAGTTTTGACAGTAATTTTTATTACAAGTACAGCATTTGTTTTTTCTTCAATAAAGCAACTCACACTTTTATTTGTACATTTATTTCAAACTTTTCAACCGAATAACATACTTCAGTCAACCATGATTATCAACAATAAAACATAGCATCAGCCGTGGAGTATAATTCGTCGCGACCAATCAGATTGCTTGTAACAAATATTGTTTCATTTATTTCTAATGAATTTCAGCTTAACTTATAATTATATGTGTAAATCTTTAAACACTGTAATATATATTCATATATTCCTTTATGCAAAGTATGTCTATGGCCAAGTGTAATGCGGGGTGTTGCACATTACCTTACCTCTCATGAACAGACCCAATCACAACAAGTCTGCTATTATTTTGCTTGGTTACATTATATGCTCCAAAAAGATCTTCTCATTGAATTATCACTTTCAAGTTAATATTTATGCTAACTCTATCTAAGAAAGCAAAACAGGATTAAAAAATCTAGTTTTAGTTACACATCATGTCAAAGATTTTAGTGCATTCGGGGCCAATGAAAAAAGTAAGTGATCAGAGAGTTATGTTAACGTAAGACATAAATCCTCTTGATTAAATCAGATTGACAACCTTGAATGTTATATATCCCTAAACATATCTTTGCCGAATTCCACTGTGGAATTTATAATGATTTTAATGCATGTTGATAATTTTAGATGATAATCCTATTGCTTATGTGAGCCTACGTAGTATTTAAATCTTGTTCAGTAACGTTTAAAATAAAATAGTATTAAACTGGACTTTTGCCTTTTCAACCCAAATTTGCAAGTCAAATTCTTCTTTCTTTTAAATTTATTTTTATCGTTCAGACCCCGGGCAGATGAGTTTCATTATTGACCGGGAAGCCACTCAATGGTAATATTTTTAAACAAATAGCCGGTCTATTTAGTTGTATGACCGTTCTTTCTTCATCACATGCCTGCCGAGGTACAAACCAAAACAGGAAAAATATCTGTGAAAATCCATGACGTCATGTTACAAAACATTCATTAAAAGTGCTTCGAACCTCGGGCAGTTGTTTTGATTGTTTAGAAGTATGTACTTTTTCACGCACGTGCCAGCGAATATTTGACAGATATATGTTATACATGTGTTAAGCGTAATAATACATTGAAATATATACTATTGAAATAATAAATCCCAAATGACTGTTTTTACAATTACTAAATCGACGGCTTTCACTATCACTTCGAAGCATATCTCAAAACAAAAAACACCCAATACAAACCTTTATATGAAATTCTGTCTTCTTTATTTCTCCTGTTTGATTTTAATAAAAATCTCTTCTGTTAGAATGACAAGAATGCCTGTAATAAAATCGATATTTATTCTGATCGTATTTTTTCTTTACTTGAAACTGACGTTGTATCTGTACACTGAAAGACAGCTTAAACTAAACGTATAAACAAAGCTCTGACTAATATTGCGTAAAAGAATTTATCAGATATTACATTAAGCAGGATAGACATCGACGCCGGTGTGAAGTGGATATACGCTCATAGAGTGAGAAGAGTAGGTACGGGAAATTAAACAAGCAATGATATCATCTCGTCTGATAGCACTTGAAAGATATATGATTGGACACTTAGGAGCTACAGAAATACTGTACCGTTTATAAATAGCAGATACGATTGGGCTGAGGACTAAAGTAATAGCAATTGTCTGATAAGAAATCTTTTATGAAGTATCCTGTCAATTAAGACTAGCCTTAAAGCAAAGATCTGTTATATAGCGTAGTTCATTTGCATCAATAAGGCGTCTCTGTGGATTTTACGAAATAGTTCGAAAAAAAGTACAACATTTCAGCCTTACCATAAGCTGTGGTTTATAGACAGTTTAATTTTTAAATATTAACAAGCTGTAGAGTTTGATGAAAGAATTCCTCTCGTCATTTAGGCATTACAGAATAAATTATTTTATAAATTATAGCGTTGAAAATGATCGCTAATCTAAGATCAATTTAAATAGTGTTTATTAAATCATTTATTATGCAATAATTGTATCATGCTACTAATACAGGCATTCTCGTGGAATGACTGATAGTATCATTTTACTTCATGTTATAGCAATTTCTACAGGTCATACGTAGCCCAAATTGTCAAATTTCAAAATCGCTGACCTACAAGCTAAACATGAATCAATAATTGGAACAAAGGGCAATGTTACCAACTAAGACTAAAACAATTAATGGTTAGGTGAACCTTTCTTTTACATAGACATTATATTGAAAATATTCAACCATTTAAATTTTTAAATTGCCTCTACTCAACATTTCTCTACAGGCACTTTAGTTAAAACATGTAAAGTCTAAGTTTTACACTTGTTCATACATGGCTGCGTTCATAATTGATTGCAAAAAACAGTGCGGAGGTCCTTAAATATACATTTACTATCATTAACTTTGTATAACATTTTGTTCATACAATATGCCAAACATTAATGTTTCCAACAGTCACTATTGTAGTCTTATTAGCGTTTTAATTGGACTACATGCAATGCAATATGCTTGTAACGAAGAAAACTGACATAGATTATCAATGGTAACATGCTTTTCTCATTAATTTTCATTTACTGATGTTGTAATCAAAACGTGTTGAGGTTTAACTTTTGTCTGTGTGGAAGATCGAAATTTACTTAACGTATTTTTTCACTAATGGCTAAGCGTACTATGTTTTTTGATAACTTACTAACAAAAGCAGATACATTGCAATTTCGTTTCATGACATGAAATAAAGAAGTTCTTTGAAAATCAGCTTAGCTTGGTAACTATTGTTAGAGTTTCAGAGAAGGAATTTATTATAATTTTATCATCTAGTCCAGCAATCTGAATGGGCAAATTTCAGGCTTGATAACGATAGTTTAAATCCATAGTTCTGTTTAATTGTTACAAGACTTTTAACCAGATTGTTTTGTTTATTTACTTTTATAAGCTTTTATTCAAAATATTTGTTATTTTACCATCCCCCGCTTAGGGATCGATGTCCCCATTCGGGTTTTACGGTGCATCAACACAGAATAGATTATATGGCGCCAAACAGGACTACAGGGTAGATTTAAGGGTGGTTCTGTTTTGTTATATATAGCTCTCGCTGCGTTCATGTTTCCATGTATTCAATTTTCGTCTAAAACATAAATGGATCTTCATACGAAAGGGCATGAAAGCTATAGTATTTATAGCCTGACTTATTTTAAGAAATCTATTATTCATATTCTCCAAAGTTCAAATAAAGCTATGTACCAGTGAAATAATAGTTAATGATTCTGTTTCTTGTATAGCTATATCGGCAATTGGCTACAATCGGCAACAAACGAAATTAATATATATCTGTTAACGGAATTCGGCAACAATCAGCAATGTTTAGTGTCTTGTATTTTTGTATCGGCATTGGCTACAAGCGGCAATAGGCAAAGTTACTGGTTTTTTTTTAAAGTCATGTGTACAAGCCTTTGAAAGAAATATAATGTATGACCTTTCATTCCTTGATCATTTTTCAGTTTATAGATAGGTTTTATTTAATATCAATAGCCCAGATCAGGTATAATTATATATCATATAGCAGAACAAAATAGACAAGTGTCTAACCAAAATCAATTCAACACCTGAATTAGCTATTACTTATTGACATTATTAAGAAGCACTCAAGCGGAGAATTTTCAATACATAATAAACAGCCGACAACGTTGATCAAGTCAAACTAGAGAAAACCATTGGCAATCTAGGTACTGGCCAAACAATGTAATCACCTTCTTAACTATTCCAGACGTTGTGGGCAGCTTCACTATTTGTAGCACCAAACTGATTTCAAAAATAATCTCTTCTACAAAGCATTTCGGTATCCAACGTTCTTACCGATTGAGGTTTTGTAAAGGATTGTTGTTTTGTATGTTGTTTATTGCTTTCTTTACATATGGTTTCAATAAATATTCTGTTTGTTTACGAGTGTTGCTAATAGCAGTTACGTTTAAGCGAACGCAAATGATGATACTGATATCATACCATATTAGAGATATCACAAAATAAAAGAGTATATCAAGCAATTAGAGGTACATGTAATAGGGTTTAACTTTTAATTACTGCCATAAAGCTTTAAATTAAATTTTAAAAAATCCTTTTGGTAATGTTGACTTTGGAAATGAACTATTTTTAATAATTCTGAACTGAGATATCTCGCTATCTAATCCATAAATATTATTTTTGTTGCGTAGTCACCTCGACAAAATATAGGTAAAATTTGGTTGATTTAATTATTGTTTTTGTTGTATAATCACATCGGCAAAAAAAACAGGCGAAAATTGTGACTGTGAATTTTGTTTTTACTGACTGTGTAGACATGTCAGTAAAAATATGTGAAATATTTTGACTCTAAGTATTACTAGTAATATCACTATATACTACTACTACTTTCAGTGTGTAGTAAGATCGGAAAAAAACTACGTTTTTAGCTTTATGGTAAATGAATATCCAAGATGCATATCTTGCTTTATTTCAAGCAAGAACAGGCCCGCCCCACTTTCCCATGCCAGCTCAAGTAAAATAATTTTCATCCCAAATAAGGTTTAAAAATCGTCAAATGAAATAATTTTCATCAAAAATGTGGTTGAAAATTCGTCAAATAAAATGATTTTCATCCCAAATGAGGTATAAAAATTCGCCAAATAAAATAATTTTCATCCCAAATGATGCTTTAAAACTATTTCAGCGACAATTATCATCTTTTGAGTCAAAAGTACATTCTTATATCTCTACTGTGAGATTTTAAGATAAAACCCCAGAGAAATGCACGTAGATCTCAGTTACAATATATGTCGATCTAACTGTAATAACGTTTTTAACCGCAGGATACAGGAAAAATATATCTAACAATTCTCGCAGTGTTACAGTGATTATTTTGACATCCGCTAATGGCAGGATTATATGAATATGCAAATATGTTATAAAATAATATCGATGTACTCAAGGGACGCCGTCTTTTATAACATACTGTACATGAGGAGGTGTTTTAAAACTATAACAATTTTCTATTTGTCGTTTTGTCCTATAATTTACTAATAACTCGTACATGAAACGATGACCTTCTCTGCTGAAAAATACAGTGTAATTGTCAGTTGTGTTTGTTTTTTAAGGCTATTTTGCTTAGGAGTAATATATCCTTTAATGTATATGTGTATACAAATTTAAAGATATATTTTCTTTTGGCATTGTATCGGCGAATCAAATATTAAGTGTAATTGTGCGCGACCACTTGTGATATTTCTCTGTTAAAAGCGTTTGAATATATTTAAGTGTAATTTTGCGCGACCACTTGTGATATTTCTCTGTTAAAAGCGTTTGAATATATTTAAGTGTTAAAGACACGATCATCAGTAAGTAGAAATGACTTACAATGACCATAGTTCTATGTTCTCATCTAATTTCCTCTAAGAATGGATACACTCACATTTGTTCACATTCTAAGAATATTTACACAATCCAGAAGGGTTGAAGCTAATGTTGGAATGACTTGTAGCCCGTTCAGTTTCATTTTGTATATGTATCACTGTTATATATCGAATTGTGTTCTATACATAAAAATTAATAAAACATGTTTAAATCATAAAATGTTCATAATGTGACAATATAGTAGATGTTTCTGATTTTGTGAAGCTCAATAAATTCTAAACTGGTTAAGCTGCATTTTGTAAAAACTGAAATCTCGCGCACTAAATCAGGAAAATTGAGATATAATATTACAGACCATGCGCATAAAATAGTGTTAAGACACTTTTGCGACTATACAAGACATTATTATTTTAATTTAATATTAATACAAAGATGAAATAAGTCAGTGGTTATGAGCAAAGAAAGTCTCGCTTGATATAAAAAGACATGAAATAATAACAACAAAGAGTCCTAGTAGAGAACTAGCCAGTCTAGAGGTATGCGAAATATTATTTGAACCTTGCCAGATGTGTCCTGACCTTGTGCTTGGAAATTTTTAATATGTGTTGGACTTGATTTTTGACTTGTTGCTTTTGCAACATTGTATGTGCCTATGTGCTTCCGTCTTCAATAGCAGGTATGCTTTCATGGCTTCACTTACGTTCTAGTTTTTTTCTTTTATTTCTTTCTTGTCAATTTGTAGACGTTAGAAGACTTGTGTATTTCGTGTGACAGGGTAAGTTGTTGCTAACAATGATTTCAGTTGGAAGTATTAAATGTTAATCTAATAAGTATAGATTTTATTTATCGATTCGCAAAGCAATTCACTAAAAGAGGTAATATTGCAATGCAATACATGATAATAGACATTTACTTTTGAAACGTAATATATCAACACTAAGAGAGACAAGTTCAATCCATTTTCTTCTGAAGAAGTAAGGCATAATGGAAGTAGAATCCTTGACTGAATTTTAAAGTCCTAAGAGATGCCAGTTTGCTGTTTACGAACATTTTAAATACCGTCTATCATGAAAAACATTTACTCAAGGAAAGTGCTAATAAAGACTGTGAAACAGTTTGCTCTTGACAGAAATAAAATATGGTGAATGATGTGTTCCATTCACATTTTACTTTCACTCTTTTAGTCTTAAAAATTGCATTTACATACAAACCAGACGTCATTAACCAGGAGCAACGAATACATAAAATGAGATTTAGGTATGCGGATTTTTTTTAATTCTCGAAATACGATGAAAAAAAAAACAATATCTTTAAAACATGTAATATATTCTTTCTGAACGCACTTGTGGTAGCGATATCCAATAAAGAAATTTCCCCTTGGACTACTGCTGATATAATATAAAGCCAAAAGATGGATTTTTAAGCTGTAACATGTTTTTCTCTTTCTCGGAACAAATGTAAAGCTACTCAATGACATTTTTGTAGGCATTTTTGTCATCAATGTTCCTGCCATTTAAAATAACCATCTTTCTACAAATTTGGATGTCTTCACTTCTTACAACACGAAAGTTTTGCATTGTGAGGATTCAGCTTTATCCAGAACGCAAGATTGAGATAAAGTGTATAGTTGTTTTCAATGTTCTTTCAAACTATTAAATGTTATACAGTCAGAAAGCAAGATTGAGATAAAGTGCATAGTTGCTTTCAACGCTCTTTCAAACTATTAAATTTTACACAGTCAGAAAGCAAGATTGAGATAAAGTGCATAGCTGCTTTCAACGCACTTTCAAACTATTAAATGTTACACAGTCAGAAAGCAAGACTGAGATAAAGTGCATAGTTGCTTTCAACGCTCTTTCAAACTATTAAATGTTATACAGTCAGAAAGCAAGATTCAGATAAAGTGCGTTTTTGCAAACAACGCTCTTTCAAACTATTTGTTTGATCAACTACTGTTTGAAACAGTGATTACGCGATACAGTGATTAATAGGGGAACTAAAGCAAAGTTATTACGTTGATTTTCAATCGGAAGAATATCAATTTAACGCTTTTGCCATGTTATTTGTTTAAAAAATCTCAGAAATGTGATTTAATTTGTACTGCAAGAAGGAAAATTAAATTTGCTGATCTCTTTCTATCATCCAGAAGCTATTCTGTCAAATCAAGATCTTATTTTTGTCACGGAAGTGATTACATTATGCCAATAGATGCATTTGACGAACTCTTCTAAAATTTTAATTAAACGAAATGTTACAATTAATGAGAAAATTCTATTCCAGTCATCTGAGACATTACCATATCGATCAGCAAATTTACACTGAATTGTATTCGTATATTATATTCTCTCCTTTTTCTATCCAAAAACGCAGACAGTGTTTCTGTAGGATCTAAACTAAGAGCACGCTTTAAAGAATGGACAATTATCTGTATTTATCAGCTGGTAATGGTAGCAAGACTGAGTTGCTTTCTCTTCGCCAACCCCCCCCCCCCCCCCCCCCCTCCAACCCGAAACGGGAGGTCTCGGATACAAGTTCAAGCGAGAGAAGATTTTACTTCTTCATCGTAACTCCTGACTTAGGTTGAGATACATGTGAAAGGAACGACAAATAAAGAGGAGTTCAGGTTTTGTTTATTGCTAAAAGAAAATTCTCTTCACATCTGATGTCTTCAAAGCGGTATGTCCAACATAACATTTTTAACAAATTAATGATCTCTTATTTCTCCTTTGACTTCAAATTAGATTAGGTTTTTAGCTACCAACTTTCTTATGTCACGAAATAGTTTCCTTTTACACGGAAGAACCTAGGATGTTACGCTGAAAATAGACTCTTTTGGAGTTTGTGTTATCGTTCGAGTGGGTGTAAGTATTCCATAGGGCCTCATTAAAGAATTTTCATGATCTAAACACGCTGTTCTCAGTACTTTTACAGTGAATTGGTGTCAGCTTATCTACAGTATCGTACACTTGAGATTGCACGGCAGGAAACTATTGGATTCTTACCCTAACGATTTTCCTTTCGGCTGGTATTGATGTTTAAAAAAAAGACTAAGATTTTGGCTTGTATTGATGTCAAAAAAGGCATTCACTTTAACTTCGCATAGGATGACTGTATTCATATATGCTGTAAATGTAGCTAAATTAGGATGAAACTTATAATGAATTAAATGATGCTCTTGGTGATTTTAGTATCAAACGAAAAAAATATAAATCAATTACGCATCAACACTATATTCCCAAGGGAAGTTCAAATGTATGTTTTAATATATATAAATAACTGAAGTGGTTCGAAAAGGTATATATATAATTATGTTCTTTAATTTCATTCTGATACGTAAATTTAAAAAAAAAAAATGTAATCAAGCTTTAAAGATTTCATCTGAATATGCCTAACAATATGATTAATTAAAATGTGCAGAGTGTTTTTAAAAATATTTAAAACCACCAGATTTTATCTTCTGGAATTGATCTGGTCTTTTTGCAGGAAGGGAATAATCCACTGTAAACATGTTTAGCTATTCATGTCGGTGAAGTAAAAACAGTATCCAGTGCATATCTAAAGAAAATAATTAACGTACAAAAAGGGTGACCAAGACATTGAATGTTCTTCAAATATACTAAATGAAAATGATTATTTTTCAGTAGAAACACGATGAAGATGTTCTTACCAAGTCCGACACAAACATTGTGTAAACCAGCTCCTTTTCTGATAAAATGTCAAATTTCTTCATGTCAAACAAACAAAAAGCCTTTCTAAAGAACACTCAAATTGAAAGCTTTTTTAAAATAATCTTTTGATACATCGTTGAACGTATCTTAAAGATTGTACTGTAATATTTTTAGATTTCAAAATTAATTAAAAAAAAAAACTAAAAAAAGGGCAAAAGTAGACTCCCTGGAAGCACGAAGCACGACAAACACAGACAGGACCGAGCATTGCAAAATCGTCTAACCACAAACAGAAACTATTGTTGAAAGAATGAAAGAATGGTTGTTGACCTATCTTATTTCCAACATTAAGAACAATCTTGATTAAGTAATTCTTAATATATACAGCTTATATCTTTTTATCTAAATAAACGTACTGTCATGCATTTGAAAAATATGCTACCAGTTGTGAGTTGATACAGGCAATACAAGCTTATCTGAATGTTAAATAGTTGTCAAAATGATTCATGCTGTATGCATATAGAAACTGATTTAAAGTCGAATAAAATTGATTCAGTCCCCTTATCGATACTGAACTTTAGAATGTTTTATGCACCATATTACACATAATACGGGAAAACACAATAGTCTCATATATATACTTACAAATTTGACTTTTATCGCCAAGCATTTAACAAAAATAATTATGTAGTTGATTGTTGCCTTGAACCAATATTACAACAAATGTAGTTTATAGTTGCCATTAACCATTTCAACAAAACAGGTTGTTACTTATTGCTGTCAACCAAACCAGGCTGTTCATTAATATTTTGACCCAACCGGTTTATTATATGCGGTAGTTCGTTGTCGTTTTAAACCAATTTATCAAAACCGATAGATCGCTGTTGCTTTCAACCAATGTCATACAAGTGCAAAAACCAAACAAGATTTAGTAAAGAAGATTTGCATACACTTTTCGTGTAAAATACCGTTTCGGCGAATTAATAAACAAATTTCCAGGATACTTTGTAAAACCTTTTAGCTAGGAAATTCTTCCGATAACTTTTTTCTAGCTGAACTCTTTCACATCAATAAAATTGTTAACTAGATAACATGACTTTTTATATTTGTTTGAAGTTCGTTCAAAGCAAAAATCTGTGTTTGTTTACCTAATTCTTACCCAGCCTGTGTGTCTGTAATAATGATAGCACCGTTTACCAGTCATAATTCTGGTTTTGCACTTGGACAACCAGCTTACCTTGAGCATTCAATTTTAAGCCTACTTTACCTGCGGTTCACTGCGTACCTCTTGTATTCTGTCTATAATCAAACATTTCGTGGGGTTAGAGCCAGAAGGTCGAACATGTAAATAAAGAACGCACTTACCCTCTGGCACTAACCCCTCGTTTTACCTGCCTGACTATATTAATGCTGGCACATAACTTGCCTTAAGTATTTAAAACCTGCTGAATTAGAAGGTAATGGCATGTTGGAATGTTATGTTCCTGCATTTAAGATATTTCACGCCATTTTTATGTTATGTTTTTATGTTTGCCAAACCAGTATTAGCTAGTAGAACAAGCAGATATCCCCTTAAAGACGTTAACTCCGTCAATAATAATTTACATTTCTATGCAAAATAAATTCAGTTTGTTTTGATCAGTTCAATTCCGTTCAATTGTTTTTCAGCCATGTAACCTAACCAGTAGTCTTGGATTTCCTAATATATGTATCACTTTTAATCTGTTCTCTGCATGTAACTGACAACTTTCCTACATTGACCAGAAGTGGAAGACGTATATCCATAGCCGAATATTCTTGTGCCATCATCATGGACCAAAAAAATCGCAGTGAAACGGATTTGAACCAACGGCAATCTAATTAGAAATCTTGTGCTCTACCTATTTAACCAATAGGGCAAGCTAGGATAAGCCGTCTAAAGATATCACCATCCGTCTGCTTAACGGAAAATTAATCTTCAGGTAGACTTCTGGTATGAAATCGCAAAATATTTGATTGCAAGATATCTTACACTTGTGGAGATGATTCCCAATTAACATTTATATTTCCCGTAGATATAAGAGGTATAAAATCCGCGCCCAAATGTTAACAAACGATAACAAAATGCATTAACACGGCATTTATGCAGACAGAACTAACATCAATTCATTAACTTAAACATCAGATAAACAATTCAAATGTTTATAGCACATTAAAACGAAAAATACTATTTATAAATAGACATTATCCGCTACTAGTAATATTATTTTATGAATGTTGCTAAAGTGCAAGTGTAGTTCATTACTCATGAGTCGTACACAACGCGTGCAGCTACCTTTTAATGTTTAACTTCTTCGATGATGCTGTAAAGTATTTCATTGATTTAGTAAATAAGACTTAAAAACGACTACATTTCGTCTGTATGGAAAAATATGGTTGTTGTCGCTCATTCAAACTGTAAACAAAAAAGTAAAAAAAAGACGTTTCCGATCACTTGTGTATAAACAGAAGAGTCAATGTTTCATCATTAATAAGGTTTGATTTTCATCTCATAGTATGAAAACAAGACATATTGCACTAAGCCGCGATATACACCATAAGAACACCACAAGAAGACTAGGATAAAAATTCTTTCGTAGACGATTTTTCGTAGTTACACCTAATAAAAAGGTTATACGCTATTCAGTTCTTGTCATTTAATAATTTACTCACTCAATTAAACGTGTATACATTTAGATTGATCATTTTTACGTGTTCTTTAAATGATTCGACAAAAGGTGATGACTGTTTTTATCGTTATATCTTCTAAGAGTAAATGACTAGATTATCAATCAAATTATATTGAAAAGAACTTTTGGCATTTAATGTCGTATAATTTCACGTGAAGGTATGTTATCAATTTTTTAGGAAATATTTCTGTTCTGTTGTGATAACAACTGGCTCGCGGTATATAGGCGATAAAGGAAAAAACAACTGCCGTAATCATAGCGGAGAAAAAGTACTGCACAAAACCCTACAAGTACGAAAGTTGCTGCAAGATGCAGCAAAGGGAAACAGCGCGCCGGACAAAGCAATATACGTAGTACTTGTAGAACAGCAGGTGATATAACGATGCTGATGTCTTTGTTGTAGACACTAGGCAAACAGATGACGGGGTTTCATGAAGGCTGGACAAAGAGGCGTGTAACTCACAGTTTGAAAGGAAAGACTAATGTGCTCTTTAGATTACCTATTGGCATAATTTAATCTTGAACTATAATGCCATACAAAAATGACATTAAGGACGCAAATAACGTCCTTTGTAAAATTAACAAAATTGTATGAAAGTACTTAGAATATTTGGATTTGATATTTTATTCGTGTATTTGTGAAAGTTACAATTATAGTTTTTAAATGTTAAACAATAAAAGCATTAAAAAGTTAAGAATAATAAGTGTTTATAAAATACACATAGGATGACGACTTTTAAAGAAATAGTACATAAATTATCACGTATCTTCTTTATATAACTGCATAAATATATAGATCACCCTTTTTATTATTTAAAGAAATGTATACTTAAAACAGAACGGCTCGGAAAATTCACACCAAGCATGTCTGGTTTTTGGCATTTGTATCATTAAACAATTTTATATAAAAGGTCCTCTTATGAAATTTTGTCGTAGGTCTTAAATCACAAATTTGTTTCTTGCGCTGCGCGATTACAAAATTCCAAGATTTATCGCGCAGATAGGTCATTTGTACGAAACATTTGCGCAGCTACTGCCTATATCATTACGCAAATTACACAAACCGTAATTATTGCAATACAATTAACAAAATATCTGGATACGCTTACATTTAAAACAACATTGCTTAGCCATCAATATGTGCTTTAGAAATGCACATTCACATGTTTTAGAGTTATGGATCAAAACTATTTCTTTCTGGCGCGCTCATCAAACTGAAAAGGAAAGGAATTTTCCAAGTGATGCCCGACAAAAAATGGGTTTATTTTTCTATTTTGTGTTTTTAAAGTCGATGCCATTATTGACGGCCAGGTCAGATACTGAAAACGAAAATTTGAATTTTGCAAATCGAAAGGACAAAATCGTCATTTACGACATACATTGCACTGACCAAATCTCAGTACAAATACTCCGGGCCTGTGGGCGTGGAGAACAACTCCTGCCTTATACACATGTACCTTACCGCCTACAAGTACATTAATCCTGACCATATTGCGATAACCTTTGAAACAATAATAGCGATGTCCTTTCAATGTCAGGCGCTAAAAGCACAAGGGATTAATATCTGATAATTAATTTATTTCTAATTATCTAAAAGCGAGTTATCTTCAATAAACCAGAAACAATTGCATTTCAACTTGTTTCAATTAATGTGTAGTAGGCAATTTACAGACAACATTTATAAGTCAATAGTTAAATGGTGTTTCCTACTGGTTCAGATCATAAAGAAAGAATTATGAATGGAATAAATAATCTATTTTAACAAACTGATTTCCTGATGTTCATACTAGCATTGTAGAACTCGAAAGTGTTTAAACTGTCATCTTTAATATAATTAATGTATATTTCTACTTTGCTATTTTCTACGCATTTATATATGTTTAGATATGCACACTGACTATGAACCGCGTCTAGAAACATACGTTTTGATTCTTAAGATTACAAGCAGTAGAAATAAGTAAGAACGTTTTATAAATAGGAGTAACTAAAAGTAGTGTTATACTTTTAAAAATACTTATGCAAATGTTGTATGTTCTTTTGTTTACATCTACATATTGAAAATATAAATGGAAAATTTGACCAAACCAATGTCTACTGTTTCGTCAACCGTAACAAACTTCTGTCTTAAGTTCGCTTCAGTTCAGTCTTGTATTGCACTTTATATTCAAAGAAAAAACAACCACTGACAAGTGCCCTGTTGACCAAAGCAAATATACAATATGTTCTCTTATTTTTTTGACAAAATATATAGTTGAAAGAAATAACGGATGTCGCATTCATCTAAACAAACGATTTTTATGGAAATTATCATCTAGGAAGTGCAATAGGTGATTTAGGTGAAGGAAGCGAGTTCTTGAATCTTTGTTAACCAGAAAAGAACTTTATATATTTGATTAAAATTAAACAGGTGGTTTAACTGTTTATGGCCGTTTCTACCGTAGCAAACTGATTTATAAACCAACAAATATATGGCACTGGAACAGCTGATACAGTACCGTATAGATAAAAAAAGTCACTAATATTATTTTTTTTTTTTTTTGTTTTTTTTTTTTTTTTTTGTTTTTTGTTTTTTCTTTAAAGTTCCATATTCACCAAAACGCGATTACATTATATATTAACTTACATTTAGGTATTGCGAAAAGTAATACAGTAAAAGAAATCCAGTATTGCAAGCATTATCAACCAAAAAAAATAGCCCACGTATAAATTTACAATTAGGCATTGTAAGGTGTAAAACGTTTGACAAAAACAGAATGTATGAATTTTGAATATGCACAATATGTTTTCAGATAATTATTAAAACTCACCTATTTTGGGAATGTCGTGTTCTTGTGAATCTTCCTCTACATATTCTCCGAAAGTACCATACTTCCTATTATGTAATGTCTTGAGCGTTATGTCAATAACTGTCGGTTCTAAATTAAAGTTTCTCACAAGATCCTTAAGGATCCGAACTCGCCGATTTGGTTTCACACTCTTACACTTCCCCATGTGGCAGTCCATGATATTGTCAGTTTCAGCAAAGGAGTATGTCGTTTGAAAGCACAGAAATGCTGTTACTAGCAAAACGCATATCTTCATTGCCCGATGTATGTTGTTATTATCAGCCTTTATTAACTCCGAAATTATCGTATGAGAACTTCCGTAATTACTATTCTGGTTTCTTCATTATTTTTACGTGTTGAATATTCTTTACTTAAAAGCGTACTCAGCTGCATGGAGAGTTATATCAACTAGTTGAAAGTTTTCGCTGTAATTACTAGTAAGTTTATCGAAGTTCCATGTAGTTATGCGACATTCGCTCTCTGTCGAATGCCTTTGGTGTCTCACACACCCACGAATAGTCAATACGTAGCTTGATCATGTTAAGGCTGGTTAATTCATTTTTAACAGCTCGTACAGAAGCGCCGTATTTTGTATAGAAAATAGATAAAAGCTTTCCCAAGCGGTGCGACAAATATTTGTAAATGAATACGGTTGAATCATAGATTAACGTATGATGCAAATCGATACAATAGCTAATATTTCTCGGAAATTTATTTTGTTTCATGCACAAATTTTGACATTTGACTGGGCTTTCTGTAGGCCTATTTGCAAAACTATAATATTACCAAAATGCATTACATTATCATTATCGTTTCATGACGCTCACAAATCATTAATTCCTCCTCATAAAGCGCTAGTTCACGGCGTTTCTCCTGTTATTGAATTAACACTTTGATGTATGGAAAAACCAAGAGGAAACAAGGAATATTGTTCCTCTTTATGTTTAAGACTGTCAAGATCTCGACAATAAAGGAAAACTAACAGTCACTTTGATTTGAAACATTTGTTCTTTTAT
This sequence comes from Mercenaria mercenaria, assembly GCF_021730395.1. NCBI lineage: Eukaryota > Metazoa > Mollusca > Bivalvia > Venerida > Veneridae > Mercenaria > Mercenaria mercenaria. Next base: position 43,047,972 of record NC_069364.1, read on the forward strand.
TAAGAAGAAAATTAATAACGGAAGCGTTTATCAACGACGTTAAAATAGTCATGACGCCTGTGATAAAACATAGCAGTTTACTGATTTGTTTTACAGATCGCATTTCACGCATGGCCAATAATGGCATGGAAACTAATCACGGCGATTCAGCGTAAAAACCTTGGGTAATAGCGGAATCTCCCAGGTGGTAAATAAAAAAATAATCAAGGTTACTGTTGAATGCAAACGTTATTCAGAACAGATAATGACAAATCAGGTATTGCGAGTTGGCGTATTTTTAGTCATATTTGATTAGAAATTAGGAAATATCGCAAATGAATTTAACTACTACCGAAGCAGTTTCAAAAGTACAAACAGAAGATAAAATAATATTTTTTTAAACGCAAAATTACTATGAGCGGCACTTTAAGCGCTGCTTACTTACCTGAAGCTATATCGCAAGAGTACAAAGGCAGAGCATATAAAATATGCGAATACTCCCTTTAAAAGTAAGGAAATTAGTGTTTTAAAACATACAGGTAAGAACTGAAACTGATTTGAAATTGTTGTACTACATGCATATGTATGCATGTAATATGCATGTATTACTACAATTTTATCATTTTTCCCCACAACTTTAGAAAGAAAGACAGCGCTTACTGAAACATGATATTCAAGAATACTGGTTTAAAATATAAGAATTAGTTACTCTTCATTTTATAAATTAATTATACTCAAGTGAAGCGATAATTTGTTCAAGGCTAATAAAAATGTAAAAGAAGATCATTTTAATGTATAGAACGCAACAAAATAAAATAATAACAGACTTGGTCTATCTGAGTTTGTTCATGAGAGGTACTGAAATATGCGACGCCCCTTCGGTTTTAAGCGGAATATTATTATAATTAAACTGATTGAGCTCCATGTTAAATATAAAAACACTAAGTTCAAGTCGGGTAGGCTTTTTCAGCCGCAACGCGGCACTTAAAGACTACTTTCTATAACCCTTATCATGCTGGACACGATTGATTCTGCTTTGGCCACCAGTGTGGATCACATCCGTGCAGTCAGATCAAGATCTGCACTGTTCGCCATTCAGTCAGTATCTTTTTGGTAAGCACCCCCTTTTAACAGTCAATGGTACTGTCCAAATTGAAAGATAGACAAGTTCATTAGAAAAATTTAGCGGGGTAAGGGATAAAACGATCTTTCGGAAGCATAGAAGACATCCACGCGAAATAAAAGCAAAACGAGTCTGCTGTTGTTCTCCTTGGTTGCATTGTTGGCTTCCGAAGGTTCTTTTTACAGTGTTTACTAACTATTACAACTGCAATCTTTAAATGCCGTGTGGAGGCTGTAACAAGTCTCCCAGTACATGGATTCAGTGTTATATTTTCTGGGTCTTTGGGATCATGGAGTCCATTCAACTGGTTTGTAATAGAGTTCTAATTTAGCCGGTGCTAGGGCGCGTGAGAAGTGTTGCATATTTCCTTACCTCTCATAAACAGACTAAATCAAACCGAGTCTACTATTATTCTGTTTGGTTGCATTCTTTGCTTCCAATGGATCTTTTTACAGATTTTATTAACTGAATCGGTTCATAAGATAAGAACAGATGAAATGTGCAACATCTCTCACGCCTAGTACTGACCTAAACCTTAATTCAAATCATTTTATTGTGTTTATTAATTAAGACATAATTCACTCAGTAAATGTGTTTAATCGATTGTGGTTGACCTATTGTGATATACAGATAACTGAGGTATTATGTTAGCATCTATTGCTGATTCTTGGATGTTTATACTTATTAGAGGTAGGCTGAACTGAGTACATTTCAAAATAAGTATATTACCTTGAACATATACAAATAATTTACCTTATTGACATAACAGTCTTTTGCTACATTTTGAATCATTTATACATGTATGCATTCTATTTACTTTCAGAGAAAACCCCTTTTAAATTTATATTTAGATTTGCACTTTGATAACAAACATTTCGATTATAATGTCTATAAAGCCTAGAATATAGATACAAAAAAGGGCAAACATGAAAAACCCGTGATTTGATTAACCCTTTTCAGAAGGGGACTGGATCGAGCTCAAAATTATGTGTAAGAAACTATGTTAGTGTTCGCACCGGCGCAACTATTTCTATCTAACAGATGAATTCGTGGCATTTAAGGTTGAAGCCAGGGTCATAACCGTGACACGCTTTCTTATTGAGGTTAATGTTGCCATCTATTACTTCAGATACTGGTCCATATATGTCAAGGTTACAGTTCAGACAAGTGCAGGTATGAATTTTGACCCTGAAGTATAACATACCCCTTTGGACAATGAATCTATGGAAAGATGTTTTTTCAGGCACACGTGTGTGATTATCATTCAATATTGCTCCATGTCTGTTAAAGTAAACAGTCTGTAGAAGAAGGGCGGACGTATTTCATGCACAGTATTTAGGTCAATATTTCGTGGTTATGATATAAAATAAAATCCCATTTTAAATACGTTGTATTTGTACTGTCTGTCTTACAGAGAAACAACAGTATGTTTTACTAACAAATGTATAGCATAGAAGCCATCAAAATAACTTAGTTTTCATAAAATTATTTATATGTCAAAGTGTTACATGTACCAGTCACCATATGGACATATATTATGATATTTGCCTCTCGAACAATCGAAATGCTAATTAGAATGCATTTTATCACCAGATTGTCTTGATCATCCAACAGGAAACCACCGACTTTTCCGTTGTTGCAATTTGTATGCATTGTCTCTGGATTTCCATCGATAATTACTGGCAATATATACAATATTGACATTTCTGTATTAAAATCCATAAATCAGCGATTTCCTGTAAACAGCCATAACTTAACCTTTATCCATGAAACAATGCCAACACGCGGATCTATTTTCTTGCAAATATGAAGATATGAAAACTGTACTCTCTAAATCTGTCTAAATGTTTATATACATGTAGCTGCTTAAAGGTTTCAAATTTAGGTTTTATTACCAAAACTATTCCAACAAAATCATCTTAAATAGTTCACTGAACGTTTCAAAGAAGCATTCAAGATGTTTCGTTTAGTATAAGGATTCAGATTTACATACAGCTTGTTTTATAAATAGATATGTGCACTTAATAACAGCAAGGAATTTTCAAATATTACTGCTCAAACAGATTCTTGATTTTATTTGACTGAGTACAATAGCTGGAGAAGCCTTGTATACGTTTCAATAAAGTTCCAACCCATGATTAAGCTATATCGCGACTTTACTTTCCAGCATTTGATGGTGGAGGACGACCCTAGGTGTGTCTACTATACGTTTATACGGTTTGCACCGCTGTCACGTGATATATAGGTATTTAATGATTTATGTGTACTAGCTATACTACATGGGTGTGAAATATCTTCTAAAAGCATTTGCTTTTTAACTGTATTATACGGTGGCACAGAGGTGACATCCGCAACACTTTATTTATATTGTGACCACAACTTAGTAAATCGTGGCCACAATTTAGTAACTTGTGGCCACAACTTAGTAAATTGTGGCCACAAGTTAGTAAATTCTGGCCACAACTTAGTAACTTGTGGCCTCAATTTAGTAACTTGTGGCCACAAGTTAGTTAATTGTGGCCACAAGTTACTAAGTTGTGGCCACAACTTAGTAAATCGTGGCCTCAATTTAGTAACTTGTGGCCACAAGTTACTAAATTGTGGCCACGACTTATATCAGCTAATCGAAACTATAGATAGATGGATAGACAAACGGACAGATGAATAGATGGGATGATATACCTATGTACCTACCTACTTATTTATTTGTCAGCACTTTCGGTCGTCTATCTACCTTCCATTCCTGTCTTACCCTTTGCAGTGACGTAGACATTTTATGCGTCCATTTCGTATGGTTGCTGATTTCTGCCATTTTGCGTTATCTCCCTGCGACCCTTTCTGAGCGCAAACACGACATTTAACGATTAAAATGCGGGGACGCAGGCTGAAAACTCTCTATTGAGTGGGGAAGCGGAGCGAAAGCACGATAATTACCGGGGCCACGGGGTGAGAATTAGTAGCTGGTATGTCAGGGGTGGGGAGCGAAAACACGATAATTAGCGCTTCTTAAACATAGTATTTCCGAACCGCGTCCCGACATGCAGTTACCAAATTTCACCCCGCGATCTTGTTAACCCATATGTTTCTGCTCCTTGCCCCCATTAAATAGCGAGTTATCACGCCGGACACCTACCATTTTAACTTATAAATTTCACGTGTTTTCGCTGTGCGCGGTCACCAGGCGGAAACTCGTTATTAAACGTTTAAGCAGTGCTTATTATCGTATTTTTGCACCGCGCCCCAGACATACCAGTTACTAAATCACCTTGTGGGGTTTCGGCCTGCGTTCTCGACATTTTAACTTGCTAATTCTCGTGTTTTCGCTCGACGGGCCCGCGGGCTGAAAATATAATTTAATTGGGCTAAAACGCGAATTGACAAAATTTAGCATCCTTACAAAATGGAAGTGAATAAAAGTGTGTACATCCCGGGTTAGACAGGAATGGAAGATAGACAGACGGACAGAAAGACAAATAAATAGGTAGATAGGTAGGTACCATCCAATCCATCCGTCCGTCAATCCATCCGTCCATCGGTCTGTCCCTCCGTCGATCCATCCATATATCTACCTTTTATTCCTGTTTAACATTTGCTGGTACGTAGATACTTTTGTGCGTTCCTATTTTGCACTCCTATACAGCAGCGAAGAAAAAAAAAACATTCGTTTCGATTGGCTAATTCTGTCATTCCGCCTTTTATCCCTATTAAATTATATTTTCGTCTCGCGGCCACGTCGAGAGAAAACACGAGAATAAACAAGTTCAAATGTCGAGAAAGCAGGTCGAAACCCCGCCAGGGAGATTTAGTAACTGGTATGTCTGGGGCGCGGGGCGAAAACACGATAATTAGCGCTGCTTAAACTTTTAATAGCGATTTATCGCCTGGTGACCCAGCCAGGCGAAAACACTTGAAATTTACAACTAATAATGGCAGGGGCTCGGGGTGATATCTCGCTTTATAGCGGGGCGAGGAGCGGAAACATGATAATTATCAAGATCGCGGGTGAGATTTAGTAACTGGAATTTCGGGGCGCGGTACGTTTAAGCAGCGCTAATCATCGTGTTTTCGCTCCCCATCCCCGGCATACCAGTTACTTATTCTCATCCAGCGACCCCTGTATTTATCGTGTTTTCGCTGCGCGTCCCTTCTAAAATAGAGTTTAAAATATAGCATTTTAACTTGGTAAAAAGTGCTAAAATAGAGTTTAAAATATAGCATTTTAACTTGTTAAATCTCGTGTTTTCGCTCGTCAGGTTTGCGGGGAGATAACGCAAAATGGCAGAAATCAGAAACCATACGAAATGAACGCACAAAAATGTCTACGTCACTGCAAAGTGTGATACAGGAAGGGAAGATTGGCGAACGGAAGTACAAACAAATAAATTAGTAGGTACGTACGTACGTACCATCCAATCTATTCATCCGTCCGTCCGTCTATCCATCTTTTTATCGTTTCGATTGGCTAATAAGTCGTGGTCACTAAGTTGTGGCCACAATTTAATAAGTTGAGGCCACGATTTACTAAGTTGTGGCCACAATTTACTAAGTTGAGGCCACGATTTACTAAGTTGTGGCCACAATTTAATAAATTGTGGCCACAATTTACTAAGTTGTGGCCACAATTTACTAAGTTGAGGCCACGATTTACTAAGTTGTGGCCACAATTTAGTACTTTGTGGCCACAATTTACTAAGTTGTGGCCACAAGTTACTAAATTGTGGCCACGATTTACTAAGTTGTGGCCACAATTTACTAAGTTGTGGCCACAATTTAAATACAGGGTTGCGGATGTCACCTCTGTGCCACCGTAGTATTACCAGGTGGCACATTTTTTTGTATATAGATCTTGCTATAAGTGTTTTATACATACATTTTCATCAACTGGTTGAAACTAGGTTGCAATTTATTTAAAGGCTGGCCGAACGATATGTGATCAGATGCCCAGGACAAAGAGTACACACAGCAAAATCAACTTCATATTTCTTAATAATTATAATATAATGCCTTCTATGTAAATATAATTTTTTATCACGAACAATCTTACTTTGTGAATAATACAAAGTCTTTTCAGAACTATTACAACAAAACTATATGTAAACTGGATTTGTCATGAAAAACGTTTTAAGCATTGATCAATACGACACAGAAAGACTTACAGAATATCATAGTTTGCACTCCACTTTTACAATCATATGTTTTTCATTTTTAAATCTTGATGACATGCACAAAACATTCTGCTAGTTCCTAATTATAGACAAATGTGACTGATTTTAATACATTATATCATATTTGGAGGCATATAGGTTAAGTTTATTACAGTTAATTATAATTGAATATTAGAAAAGCTAAATTCAAATAACAAAAAAAAAAGACATTTATAACGTTGAGCTTTTAACCCTGACCCTGCTAAATTTCTAAAACGGACTGGTCCATTATTCAATTTGGGCAGTACCACTTATTATTCAAAGGGGATTTCACTGAAAATTTACTGACCGAATAGCGAACAGTGCAGACCATGATCAATCTGCACATCTGTACAGGCTGATCTCTTGGTCTGCACTGGTCGCAAAGGCAGAACCAATCGTGTCTAGCATGGTAAGGGTTATATACCTCATGAAAGTTTTGTGGTTACAATGAGGGTACCGAGTCAGGCAAAACCTTATCCTTTGCATTTTAAAGACAGGTGTGCTTCATTGTGCCATACTTATATACTGATTAACGAATTCAGAGAAACATCTTTACACTAACTAGAATCAATTAAATTGATAGGAAAATGTAACAAAACTATATAACATAATTTTCATTTTACCTGACATTTACGCCCTTAATGCTAACTTAATATTACAAATATTTACTTTATGCGTTCGATACATTTTACTATACATCTTATTATGTTATGTTATTATGGTAACACTTTATTACACAAAGCATTACGATACTGAAAAAATAATTAAACAACTTTCCATTAAAAAGTTGGTCAAATGTCTAACTCAAGCATTTTTGTACTTGTTCTATATACAAAACATTGTGTTCTTCTTTCTAAAACAGCTAAAACAGATAGGGAAATATCAAGCGTTTTACATATACATTGTATTCATCTGTAAACAGAAACTGTTATATACAAGGCCCACATGAACCTTGAATATATTTCGCTCCATAAAACGGCATGGCAAATATTTTCTAACATAACTAAAATTTACTAGTTTGGGCCTTATCCTGCCGAGGGATGTTGCACATAAAAAGATAAACTGATAATGTGACAGAAGATTGGTTGAAATCACTGACAGAACTTTGCGTATTTGACCTGATTATAATGAAGATATTTAACATGGGAACTTTTTTTCTTTGAGTTTCATTCATTGTTGAGTATCATGTAGTGCGTTGGTACATAGTACGTGCATTTCTACATTAATGCTTAGTTAACTTCTCTTTCATCAAACTGATTTTCTCATGTTTATTTTATGTAATGTATTGTATTCGCATTAGTGACCTACCGGTTTTAGTTTTAAGCTCTATGTTTAGTTCTGTTTCATCTGTTTAAAGATCTAAAAAAATAGTTTAGGTTTATACACTTCCTAAATATAATGCAAAGACGCAAAGCTTTGGAGATTTATGAATAAAATTGTATAAGGAGTTATACGTTTATCTAATATTTCAAGGTAATTTAGGATCAAAATGTATTTTTTCTTTACACAGCAGCAGGAAATTGTTATTGAATGGAATGAACGAGTGTCGTCATTTGTACCATCATAGGACACCTCGTTGATACGCTTTAATTATTTTTTTTTCAAATAAGGGGAAAACAAGAGCTGTCACTATGACAAATGCCCCCGAAGCATGCCCAAGAATGCTACAGTTGTCTGCGCATAATAAATTAACTAATTATGGGAAACATTTGTGCCAAGTAATTTTAAAATCCCTTGATAAATGGTAGAGTTATGGAGAGACAAGAAACAGACTATGTTAATCTTTGACTTTTAAGAGTGACCTTGACCTTAGCGTTAGGGGTCTGGGTCTTGCACATAATACGTCATCCCATTATAGGGAACATTTTTGCCAACTAATTTCAAAATCCCTTGAGGAATGGAAGAATTATGGACCGGACAAAAACAGACCATATTAACCTTTAACCTATATATGTGACCTTGACCTCAGAGCTCTGGGTCTGGATCTTGCGTATGGCACGTGGGGTACATTTATGCCAAGTAATTTCAAAATCCCTTGACGAATGGCAGAGTTATAAACCGGACGCGAAACAGATCCTGTTAACCTTTGACTTCTAAGTGTGACCATAACCTTGGAACTAGGGGTCTGGCTGGATCTTGCGCATTACACATCGTCTAATTATGGTATACATTTATGCCAAGTTATTTCAAAATCCCTTCATGGATGGCAGAGCTATGGATCGGACACGAAACAGACTTTGTTAACCTTTGACCCCTAAGTGTGACCTTGACCTTTGAGCTAGGAGTCTGGGTCTTGCGCAGGAGACACGTAGTCTTATTAAGGGGAAAATTCATGCCAAGTTATTTCAAAATAATCCTTATATGGATGGCAGAGTTACAGCCCGGATAGGAATACATGTATTCGGATGCATGTACGCACGGACTCACGCGCATACGGGCGGACAGTGCGATCCTAATATGCCCACCTTCGGGGGCATAAAAAGCAACGATTGTAATAAGTATAGAAATACACTAAGATGTTTTGCAAACCCATTGAATATTTAATTAAGTATATAATGTAACTCAGGGCAATATTGAATCTTGCGATATCAGTGATAACATACACGCTTCACGGTAAATTTCATTGACTTAAAACGCGTATGTATTAATAGAAAATAAAGGTACGAAGTACGACTAATCACGCTAACTATTTTATCGATCCGCATGAAATATTTAATTATAATACTATTTCGTCGTGGTAAGTAGGAAGGAATCTATTTCTGAAAAGCAATTTTACCAAAATATCTGTTATCGTTCGTTTATCATTTATTTCTATTTTCCCTCTACAGTTATCAGGTCTACAAATTGCAAATTAATAATTCAAATATAAAACACGCCTTTGTACTCTCCTTGTGAGTGACTAGCCTTTAAATGACTCTCAAGACGGTGGATTTATTATTTATCATAGTATGTCTGCAGTCGTCTTTGGCGAAGGTGCATCAAAAAAGATATATAATTTTATGTGTTTATTAAGTATCTTCAGATTACAAAACCATGATTTAGCTAAATGGAAATTATATAGTTTAGTTAAAGGTGGTCACATTTGAGCAACATTTTCTGACAATTTTCAGTTTTTATCTATTCTGTTAGGGATTTATTTAAGGAACAAAAAGACCCATTACATAGAGAGTTAGATCCCTATTGAAAAAGTACATTTTATTACTTTTTATGATTTTAGTAGATATCTCCCTTTAAATAAAAGTGTTTACTATTAGGATATTTTAACTACCTAAAACAAACAAAAAAACAAGTTTTAAAACTTGTAGGGGTTTAAAACAAAGTTTCGAACAAATCCATTTGTTGACCAAAATATGATTAACCACCTTTAAATATGTACAAAACCATAAAATATGCAATTGAAAATCATAAACATATATATGTTAATTACATGAGTGCACAGTACAAGTCATGAACTTTGCAAATGAAAACTAAACATATATAGTTATCAAATACCGTTATATCAACAATACAGAACCATAATATTCGTATATTTCATATATATACTTACGCTTTTTGAATATGTACAAAATTTAAAACCATCACATTCGTAAATGCAACCCATACCTATATTTATACGAAACCATGACATGCAGTTGGTAAATAAAAATACATACATATGTTTATCTACTATAAGAAAACTTGTAGGTAAATTGAAACCATAGATATAATTATGTTTATTTCATGTGTCCAGAATACCAAACCATAACAAAAGTACATGAAAACTTTCAAAAACTATTAATTATATATGGATGGCCAGAAAAAGAGGTACAACCAGTTTATAATTTAATTAAAACCTTTTAATAGAAATTTCAGCTATAATTTTATATTGGAATGAACCCTCTTGTGTATAGTCATAACTTAAAAATTGTATATTTTAATTGAGATGTTTTGACAGGCCATTTTATATATTTATCCCAATCTTTGTAAAGATACAATTTACCATTTCACATATAAAACCTGATACGTTTCATTATTTATATAACAGAGTTCCGTTTAAGCTGATACTAAGGACGTGTCCATTACCTTTTATGAACAGACAATAAAAAAATAAGCCTGTTTAGATTTTGATTGGTTGCATTCAATGTTTCCAAAGAATATTCCTATAGACTTATGAACTATTACAACAGAGGCCGTAAAAATCCCCCAGACTTATTTCATCCATTGTGATCATGATCATGTACTCAATTCTATATACAGTCAAACTTGTCTATAAAGACCACCTTTGGGGGAGCCAAACTGTGGTCTTTATTAGGAGGTGGGCTTTATTCACAGGTTGAAATAAACTGTAAATGTTAAAATCGGAAGAAAAAACATGTGGTCTTTAGAGCCAGGTGGTCTCTGTTCAGAGGTGGTCTTTAACACAGGTTTGACTGTATGTGTAGTGAAATTCCATTTTACGCAGTGCAAGGGTGTTAGGGCTTCAGCATACCAGTATTTCGTTACCTATCATTCTCTGAACAAACTCTATAAAACCGAGTGTGCTATTGCTTTGCTGGGTTGCATCCTATACTTTAAAAGGACCTTCCTTAGGTTTTAAAATAAATGCAGCGAAGTTTACTTGAAGACGAAGACGACTTATATGTTGAAAACTGTAAAAAAAAAAATAAGCACTATTATCATTATCTATAATAGCAATTTACAAGCACATTGTGGCTTATTTCTAATATTTTGGTCTTCGCAAAGCACCAGACGCCGTACCCTGTTATGTAAGTAGTGAAATGACTTTATGGAACATTGATGTATGAGCGCGCTAGAGACATCTGCCTTAAAATGGTAACGGTTTCGAACGTAATGTGGGTAGACGGGCAAGTCCAAAACTGAATAAATAGAACAACTTTTTTTGCAATCGAACTCTCCGCAGATATCATTTTTACTTACTGAGTTTCTAGTCTAGGCCGATATTGCTGGAAACATATACCATGACTGAACAAAGGTTGAGATATCAGCCTCAAGCAGGAATTGAATCCAGTTCTCAAGCATTTTAGTCCACCTGTATAGCCACTTAGCCTCTGATAGCTTTTCAACTGTATTCAACCACCTTTTGGCATCACATAACAAGAAATATCGTATTACCAATATAGGTATTAGCGTGTTAGCAGCATTATAGAGCTGTCTGATTTCCTGAATTAGAAAAGGTCGGAGGTTATAGAAGTAAACTGATTCTGATGCGTAATTTCTCTAGTCGCTGATGAAATTGGCGATCAATTACAGCTATCTGAGAATATCGGACCTTCAAAGAATGACTCGTATAGACATCGTTAGTGACTAGGTTCTAACGACAACGACGCGTATAACTCATTTAGCGAGAAAACCTCAACTTATAACTAGAAGCCTGAGATTTAATGTTCACTCTTATAAAAAAATGTTCGAGAATTTATGTACAATATGCTAAATTTACACGCCATCATAGATTTACATGTTAAAGACACTTATCCACCATGCTGCATTGATTCCATTACGCCACTGGAAAAGCATAACAATTTATTCAGTGTACAGGGGTAACTTAAAAACTTTAAATGACAGTGGTGACAATGCAGTTTTTAGAGGTCTGCATAGAGGTAAATATGTAATACATTATCTCAAGTTAGAACATATTGTTTCACCATTAATGTAGGACAGGTTTAAAACTGAACTGAAACACCTAAAACTATTTTTTATAAATGTCCACTGCATTATTATGACTACCATTGCCTCTATGCTAAAGAATGCTGTTACATAAAATTTTAAAGAAAACATCTCTATATGTTAAAACTCTCGTTCAAAGCTTCCAAATATATCATGTTTATCAGTAACTCCATTAGCACTATGCGAAAAGCATTTATATTTAGTAAGGGGTACAAATTATATATCTTTAAGCTGCATGTAACCAAAATCATGTTCGTATGTTATTGACATTTTCCTAGCTCATTTGTTTTCAACAGCCCTAATCACAGTTTGAATTTTAAGCTGATGTCCTACATTTTAGTGACATTTAACATAATTGTTCTCTATACACACTGTTAGATAGTCTATGCTACCTAAATAACACTTGACATAAATCGGCACTAATGAAGTATGATAAAATACAGTAACTGCTAATTCCAGTTACTTCACATCAAATGTTTCTTGCTTTTCTATGGAGTTAACATATACTATCAAGAACAAACTAAATAACCTTGTGTTGATGTACAACCGCACACCTAAGAGTATTGTAAATTCCGTGAAAGACTCTTTAAATTAAATTTGATTCAAGAAGTTTTTTTTCTGTTCTTTTTTATCCCCCGCCAAAGGCGAAGGGGATATTAGAAATGCTCTCCGTCCGTGCGTGCGTGCGTGCGTGCGTGCGTCCGTCCGTCCGCAACGATCTTTGTCCGGAGCATAACTCCAAAAGTACTGGAGGGATTTTCTTCAAACTTCATACACTGATAGAACACATTGGGAGGAAGTGCAGTGTGCAAAAACAATAACTCTACCTTGCCTATTTTTTGAGTTATTCCCCTTTATCTTATTTTCTTTAAAAAATTTGTCCGGAGCATAAATCCGAAAGTACTGGAGGGATTTTCTTCAAACTTTATACACTGATAGAACACATTGGGAGGAAGTGCAGTGTGCAAGAACAATAACTCTATCTTGCCTATTTTTTGAGTTATTCCCCTTTATCTTATTTTCTTAAAACATTTTGTCCGGAGCATAACTGCAAAAGTACTGGAGGGATTTTCTTCAAACTTCAAACACTGATAGAACACATTGGGAGGAAGTGCATTGTGCAAGAACAATAACTCTACCTTGCCTATTTTTAGAGTTATTCCCCTTTATCATATTTTATTAAAAAAGTTTGTCCGGAGCATATCTTTTTCATGCATGGAGGAATTTTGATATATGTTGGCATAAATGTTCACCACCACGAGGCGGAGTGTCATGCGCAAGAACCAGGTCCCTAGGTCTAAGGTCAAGGTCACACTTAGAGGTCAAAGGATACAAGAATGAAAACCTTGTCTGGAGCATTTCTTCTTCATGCATAGAGGGATTTTGATATAACTTGGCACAAATGTTCACCACCACGAGACAGTGTCATGCGCAAGATCCAGGTCCCTAGGTCTAAGTTCAAGGTCACACTAAGAGACCAAAGGTCAGATACAAGAATGACTTTGTCCGAAGCATTTTTTCTTCATGCATGGAGGGATTTTGATGTAACTTGGCACAATTATACACCATCATGAGACGAAGTGTCATGCGCAGTTCCCTTCTTTAGAATTACCTCCCTTTGATGTTACTTTAAATAGCTTTTATTGTAACTTTTTCATTACTAGTCATATGGAAAAATCGAGACCACTTTTCTGTAGTACAGCATGCATGCTACATCCAATTTTGAGGTGTATTTTGACCAATATCTACCTGGTAAAGATTTTTGTGTGGACTTACAATTTTTTTTTTTTTTTTTTTTTTTTTTTAAGATTAACTTCCCTTAGTTGTTACTATAAATAACTTATATTGTAACATTTTTATAATTGACCATAGGCAAAAAAAACAAGACCACTTTTCTGTGGTACAACATGGATGTTACTTTCCAATTTTAGGTGTATTTTAAGATATCTCTACCTGGTAAGGAGTTTTTTTTTGTGGACTTAGAAAAACAAAAGACTTACAATGATTACTAAACAACCACAAAATTAAAATTCCATTTGCAAATACAGCTGCTAGAGTAAACAAATTTGCTGTGACGGGCATTTATTGTGACATTCTGGCACTAGTGTTCCCTGTTAGCTTTCCATTCCTTCTTTTTACCGTAGCCATATAGAAAAACGTCATAGCTTTACTGTTCATGAAAATTAATAAAACTTAGCAGTAAACCACCTCACCACTGACTTATTCTTTCTTCCACATCTTTAAAACCCCTGATGCGGACCACAACTAAATGGTTCTTCAAAGCTTTCCCCAAAATTAATACTTTCAGACACTAACTTGCCAGGAACTTTAGCCTTCAATTATAATATGCCCGGCGGGGGATTGGCCATGTCTAACATGGCTCTTGTTTTTCTTAAAAAGGTTATGAGGCCACCTGTATTAAACACTCACTTACCTGTAGTATGCAGCGACTCTACTGAGCATTATGTACATCGGGAGTACTATGTACACGTAAACGAGGGTCAGTGTGAACTTTAAGCAGATTAAAACACCAAATATCAGATCACTCATTCCCCTCAACCATCTTAGCTGAATAACTTGTATGGATGATGCGTCGATGATGGTAATTAGAAGAAAACTCCATAGCCTAATGCCAGAAGGTAATTAAAAAACGTCACGGAAACTGCTAATGCTGGTGACTGGCGAACGATTTTTGCTGGTATAGTCTCTAGACATACACCTTAACGTAAATATACAACAAAATCTCCTTAACGTTTATATGCTCTCGTGCTATTTGGTCTCGTGCATTTTTTTCCTTTAGGGATTAGGTATTATAAACATTTAGTATCATTTTCGAAGGATTACAGACATTTGGAAATGTATTTGCTCTTAGTGTTACAGAATTATTGCATTAATATATGTTCAGGGATAAGCCTATAAATCACATATATGGATAGAAATATCTTAGATGTGCGTAAGTGCAGGATAGGTTCAATCGAGTTCTATTAGAACAATATTGAAATAAGCGAATGTGGGACAAAATTTACAAATCAGAAATCCAACACTTGTGCCTAAAGATATCGAACATTTGCTTTTTTTCTAGCAATATTTTTATATTTTTGACACATTTGTTTTCTTGAAATGCGCTTTAACCCTAGGTCAATTAAGTGTTTGTGATTTTATTTCGATATTTGTGTTTTAAACGCAAAACTTTGCTTCAGTTTTTGAATAAGAATATTCAAATTTTACAGAAACTGTCTGTGGCAATTAGTAATATTTTTAAATACTATATAATTATATATTATATACAATGTTATTTTATACGTATTTTGATATTCCAGCCATACACGATTCACACGTAACAGTCGTGTAAAGCCTTAACACTACATTGATTGGTTTTTTTAACAATCAACGGATGGTTTTGTGATTTCTAGATATAAACAAAGAACGATCAAGTAAGAAGACTATCTAATGTTATCGTTTCGTATGAATAAAACGAGGTTCACGTTACGGTGACAATTATTGTTATGGATGTGTGTGCGCGTGCATGTGCGTGTGCGTGTGTGTTCGGGATTAGCCAGTTTTTCAACATTTTTTTCAGTCACATGGTAAATGGTGTCTTTGAACTATCAAATTGAAATTCTTATAAGCTGGTGTTAATATAAGGAAAATCATCAATGAATAATGAAGCGGTATTAGGTCTAGTGTGCAGCATTTTGAAAATAACACTTAAAAATCCAGTTATTTTTTTTTATTATGTCTCAGCAGGGAAATCTACCTTTAACTTTTATCTTATAATACAATGTGGTAGAACAAAATTACAAGCGGTGCCATACGTGACGCAAAGAAGCAAGTGGGACTTGGGGTTTATTGATAGTCTAAACGCTTCATTACGGCTAATGATAAGAAGTAAAGCTCATGCAAAAATCTCAAAATATGATATATAGCAATTACGTAACAGAAAATAACATAAGTAAGCGCTTATTTTTTCTTAATTAGAAACGTTGCAACAGTTATGTGTTCTGCTGAAACATGCAGTTGTGCATGTCATATTTACGAGATAACTCGAATATATAGTAATTTAATCTTCAAGTGATTGGATTATATTCAAAATGTGTTAATGCATCGCCTTGAATTATTAATGCATTTGTTATATGGTAACATTTTTATAGAAAAATCCTCATATTCTATCTAAAAGATTAACTCCTCTAGAGACAGAGGATGGGCTTTTATACAGCGTGAATATTAAAAATTGAAATATTATTCAATTTTGTTGAATTATAAAGGACTCCAGCGCCCTTGGCAAGTATAAATATCCATAGAGATTGCTCAACAAAATGTCTTTGATCATAGTACTTAAAATAATGAGAAAATTTAATATAGTGGATTTTATTCATTTTTTATAACTCCATTGAAACAATGTATTGGAATACGTTTAGTTAATTGAAACAAGACGTCGTATTAACTGACTTTATTATCTTATTCCAGCATGATTTTGAAATATATTTTGTTCAAATATTTATCAATTTAAAAGAGACAGTATCTAAAACAAGTAAAACAATATTGCTTAACAGTTGTAGTGTTTATATTGCGTATAAGTTACTTCCTGTGATTTCGTGTTTTTCTTTCTTTCTTTCTTTCATACAGTGATGTAGAGAAAAGCTCAGTACATGTAACACAGATGTAGATGATGATAGTTAATTATTATATAATAACCTACCATTAATAAGCAAATGGTTTAAAAGCTGAGTATTTAGAATATTCAGTTTCACATTCTTTCAATTATTGTAGTTTTGCTTAAAAAATTTTTACCTGTGCAGTTACTTCCGATATAACATGTGTTAAGTGCTCACTTAAAGTGAAGCGAAATATTACTATAAATAAAAGCTTTTGACATATTTTATTTTATTTAATCATCATTAATATTTTACATGAAATATTATACTGTTTTCGGAGTAAAGAATGAATTGTATTTAAAAAAAGGAAATAACAAATTTGAGTCGTTTTACATCTAAACCAATGACAAGATATAATACAAAGGTTCTATTATCTGCCTAATGTGTTTTTTATATTTTACATAAAATGTTTAACTTTATTGATAATGATTATAAGAGAACTCAAACATAATCTTATATTTAAAATATGCTGAAACAGCAAAATGTAGAACGAAATACGGTACAATATGAACTTAATATCAACAATTATAACAAGTGGTTCAGAGTATCTAGTGATTGAACTCTTGTAGAAAATGCGAAGTATAGCTATTATGACGTGAATATACACTAATTTCGAAGCATTTCTGTTTCTTTAGCGTCCCAGGTGTAAAGCATCCAATCTTAGGATACTAATAAAGTTTCCTTTTATAAAGGAAAGGCTTGGCTGGTTTTGGCATAGTCTACATAACTGGACAAGTGGGGATATTCCTTACAAAAGGGTGCACGTACGAAAAACCACCCATTTTTGCCGCGGCATTCACCAGTAATTACAATACGAACACAGAAATATAAACACTGATATACAAAATACGGTGGTATTGTGAAAAAAATGGTTTAATATACCTTGCATAGCTACTTACTTAACTTGTTTTAATAACATCCCTACAAAAATAATCGAACCAACCATAAAAGTCCTGTCAAAAATTGGCGGTAAAATGTCTTCTGAGACACTTTTTGGCAGGTTACATCCTTTCAGGGGCGGCGGTAGGGGGTGGGGGGGGGGGGGAGGTTCCCTAACAAATTTCACAACTGCCCGTTAAATCTTTTTAACAATTACTACAATGGATAAATGTAAACTCAATCATGAATAATGTAAACGTCAAAATTGAGAAGTTGTCAGTTTATTGTGCAGACTTACGTTTTATAGTAATATTAATATTGCTGTACATCCCCATTTTAATAATAGACAAAGAAAAGAGCAACTGCAATAGGAAAACTTCAAATATTTCCGCATTGCGCAGCTTACGTCACAGGTCACTTGTTGCTGCAACCAATCACTGAATTCGTTACATATTGATCTCGGTTTGCGGCAGCTTCCCGGCTTTTCGCATCATACTAACACACACTTGGGTACCAAAAAAAAACAAAACCAATACATAGGCTTGGAGCCGTAGCTCCAAGCCAATAATTTCATTTGTAGGAGCGGGCTCTCAAACTCTCTGAAGGTTTTGTATACAATCCTACAAACAGGTACACTTGCGGAGTTTTCAAACCTCTTCATTTGCACTCTTCATTTAAAAGATCATATTTATATGGAAGGCCCTTGCGCCATGCTAACTGCTAAATGTTAAATTCGAAACATTTAATGCTAATTGCAAAATGCCCATGTCAAATATTGATACTAAAGTGATAATTACCAAATAATTGACTTACCTCTCCATTGCGCAGTGTGTTCGTCGACAGAAGGACAAAGCCACAAAGACGAATACATAATTGCACGGAAATAGTCGATTGCTTTGACCGAAACATTTGATGTACAGACATACTGGATGGGCATCGAGAGAAGTGATTCCTAAAATATTCTTTGTTTATGCAGTTAAGAAAACCTATAGCAGAATCGGTTTGCTTGAGCCTGTTTGTTGGAATGTCGTTGAATTCATAACACTCCTTACAATCCCATATGACTAAAATGGACTCAAAAGACCATAAATAAGAACATCTCTATCTTTCAAATCAAAGTAAAATCGACTTTTCTAAACAGATAGAAACTATTAGGGCTACTGCCTACTTGTGTAACAAATAACCTTTTCACCATAACAGTAAAATTCCAGGCCCCTGTAGAGTTATGGAGCTATAGGTCATCCTACTGGTGATATGGTGCTGTATTTATATCTGGACCCATTTGACTTGCGCATGTATTTTCACAGCTCGTTTAAATGTTGGAAATCATTTTTAACGAAGAGGGTCATGATGACCCTGGATTGCTCACCTGAGTAATATGAGCAAAATGTTTCAAATGTTAAACTAATGCTAAAATATTAAGAAAGTGGGTCAGTAGGTCACAGTCATGGTCACTAAAAGTCAGTTTTAAGATCGGTGTGCAAAACTGTTTTTGCCATCCAAATTTCAAGGCTGTATCTGAAAAAACAAGAAAATAGGTCAGTAGGTCAAGGTCACAGTCAAGTTACCCCTAATTTCGTACTTGGGGTCATCAAGTAATGATAATTAAACAGTCTAGGAAATATTATCAGATAATTTCTTAAGTACTTTTCTTTTATAACACATATAAAAACTAAGTGACCCCGGGACGGGGCTTTAAATGGACCCTGGGTCATGATTTGAACAGTCTTAATAAATGACCACTAGATAATGCCACATGTAAAATATGTAAGCTCTGTGCCTATCGGTTTCAGAGAAAAACATTTTTTTTATGATTTTTCTATATGTAAATTCAAGGGACTACGGGGCGGAACCAATATTGACCCTGGGATCATAAATTGAACAATATTGGTAAAAGTCCACTAGACAATGCCACCTCCCAAATGTTTAAGTTCTAGGTCTTCAGGTTTCAGAGAAGAAGATTTTTTGAAATTTACAATATAGTCATATAGGGCAAATAAGGCCCGTCCCCCTGGCGGTCATGTTTTTTACGGAAAAAGGGCTTACTAATTTTGGTAGAAAGTCACCTAGAGATCATTTCTACAAAATATTTTTTGAAATCCGGCTAACTGTTTCTGAAAAGAAGCTTTTTAAAGATTGTCCCTCCGGTTGCCATGGCGACCAGAGTTCTAAATGGTTTTTAATTTGGGCAATTTTGAAAGGGGGCCACCCAAGGATCATTCCAGTGAAGTTTGATGTAAATATGCCAAGAAGATCTTTTTATAAATTGTTGACGGACGGACGACGGACTACGCATGACGGACGACGGACATCAAGCGGTCCCAAAAGCTCACCCTGAGCCTATGGATCAGATGAGTTAAAAAGTGGTTGTTTATATTTCAACATTTCGGCAAATAAATCCTACATTCACTATATATCATATGAACATTTTATTTTCTAATTAAGCACAGAGTTTGATATTCTATCATCTGTAACATAAAAAGAGTACATATTTACTTCCATATTCTATTTCCTAATTAACTGCCTTATCAAGAGAGATATACATTTTCTCCTTGATCTATCATTTTTAAAACTTGTTTAGAAACAAAAAGCTAATGTTTTAAAGTTCATAATATGACCACATATCAGTTTTAAAGGAAAGTCATTTGTCCAAAGTCTGCAGCTTGGTCCCTTTAAGACTTTTACAGTGTTTCAGGTTCATTTATCATTTTATTAAGATATCCAAAAAGGACATCATTATTAATGATCATTTGTTCTTGTTGTTTTTGCCATTTTCATTATTTTGTTACTGTTATGTTGTTGTTGTCAGAAGCCCTTAAAGGGCCTTGACCTTATCAATAAACCTGAAACTTGTACTTCTGTTAAAATTAAGAATGGAGTGATTTTGTTTACGATCTGCACTATTCACTATTATGAAGACTGTCCCCGTAGTGTACATATATAATGAAGATGTTGCTGTTTTGAAAATTTTGATATCGAGATGTAGCAATATATATCTGTACGAAATTCAAATAAATACTACAAAAATAATACAGCTCAACTTTGTTTGCTCGAACTCGCTGGAAATTTATTGTGCAACTGCATCTTTTATTAAGCAATTAATTAAGGAATGTACACAAATGCTATAAAATACAGTTTTATGCTTATTCAAACAAACATTTTAATTGTTATGTAAACCATTTTATCTTTCTCTTTGTTTTTACTAATCATATAAATACGTGAGGTAAAGTAGCTATAAAAATTGAAAAACGCCTAGCAATACGTTGAGCGAATATAACTATATAATAAATGAAATTTAACTCGCACCTTTCATTGTTTGAGGAAAAAGGTGTTATCTAGTGTTCCAGTTATCTGACAGAAGTAGGACAGTTAGTTTGTCGAGACCGAACATGGAGTATAAGTAAAGCATGTGTTCGAGCGATTACAGTTTGAGCGAATGAAGTTAAGATTATATTGTAAAGTTTTATGCCATGTATTCAAGGTTTTTTTATTCACTTAAGATTACATCCATTCTCACTTGAGATTAGATTTATGTTTGTTAAGATTACTTTCCAATACAGAGTGCTATATTCATAATATCTTAAAATAAAAAAAAAAAAATATTTAAATTCATATATTTGCCATGACTTTGACTTAACATACTACATGATTAATTTTGTACGCTGACAATCATGTATCTACATTTTATAGTTTAAATATGTATCATCTTTCAAATCTTTGAATTTCGGATGTGTAACTCTGGTCACAAGCGAATAAATAAATTATAAAGTCATGTATCTGGTCAGTCTTATTTCTGCAGATAGGACAGTCATGTAGGGATTTCTTAACAGTTGTATAGGGGGCAGTTTGGTGTGGCATTGCCACAGATCATATCAATTAGCGCCTTGTGTTAATCAACAGCTTTTGATAAACTGATTAACATTTTTGTCTATTGTCCTGTTTTCCATGTTATGTTTTAAATGTATGTACATGTCATTCGTCATGAATGCATAAATGCTAGAGCTAGCTTAATTACAACACGTTGAAATGCTACTAAATATGCCTGAAATATGCATAGAAATATTGACTTATGATTTTCCACTTGTGTTTTAATCCGATTTTACTGTTTCCTTTGTCAAAACTAAACACGTCGAAATTTATAGACACTTTACAAACTTGAACAGTTACACAAAAGTTGATATAACTTTGAAACGTTCAAAAAGATATAACAGGTTTTCCCGCTGCATCAATGCTCTTCAGTTCAACCACTTAAAGTTGTGAGAGACGAGAAAAGTGTATCGGCGCAAATTTTAAACCACCTTCTCTCAGAAAAGGCTATGAAATGATATGTTAGGAAATTGTAATTATTGAAATAAGCACTCACTACTGGATGCACATACCATTAAACGTGATTTAAAACCCTGTAAAATATCCATTAAAATAGGAAAAACCGTTAATTAACCCCATTAATTCTTGCATCACTTTATTTAACAGGTTTCACAATATTAATGGGTTACATGTTTAAATACCATTAAAACGCCAATTTTTGACCATGAATCATGCCATTAAAAATTTAGTTTGGTAGCTTAAAGAGTTAATGGCTTTGAAAAAATAGTGAAATTCTGTATATTTTGAATATAACAGGATTATTCATGGCCCTTAAATTTGATTTAATGCCCATTAAATGTTCAGGTTCTGTACGATTTCATTTAAGAGTAAACTTAATGGCCCTTAACAGCAATGTGATGCCCATTAAATCCTACATTCTATAAAATGTGATTCGTATATTTTCTTTTTTGGTTTTTGGCTTGCACTCCCATTGAATGCTTATAATTCCAGTCCCATATTGTTCTAAAATGGACTTAAATCACAACAAATACATACTATGCACACATCGTCTATAATATATCATGATGTTATATTTAGTTGCATTAAAGTTATTTGCCCTTGATGCAGTTACGCCATTTTTTTCAAATGTTTGCCAAATTGTGTTCCTACAAAAAATCGGATTTATTTCAATGAAAGTCGGATGAAAACATATTAATTTATTTGATAACATCAATCTGCATTATTTTGGTAAAGGTAAATACGTATTGATGCATGCCACTTTTTCTGTTTATTGTTTTTCCTGTCCAAATAATCAGCATTTGTATAAGAAAATGGGTGGGGTAAGGAATTTACATTATAAAATGTGTTCAGACCAGTTTAGATTTTCAAATTTTCCAATCCTTGAGTAGAAACTAAGGTTTATAGTGAAGTGAACAGTAGGGACACATGATTGTGAAGATTTACAGTCTTATTTAAATTCATTTGGGGCATGGGCAGATCAACTGCTTCTTCGTTCCAATGAACCAAAGAGTGTGACGCTTGATTGGGGAGGAGGGAAGCTACTTGTGATGCAATCCCTCAAACATTTGCTCTTAGCTGTTAAAGTGCATGCACAAAGTACTGAAGTACAGCTAAATTATGATTGCCCATTGTGCGCTGACATTGTCATCAACAGTTGATTTTTGAATACACCTATGCCTAATGTCTGTACCAATAAAAACCCAGTATGTTTGTCAATATTATAATGTTGACTTGTTAAAACTACCTACATGTCACTTGATCTTTTAAACTCATGGTACCTGTAAACCCTTCTCAGTATAACACAATACAATACAATATCCATTTATTTTCTCATTTCATATGAAAATATGACAGAATAAGAATGCAATATGATAAATGTTTGTACGAGGCTGTTAGATGTGTTTTTTACATTACAAAATAATCAGAGAAAAAAGAAGAAACAAATATTCTTCTAGCATTTTACAAAACAGTACATATGTATAGATACTATTACATGTGTAGTAGTACGTAGTGTAAATCAATACGGCAAATATAAATATGAACTTAATTATTTTAAGATGTCTAATTCTGATGGCAAATTTTCATAGCCCTTAATTTGATATACCATTAAAATATTAAGAACCCATTAAAATTGAATCTGACATATTTAATGAGACCATTAATCATTTTTATAATAATTAACGGCCATTAACAGAGTATTAAAAAAATAATGGCCCCATTAGTTCTTACTAATTAATATGGAATTAAGGGGTATTTTTTTAATTGCACATTAATTTCATGCCAATTAAAATTTTTCATGGAAGTTTAAGGAGCCTGTTAACTTATTTTAATGGTTTATTTTAAGCAGCTTTTGATGGCCATCAAAGTCATTTTAACAATGAATATTTTACCAGGGTTTTAATATACTTATTTCATGGCTTTTTAATGTATGGCATTAAAACTATGGCCATGAAAATCCCATTAAATAGTAAGAAGTAATGGGTGAATTTTAATGGTGACCTGTTAAAACTCTGTTAAAAACGTTTGAAAAAATTAAGGCCAATTTCATGACCCTTTTAATGGCATGTGCATCCATAATGACTGTCAGATAAATCTATATTAAGATAGTTCTGCACGTTTGGATTTACAATGTTGAATTAGATTAAATCTGGCTAATAAAAAGAATTGGTTTAAACATAATTTATTTCAAACATATGTGCATATTACATTTTACAATTTACAATATCGATTTTATACATGCTGAACAAGAGTGCCAGTCTATCACAAAATACGCCCGTCATCGAACTTGGCCTAACTCAGTGGGTATAATCCAAGAGTGCCGACGGCGATTTGGGTGGTTATCGTACTTGCTCGAGATATTATGCCCACAAACATTGTCAGCAAGTTTGGTGAAGATCGGATGAAAACTGTTCGACTTAAGAGTGCGGACAAGGCTAAATTAGAAGATGTTTTAGTAATTCAAGGACCATAATCCAAGTGTGCCTGGGGCGATTTGGCTGGTTATCGAACTTGACCGAGATATTATGCCCACAAACATTGTCAGCAAGTTTGGTGAAGATCGGATGAAAACTATTCGACTTAGAGAGCGGACAAGGCTAAACAATTTTTTAGTAATTCAAGGGCCTTAATCCAAGAGTGTCTGGGGCTGGTTATCGAACTTGGCCGAGATATTATGCCCACAAACATTGTCAGCAAGTTTGGTGAAGTTCGGATGAAAACTGTTCGACATAGAGAGCTGACAAGACTAAATTCGCAGTTTTTCGAGTAATTCATGGGCCATAATCCAAGAGTGCCTGGGGCGATTTGGCTGGTTATCGAACTTGGTCGAGATTATGCCCACAAACATTGTCAGCATGTTTGGATAGGCTTATACAGATCTTTTCCTATATGAGATGAATAACAGTAATTTTGGCGGTATTACATAATGTGTTTGAAATGTGTTATAGAACAAATATTTAGCGAATGTGTACAGCAAAGAAGGTGTTACACACCATTTTTTTTTCAGAAATTGTGGGCAAATTCCAAAAGGTAGGGATGTGTCTGGTGGCTTCTATAAGAATGTGGTTCTGAAAAAAATGCGAACAAAAATGAGAAAAGTATGTCCAAAAACCGGTCTCAATCATGTCTATTTGTTACATGACAGTGCTACAGCCCACAAATCCTCAACTGTATTACAGTATTCTCTGAGAAGATCAATGTATTGCCGCACCCCACTACAGCCCAGACCTGGCTCCGTGCTATTTTGCGATTTGTTCCTCTTTTCGAAATTGAAAAACACCTATCTGGTAAGAGATATAGGTCCAGAAGTGCATTGGGGTCTGCTGTTCACCAGTGTCTTATAGGTGTACCCAAAGATGAGTATAAAAATTGTTTCAAAAATTGGATTAAAAGATTGAAACGATGTGTTCTAGCTAAAGGGGAATATTTCGAAGGTAACTAGACAACTATTATCAACTTTTAATTGATATCTCGGAGAAAACGTGCCATTTGCAAAAGTTTTGAATAACCCTCCTAAATATCAGTTTTCAAATGGATTTCCATCAATGTAAATTAGTCTGTCTTGCATTCACTTCTCTTTCGTTTAATAGTTAAAAAATATTAAAAGATATCTACTATTCAAATTGTTCTAATTGGGGAAAGAGTACTGGGAAGAGTTTGTTTTAAAGTAGTCTTACATTGGTGGTCTGTGTGAATATGATGTCATGCATGCAATAGATGTGCAGGCATTGTAAAATGTAATTAAAGAATAACGTAAAATGTCTGTAAATCCCTAAGACTAATACTAGTAATCCGTGTTAAAAGATACATAGGATAGCTTGAAATAACTGAAAAGATTCGTATGGCGCTTGTTATTTTTACGAAGGAAGTGTTGAGAACCATATTTACGCGGGGATGTTCCTTGTAGAAAAAAAATCAAGGTTAACAAATTTACACATGAACGAAAGAACTGACACATACACCTGATGAATCCAAACACTTTACGAGTAAATAAAGTGGTCATTTAAAAGTGTTCAGTTTATTTTTTGCAATATTTAGGGTAAATCTGTAATGCCACGGAGTGGTTTTGTTAACAAATATTTATGACGTCCTTATTTCCGGATACGTATGTTCGAGTTGAAGCTCTATCATGCCTCTATACTATTCAAACTATTTACGTCATCACTCGTACACCAATATCAAGCATGAAAATGGCAGTCATATTGAACATTTCTGAATTTAGATGTTCATCCATACTTTATGTACATAACGAAGACACCATTCTTCCCAAAATAGAAACTTGAGATAATGCTACTATAGAGAGATGTGATTACTTATTTCCGGTGTAGGCGTTGTGTACACATACATGAACAACAATGAATTAACAGCCACCACTGGTATGGCCTATGAAACTGATTATCGGTTCTGCGAAAGATGACACCATTATTCCCTTTTGAAAATCTGATGTCGATTAACTGAAATTTAATGTGGAAGTTGAGATGTTAATTGAAATTGGGAAGAGATATTAACTATTGACCTTAACTATTGAATAGCGAACAATAACGCTAAAATTGAATTGGAATCTAATAAAACGAACAGGGATATTTTATGATGTATAACAGACAAATAACTTCAATAAGAGTTTGATTAGTGATGTTTGCGAAAGTGGTTGTTCAAAATATCAAACACAATTATGTATAGTTTTTCTGTTAAAGGTATCAATTTATCACACAATAAAACTGTCCTTAAAATATTTTGGTCTTTATTTTATTAATTGAATCTATTTCATTTTTACAATTTTCATTATCTACTTTAATGCAGCAACAGTTCCTTTTTTTTTCATTCAAATACAATATTTATTTGTTCAGTACTAAGATTGCATCAACTGGAACTTAACGAATGGAAATATGTGAGCTTATTTGCTAAGAAAAAATTCAAATAATTTTTACTAAGCAAATGAGCTCACATAGTTCCATTGTTTCATTGATACAGAACTTTATTCCAGATACATTATATCCTTATTATCGTACAGTATAAAATTGCAATAAATTACTATATGAACTTTTCGATTTGTACTAGTAATAGTCATCAAACTTACAAAAGGATGCACGTCTGGTTTTGATGAAAACACAAACGACGTTACAGACATAAAGCTCAGTGGAGGTCGCTTTTTTGTTATATTTAATAGGGCATTGGGTAGTCTTGCGTATCCCTTGTGTCTTAATTAAGCTGTAAACTAAAGATTAAAAATTAGATTGTGATAAACATATACAAATACAAAAACATTTGTATAGTGCAAAACCTACACATATTTACAAATTCCATTCTATGACAAAATCTTTTAAGCAATTCAACCATAAAACATTCTAAAGAGGTAAGTTTACAATTATTTTCTGAAAGATTGTTCATTTTTCATATGGTTAAAGCCACTAAGAAGATTGTTCCACTATTTTGGTCCAACAACAGCAAACGATCTATCAGCGAGTCCAATGCCCTATAACTAATCATGATACATAAGTAAAATTGGCAGATTTTTTTAATTGCCAGAATAGCAACAGTCACTATTATTTCCGCCAATCTATGATATAGCGTGGTGCATAGTTACCTGGCCACGTGAAGCTCATTTAGTTGTTATGTCATTCAATGTTATTAATGACATGTATTCACAATAAAAAAGCGTTGTTGCATGTTGAAGTCAATTACAAGCTCACGAACACATTTTTTCTTCTAAATTGCCCGCATTTTCTAAACAAATTGTGTGTTTATTAAAATCATTACGTCAAAAGTAGACGCATCTCAAACATCTTTTGTGAAGCGATATGACGCCACAAGACCAATTACCATTCAGTTAATACGGTACATGTATCAGGAAGTCACCAGAAGTATATCGGGTTGGTTGTGTTACAGTAAACCGCAAGGGGCATTGGCATGGCTACTTTAATCACGTCTAGGACAACAAGGTAGTATTTTGCAACAAGATATTTTTTTTGTAATTAGAAAGTATTATTTGACAATTATTCAGTTTTTAAGTATACCAAATATTCAAATCAGACTGTCGTTTATGTATATACCCGATTACAAGCGGAAGTCTAGATGCTATTGCATGTTCTTATGTCCCATGTTTAAATAGCTTGCAGTGTATTTCATTCGTTTTTATTTTTTTCTGAACGTAGAAATTTCATACAATTTCAGTGACTCTAGACTTTTTACTATTTTTATTTTCTTACTACATATCTACACTTCAAAAGTAAGAAAAAGATATCTTAACACTTCCTGATAAATGGCTTACGTATTTAGCAGCACGTTAACCTTTTTATTTTTTATGTTTGATAATTAATATTGAAAGCATGATGTTATAAAGGGTGTAACAAATAAACAATTTAAATATCACGATATCTTGACTGCCGTTGATAAATGTTTAATCCTTTCATTTGATAAAATATTTCAATATTAAATAACTTTAAATTTGTCATATTGCAGATAACAAATCTGTGCTAAGTAATCTATTTTCTTCAAAGGTCTTACAAGCATATTACGCAGGTTTTGTACTACAATTTATATGCACATTTATTCTCGTTTGAAAATAAATGCGAATATTAATAAAACAATCAATTTCTATCAATTTCATCAGGTTTCATTGCAAATGCGTTCCAGTAACCGTGTACTTGTATACTTCTAAAGGCATTGACTGGAAATCAACTGTGTCCGTAGGACATACTTTTGTTCGTTGAGATTTAGTAACCTTAAAATAGTATTGTCTTGTTTACAAATGGAAAGGAAAT
Organism: Mercenaria mercenaria; assembly: GCF_021730395.1. Lineage (NCBI taxonomy): Eukaryota > Metazoa > Mollusca > Bivalvia > Venerida > Veneridae > Mercenaria > Mercenaria mercenaria. The sequence continues at coordinate 43,076,545 of NC_069364.1, forward strand.
ATAATGTAAATATATGAAATGTAACTTTTTTGGGGGTGTTCATGTGAAATGAACGACAGAATAGGATCGGCAAATTAAACATGAATCGCTAGATTTGCCGATCCTATTCTGCCGTTCATGTCGCATGGACACCGAAAAAAATCATTTCATTTCTTAAATGATACATCAAACTTACTGAAACTACGTGTATTAAAAGACCACTTGCATTGAGAGACAACTATTTAAAAAATGCAGAATAAAGTTGAGAGATCATTTGTTTTAGAGACCAAATGTTGCCCTTTCTGTTGGTGATCTCCTTATGTTAGTTGTACTGTAAAACAAAAGTATAATTGGAATTAGATATACTGTATAATCATCATGTTGTGGCATTTAACATTAAAATCAGCTTTCCGGCCATTCTGTGCACTAGACGGAACAACTGCGACGTCATCTAAGGAAAGTTTTCATTGACTATACGTGGACGTCGTCAAAACAGCGGCCCGTTATCACTAAGCAGCGATGACGTAACTTTCGCGCCATTCCTTTTGCTGTTCATGCGAAATGACCGTTATAATTTTCAATGGAAAAGAATAGGGCGAATGTAAATATATAGTTTTAGCATCAGAATAAAATGACTCAAGGTGCTCAGTGTTAATATGCATATGGTTAATATATTTACTTAAATGCACTTGACTCATGAAAAGACTCAATCAAACCGAGTCTGCTATTATTCTTCTTGGTTGCATTCTTTGCTTACAAAAGATCTTTAACAATTTTTACTCTTTAACTTTGATTTAAAAAAAAGTTCTTAAAATAGCTGCTCAAAAGAGACTCCTGGGAAATGTTAATAATGAGTAAAGTAATCTCTAGTGTAGGCGTTATGTATTCGCTGGCAAAATGAATTGACTGTCAGTTTCATGGAAGAGCAAGTTAATATCTTTTTTAAGAAACGTTCCGTTTTGCGGAAGTTTGCATAAAACATGTTGTGGGAGCTGACATTTGTTGTTAATAGAATACAAACGTTTTAATTAGAAACCGACATTCTCTACTGGAAACATATCAAAGCGCAAAATTGAATGGGGATACTTTAAAACAAGAAATATCTTTAAAAATGATGGTCGGCGAATTGTAATAAGGAAAGAAGTTTATGAATTTTTCATCTAACATTCATCTTTCATCTAACATTTTTCAAATTGCAAAACTAAACACCGCATTTTAACAATTTAAATGGTTCTCTTTTAATTTTTCGCAAAGGTTTCGTAGGGCTGCAATTTTGTTTCGTTTATCTTTAGACGAATAATTACAGCAGTAGTTTGATGAAGATTCATGAAGCGGTTCATAAGAAGAGGTCATTAAACGTGTTTATATTTTTAGCTATATTGGTCCCTATCCCCATTTGTAACAAAATAGCAGGAGACCTTACGATATTGTTACACATCGAGTTTGATAAAAATCCATTACATTTTAGTGGTTAATGCGAAGAAAGGCATATCTACTTTTAGCTATAGTGGTCCCTAATAGGACCCAAGTTCCTATATAAATAAATTTGGAAGAGGACCTTATAATGATGCCCCAGACCAAGTATGACAAAGATCCACCAAGCTGTTCATGAGACGCTGTATAAAGGCATTTCTAGTTTTAGCTCTAGCAGCCCCTAAAAGGGGTTAAATGTCCCAGCTGAACAAAGTTGGCTGCGGGCCTAATAAAGATGCTACAAATAAAGTTTGATTAGAATACATGAGAAAAAATCAATTAAAGGATTTTTTTATTTATTATTTTTTATTTATTTCTAAAATAGGCCAACTGATCCCGCTTTAACAAATGCATATTCGCTATTCATGAATCTTTGGACAATGATGTCACACCTATAAAAAAGTGAAGGTCAAGCAAAACATACAATTGTAATTATTTCAATATTTCTGTTTCATAAGCAAAGTTTGACCGTAGTCATATCACATAGATAAACTGTATGCAGCGTACCTTCATTTCAGTGTAATGAGATTCAGTTATTATATAGCATATATATAATAAAACAGATTTCAACTGAGTTCAATATTTGCATACAATACTAAAGAAAAATATTCATATATAATAATCAGTTAAATAATTTATAACAAATATATCAAAGCGAATAAGTACTCATTTTAATATGCAATCTGAATAAGTCACAAAAGCAAGAAACCTTTTCATATACAGACGACAATTGTAACGAGGAAAATCTTTTAAAAAGCACTTCTCTACATAAAAGACTCTTATCACACCCTTATTCATGTGATACTTAGACCGTATTCAGCTCTTTCTTTAATTTGATATATGTTGGTATTTGAACAGGTTTTTATCATATTTATTAAACCTACTTATCGTTTTGAGATATATCAATATTCTTGCTAAATATACTGAGCCAAAGTTAGCTTTAAAACTGCGAACAGCGTCGTTTAGGATAAACGCTTTGTCTACATTTCACTCAGCGTAGCACAATCAACAGAGTGAAAGAAATTGACACTCTCGTCCAATCAGGCAGAGTGTTGCATAAATCTTCCATTTTGATAAATTATCTATTATGCGTTATCAAGTAGTTTAATTTGCAAACAGAAGTCACGTGGCATAGGTAATGAAAACGAATTTAGACGGCGTCGCCGAAAAATGATCAACGATATTTCATTGTGTATTTTATTGGCAAATAACTTCAACTGTTACATTACTTGTACATGGAACATGATCTCAGTCATGCTTAAAACATTTAAGATATTCTTGCGTCATAACCAAGGAGCCGGACAAATGTACGGCCATTTCCAAAAATTATTAAACGAAAGTTGATTTCTTGTTTGGTTAAATGTAATCGCATTCGAGTATTTTTTTGTTTTTGTTTTTTGTTTTTATGCAGTATTCATTTACCACGGTACGAATATCTTGTTCCGAAGATGATACTGAACAAAGAAGTTGGTGCGAAAACAAACATTTAATATATATTGTTTACTTTGTGACATTACAGTTACTATTGTTTTATTGTGTAGGAATAAGAACAATATTTCATGGTCAAATTTACTCATGCGCCAAAAATCAATTATAGCTTAGCCTTGGATGCATTTTTCTTTTTCAGGATATACAGTTATGAAGCCATGACGTCATTGAAAAAGCTAGAAATCAACATAAGTTTTCGATTGGGAAGACATTTTATATTATTTTAACATTTGTTAAGTTTAATGTTCACCCGATGAAAGACAGTTGATCTTCATAGCAACAAATGATCGTTCCCTATCAATATTGACATTTTAGAATAAATGCCGTTACTGCTATCCGGTTTATGTAATCGGGAATAAATAAAACCCTGATGAATAATTGCTTTTGAAATTATTTCGAAGTGTTTCTTATTTCAAAAATGCAAATTATACGAGGATTTCTTTATTATCGAAATAACCACAGACACAAACTACACACTTACAAATAATGAACACACTTCAGAATGGCTAACGTATTTCCAGTATATACAAAAGGATGTAAACAAGAAAAAATAAGGGTGCCATATTGAAAATAAACATTTAAGAATCTAATTTAGAAAACGTTCAGTTTTTTTGTATGAATGATAATCAAAATTTAGATCAAACCATTCTTATGAGACTGTCCTTTCTACAATGGCTGCTGATTGGATCACAGCTATAGACAACAACGAAATATCTAGTACAAACTGCCTTAACTATAACGCTTTATATTTTACGCCAGTTATGTATTAACTCCACCGTCGTTTATTGGTCTAGGACGCAGGAGAGTTTCTATTGTCAAGGCGACCGGGGTTCCATTCCCGGCTCGGGCATGTTTTTTTCTGGATTTCGCATTTTTTGTTTTGAACAGTTTAGAAAACAATACGTCGTGTTCTAATGTTCATAATATAAGTAAACTTCGATTTTAAAGAAAGATCATTTGTATCCAAAATCTGGAGTGCAATCCCTTTAACGCATGATATCATCCAAAGTGTGCTTTTTCTGATGAGATATCCGAGGCAGATACTTTTTCTTTTAAAAAGTTCACACATTTGTACACGAGCATATCGTTTTCTACTAAGATATCGTGACTGATTTTATGAATCCAGAAACCACTGGAATCAGATTTACACGATTTTATTAGTTTTATTACTATATTTGTTCTAGAGGGCTGAAGTGCCCATATTCAGATGTTTTCTATACCTTTTTTCAAATTCCTTGAGACGTAAAAATTAATGACATCATGGGGTTGAAATCGTGAAATGTCAAACTTGAAATGTCCTCACCGGTCTTCATAATAACTTAGAGTAAAAATTAAATCAAATTTTCTTTCTAACTTGATGAAATTAAAATCGTTTCCATTTTTATTAGGAATGTATTACATACGATAAGATATCAACTAGAGTGTCAGACCTTGTGTGTACATGCATATCCGATATACGCAGCACTTGTCTTAAATAAGCATCGTGGGCCTGGACCAAAAAAAATATGTACCAGGGTATGTCAAAATTACTTACATTTAAAATTGTTTAGGTGTTGATTATAATATTTGTTACTGGCAAATACATACAATTATCAGTCATGTCAAAATCACATGCACATGATTCAAGCCTTAAGGGCTAGGTATTACTACGTTTCCCACTCATAAGTCTAACCTAAATTTCTAGTTAAGTTTTAAGAATCTTTAAAGGAATATTATATCCAAGTTTCATTTGTAAAAACATGAGCAGTTACATCATATAGTTTATGTAAAAATAACATTAACAAATTAATTTGTATTAACAGTTCTATGCATTAGGTTTAAAAGGTACACACTGTATTAAATGTATACTACCACTAAAATCTGGCTGTGTTTAACAATTAACTTTTAAATGATAAATGTTGTTTTATGCAAACTTAATTTATATATTCAGTTAAATTAATAATCTTTGGTGAGGATTTTTACATTTCAAGTAAATATCTAAAGATATGTATTTTAGAGAAAGACGTTAAGTACGTATTGTCCGATATGTCGTGCGCAGACCGGTTTACAAAGTATCTTTGTGTCACGCCTTCAGTATTGATGAATATGTTTTACTAGGCTTTTGCTATGATTTGCTACGTTTTACTACGGTTCAGTATGTTTTTACTACAGCAGATGGTTTGGCAGAATGAAAAAAAGACAAGACCGTCGTAAAACTGTAGCAACCCGTCTACTCGTAGTAAAACGTAATGAAGCGATACCTACCAAACAATTAAAAGCAAAAACACACATAGTATAAGCTAGTCGTAGTAATGCGTACTTATCCGAAGTGATACCAAGGAACCGTATACCATGTAGAATTAAACGAAACAAGATGAAATGAAGACGTTCAAAACTAAGATAATACGTATAAATACGTAGATGACGGTCTGGTTTTGCTTAGTGCGTGTTTGTAAGCTTTTAATATACTTCTACTATATTTTAGTATTTTGAGTACGTTTTAATACGTTAAGATAGTTATACACTACAGTTATCGAAACAACACCACGTGTGTTTTGAACAGGCCCTTTTGAACAGTCCGAAATAATCATGTCTGGAAAAATTATCGTTACATGCTAAACCGTGTGTAATACGCGTTTCTACTTATATTGCCGTTTTAAAAACGTATTGATACATAGCCCTTAATAGCATACAGTGTTTATTATCATCATTGATGTGACAACCCCTGAATACATATATGAGCTGTGACATGAGGAAACCAACATAGTGGGTTTGCGACCAGCATGAATCCAGACTATCCTGCGCTTCCGCGCAGTCTGGTCAGGATCCATGCCGTTCGCTTTTAAAGCCTATTGCAATTAGAAAAACCGTTAGCGAACAGCATGCATCCTGACCAGACTGCGCGCATGCGCAGGCTGGTCTGGATCCATGCTGGTCGCAAACCCACTATGTTGGTTTTCCCATGGCACGGCTCATATGGAGGCTGCGATTTGCTAGTTACGTACGCGTAGGTTTTCATTACTTTGTTTTCAATAAGTATCTACGGAATCAGAATTTAGAACATCACATTTCACATAATTTTAGCGAACAAGATCAATAATGTTCGTGTTGAAATTGTATTTAGCAGACGCTTTATTATTATTATTAATAATATTAATATTAGTAGTGGTAGTAGTAATAGTTGTTGTAGTAGTAGTATCAGGTTTACATTCAGAAAATTTGTACACATACTGATACACGTGCAGGTATTAAATCGCTATCTCTCTGGAAACATAAACTGTCGTCATTCATTGTTTTATCCTAAGACATCTAGTGTTATACTGTCTACGTATATTCTGGAAGGGATTTAAAAATGTCTTCAAAATAGCCAGAATTTTAAGATAAGCTAGTTCAAGATATCGAGTTTTAACTGTATTTATAAACATCATTGTAATATAGAGTTCAGGGCCTTGAACATTTTATACCTGTCAAGTGGTGTGAATATTAAAACTGATCTTATATACTTATTGTCGACTAATATATTCGAGGACAAGTTATCTCTCTTACTGTATTTCTGTGAAATCTGTTTTGTTATCGGGTCCTTTGTGAATCCGTTCAATATTTACGTAATAGAATTCCGCCTTTATGTAAAGAATTCCGCTTAAACCGTTGCTAGGGGGCATGAGGGGTGTTGCACTTTTCATTACCTCTCATGAACAGACTCAGTCAAACCGAGTCTGCTATTACTTTATCTCATTGCATTCTATGCCTCCAAAGCATCTTCTTATTGATTGTTATGCATTGTTTTGTGATTAGAAGTATTATTTGATATGTATGTTATCATACAGTGATATGATATTAACCGTTGCACGTCACTAATTCTATTTTGCCAGTGAATCCCAAATTCAGTAATCTTAAAATTAACATAATAACATACTATATGTGCTACTGTTAGTTTTATTGCGTGATATGCTTTCCTGAAGGACTTTCAAAGATATATATTCTTGCATATTTTAGTTGTTGTAATGCAAGACACTAAACAAATTAATATGTTGACAATTAGGACAGACTTTATGAAACTTGGGTTAAAACAATTTTGAAATGATCAAGACTTGGTTTAAATCTTAAACATATACGCTACATTTAGTTGCTTTTTACAATATTCAGTTTATACCTATCGAACATGAAATGTTCTACAATTCTTATATTACGTTTGGAACACACTATTGTTCTCAAAATAATGCATCTATAGAGGAATTAGACATAATACATTTTGTACTGACATTTCATAACTGTTAATAACGACGAGTATCAGCGGCTAATAATTGTTTGGCCTTTGAAATTGATAATCACATTCGCGGAGATGACACCATTAGTGTTGCTTCGGTTAAATGCAATTTACATGAAAATGAAGTTTAGGCTGACATGTTATTAGAAAACAATCGTTTTTTACTAGAAGCCCTCAAATTCTATTTTCAACTGTGCAATAACTTTAATGGATTCTTAATTAAACAAAGAGTGATTTATTAAATTTGAAAAGTCGTGTTTCCAGGAAACATTCGTGCTCTATATTCCTGGGACTTGATTGACTTTGACATCGTTTATTGGCAAAATATAGAAGCAAGGTTTTCATATAATAAGATATTCTATATAATAACAAGATCTTTATACTAAACCGCTGACCATAAAGCCTTGTATTTCTTTTATGAATCCGTCGCTCAAAGTAACAAGGAGATGAGAAAAATCTTTAAATAAAGGTTTTGAGCCATCCAATTACCAACAAAAACTTGCTTATAGACAAAAACATTTGGAAAGTTAATAAAATCTATAACTTGATCATCTGAATGTAAAGAACTCGCCCAGCAAAAATAATTCAAGACTCATAAGAGGTAATGACATGTGGAATACATCTCACGCCCCCTAGCACCAGTCCTGCTTATACGGAATATTGAATTCGCTCCATGATCACACAAAGTCTGAATCGTGATAAAAAAAATTATAACAAATTTTGAGTTCAAGTACAGTGAGACATTTAAGCCGCCACACAACACTAAACTCTGCTGTTGTGATAGTTAACTAAATCTTTGATAAGTTTTTTGAAAAACATAGAAGGCAGTGAAGCAAAACAGTAGCAGACTCGGTTTGACTGTGTCTGTTTGTGAGAGGTAATGGCATGTCCAATGAGCCTAACGTCTCCTAGCTATGGCTTAAGCGTTATTCTACTGAATAACATTGAATATACTCCATGACCCCATAGGACCAGAAAATATCAAATTAACATGCACTTAAAGTACACACATTAAATGACGCACGTATAAATTGTTCTTAATTTTATTGTCTTGGTTTACAAAACAGCGAACAAGTTTCGATTTAGAACCTTTCCCCCTATCTTTTGTCAATAAATAATGTTGTCCTTTATGACTTTCAAGAGTGTGTTTACGTTTATGACGTATTCTAATTCGCATTTTTTCTCTAGATCAATGCTGCATTATGTTTCCCCTCGATGTTATATCTCTTTAATAGTTTACAATATTTAATGATCAGTCTGTTTAAATAAACCGTAACAACGATAATAATGGGGACCGTGTCCCTCAAATGAATAGAAAAACACGAAAATAGTGCAACTGGCCACCATCTGGAAAGTAGTGCCAGATACAAGATTAAACAGCCTTGTGGTAAAACTTCTACTCGGCGAGAACTACAAAACTTTCTTATTCGGACAACTGAAATCTTCTGCAAGTCTGTCTTTTTGAGGTATAAGGTTTGTATCGAGAAATGAGCACTCGTTCTGCAGCTGAAATGCTGCACAATCTTAGGAGAGCAATATTAGTCCATAACAGAATGGCAAGCAAAGCTAACTGTCGTGGAATTAAAATTTCAGTTTAACGGATTAACGTTTGATTGTTATTAAATGTCATATCTCCAATTTTCATTGAAATTTGTGAAAAATGTGGCAGAGATAACAACAAAAAATGCAAGTGTGGAGTTAGTAAAACTGTACTGTACATTAATAATCTATGTTTCTTTTATGTTTTCCATAATACTGATGTAAACAATTTCTGCCCACAAACGCTATTTTCCTTAGGAGGGTGTTTTGTTTTACAATATATCTCCAAAGAAGAGAGATGCAAATTTATACGAAAGGACAATGTTGCCACAAAATGATGGACCAGAGTGGATGCAGTATTACAGTAGTAACATACTAGTCTATGAAACTAATATTAAATCAAAATTCCTAGATTTCGGTAAAAGTTCAGTGTACGGGTGCTTTCCGTCTGTAATCGCAGTTTCCGCATCTTGCTAAATCCTCCTACTAAGAAAATATAGTCTAACATTTTCCTGGAGGAGTCGTCAAGAGGGGTTACAACGGCAACTGTAAATTTGCAATGTTCTGCATTTTCTGAAATAGGACGAGTATTGAAAAATGCTTATTTTTAAGTAAAAGAAGAAATATACTTAAAACAGTTATAGAAATATCTTCGAAATAACTATAATCTAAGATTCAAATGCAATGTACAAAAAAAGATGCTTCAAAACGAAGATAGAAACTCGATGAGATGTAGCTTATCTCAACTGTACTTAGTGTAACGTTAACATCATTTAATAAATAATCGACCGACGTGATTTTTGAAAGAAAATGTTCATCAGACGTTATTTCCAAGTTTGTTTCTATCAATTAGCACAAGACATAATGTCATTGAGCTTAAACTGCTGTGTAATGAGGGAATGGGGGAGACATACATGTACGAATGGAAGAAAGCCTATAGTTCCAGCCGCAGATTAAGATGTGCCAACAGAGGGGATGGAAGACCCCTTCACTTTTCGGTAGAAGACGGTTGTCGTGGACTCTTAAGGGACAGTCTCTACATCATGACATTAAAGGGGCTATCAGAAAAATGGCATTTGCGCCAGCTGTTGGCAGAGATGGCAGAAAGCGGGAAGTGACCGCCTGTCCTGGAACGATCAGCGGCATAAACACCATTGGAGAATGTAAGCTTAAAGTAGCAATGCTCGTGTACTCAATTTTTACCACTGTCATATCACAAAAAGATCCCAATGGCAGAACAAATCATTTAACAACAATCCTTTTTATGGTCAATATGTTTAGGTTAATTTAAATCAACATGGTACTATAAAATAACTTTTCTTTAAAAAAAGTACATTGTGTATTCTTATACTATGTTTTCGAAGACTGCATCCTAATATAGATCGATCTTTTGGTTGTTTATCAAAAATCATTGCTAGAAAGATAAACTTTACTGATATATAACACAAATTATTTTGGGTTTCTAACGATAAGGTAAGGTCAGTGCTTTAGCGAAAAAAAAGTTTAACAGAGACATAGACATGCAAGAAAATTTCGTAAAAGGCTCCTTCGCACTTTGTTCACTTTGTTGGAGTTCTTCAGTACTTGATCAAAGTATATTGCAATATGTTAGGATATTGGGTTTTTTGTATCAGAAATTTTATTGTTTGAAACCACTAATAATGCACTTTTCTAAATGTTGATCCGAGGACAATACTAGACGCATTATTGTCATGGAGACGGAGACACAAAATAATTATTGTAAATTTGATATCTTCTCCAAATGTCAAACTTAGTTTTACAGCCGTAAGAACATTTACTTCTCTTTAAGCAATGAATTAACTGCATTAGCTCCTATTTCAACAATATGCAAAATGTAATGACATTGTACATTGTAATATTGTATTCTAAGAACATATCAAAGAATAATATCATGGCAATGTTGCTGCAGTAATAAAAATGTAATTGTTTTGCTTCATTTAGTGCAGGATTTGCACATATATTCATTAGCAACCGTTTTTGCCGATACTTTCATGGCCTCAAAAGTTCAGAGAAAGTCAACACCATTATCGGGATTTGATAATCTCGTTTCGATTTCAATTTTCTAAGATGTTAATAGAAATCAATTACTTTCTTTTACAAACCTCGACGAAACTCTAATACTCACACTAAAAGATTAAGTTTGTATTTTAATTAATTAAACAATGGCTTTCCATTGTGTACTTGGTAACAGCTAACTTCACGGAAAAGTCGTGTTTCAAGGAACCAGACATGTTTAATTCATCTACATCTGTAGATTCCCGAGGGATTCTGAAGATGTCATAGAACGAAATGAACATGCGCTGAAGCTATTCTAGCATGAAGAATGTAAAATTAATGAACGATTTTAATGTCCCTCAACGTCTTTAAATTTCCATGAAATGCGCGGGCATGTCTCCGTTGTATTATCACGTGCCATTGAACGCGCATATATAAAAAGGTGTTTTAACAGCACGTTAGCGCGAGAATCGCTCTGCAAACACACATTTACTGCCTCAAAAAAAAGTGACAGGAACAGCAGTTTTCTGCTAGAATAAACATTTCAAAATAGAACTAAAATAATTTTGAGCATACATCTCTGACGTTTTCTAGTTTATAAAATGTTTAAAACAATTACTTTAATGAAAAGTGTAGTGCTTTGAACAATCCGTCCGCATGTATTTAAATGATAACTAGTGAAACAATCTATCAATAAGTCAAATGATTTTAAATGGAATCTTGAACTGAAAGAATAATATTGCATTTATACGAAAGTGCAGATTTCAATTAAAACTAATAATGACTGCGATAAAATAATTTACATTATAGAAGTTGAAACATAAAATGAGCCGCATAATGAGAAAACCAACATAGTGCATTTGCGACCAGCATGGATCCAGTCCAGCCTGTGCATCCGCGCAGTCTGGTCAGGATCCATGCTGTTCGCTTTCAAAGCCTACTGCAACTAGGGAAACCGTTAGCGAACAGCATGGATCCTGACCAGACTGCACGTATGCACAGGCTGGTCTGGATCCATGCTGGTTGCAAATGCACTATGTTGGTTTTCTCATGGTGCGGCTCAAATCTATAAGTTGATCACCAGAAAGCATAGAACGAAATCAGCAAATAACAGACCAAGTAGACTCTATATCGGTGAAAGAAATGTTCAACACTTGCTGAATATGTACAGGATGAAAACACAACTGTGCTATTCAGAAGTACCGAATGTGCTACATGATCCTAAACAACCCGAAAAAATAACAACATTGAGTCAATGTTATGCCCGCCATTTCAGGATAAGGAATATGAGGAACACATACCAACATGAATTCTAGGTAAAAGGTAAACAAGGGCTGTGATAGGAGACGTTTCGATGCTGGATAGTTTAAAAGGGCATATCTGAGGAAACTACGGTTACCATAGGAGTGATTTATGCGTGTTATGTAGTTGATGATGATGCGAAACAACTGTTTTAAGCAGAAAACAATAGTGCTAAGGTAATGTGCTAGTGCATTAAATTTTTAGCATGAAGTTTTCAAAGCAATCAGGGGAGCCTAATTCATGAAATATTGATTCCTTGTATCATTAAATGTAAGCGATGATGTGGAAAAATCGCGTGTAGTATGAATTTATTAAGTGATATCAGAGACAGAAAGTACATTAAAAATTGAACATGAAAATGTAAAAATAATGGGGACATAATTCACTATTCACGCATTAATTACGGACCTTGTCTACAGTGTCTGAATCAAATCCATAAATAACTATAATAAAAGTTATTGATAACAGAGGTAAAATGGATCTGCACCAAAACTTGAACCTGAAATAGTAAGTAAAAAGACACAATAATTTCTGAATTTTTGGCCTTGTATCATACAATGTTGGGGATGATGTTGAACAAATATTTCAGTCAAAACACTAACCTGAAATTCTAATTTAAACCAATTAAATGTCATAAAATATTGGTGTAAGTGTTGGTCATATAAAATGAATGGTGATGCGTGATATCCATTTTAAGCGTGAATCAAATGCATTAAGAAATGAAATGACAAAGATAAAGTCAATCTGACTAAAGTACATATCCTATTACGCTACGCATAGGATCTGAGAACGACCTATTCATTGCCTCGTTCTGACGACCCTTTCGCTAGCCAATCAGAGCCTAACTTACAACATCTTGCAAATCTACCTGTAGCCTTGACTTTTGATATTTACAATTCTTATGTCATAATGTATCAGATAGCCGGTTAGCTCAGTCGGTAGGCCACTAGCTTTGTAAGCGAGGGGTCCTGGGTTCGAGCCCTGGAATAACTGCACATTTTTCTTACCCTTTGACATTCGAACATGTCGTCTGATTGGATAAAATAAAAATAGCAATACTGGAAATCCAAAATATACAGAAGACGAATGTGAATGGGTCGTTCTCAGATCTTCGTTTAGAAGATCAAGTACTTTAGTCAGATTGAAGATAAAGTGTACGTGTATTAAAACTTTAACCAGGTATCTGCCCGCCGATTAAAAAGCAGACGCAAGAGTAACTAGGATAGTTCTCTATTACCTAAGGAAACCAAGCTTTCTTGGTAACTTAGAGGACAGTTTTTATATCATAAACTCAAGAAATTAAAAACACGACGGTAATAAATAAACTACAATAAGAAATTGATACTTTAATGTTGAAAATTGATAAATACAACTGTACTGGAACTTCCCTATTTTATATATAAGAGTTGAATGGACATTGTAAAAGGATATAAAATTCTCTTTAAAATGATCAGTATGGAGTAAGTGAACCATAAACAAAAGCCTCAAACAAATATCTGTAGTTTTAATTAAAAAATCAGTCTGTAAAATGCATTTTAAATTACCAGTATGAGTCAAGCTAGACACATAATCACCTGATCCGAAAAGACACAAAACAAATATATGAATGTTTAATTAAAATTCAGTCTGGTGAAAACTGACAAAATCAAAATAGTTCTCACTCCCGAGATTTTAAAGATAATGAATAAAAAGAAAAGAACTAACAGATGAAAACACTAGTTTCTATGTATCAGATTTATGTGAACATGAAGTATAAAGCTGACTGTAAGTATAAAATACTATGAAAATTGTGTTAGAATAACAAACATTGTTAAATAATTTACCAAATAAAAATAGATGTCACACTGAACAATCATTGAATTCTTAGTGATGTTTATTGGTTTGAAAATAGGTCTTGGAATAAAACAGAACTATTGTTTTGGTCTGTACTGAATTCGATATATTTGAGTATAAAGATAAAAATAAATTTGAGTATAAAGATAAAAATAAATTTGAGTATAAAGATAAAAATAAATTTGAGTATAGATTTTTGAGGTAAGATTTTCTTTTCAATCAAATTGACAATGACTAATACAGTTATATTGCTGGTTGTCTTTTCCATTAATTTAGCATCCTGGATATCAAAACTAAGTACATTGAAACTGACCGATCCCTCGTCAGAATTTCTTTGACCCGCTGTCTAGCGGCGTGCATTTAACGGTCTATTTGGAATAACATGGTGTGAATAACGCATTTGCCGTTGTTTACAAACAAAATGTCAATTTGAAGGCTAGTTTTGAGATATGTATAGTGCATATTTTCTCACCTGGCGGAGATATTTATAGAAAGGTCATCAATGGACCATTCTATCATTTAGTTTAGGGTAATCGGCTACATCGTTAGATTTGGTTTCATTCCGTACGAATAAATCCGATATGCACAAGTTACCTATTGTTTTTAATGGTAAAGTATGTACTAAAAATATCTTCGCCAGGTCAGAAAATATGCACTATACAATGTATAAGATTGACATACTGAAGTCATTATGAGTTGATATTAAAAGTTTAGTTATCGTTTGTATAATTATTCTCATAGCTGCTTCATTAAAATTAGTGTTCAGCTGTTAAATGAATTGGTATTCCTTGAAAAAAAACTATTCAATTCAATAGGACTTACAGTAACACTCACAACGTAGTTAAAATTTAAAGAAATTATTAAAGTATATAAAACTTGTTATCATATCTATTACCATAGAAATTACACAACTCCGTTTAATTCCAAATTTCATCGATCATGAAAATTGTTGTCGAATGTAAAATTCCCCTTACATTAAAAATATCATATACAACTAATGACCCTATGTTTCAGCGCCATTAGACATGTTATAATAAAGAAAAGAATGAATCGTTAATATGTCTCAGGAAAGTTTATGGAAAACGGATGACTTGTTGATAACTTTTAAAAAATAAGCGTTATATATAAACACCCAAAAATCAAAGGGCATTGGCTCTTGGTTTTTAGCGCCTCCCATGCAGCGTTGGTTACTGCTTTTTGTCAAAAATGCACGTATACGAATGAAAATTATCAATAAATCACGTATTTTATACAATTATAAGACATTCTTTTCAAAAAGGTCGATTTGGTAACTTTTAAATGTTTAATTTGTGTAAATCAGGGCCATTGAACCGGTCAAATATCAAGAAGTCTTCACATCAAGTAATGCTTTCGCTCTGCAAATCTATAAATCTTCTTGTTAAGGTTACTAAGCGGATCAGTCAACGGCAAGTATAAAATTTCTTGTCATCAACCCAACACTTTAAAATATATATATGGCGGCATACACGATGCATTTAGGCACAGTAATCTTTAATGGTCTGTTACCAGATCAACTTGCACAATGAAAACTTTTAAAAGTTTAAAATGTGTTTGCGATCATTTGTTTTGCTGGGATTAAAATTGCACCAACGCAAGTCACATGGCGATTTTCCCGCTTTTCATGATGGAGGAAAGTCTCAGGTGCACTTCCGAGTATATATTTCAGGCACGGCTGGCTACTTGGGTAGAACCACCGGCCTTGCAGAAAGCAACTGTAAGTCTTTTTCTCACGACAATATTTAAAGTCAACCTTATGCTCTTTTTAATGGTCACACCAAACCAATACCTAAACATTGTGCCGAAACAAGTTATTCCGACTTTCATAACACGGACCTTGTGTATACTAATGCACCTAATCCTATTACCTTGTAGACATGCAATCTCTTAAATTTCTGTTAATGAACAGTAGATCAAACTGTAGGTCTTGATGAACTGGAAATGCGCATATATACAGATTTGTGTCTCCAAACAGCCTAACCACAACAACTGTCTACCGTATAAAGAATATGTTTTTGATAATTCTAAAATTATCTAATCATTAAGCTAATCAATAAGTGCCTGTAAGCACATTCAGTGCACTTCAAGTAGCTATATCAGTTGCAAAGCTTTTCCAAAATATTGTTTAAAGAATTGGAGGTAAGTGTTTTCACAAAAGATGAAAAGTCTATGAGAAATTGTTTTTAGCTTGTTTCAATTTTACAATTATCAAGTAAATTACAAAAGCAGTAACCTGCCAAACAAATATGATTTAATTCTTTGCATAAAATAGAACGGACGACGTACTTACTGTGTTTTGTGGTTACGAATTACCTAACGTATCGTATCGAACTTTCTGTACTAAACGCGACTGCTGATAAGCCTTATTTGAAAAATTGATAATATTGTAGCTTTGATCGTTATCTTCCGTAAATTTACGTCCATCTCCAAAATTTAGCATGGGCCCATAAACAATGTTTTCAATAAAATCGATATCTAAATTTGTTTTACTACGAAATGCTAGCGCCAGTAAGTATTAGACAAAAAGCTATAATTATATAACATTTGTTCAACATTAATGTTTGATGAGCATTTTTGTTTTTAATTAAGTCAAGCATATTTATTCATTGTTTTTATATATTTACTTTTGAAAAATTTAATTATGGGGTCAACTCTAGGTTAATGTTTTCGCTATAACTAAGATAACTAGATATTAAACTTTCTTCTTTTTAATGCTTGATTAAAACACGTTATCTACATATACCTTCCTCTTTTTCGTATTTGTAAAACACACATTCTATTCTATCAAAACTGAACTTGAATAATTCTTCTTTTTTCTGTTTTTGATGGATAAAAGCACATATTTAACTGTCTGAGTGAAAAAAAAAATGAAGTTAATCACGTTCTAGTTTTTGCACAGTCACAGCAAAATAAGTTTCATCATGCATTGTTAATACTGTTGGTTTAAAACACGCTTTCTTTTTCATGTTTAATTAAAGTGTCCTAACTCTGATTAAAAACTATTAAAAGCAATATATGTATTTTGTATTTATATGCAGATAGACTTAAATCGTTCCTTCCACCATTATTTCTCTAGCATAATAAGCGACGGTATAATTATGAGACAATTAAAATAGGCAGTGACCTCCATATCGTACGACAAATTTAGATATCAGAAAATTATAACTTTTTTTCTAAGAAGGCCTTGAAACATAGTTAATGAATGATTTCGAACGCGTTTGTAACGGGATACTGGAGATAAGCTGCCTTAAATATATTTAGTTTTATATTTAACGACTTTTAGATACGTATACTGCGTTGGCCTCAATATAATGTATATTGCAGCGGCGACCCGGGTTCTATTCCCGACTTGGGCATGCTTCTTTTTGATGTGGCATTTCTAAGATAGTTGAGGAACAAAAACTCATATTCTAATGTTCATAATGCATTCTGTTATAAAGAAAGATCAGTTTTTAACCAAAATCTGGAGGTCAGTGCCTTAAAATTTGGTATGGGTATGCCATTTAATCCTTGGCAGTAGGATCGCAGTAGGATTACGTTACTTCTCATAATATAATCAAACCACGGCACTTAGAAACTTTATTTGCTGCGAGGTAAAAATCTAAAATTGAAGTAGTCTGCAAAAGTATAATTTGTTTAATTAAAGAATAAAACATTATTATTTTCTGGATTTTTATTTCATTGTTGCAATTAAATGTTTCCTGTCTTTCAACGAAACATGTGTATTGTGTACAATGTCATAAAGG
Source organism: Mercenaria mercenaria (assembly GCF_021730395.1). Lineage (NCBI taxonomy): Eukaryota > Metazoa > Mollusca > Bivalvia > Venerida > Veneridae > Mercenaria > Mercenaria mercenaria. Next base: position 43,094,185 of record NC_069364.1, read on the forward strand.
TGCAAAATATCCGCTATCAGCCCCTATTATTACAATTTACTACCCCCTGGTATGTTTTTTAGATTATTTGCCATAAAAGGTAATAAAAATAACAAGCAAGGGATAACTAATTAAGTAACAGAGCGTACGCAACAATTGTCTTTGATTTATTGTATCTGTTTGAAATGTCTAAATATTTCAACAATTTTGACCAAATAATAAATCTAAAATGGAAAATATTAATTTGTCAATTTCAAAAATTAATTCAGACATTAATACTTTTCTGAAATAAATATGCTAACAGATCGTTGTGTGAAATGTGGATAATTTATACACCATCTTATAATGCATCAGATACATAAACGCCCGATTCTTAAAGCAAGATTATTTTATCTAAAATAAATAATTTAAATAGCCTACTAGACACATTTTTATTTGTTGATATCTCTAGCCTTTGGTGATTCTAATAAACAAGTGAACATGTTTAAAGATACGGTTCAAATATATGAAAACAAAAATTGCACATTATTGAAAGATGAGGACTTTCCGTATCCGTTGGTCATATTTTGACGTTCTAAAGAAAACAATTTGTCAAACAATCAAGATGGCACTTCATCTTTGTGTGTTTCATTTTTTTCAATAAAATTCCTGTATATTTCTACTTTTTGTTAACCGCTCGTTCCTTATTTCACCATGCATTTGCAGTCAACAAATCAATTTAGGAAAAGAAAAACAACTAAAATAACTGAACAGTTTTTCGTAAATAGATAAGATATTTATCTGAAAGGAGGATTGCATTTGCAATGTTTCTCACTACGAAGACAGCCACAAACAGCACAAAGCTGCTTCTTCACTTGTTTAGCCAATATCCGCCGTTAGAACAATAAACAGCGCAGGTGAAAGCCATTGTTGTATTTTTTTACTCGATAATAAAGAAGGATAACTCTAGCTGAACTAAGAGTATCGGAACTATCTAGAGGTGTATAACGATGCCTAAAACATAAATTGATTTGGGCATAGACATTTATCTTTTGATCACAAAGTCGCTGTAAACGTCTAATGTTCTAATTAACCGAGTCGTCTGCTTAGATATTCCCCTCGCATTCGGGAAACTCCGGAAGTTTCCGAGCCGGCCCAAGTCTCAGTTTTTAAAGTAATAGTGATTGTATAAAAGGCATAAAGGCTTAGCGAAATGATAAAACTATTTATTTTATTTTTACATAGTTGAGTCGAATAATATTTTTTTTCGAAACTTCGCCAAAGCAAAAACGATTATCTTTTCCGTTTTTCGTATTTTGCGCAATATATCAACGAAAATGACCCTAATTTTTGTCTAAAATTAGACTTTTACTATTGACTTCAATTGAAAAAAAAAGGTGGTTCTATAAAAGGTTCAAAGGGTAAGTGAAATAATGAGCTTACAATTTCTAAAATTATATCATCATTTAGAGGAAAGATTAAATTAACTTTTGCCGCCAATGCAAATTCGTTATCTTTAACCATTTAAAAGATAAAACAAATAAATCGAATTTATTCTTCTTTATTTAATGCGTCATAAAACCGATGATACCGATTATTGGAAAAACTGGAAGTTCGATATGATAAATTTCGTACCATTTTAGAGTACAGGTTTTAAGCACAATTTTATTGTTTGCAGAATTATGTCCAATGAAACAAAACTTTTATATACGCACTTTTGTAAATAACTATTGAATTTGATGTTATTACATGCATATAAAATAGCTGTCATATTGTAAACATTAACAGTGAAACATCCAAAGATTTAAAAATAAGCTTTTGTTTTGTTAAAAGGCGTGTACAATGTACTTCATGTATGCTTTATGAAAATCAAACCTATTGTTCTAATTTCATGTATTTGGAAATATTTTTATGAAGGATGAAACAATAAGAATTATATTCTGATGAGACAATTTCTAACATTATTTCTGTTAGGATATTTTCTAGTCGGCAAAAGGTTATATAATTTTCTGATCACAAGCTCAGTTTTGTATACATCAACTGGTATTTTTTCCAAACCTTTAATTAAAAATAAAACGGCAGTATAATTGTAGCTCAATTTTTGTCTTTTAACTTATATTTGTCATGTCTTGGAATCAATAAACAATTTTGTAAATCTTAGCTGTTCTGTTAGTTAATATAATCACAAAATTTGTTAAAATCATGTAAGTTATGACTATGCGTGAAACTTTAGGTGTCTACTATATCAAAGTAGTTACAAGTATATAATCTTTTTGTTAGCATACCAAAACGTTAACCAAGGTGATGCATTATGATCAGCGATTATCACGCTAAGTTCGATTAAAAGACGTCCACGCACTATCGTTCATAATGACGGTGCACATGCGCAGTAGATGAATGACTCAAAAGCACTAATTAATAACACTGGTGACGTTTTCACAACTTCAATCAATTTACTTCCAGTCGGAAGAATGGCAGGCGTCGCAATGATCAATCAAATTAAGGTCTACTGTGCCTGTGCAATGCGCGATATCAAACCTTGCTCGCAACCTAGCAACCACTGCGTCACTGACTCCCGTCTTGTTACAGATACATTTTTAAACGCCCGTCAACATACCCCTAATCATAGTCTATAAAATTTTGACAAATAAATCAATTGACCCAAATATCAATTTTACGAAATCAATAATAAAGTATTATAATGTAGGAATAACGCATGTTTTTTCGTGTTATAACATCTGCAGAATCCCGAGGCATTGGTTAGTTTATTCTAATTTGTTTTAGCTCGATTGAAATGAAAGCTTCAAGCTTATTGAAACCACTCTCGAGTCCGCTTCCTGGAAAAGCCAGTACTGGTGTCATATGGAAGTCATGGTCCTGATCCTAGTGGGAGTCGAACCCACGACCCCTAGAATGAGCGGCCGACACCTTATCCACTAGACCACCGCTCCCCTTTTAATCGAGGCAATGGTTGGTGCCCGAGGCCCGTAGGGCGAGGGTACCAACGTATCTCGAGGGATTCTGGAGATGTTATAACACGAAATGAACATGCGTTAATGCTATTCTAGAATAAAACGGGTAAAAACTGATAAATGAATACATTGTCACTCAACGTCATTAAATTTCTACAAAGTGCGCGGGAATGTCGGAGTTGTTTTTTTACGTACGTCATTTCCTTTTGAATTATCCGTTTTGGCACCGAATGACGTTTACGCTTTGCAGCGGAACACGCATATATTAAAAGGTGTTTTAACAGCACGCGAGTACGAAAACCTCTCTGTTAACAACGTTTTCTCTTCTGTTAAAACACCCGCGAAAAGTGACAAGAACAGCAGTTTTATGCTAGAATGATAAATCAGTACATTTCCCGTTGCTATAGATATCAGACAGGAAACATCCAACCCTTGACAAAAACCATTGTTCTGGTTCACAGAGTGTGAAAATAGCGTATCAGTTTATTGTCGATACTTTCCGATTCTTCATATGTTCTTTTCCAGAACTTTCTTCCTTTCCAAGTGGAATTAAGTATGGACCGCTGTTTATGGATGTAGACGTACGAGGTGAAGACTCAAAAATATTACCCAGCCTGAAAGGGCATTTGTTTTCACTTCTAATGGCACCCGAGACATTATCACCTTTACATGTAAGTGTGTCTAAATTATTTATCTATTGTGGAGATAAATTTAGTATATCAAAGCTTGAACTTATTCACAAAACACCCGAATTTGAAGAATTCTGGTCCAATACTTGCACTTTCATATGAGAATCAGTTTTCATAGTGTGTAAGTATACGTTTTTTTCATATAATAGATTCCAAAATAGTTGTTAGATGGACCTCGGTCGATGCTAGTTGTCATTAATATTTGGGCTTGCATGAACGCAATCCATATTTCGTCATTTCATCGTGGTTGGAACAATTTTAACCCATTCACGACTTACTTCTTACGCTATATCGTCATCAGCACTAAAACCTTCCGCTATATAGGAATGATCTTACCTCCATTTGAAATATAAATTTTAAAGCAAACTACGCATTGAATGCTTCCCGATTCATTACTGCTCTTAGAAGTCAGTTTTCCTTAATTTAAAACCGTCAAACATATGAAGAGTCTATGGAATAAGTAAATAAATATATATTTTTATTTTTTACGTAAATGTCTTTCTAGAAGATAATAGGACATTTCTAAAGTGAAACGTACATTCATATTTCTAATTCATATGCAACACCGTCGTTTTCAATATAATTATACCATAAAACAATTTAATTTCTTATTTCCGGTGTTGACGTTCTGCACACATGCGTTAACATTTATCAATAAGTTGTTACCACTGAAATGAATTGATCCACTTCCGCAGAAGACGACACCATCATCCGCTTTCCATTCACTGAAATCTACATATAAAATTGCGTAGAGTGTGATAAGTTAATAGAAAACGGTTGTTTTGTATAAGAAACCGACAATAACTATTGAAACAGTTGGTTCGTATCGGAAATAGAGCTTAACTATCGGCCTTAACAAATGAAAACGTAACAATAACACAAAAATTGAATTTATTTCTAAATTAAATGAACAGCGATATTTCATGATAATTATGTCTCTCATTGTCTCAATACCATTTAAGTTAAAGGGCAAAGAATGATCGACAATAAGATAATTTTATGTGAAAGCCATCTTCAACCTTTTCATAACGCTGAAAGAATTTTAAAAATAGGGACTACTTGAAAACTATAAAAAAGATGTAGCAGTTTGAAATTCAAGAAAATGGCTGATCTTGGAGGCAGCCATTTTAGTGTGTTTATGACGTCATTTATACACTTCTGGATTCTTTATTTAACAAATAACCTTTTAAATATATTACTTTCATATGTTTCTTGAGCGTAAGATGTCAAACATGGTAATTTCTTTCATTAAAGCTGGAAAAAGGCAGAAAAATTATTTTTCAGAAATTAATGAATACAGTTCACTAATATGTATCCAGAAATTAAGGAAATCCGCCATGTTGTTACCATGGAAACAAAATGGCCGTCATTTTGATAAAAATGAAACGTTAATAGCTTTCCATTTTAAAGTCGAATTTGAAAATTCTTTCCATTCTTTAAATAATTTAAGAAATCCTAACAGACAGAATTAACATAACTTAAAACTAGGTGCTACATTTGACGCGAAAAGCCCGTAAAAATAAGCTTTAAAAAACTGCAATTCATGAATAAAAGCATGTTATGGATTTAATGGATAAAACAGTTAAAATGAAATTGTCTGGATTAGTATATATATGCAACCACAGTGATAGCAGTCTCAGTTTGATCTAGTCGTTCAAGAAAGGTAATGAAATGTGAAACACCCCTTATGCCACCAGTATTTGTTTTTCCAGGAGACTACCCCGACAGCAATTCATGTTTTTTGTGTGTGTTTTTTTTTTTTGTTGTTGTTTTTTTTGTTTATGGGTGTATTTCAACAGTATTTCAGTACAGCGGGCAGTTAACCTAACCAGTGTTCCTGAATTCTTTACAAGTAGAAACCTGTTCTCTGCAAGTAACTGCCAACTTCTCGACTTCCCCAAATGAATCAGAGGTGGATGATGAATGGTTTCAGACACAATGTCTTTTATCAAATCCTCACAGAGAACATTCGCCCCGCCTGACATGGAAGTCACAACCTTGCTATCCATGGACCTTTGCTTTCCCTATTGAGCTAAGCTGGCTGGTCAAAAGAGTAATTCACTTCAAGCCTTCATTGCAACTGAGTTCAAATTTAAAATCACTTAAAGCCGAACACGGATGGTCCTCATAGTAATGCACAGTAACACAATAATAAACAAACACTTAAATACTTTTACATTGATATAACATTATGTCTGTGTGACATTCCAGCTTGATTTATTCTTACTGCTTGCGCTTAATTTTTAATTTTTATTTAACTTTAAGAAGTCCTTTTATTACCAGATAAATGCATGTTCACCAACTGCGAGACCACATGCAAAATAAAATATTTCGAAAATGCAATCTATGGTTCAGAACATTTCCAATTAAATGAATATCATGCGTATGTATTTTCACGAAACACCTGAGTTTACTCACAAGTATATCACTTTAGAATAAATAATAATTATATTTGTATTTTTATCTGAATTAAAACTAAAACTAAACTTCAGTATTCCGCATCTGAATTCTATACAGAAAAAAAAAAACAACATATGTGCTATCAATTTTTATTCTCATAGACAATTCTGAAGTGTATGTAAGTTTAAAAAAAAAGATAAAATTTTGTTTGATTCATTTCCATAGGAACAGTATTCTTATTCACTAAATATGGATCTTTTAGTAAATTAAATACAATAATAATTGCTATCAAGAAATACAATTTTCCCGTTTAATGTTCAGTTGTTATTCAGGAACCACTTCAGCTGAAGTTAATCCCGGATACAGCATTTTTGGCGTAGATCTGAAAGATATGAACGAAACAAAATAGGTAATCCGTATTCGACTGATATTGGGAAGACTGATTTTGTTGCCATCAGCTGTTAAAGTGTCTATCACAAAATTTAACCTTGATTATAACTCATTTATTTCTTGACGTATCTCTTTGAAACACTCACACGTTGCTCCTAGTCAAAAGTCATTCATATTTATGTACAGACATTTCCCCTTGACATTCGAACACTTAACATTTTCCAATTAAGGATATATTCATTCTTTATGTATCCCATTCATGACAACATACCTTCAAAGTCGAGTTTTCACTTACAAATTTATACATCACTTATTTTCCAACTACACTGCGCCGACGAGATATTTCTCGTTATCTTTGCTCTCCCGATGGTTTGGAAAACAGCTGTCATTCACAGATAAAATCATTTTTCATGCCTATCACATTCAAACTAGATCGCGATGACAAATAGATTCGGTTATTTCCTGGAGTATGTATATAGATTATGATGTCATAGTAATGCTATTAAGATGGGAGGTTATTTAAGTACAAGTTGTTATAAAGAAGACAAGAAAACCATTTTCTTCATATGTCGAAATTTCTGTTTTAAAAAGAAATTGCAGAGAACCAGTCAAAATTTCTATTTTAGATGTTTTACTTCTTCCATTGCCAGTCATTCTGTCGAACAATACTAGAAAGATAAACAAGCTCATATATATCAGTATAAGCCAATTCTTTTTTTCTCCGTGATCTACAATCCTGCAAATTCCCTGCTCAAAATATGTCGTTGATACATGTACTGCAATTCTACTGCCGTTAAACGTCAATATCAAAAGAATAGACATATCTCTTTTTTCATTTCATAAAATGTAAATCAACAAAAGACGTTTTCTGAAATATGTTGTTTAATAGGTGATATACGAGGGATGTTCGAAATGAATTGCTTATTTCTATCTGGAGACTTCAAATTTCAAGTTAGCCCAAAAGGGTTCATTTCATGCCCTTGAAGTACGCCCCGTAACTAGAAATGCAAAGTTTCAGCCGATGTATCCACTTCTTGAAGGCGTCACGGTACGCTGATTTGGGCACAGTAATAAGGTACTGATGAATGCCAGATCCAAGTGCCTGTCGGGACTGGTATTTCCGCCCAGCAAGGAATGATTTCAATTTCGGAAACAAAAAGAAATCACATGGAGCAAGGTCTGGGGAATACGGGAGGTGAGGCAAAACAGTTACTTTTTCTTTCTTCAAAAACGCCGTAACTATTGCGGAGGTATGAGCGGGGGCATTGTCATGTAGAAGACGGACATGTTTAAAACCAGTGGCAGGGCGTCGTTTCTGATAATACTTTTTCAGTTTCTTCAGTACTACGTCTTTGTAGTACTTTCCGGTGATGCTTTTGCCCTTTTTCACCGGCACTTTCATTACGACTCCTTCACCAGAGAAGAAGATTGCATACAAAACCTTCTTTGCACTCAAAGAATGTTTGGCAATTATTGGGCGTTTGCTGTGTTTAGTGGCCCAGATCTTATTGCTAACCTTTCTGACGGGCTCAAAATAATGGACCCAGGTTTCATCACCTGTGACGACATTGGCAAACTGCTTTTTGTCATATTTTGGAAACATTTGAAGCAGCTTTTTGGCCACTTTAACCCGTTGCCTCTTTTGCTCATCAGTCAACAGATGTGGTACCCATCTAGCAGAAATCTTTCTGACTTTCAAATACTTCTTCAAAATAAGGTGAACCGTTGATAGTGATATGCCTACCTTTCGTGCAATATCACGAACTGTAAATCTGGCATCTTCTTCAATGATTTCCTTTATTTTGGAAACGATTTCTTTACGAGATGCAGATTTTGGCATACCTGATTTCGGTGCATTTTTGATGGACTCTACACTAGACTCAAATTTCTTTTTCCACCGCCGAACTGTGTCATAAGACACACAAGAAGGTCAGTCATCAGCTGCTTCAAAGAACAACCAAGTTTTGAGCGAGCTTTGATGTAAGCCCGTATTTCATCTTTCTCGTATTTCATCTTTCTTGTCGACGCTTCTACCAACCATTTTTACTATAGTGGTCAATGACTGCGTGTATTCAAATGGCAAATTTTATGTCACATGTACATTTATACACCGTTGTGTAGGTATTGAATAACCCTATACAGGTAGGTATTGGTTTTTATCGTGCCCCACGTAGATATCGAGCTAGAGGACAATAAGCAATTCATATCGAACACTCCTCGTAATGGTGATTTCTATAAACAACATAAAGAAGAGAGTGTACATGTAAATAGTCGGAATCAGTAGTGTTTTTATGTTTACATTAATATATAGTTTTTAATTAGAGTAATTAAATTAAATTAAAGCTCGTTCGGAGTTACTTTTTATAATTCTTTTAAATCACACCTCACAATCTAACAACAAATCTGCTTTTTATGTTACATACGATCATCAGGTTAGAAAAAAAAATCATTTAACAAGTTGTTTTTTAAACGAATGACTTCTATTAACAAGCAAGTAAACAAAAATACAGTAAAAAATCAGTACAAGTGGCTAGTCAGAGGTAGATATAGATAAATATAACAGTTTTGATACTGAACAGTAAGGGGGTATACCGGACAAGAAGGAAAAAATTAAAATGCAATTAAGATATACTTAAATATAGTTCTAACAGAATATTACATCTGGGCAAACACTTGATATGATAAATATAATTTATTTATGTTACATGACGACCTAATTATCAAATATAAATGTATAATGTACTGCCTTTTTACCAATACGTAAGTTACTGTTCCAGATATAACCTCACTTATACACTAAAGTGCAATCGGATTATGTCACATATAAACATTTTTGTGCCATATATATGATCATATATACAATGCATTTATAAATCAGCAATATGAATAAAAATGAATAGACACTTTCCATCATTTATAAAGATGGAACAACATATATTTACATTGAATAAAAGCAAGCAATCGTATACAAAATAATGTTCTTTACCTGAAACTACGCAAACGTCAAAATGCTATTACATTAAATTAACATCTAACTAATGACATGGCTGTATTTCACACCAATGGCGTCTAACATGTGATAAACATATATGCCACATTATATAAATTTATGATTATCGATCCAATAATCTCTTCTGACTGTTCACAAATACTGGACTTATTTTTGTAAAGAACAAACAATTAGAAAACAATCTTCAATCTTGCAAGTGACTCTTGGCTTTCATAAATGCTACGACATTTAACATAGTAGACTGTTGTATATATAACGCAAAGTGAAATGATTATTTTTATGGTTCTGTCTAAACTGCATTGCAGAATATGTACGGAAATAAATACCATATATCCAAAAAATACACAAATTAAAAATTGACACGAAGGACAAACAAATACAGTGGATCGCCGCCTTGGAACATTCATAAGCAAAAACATAACAGGAGAGCTTAAACCGGGGTAAGTTCATTATGTAATAACAGTAAAAAGTGATGGCATAGTTACTTGAAAAGGTAATAGAATGGTATCAAGTCCCCATTTTCCATCCTGGTAAATTTGATTATAGAAAATAACTTGTTCAAATGTTCCTTCTAGTCTGGTGTCAGATTATATTAATAAAGTGGTTTATTACAGAGGTCTGACGGTCAGACAGACAGAGATTCAAAACTGACTAACAGAATAAATGATAAGATGATATCTAAATTTGTAATCGAACAATGCGTGTGGGAAACTACTTCTTGATTCATAACGTTTAGCAGTTTGAAGCAGAAATTATAATAATCAAATATAAAGATAAAACATTTGGCAATAATTTCAGGAGTGACGGTTACATCAGTTACCTTAGTGCAGAATATGCTACTTAAGAAACATTTACAATGTAATAAACGTAATATTATATTTCAGGTTATTTCACACATGGGAATTATAATGATATTACCAAGTACATTTCGTTAGACAGATGTTGAAGATTACGAACAATATGTTGAATGTGAGCCGTTGAATCGATAGATACGTCACGAGGAGCACCATGTTGATGATTGAATTGCAAATTATTTTCTTTTAATCGAATTTGATCTGTTTCAGTATGCCACGGGATGTCGCTCTTTTACGACAGCTCTGCCATTAACATCTAAATGATCGATGATTTCAATATTTGTTTTCTCATTCGTGGGGTTTTTGTTTTTGTTTATAAATCGTAAAATCTATTCAGGAGTGGTGATTCAGACTCTGAATTTTGCAAGGATGCAAAATGCAGTTTCATGCATCTGAATTTCTCTTTCATGACAATTTCGAATTTTTGTTGTTGATAATTATGATTATTGCTTCAGCAATTGAAACTCATTCTTAAAGCATTTTTATTTGGCGTCAAATAATGTCAAATTTTGAACATTTTAAACAATTCCCCATGTTCATTTTAATGTCGCCAGCGATTCCTGCGGAAAAGTCAATTAAGCAATTTTTTTCCACCTGCTCGTAGGTTAATGAGAAACTGTTTATTTTAATTGACAATAAACACCACTAAAACTAGAGAACAGAAATCATACTCAAATTAAATGAACTAAATTATTCTGACAATACGATTTTACTGGATTTATTTTCAAGATAAATCAATACTTTAAAAGAAAAGTTGTTAAAAACGGACTGTACTGAATAAATTTTTTCACATAATATATAGCTATTTTTACAGTTTGATAGATACTAGATAAATATCACGTTAACCATTTCATTATATAGTTAGAGAACCACTTACTTATGTCGTAAGGTGCGTGCATGTGTGTGTCTGTGTGTGTCCGTTTTAGTTTCATTTTCAACAATTTTTCAATCATATAAACGCCGGTATCTGCTTGTTGCAGTGAGCACTATGTTATAGACACGTGACTTACCCCAACCAGTCACATTTTACTAACACCGGCCTGATCAGTCCTAGAACTATCATCTTAATGCTGAGTCTACTCGTACCATTTTAATTTTCACGTCTTTGGTATGACCCGGCCAGGGAGCGAAACTACATGCTCCCACACCTAAGTTGGTTTTCTACAACTAAGCTACCGAGGAGGAGGTGGAGTCGTGGTAGAAATATAACACGGTTACCACAGTCCCTTTTGTTTACGCTGAATATTGTATACATATTTCCAGCATAATGGTCAAGTGAAAATAAATAGCAATCTTATTTAGCTTTCATTATCGAAAAGTAGCATATGACCATACAGTGGCCAGAGATGATACTTGTGTATAAGGGTCTAATGCATACTAATCCCCAATTATCACGTGATTCCCGCCGAAACGCGAGTACGAGTCCATTTTATGATATCTGATAAAATAACAACTCATAATGCTTGCACATCACTTGAAAAGTAAATATTAGTATTTGTTTCATTTTAACCATCCAGTTAGTATACTGCAACATAGCTCAGTCGGCTAAAATGCAGATGACGATTGGATATAAGCAAATTGTTTGGTAAGTTCGAATCCTCATGAGGACTTTTTCAGGTTTTTTTGTTTTTGTTTTTCCTATTCGTTTCATTTTTGTTCCCATATTTTCATTTCTTTCTCTGATGGTTTGTATTTTTGCATTTATGTCTAAAATTATGTTCAGTGCATGCATTTATTTAAAATATCATCTTTGATATGATGCTAAACCTTTCTCATCTGCAATATCGGCTTTAGATATTTCTCTGTCATGTTGTCACAGAATACATGAAGGAATTTTTTATGCAAAAATTAAATAAAACTTAAATGTCAATTCTAAGTTTCGAACACATACGGCAAAAGATCTGTTAACTTGGACAGTATGAGGGTACAAAACTTCACATGATGATAACAAACATTAATGGAAAATAAAAAAAATGTTAGGGGTGGGGGTGCATGATCCGGGTGGTGGGGTGCCTGGGTTGAGGAGCGAGGTAGGGAGTGTACAACTTTGCATGTTGATAAATATTCATGGAAGGTTTAAGATAGAAAAAAAGAAGAAAACATTTGGGTGGGGTTCCGGAGGGGGAGGTGGTGTTACCAGGGAGAAGGAGGTGACCGGGTGTAGGTACATAACATAATAAATGTTCATGGAAAAATGAAAGAATTTTAATTAAATTCTACCAATTGGTTAGTTTGCTATGTACAAATATGTGGATTTTTAAACAATTAAATTAAAGAGCAATAACTCTGAATTTACTAAAGAGATCCTGACGAAATTGTGTGTGCACTACCAAATTATGGCCATCTAAATTCCTTTTAAGTTTCATAGTTCTGTGTCAAATATGTTACAAGTTATGAAGCAGAAATTGCCATATTTATAGTACCCTATATAGTTAACACTAGAATCTACTAAGGGTCATATCTCTAGTGTTATTCAGGCAATTTGCTTGAAACTTGACATGCCGCATTCCCCTTTAGTGGTGGACATGTGTAAAAAGTTTTATTCAAACAGTGTGAAATAAAAATCCTAGCGTTAGCGAGGTTTTTATCCAAGCTGTCCCGAGGGTTGGAAAAAAACTGTCTTACACAGACAGATATGTTAGATCATTTTTCATGCCTATCACGTTCAAAATAGATCGGTGACAAATAGATTTGAGTATTTTCTGGCATTTATGACGTCATAATGGTGCCAGTACTATGTGTTGTCACTAAGTGCACGCTATTTTAGACAAGGTTTTTCCCTAGGGAAAGATAGGTATATCCATCCATGGCGTGTGCTCGGACAAATGTATACTTTCCCCGCTAGGTAGCCAAAAATATGTATTATTCTACAGAATAAATGACATTCAGACCGTCTCCTCATATGTCTTTATATACATTGTCGGGAGTTGGCGAACCTTCGCGTTGTCGCTTTGTGTAGTAAACCTCGAATGACTTAAAAATAAGTACCCAAAACAAAAAGATATTAAATGTAGTATATATATATAACGTAAGACTGTGCATTGAGACGTATAACGAAGCAACTAAACAAGACACTTGAATCTAAAATACACGTACAAATCAGCCCAAGCGGAAAGACCCATTCTACACAAATCTCAAGGATGACCAAAACGAGTACCAAGGCGCAGACTCGAAGTTTCTTCGAGTAGGCCATTTTTCCATTAAAAATTTCGCTTTCATACTTCTGAGGATTTATAAGAAGTAACTTTGGAGAAACTCTTTGGAGTGTATCGAGATGAAGGCCTGTTAGCGGAATACACACCTGTATTGATTTTTTTTGTTGCCGAAGCAAATGAGTCCAAGACGAACATAAAATTATAAGTAACGATTTTATTGGTGTTTCGAGTAACTTCGAGGGCATTTGCATTATCGAAGCAAGGCAAATATATTTTATGCAATGATATGTGTAAAAAAATCCATATTTGTGACAAAAAAAATATATCTTTTTATTTCAACTTGAGGTAAATCGGGAAAAACAGCTATTGTTTGCACATAATATTTATAATTTATGTTGCATCATTATTATCGCTTTTATTATCACTCTTTGCGACAACGTTTCGGCCCAGGGCTTTTTATCAAGTCACATGCACAAATCTTAGATTACATATTTTGCAATTATTCTGGCTGGTTCAGAATAATTGCAAAATATGTACTTTAAGATTTGTGCATGTGACTTGATAAAAGCCCTGGGCCGAAACGTTGTCGCAAAGAGTGATAATCATAAAAGCTATGAAAAACAATCCCTATGGATATTCATTAAATACATTTTTTATCTCTATGCATTTTTCTTTCCACATGAGTTATCTATAAAATATAAACAATCACTTGTAATAATTACTAAAAATAGTTTAAAAGTACATTTTTAATTAACGGTGACGCATATTATGCCAATAGATGAGTAGACAGAAATAAGAGTTTTCTATCAAGACTAAGAGAATTGTTAAAGTGGCTGAAGTGGCGCTCTTGAAGACAGATATATCATAATGTCTAAAAATATGATTTACCTCGTAGCATCATCGAAAAGCGTATTGTATTGTTCGGGTATGTCCTAGATACAATGTAAGATAAAATGTTAAGTGTAAGTGAATGAATTAGAACTGACACAGTTTCCTTAACCATTTACGATAGGATAGTCCATTAACCATAAATTTTAATCGATTAGGTTTGACGATTCTATTAACCGTGAACTGATCTTTACAATAACGTCATTTGTGGTAAACATCAGTTTTGTTGATATATCACTAGGACTGGTTAAAAACTGAACAGAACACTCTCCTTCAACAAGGTATTGACTAAAAAGACAAATGACCTATGAAATATGAACTATTGACCACTTTGAGTCATCTGAGACGAATTAATAGGTCGTTCCTTTTTTGTCTTGTCACATAGACCGTTGCATGGGCGCTTAGAGAAATGAAAACTGAGCATTTGTAAACGGCATAGGACTTAGATAAAAAAAAGTCATCTTGAGTGAGGTCCAATCTTTCAAATCATCCTAGTAAAAAATCAAGCACATGACATGACATTATTATCTTCATTTGCCGAATTTTCTGAACATATGCTTAAGTTTTGAAAAATCAGGGTTAAATCAAACTCTACATTGTAGAAAATAATGACCCAAACTTATGAATCTACCTTAACAAGATTGTATTTGTCTTTAGTGTTTAGTTGGTTATGTTCGAGAACAAATTGAATTTAAGTAAAGGCCACTGACGTAAGCAATTATGTTTCTACGAAGCATAAGGCTTTCACTTAGCAGTTGTGAATTCAGTGTTAATGTTCTCTACATCAATGAATAGAATAAACACAGAGAGATGTGCTACAAAAAAAGTACAAAAGTAATGGTTCTGCTTATGTGGTTGAAGTGGCACAATTGTTGACAGGTAAATGATCTTGTGTAAATATGCATTACAGCTTTTGATGCTATTGTAACAAGTAACAGTCCTAATTTATTGTTTGTTTATATTAAGTTTTTATGGTTTGCACTTAATGGGTGATCGGTGCATAATTTGAATACGGCAGCTATCTTAATTGTGTAGTTCAGTAACTACTAATCCATACATATGCCTGTTATTCTAACCTAAGTTACATGCCTAACATGCCTAACACCTTGTTACTAGATACTTTAATAATAATCCCCGTGTCAGTCTGTATATCTGTCCGTGTTCGCCAGCTATTTCTCGCGGCCGCTTTTCCGATTACTGGAACTCAGCTTAGTACTCTGTATTGCAGAATGCCGTGCACATAATCTAATAATATTTAGAATAAAGTTCATGGTAAAGATGGGTTCAAGCTCATCGGCAATAAGTTTGTTACCCTTGATCAGATTTTATGAAAACTTGGTTCAAGTAATGGTATGGTACATCCATTGTCTTGACTTCAAACACAAGGTCAGTAGAGATCAGAAGAATTCAAAAGAGACATCAAAATATTGCATTTTTTTCAGACATCTTCTTGACCAGGTCATGGCTCGTATACGCAAATTCTGATTCCATTTGGCAAAAAAACTTCATTGTGGAACGCAGTGTATATAATCCATCATTCTATCCTTAAAGTCAAGGTCAATACGTGTCAAAATAGTCTTTATATTTTGCACTATCCTATCCGTTCAATGACTTGTTACTCTAATACTAAATCTATTCAAACTTGGTATCAGTTTACGTCTCAACATTATTCTATGTTTTGCACACACTCCTTTGTTTTCTTCAAATAATAGAAGAAATAAAATAAGACAAATGCTTTTCTCATAAGCATAATTTCATTCTAATAGCGTATGATCTTATGCATTCACATTCATGAATTACAACACGTAAGTGTAAGACGAGTATTTCAGCACCGGCGAATAACACGAGAAAATCCTTTCCGGCACGTAAAACTGTCCTTTCTTGTCTGGTTCAAATTTGTTTGTTTCTCAATTTCTTATTTCATTTAGGTTTGGAGAAAGTATGTTTAACAAACAAGGAGCTTCGAATCAATCTGAAAGCCCAATGTCATTATGGTTTGAATTGCTTTTTATAATGACCTGTCGTGTAAGGGCCTTATTTTTACACAATGTTTTCAACTACATTCTTAGACAACAGCTAAACATTGAACCATGTTTTCATTTGAGGGAGACCTCCGAGCACAGCTGTTTTATTTTCATATTTAACGGTTAGCCTCATATTTTGGGAAAAAAATTCAAACAACACTAAATCATAGAAAGAAAGGGTTGTTTTACATGATAATTGAACAGCATATAAAACATGTATATTACTTTGCAAAACAATTGTCAATTCACTGATAAGTGACTTGACTTCGGAGTAGAAATGCATACAGCGGCCATATTTTCGGATAGTTCAGTGCATGTAAAGACTCGCCATTTTCAAAGAACTGTTACATATATTTGCTTTGATGCATTTGCAGTAATGTACCAGTGCTAAAATGTCACAAAACTAGGTGGAACGTAGTTTTCAGCAATTGTTTATTTCCTTACAAATGACAACCATTCATTTCTAAAGGGAGACAACGTTTTGAGAATATCTTAAGTATCCAGCCGTTTGAGACAGTAAGGTGGAACACGTAATTGACAGCTAGATTGATAAAGATGTTATTTGCTTACCAAATATTTCTGTGTTTTGATTATATACTCCTAAACCTTAATGGATAATTTATTTGAGCCTGAAACAATAATTAAATAATTAATTTAAATCACTATTTTTGTGTTTTGGAACATTCTGGCAAATTTCTATTCAGATATTAATTGAACAAAATGAAACAACATAACTTTAATCAGCAGATGTACTATGTTATTTTGCAGTACAACGTTTCTGCATTCTTGCAAATTTATAAACAATGTTATCCAATGGCTGTTGAAGTTTTGGTGAACCTTTGCACGTGGTTTTCCTTATTGGAGCGTTTCGTGCATTTTGACTTTCACCCAAGAGACATTTATGTCAAAGGATAGAACACTCTTCATAATTATCTTTTATTGCAAAATGCAAAATGATACATAACAGACCGGATAATTACAGGTCCGTCTCAATATGTAACTACATAGCGATTTGTCTCATAATTTGTCACATTATTAAGTAGATAGAAAATGCTATCAACCTGTCCGCTTAGCTCAATAGGGAGAGCGCCGATCTACGGATCACGGGGTCGTGACTTCGATCCTCGGACGGGCCGTATGTTCTCCGTGAAGATTTGATAAAAGACATTGTGTCTGATATCTTTAGTCATCCACCTCTTATTCATGTGGGGAAGTTTATAGTTACTTACGGAGAACATGTGTTTACTGGTACCGAATCAAGGAAGACTGGTTAGGTTAACTGGTCACCATTACATAACTGAAATACCGTTGAAAAACGGCATTAAACCCCAAACAAACAAACAAAAGAAAATGTTTGTTGTTTTTTTTTTTTTTTTTTTTTTTTTTTTTTGTCTAGAAATATGTAATCAAGCTTTTGTGTTTCCTCAAAATATAACTGATAACTGTTGTGAAAGTAAAACCGTATAGCGTCTGAGCAAAGAAACAATTCTTTAACACGAAAAAAAAAACACACCGAAATAGCTTAAATCTAAATTTTGGCAAAGAAAATATGTGTTTGATTGAAGTAACGTACTAAAATGCGTCAAACGATGAAATCAATAACATTTTCAAACCTGGTTTCCTTTTTGCGCAAATTCAGTTTTCCGATCAACATTTATTTTTTTATGTAAAATGCAGATTATGTTACTTGAACATCGAAACAAGATTTTACATTCTTTTATATTAGGTCAGGTAGAACGAGTAACATTATGCTTTCTGCTGTGTTCTCGGTTAGAGTTGAGGAATAGTAAATTATGTAAATACTGGTCATTTTAATTGATTTATGACTTTAATACTCCGCTGAAGGAATCAATAGAGCAAAGTCATGTTTTGTTGTTGCTTTTTAGAAACATTTTATATGCCTTTCATTGTTATCTTTATTTAGCCGAAATTTTGATAAACGAAAACATATGAGACAAATAGCTATGCAGAGAAAGTTTGAAACAGACATGTACATATATTACAGCGCATGTAAGAATTATGTCTACTAGTGAAACGAAGGTAGCGGGCCGAAAACAATTCAGACGTGCATAAAGGAAATAAAAGATAATTTGGGGCGAAAACAAATTGCAAATCCTCCACCTACACCCACTCCCAAACACCCTTCTGCCGGCTTTGAAATCCGTAAAACGAATGACGCTGAAATCTTCAAAATATTTGAAGTCAGACTGTAAATAAGTTAGTTTAGATAACTTTGTGCATAAAATACCGCTTGGGTCAGTTTGCCCTTTACTTTTAACTTAAAAGGTTTATACTGCTCTAACCATTACATTTTTTATAATTACTGGACGGTTTTGCATTAAAGGCCTTCGCTCGGTTTCTGTAAACGAGATGGGCGGAATATTTACCAATAACTGAATTTCTTCAAACTTTGGATTTTGAAGGACAATCATCAAAGAAACTAAGATATGCAATCAAAGTCATAGGTCACCAGTATTGAAAGAGTTATCTGCTCTTGAAAACGGCATTTTTGTTTGTTTGTTTGTTTTGTTTGTGTTGGGTTTAACACCGTTTCTCAATAGCATTTCAGTCATGTAACGGCTGACAGTTAACCTAACCAGTGTTCCTGGATTCTGTACCAGTACAAACCTGTTCTCCGCAAGTAACTGTCAACTTCCCATCATGAATCAGAGGTGGAGGACGAATGATTTCAGACACAATGTCGTTTATCAAATCGTCACGGAGAACATACGCCCCGCACGAGGATCGAACTCACGACCCCGCGTTCGTAGACAAACACTCTACCTACTGAGCTAAGCGGGCGGGCTAACGGCATTTTTTGGAAATATTCTTTACCTCAATCAAAGCATAATCGGCGCACTTTTCGTAAAATATATTATATTGTTAATACTCCTTTGCAAGATATACACTCATAAAATAATGACTTTGCATTGTGCTAAATCCTAATAAGATTATTAATATCTTAGAATTCAAATGTGAAGGTAAACTTTGCTCACAACGTCTCTATACTGTCTGGTCAGCTTTATTATGAACTGTTCAATGGGAACGTGTCCACGTCATTTCCTGTAATAGCAAGTTATATGCTAACGAACACTTTATAAACAACATGACATTCTCCAATGTTTACATCTATATTTATGTACAAAACATTGAAATGAATTCCTACCAACCCCACCTCCACTTTTGTTTCTTCTTGGAGATATTAACAACATCGATGAATATAATATTATGTATAATGATAACAACACAAATATATGCTTTCGTAACACACTTTAATACGCTGAATAAAATGCTTGGTTATCAATTTTTATTTCTAAATTAAGCAACCAGTGAACATTTAATTTTTCAAACACTGAATACAGTGTAGGTCAGATGTACAAGGAAAACTTCATTGAATGTATGTTGCAAAAATAACATAAGTTAATACAGGATCGTAAAATATACATATTATAGTCAAGTAGGTAACTGGGTGCCGTAGATAGATGTAACAGTTTCATTAACACTAAAGGAGGCATCAAACATATATGATTTATATTATTATTAACATAAATATAAATTTCTTAAATTTGAAGTAAACTCTCATTTTGTCAGTATTTGAACAGATTAGGCTGATGTCACAGGCTCAAATACACTTCTTGCACAGGAATTCCAGCATGGCATTTCATATGTATTTGTAATGTTGTTGCTGTAAACATATGTGCACATTTCTGAGACCACGCTTCAGGTCCGTTAGACTATATATTTGCACTACCAAGGGATTTAAATCTTGACATTTCAAGATTTAAAGGACAATGTAAATGATAAAAAATATCGTGCATGTGTTTCAGACGCAGGTATTCGTAATGATAAGCACTTTAAATGACTGGGAAATAGTATTACTATGGACGTACTGTGTACTTTGTATGTTGCTTTCCTTTATAGGGGCCTCCGTGGCCGAATGGTTAAAAGTCGCTGACTTCAAATCACTTGCCCTTCATCGATGTGGGTTCGATCCTCACTTAGGGCGTTGAATTTTTCATGTGGGGAAGCCATCCAGCTGGCTTACGGAAGGTTGGGGTTCTACTCAGGTACCCGCTCGTGATGAAATAATGCACGGAGGAGCACCTGGGGTCTTCCTCTACCATCAAAGCTGGAACGTCACCATATGACCTAAAGCTGTGTCGGTGCTACGTTTAACCCAACAAAATTAATAAATCAATTAATTTCATATTTGTAATTTGTCCTTGCTTTTACATATTATCCTCATACCCTCTACTATAATCAAATAATCTGAGGCCTTTAGCTACACATCTTCCAGAGATCTTCAGCCCGGGAATTAGAATTGGTAATTAGCCCAGTACATCAGTACACCAGTAATCCATACTGATTATCCAGAGGGTATAAGGTTTGCTAATTCCGAAGACATTTAGCCCGGGAATAGTGCATGTATTACTATTTAAGCAAATATCTTCAGCCCGGGAATTAGTATTTCCAAAGAGCTATGAAATAAATAGATTGGCAACTTGAAAGGCATACAGAGCAAATCTCGCCAACCTCCCGTGACAAAAAAACGAGATCTCGTTACCGTAAGTGGCGCTTTCTCCACGCGCCATTTTGTATGCGAAAGCAATTATTCGTCGGTAAAATAATTATCACCGTATGACCACGCTTCTTTCGATGGCAAAAAAAATCCTGTACTTCGTGTCTTAAGACCATTTCTCATTAAACTAATTTTGTTTTAGAAGCTAACATGTATTTTAAATGTAGTTTTAAAGGTACAAATTGTAACTGCATGCTCGCCGATGTT
This sequence comes from Mercenaria mercenaria, assembly GCF_021730395.1. Classification (NCBI taxonomy): domain Eukaryota; kingdom Metazoa; phylum Mollusca; class Bivalvia; order Venerida; family Veneridae; genus Mercenaria; species Mercenaria mercenaria. The sequence goes on from NC_069364.1 coordinate 43,115,311, forward strand.
TGTTTTTAGTAAGATAACGCCGAATCACGCTCTGACACGAGCTCACGCGAGATTACAGCCAGTTGCCATTCTGTGTACTTTATACTTCTTTGGTATTTCTAATCATCCATAGGCCTTGGCCCTGGAAATGATAATACCTATTATCTGGAACCCCGAAAACTAAATTAATGTTGTAATAACTTCTGACTTTCCAAGATCTGAATATTTCACTGAAATTCAAAATAAGTAGCCAGTTTTTCTCTGTCTGGCTCGGGCTTAATCGTGGTATAATTACATAATAGCATGGAATAAGGATAATGTATAAAAGGTTGGTAATTTTCCTATTGCACACGACAATCTAATTTGATATTTAATATAAAACATGCAAGCATTGTCCAAAAGATCGTACAGAACGAGGCACTGGTGTATACGTTAGATTTTATCTTAAAGCAAATTAAAAACGGTGTATTCAAAAGAACCAAACAAACTCAAACATTAAAATGCAACCTATATCTATGACGTACCACACAAATATACTGTATTTTGACGCAGTAGCAAACGCAGTATTAGCGGTTATAAAAATTCATAAATAATTACACTGTGTTTATATTTTAACTGGTGATAATTGGCAATCGTTCTCAAAGGACGTGGCTAATGATGAAAAAGTTAAACAATATCGCAGTTAATTGAACAGATTTTGAAATAAAGAGCAATTATTTTTGTAGAGTAGGATGTGAGATGTTAATTAACAAACGGCGGAATGCCATATCTGATTTACTGGGTTTTATTCAAGAATATAACCAAACAATACAATATAAGGCAATAAAATACAGCAACGTCCATCTTCTCTTCTAAAAAATAACATTCTTACACTTTAAATTAAAGGTGATAGGAAAATGCATCACTCCTCGCGCCCCCTAGAACCGGCCTAAGTGGAATTCTATAACATAGATATTAAATAGACGCCCAAAGGACCAGAAAAGGTAACAACACTGAATCAAAATACGGGGAAACTTTTAACGGCCGCCATATAGCACTTACATATTGCTGTCGTAAGAGTGAAAAATCTATAAGGTGATCCTTTGGAAGCATATAATGCAACCAGGCAAAATAAAAACCGCCTCGGTTCGACCGAGTATATAAATACAACGTACACCCCTCACGCTCACTAGCACAGGTTTAAGCGGAATTCTTTTACATAGATATTGAATCGACTCCACTATCCAAAAGCACCAGAAAATACAATATTAGCGCAAAAGCTTTTTTCGACAAATAAATGTATAAAACAAAATAATATTTAATGCAAACAAGCTGAAAATTGGACATAAATGAGTTAAGCTCAAGAAACAAATAACAGTTACAGAAGATGCAGCGAAAGAAGTATAAAATGATATATATTATCATTTTACATGAATGAAAAGTAAGAAAAAGCAGAACATTTAGATAAGCACACATTACTAAAATCAACAAAAGAGAAACCCCTCCCCCTCTCAAAAAAAAAATAGTCGGATTGCAAGGAAAGAAGAGTGTATTTTTTTATACTAGCATTCTTTATGGTAATATGTCGTAAAACGTCTAAGCAAAACAGAGAAGAAAAAGCGGTGATAGGCAACATAACCATGCGAACGAAAACCACAAGCTGCTAGTAGAAAAGAAACAAAAATAGCATAAAAATGAACAAATAGGCAAATAAGCAGGCGAACCAACCAGCTATAAACACATGGCACATTTCATTTTGAGCCTGTACATATGCGGGCAATTTTTGTTAAACAATACACTGGTCATCTGGTAGACTTTCTACGCACTTATAACATCCAGTAATATAACTTTCTTGCTAATTCTTGTTGTACATACATCTGGGTACCCGTGATAGATCTATTTCTGAAATTAGTGATAAGATATTACAGAATTGAAGACTGAAGATATTCTAATGGTAAGTTGTTTATTCATTTTTAAGTTTTAGTTCTTTCTCAAGCATCCTGATTTCCTTAAGTTTCGTATGTAAGCTGGTATTTCAGATTATACTAATGGGGAAGGAATAACACTTCTCACATTTTATTCCGTGATGATATGACATGAAGTACACCGGTCTCATAACTCGATTTTGTATTTTATACAGTTAGGTTTAGCGCCTTTTAGCCAGTGCTTTAAGGCCCGGTCACACCGACCGAACTTTGTTGGAGCGTTCCTGGAGCGGTGAAAAAATTTCATCACCGCCCGTTACCGTTCACCACCGTTTAACAGAAGTTGGCCCCCGTTAAGGCAACGCCGTATACGCTCGGCCACCGCTGATGGTCCCTCCTACCGCTCCGAAAGTTTTGAGCTGCACAAAATATTGCGAGCGGTGAGGAGCGGGCAATTTTCCGCTCCGGCAAAGTTCACCACCGCTCTAACAACGCCCAGTCAAGTTTGGCACCGCAAGACGCAAGTTCGTGGACGCTTGGGTCCGCTAGGCCAACGCAGAAATCTTGAACGCTGGACCACCGCTGCTTCGCCAGCTTTGCCCGGGCGGTGATTAAACGTTGCACAAACTTTGGTGGAACGGTTGTAAGCATTTTACGAGCGGACACGGGATTGCTGGAACGGTGTCGTAGTTAAAAGCGGTATGCCGCTAAACCAACTTTAAAACCCCGCCGAGCCAACGCATGCATGCGCGGAACGCCGCTCTATCAACGCTCGCGTCACCGCTCGCTACCGTTAAACCAACGCTAAAGCAACGCCGGCTTCAGCGGTGCACCTCTAAGGCAACGCCCGTGTTTTCGATTTTTTTCCCATTTTGTGCGCGGTGACGAGCGTTGTCTAAATTCCGCCCCCTCTCCCTACCGTTGAAGGAACGCTCCAACAAAGTTCGGGCGGTGTGACCGGGCCTTTAGCAACATTACTGGTTATAGCATCGTTTGAGTTTTCCTTCTATTTCTTTGTAACAAATATTCTGGACGTATAAAATTCGAAATATTTGGAATGAATCCACTCTAGGGTTAGGGTTTAGGGTTTAGGGTTATGGTTAGGGTTGATATTGGCAGTTGTATAGAGTTGTATAAATCTTCTTGTCTTGAACCACAATGCACAGAGCTTATTATATTTGGCATGTAGCATTGTCTAGTGGACCTCTTCCAACATTGTTCAAATTATGACCGGTCTATGCACATTAAAATGTTGATTTTTCAGGTACATAGGTTGAAATATCACTCAACAAGCACTGGCTATCAGTCCTTTCGGGGCTTTGATTCCACATAGCATGTGTCTGGTTAGGTTTTGTATATAAGCTGGAATCTCAGTACCCACTGATTGGAACAGCTGGAAACTTCACACACTTATTCACTGAGATGATCTAACATGCGGTGAACAGGTTCCATAACTCTATTTTGCGTTTTAAGACAGTAATCCCCTTTTTGACTTAGCAAGTTTTGGTGAAGTTGTGTCTGTAAGCTGATGGGAATTGATTGAAACTTCACACATTTGTTCAATATAATGATCTTACAAGCAATGCGCAGTTTCTCTCACAAGTCTAAACTGCATTTTACAAAGTTATGCCGCTGTTTCTACTAACTTAAAGCAATGTTCTGTTATGTTTTTGTATGCAAGTCGGTATCTCACCCGTGACATTGTATTGAAACGTATCACTCTCATATCTATGATGATATGACATGTTGTACACAGGTTTAATGACCCCTGTTTTGCATTTTCATAAAGTTTTGCCCCGTTTTTAATTTTGCATTATGTATGTAATCTCTCATTAAGCATTATGAGAGTGGAAGTTCTACGACTGAAACTTGTTTTGAACCTACTTCTTTATGTCTTTGTTTTCATTATTTGAACTTTATAGAGATAGTGCTTTTGAGCAATCGAGCTTTGCTGTGCTCAGACAGCTTAGCTTTAAAAATACGATTTTCAAAGCTTTGTACTTCAGGGTTTCAATGTTTTCAATGATGCCAAAATACCAGATAAGCGAGCAGCATTTAAGTTTGACCAAATAAAAGAAGTGAAGTGACTGATATCGTGCATTCCTTTTAATTTTTGTTAAGTCGTTGGAGGAAATTTAGTTGTATGGGAGGTTGTGCTTTGCACATGTTTTTGGCCTGTCCGTTTAAATGATACAAGAAGCCGACTTCAAAGTGTCTAGACGTTTAGCAGCATTTTCACAAATAATTTAATTTCGTCCTATAGAGAAAGATTCTGATGCTTTTAATTTATTATTTATCAGAACTTATTTGATTGATACTGAAACTGTGTATGCTGGATTTTAGTCAAGTGTGTTAAGATTAGTATGTATTACCATCTGCAAAATAATACAAAGTTGTCTTCAAAATTTGTCTTTCAAAATTTAGCATATTCTACTCAGTTTTAATTGGATATAGGATAAAGATTATCTTATTCTTAGCTTGTAGACCTAAATTTATACATTATTTTTCTGTATTGAACTATTCATATATTAAGATCAATGTGAATTGTTTTAGAATTCATATTAGGCCTGCATGGAACTAAAAATTAATTCCAGTTAATTTTGCATTGACAATTATTGCTAAATAACGAAAACGCTATCAAAAATGACGAAAAGGGCTACGTTCCCATTTGTTGTGTTATCTTTTGGTATTCTTGCATGCCAGAATTTCCCGTGTTTTTGCCGGTGCTAGAAAAACTCGTCTTGCATCCTGGTGTGTAAGGTGACTCATTTTCCTTTATTACTACTTTTTATTAAAGAAGACGGCATGCAAGAAAAAGAATATTTCACAAGTTAAAGGTGCGAATGGAAATATCTTGCTCTCGGGTAACTGTTTTGTGGTAAGTCGGCAACTTAAATGTTGTGCATAGGTAATGCCGTCTGTATATAAATATTGAGTTTTAACACCTGTGAGGCAGTAAGTGAGGACTTGAGGGCAAAAGATCGACAAATATGTCTAGACGCCAGACGGTGTATTGTGAATACAATTATCTTTACATTCCGAATTACGTTCCAACTGTCATTGTCTTTGATATTATAATGATAAACTAAGACATGTACATGTTCATGCTTATAACTTTTGAACCCTTTTCAAAGAATCTTTGGAAAAGGAAAATACAGAAATGTTGGTGCATTTAAAATAGAGAAAAGTGGAAACTTCACAAACTAAGCCATATTCAGAAACAAATGTATAAATGGTTGCAAAGAAATTATTATATACTTTACTGTAAACTTTTATTGATAATGATAATATATATTTAATATTGATAATAACCTCATTTGTACAAATAGTGACAGAACTGTAAATCATAATTTTTCGCTACGAATTTAATTTCGGTTTATACACTTACCGTCTTTATTCGCGAAAGTCTTATTACAACTGGTATATCTTATGTATTATATTCACCATCTCACATCAGAGACAGCCAGAAAAATAATTATTATTTCATATGGATAATACTTCTGTTCGAGCTTATCTATCTGTTGTGGCTTTGTTGCGCACAATAATGTTGGCAGTCTCTAAGACCGATAACCTAGCTATATAATACATTTTAAGCTTGGAAGTGTAATATTTGAAAAGAAATTTGAGAGCTTTGAAGTGTATTATTTAAAGGGAAATTTCTTCGTTCTTCGGTTTTTATTTCTTTTATTTTAAACGCTTCATACCCGTTCACATTGAACGTGAATGAAGTTGAATTTATATAATCGTAAAATTTCTCTCTTTGGCAAGAATATGTCAACCCGAATGCAGTATTATTCTAAAATATTGTCGGAAATGGCTAAACATTTTGAGTTTCTTATGGCTTTGTCTAACCACAAGAGAGATTCACGCTACAGATATATTTTGTTTCAATGTTTTTTCTACTATTTCTGTAGCAGTCTTCATCAAACGTAGAAACCATGAAGACGGCTGACGTGTTTGTATATCATGCAGAACTCGTGCAAGCTTGATAATTGACCAGATCGAACAAAAAACTCAAGTGTAGCATCAATCATTATTCATGACTTTTTTCTAACGAAACTGACAGGTTTGTATAGTACAATCTTATTTGATAACCACGTCTGTCAATGACAATCGCAACTAATTTATTAAAATTACTTGTTGTCCAGAGTTTCTCATACCAAATGGCAGTCTTTGAAACATGGTTCTAAAACAAAAATATGTCTGTAATACTATTCAGTAAATATTAAACAATCAGTTATACCGTTCGTGTTGCCTGACTAGGGTCTGATTAATTTAATTTATTGAAAAGCTGAATTTGGAATGGGCTATTTTGAGACCGAGACAGTTGCGATATTGGAAACAAGTAATATATTTGATTCTAAATAAAGGATTGTCAAGGACTATCCAGAAAATCAAAATAAAACACGTAAGGAAATGTCTGAAAACTTATAATTTTAAATTGGCACGCTATACAGGTGCGCTGCAATATTTTGGTACAGATGTAATCATCAACATGTTGCTGACAAGACTTCAATTCAAAATTCGTGTTTTTTTGTTGTTGTTTTTTTTTTTTCAGATATATTTTTTACATCTTGTCACCAAGTCCGGTCGAATTTTCTTACTTCTAAACAGATAAACAACACTGATACAAAGTCGTCATATGATGTTACATATATTAAACTACAGATCCTTATCTGGCTTCCAATAATTTAAACCTAAAAAAAATAAACTACAAATATGTCTTTCTTCTATGAAATATAAAGGTTTTACGTTATCATTAAAACCTATCAAAGAGCTCTTTGTCGCCTCTATAGCCTTTTGGAAGAGCGTCCGGTTCGAATGCGGGAGGTTATGGGTTCGATCCCCGGCCGCGTCATACAAAAGACGTGAAAAATGGTACCAGTAGCTCCCTTGCTTGACGCTCAGCATTAAAAGGGAAACTGCCCTCACTTCTCTCATACTCTCGTGGCGCTGGTGAGGTGTCGAAAGTGATAAATATAAGTTTTCGAACTTGCTTCACAATCGGCCTAAAAATAGTATAAACTTAATAGAAAGTCTCTCTAGTTACATATTTTTTTAAGTTTTAACTCATGTTAGAACAGTAAGTTAAAAGAAATTATTTTGATAGCTGGGTCAATGAAGAAATATGTAGTTAAAATGAATACATGTCTCTTTAGGCCCACGTAAAATGTTTTAATTCTAGTATTACTTTATAGGTCAGTCACTCGCAGATATTACGGGACTGGTTTGACTTGGTGTGCATTTTAGGCCATTTATACCCCAGCTGTGTGTCCTAAAACCGATATTTCGATAAAGTAAAAAAAGTACATGCGATACATAAGCTGATAATTTTCAAAATTGTTTTGTCACATCAAATATATATTATGAGATATATTGGTCTCACCAGCTCTACGTTTTAGCAAAGGACATTCTACATAGTTTGTCAGCTACTCGAAGAAATAGTCACTTTAGCGATTGGACCCATTTCATTGTTCATGATACTTAAGGCACAGGCACTACTCTGGGTCATATAACTCGTATCTTGACAGTTGGGTGTATTTGTATGCATTTTTATTCAATTAATTACATATTACGTTTATAGAACTGCAAATTACAACGAATGAGTTACTGTTGTGTAAAATAAATTAATGCTTCAGTCGATTTCCCCAGCCCCTTAAAGACTACCGGATATAAAAGTATAACGTAAGGTATCGGAAGCCAGTCAAAGGGGAAAATATCATCTATCCATCCACTTCTTCATTAGGCAAAAATGTGCGAAAACAATTACTGTAAATGGTTTTGAAACTTTTCTTAACACCATTGTTTACGTCTAAACCTCTTGCTATCATACTATACATACCTTATAGGTCAGTCACGTGTAGACAATACGGGACTTATCTCACTTGGTGTGGATCTGGACGTCTTTGGCCGAGCTTCAGTGTCCTGAAATCGATATTTTACCTGTGTTTTGATCGTAATATAAAACGGAAATGTCATATGATGCATCTCTAAGTATACGCGATACATAAGTTGATAATGTTCACAATTGTTTTCTCATATCAATTATATCAAATCATTTTGGTAGGATTTTCAGATTTACAATATCCTGACCCCTCTTAACTTTCAATATGTTTCATTAATGGTGAATATCGTGGAAATAGTACTGACCTGTCTGTAAATTTATCCGTCTGATTATTTTTGTCCGTAATTGGCGACTATTGGCCCTGGAACGTTTTCAGATAGAAGAGATGTATGTATTGTGTAGGCATTTATATTCAGATGGGTATAAATTACGTTTATAGAACTAAACATTTCCACAAAAGAGTTACTGTTGTGTGAAATAATTCATTTTGTATTCTTTAATCATTTTCCAAAGCCCCTCAAAGACCGATGAATCTAAAATATTACCTGAGATATAAAAGCCAGTCAAAACGGGAACGATCATCCATCCATCCATCTACATGTACATTTAGCACTAGTCTGTGTTCAGACCCTATGTTTTGTTCATAGGAGATAACTCCTGAGGCTATTCAAATTTTGTATAATTATGTCCCTTTTCTTCTTAAAACATAATCAGAGCCAAGACTGATGAAGCCAAAATATATAAAAGCATTATTTTTTCTAAAAAAAACGATTACACGGTAGCCAAACTAATTTAGCACTAATATGCGAATAAAGGAAATGGTTTTTAGACTCTATTTTCATTGTTTGCGTCTAAATTTCGCTGCTACCAAAGTATACCTACGTTATAGGTCAGACACTTGCTGACAACACTGGATTGGTCCCACTTTGTGTGCATTTAGACCATTACTAAATCAATTAAGTGTCTTCAAACCGATAATTTATTCGTTAAAAAGCTGATGATTTTCAAAACTGCTTTCTCACATCAGTTGTGTCAACGCTGCATTTTCTCAGAATTTTCAAATTAACAATGCCTTGCCGAACTAATTGCCTAAACGTTTTATCAACAGACCTTTCATTCAGACATAATACCGGGCGGGTTTGTCTGTAAATAAAGCCTGATTAGAATTTTTATCCAAATTCAAATTCCGTCTTTTACCAGAAGATGAAAATCATTAATTTACGGCCGTGATTATAAGAGCTTTATACTCATAATACCATCCTTGGTTTTCCCTTTTCCTAAACATGTTTCCGTGCAGCTTATTTTATGCTCTTTCCAGCGACACCTCTTACATTTAAAAGCACGTTTGCATTCACGAGCAGTTTTACGTGAAATATGGAAAAATTTGGCTTGGGTACGTTTTCTGAAAAGAAGTTATACTCAATTATATTCAACTTCTTAGTTATTATGTGTATATTATATCAAGTAAAAGTTTGCACGAATATGTAATTTTCGTGTGAAATTAATGAATGCTTTAATCAATTACCTAAGCCCCTTAAAGATTGACGGATCTAAATTTTACCTGAGGTATAGGAAGCCAGTCAAACCAGAAATAATTATCCATCCATCCATTAGTAAATTACGAAAAATTTGCGAAAGAAGTAAACGGTTTACAATTTTTTCTTAAAGCCATTACGTGCAAGTCTCTTCCCATAACACTATACATTGTATTGCATTTCAAACTAAACTTCTTGGATATACGGTCGTCTAATCCCGTCAGGCAATTGCAAAGGCCATTGTATTGTTTACAGATATCAAAAACAAAGACAGATGTTCACCAGAGAAAGCCACACTTCAAAAATGTGGCCTCCTAAACCCATAACTCACAGAAAATGACAAACGCAACCGTACACGCACAAATACACATTGAATTGACTTGCATAATCTTGTAAAATTTACGAACTACATCCAAAAAAAAAAAAAATAAACCAAAATTTCATGTAAAGAGAACAATCCGATATTATACAACTGCATGCTATGCATCAAATGTTAAGCAGAAGTTCTGAAAGCAATTTTAACAACCATTTAAACTGGAAATAATGCAAAAAAAAACTGTATGAACTCTGTTGAATATATTTAATTTAGTTAGCAAAGCTTGATTTTTAAGTAAATGCTTTCAAATCAAAATGCATATGGCCAAACTGCCTCTTTTTTAATATATCAGTATCGCATATACAAAACACAGGAAACAGTTCCTGCATTAGCTTAAAATAAATTAGCAGTCAGTATTAAAATATAATAAATGCAAAAAGAACAATTGGCATGAATCGTTCCAGACAAAGAAATGAAACAACTCAGAAAATCATTTCACAAATACCAGAGGATCTTTATAAGAAATTAAAAATTTTGCACAAACTATCGCCATAAAACGTAACAGACACAAATAACATTTAAATGCACAGAATAATGCCTACAGTAAGCTATGTTAGTACTTTAAAAAACTGAAAACTATGCTTTGAAAATACACTACCAAACAGTTTCGGCTATTGCATTCCGTGTCATTTTCTAAAAACAGAGGATTTTTCTCTAGTAGCAGACGAAAAAGCAGAAGAATTGCATTTATGCGGACGCCACTGCAGGATAGCAAGTGCAAGTGCTCTATATATTCTTCGAAGATTCTAGGCAAATATGATATGAGCCGCGACATGAGAAAATCAACGTAATGCTTTGCGACCAGCATGGATCCAGACCAGCCTGCGCATCCGCGCAGTCTGGTCAGGATCCATGCTGTTCGCTTTCAAAGCTTATAGTAATTAGAGAAACTGTTAGCGAACAGCATGGATCCTGACCAGACTGCGCGGATGCGCAGGCTGGTCTGGATCCATGCTGGTCGCAAAGCCATTATGTTGGTTTTCTCATGGCGCGGCTCAATTATAACATATTCAGTATGAAAATGAAGTATCAATATTTTAGTATGAATTGGTGATATCACCACTCCAAACTGGCGTTATCAAGTATTCGAGTGGAAAATAGAACAAGAGGGCCAAGTTGGCCTTAGGTCGCTCACCTGAGTAACTCACCATAACATTCTAAACATGTTTGACCTAGTGACCCAGTTCTTGAATTCACATGACCAACCCAGTTTCAAATTTGTCAGGTATTCGATGAGAAAAACGTTCTGACCAAGCTTCATGAAGATTACAGCAAAAAATGTGGCCTTTAGAGTGTAAACAAGACTTTTCTTCGATTTAGCCTAGTGACCTAGTCTTTGACCCAAACTGGCCCAATTTTTAACCCTTCTGAGAATTTATGGGGACAAATATTCTGACTATTTTTCATTAAGATTGGACTAAAAGTGTGACCTCTTGAGTTAAAATAAGCATTTTCATTAATTTGACCTAGTTTTTAACTCCATATGACCCAGATTATAACTCGTCAAAGATTTCATAAAGACAAATATTCTAACAAAGGTACGTGAAGATTGGAGCAAAAAGTGGCTCTACAGTGTTAACAAGCTATTCCTTTGATTTGATCTAGTTACCGAATTTTTGACCCTATATAACCCAGATTGGAAATCCTCCAAGACATCGTGATAAGAAACGTTCTGACCAAGTTTTATGAAGATTGAATAAAAATGAAACAAACTCTTTCTTTGATTTCACCTGGTGATCTAGATTTTGAACCCACGTGACCCAGTTAAACACATTCAAGATTTCATAGAGACAAACATTCTGACCAAGTTTCATGCATATCAGATGAAAATGCAGCCCCCATTGCATACAACAAGTCTTTCTCTGATTTGACAGAGTGACCTACTTTTTGACGACAGATAACCTACATTCAAACTTAACCTAGATTTGGTCAAGACAAACAATCTGTTCAAATTTCACGCATATCCATTTAAATGTAGCCCACATGGTTTTTGTTAGCTTTTACCAGGTGACCTAGTTTTTGACCCCAGATGACCCATATTCAAACTTGCGATAGATTTAATCAAGTAGATCATTCTCATCGAATTTCACAAACCAGTGAAAAATGCAGCCCCTATTACACACACACACAGTTTTTCTTTTACCTAGTTTTTTACCCCAGATAACACATATTCAAATTTGACCTAGATTTTACCAAGACAAACATTCTGATTAAATTCCACAAATATTTAGTGAAATTGAACCCCTATTGCCTGCACACTGTTTCCCTTTGATTCGACCAGGTGACCAAGTTTTTGACCCAGATGATCCATATTCAAACTTGACCTAGATTTTATCAAGACAAACAGTCTGATCAAATTTCATGAAGATCCAGTATAAAATGCAGCCCCTATTGCATATACAAGGTTTTTCTTTGATTTTTGATTGGGTAACCTAGTTTTTGATACCAGATGACTCAGATTCAAACTTGACCTAGATTTCATCAAAACAAACATTCTGATCAAATTTCGTGAAGATTCAGTGTAAAATACAACCCCTATTGCATATACAATGTTTTTCTTTGATTTTTGATTAGGTAACCTAGTTTTTGACCCCACATGACCCAGATTTGAACAAGATCTTCCTTTGATCTGGCCTAGTGACCTGGTTTTTAATCCTACATAACCTAGTTTCAAACTTGGCCTAAAGATAATCAAGATAAACATTTTGACCAAGTTTTTAAAAAAAAATAGAGTTTTAAATGCAGTCTCTAAAGTGTTAACAAGCTTTTTCTTTGATTTGACCGATTGAACTAGTTATTGACCCCACATGAGCCAAATTTGAATCTAACTAGAGGTCATCAAGACAAACATTCTGACCAATTTTCATGGGTTTCAAACTTAAACTGTGGACTTAAGAGTGTTAACAAGATTTTCCTTTGAAATATAGCAATTTCTGTAAAATCAAGGGCGAGTAACTTTAGTCCTAATTGTCAGATTTCATTTATAATCGAACTCATGTGAGATCTTATGCTCATACACATTCAGTATAAATGTGATTTGGATTGCTGAGAATGAAAGTGTTATAGTGTAAACAAGGTAAAATATAGGGATTTTTGCAAAATCAAGGGACCCATAACTCTGGTCCTACTTGTCCGATTTTGTTTAAAATTCAACTAATAAAAGACCTTATGACAATACATATACTGTATAAATGTGTTTTTGATTTGTGAAAAAATGAAGGTGCTGGAGTGTAAACAACGTAAAATATAGTATTTTTTTGTAAATCAAGGGCATATAACTCTGGTTCTACCAGCCCGAGTTTGCTCATGGACAAACTCATCCAAGATCTTGAGGTCATACTTATTCTTTGTAAATATAATTAGGATTGGTAAAGAAATGAAGATGCTAGAGTGTAAACAAGGTGAGATTTTGTCAATCAAGGGCATATAACTCTTGTCCTACTGACCCGATTTCGCTAATAATCTAACTCATCCAAGATCTTGAAGTCATACATAATTTTTATAAATATGATTAGGATTCTAGAAGAAATAAAGATGCTAAAGTGTAAATAAATTGAAATATAGCAAATTTTGTCAACCAAGGGCACATAACTCTTGACATCCTGATTCGATCTAGCCCATAATCGAAGTCATCTGAGGTATTTTGACCAAAACATTATGACCAAGTTTAATTAGGATTGCTTAAAAATTGTGGATGCTAGCGTGTAAACAAACTAAATGTGAACGGACGGACGACGGACATTCATTGATCCTAATAGCTCACCATGAGCCTTCGGTTAAAAAATATATACCCGGCTAGAAGGTCGGCCTCATGCTGCAGCCAAAAATTCAAATTTGCAATATCCGGGAGCAAACTGCGGCTTATCTGCCAACCAATATGATAATGAACTTGCAACCAGAGCAGCATAGCAACCGACAGAAGCGAAATTTAAAGATGGATAAAGCTACTCTCTAAACTCACGGAGTAAATTATACTTTATATCACCTTATTGTATAAATGAAATTATCTTGAGATCAAATATTTTTATTCACATAGACCTGACAGTACTGTGTAATGGTACCTCAATATTACTTTGAGAGAACCCCTATATTTACAACGTACTCAAATGTCCACTTACAGTTCTCCGACCACTGTCAAACATGTCTTATTAAGGATGCGACAATGTCTGTTGCAGGAACCCGTACATGTCAGTTTTTATGTAATAAAATGTCATAAAATTGATTGAAGTAACACACCCTTAAAATAGAAAAAATTATCTAACGTAAAGAGAAATCTTGTAATTATTTTCTCAGTGTCGATTTCAAATGCATATATAGCCAACAAACAAGTATCTTTTTATTCAAAATACAAAAAGAAAAATGCATAATTATAAGGATGAGCAGTGTCATTTATGATTATTGAACTGACATGTAAATGACGCCTTTTTAAAGAAAGCAAATTTCAGCATTTCTAATTTATAATGCCTTTTCCTTTCAAGTGTTTTCAGAAAAGTGAAAAAATAATGGACAAAACCTGTCTGTATAATGCATTTTTAATATGCCGTGGGTGAATAGGCGTTAAATAAACAATGATATAATGAAATACAAGTATCTGTTTAATAGGATATGTTTTTCAAAAAGACTGTGTGAAGAACGCAGTAAATATCTCTCCAATACCTCCTCAATAGCTCAATGGTAGAGTGTGGAGGTCGTGGGTTAGATCTATGGCCGCGTTATACAAACGGTATGAAAAATGGTACTGAAAGCACATTTGCTTGGCACTCAGTATTTAGAGGATTGTAACAGAAGTTAGAATATCTGTAACTGGATACCTAGTTTGTCACAAGAGCTTTACATAGCTTATGTTAAGCTTACCTTTACCTTGACCGTTTCTATATTGTCGAAGGAGTTAATACTTTTAACTTCATTGAGCTTCCCAACTAAAATGGTTTTAACCAACATGTCAGTGCAAATGTTGTTGTATTTTTTCAGCTTTGACTGCATTTGCTTTAAATACTTCAAAAGACTGGCAATGAAAGTAAGAAAGGTTAGGGTTTCATATTTCATACTTCGAGCAGCAATTGCTGTCAACAGTCACGATTGAATTCGGATATAGATAACCCAAGCAGGCAGACGGTAACATAGTATAAAGATGTGTGATTTCAATACAGCAGAAGTAGGCTCAATAAGTTTCTTACCATAATATGTTAGATTGCATGTTGTCACCTTAGTCATCTTTTTTTTTCAAACGAGCCTAGGAGAGAATTATAATGTAAGATTGGGCGGTTATTTCTTGATCTTTTCCCAATTTTGCAGTCGTTTTTCATCTAAAACATTTCAAACGTTTATATACAAAAACTCTGAAAAATAATACTGTGTATAAATGATTATTAATTGGTGAAGTTTAGGCGGGCAATGGTATATATCATTGACAGGGTTAACTTTGCAAGGGCAACTTCAAAAAATGATACTGTAGAGTTGCAAAATAAATAATGAAAGAAATCAGATATACTTATTTTTGTAATTCAAAAGCTGAAAAATTCGTATCGTGTATGATACTACCTATGCATCGATGTCGTTTTTCAGCAGTTTTTCAGTAATACATGTATAACGGCGGGCAGTTAACTTAACCAGTGTTTTTGAATTCTGTACCAGTACTAACCTGTTTATCCGCTGTAAGTTTTATAAATTCAGTTACTTGATTTACTTGATTTCTTTGTCTCTTTGATGTTTAATAACGGCTTAAAGTTAAGCAAACATTCTGGAATCTGTTCTTATGAACACTTATACATATCTATGGTGTGGTACAATGTCGTTCTCCGTGATGATTTGATACAAGACATTGTGTCTGCAATGATTCGTCCTCCACCTTTGATTCATGTGCGTAAGTTGGCAGTTACTTGCGGAGAACAGGTTTGTACTGGTACATAACCCAGGAACACTGGTTAGGTTAACTGTCCGCCGTTAACTGAAATACTGTTGAAATCCGGCGTTAAAAACCAAAAACAAACAAACAAACAAATTAACTGTGACAGAAATGTACTTTTATCGCTATCGTGTCATAGTTATGTATAACTGCAATTCTTCAAGGACTTTTGACTTGTCTCTTACTAAAGTTATAAATAGAATCTGTAAAATGAGGAATGCTTATTGAATGCAACCTGTTAAATGTGCACGTACATACAGAAATAGATTATTAAATTCTTGCCGTCGCGTATCAGGTGATAACAAACACATTGTATTTAAGAGACTGTCTCAGATATTGCAGTATACATAGTGCAGATATTGCATATATACAGTCTTAACCGCGACTTACCAGAACAGATATCTCCTTAAGTTTCGTCGGTATCTTTTCTATTGAACATGAAATCGACAAAAGAAAACTGCTCTTTTTTTGGTCAGTTGTGCAACCTAGACGGAGAAAAGCGAGTGAAACATATGTTTGACATGCGTTTGAGATGCTTTATGGAGCACCCAAGTAAAACATTAGGATTTATACCAGATGTCTACAGAATATTCGGAAAATTTAACTTGGTATGTTTCTTTCAAAATTATTTCTATCATGGAGTGTTTCCATCAAATACTGAGTGGAAAAGAACTGTTAAAAGAACCATTATTAATCAAGCAAATTACAAATACATAACCAGGCTGACGAACGACGTCACATTATTTCAATTCTTAAGCATTCAGTCTGAAATTGCACCATGTAGTGCCTGGCGGTTTAGCCAACTGTATCGCGAGTATTTACCGTACTGTCGGACGGTGGTGTTTGTATTAAGTCAGATATTTGCGAAAGATTGCATCAGAATATGCCCACAATGTCAATGTCTGTCACGATCAGTTGTACACCATGTGATGTTATTTTGCCCTTTAAAAGACACTTACAGACATCAGATGTGGAAAAGAATACATACATTACTAGGTAGAGAAAAATACTTCTCTTTCTGTTCATTAAACTACAATGAGCAACTTATTGAGCTACTGTCGGGGTTTCCAACCCTTAATATTGAAGATGAAAAAAGAGTATCCCTTTCTAAAACTGTTGCTAAGTCAACCTATTATTTGTCACTTCCGCTTCTTAGAATTATAATGTGATAAACATCTGAAAAGCCAAATTGACAGTTTATGTGCAGAGTCAAAATGGAAGGTCTACATGTTGTATATTGTTGTTATATTACTTCCTATATAATTTCACATTTGAAATTGTATATGTTTATAACTAGCTGTAAATGTTTAACTTGTATATATATTATATTTGCATTGTCTGTAAATATTATATGCTCTTCTACATGGAGGAAATATCTATCTATCTATCTTAAATTTTATTTGCCCATTTAAGAAAATGGCATTTAGCTAGAATTTTGTTATGTTTGAAGAGCAGAATTTCAAGAGGCAGTTTGAGTTTGAAATCATCTAAAAGCAAAACACTTATACCAGCTATATTTAATCTTCAGTTTGCGATTCCAAAAACAAACATGAAAACGTTTGGTCGTATCCATCTACGTGCTTCGGCCCGGGTACGTTTTCTATTTAGAAGAAAATGAATGTACTGCATACGCATCTATATCAGTTGCCTGTTCAACATGTAATAGAACTACCAATATCCAGGAATAAGTAATGTTTGTGTAAAATAAATAAAAGTTTTTTGGTTTTTTTTTTCAAATTTTCTTGCCCCTTACAGCCCGAGGGATCTAAATTATTACCTGAGGTATCAGAAATTTCCAAACGAAAACGAACATCAATCTATCTAGTATATGAACATGAGAAACAAATTTGCGGAAAATATAACAGCTTTGTGACACTTTTCTTAACACCATTGTTTATGTCTCATACCCGATCACAAGAAGGTTACGTGCTACATACTAGTATGTTTTCAATCGGATTTGGGCAAACTCGTGCGGCGTCCGTACGGACATCGTCGGTTTGATGCATGTCGGTTCCTAAGAGAAGCCAATTTTACTATTAATTCTATTTCTAGTAACAATGACCTAGGTGACCTTGACCTGACCCCAGCCAAGAATTCCCCCAAAGGGTTTGGTAAAATCCAAAAGTATGAACGCAATACCCCTCACGATTCAAGTGTTGATTAAACAGATAAACATTGTAGATTACTTCTATTTTTTAAAAAAATGACATTGACCTTTGAGGTAGGAATGTGGGCATAACACGTCATCTGATTATAGGTAACATTTGTGCCAAGTAATATTTAAATCCCTTGATGATAACAGAGTTATGGATCGGATACTAAATTGCACTAAAAACTATTTTACCTATGACCTCCAAGTGAGACCTTGACCTTTGAGGTAGTGGTCTGGGGTTTGCGCATGACATGTCGTCTGATTATGGGTAACATCTGTGCCGAATAATATTTTTTTTAAAAAACCTTGATGAATGACAGAGTTATGGACCGGACATGGAATTGCATAAAAAGCCCTGTTTACATTTGACCTCCAAGTGTGACCTTGACCTTTGAGCTAGGGGCCCGGGTTTTTGTGCATGACACGTCGTCTGTTTATGGGGAACATCAGTGCCAGGTAATATTAAAATCCCTTGATGAATGACAGAGTTATGTACCGGACATTAAATTGCGGACGGAATGACGGATACAATAACAATAACGACATATATAATAACAATGGTAAGACAGAAAATAAATGATACGAAATTGAATAACAATATCGAAAACGAAATAAAGAATAATAATAATGACTTTTACAATAAGAATATCGAACTTACAATAAGAATAACAACATATACAATAACAATGGCAAATTTTAGAATATGAACGACACAACATTGAATAACAATAACAAACATACTATAATAATAACATACATATATAATTTAGCAAAGTTTGACATGCCATACAATTCGATGCATGGCGAATGTATACGCGATACATAAGCTAATAATGTGTATCGACGCATTTACACAGAATTTTAAATTCTACAATCTCTTGTCTCCATAATTTTCCAAAATGTTTAATTACTGTAGTCCTCCTTACATTCAAATAGTCTGTTAATAATACTGGCCTGTCTGATGAATAGGCCTTATTATATTTTTATCCATAATTTCAAATCTATGGTTTACAAAAAGATTAAAAATCACCAAAAATTTTACGGCCATGACTATAAGAGCTTTCTACTTATAAGGCTGTCCTGAGCTTTCCACTTGCTTGTACACCAAATCATTGATGCTTTCGTGTATAGATCTTTCCAACAGCATCTTTTTAGCTCACCTGTCACGAAGTGACAAGGTGAGCTATTGTGACCGCTTGATGTCCGTCGTGCGTAGTCCGTCGTCCGTCGTGCGTAGTGCGTCGTCCGTCAACAATTTCTAAAAAAAATCTTCTTCTTGAAAACCACTGGGCAGAATTACACCAAACTTCATAGGAATGATCCTTGGGTGGCCTCCTTTCGAAACTGTTCAAAGAATTGAATTCCATGCAGAACTCTGGTTGCCATGGCAACCGAAAGGAAAAACTTTGAAAATCTTCTTGTACGAAACCACATGGTCTAGGGCTTTGATATTTGGTATGTAGCATCATCTAGTGGTCTTCTACCAAGATTGTTCAAATTTTCCCCCGAGAGTCAAATATGGCCCCGCCCGGGGGTCACATGGTTTATATAGACTTATATAAGGAAAACTTTGAAAATCTTCTTGTACAAAACCACACGGCCTAGGGCTTTGATATTTGGTATGTAGCATCATCTAGTAGTCCTCTACCAAGATTGTTCAAATTATCCCCCTAGGGTCAAATATGGCCCCTCCCGGGGGTCCCTAGTTTTACATAGACTTACATAGGAAAAAATTTAAAAAATCTTCTTGTTTGAAACCACAACACTTAGACCTTTGATATTTGGTTTGTAGCATTGTCTTGTGGTCCTCAACCAAAATTGTTCAAATTGTACCCCTTGAGTGAAAAGAGGCCTTGCCCTCTGGGTCCCAAGTTTTATATAGACTTATATAGGAAAAAGCTTTTAAAATCTTCTTGTCTGAAACCATACGACCTAGGCTTTTGATATTTGGTATCATGCATTGTCTAGTAGTCCTCTACCAAAATTTTTCAAATTATGCCCCTGAGGTTAAAAGAGGCCCCACCCTGGGGTCACTTAGTTATTATGTGAGTTATATAGGAAAAATACTTAAAAATCATCTGATCCTATTTCCAAGACTGTTTAATTATAATTACCTGATGACCCCAAGTAATATGATGTTACTTGACTTTGACCTTGACCTACTGACCTACTTTATTGTTTTTAAAATACAGCCTTAAAACTTTAATGACATACACAGTTTTGCACACAAATCGTAAAACTGAATTTCATTGACCATGAATATAACCTACTGACTTTCTTAATATTTTATCATCAGTTTGAAACATGTAGCTCATATTACTCAGGTGAGCGATCCAGGGTCATCATGGCCCTCTTGTTTTATTAAAAATACACGTATTCACATGTGAGCAGTATCATGTGAAATATGGCGTATTTTGGCCCTAGTACAATTTCTGATTTAATCATATGCACAGTTATATATAATTGTTTATTCAATATGTGTATAGAGCTACCAATTTCAACGAATGAGTAATTGTAGTGTAAAATAAACGAATATTAACCAATTTAGACTGCCGCGTCTAAAATGCTACCTGCGGTATCTGAATTCATTTAAAACGGAAACGATCATCCATCCATTTACATGTACATGAAGCATAAATTTGCGAAAAAGTAAACGGTTTTCAAACACTTTTCTTTACACCATTGCGTACGTTTCATTACCACTTTTACAATGACTGCTTATATCATATTTTACCTGTAATGGTTTTAACTGCATCAATTTAAAGATAAGGAAGAGAGGCTTTTGACGAAGAGTAAACAATGTATTTTTTTTTTTGTTAAGCCTAAACAAATAATTACAGAGCAGAAGTAAGCAGTTCCAAGCATGATATGCCTAAAGTGATCTGTGATTGTTTATTGACAAGAACCCAAAATAATTTGTTTTGCCAGAAGTTCAATTTATAAAACACTTACTAGTTATTGTTGTTTCGGGTTAATGTCAGAAATAATGATAAATCAGAGAGTATTGTTCAGTATTTCCTGTAACCAGAATTCAGGGCAGTTGAAATTTTTGCCACATTAGTCAGAAACTAGGTCGTCTCGTCTTACCTCTGTTCAGTCTCAAAAAAAAAAACAGAAAGAAAGCAGACAAATACGTAATTCGAAGCTACAAAGGACGTTTTTCTTGGACCGCTTATTGACACAGAGAGACATTTTTTTTTAAAAAAATAAAGGTAATTGATATAATCTGTATTCGTGATAGACGTTTCAGTGATTATGATACTTAATATTTTAAAAAAACATCAGTGATTTGAGACATAAGTAAGAAATATGTAAATGAAAGTGCAACTTTTAGGCCAATCCCTTTGTTTTGTTCAATATAAGAACATAGATATCTAAGATTTTTTTATTAAAAAGTTAAAAATAATCTCATGTTTAAGTTTAATTGATCATAGTTTCATCATTTCATATTCTCCTCATCAAAATGTCAAAATTTCCACTATCAGTGTTTTGAGGTTTCGTTGTTTTGATCGTCTATCCCTTAGTCAAGGCTTTAGTTTATTTAATTTGACAATGCTTGTTGCGGGAAACCGTATATGTCAGCTTTAATGTAACAAACAGTCATAAAATGGATTAAACAAACACACCCTTCAAATAGAAAAAAGTCTAATGCAAAGAGAAACCTAGTAACTCTTTTCAAAATGTCAGTTTTTAATGCATGTATTGCGAACTAAAAATATCTTTTTAATATCAAAAATACAAACAAATGGATATAAGGATGAGCATTGTCATTTATGATTACTGCTGAATTGAAATGTGAATAATAATATAAAGAAAGCAAACTACAAGATTTCTAAAATTGTTCTCCTCTGGAAGTGTTTTCTGAAAAGGGAATAGGTTTGATAAGGTCTGTCTATATAACGCTTTTTTAATATTGAGTACGAGCAATACATTTAACATGATGAAAGTAGTGATTGGATGTTAGTTTGTACTGATTTATTTGAGTTCGATTCTAAAGCCAGTTCTTCACGTTATATCAATAACTCTGGAAAACTCGTTCCTTTGATATGACGAGGTCTGTGTTAGACAACGATGGAATGAGTAGCTATTATATATCTAGTAAGAAGTATAAGATGTTTTTCACAAAGATCGAGTGACGGACGAGGTAGATATGTCTCCAATACAGCCTCAATAGCTCAATGGTAGACTGCCCGCTGTGATTGCGGGAGGTTCGATCTCTGGCCGCGTCATACCACGGACTGACGAGTCAAACGGTACTGGTAACTCAGTTGCTTTGCACTCAGTATTTAAAGAAATATACAAGAAGGTTAATAACTATTACTGGATAACTAGCTTGTCGCACAAGAGCTTTACATAGCTCATATTATCTGTAGATGAAAGACGAATTTAATTCACCATAACCGTTTCCATATTGTGAAAGTTTTTTTTCCATCAAGTTTATAAAGTGTTGTAACTAGAATAGTTTTAACCATTAAACTTGTTAATGCAAATATCCGTTTATTTTTTATTGTTCAATCTATGAAAACTTTTGCATAAAATATTCCATTCCCTTGTAGACCGTATAATAGCTGATATATTCTGTATTTGCCTGATTTGTTATTAAGTACTTTTCAATAAATAAGCCTGAAAGTGCCTACACGTAATGACACGCTGATGTTTGAATCGTCATGTTCTTGCCATTTCAACCGTACAGTTGTTTTCCGGTGTTGTCGTATTAAGCTCGTTTACAGTACCTACAATGACCTATGCCATGTGACCTATGCCATATGACTAAGCTGGCAAATCGAATTGTTTGATAACGTTTTAAAGGTATTTTATATATACGCAAGATGTATGCAACAGTCTTGCTTATTGTGTGCAATTTTTTTTCATTCTGTGTGTTGTGTAACGCTGAACTGAGTGAAGTGACAGAGTGTTCATCCTGAATGACACTGTTTACAGTATTACAAGTATGCGTCGGTCAATATATTTAGCAAAACAATGATTCAAAAGAAAAAACGCGTTTCGTTGCAGGTCATTGCCTTTGAACGGTCAGAAGTAAGTGTTTTATGATACGGTGTCATATTGAACCGGTCTGAAAGTTCTTTTTTCTTTTTTCCTGGAAGCATCTTAGTATACTGTGTGAGGTTTATGACACTAATACAGTTATTTTAAAGATAAATTTTGAAATATTCTTTACATTATTGCAGATGGTTGATAAAATCAGTCAAATGTGAATATACAATTACCCGCCAGAAGTTTAATGAATGCAAAAATATTATAAAGTATTACAAATTACCAAACATTACAAAATACGTAGTGCGTGTAGTTCAAAATATTGCAAAATCACTTCTGCAGGCTGACGAGTTTATTTTGTCACAGGGCATAAGTTAGTTAATTTGTCCGTAGTTTTTCCATTACCTTAACGTGTGATATGATTTGTTTTACTTAGAGGCCATAGATACATTAATAAAAGTACTCGTTTTTTTTCTTTCAAAATGGTAAATGGAACAAACATGAACTGTGGATACAGGAACTAGATTTCTATAAAACTTCTGGGAGTTATTTAATAAGCTGGTTACATGCGTTTATACTAGGTGAAACATAATTAAATTCAAAACTTGTCAGACGTCTTCTTCCGCATGAATAATTTAATACTTTCAGTTATTACCACCACTCTATTGGATACTGAATGGTCGGCCTAACCCTTAAAGATTAGCTAAACGTCTATCATATACCAGATAGCAGATATTTACATCACTAGCATAAAATACAACGTTCAAGAATGATTTTATACTGATTCTGATATAACTCGTAGTATATTCTTTCTGCTTTTTTCATTAGTAGAAAAGCACTTTAAAAAAAGGATTAATGAACCAAGTTTACCTAGTTCAAGTTTATTTATGATGATCGAAGTTTTATTGTTAGAATTTTTTATCATCGCAATTCCAAGTTTTACAGTAATGGTGTCGATATTTCATTTTTTTTAATTTTATGAAATATTGTTTTATATTTATTTCATACTGCGCTGACTCTAATTTGACAGTATTTGTTTCAATGCCTCTGTAACAAGAAGTAATAAAATGTGATTAAACTAAAAATATTTCAGGTTCCTGTAATGACACACACATCAATATAATTACAAATTCTCCCACGCCATGGGAAACCTAATAACTGCTTCATGGATGTCAGATCTTATTGCATGGATCTGCAACTTTTATTTTACACAAATATAAAAAAAATGATGATCAATTGTCAATTGTGATTACCGAATCGGTATGCGAATGAATTAGTTGGTACAAAAGACAATTTCAGCACTTCTCAAAATTGCGAAATTGTTTCATGAAAGTAAATAAATCACTTGAATTGTATCTAATTTCTGTTGTTTGTTTTTTTTTTTTTGTGTGTTTTTTGTTTGTTTTTTTTTTTAATTAATTACACGCATTATTCAAAATGCTGAAAGGAAAGTATTAACAATATAACCTAGGATACCTCAGGCTGGTTTTGAATGGTTATACAAGTAACTTCATCGGAAACCTTTTAATACCATGACTGGCTTTAACAAATAACCATGATGTTGTACAGTGTCATTTAACTTTGACAGAAATGTACTTTTATCGCTATCGTGTTTTTTTACTTGTGGCTTGTCTCTGGCTAGAATAAGGAATAAAATCTGTGGAAAGAAGCAGTCTAACTGAAAGCAACTTTTTAAAATTCAAATACAATTTTAATTATAACAAACAGAAATGGATGATTAAATCTATTTTCATGTCTTCTTATCGTATTGTATCAATTGTTTAAACATTTTGCATTACAAGAGACTGTCTCAGATATTGCATTTCTATCTGAAGTAATTGTAATTTACCTTTTCAGGAAATGGCATTCATCTAGAATTTTCTTGTGTTTGAAGAGCAGAATTTTAAGAGGAAAACTTAAATAAAGTAAATACTAGTACCAGTTGTATTTAAACTTCAGTTTGCGGAAACAAATATGACTACTTCTGGACATATTCCTCTACAAAAATCTAAATCTTAAATTGAAAACTCCCTTTCACTTAATTATGATTATGATAGTGTTAGGGTTGTCTGTGGCCATGTGGTTAAGGTCGCTCACTTCAAATCACTTTCCCGAAACCGCTGTGGATTCGAAACCTTGCTTGGACTGTAGATTGTGAGGAAGCCAACTAACTGACTTAAGAAAGTCCGTGTTTCTATCAAGGTGCCCGCTCGTATTTGAAATAACGCACGTGTGCATCTGGGGTCTTTCCTGCTGGAAGGTTGACACATTACCTCTAATTGTTTCGGTGTGACGTTAAGTCTAATATTCCAATCAAAACTGTTTAAATTATTAGTGGCTGGCCAGAGCCTGTGACTATAATTGATAAGTTCTTGGATTATGCTCAAAATAGACTATTCTGTAAACAAGGAAGATGAAAAATTTGAAGGAAAGCCTTTACAAGATCATGTCGCGAAGTATAATTCCTTTTGATACGAACCAACAATAATCAAACATTGTAAGTGAAAAATGTATATTTAAGCCGACAGTAATATAAAGCTTCAGTTTCAAGGCTAGAACTATAATGTTTAATCCAACTTGACAGTAACAAGACTTTTCATTGATTTCTCTCTGAGTATCAGACATAATCATTCATATTTTCAGATTATGGAACTCCAAGATAATCAAAGATATATCTATACTTCAAAAAGATTCTTCTACCGCGTTGAAACCTTCTGGATAAATGCAAACTATGACCGGAATATTCACGAAAACATGAATGAATCTGTAGGGGCCGGGAGTAGGTTGAATGCTACTTATTTATTTCCTTCTTTATTCCATGTAAACAGTTATATCTAC
The DNA here is from genome assembly GCF_021730395.1 of Mercenaria mercenaria. Classification (NCBI taxonomy): domain Eukaryota; kingdom Metazoa; phylum Mollusca; class Bivalvia; order Venerida; family Veneridae; genus Mercenaria; species Mercenaria mercenaria. The sequence continues at coordinate 43,140,840 of NC_069364.1, forward strand.
AGACACAATTTTCAGTACTTTAGAGTATTGCAATTTTAGGAAAACCAACAGCAGCCAAATAGTATAACATGCCTACTTAATTAATATATAACAGTATATAAATGTTATGCTTATTTAACTAAGAGTGTATTACGAATGAGAATACGTTTGCTTAAACAGTTGAATAGAATTTAGGCTCTCTTTACTTCTTTATGAAAGCAATGTCCGCTTTATTTCCTGTTGAACAGGAAAAACATATTTAAGAATATTTGTAGGCTTTATTTGATGTGCTCAAAGTGTCCATCATGAAAGAAATAGAGGGCATTTGTTTGTTTCAGTGTAAGATTGAAAAATCTTTCACGAGTGAACACTAAATGGAAAAATTTTCACGTGTGGTATATCCTCGAGTTAAAATGTAAGATATGGTGTTCATGAATGAAAGATATTTTTATCTTACATGTAAAAAGAACGTTTCTTTTTATTTCATGTTTTGACGACATTTACCCATTGTATAGTTTCTTACCAGTGAAATATATTTTTGATATTTTTTCACTGTGATTATACCAGACGTGTTTCACTTTTTATATTTCGATAATTCTTTCAAAAACATGTTGAAATGTATGCTGAAGGTATCAAGACGAAAAATATTTATCAACACTTGAAACCTTTTTGGACTAAAACATATCGTGATAACTTCTATGTAATATCCGGACGTAGTGAATACTAATAAATACATCATTGCTAGAAAGCTCAAACATTTAGATCAGGAAATTCCATGCAGCAATTTTTCTTTGAAAATTTAGACTAACCGGAAAATATTACTGAATTCGATTTACCAGACATATCTTGTGTATTTACAATTCATCTGAAATTAACCTTTCTGGCATCGGATATCCGAAACGGCTAAACGCAATTTCTCTTCTCGATTTATCAAGCAGATTTTTACTTATCCAAAACTGAGGATTTCTCCAGCTTTTTTCATATAAATTGACTAAGCTCCGAAAGGAAGATGATTTGGTGCAAACAATGGAATAGGGCTGTTTGATTTGTCAAAAAAATCTGCTAGCGGAAATTTACTTTAATAAGAAATATTTGCTAAACCAGAAAAAGGTGAATCTTTCTTTACGCCTTTAATCACAATGACCTGTACCTACGGGACAAAAGAATAACAATTTTGGGATAGGTATCGTTTTCAGATAGTCGAATTGCTTTCTTATAATGTTAAAACAGAACTTTATCCGGGATTCTTACACTTTTTGAAATTTCTGTTTCATGTTCAGCAAACGAGTTGTTGCAATCAATAGAATGGCTAGTTTCTTTAATTGATATCGTTCATTCAAGACAACATGATCTTATCTGTACAATACTATGAAATATTTGGACGACGGTTACCCATGCAAAGAAACATGTAGGACGGGCCGATTGGTACGAATCCAAATATATACCGTATTGCATATAGATATTTAGTCAGTCTCGGGGACAGAAACCTTCAAGTTGGAAAACAACGATGAAATGGTTCTAAGCATTCAGAAATCTGCATATTTTTAGGGATGTCAAACATTGATCAATTAAATGGTTTACCGTTCCAGAATTCGATTATCGGTTAGATAATCGATGGCCCTTTTCTTTATAATGATAACAAAAGTACAATCAAAATTGTTATTGTGACCAAAGCTGTCCTCCAAACTATTTGTTATTTATATATGCTCTCAACCGCACATAGGACGTGAAACTAGCTAATTTCAGCTGGAAAAATGATGGGTTTGTAATTCCCAAAAGATAAATGTATGAAAAATATTAGACTATAAGCCATCCTAAATTTTCAAGAAATCACAAATCATTAAAGCCCTGATCCGTGGCTATTCAAACTCTATTGTGAGTATGCAACCCATGATAATACAACAGGTAACAGTTAACGGCCACGCGCCACACTTTAGCACGCAACACCACAGGTATTTTATATAGAATTTTATATAAAATAGAGTCTATTTTGACAGGCGTCACTGTTCATAGTCAGGATTTTCATGCTTTTTCAGTGACAATTTAAGGTTAAAAGGTAGGACTGGAGCAGGTCTTTAGGTAAGACTATTTACTTGAATGATATTACATCATATTATCACTTATGCATTACTCTAAAATATGTGGTAATTATTTAATGCAGTTAAACAAAGACCACATACTCTCATTCTAAAAAATATATGTTTATTTATTTTTTTTTTATCTTTTGTTTATGTTGAGTTTAACGTCACACCGATACAGTTATAGGTCATATGGCGACTTTGCAGCGTTTGATGGTGGAATAAGACCCCAGGTGCCTCTCCGGGCTTTATTTTATAATGAGCTTGCACCTGAGTAGAACCACCGACCTTCCGTAAGCCAGTGCATGGCTTTCTCATATGCTTTTTCATATGAAGAATGCTACGCCCTATGTAAGGCTTGAACCAACATCGGTGAGGGGCATGTGATCCTTAAAGGATATCAAGTGATCTCCTTTTACTAAAATATCATTATATGAGCCGTGCCATGTGAAAACCAACATAGTGGCTTTGCGACCAGCATGGATCCAGACCAGCCTGCGCATCCGCGCAGTCTGGTCAGGATCCATGCTGTTCGCTTTCAAAGCCTATTGCAATTAGAGAAACTGTTAACGAACAGCATGGATCCTGACCAGACTGCGCTGATGCGCAGGCTGGTCTGGATCCATGCTGGTCGCAAAGCCACTACGTTGGTTTTCTCATGGCGTGGCTCATATGTAGATATTTCCATCAAATGTATGTATATAGAGCTGCATTCATAATTTAATGTCCTACAGTAATTTGTTTCAAAACTGCCAGTTTCAGTTTTTAGTGATCATAGTACAAATTAATACCGGTCTACGTTAAAGTCCCATAAGGCTTAAAAATGTTATGTTAAAAACAGATGAAGCGGATGTCCAAATAGATGTTGTGCATACTTAAACGACTAGAAAAGCACTAGTTTCGATATTGCACAAGAAGATTGAATGTTAGAACTATAAAGGTAGGTAATAAAAACATTAAATTGAATAATACTTTCTACTGTGCTAACCCATATTCATACTTTGGACAGTTATAATGGACAGTTATTTGGACAGTTATTAATAATTAAAAATATAAATATGTGAAAACAAAGTTTGAAAATTAAATTTAAAAAGAAGTTAATGCATTTCATGTTTCATGTTTACAACATAGAGGAGTGGAGGTCACATTATAATCAAAGGCACGTGCACTATATAACCATCACGCAATACTGTAAGCGTACATTGACACAAATATTTATTGTAAATGCACATTTTTCAAAAAAAATTAAGAATACACTATTTTTGATATATACAGGATAGATTATATGTGTTTCAAATAAAAAAGATAATGCCATTTAAAACATGTTTCCATGGACATATATAGCTCAGTAGGGAGAGCGCAGATCTACGGATCGCAAGGTCTTGAGTTCGATCCCCTGGCGAGACGTATTTTCTCCGTGACGATTTGATAGAAGACATTGGGTCTGAAATCATCCGTCTTTCACCTCTGATTTATGTTCATGTGGGGAAGTTGGCAGTTACTTGCGGAGAACATGTTTAGACTGGTGCAGAATCCAGAAGTACTGGTTAATAGGTTAACTTCCCGGAGTTACATATCTGAAACACTGTTGTAAAAACAGCGTAAAACCCAAACAAACAAACAAACATAGCAGTCATGACAACAGAACGCATTGAATAACTTAAATCTGAGATAACCATTATGACCTTTTCTTAACCGAAATGCTGGACAAGCGTCACCTGGCATACATTTTTATCCTGTTCATATTTAATCAGTTTATGTTGTTTGATCGCTCACTTGCGTTTCACAAGTTCAACGTTTTCTTAGGAACTTATCCATAAAATATTTCTGCTTAATTATTTTAAGACAGCCTGCAAGTTTACAATCTTTATCGTAGAGCCATGTAGAGAAAAACTAGACCAGCCAACGGCAGCCATATGATTTACATAAATAAGCTAGTTTAAATAGTTAACCAAACGAAAAAATTCTATAATATCATTTTAAACTGGGATCAATGGGTAAGGAGAAGATAAGTTTAAAGAATTTTCGAGTTACAGATCTGTGGTCCATTTCACGAAAATTTAAAAGTTGTGACTTAAGTTCACGCATAAGCTTGGACTTAAACCATAAATTAGAAGTGTCATGAGTTTTACCCTTAACCAGTTCACAAAACTTATATAAGCATGTCCTAAATAGCGATTTTTTAAGACGTAACTTAAGACTTGCCTTTACATCTGGAGGTAAAAACTTTTAAAAAGTACAAACTCGGGTTGATACTTAAAGTAGGACCTCGCTGGTGATTAAATACTCACGTCAAATTGAAATGTGATAATACTATTTTTAAGATAGTTTTGGAATAATCTAACGTTATAACTCTTAAGCACGAAGAAGAACACGATTATTGCTTCGAAGTGCTAATTTTCTAGTTTTTTTTATAGGCTTGTCATTTATAAGAAAAAAACTTCGCTAACAGCGTTATTCTATATATAAAAATAGAAATCGTGAAATACTGAATTTGAAATGTCACCACCCGTCTTTCGTAATAACTTAGAGAACGAAATTTTATAAAATTTTTTGATTTCTTTCTTTTTCATAATGCTTAGGTAACTATTACATATCATTCATGACGAAATCGCCCGTGAAGGAAACTAAAATTTGCAGAAGTAAGCAGAATAACACGTGTTTAGAAGGTCTTCATATCGCATTATACAACGCATTGAAATATCTGAATGATATATGAGTGCGCGGTTTTTTTTTAATTAAAATTAAAACCCATTCGCTTGATTCTGACACTATTTTGTATTTTTCTACAGATAATAAACTCAACTCACTCACTCTCCCTCTCTTCCCTTCCGCGCTCGCACTTTATTTCAGTTTAAGCCCGTTTTGTTTCATTAAGTTATGTGGTTGAGCTGTTTTCGCAACTAACTGATAATTAGTTGCGGTATACCAATAGCTTCAGACAATATCGAACTCGTACTCGATTCTTCTCGATCCATAGTCATTTGACCTCGATTCATTCAGGTCAAGATGAAAAAGAATATTTTTGAAGGTGAGCTATAAGTACATGTGTTTAGAACGTTTATTTGCTAATCGTTTATGTAGAGGTCTTGTGTCTTAATATCGACAGAATTCTTGCGGCTACGCCCCTTTTATATCCCTATTTTTATACATTTTAGTCAGTGCCTAAGCCACTGACTATAGCTCCAAATCAACTACCAAGTTTCAACCTTGCGTCGTTTTAGTTTTCCTTCTATCTCCATGTGACCACATCACACAAATATTCTGGACGTGTAAAATTGTCCCATATTGATTTTTTGTAATCTTGGTATTGTGTGAGTGTGTGTTAAACAGAAGGAGAAAAAAAACAAGCAGCAACGGTTTCTAGAATAATTATGAACTTTATATTCACATTTGAAATATTCAGAATCACTTCGCTCTTGGGTTAGGGTAAGGGTTTAGGGTTGAAATTGGCCCCACCCTGGGGCCAACATAGTTTTACATAGAGTTGCATAGGGGAAACCTTTAAAAATCATCTTGTCTTGAACCACAATGCACAGAGCTTAGATATTTGGCATGTAGCATTGTCTAGTGGACCTCTACCAACATTGTTCAAATCATGACCGGTCGATGCACAATGAAATGTTGATTCTTCGGTGTATCGGTTGAAATATCACTCAATAAGCACTGGTAATCAGTCCTTTCGGGGCTTTGATTGTAAGATTGACATGCATTTTTTTCAAATTGATCTTACATGTAAAATATACAATAAGAAGGAACGCTATGTATTCATGAACTATAGTTCTATAATTTTCATACTAAGGCCATTCATTTTATTTTATTTTTATATATGTATGTTAAGTTGATATCCGATAATTCGACATCGATTCATCAATTTTGTCGGTATTTACGCATCCCCTAAAGCTAACTACTACATAACAGTATAAATTTAGGCACGCATTTTCCCGTTAAATATGCCCATTCTTGAACTTGAAACAAACCACTATTGAAATATTAATGTATGACATTGTTGGTTAGGCCATGCGAATCAGTCAACCGCAACGATTTAGACTTATCGGATATCACCAGCACATTAATCACGTGATGATAATAATTGTTCACAATAGGTGACTTATAGGCCCATTGGGCCGGGTGTTAGAATATGTATTATGATATTAATGTATTTTGATTATGCAAAACACAATGTCACTTTAATAAACTATATTCTATTCTATACAACTCTGTTTAACTTATTCAGTAAAGTTTCTCATTTTGAGTGGCATAAGAAGAAAGAATTCGGTGCGAATGTGTTTAAAAATAACGTTAGTTTTTTACAATTTTGTAAGAAATGTGAATTCTTTTCTCTATCAAAAGCTGAAAAACATTATTACCCTAGACAACATGCACATTTCGACACATAATTTCCGATCTAATAATGAATATTTGAGTCCGGCGGCCTACATGTTAATGTTCTTCGGAAACATTCTCGATTTGACAACACTCGGGTTGTTGTAATTTAGACAGAAAACTTTTTTAATGTCTGGAGGGAATTGCGTCATTTGGAGAATTAAATACGAGACTTAAAATGTCTAATAATCTTTTATTTACTTAGTCCTGAGTAATATATGTCAAAATAATACGAGCCGTGCCATGGGAAAACCAACATAGTGGCTTTGCGACCAGCATGGATCCAGACCAACATGCACATGTGACTTCTGGTATCATACAGACTGCCAAGGTATAGGCGACTCAACTTATGATTGCCTGTCCGATTCCCGCTTTATTTGGCATTGCACTAGGTGTGGCAACATTAATTATTCGTCGTCACTTTCAACCTGCTTAAATTCACTTTGTGAAAGCACCATCTATTTACCCCTAGAATCTCTACCTAGAGATGACACCCCAGATATGAACGTGAATAGTCAAATACCCGATCAGGTAAGATTCACACCCAGTCCAAAATCTAGACCAATTGCCACATCTACCCCAAATACAAAGCAAAAGGTTAAAACTCCCAGACCTCCTAAATTAAAGCCTGCAGAGCGTCTCTCTATTATAAATGTTAACTACCGTTCCATCAAAAACAAAATCCCTGATCTACATCAGGTTATTTCCCAGGTTAAGCCGGATATTATATGCATGACCGAAACTTGGCTCAAACCAGAAATACGAAATTCAGAAATTCTTCCAGACCACTTTAATTTTCGAATATTTAGAGATGACAGGACAGAGGGCCAAGGAGGTGGTACCCTCTTAGCCATCTCTCGCTCCCTTGTCAGCTCAGAACAGCATCCACTCAGGTCAAAATGCAATTCTGACTGGGCCAAACTGTCCCTCAAAGGTATTAAAGATATATACATCTCTTCCTATTACAAACCTAAGGAAGATGATGAAACATCCTTAAATGAACTTTGGTCAACCATCCAGAATATTCCCCAAAACAGTTCTATCTGGGTCCTTGGTGATTTTAACATGCCTGGTATTGACTGGACATCAGAATCCATCTCTGAAATCTGTAGGTACCGTAACTTGTATACCTCCTTTCTTGAAAATGTAGTTAATTTCAACTCCCAGCAAATGGTCACAATCCCTATTAGAGGAAATAATATCTTGGATCTTTTCCTCACAAACATGCCCTCTCAAGTCCATAACACCACTACTTTACCCCCCCCCCCCCCTCCCAGGTTCTTCAGATCACGACATTGTCTTTCATGAGATAAAGCTTAATAGAGGCCGCCCTATACAACAGGTCAGAAAAATGAAATGCTACAAGAAAGCAAACTGGAATGGCCTCAAAAAAGACTTTGAAATGTTTTCAAAGCAGTTTCTTGCAGCAAATCACACAGATCCAAATACTGCTTGGTCATCATTTAAGGGTGAGCTAAACCGCCTTAGCTCTATCCACATCCTAACTAGATGTACTAAAGTCCGTCGTGATCTCCCATGGGTTACTCCTGCCATCATTAGGCAAATAAGGAAACGGGGCCATCTGTTTTCAAAAATACAAAGGTCAAATTCCCACTCCCACTCTGAAAAACTGGTCAAACAATATAAATGCTTAAAGGGTAAAATACAAAAATATATTAGGACTAGCTACTGGCAGTATTTAGACACTATAATTTTCACTGCCGACTCCAAACCAGGTCAAAACAAAAAGTTCTACTCATTTGTCAAATCGAATAGGACAGAAAGTAGTGGTGTTGCTCCTCTCAAAAGTGAAGGTCAAACATTTGTCGATCCGACAGCAAAAGCAAACATACTCAATCGGCAACTTGAGTCAGTTTCCTCACGGCCTCAGCCCCTAAGCCTCGCCCAGTCATGCAAACAACTGTTAACCCCTGTAAATAAACCAGTCATGCCCAAGGTCAACATATCTCAGGAAGGTGTAGAAAAGCTCCTTAAAAGCCTGGATCCAAGTAAATCCTCTGGCCCAGATGAGCTACCACCTAGGTTATTGAAGGAACTGTACTTAGAAATAGCCCCTGTCCTTACCTACATATTCCAAATCTCCCTCAATACTGGTATTGTCCCCAATGACTGGAAGCATGCAGTCATTGCCCCTGCATATAAAAAAGGCCCTAAGTGTAAACCCTCTAATTACCACCCCATATCCCTCACATGTATTGCCTCTAAGTTAATGGAACACATTCTTGTTTCCATCATCATGTCCTTCTATGATCAGTTTAACATTCTCAGTCCCTACCAACATGTTTTCAGGTCAAAACACAGCTGTGAAACCCAGCTAATAAGTTTTTCCCAAGAAATCAGTGACAGCTTAGAACAAGGTCAACAAACAGATATCATAGTCATGGACTTCAGCAAAGCTTTCGATAAGGTAGATCATCACAAACTAGGCAACAAGTTACAAAGACTAGGTGTCAATCCACAGGTCACTTTTTGGGTCAAGTCCTTCCTTCAGGGTCGCACCCAGCAGGTTGTCGTCGAAGGTCACAATTCAGACAATCTCCCCGTCCTCTCTGGTGTCCCACAAGGCTCGGTCCTCGGACCTTGCCTCTTCCTCTCGTACATAAATGATCTGCCTGAAAATGTTAAAGGCAAGGTGAGGCTGTTCGCAGATGATACAATAGTCTATGTTACGGTCAAATCAAACAGTGATGCCCAAGCCCTACAGCAAGACCTTTTCAGTCTCGAAACCTGGGAGTCTGATTGGTCCATGGAATTCAATCCAGATAAGTGCGAAGTCCTAAGAATCAGTCGCAAAAGAAACCCTGTAATATTCCCTTATAAGCTGCATGACATCGAGTTAAAATCGGCTGATTCTGCCAAATATTTAGGCGTAACCATTAGTAAAGACCTATCATGGACCAATCATATCAATAATGTAACATCAAAAGCAAAAAATTCCCTAAGATTCCTCAAACGTAATGTCAAAACCCCAAATAAAAGAGTCAAAGAGGTTGCATATAAAACTTATGTTAGACCCCAGTTAGAGTACTGTTCCACCATATGGCATCCATGGCAAAAATACCTAACCCATAAAATTGAGCAAGTTCAAAGATCTGCAGCAAGATATGTCTATAACGACTACAATTACACCAGTAGTGTCTCCAAAATGATAAATGAACTAAACTGGCAAACCATAGAACAACGCCGTAAGATCAGCTTAGTTACTATGTTATACAAGATCCAACAACACCTTGTTTTTGTTGACCACAGTCACCTTAGACCTACCAGAAACTTGAACTACTTGATACCGTATTCAAAGACACATTATCATGCAAACTCCTTTTTTCCCAGAAGCATACGTCTGTGGAACAGTCTCCCCGTGTCTTTGCAAGCTAGTCCCAACTTAGAAGTATTTGTTGGGCAGCTACCACCCTTCTATCAGTTCTAATGCAACTTCCTGCATTTACTTTTTAACCTGACCTGTAAAATAGCTCTTTTACTTTTTTTTTTTTTTGAGATGCACATAATCTCTGTATTCTTATTATTTTTAACAGCTATCCCTGACAAAGCGCCTGCTAGTTATAATCGATAACGACTGTTAAGCAGTATAACATAGACATAGACATAGAGACCTAGGAGACATAGGATCCATGCTGTTCGCTTTCAAAGCCTATAGCAATTAGAGAAATCGTTAGCGAACAGCATGGATCCTGACCAGACTGCGCGGATGCGCAGGCTGGTCTGGATCCATGCTGGTCGCAAACCCACTATGTTGGTTTTCCCATGGCACGGCTCATATTACAATCGGATCATCGGGTTGATTTGTTATCTGTTATCTGGTTCTTATACAATTTCCATGCTGTCATTTTCTTATTGAAGAACTGGACAAAACGTCACTGTTCAAATGAAAAACTGGGAAGAAACATGTGTACAATGTGGATACTAAGATACCAACAAAGTCTTTAGAAAGTTTTGTTACCCCGAATATATCAAAGTTACGATAGCTCTAGTGACTATAAAAACTGCTATCGTATCAACTTGAGGAAAATGACTTACTGATAAAAAAATGGGTGATATTTGTATTACGTTTCACGTTTATGTAGTGTTAATTGATCTTCTTTGGTTTTACGGCCATATTAATAAATACTCCTATTGCATTACCCATATCATTCACTCAATACAAACATCGTAAAGATTTATGCCATGGAAAATAAGTATAGGTTATAGAACATTTATTAACATTCTAATGCAATTAAGTTTTCCGACCTAATGCATTAGAATGTCAAATAATGATCTATAACCGACTTATAGTTAAAACGCTCAGTTTCATTTTATTAAAAGGTTAAAATAACAAAAAAAAATCGTCTAAAGTGAACTAAACCGCACCTTCTTCAGTCTCTTGGGTGTCATTGGCTAGACTAACTTTCACTTATGATCAAGGAGGTAAGTCATTCTAATTTTATTAACAATCCCTGTATTTGGCAGTTGTTGCGCCTGTTTGAATGTTGTTGATTCAAAGTAGGCGTATCTATGAATTCCCCAATCTTGAACCACTTCGTGATTAAGTGACTAATTTCTTTCCGTTATGAAATAATATGAAAATGAGTTGGTTACTTTTTTTGAAAATCCTTCGCTTGTCATTGGTTAAAAAAGATGTTTGAACTATAAACAAGCATAACAATATTATAATACAAGGATATTGATAAACATTTCTACCGGGATTATAAAAGATTAACTGTTCCATTGTTTGTTGAATTTCGTTACTTATATGTTAAATTATTGTGTAATGATCAAGAACAAAGGAATGGTATAATTTAGACTTTATAATGCTTAAATCTGAAATGAAAAGAAGAACAAATATAATCTTGCATAATAAGTACTTATGATTGTTTAAAGTTATTTTTTGTTAATAGATATTTGCCGTAAATGTTTTATGTCAAAATACAAATATCATTCGTTGCTATATTTGTTTCTTTCTTTCTTTTATCCCAGCATACCTTTAGACACAGTATTATGATGTGTGGATAACAGAAATTATAACCAGTTTCATCATTGTTTATGTGTATATGTCATCATAACATACTGATACTGATACTGTTTTAAGTCACAAATGACATATTCTGATTGAAGTACAACAATTTCAAAGAATCATTGAGATGAAGGAACAGATCTGTTTTTGGCCATTACATTACAAAGGTTGTTCTTGTTGGTAAAGTCAGTTACATGATTCAAGTCTATTCATTGAATACAGATGTGGTTTACTTAGAAATAAATCTTCATTTTGTAGAGTGTAAAAGAGCACTCTTTGAGATTAAGCTCCGCTGGTTTGCTTGTGTGTTCTTACACAGAGATGACTTTACTAGCCAGTCATGCTGTATTTGACTATATTTTCTAACATTGCAAACCTGTATGTTATTAACATGAAAAGGTAATGTAAAACACTACCTTTGTAAAACCAAAGGATACTCACATATGATTCTGTATAATACTACAAAGAAAGCGGAATAAACACATATGAGCCGTGCCATGGGAAAACCAACATAGTGGGTTTGCGACCAGCATGGATCCAGACCAGCCTGCGCATCCGCGCAGTCTGGTCAGGATCCTTGCTATTCGCTAACAGTTTCTCTAATTACAATAGGCTTTGAAAGCGAACAGCATGGATCCTGACCAGACTGCGCGGATGCGCAGGCTGGTCTGGATCCATGCTGGTCGCAAACCCACTATGTTGGTTTTCTCATGGCGCTGCTCATATATTGAAGCGGTTGCGCTCATTGCGATAACACTGAATTCTTTAACATTAATAACATATTTCCAAAGCGTACAGAGTAAATGCGTTTTAGCTTCAAAATTCTATTTTAGAGGATTGCACTTTGAATGACAAATTAATTTCGACAGATTTCTCATTCATTCTGGATTACCAGGAGCGGTTATTTCCGTGTTTCATAATGGATGGAAATTATACTGTTTTCGAAGATAATTACAACATAAACGAAATTAAGTGTTAAGTACAGTTATTATTGCATTCGTAGCTTTATTTTGATAAATTGACAGAAAAATATTAAAAACAATATACACATGCAACTTTCATAGAATTCAGTTTATCACCTCTTAGTAACGCTGCTGCAGAAAAATCCGAATTTATATGAACCTTGACCTTTAAACTTATTCATAGCCTAAAATATTTCCAATCGCCTAAAAGGATTGTGGTATACAATATATTACATAGCAAAGGCACTTTTTATTGATGCACTGAGATATCAACTTTTTAAGGAAATGGTAATTGCCATTCTTCATTTTTTTCAACAAAAGAATATTTTTCCTATTGTTTCAATAATAAAATTATATATTTTCTTAATAGCATAGGAAGATACCGTTATGTCCTGATACTCGTATAGTAACAAGAATACTAACATCAACTGCTGGCTCAAAGTATAATTTATATTTTCAATAAAGTTTATATCGTGACAATAATACTTACGATCAAGTTTTTCGGCGAACGCCGTCTAAATTCGTTTTCGTTACCTATGCCACGTGACTTCAATTTGCAAATCAAACTACTTGATAACGCATTATAGATAATTTATCAAAACGGAAGATTTATGCAACACTCTGCCTGATTGGACGAGAGTGGCAATTTCTTTCACTCTGTTGATTGTGCTACGCTGAGTGAAATGTAGACAAAGCGTTTATCCTAAACGACGCTGTTCACAGTTTTAAATCTAACTTTGGCTCAGTATATTTAGCAAGAATATTGATATATCTCAAAATGATAAGTAAGTTTAATTAATATGATAAAAACCTGTTCAAATACCAACATATATCAAATTAAAGAAAGAGCTGAATACGGCCTGCGTATCACATGAATAAGGGTGTGATAAGAGTCTTTTATGTAGAGAAGTGCTTTTTTAAAGATTTTCCTTGTTAAAATTGTCGTCTGTATATGAAAAGGTTTCTTGCTTTTGTGACTTATTCAGATTGCATATTAAAATGAGTACTTGTTAAAATGCTTTGATATATTTGTTATAAATTATTTAACTGATTTATCATATATGAATATTTTTCTTTAATATTGAACTCAGTTGAAATCTGTTTTATTATATATATGCTATAAAATGACTGAATCTCATTACACTGAAATGAAGGTACGCTGCATACAGTTTATCTATGTGATATGACTACGGTCAAACTTTGCTTATGAAACAGAAATATTGAAATAATTACAATTGTGTGTTTTGCTTGACCTTCACTTCTTTATAGGTGTGACGTCATTGTCCAAAGATTCATGAATAGTGAATATGCATTTGTTAAAGCGGGATCAGTTGGCCTATTTTAGAAATAAATAAAAAAATCAATAAAAAAATCTTTTAATTGATTTTTTCTCATGTATTCTAATCAAACTTGATTTGTAGCATCTTTATTAGGCCTGCAGCCAACTTTGTTCAGCTGGAACATTTGACTCTTTTTAGGGGCTGCTAGAGCTGAAACTAGAAATGCCTTTATACAGCGTCTCATGAACAGCTTGGCGGATCTTTGTCATACTTGGTCTGGAGCATCATTATAAGGTCCTCTTCCAAATTTATTTATATAGGACCTTGGGCCCTATTAGGGACCACTATAGCTAAAAGTAGATATGCCTTTCTTTGCATTAACCACTAAAATGTAATGGATTTTTATCAAACTCTATGTGTAACAATATCGTAAGGTCTCCTGCTATTTTGTTACAAATGGGGATAGGGACCAATTTAGCTAAAAATATAAACACGTTTAATGACCTCTTCTGATGAACCGCTTCATGAATCTTCATCAAACTACTGCTGTAATTATTCGTCTAAGGATAAACGAAACAAAATTGCAACCCTACGAAACCTTTGCGAAAAATTAAAAGAGAACCATTTAAATTGTTAAAGTGCGGTGTTTAGTTTTGCAATTTGAAAAATGTTAGATGAAAGATGAATGTTACATGAAAAATTCATAAACTTCTATCCTTATTACAATTCGCCGACCATCATTTTTAAAGATATTTCTTGTAATACTATGATTTCTAACCAAAGTCCATGCACAAATTTAATATTGAATAATGCCTTGTTCAGAATTCCAGTATATAACATTTCAATAAATACGAATGAATAAGGTTTATTTGACGGCTTTCGCATGAATAGTTTGTACATTTGACTGCTGACTATGAAACCCTGGTAAATGTCCACTTTAGTCTCGTCGTTTTTCCACTGGACTGGTATCGAAATGTCAAGTACAGCTTCAAGAATAATAAAGTTGGCATATTTTAGCCATATAACACCGCTCTCCCCCAGTCCATGTACAAATCTATTAATTCTAGGTTTAATCGGATGTTTAAATAACTCGCTTTTTTTCGTTATTCTTGCGGATATGAAATAATTTGATTTACAAGGATTACTTCCCATGAATGCATTCTCATTTCCATAGATTAAGGATACACATAGAAGCTGCTTTGAAATGAGACTCAGTGAAATCAAGTGAACGGAGGAGTTTCATCTCAAGCTTTCTATTATATAGTATTCAGATCTCTTTATTAAATGTGGTTAATCAGATTTTGGTCAACAAATGGATTTGTTCGAAACTTAACCAACTGATTTACACGTATTTGTGTTCACAGAGTTTTTAATATACGTCAGATTTTTACTGGAAGTATTTTTAAACTTTGATTTTCCTATCCTGGTTGCCGATCCAAGATAAAGTTATTTAATTAAAAACATAAGTCATGATAAATTTAATAAACACGAATATAAGCACTATTGTATTATAGTTGTCAAAGATTTGCATTGACAAGTACATATTTATGAAGAAAAATATAATGTTCAGTCATAAAACGTAGTCAGGGTATCAAGGTCTCTTAAAAGAATATGTGCCATTTTTGTTTTACATTTGAAACAAAAATTGAACAGTCACGGTATCTTTGTAAACACGAAATATACAAATTTAATGTAAATATAGTATTGTGTGTCGAGTTAAAAATACGTCACATATAATAAACGTTAAATTAGCCTAAGTATGAATTTGATCATCAATTCCTATTTACTATTGTCTGGAAATAATAGACAATATTTTTAGCATTGATGTAATAATATGACGTAAAGAACATGTTTATAGCGGGTATCTCGCAAAGCTTATACTACTTTTACTTACTTTAATTACTGCTATTGTCCTACGTAAGTCTGTAATTATTTTGTTTGTTTGCTTTGTGTGCGTTCAAGGATATATCAATGGACTGTACACTACTTTTATGAAGGTTGTTTAAAATCAGTTTCGCAACAAAGTTTGCGTGCCCAATCCCACTTATTTAAAAATCTATCACCAATTATCACTGTTAATAATATACATTGTTTACGTATTCGTACCGCGTCATCAATAATTAGTATGTTTCTTTATGTTTCTTTCGACAGCTCCGATAAGAATCACGTTGCATTTTTTAAAATGCCAAAGTCTCTGCTTACAGTGTTTGCTTTATTTCTTCCCAGACTCACACTATGCTACTTATTCATCTACTGCAATAAAATGAGAATATATCTTGAATGGATACACAGGTAACGCTTACTGTCTAAAATATATAGAATCGAGTTTTTATTCCAATCGATAGATTTTCTGTGATTTTTCGTTTTGGTGATTTTTCAAACTCAGTAACTGGTTTACCCATAAAGATGAAAGATTCCTTTTTTTTCTAGCTCATCAAAGCTAAATATGCAGAAGGTTAGCTATTGTGATCACTTCTAGTGGCGTCTGTCGTCATTTTGACCACATTTGCTACCCAGAAACCCTGTTTGGAAGGAAAATGACAATTGGAATGAAAAGGCCCATAATTTAATATCGGTATTGTTTGACTTGAACATAGGGACTACCAAATTTGATAAAACATATAGTCGCTACAGGACGTTAATTATTTGGATTATCTGGTCAAATTTCACAAGGGACACTGGGAAAATCCCACTTTTGAGGTTACACTCTCTCTTTCATATAAACATTGAAATATTGAGACTTCATTTTCAGTATTTTAGAGCATTTTAATGATATGAAAACAAGATATCGTTATTCAGTATAGTATGTATTCTTACCAAACAGATATTATTAAGATGTTATATTACATATAAGAAAAATAATTTGTTCTGAAAAACATCACCCTCTGAATATGCCCCGATGAAAATAGCCATTTACCAGTTACACGTATGTGGACGTTTTCTAAATGAATATAACTAAGACCTTAATATTCAAAATGAAAATGATCTAGATCTTTTTCAATACAATAAGCAATAAAAATTTGCAAACAATATAACTCCCACATCCTTATAGTCTACTTCTATGACTCATTATACAAGATTTCGTCATTGGCATGGAACTACATTTTGGACTACTTTACGTGTAACACTGAGTAGTCACTTTCCTATTTGGTGTAATCAGTCCTTAAAGGAAAAGATGTTTCTACTGTAAAAGTGTCAATGTCACTAACATTGTATCAGTAACCTAACTAATGAAAAAAAATACCAGTTTCGGTTTGATAAAATAAATTTTCAAGGTTTAAAGGCTTTTTCAGCACGTATGCTTTCCTCCAAAAGAATTGTCGCTACAAAATTTATGCCCATTTTTCCTTGCTGGGACTTTTTTGCCATATTTTGTCATTATTTGCTCTAAATTGCACTCAAATTATACACTTTTACTGTGAAACTTACCAATCTGACCAAACTAGTCAATTTACAGCAACATCTAAACAAGTTTATACACAATACGAATTCAGTTCTTTCTTTATTTCATATAAACAATGAAATATTGAGACCTCATTTTCAGTACTTTAGAGCAATGATAGTTCAATGATATAAAAATCATATAAACTCGTTTAGTATAACATGTCTTCTTACCAAAAATAAGAAAAAATATATTGAGATGTTATGTAGCGTATTAAAAATATACTAGTAATCTGTTCTGAAAAACATCGCTCTGAAAATGCTCCAATGAAAATTGCCGTTTAGCAAGTTCACGTATTCAGATATTTTCTCAGTGAATAAAATCAAAACCTTGAAATTCACAAAATCTTTTCTCAATACAATAAGAAAAACACAAGGCCAAAAATATAATTGCCACTTTCGCATTTAACTCATTATACCAGATTTCCTCAACAGCATGGAACTACATTTCGGACTACTGCACATGTAACACTGAGTAGCCGTGATCAGTCCTTTGATGACATTTTGCGTATTCAAACAGTTTCGAAATGTAGAATTTAATAATTTTTTTTCGGAGTTATACATTTACTTTTCAAGCAAATGGCAAAATAAAAGTGTATATTTCAGTATAACTTTACCAATTCGCCAAGTATCAGTTAGGGTCCTTACGCTATTGTTCATTTTATGTTATTATTTTGAAATCTTAGGACAGTAGCGCTGATTGTTTTACACTCAGTACACTTTTTATACAAAGTTACTGATTCGGCAACTAGCATTATTCTTGGCATTTCGGACAAATGACGTTAAGCCGCTACTTTCGGTTAATCAAACGAGCTGGACTTTTTTTAATAAAATCACCAAACCGCCGAAGAACGTGTTAGCTTTCCGATATGTATATAGTGGAAACGTGAAAATGATTATATCATTATATCACACAAATGTTTCTTAGTTTGTTCTTTATCAATGTTTAAATAATTCCAATTTTCCAAAAGGCATGACCCCCACAGCTACATACTGAAATAAAACAGCATATCAATCTATATACCTGAGTAGAGGGATACCAGGGGAAATAGGAATCAGCAAAGCCTACCCTTAACACGTGTAAAACCACGTGTCGAGCCACGTGTCTTTACTTAGGGCAATTATCACATTATGCACATATTTTTATCAGTGTATGTTTGATCCGGAATATTCGAAAAATGTCACTTCATCTTGAATAAGATCTAGGTCAATTGTTTGTCCAGTCGCACGGAAACGTTATTACATACAGTCAAACCTAAATACTGATAAACACAGACGATTTAGCGATATACCCAATTCTTGTCAACAAAGTTCAACTGTTTTCGGTAGAGTGGTCCATATTTTCCTAATATTGAAGTAGAATTTATCAATACAGTGTTAAAGGAGTTAAAGTTATACAAGAGTTTTGTTAGCAAATAAATGACCTTAAAGTTTTTGAAAACTACATATATATTTTAGCGTCACCTACACTGAGGTCAAGCCCTATATAAAAGGAGTGTATGACACGCCGACACAAAAGAAAAGGAGTGCACTTGAAAAAGCCAATATTTAAACTGTGTCAAACAATCGTTCTCAATTGTTAAACTTATGGCTTACATAAACCTCGCAACATTTTTAAAAAAGGCATTACCTAAGAATTCAATCAATATCTCGTTTGCAAGATGAGAGCCAGTTCATAAAGTTCTTTCACAGTGAAACGAGTCCCAGTATTTTTGCGAGATAAGGAGTGAAAAACATATTTTTATGGTACCGTATGACAGTTAATATGTTAATAGACGGGTAGGTAGAAACGTATGTTTCAATATTACTGTTATTATAAAATAATTACGTCGGTCGGGATTCGGAGAAGCTATGGTTACTTACAATAAAGTTAACTAATCTTAATATTTAAAAAAAGAAAATTATTACTTTTTTGTCCTCACCGATGAAATGATGATATATGAGCCAAACTTAAACAAAAGAAGACGGAATAATTATCCGCAGGGACCATTTTTCACTAGCTTCTTTATGGAAAATATAATATTATAATATTAGCCTTTCTTTCTTCACGCTACAGAATGAGACCTGTCACATTACAAAATAGCTCATAATCAAAACAATACAAATATATGGCAGACCTCCATCCTCACTTTCCCTAAAGCTTATGGCAGAATATTTTGTTTGAAACATTGGAAATTCGGGGCATACCTTAAAATGGAAAAGGCGAGAAAAATACGTACAACCAAAGGTCGAAGTCAGTAGAATATAGTCGAAGTTGGAACCCGGAAAATGTGAATGGGACTGAAAACTCCTTAACTTTATTAGTAACTTGCTGTTTGACTTTGTTTTGACTGTACCTTATAGTGGGATGATTTTTGTTTATTGTTGACCTTGTTTTTTAACCGAAATATATAGGCAATATTATTTTATTTCGGGTACACACGTGTTCTATGATTAACAAATACGCGCACCGACCAAAGAAGCGATTCTTTAAAATCACCTTTTTTAAACATTTTAAAGTACTGAACGCGTTGTTGTTTGGTTAGTTTTGTGTTCGATTTTCGCTCCGTTATCCAACGTTCATGCAGTAACTGCAGTAACTGTAACGTTAACAATTTGTTTAGAAGGAAAAGGTCAAGCACTAATGTGTATACCTGTGTATACATTTACATCTTTTTTGATTTCTACATTGTACTTTACATCCGGTTTTTACATCTTTATAAGTTTAACACCCTGCTGTACTGCTATTATTAGCGATTACAAATTTTTATAGAGCGTTGGTCTTTTTTTCGTATAATGTGGAAACGTGAGGTTAAGGTTAACGCTGGTAAGAATAATTTGTTTAACCGGGAAAACAAAAAGATAAGACTATTTAATGCTTTATATACATTTATTTATAATATTAATCAACCAAATAACAATTCACAATTTTTGTTCAATGAAAGCATGAATTTTGGTAAAAGACAGACATATTTTGCAACAAATGAATGTATATGTCAAAAGAAATATTGAAGTTTGTATAAATAAAGGCAGCCGATTTACACTTGTTGACAATATTTTACACAATAAGGTCTTACAATATGAACCAAAGGGGTTTTCATAATAAGGTTTTCTTGTGTCAAACTCTGTATCTTCAAACATTTTGCTCAAAGCTGTTCTTAAATATAGGCAGATGATTTACACTTGTAGAGAATAGATTTTTACACTATATCATCCCTATTGTCATTCATAAAAAACTTTTCCCTTGTCAAACTCTGTAGCTTCCAAGATTTTGATAAAATCTGTGCATAAAAAAAACTGTATAAACAACATCACACTACTATTGTAGCGTCTAGTTTTACAGTAAGAGTTCGTTCATTCAGTTATAAGTCTTCTCCTCTTTACCTTTACTTCACTCGCGATTATCTGGGTAACATACGTCATTCTAAGCGCTCCAGGTAACTGTGAATGGCATCGTAATAACAAATTCCTTTTTCTCCGCCAGTTGACTCGACTCTTAGCTAGCGTTCTTATAACTCCTCCGTACTCATTTGCCACTCCTCTTTACTCCTCTCACCACCTCAGTTATATGCGGCCCGTGTGACCAACAACATAAGCGCACGCATGACCAATAAGTGCGATATAATAATAGATAAATGTGATTTTTTGAGTCCTCCGCTATGCTCTGGCAAAGAAGATCAGAAATGCTACCTATACTTCTTGTATATTAAACCCACTTAACCCTTACCCTGCTAAATTTCTAAAATGAACTGGTCCATCATTCAATTTAGGCATCACTATTTAATATTCGAAGGGGTATTCACTGAAACTTTACTGACAGAATATCGAACAGTGCAGACCATGATCAGACTGCACGAATGTGCAGGCTGATCTTGGTCTGTACTGGTCGCAACGGCTGAATCACTTGCCGCCAGCTGGCTTAGGGTTAACAACACCTTCTTGAGATTTGCGCATATTAAAATAAGGAATGAATATTAAGTACCCTCATGGGGTAATTCCGTATTTTGGGTTCGCAAATAACAATTTCCGAAATATAAACGTCTCCAAGAATTTCTCAGTCTTTTATTCCATTCGTCGGCGATGTAGTTTTTATGGACAGATGTACGGCCATCTTAAACATCAGTTTTAACTTTTATTGAAGACAGTGTAAAAATTCATGGCGCTTCTGGAAATTAATTGTATTTCATAATTATTTCACGA
This sequence comes from Mercenaria mercenaria, assembly GCF_021730395.1. Taxonomy (NCBI): domain Eukaryota; kingdom Metazoa; phylum Mollusca; class Bivalvia; order Venerida; family Veneridae; genus Mercenaria; species Mercenaria mercenaria. Next base: position 43,162,174 of record NC_069364.1, read on the forward strand.
TATTTATCAACAAAACTTGTAAATGGTATGTACGAATTAAGGCTGTTTTCCTGATTCATATGATTTCTTTCCAGTTGACTTGATGTACTTTTCTTCTGCCCGCAATTTAATCATATGTCGTCCCACTGAAATTTAAACTCTAAATTTATAAATGAAAAAAAAGTGTAACGGTCATGCTACAGTATGACAGAAAACTGAATCAACAAAAAGTGTGTAGGTGTGATAAAAAGATATTAGTACACACAATTTACAAGTATTTATGAAATTGGGAAATGTCGTGCCTTCGTGCCTTATTAGCCCGTATTATACATAGTAGAAAAATGAAAACACATCATATGATATACATAACTTAATAGTAATACCCTGAAAAGAAATAAAGAAAAGCATCTGTGAAGCATACCAAATATAGATACGTTCAACAAAGTACAAGTGTTTAGATACAAGAAAGACATTAAAAAAAACAATAAACTGTATCGTTCATAAATTGATCTATATACAGAGACAAAAGGAATGGATGTTAAACCTCTCAGAGAGTGAAAAATATGTGATCAGCTTTTCAATTTAACATTAGACGAAAAAGAAAGCAGTGTTTTAAACGACACATAAAACTAGTTTTTATAAGGACCGTATACTAGACTTAGTATTTAGAAGAAAAAAGTTGAGACTCCCCCAACAAAATTTGATTAAATGCAATCTCCGCTTGAACCATTGGCTCGATTTGACAATACGTTAATTGAAATGTTTCATTAGTAATAACTAAAATTGATAAAGCCATTTGATCGGTAAAAAAGACATGTCTGCATATTTTCTGTCTCTGACACTGTTGCGAAAAGTCTAAAAATATCTCTGAACCCGCTTTGAAGTTCCTTAGTTGATCCATATATGTCATTCCTGTTTGAACTTTGAAATTCTTATTAGTATTCTAGAAATATAATGACCCTCTTTTTACAATTCCGTTTGCTCTTGAAAGTAAATTCTCTCTCTTACAACATGTACAATCACCTTCGCTTCAACATACACGATTAAAAGCTTTCATGACAATTATACTGTGACAGTTCGAATTCTAAGTGTGTTCTTTTTAGACAAACTCTGTGCTTTTTACAAATTTATCCAGTTTACAGATTGCTAGAATATCTCACCCTGATCAGAATATAGACGGTTTTGAAATTGGCCAGTTTTTGTCAAAAGTAAAAAAAGTGTTACATTTTTGTTTTGCATTGCACAAATTGTGATTTAGCTACCAAAGACATTCCAGAATAATATCTTTTGTGTTATAATGCTTTTTTGATATATAGATGTGGCATTCAAACAATGCTACGGAGTGATGATTGAAAGCTCAGTGGTTTTTAACCTTTTTTTTAAGATAAGGAAAGCAGACTGAAATTTATTTGCATTTTTTGTTTCTAATTCTAAGATTTAAACTTCAGCCATTGGTGAAATTCAATGCGGAAGAAGAAACACTAGCTTAAAAAGAACCCACTTTAGCGTTGACCTAAACCACCGAGGATACATTTATGATACATTTTGCTCTGGAGGCTAATTCAAACCTGCGATGCTGTTTTTATTAACTTTTATCTCGAGTGCATTGTAATATACAGAAGCATAGATCAGAAATTGTATTTCTCTCACTTTGAATGTTACATTGTGCATTATACACTACATTTACCAATGTTCTAATTTTCTGTATGTGTTTTTTTTTTCTTTGTGTATATAATGATTTATGGTAGAGATGCATCAATAATATATCTGCATCATGAAAAGTTCAGTCATAAGTGATCAAAGGTTTCTGATTTTATTAATCTTTTGAGAAATATGCGCCAAAGATCTTTTTCAACACATAGAATATCGTAAAATCATCAAAGAGAATGTGCCCATAAAACGGTCTTTCACGACGGCCATGACGACCATTTAAAGACATTACACATAGTGCAATACTCGGACGAACGTATTTTTTTATTTTGTAGTTGTTGTCTGTGCGTCTTTGACAGAAAAAATTCCTCATACTAACATCAATGTCCAATATATGACGTGGACAAGAAGACAGAACTCCTAGCACTCACTGCAGTCCGTTTTGAAAATATCTAATGGGGCATATGTCCGTCCAGATATGCTTTACATTTTTACATGGATGATTTTAGATATGTTTTACATTATTCATAGTGTGTTTTACATTTTTACATGGATGTTTTTAGGTATGCTTTACATTTTTACATAAATATTTATGCTTTACAGTTAGCGTTTGCAATCACTTCTTCTCGGCGATATATGACCATTTTGTGTCGATTCGCTGTAAAACCCAACTAACTCACTCACCCGTCTGTCCGTCCGTCCGTCCGTCCGTCCGTCCTAATAGTTCATGTCTCATCATAACTTTACAACAGTTAAAGATTGGCATATACTTTTAGGAAGAAGGTGATAAAACGGTGTGCAGAGCGCTTATTTTAAACAAGTTATATAGGACAAAGGTCAAGGTCGAAAACTGAACTAAAATCATGTCAAAATTGTCCATCATATTACGTGTCTGGAGTATAACTAAATAAACCAGGGAGGGTAATCAGAGGTCAAGGTCAAATTTGCATATCATATTTCGTGTCCGGAGTATAACTTAAAACTATCAAAGGTATTGACCCGAAACTTAGAATTTAGGCAGGTGATGATAAACTGCCACCACTTAATTATCAGGTTTCATGAAAACTTTCACGAAAATAATTTAGGTTTTCACGAAAAGTAAAAAAAAATCACGAAAACAGATAAACATTTCATGAATGCAAGATAAATATCTTAACACGAAAATTTGCTCGTTACTGCTTCAAACTGCCACAGCGTAACAGTTAAAGTTTTCATGATACCAAATAACTTTTCATGAAAGTACTTAACTAAGAATAGAAACGGAACATAATTTATTTTTCGGGACGATTCTTCTGTTTTGTGGTAACCTTAACAGTAATGGTCGCCGGATGAGAGATTATCTATTTTTAGATATCTGGTTTGCATGAAAATTATCTGGTTTCGGGAAAAATTATCTGGTTTCGCGAAACTTTTCATGAAAAATTTCTTGTGGTTTCGTGAAAAATTATCTGGTTTCATGAAATATTATCTGTTTTCGTGAAAAATTTCTTAAAGTGGTGTCAGTTCAAAGCACTAACTAGTATGGTGGCATATTTCTGCATACGATAACCAGATAAGTTTCGCGAAAATGTATCGAGTTTTCAAGAAAAACATAAAAGATTTCGCGAAAACATATAAGCTTTCCGCGAAAATATAAAAGCTTTTCTCGAAAGGAACTACAAATATTAAGTGGATTAATTTGTGTTAATGCCCACTTCTGCATAAGAAAACCAGATAAGTTTCGCGAAAATGGACCAAGTTTTCATGAAAAACTGTAAAATTTTCGGGAAAATAAAATATTATTTTCGCGAAAACACTTTATTTTCACGAAAACTTTACCATTTTTCATGAAAGTTTAGTCCATTTTCGCGAAACTTATCTGGTTTTCCTGTGCAGTAGTGGGCACTAACGCAATCTTTTTCCATTTCATATTTGCTGTTCTTTTCGTGAAAAACCTTTATATTTTCGCGAAAATTTTTCTGTTTTTCGTGAAAACGTGATACATTTTTGCGAAACTTATCTGGTTATCGTATGCAGAAATATGCCACCATAAACTAGCATAATTTCGTGTTTAGATATTTAAGTGGCTTTTGTGATAAATTACTGTTTTCATGAAATCCTCCATTATTAACGTGAAAACCTAATTTATTTTCGAGAAAGTTTTCATGAAACCTGATAATTAAGTGGTGGCAGTTTTATGCCACCATGTTGACAGTTTTATGCCACCATGTTGATGTGATGTAGAGACTGCAACAATTTACAACCCCTCCCCCCCCCCCCCCCCCCCCCCCCCCCCGACACACACGCAGTATATTGTATTTAGTTTCTTGTCCCTTACTATCCTGTCACCACCAGCGCACACACACTACCTGCTCCCCATTCCCCACCCCCCTCACGCCTCCTAGTAAAAGTATAATATTTAGATTTTGCTTTATCTTTAAATTTGATTCAGTTCTCCTCTGATATAAACCTTCGGGCTTATATTACCCCGCTTGGCGGAGCTCTTGTTTACCTAAATGAAAGACAAGTGTGGCGATTTAAGGGAGTCTGAAAAGGAACTACCCCCCCCCCCCCCCCCCCAAAAAAAAAATACTGTAAAGATTGGTTGACATTGGCGTATTGATTTAGAAGGAACTGTTCTTAAAAGAAATAGTGGACGACAGACGGACTGACACTTTCATGTTTTGAAATTGACCAATCTGAGGCAGTCCCCAAAGTTTACGTACCGTTGTTTGTTTCTTTCCTCTTCTTTATTTTATTTATTTTTCTATATGCTTTTTTCATGTAAACAGTCATCAAAACAAAGTGCTGAAGGTGGCCTTGTTCTAAAAGTGTGCTATTCCTTTTGCTATTAAAAGGGGAAATTGTATAATGACTGTAGGTTTAGTGGTATGTATTAGACGATGTTGTTCGCACTTGTATATTTAGTTGCAGGAGCGTGGATCGAACTCACAACCCCTGGTTTAGTAGTCAGACAGTGTTTCCACTGGACCACTGCGTCTGCTCTGTAGTTTAATTATTTCTGCCTCTCTTGATACCTCGACAAGTGTAAACTACTGCGCATTCGCAATGCTATAGGGTATCATCATAAAACCTAACATTATACAGCTTTTTAAAACAGTGATTTGTTGATGACATGAAGAACGAACATTCAAATGATCCAGATAAAACAACTGCGTGAATAACCCCGAAATAAGGCGGTTATTACATATGTCCTGAAACTGGTCATGTCCGGATACTGGTTCTAAACCAGTAATAATTATTAAGTTATTTTTAGATGTCATAGAATAGCTGGTATATCTTATAATTGTACTTCATAGAATATTTGCTTTCTTTATTATTGGTGATTACACATTTTTTTCAGGGGCCTAATTGATAACGAAATTGTATGTGTTATATTTCAGAAGAAAGTTCTTAAAAATTATCAGATCAAGATTTCAGCGTAATACTTGGTTTTAGATGTCCTTGAGATATATCAACAGTCACGCTATGTTTTTAATATTTGTTTTAAGAATCAATATTTTAGTACATATGTTAGATGTCTACCCAAAGATAATATTAAAGCCTTGTGTAAAGCTTCTAAAATGACGTTTCTGGGTTCGCTATAGCCTAATATATATGATATTTCAATGTATATTTTAACATTGGGACATGGAAATGTGTTCCTTAAAATCGAATTATTTCTATAAACATGTTTGCTATAACCATTTTGTTTTACATAGATCAAAGAAGAGCTAAAATTGGTATATTTTAAACTGTTCCTTATCACCGAAAATTTACCAAAAAGCATTTAATTTATTATATGATAACTGTGTTCGTTATATTAGAAGTTAACTTATACATTAATTTCACTAGCGTGAAATCACAATGGCGAAGCACGACATCACAATCTTTTGGTAATTTCGCACTTCACCATTGTAATCTCGCGCTTCGCAAATATAATTTTACGTTTTGTGCTTCTCCATCATGCGCAGATGATACGCGTATCGTTGGATCGCAACGGTCAAACACGAAATCAAGAAGGCAAATCACGAGATCACGAGTGCAAAATCGCAAAATTTTCTTAATTTCGCACTTCGCCATCGCAAACTCACGCTTCGCCATCGTTATTTTGCTCTTCATGCTTCGCTAACATGCGCAGGTGATACGCGAAGCGCGAGATTACGATGGCGAAGCGCGAAATTGCTAAAATTTTGCGATCTCGCCAAAGTGATTTTACAAATGTGATATTTGTGTTAGTTTTGCTTATATCAATAAGAGAAGTTTCAATGTTTAATCTTCATAGAATGACAACTCTTGCCTCAGGCCAGTAATTATAAGCAGGGACATCTAATACATTTTAGTTTACTTTCCTTACAATTGCACAGATGACTGGGAAATGAAAACTGTTTAGACACAATATTATACCTTTTTGCACAACAAAAACATTTAGGATTTATTTGTGTTTGATTTACCCTTTAAAAACTGCTTCCTATGTTTTTATCAGCTTACTTATAGTAAAACTAAATTTTAACAAGCCGATATTGAAATGAAATACAAATGTACCAGTATTTTATAGCGAAGATAATACAGTTTTGCTCGTATAAAAATGTCACAATAGAACCACTTTGTAATACAGATGAGGTAGGATGAGTAAAGATGCAATTATATTGATCTCTTTATCATATGTCATTACATATTGTGTAGTTACATGTCGTGTAATTTCATTTAATAACGAATTTGAATTTGAGGCCAATGTTGCATTTATTTATAGTTCTCATCTGGAAATGCATGGATAATTTTACCTTCGAACAACAATATCATAGGCAGAAAATATCAAATATGAAACTGGCTAGTTATAAAGAAAGCTGCAGTTAGGTGAATATTTCTGTTGAGGATATCGAAATCAATCTTGTCAAATGAGTAAATATGTTAAAAACGGAAACGTTTGAAAACATGCATTTTCCATTGGTTATGGTAATTTAAAGCATTTCAGTGTAGACGCAGATGATGTAACTACATTGTAACAGTTATTAGACACTCTGTTAGAGATAAAAAGGCAAAATAATAAAACGACATAGTTATCATGGCTCGATCACGTGAGCGGAATCACATTGGGAAAGAAATGAATTGCAAAACGATATGACTCGACAGGGAAATGAAATAATACCTGTTTGGCTGATTATCAATCATCAAGTAGGATTTAACCAGCCGGAGGATACATATGAAATAAAGGGAGATTAATATTACTTGTAAAGTGCCATTAATTTGCATTTACTAGCACTGATTGATTGCAGAATATCATATTTTATTAGACGATATATAAAACAAGAAGTATCTTAAAAAAAGATACACGACATCATTACTCAATGAATACTTTTAGCTATGAAACTTCTATGCACTCCGGATATTTATAAAGCAAAACAAAATGTAGTTTTTATGTACAACCTATTTTACAGAACATATGTTTTACGTCATAATTATATTAATCATAATCTAGGAAACTGGCAAAAAAATAAGGCTAAAATGGAGGGGCCGTATCAGACTGGCAGAGTTGGCAGGTTGGTAGTCGAACTCAGTTTAATTACTGAGGGGATTCGAAGTTTATGACGTAAGCTATTTCCACAGGTGTGTTTCAACAGATTATACTCTCTATCAATACAACTCAAAAGCACCTGTACACCCCTTAAGAAAATATTATCCATTCGACCCCCCCCCCCCCCCCCCCACCCCCAACAGCAGAAAATGCTTCATACGTGCCTGTGGACAAATAAAGCCGAATACTGCTCCAGATGAATTTGTTATACCCTTCTGGATTGATTGAGGCATTAACAAATAAAGGAACACAGCAAGGCACCGCCTTGGAAACCACTTTTAATGAGTTTAAACCGGGTTCCCGATATGCATTTAACTTCACTCTTAACCTCGCCATTTTCAATATATAAAAAGTATGCCCGGCAGGTGAATCCTTAAACACTTATGGGAACAAGGTACACTATCTCAAAGACTATAAATACTCGTGCTAAAACATATATGTAAAAAAATCCTAAAGAACCGTATACGCATGTAGTCAATGCCTATGTAGAAATACTAGCGACACGAAAGCACCATTTAAGGTCCGAAGGACTTGGCGAGGTAGTTGATCAAAATGAAATCATTAACATGTTTCTTAACATCTAAAACGTTCTGTGTAATAAAATATGAGATATTGAAAAAGGTGAATACGAAGAAGTTTAGGTCATTTATGTAAAAAAAAAAAAGGTCATCTTGCTTAGGTAAAGAAGTACACATTTCAAATATATTTTTAACAAAACAGTTCAATATGAGAATATTCTGGGAACAAGTACAGTGCATGCAACAAACATTCGCTACTAAAACAAACATGATCTGTAAAATATTTATGTGATAATATTTGGAGAGCACAGTTATTAAAGGCAGGGAAATATCCAAATCCAGGCGTGTTTATTTCAATTTTATTCCTATTGAAACGTCAAGTTGATCTACGGGAATACTATTAAAGCGTTTGGTAACTATTTGTTCTGAATAGAAATAACTAATAACGGGTTAATAAAAATAGTTCAATTACAAAAGGTAATACCACTGTTTTTGTGTGTATGTTTTTCTATCATTACAATTCAGCTAATGTTTTTATGTACATTTAAAATCCTCTACAAGTAAAATAACATGAATGGTGGAAACAGATCCAAGTTTTAAAGTAAAAATAATACATTACCCTGCTGCGTACAGCGGAAAATATCAACATTTAAAAGATTTTAGCATTTCTGGTTAGATTATATAAGTTATTATATGGTGTGTCAACGTGAAACGTTTTAAAACATGTTTGTGTTAAGTATATTTTATTTTAAGAAATACTATTTTGTGTTTAAAGATTTCATAATAACCCGGATTACAGGTGATTATTCTAAAGATACTTCAGAGAACAAAACTAACTAAAAACCTTTTCCAAAAAAAGAAATAACTCACAACCAAAAGTTAACTGTAAAGCATTTATGTGATGACAGTTGGGAACTCAATTAAATGCTGATTGTGAAAGACTGATGGATGTCCACTTTAGGTGCGTTTATTTCCATTTTATTTGTATACGAAATGTCAAGTGGAGCAACAAGAAAATTAAATTGGAATATAAAAGCCATATAACACGAGCCGTCACAAGTGGATGGAAGAAATAATTAACTATGTGATAGACATTGCAGATTCATTATCGTAGTTCTATTTTCTCGTTGTTGACTGACTTTTATTCTTGGAGATACATATTTCAGTGGTTTTTAAGGATTTCTGCCAGCAAAAGCATTCTGTCATTCATACAGAATTAAGTAAACTTATATATACGAATGGAGAAATGTTTAAACAAGTTCACAAGCCTGTGAAACAGCATGTTACGTTTTAAACAGCAACTTCAAGCCGTTCTTTCTTGTTTGGTATTGGAAATCTAAATCTTACTCAGTTTTGATTTGAAGATATCTTCAATCAGTCACTACTTTTGTCTTTTTGTCCGCATTTGTTTTAAATTCGTAAAATAAGTCTTTCCTTTTATCTTTGTAAAAATCTATTGTAGAAATAGTTTGATGATTTATTTAATTCTAGTTTAAACTAGCTTTCGTTGCAATGCTTCACTCTTTCCTTTTTCCAATATCTTCTTATTTGACACCGAAGTGTTTTTGCAATACCCCAGTCACAAGAACGCTACGAGCTCCGTACGAATAGGTTTCCAGTAGAATTTTGGCAAACTCTTGCAACGGCCGTACGGACATCGTTGACTCGTACGAGCGTCGTACGGATTTTTGAACTCGTAGAGGACTCGGGAACTCATACAAAAACACTAAAGTAGTCCACAAACCACTAAATGTATAGAAACAGCTTCAAACGATAACTTCTAATTGATTATTCGCTATGATATATGTTTATTTTTCTTCAATTAAACAGGGTTAATATCTTGTGAAATATTTATATCAAATGCGGGTACATGGCAGCTGGTCATAAATGATACTTATCATTTGTTCGTTTAAGTTTGCAACTAAAGTGCGATTCTGTTTTTTATGAGGTGCTTTTCGAGAACAGTTTCTATTTAGATTGTTGTTTTGATACAAATTATCTGCCTATCGCTATTCTGTGTAATAAAAATACAAGGTCTAAAGGTTTCGAACAGTGCCTTAATACTTTAATATTTACATTCACGATATGTTTTGTATATTAGAACAAATGGCGTTTATTTCCGTGTAAACAACATTCAATTTGGTACAGTAATATCAAAGCTGTCCCTTTCCGCGAAATTGCACTCGTTCAGAAAATTATAAATAGAATGGCGTCGTTTGAACAATCTATCAAATTTGGGCATCACATCTCAAAAAAATTACAAAGACTAAGTATCTAAATTAACTTTTCTGATGGTAGAGATCAAAATTAAATCAACATGACTACATGTATATGCCCTTTTTCTGGAATTAAGGATATCTTAAATAAAAACCAGGAACTGTTTTTATCGGAAGTTGAATTAACTGAGGACTGTTCTTTTTGGCTATTCTATTTAGATGTTGAAAAGATTGATATCCTGATATTAACAGATATTCTGCAACTCGTGGAAAGCAAACCATTTATTTTTGAAGCAAGCAACCTATATTTAGACTGGTATAAGCTACATTTTGGACTTCAAACTGAAAGTCCTCTGAGGGAAACATTGGTAGAGAATTAAGAAGTAGTTCCCAATGTCATAGTATAACAAGGAAATACGCTTTTTAAAGATTTGAGGTTTGTGATTGGGCAATTGTCTTAAAAATTGCTTAAAACCTTAGATGTGAGGATTGCCGGCTCGAAGCCAAATCGATGAGGGACAGGTGATTCAATGTCACTCGCCCACGGAGACCCCGCCTCATAATGGAAGGTGCTGTACAAAACTGCTTGAGCCTTGAGATGTCTGGTGGTTGCGGTTTTTGGTAGTTTTATTTTCTGTTTAAATGCCAATCTATAAATATACGTGAATGAGAAACAAATACAAATGTGCCCCATATCTAAGATGAACCCTGCCTGACCTAGCTTGTGATGTAACCATGGGCTGGAAAACCTTATCATTGATAGGTCTTAAGTAATTCAAATGGTCAATGTGAATGTTTCAGGTTGAATCAGAACTGCTTGATAATTGATAATTCATCCGCAATGTTTATGAATGGAACTGTTTTGTGTAGCACATGAACATCCTTCGGAAATGATTTGGTATATTAATATAAAGATGCTGTATGATTGTCAGAATTACACTTGTAACTTTGGTATCGGGATAAACCCGCAACCAAAAAGCCTTTAGTACATTTATTATCTTTAAATGCTTAAATATTTAACGGTCAGAAATAAACAGACGGTCAGTTTTTAGAAGCATCTTTACGTACAATTTATTTAACTTGTTTATGGTAATAAAAGTTCACCTGCGATTATTGTATTCAGATTTGAATGGACAGGCAATTTTTAAAAGCTCCAATTTATCATGACTTGTTTACTGTATTAAATTATTACATCGAGTGAAATTATATATCGCAACGAGGTTTTCCTAGAGAGAAATTTCAGACTGATAGTAAAGATTTAGCCAGTCATTTGATATATCTAAAGCAATTGGAAATTTAAAATGCATTAATGGGTATTAGTTTTTGTAGAGAATATTAATTTGAAATTTCAATTTTCATATAACAGCTTTTACTAATACAGCATAATAATTGAGCCGCGCAATGAAAAAAACACAACAAAGTGAGTTTGCGACCAGCATGGATCCAGACCAGATGCCCAGTCTGGCCAGGACCATGTTGTTCGCTTTCAAAGCCTATTGCAATTAGAGAAACCATTAGCGAACAGCATGGATCCTGGCCAGAAAAAGCAGCTATCACATGGTTACGAAACCACCATTCTTAATGAGTTAGAACCATAAAGTGAGGTAATCAAAGCTAAGGATTCAATGATAACTTGCCACTGTATTAATCAATATTCGAACGTTAAAAACAATATCGTAAAGTAGAACTTTACAAGATATATTTTGTTCGTTACAAAACCTGTGGCAGCCACATTCTAACCAAAGGCATTTTAACGTACAAATAAAATAGGTATAGTTTTCCATATTACAATTTTCATCTTATTGCCAAGTCCTTTGTAGCCCGCCCGCTTAGCTCAGTAGGGAGAGCGTTGGTCTACGGATCGCGGGGTGCGAGTTCGATTCTTGGGCGGGGCGTATGTTCTCCGTGACGATTTGATAGAAGACATTGTGTCTGAAATCATTCGTCCTCCACCTCTGATAATTCATGTGCGGATGTTGGCAGTTACTTGCGGAGAACAGGTTTGTACTGGTACAGAATCCAGGAACACTGGTTAGGTTAACTGCCCGCCGTTATATGACTGAAATACTGTTAAAAAAACGGCGTTAAACCCAAAACAAACAAACAAAAACAAACACTGGAATGCGTTAACACCATTCCCTTTGATATGTTTACTTTGAACCCCGAAAAAGGCTAATGTAGTCGAAACGGAGAGAAATAAAATAAAGTGAATTGTTAAAAAGGTTTTTGTAATTTTGATTACTTTTAATACCTATATATATACACTAGAATAAGGAAATATATATGAGCTACAATTCCATACAATCCAACACTATAAATACCTCACCACGGTCAAAGAAGTGTTATATGGATTTGCAGTAACGTTCAGGCATAACGAAGGCCAATTCGTCCATTTTTGAATTTGTCTATAGAAATGGGGAAAAAACAGGAGAAACATTTTCTTTACGATATGATGCAAACTGTCAATCTAAAGATGTTGTATACTTAATAACGTGTAAAAGATGCAATATGCAATATGTTGGGCAGACTATGCAACAGGTTTCACGGCGTATGAATAGCCATAAATTTGACATATCTAATTTTACAGATCCTGCATATTCCACGTTGGTTACTGGTCATTTTAATCAAGATGACCATAGTATTGATGACTTCACATTTATGCCTATTGATGTGGTAAATTATCAAATTAACCGGTTATGCAAGGAAACATTCTGGATTCATAAGTTAAAAACACTCAATCCTGATGGACTTAATTCAAAAACATTGTTTAATGTGTAATGAATTTTACATGTATATGTGTTTGTTTAGTACTATTGCGTTTTTCTCTATTTATGGTTTTTTATATATACTTCTATAGGAAATCCTGTATTCTTATATCCGTAATGTACTAAACTTGCTATCTGTTATTCACATTTATTTATGTAATATTTTTATAAAAAAGAGTATACGTTTTTCCACCATTCAACGTAACGTTTACTTCATGACGTCACGTCCGTTGTTTTATTATGTATTTATCCTGATGAAGGCGTAAGCGCCGAAACGTTGATAAAAGATAAATATTCACGTGTTGTTGTTGAATTTTACCATCGTATCTATAGAAATGGGAGCTTACAATGGAATAACAAATTTGTGCCTTTTTTCGTTTTAAGAGAGAAACCGACAAACGATCGAAGGGCAAAGAAACTAATCACCCTTTGAAAGATTACGTCTTACAAAATAGTTCACCCTTGTCTGTACTCTTATTTACGGAATGTATTCGTGTATCCGAATACGGTACAAAACAAAAATCTTCCAACTGACATTTTGGCTAGAGTTGCGGTGACTGATCTAAGAGCTAGATTTTGTGTGAAGTGGTCGGGAAACTGATAAAATGATTTTTGACACTTGATTGCAACTCAACTTTTCAAAAACCGACAAAATCCTGCACATTGTCTTACCTTATTCATTTTCAAGACTCATCAACGCTATCTATTGTTTAAATGGTTGTTAAAACATGCATGTAGCATTCTGTTATTGCAGTAGCACTGCAAGAATATAAAGCAAATGCGAATTGAGAATGAATATATATCAGCTCCATTTTAAACAGCAACTTCGCGCTTTCCATTGGAAACTTTTAATTTACTTTGACATGGGGAATTGTTTAAACCAAAAGCTACTACAAGCTGTTTCAACAGATATTTTATGATTCGTATAACAAGAATGACGGGATATAAAATCGCAGTAACTCCTATTTTGAGCTTCAGACAGAGAAACTTAACCTTACACGTTATTTTTAATAAAGTAAAAGTCAAATCAGTGCCCTCAAGCGTTTATATGAAAAGTAAGAAGACACTAATGCGTATACCAAGATAACTCAAGCAGCGTCTAATTGATGGAATATAATGTCACCATAACTCCGATATTCCTGTTGGAACTTTTCAAAGTTTAAAGTCAATACCCTCGTGAAGCTTTAAAACAGACTGACTTGATATTCAAAATAAAACTATTTAAGTCTGTTTCAACAAAATAGCTAACGCGTGTTATTTTCCAGTATCTATTTTAACGTTATCATGAAACATTTTATAGCTTTAGGGTATAGAGGGTAGCTAACAAACTTTCGATGCATTCCAATTCAAAGAAAATGTATTTAGTAGATGCTTCCTGTATTTCAGAAAGAAAGTGTCTATTCTTTTCAAAACATTCAGCTTTTAATAAAATTTTATGTGTTTTTCATTGCCACAGTTTACATGCACTTGGGTTTAGTGTGTAAGAGATAGCTTTGGTAATTGTTCAATTATTAGTTATAAAAACCACATCCAAACAAACGTCTCAGGTTATTTTTACTATAAATCAAAATAATAAAGTGAGCCGTGCCATGAGAAAACCAACATAGTGGGTTTGCGACCAGCATGGATCCAGACCAGCCTGCGCATCCGCGCAGTCTGGCCAGGATCCATGCTGTTCGCTTTCAAAGCCTAATGGAATTGGAGAAATTAATAGCGAACAGCATGGATCCTGACCAGACTGCGCGGATGCGCAGGCTGGTCTGGATTCATGCTGGTCGCAAACCCACTATGTTGGTTTTCTCATGGCACGGCTCAAGTATACTCTGTTCAATAATATTCAGCTTTTTAAATTTCTATCAAATACTTTTCATTCACTGGTGTTATTTACATACACACCAATTTAGTCAGTGCAGGATAGCTTTGGTTTTCATATGATGACATATGAAAAATAACACAACGAGCAAAAAAGTAAAGTGTATATCATGTCTGTCTGGAAGCCAGTCAAAGCATAAGATATAAAAAAGTACGATAATTTAATTCTAAATGCAAAAAGTATCAACCTATCCTCTATACGCTAAAATCCGCTATACCATAAAGCACTGTATGCCATATTTGAAACATTATTAAAGTAGAAGTAATTGCTATGAGGTTGCATGTTTGTAGCTAGAAATTAGTCGTAAGGAAGTAATGTCAAACACAACAAAACCGACTTACTTTAAAACATCAGCGCTAAGATTGTTAAATACGATATTTGTATTGCATGAAAAACCCGTGCACATCTGGTAAACATTGTGATGATTATAGGTTAGTAATGTTTGTCCAAACACATCCCTTATGGTACGGATTCTTCAGAATATGAAACAGATACCATTTTATCACAGTTTTAGAACATCTTTGAAGTAACTGTAAGTTTATTTAATTGCTGCATTGTCGTATATATACGTATATATGTACAGGTATTTATATAGATTTATCATTACATTATAACAAGATTGTTTTCATCACGTGGCGTATATATCGCTCAATCTCTAGTATGTTTTAGCAAAATAATCGGATAAATACACCAGCTTATGAAATGAACATGTTAGAATTAAATACGCCATCCATAAAACTGAGATCCCAAAATAATGCATTAACGCTAGTGGTGCCCAAATGTAGGACAGTGCGATTTGGTGACAGGAACTTTCAGACAGCAGCTGCGAGAGGTTATGGAATGCCCTCCTATCTTACATAAGAGACTGCCAGACCGTGCAAAGTTTTCAAAAAAACCTGAAAAGACGCATTATTTCATACAACTCTTTAGGAACCAATTTCTGGTAAAATAATGCAGGTACTTGGCCGGCCAATCAAGAATTCTAGTGTGACAAAATAATATAAACAGTATTTTTTCTGTGAGATGTATCATAGATGTTCTCCGGACCGTTTAGGACCGTTTAGGTGGGGATTAGCCCAATCATCCGGGACGGTTTGCATACTGTGGTGCATTTCACGGGCATCATAATGGTTAATTATGTCTGTTCAAAATGTAGGATATCTTTTGTTCTACTCTGTTCTAACCTGTAACTTTGATAGAGACAGTTAATTTTTTACGCTATTGTATTTTCTTTCATGTTTTGATCGCACTTATCTTATCTTATAAAGTATATTTTAAACTGTGATTCAATATTTTATACTTTGTGTATATTTAACTATTTTGTTGTTGTTGTTTTAATTAGGCGTTTAATCTGCTTACTTTTAATTTAAAACGCTATGTATCTTATTACCGTTATGTAATTTTAAATTCAATCTTTAATAGTTAAATTACCGTTTTTTATTGAACATTATAAAGATGCTTTTATGTAAAGCACTTTTGAACGTATTTTTGTATGAAAAGAGTGCTACATGTATATAAATGTGGTATATAATAATAATGATAATAATGAATACATTTCATAATAATAAATACATTTCAAAGTCGGGGTACATTACCTCGATCGGAACATATATCGGAGTAATATAAGAAAAATAGAAAAGTACAAAAGTTTGGATAACTTATTTACTAACTGACAGTTTTGTAAGATATTAAGAATCAACAACAGAGCGAGATTATTCAGAAGTTGGTTGCTAAAATTCAGACTTTTTAACTAAAGCAAAGTAGATAAAATTGTTCACGGGTGATAAGTAGTTATATCAAATATATCAACTATGTTAAAATTGTAGATATTAGCGCTTTTCTAGAGATACTGCAACTTTTGAAAACTCAGAAAATACTGAAGGTTTATTGCTGTTGTCAGGAACACGACTGAAAAAGTATTCAAGGGATTAAGTTGACATTTCTTTCAATTAAAGGTCCATTACTAAGGGAAAGTGAGCTGGCAATTTTTTTCATAGCCAGTGCATAGACTTCTGCAAGACATTAAATAATGAAGATTGGCAGGTCAAAATTTACAGAAGGTCTTTGGAACTCAAAGAAATGTATGTGTATTATGTTGAAATTTCAATGAATCGACAGAATGACCCCCAGGTCTTTTTAACTTTCTTCATACTTCATAGAAAAATAATTGTACATATACTGCGATTTATTTGGAATTTCCACATACCAACTTTCATTTTCCAATAAAATGAAATAGTTTCTGTGCTTTTTAAAAGAAATTAAAATGTTCACTTTCCTTAGTATTGGACCTTTAAAGAGGACATTTAGAAGAAATGCGATGCGATATTTACCGATACAAAGCTAATAACCTATAATTATGTATACAAATTTACTTGTCAAATATATAATTATCATGTTATGCAAGTAATTATATTTACGTGAGTAACCATATTTAATATGTAATTTTACACAAAGGTATATTTATATAAGTAATTATTTATTCCCTTATTACAACAGAAGAAAGAAAGTTGAATTTAATGATTCTGGATAGTCCCGTTTTAACTTAGACATAATACTTTATTTGAAAAGAAAAATGATCCTAGTGTTAAAACAAGTTTTTGTCATGCAATATAATTATCATGTTAGATATATTTGTACAATTATTCAAAACATTTGGGAGGGATAAGTTGAATTTGCACAATATTTTATAAGTACTTTCACATTTCAAGTGCAAATTTGAACTCTTGTCTGTAAAAGGTGCAACATTTGTACTGTTGTTTTCTCCTAATTTTCATTCAGTGTCATTTTTCAAAACATATTCCGCAAAATAATCAAACTGATGTTACTTGAAAGTTTTAGTTAAAAATTAAGTAAAATGAATTCCGTTACCTATATGACATAAGGTTGGGAATGTTCATAGGCGTAGACAGTGCCCCACCCCCAATTTTGACAGCATATGGTTTGCATATGGTTTGGGCAGCCCACAATTTTTGACCCAAAAAAATCTGATTTTTCTAAGAAATAACAAATAACAGTAGATAAAGGAAAATACAATAGCTCCCTTGCTTGACTCTCAACATTTGAAGGGAAACTGGCCTCTTCTCTTATAACCTCATGGCGATGGATTCCTTCAGAAATTGAATAAAATTGTCTTCATTGCAGAGAAACTACTTACTTGCCACCGTTGCATCTTGGTAACATCCAGTATATGGACATTTAGTGTGTTTCTCGTAATTCGGGTCTGCTCTTCGAGCTCGCTGTCAGATTACTTGTGTTTTTCATTATGTATTAGTGCACCATGTCATTGCAACTGAAGAGATGAATAATAACAAAACGTAAGGGAAAATGAAGATAAAATCTTTCTTGAACAGACTCAATCCAACCGAGTCTGCTCTTTCAGAGGATTTTTTGATAGAATTCATTAACTATCAGTATTTATGTTTCGTGTGACGGCTGTAAAAATGGATTCAGTGTGGTTATATTTCCTGTCCTTTGGTCATGAAGAATATTCCTTTCAATAATACTGTTTTTCGTCTGTTGTACAAAACTACTTAATATCAAAAGGCATTCCTTATCGATTTGTTATAGCTAACACGCAATTATTAAATAAGAAGCAATAAATGAACATGACGCGTTAACGGTAATAAAAAGTCCATCTGAGAATATGCTACTCAATTGGGAGTTTTCTAGAGAGTAATTTCAGACTGACGGGATTTATGCAGCCATAGTGATATATCTAAAGCAATGGGGAATTTACAACGTGGTAATGAGTATCTGCTGCAGCAGGGGACATAAATTTGCATTTAACATTACATATTGACGCAACAATTTCTGTTTTATAGGCGCCTTTATAACAAAAGTAATCAAAAAGCCATTATTTTTATTACATCATGTCCTTCAAACATGCATTAAATATGGGATTAAGATCAGAATGCTTCTGGGTGTATTTACGTTCAGAAGTATAAATATTGATTGATGAACCAAATAGAAAGATGGATAGCTGGAGTGAAATATGTAACTAGGTTAGTTGTTAAAACCTTTTTGGTCTTATATATGGGATTAAGATCACGAATACTTCTGGGTGTCATTACATTCAGGAGTATAAATATTGATTGATGAACCAAATAGAAAGATGGAGAGTTGGTGAGAAATATGTATCTAGGTTAGTGGTTAAAACATTTTGGTCTTAAATATAGGCTTAAAATATTTCTGGGTTTCATAACGTTCAGAAGTATAGATATTGATTAATCAATCAAATAGCGAGTGAAATAATATGTCTCTATGATAGTTGTCAAAACCTTTTGGTTCTTGATTCATTTAACCTTTCGCCTGCTAAATTTCTAAAATGGCTGGTCCATCATTCAATTAGAGCAATACCATTTATTATTCAAAGGGGTGTTCTCTGAAGAAAATTTACTGACCGAATAGCGAACAGTACAGACCATGATGTGCGGGCTGATCTTGGTCTGCACTGGTTGCAAAGGCAATATCACTTGCCGTCAGCAGGCTAAATGTTAAAGAACATCAGAACTGTCTAATAAGCACCATTTTTACCAGTATAATTTGGCTTAATTTAGATTAGAATGTACCATACCTTTTACATTCGAAACAATTATTTTATTCTGTTGATTTTGTAATGACGAAATATGTATGTGCACAGTATTAATGCAATAAAACTCATAAAAACTAATGGCTTTTTGCATTTCGAAACGATGCATGCCATGTTTCAAAATAAAACTCTCTCGGAGACTTCTGTTTACGACTTCTCAATTAATAATGAATTACAAAGCTAAAATCTTGTGCCAGTGACAATTTTATTCAAATATTGAGAGGTAATTTGTCCACATCAAGTGCATCTTTTTCAGTTTGGTTCAGTTGAAAAATTATGTTTAAGATAAATATCCGAGAAATCTTTCATACGACATTATGTTTATAGGCATATGATAAAATACTAGATTTGTGTATTTCTAAAAAAAGACAACAACGACAGGCGTTCTATTATTAAGCAAATAAAGATTTGTTTCCTTTTTGAAAAAGGTATGTTTTGTACCTTTTAACAGTCTATTAATCTATGAATAAACAATTTGAACTAAACATTGAAAAAACAAGAAATATCTTTAAAAATGATGGTCGGCGAATTGTAATAAGGAAAGACGTTTATGAATTTTTCATCTAACATTCATCTTTCATCTAACATTTTTCAAATTGCAAAACTAAACACCGCACTTTAACAATTTAAATGGTTCTCTTTTAATTTTTCGCAAAGGTTTCATAGGGTTGCAATTTTGTTTCGTTTATCCTTAGACGAATAATTACAGCAGTAGTTTGATGAAGATTCATGAATCGGTTCATGAGAAGAGGTCATTAAACGTGATTATATTTTTAGCTAAACTGGTCCCTATCCCCATTTGTAACAAAATAGCAGGAGACTTTACGATATTGTTACACATCGAGTTTGATAAAAAGCCATTACATTTTAGTGGTTAATGCGAAGAAAGGCATATCTACTTTTAGCTATAGTGGTCCCTAATAGGGCCCAAGTTCCTATATAAATAAATTTGGAAGAGGACCTTATAATGATGCTCCAGACCAAGTTTGACAAAGATCCACCAAGCTGTTCATGAGACGGTGTATAAAGGCATTTCTAGTTTTAGCTCTAGCAGCCCCTAAAAGGGGTCAAATGTCCCAGCTGAACAAAGTTGGCTGCGGGCCTAATAAAGATGCTACAAATCAAGTTTGATTAGAATACATGAGAAACAATCAATTAAAGGATTTTTTTATTTATTTCTAAAATAGGCCAACTGATCCCGCTTTAACAAATGCATATTCGCTATTCATGAATCTTTGGACAATGAAGTCACACCTATAAAAAAATGAAGGTCAAGCAAAACGTACAATTGTAATTATTTCAATATTTCTGTTTCATAAGCAAAGTTTGACTGTAGTCATATCACATAGATAAACTGTAAGCAGCGTACCTTCATTTCAGTGTAATGAGATTCAGTCATTATATAGCATATATATAATAAAACAGATTTCAACTGAGTTCAATATTTGCATACCATACTAAAGAAAAATATTCATATATAATAAATCAGTTAAATAATTTATAACAAATATCAAAGCAAACAAGTACTCATTTTAATATGCAATCTGAATAAGTCACAAAAGCAAGAAACCTTTTCATTTACAGACGACAATTGTAACAAGGAAAATCTTTTAAAAAGCACTTCTCTACATAAATGACTCTTATCACACCCTTATTCATGTGATACGCAGACCGTATTCAGCTCTTTCTTTAATTTGATATATGTTGGTATTTGAACAGGTTTTTATCATATTTATTAAACTTACTTATCATTTTGAGATATATCAATATTCTTGCTAAATATACTGAGCCAAAGTTAGCTTTAAAACTGTGAACAGCGTCGTTTAGGATAAACGCTTTGTTTACATTTCACTCAGCGTAGCATAATCAACAGAGTGAAAGAAATTGACACTCTCGTCCAATCAGGCAGAGTGTTGCATAAATCTTCCATTTTGATAAATTATCTATAATGCGTTATCAAGTAGTTTGATTTGCAAACTGAAGTCACGTGGCATAGGTAACGAAAACGAATTTAGACGGCGTTCAAAGATCAAAGATATATATGCAGCAGAATAGGATATAGATGACATGCAAAACTAATGGTTCTATGGTGGCGTATTTTGCCAAATGATACCTAGGTAACTATCATGATAATTCTCCAAACTTTCCAGGAAATTTGTGCATTATTTTGAAAACACTACAGCAATAACACATTTTTGATATTTCCTTTTATTTCTTGAACGTATTTTTTGGTGCTAAAACGTTGCATTATAGTTCGGAACTGTAACGAGAAATGTAAGTCGATATCACAATTATACTTTAAATTCTCCAGTAAAACTGCATTTTTCTGAGAACATTATGTTTCCGGAAACATTTACAAATAAGTTATTTAATAAATGAAATATAAGTATCGAGATAGCTGTCTAGCTAATATTTGGAAGCTATGGTCACTTACGTCAAAAGTACGAAATAGTAAATAAATTAAAATTAGCGCAACAATATTTCCAACTATTGAAATGACATTTATAAAAATCTTCGCTTTATCAAGATAACGTTTGTATGTATCGCGGTAGCTATTAATCTATGCCGTGACACAAATATGCAACCTCATGGTTTACTTTGAAAAGAATTATAATTGCCTAAAATGGTTATTGACGTTTTGTATTTAGCTGCCTACGAGTCAGTTCTCAACTATTGTTTCAATTTCATCATATACAAGAGGTTAATGCTTTAACGAACAATGGATGACCTTTAATCATTCTACAACAAAAAAAAAACAGGAAAAGTAATTTAGTCTGATCGACTAATTTTTACGTTGAATGTCATCCTTGGAAAAGTCAAATTGCTACGCCAATATTATGTTTGAAAGTTATAATTAAGCTTTCAAGAAGAAGAATGTATTAAAATAAATAAGAATTCAAAAAGTCGATCTTTTTACAAAGATGTATTTGATGTCGATTCTAAAATTTTAGAAGATGTCTCATAAAGTTATGATTTGGTAATTAATAAAAACTTATGGCCTGAAGCCAAAAACTACTACTGATATTATGTATAGACGTGTAGGTGAAACTGACAAAGAAAATCCGAAATGTTATTATTGGAGGTATTTTCTTTTGAGCGACGAGGTATGATATATTATGCAAGAGAAAATTAAAAAGTTTTGTGAGAACAAAAATGAAATGAAACCAAAATAATTTCACTACTGAAGGTGAAGAAGGTGTAATTCAGCGACGTCTGGCGGAACGCCAAACGTTACGCTTCGCAGCGTCGCGTCATTACGTCATTACGTTCCATTAAGAAACAAAATGGCGTCGAGCGATGCGGGAGGGCGATACAGCGGACGTTTTTTCTTTTTTTGTTTTGTTGTTTTTTTTTTTCATTCTCGGCTGGATAATCTTGGTGGTTATAGGTGCCAAATTAAGACGTATAAAAAAGAATAAATCCTAAAAAAAGACTACACCTTTTGAAATATACTACTAAACATTACAATAGCCGCGCAAAATTCGTTTGAAGTCAAAACATGTGCAGAAAAACGAATGATGTTTTTTTTCCGTATTTTCTTTGGCTGACTTGGGTGGTTATTTTGTCCTATAGTAGACGCAACTTGACCCCGATGGTTGACCTTTGCATTATAATACATAACGAGGCACAACCTATTATTGAAAAGGAGTGTACGTAAAACACGAGCTGCACGAGAAAAAGGAAATATAAATTTGTGTAAATATAAATTAGTGTATTGGAAAGTTTTAACTGATCAAATGTAATTTTATATTCTTTGATACTGCACTGTAAACAAACTAATTCCATATAAATATACACGGCTACCCTAAGCACCCTTGGTTTCTACAATGAAATAATCGATATGAATAATCAGCCTAAGGTCAACCATCGCGGTCAAGTTGCGACTACTATACTTTCGTGTTTATCGCTTTTCCGTAATCGTTGATCACGTGATTTTAAAATTCATTCAAACTTGCACAAAATAACAGTATTCTTTGTATTTCCTTGATGGTAATTATACTTGATTTGCATGAAAAATATGAGATATACAAGATTTTTAGTTTCAAATTGACAGTGACATATATAAGGTCTATATTCTTAAATGCTGAAAAAAGATTGACTGAATACGTTTGCGTACGAAGTTTTGAAAACACATTTATTTCGAAAGGGTCAAAACTGCAGCTCCCCCCCCCCCCCCTCCCCCAACACACACACACCCCGAAAACTTGTAGTATAGCGTTTTATTACCTGTATTATAAGAATGATTTTCATGAAGTTTTTGTGACTTACAAAAATGTTGAATTCCCTATGTTTGTAAACATTATCATTGGTGTTTGCATCTACTATAGTAGTCGCAACTGATTATTCATATCGATTATTTCATTGTAGAAATAAGGGGATGCTTAGGGTAGCCGTATATATATCTATATGGAATTAGTTTGTATACAGTGCAATATCAAAGTATGTATACTTACATTTGATCAGTTAAAACTTTGCAATACACTAATTCTTATTTACACAAATTTATATTTCCATTTTCTCGTGCAGCTCGTGTTTTTTAATGCAAAGAGATAAAGCGTTTTACGTACACTCCTTTTCGCTAATAGGTTGTGCCTCATCATGTATTATAATACAAAGGTCAACCATCGGGGTCAAGTTGCGTCTACTATAATAAACTTTGATAATGTGGCAGTTGAGTCCAATAAGTCCAGGGGTGTTCAAAGATAATCCATCTTAGATCTTATGCAAAGCAATAATTGGATTTACCTGTACTGGAAAATATACAGTGTCGATTGTATTGAGGTCAGCTGCCACATTATCAAAGTTTATTAGTATTCATAAATTATAGCCTCGTTTCGGAGCATTCTTCTGAAAAAAAAAACCGAAGATGCGAGACGGGTTCGCAAGCAGTCGGAAACAGACTTCC
Organism: Mercenaria mercenaria; assembly: GCF_021730395.1. NCBI lineage: Eukaryota > Metazoa > Mollusca > Bivalvia > Venerida > Veneridae > Mercenaria > Mercenaria mercenaria. Next base: position 43,186,223 of record NC_069364.1, read on the forward strand.
GATTTGAAATAGGCCAAAGGTTTTTGTTTGTTTTTTGGTTATTCTTGAAAATATTTATGACTATTTGGGCAGATCCGATGCAGTGGGTTATATTTTCAGTAAAAATGAAGTCTCAGCTACAAACTCAGGTTTTCATAAAAAACCTGTTCGGGTGTTCGTAGTGGACCTTTAAGCACTATATATGCTGTTAATGTGCAAGTCTTTTCTATATGATAATGGGTACACTTGAGAATTATGAAAGGCATGTCAAAATTCATATATATTTTGAAGACTGCTGATGTGTATAAATTTTATTTATCAATCAAATATTTATATCATTGCTGTATTACATACAACCATAGCAGTTATCAAGCTCATTGTCATAATAAAAATGAAAAACTATGAAAAACTTTTCACCTTAATACATGTAACTCACAAAACGTCCACTGTAAAGCATATATCACACGGCAATTTCAAACTCTTAAATGCTAGTTGTGAAAGACTGATGAATGTCTACTTAAAGTGCGCTTATTTCTATTTCATTTACATCGAAATGCCAAGCGGAGCTACAGGAAAAATAACGTTGGCATATAACAACCATATAACAACACTTACAACCTGCCAAATGAACAAATCCATAGCTCTGTGATAGACTTTTCAGATTCATCATCATGTTAAATTGGTTGTTGAAATAATTGGCTTTATCTTATACATAATTGTTTGGCGTAAAACGGATTTCCACCCACGCAAGCATTCTGTCATTTTACTAGAATGAGAAAAATAACATTTAGTAAATGCGGAGAATTAGTATAAATCAGCTCCTGTAAAATAATATGCTCCGTTTTAAACAGCAACTTATGCTTTCCATTAGACTAAGGAACTTTTGATCAACTTTGACAAGAAAATGAAAAGCGTATCTTATATTATGTGGAAATATTTGCAACCAGTATATACTATAACGAATCTGATATTTGTTTAAATTCGTATGCAATTTAATTACCTAAATCTGATGCAGCGTTTATTGTGTTTCAAGTTGAGAAAGTTATTTTTCACGTTAAAAGACTCCCGTGTAGTTTTTTTAAACAGCAATTATGCGACAGCTTCTATATGTATATGTATAGCTAAATTGTCTGAGCCGCTTTCATTTGTATACTTAGCTTAAATGCTGAGATATAAAGTGTTATTTTTCAGTAAAACACAATTTTGTGCCGTGTGGCGGCCGTAAAAAGTATCCGCGTGCATTCAGTCAGAACTGTTATATTTCGATCTTTTCAGATCGTTAAGCATGACTTTTATGTCGTGTTATTTGTACGTTTAGTTTTTCAGCTTGAATATTTCGGCTACTCCCGCATTCATGACTTTGGGTATTGTATATTCACCCATTGGATATGGTGCCTGCTTTTTTAATTTTGTCAGTTTCTGTGATATGCAGGCTCCGCAACCTAAGATCCCTTTCAAAATTCCTTATAATTGTTTAGTTCCGTCCATTGTTTTCTCGTTTAGGGCAAACCTATTACCATACGCGGCTTTTCATAGAATTACACATGTGCACCGCCGTATGAACACATCTGCGGATGTCTCTAAATTGTTTTTGGTACCTGTAACATGTGTAAATGTTGAGTTCTCCTCAACACGGTGCTAGAGGGCGTGGACGGTAGCATGCTTTTACGCTACCGGCCATGAACAGGCTCAATCAAACCGAGCCTGCAACATTTTTATTTTTGTCGTGTTGAGCGACCTGCGGAGTTTCCACTTTTTCTAACTGTCACCGTTTTGACTGATAGGCATTTCGTTAAAGGTGGTCAGTCACATTTAAACACCAGTGTAAGACATTCTTCATTTTTCTTGTATTCAGTTTGTGTAAGGAGCAAGAAGACCCATAACATAATGTAACATCACTGTTACAAATGTACATTATATTGATTTTTATAAACTTTTGTAAAATCCCCCACCCCGCCCTTCTCGTTTAATGCAAAATAATTTGAAAAAAAAGAACAGAGTATTCCTTTTTATTTCAACACTTTTTCTAGTTTCAAATTTGCATTTGATAGATATTTGAATATCTCAACAATGTTAACTAAGGGGTAAAGAATTTCAGCTGAATATATAGTTTTTAATGCAAATCATTAGCAAATACGATAGAATAGACCATATATCTATATCTATCATGACTGAAAAAAACGGGATAGGAAAATCAAATTTTGATAGCACCAGCAGTGAAATGTTTACTATTATTGAACATGAAATGATCAGGAAAAAGTATGCATGATAAGATGTTGAAGTTTCGAGCAAGTTCATGACTTGATAAAAAAAATCTTATCAACCATCTTAGAGCTATGTTATATCGAAAACATTACTGGTTTTATATCAGCTCCTTGTAATGGGCTATTAATGTGAGAACTGACAAAAAAATACTCGACCTGCTTCAGAAATCTGGGGCGATGACCTTTTGTGAAATATCAGGGAATGAGGAAATCATAGCAAATTATTTATAATTTTATCAATTTAACCAAAGGGATATTATTTTATTTTACAGTGATTAAAATTATTGTTTCTGTGCCACTCCGCTGGCGTCAGCTGGCAGTTAGATGAAAGGGCGATCCAATTTCTGACGTTGAGATAAGGGGAAAAACTGTACTGAAGTATGCGCTGAAAGTACAGTTACATCTTTTATAACTGTATATAAATCGAAAACATACAATAGTTTATCGCCTACACACCTACACTTATATAGAAATTAGATATACAACAAACATTTTCTTACTTTCTATCATTACGTAATTCTTAACAAAATATGTGTACTGAAGCAACGACTACCATACCTCTATAATAATCATTCTGGTTTCTAAACTCATGTATTTACTAGTGCCGTTGCAAATACAAACATTTAACCTATCTAACAGTCTCATCAATTTTATTTTATTTACGCGTTTATTACACATGTTAAACAGGGACAAAGTGAAAAAATGTATGAAGGCAATCTGAATCTTAGAAATGTATAATTTGTGTTAAGTGCTCGTCTTAAAATATTCGGTGTTGTTGTACTGATCATGGAGTCCGTCCAGTGTATATCTATGGTTGTTGTAAATTGAAAGTCACTTGTTTTTCAATGAGATTTTAATATTTTACAAACAATTTTGTTTCGAGATGTTTGAAACAATAAGAGAATACCACTATATCACCATGCAGAATACTCTATAAAGTTAGCTGTGTCGTTTTATATTTTTATAATCACGTTTCTTGGAAACAAGTCTCTAGCGTTCAACTAAAACTGAAATAAAAACTAATTACTGACAGAAGAGAATATTATAGTTTTAATGGTTTCCAAGTTTGTCAAATTAGATTTAGATTGCTTTGAACTTTTAATTTTGTAAATCGAGCATTTTATTCTTTTCTGCCTTAGGTTAGTAGGAAGATATTTAATTAAAAATGTCTTTTCCATTTAAATGTCTTACCTAGGTCTGGTTGACATGCCATAAACTGCTGTTAGACCAAATGCCTTTAGTTTCTGGTGCATGATTATTTCCCATCGTTACTCCATCGTTTGTGTGGCCTTGTTCTCTGTATGCTTGTGGTCCCTATCTCAGCCCCCGACCCCACATTTTCATTTTGCGTTTTATAACATTTTCATCCTTATGGGCGTTTTTGTTACAAGCAGTATGTATTCTATAGTTTTCTAATACAATGTAGCAAAACCGATGTTATGTGAGTCTCAGTTGCCAGCGATGAGATTAAGTCTTCTGACCTGGCATTGAGCATACGCGTGCATGCGTACATGATTTCTATTGATTTGTTTTTATAAATCTTTAAATGATAATCTATTTTTATTTTACATCGTATGTCATCTTGCAGAAGCATGTGTAAGTAATTCTGGAAACGGGGATTACTTTTACTTACACCGCCCTGTTAATTTACACAATTTCGCCTCCCGAGTGAGGAATTGTCAATGAAAGTGCGAGGCGGCCAACAGGATTTTCGTTTGTTTTAGCCGGTGCTGGAAAAACTTGTTTTACACCCCCAGATGTAAGATGACTCACGAGCTGTAATTTATGAATGAATGCGTAAATGCATACACATTGCTTAAAAGAAGAGTCTTTGTCTTACATTTCTTCTATCAATTGAAGAATATGATATGCAAGAAAAAGAATCCATCACTAATTGAAGGTGCGGATGGAAATATCTTGCTCTCGTGGAACTGTTTTGCGGTAACTCGGCAAAGTTACCCTCGAGCCAGATATTTCAATCTGCTCTTTGAACCAATGAAAAATTCTTGTATTCGTTTTGTCCTTGTCAGTTATATATTTTAGTTTGTCTATTTATATTTGTGTGCACATGCATATATGAATGATGTTGCACGGAGTTTAATGCACTGCTCTATGGTTATCATAAAAAGAGACTGCGTTCTTGGAGTTGGATATTTATCCTTGGTTTTTAACTGCATTGGCTTTGTTCCATTCTCCGTGAAGTTTTCCTTCACTTTCGCAGTAAGACACTGACCGGATTTTGAAACAATGGCAAAATGTATATAGACCTTTTAATTATTTATTAAGTCCACAAATACGCAAATTTTTAGTATCTAGGTTGACAATGTTGAGATTTGTCTGTATTTTTGTTGTTGTTTTTTTTTTTTGATATGTTACTAAAATAAAATAGCAAAAAAGCCACGTATTTTTGCGAAAGTCGCAGAAACTACGTATAAATAAATCTCCTATATACACCCATACAATGTATTTCTTTTATGTCTCAACATTGCCACACTTCAAATGTTAAAAGATGTAACAGACACACTGCCAAATGGTAAAATATGTCACATACTCTTGTCGCATGTCAAAGATATAACATACGTCCTGCCACATGCCAAAATATAATAGATGGCTGTCACATTGAAAAAGATACAACATACATCCTGCCACAAGGTAAAAGATGTATCAGATATAATAGTCCATAGCCAAATAGCAAAGATAAAACAGACATCCTGCCACATGGCAAAGATATAGCAGACGTCCTGCCACATGGCAGAACTATAACAGACGGCCTGCAACATGATAAAAGATATAACATACGTCATGCCACATGGTAAAAGATATAGCAGACAGTCCGCTACATGGTAAAAGATATAGCAGACGGCCTGCTATATGGCAAAGGTGTAACAGACAACCTAACACATTGCCATATGGCAAAAATATAATAAACAGTGTACCATATGGCAAAGATATAACAGACGGCTTGTAACATGGCTAAACATAACAGATGGTCTGCTACATGGCAAATATATAACAGATGTCTTGCTACATGGCAATAATATGCCTGATGGCCTGCAACATTACAAAGCTGAATTTGTCGTAGTTAATAGGAAACAGATAATTCGAATTAGTCGCCTTTAACTTAATAGGTATACACACGCCTAGCTAGCAGATAACCCGCGCATTACACTACTAGGTAGATAAAACTTAATAGGTATACACACGCCTAGCTAGCAGATAACCCGCGCATTACACTACTAGGTAGATAAAACAGGTAATTGTGGAGATCGGTATTATTAACCCAAATGTCAAAACATGCGGTTAATTAATCAGTAACTTAATATCTGCATGCATATACATAAGCACACCTGTTGTTCTTTCTAAGAGACATATATTGTCAACCTCTATACTTGTGGAAAGGCTATATTTATAACTTATGAATTAATACATGATTTTAAAACAATTTCATACAACAAACATTTACATGTCTCAAATATATTTTTTTCAGTAAGGAATTGATATGAAAAAGCAACAAAACTTTCAAAAGCAAACTGCAATTAGATGAGTGTTTGTTTTATTTAAATCTATAATAATGTTGCCACGTTGATAAATTTACTTAGATAGCATACATAAAATAAAAAAAATAATTAATATAAACTATTATACGATCGTGATGTCTATAGTGAGCACTTACTAGCATGAAAAGAATTTTAAAGGCATTGATTCCTGTTAGATATATTACATTTAAAAACTTTGTTATTAATGGTACATTTTTATAGGCAAATATTAAATGGAATCATTTATCATTCATTATACTTTATGCCAACAAAAGTGTGGGAGGGATGACCTTTATTGTATAATTTGCAAATGCGACACTCCCATAGGGAAAGTGTCACACTACCGGTTACAATTAAAAAAAAGCTGGGTGGTACATTTTAAAAGCAACCAGGGATTTGCAAAATGGAATTGAGAAGCAGAGGCCATTAATTTGCAGATAACAGCGCTGATTGATGCAGCCTATTATGTTTATTTGAAGATTTATAAAAAAAAGTAATCAGAAAGCCATTATTCTTATTACAACTGATTCTTCAAAATATTGCATAAAGTCACAAATGCCTTCGGGTTTCAAAGCGTTTTGATCGTAGAACTGGGTAAAGTGAAATGTTATGACATTTAGAGATGTACTGAAATGCCCTAAATAAATTAAGCAACAATTGTATAACTATGAATGATTCAAGATTCAGATATAGCATAAAATCTACAGTACATTTTTCGTTATTATATATATATATAATAAGTTAAACTAAGACTTTATGAAAGTCATTAAATAATTCAAAAATATACAACAGATGCTAAACTTCTTATATAACACTTAAAATAATTTTCTTGAAAACATGCATACAACTTTTTATCTTTGCAAAATTTTCTAAGTGCATGTATTTGCATTTGAAATCAAAGTTATACATGCAAAAAAAACGACAAATCAGACATCATTGTGCTTGATCTTTTAAAGACTTATCATGTGCCACGCATATATGATTTAATAATCATTAAATACTTACTATTGGGTTATAGTGTTGGATGAATTTAGGAAGCGGTCAAATAACGGCCAGCTGTGGTAACACTTACTTATACTAAGTTGTTTTGTTGCAAAATGTTTGTTTTGTTGACATAAAGACAAATGTTACCAAAATAATTTAGTTTCTCTCAGGAATATTAATCGTATTTTATTTTTATATTAGTGGGCGTAAGAAAGAATGGAAAATGAAACAGTCATAAGCTCAACACGTCACAGATTATCAAAGGGTATGTTCCTGGAGGTTGTTTAGGAAACTTGTTTTGTTATGTAGGTAATACTGTATAGCATACTGTACATCATAAACACGTTCACGAGTGTTTATGCTAATGTACAGACAAAAGAAGCTACCAACAAGTACGAAATTCATCCTCTACAAATGCACATTAGGTGAGATCTGATCACAGGACAGAGCAAGATGAAGCCCCAAGAACAGAGAGAGAGAGAGAGAGAGAGAGAGAGAGAGAGAGAGAGAGAGAGAGAGAGAGAGAGAGAGAGAGAGAGAGAGAGAGTACGGCTACATAAGCGTAGCTCTTTATGAATAGACAGTCAGGCTATATTTACGAGTCTTAAGTAGAGACCCGAGTAACGTTTCCTGAGAAGAACTAGAACTGGCCTCATCGTTTGATGGGAGACACCCACGAGTATCACATAAACTTCCACTGCTTGGACTGGGATTCAAACACATGATCTCTGGATTGACAATATATGTAAAGCATTTTACGACTAGACCATGGAGCTGCGACAAAAAAATGTGTAATTGAATATCGTTTTAAAAGAAAACCGCAAAAAAACTGTTATTTCTTATGACGCTATAATTTACTTTGGAAGAACCTTTGGGCACAGGCTTCAAATCGTTGTTGTCCTTTGTCAGGAACGTTTGAAATGATCTTGAGAAACTCAATATCTTGTGAGTCGTTTGGTGTAGGCGTCATTGCTGGGTCTGTGTGGCGCTGAATGACACAAATGACAAATGAACTTGACCAAACTTACAATTCTATAAGGAAAATGTTTTAATATAATCTAAACCTTTTATGGACGAAAGTACCTGTACGCTTTTCGGGGGATTTTGCTTAATACTTTATATTTCACCAATACTATACATCTAGACGTGCATCTAAACAGAGAGTTGGCTACCTAAAAATTAGAAACACGAATTTTAAACCTCCCAAGAAATGGATTTCAAAAAATCAGTACGAATCCCCAGTCCGCTATTGTATATGAGGAATCTTTAATAGAAGACCGCAGAATCTCACTATAAATATCTTAAAAGGATTTAAAATTGAATGACACACGAAAGAAACTGTACCAATAAGTTATTACTGCAAACAAAAACACAAGGAAAAGTATATCCAATAGGGAAAGTCACAATAAAAAACGCAGCATCTCTAAAACGCAAACCACAGCACATGGAAGTGAACAAGCACACACATATGCACACACAAAATAAATGTACGAGGACAAAAAGAACAAAGGAGCACAGTGGGACACCGCCTTTGAACGGTCAGTTGCAAAATCACCACTGGGGAGCTTAAACTGGTTTATAGTACACCTAACTTCACTCTTACCCCAAGCATGTTCAAAGTCTTGGTATTATCATTTCAAAATGAGAATTATAATATAAGATAAATACCTTTCTTATCAACATTAAACTGAAATTTTCCTTTCGTCTTTATCTATTTTTTCTGTTTGGTTTCCAAAATGACTGAAATATATTAAGATATCCCTTATGTCTGAAAAATTTAGATGAGACAGTGATATAAATCATAAGAAATCAAATAAAATCTGAAGGTTTTACCTTACAGTTTGTCTTCATATTCTCATATTACTTGTTAAAATTTCTCAAAGATGAAATATTCATTTGTACAAAAATGTGAAAGAAACAGTACTCGTTACAATATGTTTGTGTCGTACATGATGCATTGCTTCATCGCATGTATCAAAATCAAGTTATCTTCAAAACTTATTTCTTCATTTACATCTTCTCGTGAAGCAGTGAATCAAATGCGACTTACCCAAGTTAAATCTCGTGCAGTGGGAAACATTATTCAAATATAGACAGGTTAAGTGTCGTCATAAAATGTATCAAGCATTAGAAAGGACACATAGTTCAATGAAGGTGGTAAGTATAGCGTTTAATGGTGTACTTAATGCATTTTTGTTAGTGCTTTATACAATTTATTTTCATGTTTCATGCTAATGTTGTTTTTATTCTGTTATAGAAACATGCGTGTTATTAGATCTTTAGTGCCATACGCAAAATGCTTTCTACAAAACTCCTCATTCATGATTAACAGCGTTTATCCCATTTTTTTTTTCTTGTTTTTTTTTTTTTTTTTTTTTTTTGTCTATACTTTTTGTGTTTATTTGTTTGTTTGTTGTTGTTGTTTTGGGGTGGGGGAGCTTTATTTGTTTTGTTTTTTTGTTTTGTTTTGTTTTTGCTAGAAAAATATTACAATCTTAAAACGTTCCAATTAACAATATGAGATGATACCAATGAAATTAAGTCCTTTGTGCGACATTTGCGTCGTAGATACAGCTTATGTAGAAAACTAGTTCCATGTATTTTTACAATTCGGTCAAAGCCTTGAAAACTCTGTGAATTAACTCCTTTTCACTTATTTCAATGTCTCTTTCTGGACTTAAAGTTCAATATACTTGTATTCTTATCTAGCACAGAGGAATAGAAAACGAAGTAGAATGTGGAATGCTGATTTTCTTCACTGTTTGTTCTAAAAGCTTCTCAAATGCTTTACTTATTGCCTAAAAATGCTTATATAATTTCAATTTCAAAGTGTACTTGGCAAAATTCATATACAAATAGATTTTACCAAAAATCTCATTCACAAAAAGGCAACATTGAACGTATTTCAAGAGGACAACATTGTTTCCAAAAGTATTTGAACGAATCATAAAAGTTTCAATGAAAATTTCAGATTTACTCCTGTGAATATCTGTTGTTGTGTATCTTTGAATCTTAAATCGGCTAATGAATATTTGTTACTAATAACGTAAACATGATTTCTATCTACTATTTAAAGGTTAAGCGGATCAGTCCTCAGTAATCCTCACATAAAGCATATTTATGATAGTAATATGTGAATAACGCATGTTTGTTTTGGTTTATACATCTATAGATAATTGGTGGTGTCCGAATTCAGAAGGGCAAGAGAACTAACGTATCCCTAGAGATTCGGCAGATGCTATAGACACGAAACATACTGACGTCAATTCGTTTAGAATTATGAGTTTTAGGGCCATATCATATTCACGCTTTGCCTAGAAACGCGCATATGTTATGTGCTTTCGCAATGATTATATCCTAAGTCTTTGTTACCTTTATCTGTTATTGTCCGTAGGTAGACTGGTGACCTCGTGTCTACAATTCAATCCATTTATAGATACTATAAAAGCTGAATCTCACCTTGTGCGTGTGTGTTATATTTATGTATAAGACCATATATATGCGACCTATTGATCTCACGATGTACTAGTATAGATAATATAGCATTCATTTGGCCATGTATTGCAGAATTGAAACGTAGCGAAGTAAAAACAAGACATAACTTTATTCTTTAGAAGGTGAATGATTCTAAAAACTTAAACTGTCCAGTCTTTACGTAACCTTAAGCAACCCAAACCAACGATCTACACTCCAGCTTCACTAAATAGACACTTTGTAACTTGGCATAATATACAAGTAAATGAGAAACTCTTTGGTTGGTAAATTGTAAATAAGACTACATATACCATAAGAAAGAATATCAAGAGGGTCATAGTGGCCCTAAGTCGCTTACTTGAAATTGACTACTACATCTTGAAATAGATGAAGCTACCCAATTTGAACATATTTGAGAGAGGACCTTATGATATAATGATGCTACAGACCATGTTTAATGAAGATCCATCGAGCAGGTCATGAAAAGAAGATTTTTGTAACTCTGGAGGCCACAATATGGGGCTAAGCTAAACAATTTGAACAATCTTGATAGCGATCAATGTCAGGGTGCTACTGACCAACTTTGGTTTAATTGTAACCAAATTATTCGAGATAAGTATTAAAATGAATATGAAAAAAATATAAACGTGGTATAAACCTCTTTGCTATAGCTTCAAACACAAGGAAGTAGGTCAGTAGGTCAGGGTTAAGAATATTCAAAATGACTACTTAAATCTGTATTAAAAGTTATACACGTGGTCTAAACTTCTATGCTTTACCTTCAAAAGCAAGAAAGTAAGCCAGTAGGTCAAGGTTAAGACTATTCAAGTTAAGTATTGAAATTTGTATCAAAAATTATATATGTGGTCCAATTTTCTATGATGTAACTTTAAAAACGAGAAAGTCGGTCACCATTAACACTATTCAAGATGAGTATTGAAATCTGTATCATTCATTATATGTACATGTGGTCCAAATTCTTTGCATTGCTTCAAAAACAAATAAGTCTATGTAAAACAAAGTACCATCCGGGCATGGAATATATTGATCCCAGGGCCATAATTTGAACAATACTGGTAGAGAACCGCTAGGGCATTCCACAAACCAAATATCTAAGCTCTGTTCTTAATGTTTTCTCTGTATAAGCCAATGTAGAAACTGTTGAAACCGGGGCGCAGTCAATTTTAACCAAAGGGTCATGATTTGAATAAACTTGATAGTTGACCACTAGACAATACTAATTACCAAATATCTAAAGTCTGGGCTTTATGGTTCTGGAAAAGAAGATTTTTAAAGATTTTTCCTATGTAAGACAAGGGACCCCCAGGCGTGGCATATATTAACTTAAGGGTCATGATTTGAACAATCAAATCAATTCAAATGTTTCCCTATAGAAGTCTATATAAACCATGTGAAAATGTTGGCTGACGGCGGACAATCACTAACCACAATAGCTTCGTGCCCCGTCAGCTAAAATAAGCTACAAATTAATCATATCTATAGCATGTTCTTACTCTAATGTTAAACAACAAAAGGTTTCATACAGTGGTATCAAACGTAAACACTCATACGTAAATATTTTGTGTGAAGTCAAAAAAATTTGCAAGCGTATCAAAATGTTTCAGATCATACATGTTTTACATTTTTAGTGTGCATATTTAGCCGGTAATATAGCAAATGCTTTATTGTTGTTAGAAACATTTTTAGTGCCATTTTCTTAGAGCGGCTACGTTTGGTATATATAAGAGAAACTTAAAACTAGTTCTGGAAAGAAAATAACAGACACTGACTAAACAACTCACAAAATGTCAACTGTAAAGCATTTATCGGATGAAGATTGAGACTGAAATAAAACCCACTTATTAAAGAGCGATGAATATCCTCTACGAGTGTGTTTATTTCCATTTGATTCGCATCGAAATGTCAAGTGGGGCTACAAATAATTAAATTGGCATATAATAGTCATATAACACCACTTATCACTATTCAGTCAAAAGAACAAATCTTTAACTCTTACAGATACATGTATATTAGCATAGATCCATCTTTAATTGGATCTTGAGATAACTAGCTTTATCTCAGATACATACTTGTTTGATTTATAAGGATTTTCACCCGAGGAAGCATTCTGCATGTTCTCTAAAACAATAAAAATGTTAAGTAATATGGTCGCAAAATCAATTGAATTCGGCTTCTGTAAAATAATGGGTTCTGTTTTGATATACATTCAAGATTTCTATTTAAGTTAGGATATCTTATAAGGTTCGCTATTTGAAATTTAAAGTATTACCCTTTTGTTCGAAGATATTTGCAACCTTTACCGTTTGGTTTGTATACAGAACTGCTATACTTCGTAAAACAAATCTTCTTCTTATTTAAGAACGCTACACCTGATGCAAGAATTATTACATATTCTTTTAACAAAATTCATGAGAAAATCTTTTGGAAGCATAGAATGCAACCATACACAATAATTGAATGGACTTTATTATCCAGAAGGAAACAGAAAATATAACAATACGAAATCAAAGTACGGCGATAATTTTACAGTTGACACAATGCACGTAAAGATATTGAACGGACCCCAAGATCCCAAAAGACCAGAATATAAAAGATAAGGGTCGGTTTTCCGAAAGCACCCCAAACACAACCAGAGACTCATATATCGCAATTTAGGCCGGCAACAAAAAGAAACTGTAGAAGAAATATATAGCAGAAAATATATTATATAAGATATGATTAAATATATTTTAAAAAATCGAACAGTACATATTAATTATATGAGAAATACAAAAATGGGTGAAGCGTAGATATCAGGGTGGGGTGTTCGGGAAAATTGAAAAAGCAAGGATGAATATACAGTGGGGAATCACCCGCTAGCACACACACGCACACACATAGCAAACAAACAAGCAGGAAAAAACAACACAACAGCGTGTTCAAATACGTTCATTGTTACAATGTTACAATGACCTACTTTACCCGCTATTACTTATATATTGTGTTTAACAATTTGCTTGACATAAATCAATAAAACTATCGTCAGTGTCTAAATTACATGGCTTCAAAGCGGCATGACGCAAAACGCTTTGTTTTTACGTTCAAAACGTTATTTCATGAATGCATAATCGTACATAGAATGTCATAACAATGTATCTCGCTGGATTTTTTGAAAACACACTATACGGTTGGTTATAGAAACTATCACTAAACATGTAAATAACTCCTTTGCATGTAACGACTTCCTATTGAACATTTGCATAGTGACTGATTTATTGCTTATTCCTCGAAAATGTGTTAGTTAAACGCGATCTTGCCATTTCTTAACTGAAGCGCTTTCATAAAACAGTTTTGCCTTATTTATCATATTTTCTCTATATAAAGAAAACTATTCAAATTCAGGAAAATAACTACGGTATTTTCACAAAATTTATCATAACAGTAGTATTTGAAATTTGAATAACAAACATACAACATGTTGGCGACTTGTTTTGTTAGTATTGCTCGTCTATAGTAAAGTGAAACAACGAATTATATTCAGTAAATGAATAATTGAGCCGCCTTCCTTAAATATTCCATATTATGATAATATTTTTTATTGTATTATAACAGAATCTTTTAAGAAGGAAAATGATAGGTTGTAATAAGATGATTCTCAGGGGAAAAATGAACTTTAATTGTAAGTACTGATTGGCAGGAAGCAATATGAAAATCCTCGCCACCCCCCCCCCCCCCCCCCCCCCCACCCAAAAAAAAAAAAATCACAAAATAGCCGCAAAACCAACCGCATAAATAAAACAAAAAATCTCGTAATGTACCACATTCAAACGGTTTTTCACCTGATATTGCAGTGTTTTTATAGTGCAGAAAAAGGGTCTTTATATACGTTCAGCAATCTGCAAGAAAACGACAGAATGAAAGACTTAATGTACATTTTCCGTTACACTAACACAACTCAGGTCATATGGCGCCTTTTCAGCTTTAAGTGGCGAGGAGTGGGTATCTACACAGAAAATTTTGGTAGGACCTGGATAGGACGATCAACCTTGAAACCATAGGGGATGGGTTCCTCAAAAGAAAAGTTTCTACACTACAAAAAATCTCGGATGTAAGGGACAAGTGATCTGAAGTCAGCGATCATAATCAATTGACCACAAAGTCTGAAAGAATGCTATATAAGTTTCGTTTCCGAATAAAAATAATAGTAATTAATAAACTAATCCCAATTCTTAATTATTTATCATATAGACATTTTGCAGAAAACCTATGCGTGACGAACTCTTTACATTTTTTTAACCCATGTCTGTTAGACTAATAATATGTGGCTATATGTAGTATCTTTAAGAAATAATAAGTTCCCAAACGTGGTTTATCGTAGAATAACCCGAAATTTGAGTTCTTATGCGTAAGGATATATCACGAAGGCCTGAGTGATATATTGTTTCACATAAGAACGAAAAACTCGGGCTATTCTACGATAATCACACTTGGGAACTTATTATTTCGATTCTAACACGACATACTGGTGTCAACAGTGTTAGAAAAAAATGGTAACTACTTTTTATGACCGTGCTACGCACCTGAATCGGATAACTTCATTGCACGCGAGTGGTTTATTGCAGAATAACCCGGGATAGATTTTGCTCTACATGTATGTAGGTTATTTGCTGGTCGTGTTAATATTTAAAAAATTATTTTTAGATATTATATTACATGTGCATACTTTTGTAAAATCTAGGAAATACTCATAACAATTTCAAAAATTTATCTGATAATTTATAAATGTAAATCATGTATGTGTTTGTTTACTATAGTAATATGAAACCACAAAACGTTGGAAATGAATCTTTAGAGTGTAATTGCAGCTGCAATGAAAATAATAGCAAATAGAAGAGAAAAATCTATAGTTAAAAGCTTCCCATTTTTGAAGTTCATTGAGTTATACGTGAATTAGAAATCAATGTTCTAAATGATGACAAAGCTTGATATAGAGCTTCTGGTAAAAAGTGTTATAAAAATTGTATGATAGTTTTAGATGTTCCATTTTTTTTTACTATTTTGTGTGCTAAGAGTAAGGATATGATAGCTTATTGATCAAATTCAGTAAGGTTAAATGCAAAGGTTCAATACTGGTATAAGGTTAACTGGCCATTAACCTGTTTAAAACCGTACATTTTCCGTTGATGTTTAGTACAATGTTGCTGAGTGAAAAATGATAATTTATTACTTCAAACCTAAAGCCAAAAGTCTATTATTACTCATTCAGTTTAATAACATTAATTTCATCAAATCGAAAGGCAGTCACAAAACGAACTTCAAATAATTTCGAATATATATGTATCATACTTTCTAATTATAATGTTTCAAAAACAGATCTCGGATGTGTACATATGAATAACAGAACAGATGTCGTGAAATTACTTAGCGTATCTACTGGATTAGAGACGATGCCAACAAAAATGTTATGACTGTAAATAAAAGAGTCTGTTTCTCATACCCTGTAAGTTCAGGCAATAGAATAGAATTTTGTATCATCCACATCAATATAAGATCTGAAGATGCAAAATGATGATACACAAACGTACTGCTGTCAGCAAAGACATTTGTAGTAAGTGTTGCGTAGGACATGTTACAAAAGAACATCTGCGTAAGACTTAGTCATACGTATTTTATGACTTAATATCGGGTATACATAATTTTGTTTAACACAAAATAACTCATACGAAGGACATTGCAAGGATATGTATAGTTTAAAAGTGGTTGCGGCTAACGATATTATTCTTATTTCACATACATTTTTGACAACACATTGTAAATACAGTTTGGCTTAGGTTCAGATACCAAACATTCTGACATAATATATAAAGGGTCTCACCAAGGTATCAGTACAAGCATGTTATATGTGTTATCATTCAACGGAGTAGTACATTGCTGCCTACAACTGACAAATATCAACACAAATGTAAATAGTATAGCACATTATTTTTAGATGAATTTCATTTCACTTTGTCCGTAATAAATCAATAGGCAGTTATTGAGAGGATTCATTTATCATGCTTATAAAAGTGCGAATGCTATTTATTGATAATGTGATACTCACCGACAAGAAATTTCATACCATTGCTACATCCGAATCCCATTTTACCAGCAAGACGAAACGTTTAAAGCAAATGGGGAAATACAATACAAAACAGTAATGAGTAGAACAGGACATTAATTTGGAAATTATATCACGAAATTGAAGATACATATGAGCCGCGCCATGAGAAAACCAACATAGTGGCTTTGCGACCAGCATGGATCCAGACCAGCCTGCGCATCCGCGCAGTCTGGTCAGGATCCATGCTGTTCGCTTTCAAAGCCTATTGGAATTAGAGATACTGTTAGCGAACGGCATGGATCCTGACCAGACTGCGCGGATGCGCAGGCTGGTCTGGATCCATGCTGGTCGCAAAGCCACTATGTTGGTTTTCTCATGGCACGGCTCATATTTTGCTTTATTGGAGCATTTTTAAAAATTGAAAAGCAACGTATACGTATGAAATCAAACATTGCATTTTTGACTGTGCCTATACGTTGCGTTTTTGCCTGTGCCTATACGTTGACGAGTAAAACAAATTTAATGATGAGGACCTCAACACCTGGCTTGGGTGTAGAATTTATCGTATCCAGCTGCCTTACGTGAAGGTTATTTGTTCTATTCAGGTGCTCGCCTGTGATTAAATAATGCCCGGAGGGGCACGTGGGGTCTTCTTTAACCATAAAAGAGCTTCGAAAGTCGCCGTTTGAAATGAATGTTGTCGTTGCGCCTCTTAACTCAATAAATACCATTTGAAAGATGGATAAATGGAGTGTAATATTCTCTAGGTCAATTTTTTATATCTTTTTGATTATTATCTTTAAAGCATACTGAAACGCAACATTAATACAGATTCATAGCATGTACTCTTATTGTTATCAAAACTTAATCTTAAATAATGTGTCTACATATTCTGTTCTACCAAGAGCAACATTTTCATGACAAAAAGAATTGCATATTCCCAAAACTGCTGAAATAAAAGTTACAAACTTAGAAATATTCATGTATTGTAAAATGGTACACTATATCACACGTACCAGAATTAAATGGTCATTCTCCACAACTAGTAAATCAAATGTAACTTACAGGAGCTAAAATCTCATGCAATAGAAATTATTATTCAAATGTGTAGAAATAAACTGTCAACGTATAAGGTGTCTATTTCAGCTTGAGTTTATAGTTTATAGTTGGTGTGAAAAGTTCGAAACTTTTCATTTAAATAGAATTGTATGTGATATTTATATCTGAAGCAAACAAAAAACAAATAATGTAAAACTTTGAACCTCGGTATTCGCCATAAATGTCTCTAGTGCTGATTCTAAAACGTATTCATTTCGAGATATTACTTTTATATTTTCAAAGTTCTTTTTCAAACTCATATGTCAGAAAGTTTTTACCACATTAACAAAAAGCAGCTTTTAATCAATTTCAAAAGAGATCATATTTAGCCAAGCAATATGAATGAATCACTTTATATGATCTATCGATTTCTACTTACTTTTTTCTATGCTATGTACATGTGTATTGATATTTTGGTGATGTTCTGCAAACTTAATATTAAATAAATGTCATTGTCCAAAAAGAAAAACATTTCGGCCAAATCTTCCACAGAGAAGTTTGTCCAATTATTATTGCTATCAAGTTTTCAAAAGTAAAGCTAAGTTTGAGACGTCAGTATAGATTATATTGACAATGCTTATTGGCGCAAATATATTTGCTTAAAATAATGTTCTAGTGGAGCCACTTGTTTAAGTTGAATTTAACTATTACTAGCATCTGATTCGTCATTATTACAATTATGTTTAAATCATGCATTTCTTATACTAGGTTTCAACAAATTATTGCTTTTAATGATAAGCGTACTCTGTTAAATAGGAAAAGTTACAATTCTTACGCACATATCTGGACGAGTGTTTAATATTTGAATTTTATATCGTAAACGAGCTTTGTTATTGATTCAAGTTTGCAAGCAGCATATCAAAGATTTCAGGAAATATTTTATAATAATACATATCTAATACAATTTTCAATAATACATAAGTTTTACAAATTTAATAACCAAGAAATCAATTGTCAGTGGCATTTTCGAAGAGTGACAAAGACTGATATATGGGAAACTTCAGTCTCATACTTGGAACGGGAAAGAAAACAAAACTTTCTTTCTAAAACAGCTCACAATACAAAGTCATCTGTAATGTTTAGCATTTATCTGATGACAATGAAAATCCCATATAAAGGCTGGTTATGAAAGACTGATTGCTGTCCACTTCAGGCGCCTTTATTTCCATTTGAAAGACATCGAAATGTCAAATGAAGCTTTAAGAATAATGAAGTTAGCGTACAATAGTCATATAACACCACTATTTAGCAGTAAAAGGAACACGTTCATACCTCCATGATAGACTTTTCAGATTCACTATTATAGTTGTACGATTAATTGGTTGTTAAAACAACTGGCTATTTCTGCTTTTTCTTTTGATAAAAGTTTGTTGTTATGGATTTCAACCTACACACTTCATTTTCTTGAATAAGGGGAATATGCAGTAATTACTGATGGAAAATCAACTTAAAGGTGATTAATCTGATCTTTTAATGTAAGGGATTTGTTCTAAACGTTGATTACGACTAACCATTCACACATTACCAAAATTCATTCAGCACAATAATGATTAGATTTACACTTTTTTCCACAAGAGGTTTATTTCAAAATTAACTTGCCCAATCATATACAAGATAAAGATATAAAATTTTATTTATAGTTGAAAATAAGCTATGAATAGGTATTAACCGACCAAGATAGATTGGTTTCTTGAGATACAAAACAGAAATGTAAGACGGGAATTATTTTGAAATCAGAAGAAATATATAGAGAGAACATCTATAACTTTTTTTAAATATTTCAAAGGGGAGAGGGGGAAGGGGTAAGAGCCGGGTGTTAATTTTACAATATCATAAAATGAGTAAAAAGCACATAATTTTATAGGCATCTAAATCTGTACTTTACACCTTTAAGTTCCTTATATAATTATTTAACAGAACATATGAAAAGTGAAAAACAATCCTTTACTGATTCTCTAAAAGAATATTTGAAGAAAAGAAACATGATATAAAATGCTTTAAATCAGCTCCTCTGATTAAGAAATGTTTGTTGTTGTTTCTTTTTTTGGGGGGGGGGGGGGGGGGGGGTGCGGGTTCGGTATTTCATTTCGCATGAACATTTTGTTGCATTTAACATTAGAATCAGCTTTCTGGCCATTCTGTTCACCAGACGAAACAGATGCGACGTCATCTAAGGAACGTTCTCCCTTACTATACGCGGACGTCGTTGAAACAGTAAAGATTGTTCGGTCTTTAGTTTATCTATGTTTTCTTGTCTGTTTATACATTTCAGAATATCTTAGTTTTATACAAACACTGCCTCCTGTAATGATCATTCATTCCATGTGTTTGTAAAGATATATTGAATGAATATTATAGTTAGCACGTTGTCAAAAGTAATCTACATTTTGTACTTCTAAATCGAGGTTTTATTTTGACAAAGATAATGTTACAGGCCTTTACACCATGCAACATACCCGTATATCGATTCACGTTAGAGAGGTCTAATTAGTAAAAATGGCAGTATTTTAATTTTACCAGACATCTCCGTGTAGTATTAAATTGCCGGGTAAGGTTCTGGATATGCGTAAATCTGTCTGCAACAAGGTAACCTTTTACAGAACATTATACTATCTAAATTCAGTTGACAATAAAATTCAGTAATTATTTCGAAATGCGTGAGAACACTCCACGCATGCAGGATGAGAATAGGATTTGTAATGATATACTTTAACGATAAAGAGTGGACTTAATCGCGTAGTGTGTTTTGTTTTTGAATTATGTCTAAAAGTTCGCAAAACGTATTTCGCAAACTGTTTTGCAAAAACAAATAAACAAGAGTCAGCAGACAACGAAGCTGGTCGCAAAAGATACAAACGTTTAAGAACAGGATTTAATTTTGAGTATAGAATGCTAGGTGGGTGTTGATTAAGAAACAGTACTGAGAAAAATGTAATGTAGGCATAAACAAAAGCATAAAATATAACAGAGGGGCTCATCTCAACAGACCTACGTACGTGAAACAAACAAAAACGTTTGTCAAGAAAGTACAAATATAGCAACAGTCAATATCAGTGAGAAACTTAAAGTTGGTTAGGGTAGCGGATAATGTAGGTGGGGACAAAGTGACGGAAAATAAAAGTAAGATTGTTCGGTGGAGTTAAGAGATAGTATGAAGAAACAAAAAAACTTAGAGCAAAAAATGAAATGGGTAAGGTAGGGCTAACGTGGTGGTATGTGGGTCATAAACATATACATCCAATTCTTTACATTTTCTACATCATGTGAGAAGAGATTTAGCAGAACATAATTAATTAACTCCTACAGTCGTAGTAAATATATTAAAGCACAAATGATAGGGTTATGTAATTATCTCATATTTGTAAAATCACTTGGATTTCCTGAACAAGAGATTAAATTTGTATGACTTATAGGAATATTCTATACAACAGTGTTTCCCGAAAGGATAATTTGCAATCATGCTATGCATTGTGTTCGTTCACTAGCTAATAATCTATCAAAACAGTAATTATGAATGACCTGGAATAATCAATACATGTATTGTTATATTATATAATGCTATTCACAATTTATTTCGTAACTGCCGATATATTTTGAAAATATGTTCCTTTATTAAAATACTGCCATGGTCTCTGAACACTCGTATAACCCTATGTGGACCAACGAATTAAACGAGACTGGGAGTTAAAGGGCAATTATTATTCTACTGCTACTGCTACACAGGGTTTAATGCCCTCCCATATTTACCCACCCTTATTATGAACCAGTGACATCATTTTATTTTAATATACTCTGAATGTCAGCTTGGTCACCTGATAAGATCACGTGTTAATCTCATTAAACCCTGTGGTCCAGTACCAGAAAAATAACAATTGAATTAAACACCTTACTTGGCAAGAAATTTACGCGATAAAAATAGAACGTATTACAACGAAAATTACATCGTTCGAGTTAAAAGATCTGCAATAGTGTCTGACGTCTAAGTTAAACTTGTAAATATACCTGTGGAAAATTATGCAGATACAAATAAATGACGTTGAACACACAGTTTTGCATACATGTACACGTTTAAGCTCACTTTCAAGAATGTACCTCTGGTGAAAGATTGTACACTTAACATGATTCGTACAAAAGGATGGTTTTCAAACGTGGTCAATTTCGCTATCGAGATAACTCGTCAACAACTTCACAATACTGTCACACACATAATCTTAGATGCCATTTCACCACTCCATTTCAACACAAAACCCATGGGCTGAAAAAAGAAAATCTTCTACTCAACCGCTTGTCTGATTTCCAAAATATTTCAAAGAAATAATAGTGTTAAAATATTTGATTTGTAAAATAAAATGTCTGCCCGCCAGAGCTAAGGTAAAACATCTTCAAAACATCTGCTACCCCACTTACCCGATTTTGCAATGTTCCTCATTTGATCTTCTCCGAGTATTTTAGATATCATTGCTGACATGGACGGACTAGTTTATCCTATACTGTTTTATATAACACTTTTAATATGTTTCTGTCTGAACCTGTAAGCCTTATTTCAAATTATTTTGCGGCCGCCGATGTACCATGTACCATATACAAATGGGCGACTCTTCCAGATGCTTGTTTTAAGTTTGTTTGACAGGACAGTGCAAAATATAGAGGACGCCCGAATTCCAGTCTTTAGAATGTCGGATGTAAAACACCCTTACTTTGGACGGTTAACCAACTGTTAGTTATTTTATAGTTGGAGGAACAGGGGATCAAACTAACGATTACTGGCTTTGTTGTCAGTTTTATCACTAGACCATTATGTCCACTGTTATGTGGAGAGATTACCAGATTATTTTCGTTTGACTTTGAGTGTCAAGAAGACATTTGTCTTTACACTTGTTATTAGGTTAAAATATTTATTTGTATTAAATACGGTCCATATATGACCTCTCAAATGATAGATAATCACTAGAAAGCTTTTACCATCCAGCAACAAGCATTACTTAGTATGAACAGAAATATTTGGATAACAAAGGAGCAACAATAAGATATGTAGAGATGGTACCTACCCAAATAAATCGAAGGGGGACAACCCTGAACTGATCAATAAACTGAAGCCAACATTAAACATTGATCAAAAGTGAAAGAAAAATCAGATAGGTCCTTTTTCAAACAACTTATCAGGCAGACAAAATATGACCTACATTTGTTTAAATCCCTTTGTATTCAATATACAATATGCACGCTTTTCTCATGACTTACACTGACAGTTATTTTGTAAGTTGTAGTGAGGCCCTGACAGAAAGTTTAGTAATGCATGAAGATTATATAGAATAAAGCATACAGTCCTTTGAAGAAAAATAACGACATTAAGAAACGTTATTAAGTTTTGATCTTTTAGCCAAAGTTGTTTATTTTTTGTTCTCAATGGTGATACACTGGTTTACACAACATTTATATATCAAAATGTAAAATGTATATATCCAACAATGAGAAATAACAAAAAAAGTTAATTGGTAACACAAAAATTCATTGTCCTCAAATATAATTACAATGTTTTAAAGTAGTGGTTGTAATTACTACATGTTAAGGTAGCTGACAGGTAATGACTCTATATAAATAATTTTAAGCAATTCTCAATTTAAACATTCTCTGGGGCTCTAGGGAACTAGCACGATCATTCTTGAAAAACGAATAAATGCTGAAAAAGCATATGGAGATTACTCTATTTGATGATTTTCGTTACAGGTCAACTACCCTAAACAAACTAAAAGGTGTTTTATTTATTGTTGAAAACAAAGTAATCGGATAATTTCAGATATCAACATTAATTTAAAACTTATACTGTTTACACAACTTGAAAAAAGGTTTTTGTTGGGGCCTCTCATTTACAAATATATCAACAATTATCACCTGAATTGAGTGCATTCATGAGTGGAAAATATTGATGGTAAAATGGTGTAGGGGTTTGTTTACAATATAAAATCTTTAATAACTTTTTTAAGGTACATTTTTGGTATGGTTTTGGTAAGCTTATAATAAAGAACATGTCATTCTCTTTCACTCAGATTTTTTTTCAAGCGTTTTAGACTCTTGGCTAGTCTTGGAATTTGACTTTATTAAAAGACAAAAGGAAGTTCAGTATAGGCTCTTTCAAAATGTTGAAAGTAGAGTAAATTTACCTGATACTCTATTGAATTTATTTAGCTGTGGGAGCTTTTGATATAGACTATAATTGGGGAAGTCCTTAAATCTTTGAAAAACGGTCAATACAAGAGTTGTCCATTTTGCTTCAGATATTTTGAGAAAGTCATTTTTTAGATATCAAATATTTCTATTTTTGACATGGAGAAGAGGAAAACCATAAATATATTTAGAAAATTGGTGCACTTAGCTATCATTTCACTCTGAAAAAAACCTATAAAGATGAATTTGAATTTTTTAGGTACCATCTCTAAGATATGTGTGCTTTTTATATATAACGAATTGAACATATCTATGTGTATTTAAGTAGACAATTACGAAAAAAGAACAATGAATCAGTTCGCTGACTCCACTCCACACGTATAAAAATACAATGAAATATCATAGGCTTTTTCGTAAAATGCATCTACAAATATCAAGGGACCTCATTTTCCGTGACTCGATTACGTTAATTAAAGTGCGACAGGGATTACGCTGATAGAATAAATTACAAACGACGTAACTCAATGGGGACTTTTCCTAGGAAATAAATTTCACACGATTTGCAGAGCCTAATCACAGACTCATTGCTGCTGATTATTTAAGTAGTCGGGTGATTAATAAAAATCAAAGGGGAATTTGATATCAGTTTCAGCAGAGGACGTTGATTTGTAGATAAATGCTAAAATGGATGCATCATATTCTGTTTAATCAGAGTATTTATTAAAAAGAAGCCATCAACAAGCCATTATAGTGATTACAAAATATCATGTGAAAATACATTAATGAAGACATAAATATCGCAAATACTTTGTGATGTCATTACGTTTGAAAGTAGCAAAAAATCTTCTAAATTACATTAAAGAATGTATTTTCCAAAAAAGCAAACTTTGGAACAAAATAATCTTTAAATTTATCTTGAAAAGTTGTCCGCACAATACGTGATATACAGACTTAAGTACCCAACGAACAGAAATAGAAACCCCTTCAAAATATCAATACAATGAAGCGGAATGTAATTAAGTATTTCTGGCATTTGTATGCAACAGGCGGATTTATCAAATCATTTTAAAATCAAACTGTTTCAAATACTTTACCCTGGTAAATTAAGAAAATACGATGCGTTTTGTTCTTTTTTCTACTACCTAATAAGTTTTTTCAGTACAGTACAGATAGTTTCGAAACTAATCACATTTTATAAGACAGATTAAAATTTCGTATGTATTTATAAAGGAAAAGGAGCTAATTTTATATCTTAAGCGTCCCCAGTAAAATGTCCTGGTATTAATACATTGAATTATTTTATAGGAAACTACAACTACCAACAGCAGGCTAGCGATTTTATAAATAAGTCATAAGTATTAACACAATTAACAAAACTGTGTTGGTTTATGAATTAACAATATCAACGCAATTTAAGAAAATTCTAGGTATTGTGTTTGTGTGCTTTCGTGCGTGCGTGCGTGCGTGTTTTATATAATAGGTCTGGTGGTAATGATCTACCGTTGACAACAGAAAATCTGATTGAATGTCTTTAAACATTTTATATCTGCTTTCAGCAGCAGTTCGCCAGCGTTACATTAATTTGATTTCAACTATAAATTTCTTTATTCTTTTCTTTAATACTTTAAAAAATAATTGAAAGTTTCTTCATCTTCTTATCATGA
Source organism: Mercenaria mercenaria (assembly GCF_021730395.1). Lineage (NCBI taxonomy): Eukaryota > Metazoa > Mollusca > Bivalvia > Venerida > Veneridae > Mercenaria > Mercenaria mercenaria. Next base: position 43,211,487 of record NC_069364.1, read on the forward strand.
ACCAAGCTGGTCGTTAATTTACAGAGGTTTTGTTTGAAGAGATAATATTTAAAACAAATCATTAAGTCCTAATGAGTTTGTAGTTTATTAGACTTTCATCTACGACTGATAAAAGAACACAGTTGAATTTATAAACAAGCAATTTCATTTAAGGCTGATTGACACAAAATGTTGTTTCATGGTATGTTTACACCACCTTAGATATCCTTCTAGAATTTATACATGTAGTTTATAGCTTTGGGGCATTAGTACCATCTAAAGCATTTATGAATCGATAACATGAAAGCCTTTCAGTCCGTTAAATTTATAATATTTTTGTTTTAATTGACAGCTGTTAAAATACTTATTTATCACTACCACTGATATCATATTAGAAGAATCAATTTACAAACTGGGACTTTTCCTAGCGGGTGAATTGGCAATTTAACGAGTTAGGTGATCCATTTACCTGAAATGCACGATTTTCAGACAGTTTTTTTATTTTCACTATACTTATTGTTCGGCCGTAATGACACTAGCAAACTTGCTCGTCTTTAAATAGATAAGAAATCAAACTTGCAGAAATTGTTACCTGACGAATAGTAAGCCATGCATCAGATTCGACAACATCAACAACATTCTTGATGAAAGCTTCAGACATTGAACTGGAACTGATTCTTTCTACCATTTTTAATTATCAAATACGTATTTCGGCTATTATATGTATAGACCTGTATTTAGTATCAATGTGTCGATAGTTTATTGCAATAAATAGTGGTGACAAGAAGTGGCGCTTTACATACAATACCTTGACGTAGTGATGTCAATGACCTTTCATCTAAAACATCCCTCTTACATTTTATGTTGTAATCAGTCCAGGTGCAATTTCTTTCCATAGCATTGTGCTTGAATGTGTTTGATATAAATTAATCTCTCTTGTTTAAGAGATCGTTTCTGGCGTACATTACGATGGACATTGGTTTGCTCCATTTGAATTAAGTCTTCCAACTGAAGCACAGGGTTCCATTTTTTATACTGCAGAAGTATTTAATTATTTTGTTTCTGCATGCATAAGTAAAATGTCATCACGAAGAAATATTTATCCACATTCATGTTACAATGATGCAGCAGACTGGAAACTAACTTTTAACCAATATTTTATAATGAAAGTATCATTATTTCCTAATAAAATGAATATTTCAGGTAATATGTCAGCGTAACTTTTCCAAACGTACTCAAAGTAGTTCACCTTGCAGACAGCTTGGAATGTGCAGGTTAAATTGTTTCAGTTATCTAGTGTATCTTAGTAGAGAAAGAGTTTAATTGATGAAAGCAAATCTTCTAATGGGAAAGAAATGTTCATCACAAATTATAAAAAAAAACTTTAGATCGAGGTCAGGGTCATACTTCGGAACTGAAGGTTTTTAAAGGAAATGTTTCATGTAGGCTCACTACGTTCTGGTCTGATAATCTAAAAGATAGTTTCCACTGCTATACAAAGAACAACATGTGTTTTTGACATGAAACAATCACATTAGTTTATCATGTCTTATCAGTCATTTAAATCTTGAGAACTTGTTCCGAAATTATCTTCGAAAAGATTATTCTGGGAATTCCTTTGAACTGGTACTTTTTGTCCTTTTGATAATTTAAATCTCTTTGTAACGAAATTACAGTGATTTTTGGATTGTGCAGAGAGATAAATGAAGGAACCAAACTTCTTCTATAGTCTGTCATTTTAATTTTTAGGTTAAAACATTTCGGTATTTCATTTAAATCCTGGGAACTTATTCTGGGAATTCCTTTGAAACTGGTACTTTTTGTCCTTTTGATCAATCTCTTTATCACGAATTTACAGTGATTTCTGGATTGCGCAGAGAGATAAATGAAGGAACCAAACTTCTTCTACAGTCTGTCATTTCAATTTTTAGGTTTAAAAATTTCGGTTTTCATTTCAGCACATCTTTATATTACTGAAGACAGCTTGGAACAGAAATAATAATACTAAAAAGAACAACCCAAGACAGTTGTATGAATACATTACTTTTACTATTAATAATTTTACTATAGCAAGCAATTAGTATCTAATTTCGTTTAAATTAATGGTTGGCAGAAATTGGTCACAGCTTCACATAAATGTCAATATACAAATACATATGATATAAAGTATGTGTTTAAAATGCAGATGTGGAGGCCCTGTGAACAGAGGCCTAATACAATATACTTGAAACAAACAAACTTCTTATTAAACAACGTTAACATTTACTGGTGGAGATATTTAACATCAGCAAGTATAAACAATCGGGGATTCCTTCGATAAGAAGCAAAATCAACCCTCGCATCTATTTGCAAACGACCTTCTTCTTCCATGTGCAAAACTGAAAGGACCCAAAAGGAGATTAAATCGCAACAAGTATATTAATATACCAACAAGACATAAGCTAAAGCGGGCCCTTACAACAGGATAAGAGCTCCTTCAGTAACAGGTTTTGAATGGTTATCATTAAAAACACAGTAATGAAAACAGTGTTATTTAGGTACTTCTGCTTGCTTGAATCATTTTCTCTATAAATCAAGAAATTGATATATTCAGGATATTATATGAGTTTCCTTCCATATTAAATTTATTAAACGAATTGAATGAAATATTAAACTGTCAAGCGTTTTGTTCGAAGAGTTTAATGAATACAATTGAATGTGGAAAGAAAAAATGTAATATTCTTTTTTTTTTAAATGTTAACTTTTCCTGCTCGAACATAAACATGTCTTCTTTCTTGGCCAATTACAAACCAAATCAATTCGACCAATATCTTCTGTACTTAAAGCGACAACAGCCGTCATATTCAATACATATATTATATTAAAATAATGTAATGGCTTACTACACTTCCATAAACGGGTAAAACAATCTGCATTTTCAAATTTGCAACAATATAAACTTTCGGGTCGTGCAATTGTTTGATTGATCTGAAATTTTGAAACTCAAGCAAATTCATGATGGGTGTCCGTGGAAAAATCACATATCTGAAGAAACAAAAAACATATTTTGATATTTCTTACATTTATAAATTAATGTAATGCATGTATGATGTTTAATCATATGGGCAAATAAAATACGTCTTAATTCTGAAATATTTGCCAATTACTGATAAAGGCAACCTCTAGTTCAAGCTGATTTAATGACGTTATTTGGAATTTTTACACATGCAAATATTTTATCCTTATATTAGATATTTGAATGTACCATATTTTAAATTGAAGAGCGGCACTCGGTATACGACTTCTTGTAAATACGTATTTAGTCGTGCAAAAAGTAACGACTTAGTTTTACCATATTTTTTGTAAATAATTACACATACATTAAAACTACAACAACCATACAACATTATACAAAAGGGTCAGACCACAAGTTTAACAACACCAGGGGCGGCATACTGAACAATATTAAATAAGTATGGGTTTATAGTTTACGATATAATTTTTGATATATACGAGGATTGTTCAAATATGAATGCATCTAAGCACATAAAAATGTATCCTTGATAGATTTCAATGAAAATTTTATTTGGTCCCCTCGAAGTATTCACTTCTACCGACCAGAAATGTATTTTTGAGCCTTGGGAACAAAAAGAAGTCACATGGGGCAAGGTCAGGCAAATGAGGAGGGTGAGGGAGCACAACAACCTTTTCCTGCTTCAGAAAGTCTTGTACAATAGACGCATTGTGTGTTTAAATATTTCTCCAGTTTTCGAAGAACTTTAGTCTTGTAAAACTTCGCATTTGCGGGTTTGACTTTAGGTACAGCAACCTGAATGGCAGGACCCCGAGTTGTGAAGAATATGGCATACATTACCTTCTTGACACTCTAGGTCCGCTTTGCAATGCATGGTCTTTTGCCAGACTTTGTTGCCCATACTTTGTTCTGAATCTTTCGTTTGGGCTCAAAAAAGTGAACCCATGTCTCGTCACCAGTGACGACATTTGCGAAAGACCGTGCATTGTAATTTGGAAACTGTTTAAGCAACAATTTTGCGCATTGCACGCGTGCCTTTTTCTGCTCATCTGTCAACAGCTGGGGAATCCATCTGGCACAGATCTTTCTCATTTTCAAATGACGTTTCAGAATTGTATGAGCTGCTCCTAATGAGATGCCAACCATACTAGCTATTTACCTAGTGGTGTATCTTGCATCAGTAGCAACTATTACTTTCACCCTAGCAACCATCTTGGCAGACGTTGCTATTTTCGGCTGACGGCCATGTGTAGCATCTTCTGTTGAAACTAATCCACATTTTAATTTCTTAAACCAAAGAATAACTGTCGAAAAAGACATTTCATTATGCCCATAAACAGAACATATTTCATCAAAAATGTCTTTACACCCTATGCCAAGAATACAACGATTCTTAATATAGGACCGTATTTCAACGGCGTACGCTGACCTACTTCCAACCATTTTTGTATTAGTATACACGAGTAGGCAATGTTTAGCGAGCGATAGACACAGCTAAAGTGAACGGACTTTAATGGGTGTGGTATCAATGTAACGCTAACATGTTTATCTACCCAATAGCCTTGATTTCCTCGTGTCGTGATTTTCGCATTATTGAGCGAGATAACGTTCTAGATGCATTCATATTTAAAAAATCCTCGTATGTAAATATATGTAGAGTTATTTATGAAAGAAAAAGGAAAAAGAGTTAGAGCTTTGATATATATACCCAAACGTTTGTGTGTTCCACTAAGATAATCCATCACTGCATTTTAAAGTTATGGAGCGGAAACAAATTTTACTAGACCTTCAATAGTGACCTTGACCTTTGACCTACCAGCATAAGTCATAAACGTGAATTATCTACTGCCCTCTATACATGTACCAAGTTTTATGAACCTGAGTAATCGCAGGAATTGGATTTGCGGACGAACAGTCGGACGGACGGAGGGCATTTCTATAGTCCCCTCCGGTGTTCCATCGGTAGGGTGCTAAGAAACACACTCTCCTTTTGCGTAGAACCCAGGAACCATTAAATTTATAGAAAGGAACCATTGGCGGCGTAAATAGATCTTTAAATTTTCGTTTCTTTTTTTTCAGTCGGTCAGAGATTATGTATTATCATTTTTAGCTCGAGTTTTCGAAGAAAAAGTAGAGTTATTGCATTCGCCCTGGCGTTGGCGTCGGCGCCGCCGTTGGTTAAAGATTTTGATAAAGTCAAATATCTCTGTTACTATCAAAGTTATTGACTTGAAACTTACAATAGTTATTTACTACTAAAGTCTACACCAGAAGAAATTACCCCAATAACTCTGATTTGAATTTTGACAGATGCCTTTTTAGAAGGTTTTGGTTGAAGTTTTTGATCAAGTTAAATATCTCTGTTACTATCAAAGCTTTTTATTTGAAACTTAAAATATTTATTTACTATTCAAATCTACATCAGGAGAAACATTTCCCATAACTCTGATTTGAATTGCAATTTATGCACCTTTTTAACTTAGAGTTTTTTGTTAAAGTTTTTGATCAAGTCAAATATCTCTGCTTCTATCAAAGCTTTAGACATGAAACTTAAAATCGCTATTTACTATCAAAGTCTACACCAGGAGAAATACTCTTCATAAGTCTGGTCTGAATTTTGACAGAGTTATGCCCTTTTTGAACTTTTTTTTAAAAAAATTACTAGCAAAGCTTTAATTCAGAGTCAAGCACTGAGAAAAATCGAACGTGCTGTCTTAGGACAGCTTTTGTTTTAATGGTGGTAAATTGTCACAATTTTTAGAATTTTCCTTAATTAACGCTTTGGCAATTTGTAAGTGCTGTTGCGGATTTGATAACTATTACCAGTGAAAGTAAAAGGTGTTAAATATAACATAACTTTAGGCTCGCAATTGCCGTTGAATAATTGTACAGTCAAACTCGCTTTATACGTACTCTTCGGGACCTGGGAAATGTGCTCGTATCAAACGAAATTCGTATTAACGAATGTATGACTCCCGGGTAATTTGCCCGAGCAAGTTGGGCAGTATCACCGGTATCGCCGGTGAATAGCTTCCGATAAATAAATATACAGTAGTGAATTGATGCTCATTAGTAGTTTTAACTGATTAAGTGAGTGTGTTCAGTTTACAATGAAATAACTCAACAAAATTCATAATTAAACACGCAAAAATGTATGAAAAATTAATTTTAATGTACAAATATTGAAACATCAAGTGTTTATAGCACATATAGATCTAGCACATATAGATACACAGGAATACAGTAACGTGAATATGTCAATTTATTTTTGCAACAGGTTCTTTACACATGGTATTTCAAACATTTACTTGAAAAAAAAACTGGTAATTTTTGGTTGTATTTTTGATACTAAAAGTACACTACATAGCCCTAAAACGTACAATGAAATTATATTTTCATGGAGAGGTGTACAAATGAAAGTGATTATCGATCAATTGCTACACACATTATTACTTGGATTCGTTTGTAATGAATACAATAACTGCATACAAAGTGTTAATCTCTTTATTATGTATTTATCGAATACAGGTGATTATCACTTCGACTAAATATCAGCACTGTAGAGATTCAAACTATTAAAAGATCAAGCGTAGCAAATAAAAAATTTTGCCGCCGACTTCTAAAATTAGTTCGTATCAAAAATTGGAAACTTATAACATTTTAGCTCACTGGGACTTCCAAAATGTGTTCGTATCTCCCGAAAATTCGTATGAAACGAGTTCGCTATTACCGAAATAATTTTACAAAGAAATAGAAGGACTCAGCCGGGGAATCCAGATTTTGTTCGTTATAGCCGAAAGTTTGTATGAAGCGAGTTCGTATTAAGTGGACTCGACTGTATAAACATCTAGGATATGTTTTATTGTGCAGCTGTGAAACAGATGGTAATAAGTGAAAAAGGAAATACTATTAAAACACTCATTTATCATGACATAATTTCATTAATAGAATTTCCATTTGGATTGCATTGATGGAATGGATTACAGATAATAATGCCCAACTGGGACATTTTAGTGGAAACATCTAATCATCTAGTGTTATTGGTATTGAGGTTTGAAATCTAAAACAAAAGCGTTTGCTAAACGTTGAAATAGATAAATGGTCATCATATAGTTTTACGGCAATAGAAAACACAGATTAATGCGGTAGAATTTATATAACAGGTAATTATTCAAGAATTTGATATATCAGCAATCGATTGTTTTTATTTCATCAAATTATTTTGAAACATTCATATCGCTATAATAGATGTATTAGAATACTCCGGTATTCAAAGTCACACAACTACAGATTTTTGTTTCTTTTAAGCCCACCCGCTTAGCTCAGTATGGAGAGGGCAGATCTACGGACCGCAGGTTCGTAAGTTCGAACCCCGGATGAGGCATAGGTTCGTCATGACGACTTGACAAAATACATTGTGTCTGAAATCATTCGTCCTACACCTCTGATCCATGATGGGATGTTGGCAGTAACTTGCGGAGAATTGGTTTGTACTGGTACAGAATCCAGGAATACTTGTTAGGTTAATTGCCCGCCGTTATATTACAGAAATACTGTTTATAAATGACTTCACAACCAAACCGAAAACCCAACGAAAATTTTTTAATGATCTTTAGTATTGTACAATTTATTTGACCTGTCAAAACATGTTCCCGGCTTTCATTATATTCTGTTCACGCCTATATAAGATTAACATGAAAGCCAGAAACGTGTTTTGACAGTTCAATAAAATAGTACAATATACTTTGTAACATAAAAAGAGTTGTTTTATGTCCACTGTTGCGTGATAAGTATCGAATATTTTCATATGATTTTAATTTATTTATTTATTTATTTATTTATTTGGGTTTTACGGCGCACCAACACAGTATAGGTTATATGACGCCAAACAGGACTACAAGTTTTGGTTTCACATCTCATTTACATCGAAATAAAAACATGAGGTATGGAATCAAAACTTGCATACCTGCTGGAATCAGAGTTACAGCAAATTCAAGTGTTAAGACCCTATTAGACGCCTCTTACGATCATGCAAGGGTAAGGCAGTGGTTCCAATTCTTTTCATACACAGATCGTCCCAGAACCACATGGGGCTCTAATTTTTAAACTTCGTCTGATTTTAAACTTCGTTCTATTAAATGTATGTCCAAATCAACCACGAGCCGTATGTATCTTGTTTCCATATGACACTCTTATCAGAGGCAGGCTAAAATGCTTTGTCATAATTTTTTGAAGAAAATACAGGTTATTTTGCATACCAGTACAAAAAACACCGATTATGCGTTAACAAAGTACTGTTCTACTAAAAATATATGCATCAACATTTTCCTAAGAACTGAAATATGCTCCATAAAGCAGGGCAAGTATACGTCACATATAAGAGGAGGAGAAAATAAAATTTGAGGAATTGGGAGGAGGTTGGATGAGGTGTGTGGTGGATAATTGGTTTTTGGGGCAGGTATTGGCTATTGTTCAAAGGCGGTCATCAGATACTAAAGCACAAGAAACAAACAAGTGAGAGAAAAAATGCAGGGTAAGAATAGATGAATGAGGATAGTTACACTGTGCAGCCACATTGTCAACACTTTTCCACGGTTATATAGTCAAGACTTTGGATAGTTTTAAAGTTTTGCTACGGGCACGAATACTTTAAATTGTTTTTGTGTCCAGAACATGAATTATGACTGACAGACGGACGAACAGACAGATGCAAAACCGGCGTATTAAAATGTATGAATCGAAAAATATACTTTAGAAATGAAACACGTATCTTGTTTTATCGTCTCATGTTGACTTAGTCTATTACTTTAATACTATTTATACATCATGACCATAATAGATCTCCGCCCCATCAGTTTTTTTTTAATCTTTGGTTTGTAAAAGCAATCACCGTTATCTATGTAATTTATTAATCCAGAGGTTTTTTTTTAATATTTCTTAATTTCATACAGTTGTACTTTCCACAATCCGGATTTTTTTGTATTTGTATAAGTTATAATTATGGCACTTTAAGGGATGCGCTGCCTTTTTAGAGAAAATATTCTGAAGATGTTTGTTTTACTTCGTTTTTTTTTCTTCTTGTCTATGAATCATGTACTTTGAGCTTCTTTAATTTCAACTTATTGTTTATTTCAAATTACTAGACTGAAGATGTTCCGATGTTTATAAACCCATGTTTATCTTGCTAGAGGAATTATTACGAAAATAACACAATAAATGATGCATCTTTATATCTGATATGGTACGAGTAATTTCTGTACACATATGCATGCCAAATGATTCCTTTGTTTTGTGTATTATACATTTGTATTAACTATGAATATCATATTACTGTTTCTGAATATGGCGTTATTTTAAATGTTTTCATGGATCATTATGAAAATTCACATGTTTTGATAACAAATGTCTTTACAACTTCTTTGCAGAACATAATCTTTATCTTAAAACAACAACAAAAAAAAACGATCGAAAATTCGGTTAAATCAGTTCGTTCTTCCATGCTAATTATTAACGAATAGGAAAGCAAAAACAATAATTCAGCCATGAAAACAGTAAATCTATTCTGTTCTGTTAATTTTTCTTCCAATTAAGCTCGGAGATATCATTCAAAACAAAACATCTAAAAGCTATATTGATATTGGATTGCTTTTAAACTTGTTTCTAAGGTTTGCATTTGACACAATAGCTGGATAACTAAAAATCATAGATGTAAACAATCAAAGTGTTGCATTGCAAACAATTTTAAGAAGACATGAGGAATGTGACGTGATTTCTAATCAAACAAAATCAATCACTAATGTACCACTACTTGATACAATAATATTTCTAAAAATAGAATGAACTTGAGACAAGGAATAAGTGTTTCATTAACTCTATTGCGAAAACTTACTTATCAAACAGATTCAACACTTCCAATTTATAAAGTAAACAGATTTTTGTTCTCCTTCAAAACTTGTAAACCTTAAACATGTTACCTCTCTGTATTACTATATACACACGACGGCAATGGTCTGTAGTATCTAAAGGAAACTTTCAGGTGCAGGCTTCGTCGGCTATCGTAATACATGCAAATCGTTAGGATAACAAATCCTTTTATACTAAAGAATATTCATAATAGGTAGAAAAAGTTACAACTTCATTAGTAAATAGAGTAATTGAATACACTACGAAGACACGATTCTAGACGAAATGTTCTTTTTACGAAGTATTTTTTATAATAATTTCATTATGAGCGATAACCGATAGTAAATGAACATAAAATTTTCTGAAGGTATGCATTCGTGTCGCATTTCATGAATTTCTCTCTGTCTGAATGCAGATCAGCAATTAGTTTGATGCCTAATGTTGCAAGATTTCTTTTGACATTGAATTTCACTGTGCATTAGCCAAACGTTAACTGACAGCAGACATTAGGTCAGTGTTTAAGTTTAATGACGGTCCATCCGTCCTTTCAGGCATAATAAAGCATAGAAATGCCCCGTAGAGTATAGAGCGTACTGACAGGAGATCATAAAATTCTACCATTCATTCGTATCTAAATATAGTGTATTAATATTTGAAGCTATCAACATGGTACTGCTAGTGTGTCTTGATTGTTATTCACCTTGTGTTCGATTGTCTAAGTGAATTAGCTTCCTGTCATTATAAGAAGAAGGTGGGTTTGCTTTCATAAACGTGTGTTCATGATGACCTTGTGAAACGTGAACAATTTCTCCAGTGACCTTGTCTTTTTCCAGTTTTATGTAAAAATATTTTTAGATTACAGTTCCTTTTAAACTTTGAACATCCGTTTTCTGGAGCAGTTGAACAAAATGGCGCGTTACAAATACTCGTATAAAGTTAATAACACAATATTACCTGGTCACCCTAGGAGAAAACTAACAACACACTTATATGTACATGCATATCCGTTTTATTCAATTCGAGTAAATATTCATATCATGATACAATATTAAGAGTTTAAAGGATGGCAATTGCATTGGCCATGTCTGACTGTTAATAAAAAACATTATACATGCCAATTTTGAAGAGATATTATACAAAATTTGCAGTGTAACTTTTGTTGCGAATGCCAATATGCAAGACAAATGATTAGAAATATAAGTACCAAACATGTACAATGCCGAATGTCTTGAAACAACATGAATATGTTATTGATAAGTTCGCTAGAATGCCAAAGCGCCTGTACGAGACGATAAGCCGAGGACCAAGCCCGGCCAAGGACAAGTTCATTATTAACAGCCCTAAACAGAGCCAAAACGTGTACGAATAGGCCCCCTTCAAATTCATTTTTTCATTTTTATAATTATTATTATTATTATTATTATACCAGATTTATATAGCGCCCTTTTCACGATCAATTTTACACAGTTCAAATGCAGCCACACAGGGCGCATAATTCATCCTCTACTAGTACAGACACAGAGCGATCTGACCAGAGGGACAGAGTGAGACAAAGCCCCCACGACAGAGAGATCAGAAATCAGATACAGGCTTGTCCGGCTAACTTAGCCTAGCTCGTTTCGAATAGACAGCCTGGTTCTTTAACGTGCCCAGTGTATAGCACTGATACACGCAAGGATTGCCTGGGTTCCTGACCAGTATACCTCTAGTTGGGTGGGAAACAGCGTTTCTGAAAATTCCCGAGTAGCTGCCGGGGATCGAACCCCCGAACTCAGGATTGGAAGGCCAGTGTGCATAATCTCCTACAGATAATCGTGAAAACTACTCCGGATTTCGGAGGTGGCCTGGAGCTCGGACGCCGATAATTTTGGATAGCCCGCTAAGTATTGCGATCAAATGGCACATCAAATGAAAAATTTTAAATATACCTGTAATCTGTTTCCGGATCTCGGAACATGACGCCGGATTTCGAACATCAAAAGGTAGTGCCGGATATTCGACACCGCTTGTAATTGTTACATCTCTCCGGACATCGGAGCTTATGCCGGAATTCGGTCACCGCTAAAGCTATGCTCCGGACATCGGAACTAGCGCCACTAGTGATTTTGATTATCATATACATGATAATTATATCTTTTTCCCCGGACGTCGGAGGTAGTACCAGAATTCGTTCACCTATAGTGGTTATGTGTTAAATATCTATATCTTCGGAAGTCGGAGCTTGTGCCCGATAGTGGTTATATGTTAAATATCTGTATCACCGGACATCGGAGCTAGTGCCGAAACTTCGGTCACCAGTAGTGGTTATATGACATGTTATATCTATATCTCCGGGCGTCGGAGCTTGTGCCGGAATTCGGTCACCGATAGTGGTTATATCTCCGGACGTCGAAAATAATGCCGGAATTCGGTAACCAATAGTGATTTATAATATCTCCGGACGTCGGAACTAGTGCCGGAATTCAGTTATATGGTTTTGCATCTCCGGACGTCGGAGCTAGTGCCGGAATTCGGACCCTGACAATCTTGAAGATTACAATAAGTATAAATCTCAGTAAAAAAAACTGTCGGAGATAACGTTACAGCTTATTTCGAGTTCAAATAAGAAGGTCTTTGTATATTTGTAAGCGGTTCATATTATTGCTTATACATTTATATCATACAGTTACGCAAATAGTGCCGGTCACTACTTTTATTGCACTTCAATGGCTAAAACTATTGAGTGATGCATTATTTTATGGGTAACAGTCTCTATTATGTTGCAAAAAAAACAACAATGTTCTCTTTCAAATTATTTGTAAATATCTCATTACCGAAGTCGAACAAATGAACCATATCCCGGAAAAAAGGCTGAGCCTCTACCATGTCCTTGTGTCTGATATAGGCACCACCAATTGCTTTACAATATGACTGGAGTGTGATATTAAACCGCTTTCATAACGTGGTTACGTTCATAATTTGACCTTAACCCAACTGATGATTTTAAGTATATCTTAATAAATGAGTTGCAAAGTTGTATCTCACTGCCGAGGATTGCCGTTTTGCTCATACGCATTAAACCAAAAAAAAATGCGAGAAAAAAAAGCTGTTTTAGAGTAATGCTTCATAGCTGGATATGCACATAAACGTCAAGCTATGCACAATTGTTTCGGGAGGTCTAATGTGATCGGTCTGCGTGTGTCAGATCACTTTTGTAACCTGTTCATTCCTTCTAACATTTTCCTAACTACGAAAAATTGGGTATTATCCTGTAGTTTATTTATCTTATTAATGTAACTAATCGCTTCAATGTGACATTTCACCGTTTTAGATGCATATTCGCGCTACAACATGAAAGCCACATATTCTATGATGTCATTCAATCTAGGTGTCCAAACGTTTGGATAGAGCATCGAGCGTCGAAACTTTTCAGAAGATTCCACTCCTAACTTGAAACATTTATTTGTATTCTCGGCTAACGGCCCATTTACCATCGAATGGGAACTTAAATTAAAGAATAGCAAAGTATTCACTAAAAGAAACTAAACAATATAGATAGAATCTTTACTTTAAAATATTCCATTATCCTTTGTTTGTGTCTTCTCCTTAGTCAGTGATGTCTGGTGTGCTGATTGCATTTTGAATGAGTGACATAGAGTACCGAGTGTTTCAGCTGAGTAAAACATGTTTAAGGCACCACTACATTTTCACAAGGAATGTATAATGTCATATATTCTTGGGTTTTTTCCAGCACAGGCTGAACCGAAAGATAGTGTCTGTAGTGCTGGCTAAGGATGCATGACACCTTATTTTACTTTATTTTCGTTTCCTATTACCTTAATACCTTAAAATACATAAAACTCACTACCTTAGGACTGCTACTGATACCTTAAAATAATACAGCTATCTTAAGATGAATTAAGGTTAATTCTGGTAGTAAAAAGGACAATAGTCATACAGTTTTGTTTCAACAGTGCTACACCTTTCAAAACGTAAATTCACCTTTAAAATTCTTGAATAACATAGTGAATACAGAATTGATAGAACTGTTAATTCTAAATTAATTTTGTATTTTAATATTATCGGATTGTGGTGGTGGTTGATGCATTAGTGTTGTTGTGCTCAACTTAAGTATTTATACTTACTTCATTTGAACATTCGGAAACGGTGACTTTGTGTTAACATTTAAATTTGGAATATGTGAATGGCACTTTCCTGCGTGCCAGTTCATTCATTTCATTATTACGGTTTGATGCTGCAAGATTCATGAATACAGGGTGAGGGTCCCTGTCTATAAGGGCCACGAAAACCTAAACAAATACATAAAAAGTTTGGATAGAGCATCGAGCGTCGAAACTTTTCAAAAGATTCCACTCCTAACTTGTAACATTTATTTGTATTCTCGGCTACTGACCCATTTACCAATCGAATGATTTCGTGCTGATATATCTCTGAAAATCGAATGAAATAGAGAGAGAGAGGTTTTGCTTGCTGTAACTGGCAAACATTTCTGCAGTGTACGGAATTGTAATCTACTAGTAGCATCGCGGATCTCATTTTCCTTCGACACGATATGAGTTGCTTTTATTTATATGTTGTTGTAAAGCTATAACAGGACAAGTTTTTGCATAAGTATCATGACTTTAGAGTTCTGCGACAATTTCTTTTTCAAGATTTGTACAAGACTCGTGTTATCACAATGAAGTATGATCTTCTTTTCCTTTGTGTTTTAATCCCTATTTGTAAAAAGCTAAAAGAACTGGGACGAATTCAAGAGGAGTTATGTCTTTAAAACTATCATCACTCCAAAACGTGGGCATTTGAAAACAACCCATTCCCCATCAAGGTAGGCACCACAGCCTAACTGTCTGCTACCAGCTGCATCGGAATAAAGGTCAAGGTCATGGTTTGACAACCAGTTTATCTCGCTAAACATGGATACGCCATTAAATTGATCTTAAAATTGCAGCCATCTTCTGATGTTATCCCTAAGATCTTTATTTAACCGAATATAATGATAGGGTCTCTTAGCCTGAGACTGTGCTGTGTACAATCTACAGTTAAAAGTTCGACCCGCTGGATTTGCTTTTGTAAAAAAAATTAGTACACCCAAAATTTATTGTAATTCTCTTTATTTAATTTTAGGTTTGACAAGTGTGTCTAGTATAATCGTCTATGATTTATTTATTTTTTACATTGGAACCCTGATTTCCATCTTCAAAGAATCAATTTCTATGCCCAAATATGTTATAATTGTAGATGGCCCTTCAGCTGTTTCAACATTTATGGGGATATTCACATCATTACACGTGTATTCAAAATGCAACATAAGATTTGTACAAACCTCTGTTTTTGGGCCTTAAACGCTGTATTATTTCTAAAACAAATCGAGAATATTGCACGGGATAAATTTCATGATCAATGAATTTGTTGACACTGTTACCATCATATGGATACTATCAATGAGTAATAAGACGCATTCCGCCTGGGCTTTTGGGAACTAATAATGATAATTAATTAACTCGTAAATTCGATAACAGTTTAATTGTAAATGGGTCCAAAATTCTTCATAATTTTGCTTCGTCTTCTAACTTTTTCGCAAGACTGTCTGGATATCGTGTCGCAGACTGCAAATGTTTTGCTGTTAATGTACAGTTTGGTCCACTGTAATGCAACTTAATCCCCTCTCTAAAGCCATATAATATAAAGGGGGGGGGGGGGTCCCAGTTAGGTGTCTGCGCAAAATGTTTTTTGAATTTATTAATATTTTGTGGTAATATACCAACATGTATTAAGTTTCATTAACAAGTGTTATTGTTACCAGTTTTTACTTACTTCTATAGATATTCACATTTAAAGTGGGTGGGGTAATCTGACATGTGACCAGCCAGGAACACAATTTCTGTTATTCTTTTAAAAATAGTTCTAACTTTTACCTGAAACTTTCATGATAAAATAACTATGCAATGGACATTCACACAACATGTTGCATTTGAAATTGTACTGAATACATTTTTAATCACAGAGCCACAAAGTGGTCTAATCAAATTTACTGATTTTCAATGGACGAACTTTACCAAAAAGCTAAAACATTTTTCATTAGTTGAGATATTAAAGTGTTATTTTCAGCAGATATTGTAAACTAAACAAACATTAAAATGACAGTATATCAGTATATTCTGATTAATATTGGTAGAGTGGTACACTCTCAAACTGGGAAAAAGTGGGTGGGGTAAATAAATATTCGAAGCAACACTACAAAAATTGTGCAGTTGTTACGAAATGGCCTCAGATTGTCTATTACTATCTTAATTGTGTCGCCATGAGTGGTGGGGGCATATAGATTTGCATTTGTCTGTGCGTCCGTCCGTCAATCCGTCTGTGCGTCCGTCCGAAGTTCGTGACGCGCTTAGATCAAAAAGTATTTGATATAAATTGATGAAACCTTGCAAGAGTCTTTATCATGATATGAACATGCAAACCTTCTATTTTTCGTCTGGCTCCGCCCCCTAATTTTAGAGTTACTGCCCCTGGAATAGTAAAAAATGCACATTTTCACCTTCTGACACGCCTGGCTTCAAAAGTATTTGATATAAATTGATGAAATCTTGCATGAGTCTTTATAATGATATGAACTTGCATATTTTCCATTTTTCGTTTGGCACCGCCACTATTTCTAGAGTTATGGGCCCTGAAATAGTAAAAATTGCACATTTTCACCTAGTGACACGCCTAGCTGAAAAAGTATTCGATATAGATTCATGAAACCTTGCATTAGTCTTAATCATGATATAAACTTGCGCATCTCCTATTTTTAATCTGGGTCCGCACCCTATTTCTAGAGTTATGGTCCCTGAAATAGTCAAAAACGCACATTTTCACTTTGTGACATGCCTAGCTCAAAAAGTATTTGATATAAATTGATGAGTGTTTATCATGATATGAACTTGCGCATATACTATTTTTATCTGGGTTTGCCCCCTATTTCCAGAGTTATGGCCCCTGAAAAAGTAACGGATAAATGCACATTTTTACCTAATTATGTGCCTTACTCAGAAGTATTCTCGGTTCCTTACTCAGAAGTATTTAAATGTAACTTCATGAAACCTTGCTTGAGTCTTTATCATAATTTGACCTTTGCACACATGGCACTTCTTGAGAATTTTAGCATTTATTACAGAATTATGGCCCTTGAAATAGCTAAAATAGTGGATTTTTTGTTTGTGATGCTCATAAAGTATATGGTATAGAATAATGAATCCTTTTCATAGTTTTTTGAGGCTATACCCCATTAAGACTGCAAACATTTGAATTATTTCCCCTTATTTGTGACAAATGTACCATGAGAGGGGCAGGGGGGTGGGGAGGGGGACACACCCTGTGCCCTACAAACACATTCTAGTTTTATTAAATACAGACTTTGCTGATAAATTTTAACAATTTTTTTTTCACCTTAATAAGACTTTATAAATGTGTGCCATGGAAAAATCAATGCAGAAAATTTAATGTTAATTTGAACAATAGCTTTCCTCAAAATATACTGCCTCAGGCAAAACATTTTGTTAAATACTTTGAGCTTTCAGGGTTAATTTGGTTTGTCTACATGTCATGTTCAAGGTCCATGCTTTTACCATGACACACATGTATAAAATGGGATTTTTTTGTTAAAATTTATCAATCAATGCTGTATTTAATAAAATTAAGATAGTAATAGACAATCTGAGGCCATTTCGTAACAACTGCACAATTTTTGTAGTGATGCTTCAAATATTTATTTACCCCGCCCACTTTTTCCCAGTTTGAGAGTGTACCACTCTTTCAATATTAATCAGAGTATACTGATATACTGTCATTTTAATGTTTATTTAGTTTACAATATCTGCTGAAAATAAAACCTTAATATCTCAACTAAGGAAAAATGTTTTAGCTTTTTGGTAAAGTTCGTCCATTGAAAATCAGTAAATTTGATTAGACCACTTTGTGGCTCTGTAACGAATTAAGTATTCAGTACAATTTAAAATGCAACATGTTGTGTGAATGTCCATTGCATAGTTATTTTATCACGAAGGTTTCAGGCAAAAAGTTAGAACTATTTATAAAAAAATAACAAAAATTGTGTTCCTGGCTGGTCACATGTCAGATTACCCCACCCACTGTAAATGTGAATATCTATAAAAGTAAGTCAAAACTAGTAACAACAATACTTGTTAATGAAACTTAATACATGTTGGTATATTACCACAAAGTATAAATAAAATCAAAAAACATTTTGCGCAGACACCTAACTGGGACCCCCCCCCCCCCCTTTAGCATCTGTACAATTATAATCTTAGAGCCACGTTTCGAACCGCAACGTGTCTAATGGGGTGCTGCCTAGGTCCCAGAGATACTCTAGGAGGTTCAGATTTTGAATAGTGTTCAAATCTGGGGTATCTGAAAGTATCTGGCCTGAAAGTGTTATAAGAGTTCACAAGACCTTGTGTATGTGTTCTACATAGTAAAGCAGAATGTTCGCCGGTATTTTACACTTGTGCAAATATTGTCACCCGGCCTTGAACAGAACCCATTTTACGTAAAAATCATAGCTGTGATTTTGTTGTTCGTGTACTACGTTTGAACCTATATTACATGGCATGGTAACCATCCATATTTCAGCATCAGTACTGGATCACTTCGTATCTGGGTATCCTGAATATTTATCGTACTTAATCCAGCCGACTGGATTTAATTTTGATGCAGACCGGATCGTGTTTAAATAATGTAACAAATCTGTTGCTAATGCAGGGCTTCTAGATATTAAAATGCTCATATGTATAAGAAAAGCATCGGTCCATTGTTCAATTGACTGTATATTTAGTTTTTTTTACCTATAGCTACCTGAAAACAATATCCCACCGTTTACTACCTTTAAAGTGTGACTCTGAGCCGCGGGTGAATCATCTTCTAATAGACCCGACAACTCGCCACTCAAGATGTTTTCTTTAGTATTTGCGTTGACATGTATAGCCATATCTGATACCACAGAAATGAACGTATTTTCATTACCTGATACGGGCGTACCTTTGTTGGCTCCATGTAACATCGGGTTGTGCCGGCGGCTCGAACACAGCTCTGGCAGGAGCTACTGGGTTGGCTCCTTGACCTTGTGACATAACAAGTGATGCATTAGTAGGAGGTGTAACGAACGAATCATTTGATAATGATGTATTATTGTATGTCTGTGTTATGGTGGTGATCCTTATCAGATTTGGCACATTCATATGATGCGTGTCCCGTTTGGACTTGGTCTGTCCGGTGGCAGTGGTCTCTCGTCTATTCCTTGTGGTGGATCTCTGAGCCCGAGGCATTTTTCTCAAAGAAAAATATAAAAAAATAAATATAGACTAGCTATTAAACTAGCTCTATAGGACATGTAAATAATTTTCTTTTGAGAAGGTTCTATATAGAACAGTTTACAGCACAAATTATTCTCGAACATAAATCACTAACTCAGAGACTGGCCTTTTTCTTCTGGAAACTATAAAGGTAAGGCAATTTAATTTGAATTTCGTAAAGCAATTATATAAAACAGACGACAAATGCACTGTAATACAGGGCCTACTGTAGTACTGACTAATGTCACTTAAATTATTTAATACGTTATTGCTATTCATATAACGAATTAAACCGAATTTTTTTTTTTTAAATAAGAGAAAGAAAATTGTCGACCTTCCTGCTTAAATCCAGCGTGGAAAAGGACAATTTCACGTCTGATGTCGTCATTTATTTATGACATCACGAATTGCACGTGACCAAAGCAACAAGCTTGGGTGAATTTTTTCCCTTAATGCAGAATGGGGACCAGATAACTGCACTCATTTAAAGACAGGCTGTAAATGAGTGTACAGTACAACCTCTCCAGAGCGGCCCTCTCTTAAGCAAAAACCTCTCTATAACACCATCTCCAAAATTTCCCTAAGATGAAATATACTATCATATTTACCTCTCTAGAACAACAACCTCTACATAACAGTCATTATTTGTATCTCCCAAAGGGTGTTGCTCTATAGAGGTTGCACTGTATTTATCTAATGAATTACATATGCAATGATGACTTTCCTTCTCTTTTATTCATGATAATGATTTAGAAGGAATGGCTAAATATGTTGTTTTAAAAAAGAAAGCTTATACTAGATGCATTGGTTTCCGTTTGTTAAACTTATATTATTGAAGCATAAAACAATGTAAATTATCTGTAATGTGATTTCAACGCTAATGCCCTTTTTCTAATATCTATTTTATTGTAGGGCATGTGTTTATTTGGTCCTGGAAGGGAATGACGTCAGATAAGTGTTTTGATGAAAGTAAACTTATTCCGAGAGTATTCCAAGTAAGATACACTTTAGGTTATATGAGCCGTGCCATGGGAAAACCAACATAGTGGGTGTGCGACCAGCATGGATCCAGACCAGCCTGCGCATCCGCGCAGTCTGGTCAGGCTCCATGCTGTTCGCTTTTAAAGCCTATTGGAATTGGAGAAACTGTTAGCGAACAGCATGGATCCTGACCAGACTGCGCGGATGCACACCCACTATGTTGGTTTTCCCATGGCACGGCTCATATAATAGCACAGCAGATGGTCGCACATCCACTATGTTGGTTTTCCCATGGCACGGCTCATATGTGTTTAACGACAATATATCAATTTCGTCATTCTGTAAAGACATGTAGAGATACATTCTACAACGTTCATGTCTAATTTAGTTTTTACACGAACTATTATAAGATGAAACTTCCTTTAAAAGCCTGAATCACCTTTCTCTGTATAAAGTATAATTTAAGATGAAAACTTTTCACCTTTAATTATACATTATAAAGAAATAAGTGAACAATAAATGAAACAATTCAGAGAAAATGATATCTTCCTGAGCAATATTGTCGTTACAGATAAATCAAATGACGTATACCTCGAATTACGTCTTGTTTGTAACAAAAAAATGACTGTTGCTTTCTCAAAATTGTATAATGATAATGATTCAGAGAGTGCAACAACAAACAACAATAAGGGAAATTGGTTTCAATTCAAAATTAGAATATTTTTCTAAGTAGTGGTAACCTTCAGCTTATTGTATTTCTAAGGATTGTATGATTTGTCCATTGCAAATAGATTCTAATGCAGAAGATGAAATTTAGTTATTTAGTAACATCAACTGAGGTTGTTGCGTATAAGCAAAGACCTTTTTAAAAGCGTTAGTAGCAACTTCTTATCAATGTCAATATTTTTCATTCTACCTTAGAACGTCACAAGAGGTTGCATTGTACATTCAAACATTACGACTTTGTGTTTGGTATAAAAAGTCACTCCGACTGAAAGGGTCAGCCAAGCTGGCTCATGAGACACTTACATACATTGAACAGCATTACTTCCCGATTCCTATTTTTTAATGCCAGGCACCAGGCAGGTAGGCAATCGGTAACCATTGTTAAACTAGCTGGCGGGTCACCAACCGGTCTATATTCAGTAAGAAGATCCGCCTCTGACAGGGCTCGAACCTCCGACCTCCCGATTGCGGGGCATGTGTCTTATCCATTAGGCCACCGTAGCCATAAGTATTTTCCAAAATATAATGTATTAAATAAGAAATTAATATGTTTCCACATTACATATTTTGTGAGAAATGTTTGGTTTGATTTCTTTGTTTATGAAATGTGGTCCATCTTTTATTAACTGACATTGTCCGCAGGCTTGTGGGGGTGGGAGGGGTAAGACTAGTATATTTATTTAAAATGATAACTAGACGTATCACAAAAGCTTAATACCCCAGACGCCGTTTTGATCAACTGTAAGTAAAATTTTGTGATCATAACCTTTGCCCTTCTAGTGTTACATTGAGCTTCAACATAATGTCAGGGGTGTGCACTCTGTATGACGTCTTGATGAGGTAAACAATATTGATGAAAATTTAATAAAACCCCGTGCACTAGTTAAACTTGCCCTGCTGCTTTCCTAAAATGGACTAATCCATTCAATTTGGGCAATACCATTTATTATTCGAAGGGGTGGTCACTGAAAATTTACTAACTGAATAGCAAACAGTGCAGACCATGATAATCCTGCATGGATGTGCAGGCTAATCTTGGTCTGTACTGGTCGCAAAGGCAGAATCACTTGCCGCCAACAGGCTAAAGGTTAAGGAGATATGGAGTGGACACATTTTGATCTTTTTGATAATTGACCTTCATATGTGACCATGACTTTGGATGAAGTGACCTTACTTACGAAGTATATATGTCTTAATAAGATTCACAAAATTTTTGCTAGTTTTATGAAAAATCGGTTTTGTTAATAGGAGCAGACATAAATTTTAGCTTTCTTATCTTGGACCTCCAAGTTCGATCCTGAATTGGAGATATGGACATAGTTACCTATGACGTGCAGTCTGAACGTGACCATGATGAGGTTTAAAACTCATCAACTTTTATGAAAATCTTCCCATCAGATGACAATATCTCGATTTGACATTGATACGGACAGACGTTACTCTAATAAAGTCCCCCATTAACTGTGTATCTGAGTGTATAATTGATTGCAACTGAAGTTGAAGGGGAGTTTTTCTCTGTTCACCTCTTAAAGTATATTGTTGTTTATTATAGCAATTAATGTTCAATTGGTTGTGACACGTGATAAAAAAGCAATGAACAGCCTTTATTTCGTTAGTTTAATTTCCACTTCTACTCCTCAACTTACAAAATCGTGTCACAGATATTTCTAGGAATAGTAAAACTTGGCGTTGTTTATTGGCACTATTTGAGTAGTATTTAATTAAGTAGCAGTAATTTTCGTAATAAGTATCCGCTTTCTCCATTTAAAGAAAGGTACATTTATGATGTAAATAACTGTTATATTAGACAAACTGGTAAAATTGAATGTTATACTTTGAGGACAAAGTCATAATATTAGTCAGTCCGTGTAATTTATTAATTTATGATTTAAAGTCATTGGCATAACGCTTGCACATGTACTTCGCACTTTTAAATTATCATCCCGCTTTTAGGAAATTACAAGTAATGTTTACATAGCCAATGCAACGGGCAAAACGGACAAAATCGGGCCAGAAGACATTGCCAAATATTGGTTTTTTCTTATCAATTTTCCACAAAATATATATTGTGTGTTTTATAAATATCAAGTAAATATTACCTTAGTATTACAATTTTCATATGATCCATGGTATGTGGTGAAATAAGAGCACACTTCGAGGTATTTTGAACACCCCCGAAGAAAAAATGAGCCGTGCCATGAGAAAATCAACATAGTGGGTTTGCGACCAGCATGAATCCAGACCAGCCAGCGCATCCGCGCAGTCTGGTCAGGATCCATGCTGTTCGCTAATGGTTTCTCTAATTGCAGTAGGCTTTAAAAGCGAACAGCATGGATCCTGACCAGACTGCGCGGATGCGCAGGCTGGTCTGGATCCATGCTGGTCGCACACCCACTATGTTGGTTTTCTCATGGCACTGCTCAAATACTTTGTAGATGAACCCCATCTGTGAAATATGAAGATGTTACGCAGCCGACTCCAAGTTTAACCTGTCCTTCAAGGCAATAAAGCTACAACGCCGATATTGCCGAAGCTAAATGCCAATAAGTCATGCTGCTCACATCAAATCAACCTGTATACCGAAACCATTATATATATATATGTATTAAACGATATATTCGATGTTATCCCGCTATACCATTCTTGCTTCCATCTTGTGAATATCTCATCATGCATCATAACAACAGGCTTAAATATGCAAATAATGTGTAAAATTGTACATATTCATGATTCTGCTAATAAGAATGATGATGTAACAGTTTTGGTTTGGATGCATTGCCTGGCATACCTCTATATAGAAAGAGATGTCTTGGTTTCACGTTTGTATTTAACACGGTTCTATTTACACGGAAAAGCTGTGCAATTTCGAAACCAATATTCAAGCCATTACTGTTATTACAAGAGATCTTACGGAAATACATATAATATGAAATTAATGCAAACCAATACTCAAGGGTAACATTTTCGTTCGCAATTACACGTGGTTGAATTTCATTAATCAAACAAGTAGAATAATTCAAATAGTTGAACAAAGTCTGTCTCAGTTGGTTTGCTTAATGCTTTTGTTTATGTGTTGTGTAAACTTACATATCATACCAAAGAACATTTCGTTTATATTTTCGACTAAACTGACAGGAATGATGATCGTTAAAGTAATAGACGTATTCACAGTCAATTTGTATCTCGTGTAAGAAAGTCTCCTTTGGGCTGGCGTGAAAAGAATACAGGATTGTCTTATAAAAGATGTATTCCTATTATAAATTTTAAAAGATAACACCAAAACACAAAAAAAACGTGTGTGGGTTTAGCGTGTTCGAATGGCAGGAAACTAGGCAGTGTACTGTTTTGTACTAGTTGCATCCCACTAATGCGAGATTTATATAACAAAATTAAATTTAGCACCAAGACAAAGTGCAACTTTTTTTATCTTGGTAGTACTCTGAATATTTCTTCATTTCGTGAACTCTTAAGATTCAGCGCAGACGCATAATCTGTTTCTTCTTAGAAACATGCAATGAAAAAAATGAAACGTTAATAGCTGTATAATGGATGTATACAGAATATGTTCCTTTTAACAGACAAAATTATCAGTATATATATATAATAGAAGAAAGATAAAAGTTTGCACACACTTTTTGCACGTAGACAATGAATGCAGAATTTCTTATGAAGGTTACAAGCTCAATTATTTGTTTTTCTCTTGACAAATTGAGTTTTACAAATTCAATGTGGAAAGCCACAAATGTAATATTCTTTTTATCACATAATAGCTTTTTCTGCCGAAACATAAAAACAAATCAGTCTACTATCTTTTACTGTTATAAACAAGTCAATTTGACCAACGTCTCCAGTACTTTAAACGACGCCGACGTCCAAACTTTATTACACTAGTGTATCATCAAATTTAAGCAATGGCTTTATTTCACTCCCGCGACGTCAAGCATGTGATAAAAATATTTACATACAAGGCTTGTGTTTGAAATTATAAAGCTTTTATTTAAATGCAGATATAGTAAAAGAAAAATGCTTTAAAAGTACACACGCTTTGCTGTAAGACATTTTAAGGAATAGATCTTTATTATTAACTCCCGTCTAATCTCAATATAAATGTCTCATTTCGTTCGTTACAGAACCGTTTCAATGTCTTCACTCACAAGAATATTTTGTGTTTGAGATATAATTCTGCCATGACATTTCTAGAAAGTTTCTTTCATTTCTGACGTAGTATTTTATTCCTGTTTACACTGAAATATACAGTTTTTATAATGTTTTCGGTTTTTTTTTTTTCGAATATCAGAACGTTCGCGAGTCGAATCAATTGGTGTTTATATAGATTTGTTATGTGCGCTTGTGCAAGCGTGCCTGTATACGTGCGTGTTAGTCGTTGGCACGTTCACACGCTGTAAGGTGTAGTTTGGGGAGGTTGCATTTTTTGCACGTGGCTTTCCCTATTAGGCATTCATTCTATGCTAATACTTTTTTTCCCACAGTATTTGTTCTTAAAGTAAAGTTATGTATAAGATGAATTCAAAATTTCAGTGTGGTTCATGTTAAGTTTGTTTTACTGTGTTTCCCCCAGCGTAGCAATAGCGACTGGCAATTTTGTCACAGTAATGATTTTTTTCACCATATATCTTGTTCAACATAACAGCTACATGTATATATAAAGCACTGAACAATTAACTGTATAAGTTGTGGTTAACAAGTTACTTTTATCTTTTTATTCATCACGATGATTAACTCCCCCGCAGCCGTAACTTAACAAATAGATGAAGGTCAATTATCTCCAGTAATGGTAAACCTAGACTTCATAATGTATTATAGTTAGTTACTATTGAAACAGTGTTATTGTGTTGGGTTTTTTTCTAAGTATCAGTTTTCAGCAAACTAGTAATATTGTGCTGAAAATACCGCGGCAAGTATAAGACACACATAATTAACGGTAATAAATCTACATAATCAACACAGAGGCTGGGTGACAGGTAGACAGGCTCAATGTACCAAACTAATCTCTAAACCAAAAGAAATTTACGAATAATATGGGATAATATTGAAGCAGATTTTGCTGTAACTCTAAAATGTAGCCTTTATTATGGCAACATAGATGTACTCTAAAACTACATAGAATTTCAATCACAATCACTGTCTGATTATCTGGAACACTTCAAGGAACTGAGACTGCTTAATTTCTGAAGTGTTTGTAATTACATCTATCATCATTGTAAACTACATTATATAAATATTGCATTCCTGAGAGGGTGATATGAGAAATGTTCACCTCGAGATATATAAATATCGACCGAAGCGTCAGCAAGGTCTATATTCATATTTCAAGGGGTGAACATTTTTCATATCACCCTCTCAGGAATGCAATATTTATTTTATTATACCGAAAAAATTAAAATATTTACTGGAAAATAAATTTAATGAGTTATATGATCTACTGAAATAATCATTAAAAGTAGATAATTAATATGCAATAAAATACAGACAGTAGGAGTATTTCCTAGAGAACAATAAAACTGTGGCGAATTTTCTGTAGCAGTATGTTTAGCCGAGACGTTCATCCTACATTTAAGCGCGTATTTCAACCGGTTACGTCGGTGCCGAAACTGAAGAGCGGACGCATTGGTCCAGTGGTAACACTGTCTGACTACGAAGCCAGGGGTCGTGAGTTCGAGTCCCCGCTCCTCCAGTTAAAAATACGAACACTGGAATAAGAGTCCCGTGTATGGGTGCTTTACATCTGGCACGCTAAAGAACCAGGCAAGCTTCTGGAATTTGAGCGTCTTCTGTGTCTTGCACTATCATCCCACTATTACTAACAGTCTTCTGGAGGATTCGCCCACCGGTGTCGGCTATAAAAGTTAGTTTTTCGAACTTAAAGCGAATATCTCTTTAACCTGTTCAGATGGGATGGTTGAGGTCTATATTCCGAGAGATCTATTTGTTTACCCATCGATCTGATGGGCTGTCAGTTAGTCTATGTTGCATTTATATGCGTGTATTATCAATATGTCTACACTCAGTTCCAAAAGAAAGTGTGCACTTAGTTTTCTGTTATTTTTTCTCGGTTATTTTCATGAAAACTTATAATGTTTGGTACCAAAATTTAAATCAGTTCGTAAACAAATTGGTGTGCATTTTAGATTTTGAGTTATACCTGAGTGTTAGTGTATGAAAAAATGAAACAAAACCGTCGGGGAATTTTTTGAAATATTTAAACTTAAAAAGTGCACACTTTCTTTTGGAGCTGAGTATATGTATGTAAATATACCTTCTTGGCAACTTGTCTGCAAAAAACATGTCGACCTGTCTTTCGACCTATCTATCTGCCGACTTGCCTTTCTGTCGACCTCTCATTTAGTCTATGCTGAATTTATATATGTTTCTACCGATATGCCTTGCTACCGAGTCGTTTTTTCGAATGTTCTTGCTGTCAGTTCTTTTGTAAGGTTATATCTTTAACCATCTCAGTACCTGCAAATCTGTCTACCAATCAACCTATCTACCTGCAAATCTGTCTACCCACCGACATGTCTACCTGCCGACATGCCATTATGTCTATATGCCGACATATTTGCTTGAGATGAAACCAAATAACTCATAATTCCTACACGAAAAGACTATTTAGCTTGTTTCATTATTCTGGCCTTTTGGGATAATGTCAGTTTATAAGTGTTCAGCTATAGCCGGAGTTTAGGCGTGGACAGTTTTGCCCATCTTATTACATAAACAGGCTCAACTTGAACTATTGCACTAAGACGATGTGTAGAACCAATGAGTCAGTTATGTCGGCTCAAGGTCAATGTCACAACTCAAGGTCAAAGATTTGAGCCTTCCATTTCGTGTCCGCTCTACATCTCCTAAACTCCTTGAATGATTTTCATGAAACTTTTTACGAAATGATTACCTCATCAAGACAATGTGTAGAACTCATGGGTCAGCCATGTTGGGTCAAGGTCACAACTCAATGTCAAATGTTTGAGCCTTCCATTTTGTGTCCGCTCTGTATCTCCTAAATCCCTTGAAGGATAATCATGAAATTTGGGTCAAATGATCACCTTATCAAGAAAATGTACAACTCCCATGAGCCAGCCATGTCGACTCACGGTCAAGGTCACAAGTCAATGTCAAAGGTTTGAGCCTTCCTATTTGTGTCCGCTCTGTATCTCCTAAACCACTTGAAGGATAATCGTGAAACTTGGGTCAAATGAACACCTTATCAAGACAATGTGCAGAATTTTTGAGTCAGCTATGTCAGCTTCAAGTCAATGTCAAAAGTTTCAGCCTTCCATTTTGTGTCCGTTCTGTATCTCCTAAACCCCTTGAAGGATTTTCATGAAACTTGATTCAAATGATAACCTTATCAAGACGATGTGCAGAACGTATGAGTCAGCCATGTCGGCTCAAGGTGAAGGTCACAACTTCGGGTCAAATGTTTGAGCCTTCCATTTTGTGTCCGCTCTATTTCTCGTAAAACCCTTGAAGGATTTTCATGAGACTTTGGTCAATTAATCATCTCAAAAAGACAATGTGCAAAACTTATGAGTCAGCCATATTGGTTGAAGGTCAAGGTCGCAAGTCAAGGTCAAAGGTTTGAGCCTTCCTTTTTGTGTCCGCTCTGTATTTCCTAAACTCCTTGAAGGGTAATCATGAAACTTTGGTCAAATGATCACCTCATCAAGAAAATGTACAACACTCATGAGTCAGCCATGTCGACTCACGGTCAAGGTCACAAGTCAATGTCAAAGGTTTGAGCTTTCCATTTTGTGTCATCTCTGTATCTCGTAAACCCCTTGAATGAATTTCAAGAAACTTGGGTCAAATGATCACCTCATCAAGATGATGTGCAGAACACACGAGTCAGCCATGTCAGCTTATGGTCAAGGTCACAACTCGGGGTCAAATGTTTGAGCCTTCCATTTTGTATCCGCTGTGTATCTCCTAAACCCCTTGAAGGGTTTTCATGAAACTTGGGTCAATTGATCACCTCAACAAGACGATGTGCAGAACTCATGAGTCAGTTATGTGTCCAACTCAATATCAAAAGTTTGAGCCTTCCATTTTATGTCTGCTCTGTATCTCCTAAACCCCTTGAAGGATTTTAATATGACTTGGATGTAATATTTCCCTTATCAAGACAATGTGTAGAATTCAAAATTCACCCCTGCAACTTAAGGTCAATGTCACAACTTGAATGTTTACTGCTTCCACCCAATACCATCAACCCTTGCACTATCCATAAACCATGAAAACTCTAAATTAAGTCTGTGTCTTGTAAAACCGTATTAGTGGCGGGGGATATAGCTGTCTTTCAGACTGCCTTGTCAATCAACAAGTTGTATAAGCATGCCACTGACAACAATAAATGTTTAAATAAGTAACATAGAAAACACTCAGTTAAGTCTGTGTCTTGTAAAACCGTATTACAATCCAAAGCAGAATGGAAAAAAGCAACAACGTTAAGTAATCTCTACACCATTAACCCTAATATCGACAGGTGTCCATATTAGTCACAATGAAAACGTAATACTTGGGAAATAAACAAAGAGTGATTTGAAGTGATATGCATGCATAAAGAAACAAACAAGGACAAAAGTCAAGCAGGAAAACACATGTACAAAGAACGCAGCTGCGTAATCACAGAGACAGGCTTACAAGCAAAGGTAGATGGAAGAAACCGTCATCACCTTTAACTGAGCATTCGTTATAAAGTAAAGGCGATAGGTGTGTAAAGAAGTTGAAACAATGCCAAGGGTCGCCCACTTCAGTTTGTATGACAAGCTGGACACGATTAATTCTGCCTTTTTGACCAGTGTAGATCATGATCTGCACTGTTCGCCATTCAGTCAGTATCTTTTTGGTAAGCACCCCTTTTAACAGTTAATGGTACTGTCCAAATTGAAAGATGAACAAGTTCATTATAAAAATTTAACCAGGAAAGTGTTAAAGCAGCATGCGTCCAGATCGTTCGACAACAAAAAGAAATAATTTTTTTAGATATCTTGAAATAAATGCTATATTTCTTAAGAAGGCTTTAAATCTTAATTACTGACAAACTTTATGTTACGAAAACACTTGAGAATTTGCTGTTTTTACTACTTTTTACGATGAAAATTGAAAAGTGTTTGTCACGCTTTTACTCCAGGTAAACTGTCTCGATTATAAATATCTGTATTTTGGAGTCATTATTCACTACTTCAGCTATAGTGCTATTGGTTACGACGACGGGAAAATGCTTTTATTGCCGCGGCGGTCCGGGGTTCGATTCCCGACGTGGTCCTCTTTTTTTTCTTGATTTGGAACTTTTAAAATATGTTAGAAACAAAAATTCATATTCTAATGTTTATAATATGATCAAACTTCAATTTGAAAGAAAGATTATTTTTTAGCCAAATCTGGAGACATGCTGCTTTAAGTAACTAGTTGTATCACTAAATGCAAGTCAGGTGACACAAGTTATCTATAAAGTATCCTTTAAGCAGTGAACAGCACATACCCGTGTGTCAGATTTTATTAAATGGATAAAGATTAAAAATCTAAAACCATTTCCCAAGTCATTACTGTTATTACAGCAGTTCATCACAAAATACATTCAATATGTAATTAATATTTACAAATTCCCTTGAGTAACACAATGTTCACAATTTCGCGATGTGAAATTTCATTTACCAAACGAGACGAAGAATGCTAATGTCAGAACGATGTCTGTCTCAGATTACTGAGTTCAACCTTATTTGAGCGGCGCCATGACAAAACCAACATAGTGCGTTTGCGACCAGCATGGATCCAGACCAGCCTGCGTTTCCGCGCAGTCCGGTCAGGATCCATGCTGTTCGCTTTCAAAACCTATTGCAATTAGAGAAACCGGAGACTGGTCTGGATCCATACTGGTCGCAAATTCACTATGTTGGTTTTCTCATGGTGCGGCTCAAATGTAGTTTACAGTTACAATGTACAGTTTATGTATATGTGACAGGATTGTTAATCATTAAGATTAATCAACCAATGCACATTCAGTCGTCATGGTAGAAAACGACGATCTTTTGGAGGCACATAACGCAACAAAGCAAAGTAATTTCGTCTAGATTTGATTGCCCTAGAGCAAATGTCTTACATTCACGCATGATGACTGTCCTAATCATAACTCGTTATTTACTGGGGAAAAAATGTTTAACTGATTGTAAAGATATGCATGTAATATACGCATAGATCATTGTCGGTGTTTGCTTAATTTAGAGTCGTACTGAATCCTCCTGTATGATTCTCTTATTTCGCACACACCGAATGACTATCATAATGAGTTCCATACACTTCATGTTTTTCGAAAAGCTATGCAGCGACCACAATGGGCGTGTGCTAAATGCCGGTTAATTGCATCAGATTTTCTAATTAAGTTTTATTTCAAATTAATTTGTTTCCCTTGTTCAATTAATTACAAACTAGTAAAGGGAATTATACTAGTCGTGTGGATCTAAGCGATAATTAATGTTTTAATTTCGTTGTGCAATTTCAGAAATATCTCTTAATACCAGATAAACGTGTTGTTACAAAAGCATTGAATGGCATTCATTTGTAAGAATGGTTTTGCAATTCTCCATAAAATTTGCTGACGGCGTGAAATATTGAAAGACATGCCTTTTAATTTTTTATTTAAAGTGATATTTTGAAACTAAATTTTTATTGTGTTCAATTTTCCTTTTATTTTTGAAGGGGAGAGAATTCTATCTGACTTATATACCTTACCTAATGCAAGAAAAAATTCTATTTGTTTAAAAAGAACTGTCTACGATTTCTAGTTGCATGATATTATTAATTATTAGATTTATTAGTGACCTTTCACATAACTCTGGGGTCAGTAACGGTACGAGGTGTCAGTCGAGTTCCCATATTTATCATACTCAGGGTGGCCAACCCACATGACTTTTGGATACCGTACACACGCAAAAAATATGTGCCGATTCTGGTGACAATTTGCCTATATTTTCCTAATTACTTGACAGATATTCGTCGAAGACAACAAAATGAGTGCCTTCCTCCGTACAGTCTTCGATACTTTTCTCAAACATTTCGCCCAACTGCAAATCTTTACACTCAGTCCACGAAAAGCAGGTGGGTGAAGTGTTTGAGAAAAGTACTGAGACGTTGACAGACGCTTTGTGCGGAGGGAAGCATTTATTTTGCTGTCTTCGACGGACTTTATTTTATGAAAATATGTTATAAGGAAAATATAGGCAAAATGTTACATGAATCGAGACGTTTTCTCCGTGTGTACGGTATACAAAAGTCACGTGGGTTGGCCACCCTGATATTGATCCCACATATTTCCGTAGCGGGTCATTTAACTAAACTTATACGTGTAATTGATTTGTTTTATCCGGACCACTTATTTATACTGAAGATCAACATGAAAATCCGCTGACCCTCGACAGAAATATATGGGGTCACAATCAATGTAAGTGCTGGAATCTTATGAAACATAAAACAAAAAGAAAAATTCAGTACTGATTAATTATAAGACTTTCTACCGAAAATATCCAGTTTCCTTGTTTGTATATTATTTGATAACAATGAACAAAGTCCAGACAGTAATAAACGGATATATAGTTATTCTAGAACATCAATATTAAACATACATGTTGTTAACATTATGTGATCAAGGTTTTTTGGTGTGCATCACCAAATAAGGAAGATTAATAATATGTCTTGCATACGACCTGTCAACACTGGCGCCCGAGGTGAGTTGAAAATAGAGAAAGTGATACTTCCGGAGCGACGCTAATGACCGGACCTTTACCCGAATTGTAAACAGAGGAAGTGAGTGGGGAGGGGGTGGGGGAGGGAGGCACGTTGACTTTTCACATTCTGTTACAAATTTAAGATCTTATTGAAATTACGGACAATGTAGTTCCACTCAGAAATGATTTATTAAGTATGCAGGACGATTTGCACATCGAATGAAATATTGACGTGAGGAGGCTCAAACCAAAAGTTGACATGTGTCTATATACTTTGTCATAATCTACACAAATTAAAGATTTAAACTTATTGTACCGATTTTGTTAAGAGAATGTCATATTACTGTTTAACCTTAGTGATTTGTTCACGGGTTTCATTCATCAGTCTATGTGCATTTTTGACCAAGAGGAGGAGCCAAAACCTCACGTCAAGAAATTATTTTGCACTGCAAATCGATCTGCATATATAAATAGTATAATCAGTCCTGAGTGATACCACGTTGTCCATTTTTGAAATAAGGTCTTAAATTTGATATAGAAAGTAAAATATTAACGCATCCTCTTTTCTTTACACTTCTCCTATGTTTCCTGACATTGGCGCCGTCTCGAAAGTGTCACTGGTTCTTTTTACAGCTGTCCTAAATGAGAAGGTTCATGCGCTTAAAGGCCATCTTGCATTCCAGACAGGAATTTCCGTACTTTGCCGGTGCAGGGGTGTTAGATGTCTCACGTGTTTAAATATATGAATAAATGAGTGAATACATACGCATCTATAATAAAATAGAGCTTAACAGAAAAAAATCGTTTTACATGTATTTTAAATATACTATTTTCATTGCACAAAAGGTTGACAAATGGAGAAAGATGATACCAAACCCTCATATATTCCTTTCTTTTTGTTAAAAAAAATATATTGTACCAAGGGATAAATCGGTCGTTCTACAGAAAGGAAGAAACGAATTAATTGAAATGGTAACACACCCTTCCTACTTTACTGAATCAAAAGAACAAAAGATTCGGATTACAATATGACTATGAGACATACATGATACTAAAAGCTGACTACGGTGTGCACACACGAAGGAGATATAACTTTTCTTTCTTCATATTCTGACAATATGATAATTATTTACTTAGGAAATACTATGTAGCAGAACCATGTTTTAGATTTCGGAACAATACTATGATGTTTAATGCTTGTGGAATTGTTAAGGATGTAGCCTTAGTGTGATATAACTTGTCTTTTTTCATACTCTGATGATACTTTACTTAGGAAATAATATGTAGTAGATCCTTGTTTTAAATTGCGGAACAATATACGATGAGGGTTTTACGCTTGGAATAATTTCTCAAGGATGTAGCCGGAGAGTTTTATACACACGGCATATAACATATTCTTATTGTTCTGATATCTTAGCATAATTCCTGTATTCAGTTTATTGATGGGCTCTGGGATATTTATGCAGTCAAACCCGCCTGTAATGACCTGCCGTGGGAAATAAAAAGATGCTGACCTTCGTAAACAGGTGGTCTCTCAAGAGAGCTTTTAGGAGTTGTAGTTGGTTAAGGGGAGTTCATCACGTTTTAGAACGTAGCTAAATTACCAAATAGAATAAATAAACAAGTTCGTGTAGGATAAAATAATCGTAAATTTACTATCAATTGCATAAAGGATGTTTAGTAAATTCGTTCCTATTCGTTTTTGTTACCCTATTAAACTCTAAGGTGTCGAATGGATTTTGTTGAACGTCTTGCATTTTTACTGTAAAACCTGTTTAGTATACAAGAATGGCATCAAATACAATTTGGCATGTAAACTGTAAGCTAGATTTCACATTTAAAAAGTGTGCCAAGTTTGGATAACATCAAGCTGTTGAATATTTTACAGGCTACCTTTTCCATTTCGTAACTAATATTGATTGAACGTTTTCATTTTCTGATGAATGTACCTATAAGCTACTTTAGCCAGAATCATGAATTTATTTAAGTGACCAGTACATGTAAACTGTATAACTAAATGGATGGGGACAGTGAAAATATTTGCCTTTTCGAAATTGAGTGATTTCAATATATATCTGTTTTATAGACAAAGAAACCAGTTTGTCCGGAAATTATAATATTTTTATTCAATTTTCTGAAACTAGTATGCGTTCTTGATTGAATGTTTAAATTACAGCGGCACTTGCCTCCTCATTTGAAAATGAAGCCTAGACTCCTTGTACCAGTTATCGAACGCTACCATCTCTCGATCGATTTCAATATATCACCGGATTACCGATTTCTGCAAAGGTACTGTTATAATCTATTGGCATTTTCATTGGTCTTTTGTCAGTTTTGAGCAAAGAATTAGTAAGTGTTTTTTAGAATATTTTATTCATATCCTTTTCTAACTGACAAAGTACACCGACCTTATAAAATTTACAAGAAAATCTAATTCTTTATGTTTTGATATGTTTCCCATCTGTCAGATCTAACACATACATGTGTTCAAATTTTCTCACTTTGATGAGACTATATATAAACTTAAATTTAAATAAATGCATTAGATTTTATTGCTGAAATATTTGTCTGATTTGGTGTCATGACACCGTAAAGACAGTACTGGTGAAAGGTCGAGAATTGGTTCTCTGTAGAATGTGATTATCGATCAAACCTACCTACATGTACATACCTGTATTACGTCATGTAGCAGAAGTGAACATCCAAAAATAAAATACACAGCTTTGAAAAAGGTCAGTCTACCAGTAAATATCGGTATCTTATATTTGATTATTTTTCAACCAAAATAATTACCACAAAATAGGGTAAAACTGGGTTGAGAGATGGTACATGGTGAAAATAGGAATGAACTTTTTACACACCCTTTATATAATATAGTAAATTGAAAACATAATGAGAAAAAAAACAAATAGATTGCTCCAGGAAGGTAAATGGAAGCAACATATCAACGCAAAAATGCATAAAACCTATTAAGTGCAGAATACACTACACCTATAAGGAAATTGAAGGTTTTAGTTATTCTCACTACAAAGCAACGGAGACAAAGATGATCTCAGAGATCCCTAGGAAATGAGATGATAACCATTTCTATTGATATATTAAATCACATTCGTGTTATATAACAAGAATGCAAAGCAAAGCATAAATCAACGTAAGAAAGCCCTCCGAGTTCTTGTTGACTTGTAAACGAAGATTTTTTATTTTTTATCATTTATTCACAAGAAACAAAGAAAACTCTTCATTAAGTTTACATCAATTAAACCGTAATATAACGTTGACTGAGAACAAAAAGCAGTAAGGAACAGAGCAACAACGTATAGTAAATCAATCTCCGCACAAGAAACGGCAGGTTTCCATATTAGCCGTTTCCTCAGCGATTGTATGCATTAAGTATCCAATTATCTTGTCTTTGTTGTACATTTGTACTTGATAACAATGAACATAAGTCCAGACAGTAATAAACGGATAATTATATAATTATTCTCGAAAATTAATATTAAACATACATTTTGTTAACATTATTTGATCAGGGCTGTCTAAATAATGATCCGTTACTATTACACGGCCTGTAAACTCTGGCTCATCCTCTTTGAGGAGATGAGTTGAAAAAAGAGCCAATGATACTTCCGAGGAGGCGCTAATGACCGGAACTTAATGCAGAATGTAAACAAAGAAGAAGGGTGATTTGATTGTTTCCTTTCTCAGATAAATTTAAGGCCCTATTTCAAAGAATAGCGAATGTAGTTCCATTCAGAAATGATTATACTTTTTATATATGAAGGCCATTTTGCAAGGTAGATGCATTCCTTGACGTGAGAACTTTTGAAAGTTGGAAAATAGAGCAAGTCCAAACCAAAAGTAGACATTTTCCCATATATTTCGCCCTAATTTACACAAATTTAAGATTTTATAGTCCCTGCATCTATCTCTGAAAGCATTCTACTGCTGCATGATTATGTGTTTACTAGCGTGTTTATCCCGTACATGTGCATTAACACCATGTGGAGGAGCCATCGCCGCAGAGGAGCGCTAAGAACCGATGGGAGCCAAAGCACTTTGAAATTGAGATTTTAATGTATCTCAATTCCACATACTAGAGCTATATCATGATTCCCTTGATTGTGACAAACACTGATGATGATATTAACACATCCTATTCATTTAGAATGTATTACGAATATTACACTTCTCTTTCTTTTGCACTTGTCTAATGATGGCTATCATGGCGTTATAAGTTATAATTATGATATTTATGTAAGGATTTTCCTAATGCACAACGGTTTTCGTGTCCAACGCATTTTGGATTTTTAATATTAGTGTTAACTTTGTGGTAATCTGAAATGCAATTGCATATGTGCTTCACTAGGTACTTACAATGCTAAATAATATATTGTTTATGTAATTGCTTAATCGATTACATATATGAGAAATGCTAACACTCAAAATACTCTCCCAGATTCTAACGATAACAATGAAACTGAAACGTTAGATGTTTATTCCCCGTCGAACCGCATATAGGTTTTCTATTCTGTCCTTTGTCATCGTTCGCAGTCAAAGTCATATTAGTTATTATTTAGTACTGGAGTTTGTAAATAGGGTGCCATCTGTTGAGCAATATTTGATGTCAACTTTGTTTTAATATGCTACGTAGTCAAATGTGTACTGACCGCACTAAGCTTACAGTTACAGAATTAAAATACAATTTTTAATTTTACTTAATAACGTTTGTAAGGAAACATGTATGTTGTTACTTTTAAACAACTCATCTGGAACGAACAAAGTAATAATATCATACAGAATTGGGCATTCTTTCTTTGCGATTCCTTCAAACATTAAAATAAAATGACCATTTAACATTAAACTTGTAGCCGTTGCATTGATCATACACTATATTTTAGCTCGATTTCGAAGAAAATGTAGAGCTATTGCACTCGCACCGCCGTCGGAGTCGCGTCGCTGTTGGTCTTTTTTAAAAGTCAAATATTCTGTTACTATCAAAGCTATTGACTTTAAATTTAAAATAGTTATTTACTATCAAAGTCTACACCAGGAAAACAATCCCTATAACTGATTTGAATTTTGATGGAGTTATGCCCTTTTTAACTTTTAAATTTTGTAATGATAATGAAATTGTTTCTTCAACGCACAAAGCATTGCCTAATTCGTAAGTCTAGCACTGAGAAATAGTCAGTGTCACTGTTCTATTATTGAAAAGCTCAATTTGTTAATTTAAAGGTAAAATACTAGTGCATATAATTGGATAATAATATAATACAATAACAAGAAGTGAAATACAATACATGTTCTTAAAGTACGAAATAAGATATTACATTGTCTTTTGGATCACTTGACATTAACGCATTATAAACTCATGTTATTCATATCAAAGACTATTGACTTTAAATTTAAAACAGTTATTTACTATCAAAGTCTACACCAGGAGAAACAATCCCTATAACTCGATTTGAATTTTGCATGGAGTTATGCCCTTTTTAACAGAGAATTTTTGGTTAACCCTTTTGGTTAACCACTTTTTGATAAGACATCGAAATCATTGTTACTATCAAACAGAACATGAACAGAACAGAATTTTATTGAGACTTGTACATCGTACATCGTCTAAACACCAATATTACAATATACATTGTCACGTTCATACAATTTTAAAAAATGTAACAAACATGTTGTTAACTAGAAAAGAGAAAACAATACCTAGACATATAATATATAATCAAATATAATGCAATTAACAAAGGAAGTGAGAATACAATGACATGGGTTCTTTATAATGTATTAATAATAACCAAATTTCTTTTTTTTTTTTGATTGCCTCTTTGATACATTTACACACATTTATAAACTCATCTTTGTTGGTCGAATTTAGTAGTGAATGGAACTATTGACTTGAAACTTAAAACAGTTATTCACTATCAAAGTCTACACCAGGAGAAATAATCCCTATAACTCCGATTTGAATTTTGACAGAGTTATGCCCATTTTTAACTTATAATTTTTAAGTTTTATAAAGTTTTTACTGGCAAAGCTCTAATTCAGAGTCGAGCACTGAGAAAAGGCGAGTGCACTGTCTTATGAACAGCTCTTGTTATTTTAGGTAGAGTATGTGCATTTGGGTAGTATAATACAATATCAAGCATCAAATTACAAACATTAAAACGAAATAGATATTACATTGCGAGAACGAAAACGCTTATCTCTGTTACTATCAAAGCTATTGACTTTAAATTTAAAATAGTTATTTACTATCAAAGTCTACACCAGGAGAAACAATCCCTATAACTGATTTGAATTTTGATGGAGTTATGCCCCTTTTTAACAGAGAATTTTTGGTTAACCCTTTTGGTTAACCCTTTTGATAGCATCGAATATCATTGTTACTATCAAACAGAACAGAACAGAACAGAATTTTATTGAGACTTGTACATCGTACATCGTCTAAACACCAATATTACAATATACATTGTCACGTTCATACAATTTTAAAAAATGTAACAAACATGTTGTTAACTAGAAAAGAGAAAACAATACCTAGACATATAATATATAATCAAATATAATGCAATTAACAAAGGAAGTGAGAATACAATGACATGGTTCTTTATAAGTATTATAATAACCAAATTTCTTTTTTGATTGCCTCTTTGATACATTTACACACATTTATAAACTCATCTTTGTTGGTCGAATTTAGTAGTGAATGGAACTATTGACTTGAAACTTAAAACAGTTATTCACTATCAAAGTCTACACCAGGAGAAATAATCCCTATAACTCCGATTTGAATTTTGACAGAGTTATGCCCATTTTTAACTTATAATTTTTAAGTTTTATAAAGTTTTTACTGGCAAAGCTCTAATTCAGAGTCGAGCACTGAGAAAAGTCGAGTGCACTGTCTTATGAACAGCTCTTGTTATTTTAGGTAGAGTATGTGCATTTGGGTAGTATAATACAATATCAAGCATCAAATTACAAACATTAAAACGAAATAGATATTACATTGCGAGAACGAA
Organism: Mercenaria mercenaria; assembly: GCF_021730395.1. Lineage (NCBI taxonomy): Eukaryota > Metazoa > Mollusca > Bivalvia > Venerida > Veneridae > Mercenaria > Mercenaria mercenaria. Next base: position 43,251,211 of record NC_069364.1, read on the forward strand.
AACGCTTTATACGAGTGTTAATCAACCACGCAAATAACTGGTCAGTGGCTCCGGCTCTGGACACTTGCGCCTCCTCCAAGGCTTTGGCTCCTCCTCTTAGCCAAAACTGAACATAGAGGGGTTAAAACCGCCGTTAATACACATAAATAATTCGGATTTAACATACCATTATGGGAAACATTGGTACAATGTATGTTTACTCTTATTTGTGTAAATTAGGGCGAAATATATGGGTAAATCTCCACTTTTGGTTCGAACTTGCCCCATTTTCCAACTTTTAAAAGTTCTCTCGTCAAGGAATGCATTTACCTTGCAAAATGGCCTGCATATATAAAAAGTATAATCATTTCTGAGTGGAACTACATTGGCTATTTTTTGAAATAGGGCCTTAAATTTATCTGAGAAAGGAAACAATCATCTCACCCTTCTTCTTTGTTTACATTCTGCATAAATTTTCGGTCATTAGCGCCTCCTCGGAAGTATCATTGGCTCTTTTTTCAATTCATCTCCTCAAAGAGGACGAGCCAGTGTTTACAGGCCGTGTATTAGTACATGAATACAATTGCGTTGTTAGAAAATAAATGACATCTCTAGGATTAAATTACGTTGCTTGGTAAGATAGTTAGAATACCACAGAAACGGTTGTTATCAAACTGAGGTAATTTCTTAATATTCTATGTTACTTTGTCACGATTTCGATAATAACCGCTCCTCCAGCTAGAGGTAAATTTAAAAAAAAAGACACACGGGCGCATTAGTCAATGCACACTTTAAGCTACAACACGTGCATGCACTCTGTACTTTTACATACGATCGGGTATTTATAAAGCAAAACAAAATGTAGTTTTCAAAGTGAAATTGTCATGTGTTTTAACGCAGAACATATTTTACAAAACACACATTTTACATCATAATTAATCATAATCTAGAAAACTTTGACAAAAAAAAAGATTAAAAAGGAGGGGCCAAAACTGTGTGGGGAGGTGGGGGCGAAATATCCATTTTGAAATCGTCAAGAAATAATACGAAATGGCCAATAATGGGGTCGAGTTGACTAGGGAACGAGTTGACTTTAAATCGTTTATGGGAGATCGCTCTGTATCAGAGTTAAACTCTGCCACAGGGGTTTCTGATGGCAATAATTACAGAGGAATCACTCTACTTATTACGTTGAATAGACTATTTACAAGAATGCTAAATAACCGTCTTTGTGATTAGACCGACAGTTATGACATAAATATAGAAGCTCAAACTGGTCTTAGAGCAAAAATGAGTACAGTAGACAATGAATTTGTACCACATGGTTTGATTGATTATATTATTGATAACGGAACCAAATTGTTCTGCGCCTTTATAGATTTTAGTAAGCTTTTGACTATGTTTGTCATGATAACTTGTGGTTTAAAATTATTAAATTGGTTCTTAGGGATAATGTCCTTAATATCATACAATCATGACATGTTTAAAATGTTTCTAATTCTATATGCAGATGATATTGTCTTGTTTGCAAACAGCAAAGATGAGTTACAAATTAGTTTAGATATGCTGCATGAATACTGTAAAAAATAGAAATTATCAGTTACCCACTTAAAACTAAGGTTATGGTATTTAGAAAAGGCAGTTGTTTACCAGCAAACATTAGTCTTCATAATGGTAATAATACTATCAAAATAGTGGTAAGATTTTCATATCTTGGTATTGTGTTTACTAAAGCATAGAATACCTTAGCGGGCAAGGCGCTTAATGCTATATTTCAAATGAATAAATATGTGTACGCATTTACGTATATCTCTGTTAAACATATTTTAGATTAATTTGCCAAACACACTGTACCTGTTTTCAGTTATGATAGTGAAATTTGGTTTTTTTTGTCATGGTAAAACATTAGATAAAGAATATATGCAATTTTGTAAACGTCTCTTAGGCGTAAAATAATGCTTTTATATATGGAGGGTTAAGAAGAATGCCTTTACAAAATATGAGATATATGAGCATTATCAAATACTGGACAAAACTGTTACAAACTAATGATAAGAAAAATGTTAAAAAGGTGTATTTAATGTTGAATCAAGTTATGCTAAATTACCCCACAAGAAAAAACTGGTGTACATCACTTAGAGATTTACTTTTACGTTTACTAGGTTTGAATGATGCAAGGGTGTTTCAAACTGTTGGTGATGTATACTTATTTTTAGAAATGGAAAAACAGAGGACTAAAGATCTTCTCTTTTTTGCAGAACTGGCAAGCAAGGCTGAATGAGTCAAGCAGAGCTCTATTTTATTGACATGTAGCTACCTTCCTTAAAAATATTGAATATATAGTTGGCTAATCTTGTCAGCTTTCGGATCCTGGCAAGGCGGACTTGTCAACTTTTGCATTCGGACAAGATGGACAAAGTAAACATATGGTAGATAGTGTGTAGGTGTTATACCTGATCTAGTTTGATAGTGATACATGTTTTTTAAAATTTTCTTGATATCATATAAATGTCAAAAGTCATGTTTGTAAAATTTTCTTGATATAATATAAAAGTCAAAAGTTTGCAAAGCATTTAGTAATGCAGAAGATTTATTATTTAGCTTTATTTTTATTATGTGATATAGATTTTCCTGTTGTCACACACATATATTACGTCACATTTAATATTGTTACTTCCTATATCGATAACTTCCGTTTGCTGTCACCATATACTTTTGCTGTATTTTGCCACATGGGTCTATGACCTTCTGGTTTATATGAAATAAAAATCTTGAGTCTTTAAATATATCATTTTTACTGTTAATAATTCTACTCCAGAAATTCAAAATTCTACTTTTTATCATCAAAACAATGGACAAAGCTCCAAATTCACAAATACCATGACATTCGGAGTGGACTTCTTAACCACGTTTTAAGATATTTAATATAATATATACATCCCAAGTTTCTACTTTATATAACATTATTGGGATGATCCATTAGCGGATCCAGCGTGGGGGTGTCAGGGGGGATCTGCCCCCCCCCCCCCTCCCCGACAGAATTTTCAAAGTTATTGGTGAACACACTTTTAAAGCTGCACTCTCACAGTTGAACAAATAGTACAAAAATCATATTATAACATCAGTAAACATTCATTACAAGACCCTTTACAACATACAGAAAAGCCCTTGGATCTGAAACTGTCAGAATAATTTGTATATTTTATGTATTGCTAACGTAACACATAAGCACAGATAGTGCTTGTCTCCCTTTTCATGCTATCTTTGTTATAATTATTGTTTAATTGCTGTTAATAATAGGATTTGGGTCATTTGTGCTTGATTTGGGTTCATTATGTCGACAGCTGGATCCCAGCATCACATATTATGTCATATACAATAGTTAAAAGGAACCAGATATTTGATAGAGCAAGTACTCATTGTAAAATACTATGTATAAATTTGGACCAATCAGAACACGTTCTATGAATAGCACTAATCAAAGCTCACGTCTGTCTGCTAATGTATAAATAGGTAGATGGATGACAAAGAGCTCATTCCTTCTCCAGGACCGCCGAGTCGTTCGCGTCGTGGAGAGAACAAGAGCCGAAGGAAGTTCATCTCGCCGTGTTATCATTATCAACTATACATTCCGGGCACTTGGATTCGTTTCGCTCTCCATCTTCGACGGCTGCCGGCTTTTATCTTCGTTTTATCCGGGCTTGATGTTACATGACTAGATACACGGGCGTGTTCATCTGGCTGGATGTTGCATGGCGTAGGGGTGCGCCTGTTCATCTGATTCCGATGTTTTTTATTTACTACTACCGGCGGATGTGGAAGTAAAGCTCCCAAAGAATGTGAAGTAGTGAATCCAAAACCTTGTTAGACTGGTCCTAGCTAGTTCAACTCAACACAAGGAAGACAGAAGACTGGCGTGCCGGCTTGCAGACGGTGAGCAGGCTGCATGGACAACAACGATAACTACGACGGCATGGCATTTCATCGGTCACCACGTTTTACCATCATGAGTGCGGCGGCGGGGCAACAAAACTTAGGCAACCAGAAGGCGTAGTACACCACTTTAGTTAGAAGACTGAACTGAGGTAAACATAATGGCGTCATCAAAAGTCGGAAAAAAAAATCAGTTAGTGCCGTGGGATGACCTGAGAAATCAACAACATTAGAAGACGGCAACCTTTGAAGACGGACATCTAGACTACTCAACTGAACTTTAAACGACTACAAATTAGAAGACTCAACTTTAGAAGACCCAACTGTAGAAGATATAACTTTAGATCAACAAAACTTAGATGAATGCTCGCCCAGATGGAGTCTCTCCGGCGGCGAGGGTAAACAAACGCAAACACACATACATAAAGAGCTCAATGACATTCGTTATCCAGCGATTGAAGAAGACACATCGAGGATTTAACTAATAATTTATCCCAGTACGTACCTTGGTGAGGAAGATATTGCAACAACACTGTCAGGGCGGATAAATTATTAAAAAGAAGACGTTTGAAGTTCATATACTAAAGAAGAGTTGTAGAATTTCAACAAGGTTTCGAGCTTTAGGACCAGCGCATAAGAGTTTTACGTTAAGGGTAGTTGAATGCTATAGACGATAGCAAATATAGGCTGAGCATAGGAAAGCTGAGACAGAGACCCAGAGTTTGGTAATCCACTGGAATAGTAGGAGAGTTCCAGCTTACAGACGGTTCAGCATTATTGGCGAAGTACAGCCAAGGCATTGGGAATATACCTATATGGTAGTTGAATGCTACATGTGATATCATATAGGCGCTGAGCATCCAGGAGTCAGGGCAATCTTGAGAGAACCTTGGCTGAGCATTTATGGTATAGGATAGGACTCGTACGTTGTTGTTCAAAGATATTGTCTGAAGGGAATTTCGACACAAAACCAATCAAGTGTAGTATATCCAGCCAATAGGCCTGATAGGCCTTTTGCCTGATCCTTGAAATTCTATAGCTCATAATTGAAATCATTTACGAATGATTGGTATATGAATCATTTAGGCATAGTAGCCGAGGGAAAATTTTATGTATGAGATATTTGGTCTCACCAGCTATACGTTTTAACAAAGGCCATTCCATATCGTTTGTCAGCCAGTCTAAGACATAGTCACCTTAGCAATTGGACCCATTTCATTGTTCAAGTTACTGAAGTCTTAGGCACTTCCCTGGGTCATATAACTCGTATCCTGACAGAAACACGAATTTGTTTTAAATCAAACGGCAAACATCCACATTGATAATGGCAATTCATGGATCATATCATATTTTTTAATAACCGAGTCGTTGGCAGGGGGCTTAAACTTAGTCAAGGCCAATAATGAATTTCTCATCCTTGTTCATCCGTACCCCCACTATTCCTGTTTTCAGGCAATAGCCTCGTTACCGCCTAAACAGTTACCCTCGAGATAATATTCTGATAATACTTTACTGAAGAAATGATATATAACAGAACAATGTTTTAGAATATAGAAACAATACGTTAAGGTTATACATGATAACTTTACGAGGGTGTAGCCTGAGTGAATTATATACGCGGCATATATCCGATTAGTTTTGTCATAGTTCTGTCATTTGATTTTTTATGGGTGCTGGTATATTTATATACAGTCAAACCAGTTTGTTAAGATCTCTCTTTGAAATGATATATGCTTGTCTTTATGAAAGGGTGGTCTTTCAAGACAGGTTTTAGGAGTGGGGGTTGGCTAAGGCGAGCTCATTATCTTTAAAAACGCAACTGAATTACCAAATAACATAAGTAAACATGTTTATGTGAGATAAGGCCGTGACTTACACAAACTTTGGTCGGACACCCGCAATCCCCCTTTATATATTTTGTATATTTATATTTACAAATGTTTAAATCAGAATTGTGGCATATTGTACATATATAACATGGTATATTAAAACAAAACAATGAGAAAATATGAAAGTCATTGCTCCAGTGAAGACGGATGGAAGCGGCATAGCAACGCAAAAATGCGAAAAACTATGATACAAAGCGCATAATACACTACACCTATTAGGAATTGTAGTTATTCTCACTATAGTGAAATCGAGTCGTCTGAAATAACTGAGAAATGATTTTATCTTGCTTCCTACAAGATTCTTGCATTTCTATTGGTCAACAGACGTCACGTGCAGACAGGATATATTCCATATCCTGCTAGTACATTACAGATATGAATTTTGATTAAAAACAAAATGGCTGCCGCATCGCTAGGGTAATTAAAACAAGTCAGATTATTATGGGGGCAAGGGACAGTAAATTTGAAAACTCCACAACTCTGCGCTGATACCAGTGCGAAAAAAATCATAAAAAAATCCAATTTTGACAAATTCAAGGCAATTGTTGAGCGAATGTCTCGCATAGACATAGCACCTTATTATGTGACATTTTCAGTCTGCCGATTCTGTTGCTTCTGTGATAAAAACGAGTAAAACGCAGGTTTCAGGACACTAAATGTTTAGACAAAAATGGCCCAAAATGCACTCCTTGCACGACCTGTACCGTATTATCTGCAAATGACTGACCTAAAACACATGCATATTTTTAAAGCATGTAGCCAGACGAAAATAATGGTGGGAAGAAAAGTGTCTCATAACCGTTTACTTTTTCCGCAAATTTGAGCTGAAGCTGGATGGATGGAGGACCGTTTCCAATTCGTCTGACTTCCGTTACCTCAGGTAAAGTTTTAGACCCGGCCGTCTACATGGAGCTAGGAAAATCGATACATGCACATATTAATTTTACACAATAATCACTCGTACGCAGGAATCCTTAGTTCTATAAACATCATAAATAACCAGTTGAATATATATACCTGTAAAGTACATATCTCTATTTTATTTAAAAAACGTACCCGGGCCAGATGCGAAACTGGCCTCTGCCACTTAAGCCCAAGCTATAGATATCATTTCCGAGATAAAAAAAAATAGTGTTTTCTTGCCGCTCTTATTTTTCCTATCTATTTTAGGTTCGTGAAGTGAGTGGAAATTATATAGAAGAACAGTAACTCTGTATGGCACGGCCGCGATTGACCTTGACCGTTGACATGTTGAAATGTTGTTTTAGTAAACTCATCGAAAAGCAAAGGAATTAACACATTTGTAAGACAGCAGTTTGTTGTAGGATCATATAATCTACCTGCAAGATAAAGGAATTAACAGGAAACGGGACTAAACTTTCTAAAGCGGAAATTTTAAGACATTTCTGACATCGTCAAATCTGATGATTTTTCGAATGCAGTGGCTAGAGGACCGGAATCGGTTCCCTAGACAGCGAACTTATTCGTCCGGAACCGGTTCTCTAACCAAAAAACCGTGCATAGGCTAGGGAACCGGAATTTTATTTCTATGCATAATGCTGCCGAAATCCACTTTGTTTCTTGGTAGGCGTCATGCATATTATTATCTTAATAAATCTTACAATCCCCTTGCATTTATCTGCGTTTACTGTCTCCAAAAGTGTACTCGCCGCATACCGTGTCCGCAATATTGGAATGATATAAACTAGTACGAATGAATGCGTAAAAACTGCTTTGCCGTTTTTCATGTTATTTGCTTTAAACATATACTATGTTCAAATTTTTTAAATATAAAATAACTTTGATTTGTATTTGCGTCATTACATGTTTATAGATGTGCAAACTAATTAAACTGCCATTAAAACTTCATGCGGATTCTTTGATCACTTTAAATACTGGTTTGTAACACCTCGGCATTTCACATTCAAAGATATGTGATCAATACTAATTAACAGAAAGTACTAAATTTGTTTTAATTGTTTCTTTTATTGCATTGTAATTTTAAGTTTATGTCGGCTTGCTCCAATGCCAACGATTTCCGCATTCATTCTTACTAGTTTATTTATCATTCCAATATGGCGGACAGTATGCGGCGAGTACACTTTTGGAGACACATTAAACACAGATAAATGAAAGGGCATGGCTTGCTGAAATGATTAGATTAATTGAGAAAATAACATGCATGATACTTACCAAAAGAAACAAAGTGAATTTCGACAGCTTTATGCGTGAAAATAAAATTACGGTTCCCTAGCCTATGCACGGTACTTTGGCTAGCGAACCGGTTCCGGACGAATAAGTTCGCTGTCTAGGGAACCGATTCCGGTTCTCTAGCCACTGCCTTTTTCGAAAGGATGGAACGTAAAAGTTTTTCAAAACCAGTTCATAACCTGTATAAATGAGCTTCTGTGTTTTGTGATTCTGTCAAAATACAGTTCATTTTTCATTTTATGGCAGGTGTTAATCAACTATAATCAAAGCATGAAAACCAGGGAAGATTTCAGGATTCCAGTCTGCACTATAAGTAGCTTTATTAATATAAAAATTGTGTCAATCAGTACAGCGAGGATGTAAAAGGTAGTCGGCAAGATAAAATTGTTACACTGCTTGTTGGTGACAGGATACGGGATATACGCTGTCTCAAAAATCCATATCAGGCTCGAGCTTCGCTGTCGCCTGATATGGATTTCCTCGACAGCGTATATCCCGTATCCTGTCACCAACAAGCAGTGTAACTAATAGTACATACATAGCAAACTGTGTTAAAAACAAAAATATAAAGCAAAGTCCGAAGCAGCTAAGAATCTTGTTGATTTGAATAATTCTGAAGATTTTAAATTTTAACATTTATGCATAGTACAGGTATATGTATATGCATTACAACACGAGCACGGACACTGATTCTAGGGATAGGGTTTAAACATTGGACCATTATGTCTATTTCTACATACTAGTACTCATATGCAAAGTGGTTCACAAATAATATAAACAATTTACGGATATGTACGGACCTACCCGTACATATAATATAAATCAACTTTGACCATAAGACCTATAAATTGAAAACAATTCTTTTTATGTAAGACACGGTTAATCCGTTGACCCGGTGAGCGGCCGACCAATAGGTCAAACTCCCCTCTAACGGTAAAAAGGCGCACGCTCTATAACGCCAATAATAAGGATGAACACCGCAGCGCGATGTTGCCGCTACAGTAAGGGCATCTTAGAAGAATGTGGTAATATTAGTCTTTCAAAGGCATATCAGAACAAAATTGCGGATCATTAAAAGAATTTGGCTCATCTAACAGTTTCAATGTATATACTGAACCCAGGCCCGGATCAAGGACCGGGCTCAGAGGGGGCCGTGCCCCCCCCCCCCCCCCCCGTCCCCTCGACACACACAGGTTGGCTGAGAAGTGACCTATACTAATCAAAGTTGTACCCAACTATTTTGGCAAAGGAATAATAGTTTCTATAAATTCAGACCCAAAAATGCACCAGAGGCCACCATTTCTAAAATTTTCCAGTTGGAGACCCCTGTCCCCTTAATAGAATAGGAGTACTCTGTCCTGTATCTAATTATTTATACTAAAAATGCACTAAAGGTAACCATTCCATACCTTTTATTTCAAAATTGTCCAAGGTTTCCAAAGTTATCCCCTTACCCCACTTAAGTTGATGTGAGTACCCTCTACCGTACCTCAAAAAAGCACCAGAGGCCACCATTTCATACCTATATTTCAAAATTTTTAAGGGGGATGCCCCTCCCCCTAAAATTATGGGAGTACCATCTCACCTCAAAATTTATATAAAAATGCACCAGATGCCACCATTTCATATTTATATTTCAAAATTTTCTAAGGAGAGGCCCCTGACCCCTCCAAAATGATGGGAGTATCCCCTCCCGTACTTAAAAATTTAGACAAAAAATGCACCAGTTGCCACCATTTCTACCTGTATTTCAACATTTTCCAGGGGGAGGCCCATGATCTCTTTTAATGAGGGTACCCTCTCCTGCACCATTTTCCTCCCATATATATACCCCTACTCAGTTGGTGACGCCTTCGTTCTGAATTGGTGCCCTGCACCCCCCACCTCCATCAAATATTTCTGGATCTAGGCCTGATACCAAACACAAAATAAGATTTTTGATACTATTATTCGAACTTGGCCTGTAAGTTACTTATCACGAAATACATGTCTCTTCTTCTAATATTAGAGCAGGCACAGTGATAAAAGCTTTGGAGGAGTCAACTGTGGTTGCTGTGTGTGCGACAGCGGGCAACATGTTCCACTGGCCTACCCTCTCCCGTACCTCAAAATTTAGACAAAATTATACTCCAGAGGCCACCATTTCATACCTATATTTCAAAAAAAAAATCCAGGGGGCTATAACAACTCTTAATGAGAGTACCCACTCCCGTACCTCAAAATTTAGACAAAAATATGCACGAGGCCACCATTTCATATATACAAAAAATCCAGGGCTATGCATCTCTTAATAGATACCACTCCGACTCAAAATTTAGCCCAAAATATGCACGAGGCCACCATTTCATACCTATATTTCAACATTTCCACTGGAGACCCCTGACCCTGACACGGCGGAGGGCCCCATCCCACACCTACCCCCACACGGCGATTTGCGCCTCGCCAGTGAAGCCCCCGTTCTAAACTGGTGCCCCCCATCAAATATTTCTGGATCCGCGCCTGATACCAAACATAAAATAAGATTTTCGATACAATGATTCGAACTTGGCCTGTAAGTTACTTATCACGACATACATGTCGCTTCTTCTAATATTAGAGCAAAATTTAGACAAAATATGCGCTAGAGGCCACCGTTTCATACCTATATTTCAAAAGAAAAATCCAAGGGAGACCCCCTGAGCCCCCTGACTACAAAGTAATTCACTATAAGTACCGCAAAGTATTATTGCGTTTTTTATGTTTAGCAATATATAATTAAACAGTCAGTAGCACTATCGCTTAAAATAAAAGAAAACGAAGTAAAGTTAATAGTTGGCTTGATGGCGCAGTAGGTTGTGTGGATGGACATGTTATTATTTTGTAGTGATAGTTTTGACGGTTCGAACCTTGCATCCGTCATATTTTTTTTCTTTTTGATATTGCATTATATACTTTGTGAAAAGCCCGTGTGATTAAAACTCGTCAAACTGATATTTGAACTAATGCGCACGTTGCACGTAACATAAGAATTGACAACCACCAAAATAAAAGAATTTATTTCTCAACAGAACATAAATTTACATATTATTTCGATTCTAATATGTCGTAGATGAACCACGGAAGCACCAAATATAGATGGCCGACGTGACGTAAACACGAAACGGTAGACTTAGAAGTTAGTTGGTGTCTAATGAGTTAATTCGCACTTAAGGACCTAATACAGTGCATTTGAATTAAATTCATCATTAAATTATATGATTTCAATTGCTGAAACGTCTTTTATGTAAATCAGTAGATCAAATATGGTAGCACCCTTTCTCGGTGTCTGTATGGCGCCTGATAATACGTCGATGTGACGTTAAATTTCCGTGGTTTAACGGAAATGTGCATGGATTTTTCATATTTGAATGTTGAATAATATATTGTTTAATGGCTTCAAAGATGAATATATTCATCAAGTTTACATAAATAAAAAAAGAACAAAAGATATTTGTCTGACAGAATGAATAGCAACAGGACTGAGTAATAGTACACAAGAATAACGGCACTGACTCAATAGCTAAGGAGGTAGTATACCTTGTCACCAGCGTAAATTCAAATTAATTGAACAGTAGCAGTTTATTGTTTTTCGTATAATTTAATGTTTTAGCTGCTACAATCTCAATTTCGTTTATCTCTGTCGCTTCAAGTACAGTTTTTATTCAGGTTTGAAGCATATGACCCTCCAAAGGTATATTATATTGAAAGAAGAAGAAAAATACGGTTACACTGTTATCCGGAGAAGTTTGCGTATTTGATAATGTTATTAGTATGCGCGTTAGCTTTCTAATGTAAGCTTAAAATGTGTACGCCGCGGGGCACGTGTTTCCATGGTAACACAGTGTCTTTCATTTTTAAACACTATGTATGATAACGGTTTTTTTTCGACGGCTTCAGTGACATTCCATTTATGACCAAAATGGAATATAAGGATAATATTAGTAGCAGAATATCAAACACTTTATATGGTAACCTAATTATCTTAACGCATCCCCCTTAAGCAACCATGGCAACAAAGTTGTTTAAAATACCTTATATCTTGCTTTTTATCGTAATTTCTTAGAAAAATATTAATAAATTTAACTTTCTTGTTTAATGTAACTTCAAAACATTTTATTTTTAAAGTAAGTTATATGTTTGTTTCATATGCATTTATCAAAACAAATATCAACACTTAAAATACGAACAGCAGTCATCCTCATCTGACTTTTTTATGCAAAAACCATTTTGCACGAACAATAAGTATAATTCTAGTATATAAGTACCAAATTTTCAATGGCAACGGAAAAATTGCTATTACAAATCAAACTTCACAATTTTTATTTGAAAATAGCCGTAATAGTTAACCTTTCGCCAAACTATTTTCCCATTAACATCAGTTACCATAATCAAATGTCTTACATTCCGCATAATATTTTAATATAAGTACATAAAAGCCGAAAAATACTAATCGCTATTCAAAAACGGAAGACTTATAAAAATAATTCGGCAAATAATCGTTGTTTAAAAAATAGTTCAAATAAATAAACGCTCGGAATTACGTACTTACGCGGTAACTGACACGTAACGTTATGATGTAAATGTCTTGTAGCGTTTCAGCGATGATTAATTTAACAAATAATCAAGGCCTTCGAGTTGTTTATCGTCTTATTTACCACGGTTCAGAGTTCAGATGTGTAGGAGTTTAACCACGAGGGCGTTAGCCCGAGTGATATCTGAACGATGAACCGTGGTAAATTAGACGATAACTCACAAGAAGGCAATGATTGTTTTCATTCTGACTTGCTCATTGACATTTTTTACTATATATTATGCTGGACTTCATTTAGCCGAGGAATAATGTATCGGACGTCATGCAGCAATTGCCGTGCGTCAACCGTTGTTTATCGCAGAATATACTGATCTTGATTTCCTTCCTTGTTTAACTGGAAATCAAATCGAGTCGTGTTAGAATCATTATTTCAGTATTATTAAACCATTATAGGTTAAAGACCACCAATTGTTTTCACATTGACTTACATTATTATACGCCCGAAGGTACGTATTATCTTATGACGATGGTGTCCGTCCGTCCGTCCGTTAGCAATTTCGTGTCCGCTCTGTAACTTTTGAACCCCTTGAAGGATTTCAAAGAACCTTGACACAAATGTTCACCACACCGAGACGACGTGCAGAGCGCATGTTTTGGATGTCTTGCTTCAAGGTCAAGGACACATTTAGGAGTCAAAGGTCATATCACTTTGTTTCATGTCCGCTCTGTAACTCTTGAACTGCTTGAAGGATTTCAAAGAAACTTGACACAAATGTTCACCATACCGAGACGACGTGCAGAACGCGTGTTCCGGGTGACTCGCTTCAAGGTCAAGGTCACACTTAGGGGTCAAAGGTCATATATGACTTTACTTTGTGTTTATTGCTCTGCATTGCAGTGCTCTTGTTTTGGCAGATCCCTCTTTTGTTCACTTACAATAAAAAAAAATTGAATTACTTCCTTTCGTGTTACTATAAATAGCTTATTTTGAAACTTTTTTATGATTGGCCGTAGGGAAAAACTGAGACCGCTTTTCTGTGGTATAACATGGATGGTACCTCCAATTTTTAGGTGTATTTTGACATACCTTTACCCGGTAAGGATTTTTTGTGGACTTAAATTGTTTTTGGGAATTCCTTCCCTTTGTAGGCTTCACACTCCAAGTTCTTTAAATTTTGCTCCCATCCTCTAATGTAACCTTTCGGGCGTATAATGCCCCGCTTGGCGGAGCTCTTGTAACACTATGGCGCGTAGGGACTTCCATATATTGAAACATTTATATCTAATAACTTATGTTTCAAAAACTATCTCAGTTCTACCAAAATATCGGACGAAAAACCTATGAATAGTGATATTTTATTTAAGTGATTTTCGTGTAAATGAGATTCCCCCCCCCCCCCCCCCCCCCCCCCCCCCCCCCCCCACCCCACCCCGCATCGTTGACATGGCGGGATTTTAGCAAATTTTGTCAAAATGTGTACTAAAATACTGTAAATGCAGTAAAAAAATCTCAATTTTGGAAAACAAATCACTTCATGCGTTTGTTTACATGACTGACCAATCCGAACGCACAGACGTTACATTTTTCCCAGGTATACACTTACCTCATTCCCAGTAGGTTCCCTGGACGTTTTAGAATTGGTGGTCTTTGACCTATAGATGAATGTTTCGTATCATATTTTCCAATTTTACAATGTTATTGTCAAACTTGATCCAGTACCAAATTTTTTACAAAATTTCATCAAGAAATGTTCAGTTTCAAGAAAGATATGGATAGTTTACTGAGGTCACCAACTGTCGATTTATATGTCCAGATTCAGACCCTGTCGTCATCTGATTGAAATTTTTCGTGAAGGTTCAAGTTATCTGCATTGGAATTGGCTTGGAAGCTGAAATATGATTAATTCCGTAAAAACATAGAAATTAAGTCTGTTAATTTTGATCATTCTCTGACTTTGCAGAGATATAAATGATCCTTTTTGGTCCAAAAGCTAAGATAAAAAAGGGCACACATGTCATAAAAGAGGACACAATTTAAAAAAATATATATACCGGTATATATTAAAATTTCACGCATATTTTTTGCACAAAAACGTCTTTCTACATCATTTACAACAGATTTGTGACCATTAAGGAAATTGAAAACAAAATTTATCACCTGTTTGATGTCGCGGGAGTGAAATAAAGCCATTACATAAAAATGGTACATTTGTGTAATAAACCTTTGACTCCGATGTCGTTGAATAGTATAGGAGACGTTGGTCAAATTGACTTGTTTTTAATAGCTAAAGAAAGTTTCGGTAGGAAAAACGAACATGTGATAAAAAGAATATTACATTTGTGACTTTCCACATTGAATTTATTAAACTCGTTGAATAAAATTGATAAAAAGCTCGGCAGAGCCTCGTTTAATAAATTCAATATGAAAGGACACCCATGTAATATCCTCTATGTATATAGTACAACTTGCAATAAAAGACCGCCCGAAGCAAAAGGTAAAACGCGGGCTCTTTGCAAAGTGGTCTCTTAATAGAACATTAAAAGTTCTTTAACAACACAGAAAGGAACTGAAAAGTAGTCTTTATATGCAAGTGGTCTCTTAGAAGATACGGTGTCTCAAACAAAATTTGACTGTACACATGTATACATAGACTTACAAGTCTGTTGAGATCAAATAATATGTAATAATATTAATTTCTTTCTTCATACTGACACTGATATTTTCTCAGAAAACCATATTGTCTCTAGGGACAGATGCAAGAGATATTGTAAATTTTTTCAGAAAGTGCTATTAGAGAGGATTGATATTATGGCCAGATGCTTTGCATATAATGACTCTAACGACTGATGTCAGTCTAATGTATACATTGCATTGCGTTTTTCTTCCAATCCTATTGTACTCAAGATGACTGAATGCCACATTTTCTGATTAAGTTAAAAAGTGTAGCATTTATTTTAAATTAATTTTTTCTCTATTAAATATCTCATTAATGTTTATTTATCAAGCTTTTGATAGGAAATATGATGCCTATGCGGTTAAACCATGGACCACATGACAATGAATAATTCTTTGAAGTACGCTGTAAGTCGATATACTCGTTGTAAAATATTTCAGCATTATAGGGCCTCTCACTTACAAGATTTTTTTCTGTTTGTTTCGATTCAGTTTTATCATGAAATGACATTAATATAGGCGTATGCATATAAATAAAGTTTTATGATATAACATCGTGACACATCGAATGGTAAATGCATCTGGACTAGGTTATTATCCCCCGCCGACGGCACAGACACTTGGGATCAGGACCGCCCACCCATCCCACTCTCCATCGCCCCTGGTTAAGTTTAGCGAATATTTCTTAGCATTTTAACATGTATTTAGCAGAGGTGGCGATCATAAAATGCAATTTCAGCGTGATTTAAAACTGCATTTTTACCATCAATGCTATTAAAGTAAGAAGACGTGAAACAGTGAAACTGACACTGGGAATACTTGCTTGCCGCTTAAACCCCCGCTTTGTAATGTGCGTATCATGAATCGGGTACAAACATTAATACGCTTACGACTATATTATACCGGATCATCACTTCCTATGATAAAAATCCAAGTTAGGTACCCGCGTACGATATGTGCAGTGCAAAGCAGGGGTCAGTTCGCTGGGAAGTGTGTTGATCGATTTATGATAATTATTGATTTCTCGCTGGAACCCGAACGTCAGTTTAAGGATCGGTGTCATTTGACAGAATGGTTACAGAATCGTCGATTGATACCAGGGATTCATAGGTAGGCTAAATTGACTATTGTTTTCTAGTGTCAGTTTCACTGTTTCACGTCTTCTTTTTTTAATAGCATTGATGGTAAAAAATGCATTTTTAAAACACGCTGAAAATGCATTGTATAATCGTCATCTATGCTCAATACATGTTAAAATGCTGAGAAATATTCGCTAAACTGAACCAGGAGCGGAGGAGTGTGGGGTGGCTGAATAACACCAGCATTTAATAATACACCAAAGGTCCTTAAAGTTAAATGTGTAATGTAGGACTTCAGAAAAAAAATTCATAAAATTTTAAGATAACATGTTTCCGCGACAACTTTTCATTTTTAAACTAATTTGCTATCAGCACCGAAACTTTCAAAACAATATTTTATCCAATTTTGTATTGAAACTATGATCATCGTGTAGCAAACAATGAAAACCGCCCACGGTTCGTTGGCTAAAGGTATATGCCAGCCCTTGCCAAAATAGACCGTAGCATCAAACAGGTGGCTGGCTAAAGATATATGGATATGTTTATGTTTAAGTAATGCACAGAACTTCAGTACCACATTACTTATCTAAGAAGCTCAGATCGATGTGACGGATTCAATGCCATTCGTCTTACAAAACAAACGCCATGCTAATACACTTATTCTTCAAACAAAATAAACAAAAAAGACACATAATACTTGCGAGTTTCGTCCCTTTTACAATTAAATGTTGCGGGAAGTAATTGATAAAGCAGTACAGTAAGTATTTTTTATACTTAACATCATCTCACTCGATCACATATTTTTGAATTATTTATGTTTTGGTACTTGGAACATGTTTTTATACAACATAAGATGCTCAAGTAACAGTTCTCTACAATGATTCTGAACTAGACTACATGAGCTAAATGCATATACAGTGGTTTGGTATAAATGAATTTGTGATATCCATAAATTAAACAAGACATCAAAACATGATATAAAAAGTAAAACGGTACCCTAAACATGTACATTGAATCAGACTTCTCTTTCTACTATATGAGCCGTGCCATGAGAAAACCAACATAGTGGGTTTGCGACCAGCATGGATCCAGACTAGCCTGCGCATCCGCGCAGCCTGGTCAGGATCCATGCTGTTCGCTAACAGTTTCTCCAATTCCAATAGGCTTTAAAAGCGAACAGCATGGATCCTGACCAGACTGCGCGGATGCGCAGTCTGGTCTCGATCCATGCTGTTCGCAAACCCACTATGTTGGTTTTCTCATGTCACGGCTCATATGTGCTCCCGTTTATTTCATGCCAATGATGTACTAAAGTATTCTATTTTATTATTGACTCATCAGTTGTTTTAGTACTGATTTTTCAGAAGTAAAGCGATGAATAACGTTATAAAACAACGCTAAATTACACTCAAATTTTATCAGCCTATTTCACTGGCAAATAACTGATATCATGGATGTTTTGATTTTCGTCAAATTGTGTTCATTTATAATCAGGTATTAGAACGTCCTCGAGATTTAATAATAATTATTATCGGTACTCGTAGTACCAGATACAAACGTTTGGTCCAAAAAGATTTTATATATGTTTGTTCCGTCTAAGTTGGTGATATGCGGTGCGAAGGCTGTATTTCATTATTTCATTTTCATAACTTTTTATAAACCGACTCAATCCAACCGACTCTGCTATAAGATAGCTTTGGTTTATTCTATGCATCTAAAGGATCTGCTGATATACCATTTTTGATAATTTAATACATAGTGCACAATTCACGTTATAAACGCCAGAATTAAAGTAATAATTAGTTATGTTTCAGTATTAAAGCATTTATTTTTCTCATTATAATTGGCATCATTTTAGTTTCTTCACATTACACTTGACAACCTCCCTTGAAATGTTTACTGCTCATGAGTCAAGAATTAGCTGCCCGATTGACAATGAAAATGTTAATCATGAATTTTGTCCTTATCGTAACTAATTACACTACCATCTGAACTTTGTTTTTTGAACAACCAGCATGCCTTCGTAGCTATTTGACTTATTAGAAATGAACTAGACAATTGTCTATAATTATGTTATGTATTAAACTAAATTATTGGCATTCTGTCATAGTTATAAAAGCACGGGGTTCGCATGTCACCATTTCAAGACAAAACAAATCCCCAGCCGTTTTTGATAAAACCAATGTACTTTTGAGGTGTCGAACGAGAAATTGAATCAGTTTTAATATACATAGGTGCTACTTTATAACGGTACAATATGACCGTACTGCTCATAGTGAGCTTTTAGGATCGTTAGATGTTGCTCGTCCGTCTGTCAGTCCGTCATTCGCACTTCAGATAACATTTTCCGCTACAAAACTGGGCCAATTTACCAAACTGATTTAAATAATTATGTTCCATGCAGACGTCTGGTAGCCATGCCAACCAAAACGAACAAATATATATCTTCTTATCTGAAACCTCAAGGTCAAACCATGTCCAAGGGATCAAATCATTCCTCTGCAACCAAAAGTAGCCCCATGCCGTGATCCACATGGTTTACAAAGCCATACTAGCATATGAAAAGAATTTCAAAATTCTTCTGCAAATCTGCAATATATGTGGTATCATGTAGTGGTACTCTACCAAGGTTGTTCAAATTATGGCCCCGCTCCAGGGTCCACTTGTTCTACAAGTGACATATATTCGTATACGAACAACTTCAAAAAATCTCCTTGCAAAAGTGCAATGTGTATGATATTATGTAGAGGTCCTCTACCAAGTTTGTTCAAAAGATGTCAAACGGTTAAAGTTGTCCACAACCTGCGGAAAATTTTATAAATCTGCTCGTCTGAAACCTTAAGGCTTGGAGCTTAGTTATTTGGCATGTAGCATTTTGTAGTGGCCCTCTACCAAGTTTATTAAAATGATTTCTCTTCGGTGAAAAATGGTCCAGCCCCTGGAATCACTTGTTTTTTCGAAACATCTTTTTATCTAAAACCCCAATGCCTAGAGCTTAGACTGTTGGCATGCAGCGTTGTGTAGTGGTCCTCTATCATGTTTGTTCAAATCATGACCATTTGGTAAAAAAAATTGCCCCGCTCTGGAGTTCACATGTTTTACACAGACTTGCATAGGAAAAAGATTTAAAATCTTCTTATCTAAGAAGTTCAGATTATTCGTCATGTAGCTTTGCCTAGTTGTCTTGTTGCCCCTTGCATTTGCGCATTTTACTAAAAGTGTGTTATCGTATCCACCATATGTTTGGCCGCCGGCCGTCCCTGAACCATTGTCCCACTGTGTTATTTTTCCAGGTTGTTTGCTGTTTGTGTTTCTTTTTTAATCTTTTTGCCAAAAGCCTGTATATCCTAAGCTTAGATATGTGGCATGTAGTAATTGTGTTATGTTACTCTACCAAGTTTGATCAAAGCGTCCCTATGATTCACTTGTTTAACATAGACTTATTTATTAATATAAGGACACACAAATCTAACACCGCAAGCTTTTGAGCTTAAGTGTTTAACCATGTAGTTCTGTGTATTTGTCCTTTACCAAGATGTTTAAAATCTTTGGTCAAAACTAGCCCCGCCCAGGTGTCACCTGCTAATATGATTAAAACTTTAAGAGTCTTCTAGTCTAAAATCTTAATCATTGGAGCTTAGATGTTTAGCTTGTTGTATTTTGTGGTGGTCCTGTACTGTATTTGTTCAATATAAGCCTCTTGTGTTGAAAGTGGCCTGTCCCAGGATCATTTGTTGATATCAGAAAAACTTCAAAAAGCATCATGTCTGAAGCTAAATGTCCCAGAGTTTAAAAATTTGGTATATGACATTTTCCAGTAGTCCTCTATCATGTTAATACAAATCGTGCCCCTGGGGTAAAAATTTGTCCAGCACATTAGGGTCACTTTTTGCATAGTCTCATAAAAGGAAAACTTAAAAAATTCTTGCCTAAATCCTCGTAGACGTGATCTATAGGAGTTTTGGCATATAGCATTATGTGGAGGTCCTTATCAAGTTTGTCAAAATCACATATCTATTTTAATCAGGCTAGCAGTACAGGGCCATCATGACCCTATTTTATGATGTATTATATACACTATAAGGAAAACGTACGTCTTTTATGAGTAGTTTGATATACTGATCGATCCAAATGTGTTTCAGCAGCACTATATCAATAATCAAAGCCTTGAAATGTCTGATGGTTGCGGGTTTTTGGTAGATTTATTTTCTGCTTAAATGCCAGTCTATGAATTAACATGAATGACAAACAAATACAAATTTAATGTGCCTCAAATCTAAGATGAACTCTGCATGACCCAGCTTGTGATGTAACCATGGGCTGGAATACCTTATCATTGATAGATCTTATATAATCTAAATGGTCAGTGTGAGTGGATACAGGTTTAATAAGAACTGCTTGTTCATTGATAATTCATCCGCATCGTTCATGAATGGGACTATTTTGTGTAGCACATGAACATCCTTTGGATGTGATTTGGAATAAAATAAAGATGCTATGATTGTCAGAAATACACTTTAATTTTGGTAGCGGAATAAACCCGCAACCAAAAAAGTGACTTATTGTTTTGTTTTGCCTGAGCATAGAGCCTAGATATAGACGCGACTGAGATTAGTTATTCTTAGTAATAAAAGTCTTTACTTCGAAAACGTATGCAGCTGTAGAAAAGTGTATGGTATTATTCCCGGTTTATTACATCAAATTCTCTGATTAAATTTGAAAGAGCATGATTAATTTAAAATTTATTTACTTCCTTATTAGTACTTCAATAACAAGCTAGTAAAAGGCATTACCGTGTGATTGTGTAGTTTAATGGCATAAAATCACAACAATGATTCTTGCTATAATTTGCTGTTTATGTACTAAATGGTTATCTACGTTCACATGTACTCCAAATGCCAGACACATGTGCTCGTTATGAAAGCATTAAAGAAATAAAACGCATCCTCTTGCAATAAACTGTTTGTACTCCATGGTGTAACATTGTCTAGGCTATTCATTTTATGTTTGTTTTAAGATAGTTCTGCACGTTTGAGTAACTGAAAGTAACGTCATTTATCCTACAGTTACCCCTTTATCATTCTTTCTAAAATTGGCTGCTTTGTACATTTCGGCTGATTTTAAACGGCATGTACTGGCGGACTATCTTTTAAGTAGACCTACATGTACACTTGTATCAAGATTTCAAAAGATGTGACGATCGCACTAATAATACAACATGCCTTCGACTGTGAAATGAATATTATATTCCACCTCAATACGGAAAAGTACGAATACAGTTTTTAAAGTCTAGGTCGATCGACCTTGACACTGTCAAAGTTTTTTATTCGAAATTGAGGATCTTAAGATGTATAAAGCAAGCATTTGTCGTAATTTTTGGATGGATTCGAGCCATTCGTTGTGGAAGGAGCATTAACTGAATTCTCAATTTCGTGCCAGAAATAGACCAGTTAAAAGTAGAGATTGCGGGCATTTGATTTCAATTCAAAAGTCGATTTTTTGTCCAAGCTGAAACGTCATTGAGTGTTTAGAACATGAATGCCCCATTAGAACCAATGATTTAAATGACACAAAAGTCAAATTATAAGGCAAGGGTTAATGTTTTCATTGTTATTTGTTTACATGAGCCTTCGTGCTTAACTGAATCGAGAAATGGGCGGAGGATTTACAAATCAGTAAAGTGCGAATTAGTCCATTTTTTGAAACAAAAAGCAATTTTTATTAAAGATTTTATTGGTTGCTAGATAAATAGAACATTAGGTTAATGTTTTTCAGAACTTAAGTTTACCTACCCATCTTGTCTCCTCAAGGCGGAAACATCTTTCACCGACTTGCTGGATAAACTTAAATTTAGAAAGAAAGTAGACTAATATCCTCTGTTTATGCGGATAACCTAGACATAATGCCTGCTAGAAGTTATAGGGGTAACTACAAAGTGTCGAGAATCTCTCGCACCACGTGCAATAAGTGTTTAACAGTTAGCGCTACTAACTTTAAGATAGTTACTTTTAACTATAGATATGTTTTAATGTAAAAAAAAAATCAAAATAATGGCATTATTTAAGAACAAAAATAACCACAAGAACATCACATATATTTGCCATATGATTGAAAACAGGCAAATTTACAACAGGTTTACAATGAAAAGTTCATTGAAGTCTACATATGGTAACGTTTTATATACATTGTCAAACGAATCTCTCAAAAAAAGCCAAAACCCCAAATGACCTGAGGGCTATTATTTTCAAGTCAGACATACAAAAAGAGCAAGTTCACAACCTAGTCTTTTCTAATGACTTAATTACCTTCAAAGACAATGATGCTTTCAGAAAATGTGATATAATACAATTATACAATGTATCTGTTTCAAATGTGCCACCCTAAAATAATATTCTGTTTCAGATTTGTTAACTGGAATGTATTTACCTTAGTATCTATTCTTGAGTAAAGGTAGTTAATCAAGATTTTAATCAAGTAACAAGTCTGAATGAAGGAGTTAAACATCTGATCATTTACCATGAATAGTTTTTCATTTAGCTCGAAATACAAAGGAGATTACTGCCGAGGGTGTTTTTAAAATTCAATATTCATATCCTATTTGCCCGACAAGGAAAGAATTAGTTTAGCTTTAGTAATTTTTTTTTTGTTGGATTTAACGTCGCACCGACACATGATAGGTCATATGGCGACTTTCCAGCTTTAATGGTGGAGGAAGACCACAGGTGCCCCTTCGTGCATTATTTCATCACGAGCGGGCACCTGGGTAGAACCACGGACCTACCGTAAGTCAGCTGGATGGATAAATTCCAAAATATACGATGTCAAAGGAATGATATAGATATAAGACCACTGTTGTATTATTAACATTTACATATTAAACTGACAATCCTTAGAAATGCAAGTTTGAAAAATTTCATTTCCCTCCCTTTGCCTATATTGGTTGGGCAACCGAGACAGATTGGAATTAAATGAACTTAGAAGCTAGATACAGTTTTTACACTTTTGTTTTGGTTCAAATTGTTGAAATATCCTGACCAGTGATATCATAGTATCAAATGGAAATCTAAACTAGAAATTTTACAATGAAATAAAGGAAATATTCACTTTTTTAAAAGTTATTTCATAAGAAACTCGGATAATTGCAATTTTAATAGGGATCTTAAACCTTAAATAGTTATTTTTGTTTTATATAAGTTCTTTAACAGCATATATGAAAAGAAAAAATGTTATAAAATATCGCTTGAATGTGATTGACAACTTTTAATATAGAATCAACATATCAAGAACCGGACAATGAACTGTGAAAGCTGTTTAACAAGCTAGTTAGAGCCTGTCATTTCCAATCTATATATGCGCTAAAACCTCTGTCATTATAAAATTATGACCGCTAATTATTCTTAGTAATTGCAATTTTTGACTATATTTATCTTTATCATATATTCGTTATTTGAATAGTGATATCAATTCGCGGGGGGAAAAAACATAATCAAATGACATGTTGTTAAAGGTCAGGAAACTATAATTGTCACCATATGTCGTCATGTTGTGAATTATCACGTGAAAAATATTTGAATATGGTATTATCAAAAAACGGCGTCTGTTATTATATATTACTATATTTGAGTACAGTCTTTAAATAACATGTTGTAGCCGTAAAATACCATCATATTCTTTGGCACAGTGTTATTATAATATCTGGTCCGTTTGTTATTCTAGGGACTACACAAAGTATTTCACTGAAGCCTGTGAAAATGCGAAGGGAACTACATATTCTTTTACCTTTATTTAACTGCTATAAGTGTGTTTAATTGTCTTTTATATCTACAAATGATTTAACGAATTTCTTACCTATTTACATGTATTTCGTAAACAAGTTCTATGTACAGAATTGGCAATGAATAAAATGACAAGACTTGCAAAATGATAAAGTTCAAGTAAACCGCGAAGTCCGAATACGAAACATTAACTTGCCTGATTCATTTAAGTTGGCCGCGCTAATTGTTTTATAGAAAAGATAGCACGCAAAAAAAATTAAAGCGACCTTTCAGCCTTCCGTTTTCGCTTGAATGAAAAAGAATGAACAAAAGTTTTACGTCCAGGCTCTAAAGTACAGTCAATCAAGCGGACATGTGGCCTTACTGGTTTAGCGCTTTTACTAAGTCAACGTCTGGCCGAGTAGTCGTCACATTACAAAGGTGGGGAAAGTGACTGTAAAAGGCCTAAATAAACTAAAGGAACCAGCGTGGGAGCCATCTGGTCTAGTCGCGTAATTGCTGCCAGGTATTTGAACACTAATTTTTCATGGCATGGCAACAGAGGTCTAAATTAAAGCTAGTTTCTGTTTAAATTTCATTGTGGATGTATTTGTGACATTTTGGTAGGAAAAAATGTGAGAGCAGGTTGTAATTGGTGAAGTGAATCTCAATTGTAGTATGAGTAGTACTTCCAGGTCACAGCAGTGTGATTTTGATGTCAGTTTACAGTAAGCAAATGTGACCAGAGAAATCTCTCTTAGAAGATACATGACCCCTACTTTTCTCTTCATTTTATATCAGTTTTATCTTAAATCTTTAAAATGAGGTAAGGATTTGTTCTCTGAAATGAGTCTAGCTATGTTTGGTAGCTCTTTAAAAAATGTCAGTTTTATATAGAATATATAGGGAAAACTATTTAACTGGTTGTGACCTAAAAGGCACAGTTATATCTGGGGATTGATCCTTGGAAATAGACCTCTCTCCAGGAGCCGAATTGCTCGAGTCTTGAATCAAGGGAACATGTTGCTGGAATCCAACTCTCCGGCCAAGGCAGTTACGGAGGAAAACGAAAAACGCCGGGGACGCCGACAAATCAGATCAGGGCCATTTAAATGCAGTAGCAAGAA
The DNA here is from genome assembly GCF_021730395.1 of Mercenaria mercenaria. Lineage (NCBI taxonomy): Eukaryota > Metazoa > Mollusca > Bivalvia > Venerida > Veneridae > Mercenaria > Mercenaria mercenaria. The sequence continues at coordinate 43,276,406 of NC_069364.1, forward strand.
CATGCCTGACGCTACTGTTAAATGCTTAACTACATGGTAATAACACAATAAATATCAATCACGTCAGAAAACTGTTCGCTCGCCAGTATTGTTGTACCGGCTGCAAGTAAAAATAAACTGATCCACGTGTATGCGTCTGGCAGTTTTTTGAGAAAATCCATCCAGCCGTTAATGAAAAGAAGTCACTTAAGTTTTTTATCTATAGTTTTAGCTTTGTGTGAAGCTAAGCAGAACCATAATACACAGTTTGAAAGGGTACTATATTACCATGTTTGATGAAGATCCGTCTAGTGTTTCAAACATCTTTAACAGATTGTTATATTTCAGCTCTAGCGGCTCTTTAGAAGAACCATCTAAACAAATTAATAAAAAGGGTATATTATATCTACGGATTCTTTAGAGAAAGTTTCATTAAAAAAATCTAACGCGAAACAGCGTTTGAAGTATTTTAATGTGTTTTTTTTTTTTAAATCTTATCTCTGAAGATGGACAGTAAATGCATTGAAAAACACATTAAGGAAGAAATAACAAGTAAATTCCGCTATTTTTTTAAATATCTTTGAATACATGTATGTCTGCTTTATTCCTTCGAGACGAAAATCGAAATATCCTAACTGAAATTGATCAGATTCAACTCGGGTCTACTTTGAGTCGAAAATTGAAATTCCTTGATTGAAAGTAACCGACATGCGACTACTTCGAGACAAACGTCGAACTTTGTTAACTGGAAATGATGGACTTTGGAACATTTTAGTCAATGTCATTGTAGCTATATCATCTGAAGATCGAGTATAATGTGTTTTCCTTTTCAGATATTTAGCATAATAATTATAAAACGGAAAATCACGATGGCACAAGACAAGCAAAAGTAGGTCTGTGAAAGAGCCTTTGCGACCATCCAATGGTAAATGAAGGTAACTTGGGGGTATAGGGGATGGGGCAGATAGAATTTTTACAAATATCTATCTTTTTGGCCAATTTGAACGAACCCTTCACATTTTGTTACCATTCGTTACTTTTTCACTGACTGTTTTATAGTAAAAATTATTTACGATACAACGTTTATACAAGTTCATATTGCAATTATTACTCTTAAATGATTATCTCTGTCATGTTTTACAAATCAACAAGGTCATCCCATGACTATTTAACAACAACTATGTGTTGGGTTTTCTCTCCCAGTAGGGGTCATAAAATAGTGTTATGACATGTCATCCTCAAAAATTAACCTTGATGCGATAGTTTTAATACTATTACGAAAGTTTCAATACTATACTCGTTGAGACTAGCTTTAATCTAAGAAACATATTTAGATAACTTGTTATAAAATGACGAAATATCGGATCATAAACTAATAAATCTGTACAGAGCAAGAAAATGAATGACAATGAACTAGCCCTATCTCTCTTGTATACGAAATATGAGCCGTGCCATGGGAAAACCAACATAGTGGGTGTGCGACCAGCATGGATCCAGACCAGCCTGCGCATCCGCGCAGTCTGGTCAGGATCCATGCTGTTCGCTAACAGTTTCTCCAATTCCAATAGGCTTTAAAAGCGAACAGCATGGATCCTGACCAGACTGCGCGGATGCGCAGGCTTGTCTGGATCCTTGCTGGTCGCACACCCATTATGTTGGTTTTCTCATGGCACGGCTCATATGTCTTGTAATATCCAGACTTTAACTAAAATCAAGAAATAAGGGAGCATAATCATGATAATTTATTGTTAATTTAAACGAGTCAGTAATTAAAAATTTAGTGTGAAGCGTTTGTGGTTTCCGCTTGATATAGTGAGAGAATATCGTGAAACCATTGTTCACTTTGTGAGAAAAGCAACAAACTTGGCACTTTTGTACCTGAAAGGATATCTTTTAATTTAAGCTATGGACCCGTCTTGTAATTTCCAAAATGGCCGCCATTTTCAAAATGGCCGCCAAGATGACTGCCAAAAGACAGAAAATAAGTACATGTTAAGGTTTTGCTAAATTTTCTTACGTATTTTTCTCTGAATTTAATTATTTAACTTAGCACAAGTGTAAAGAAGCACTTATTTGGTAAAATTATGTATCAACAAAATGATTCATTTTCAAAATGGCTTCCGAAATGGCCCCTAAAATCATTAAAGAACCATTTTTGCCGCATTTTGCTGTATCAATTTGTACATGTAATATATCAATACTTCGAAAGTTATATAATTTGCCTCTGGTAACTAATCCATAAGTCATTCGCATTATAATCAGATATTGTTACTAAATAACTGCTACACACGGGTCTTATGAGACCAGTACTAATCATACAATGAATCCACATTGTCAAACAAGTTCGAACGACCTCTGATTCAGTTGTGCTATCCTCTGTCACAATTTTCTCCACATTTACAACGAGCAACGCACAACATTTCTGCTTTAATGCATTTGCATCTTCCACGGCAGCCGATCCCTGGACTGCAACCACACTTCAGTAACTCCTGATAAGATTCAGATGCCTGTGGGAGTGTTGTCCAGAATGGCTCCCATGTGTAATCAGGGTCTTATGTCCAACCCCAATTATTGGGACAAGGCAGTTCAGGAGAAGGCACAAGTGTCTGACCCACGCAGTACCCCGCTTGGTACGCAACACGTCTAGTATGCTGAACAAGGGCTGCTGATGTTGGTGGAATTCCATCTATTGTTCTTCCTTTACGTGTGAATAAGTCTTTCCGTGCCTCATTAAGCAGTAGCAGTACTAGAACGGTCGTACATAAGGACAACAAATCGCTCTAAAGTTGGCATTAGATTAGCAATCGAATCTTCAGCTGGAGTATGACTGAGAATTCCAAATGCTTCTGTTGCCGCTTGGCATGTTTTCCATGTCCCCCATGCCGTTTTTTTACCTTTACCACAGAACGCTGAAGTTCGATCACATCCTGTAAACGTGTGGAATGCTGGAAGACAACTGGCTATATCCTGTCCAAGAACGTTACAGAGTGTATGTACAGGAATATATCTAAAATGTTTTCCTGTGGCAAATGCTGTCCATAAGTCTAGTATATTTAGGTGCTGGAATGCTGCTGTAGCTACAACAACTACATCTGTATCAGCGGTGCGCACCATAATTTTTCTTATGCCCTGGTTTGATGCATGTGCTGCATGAAGCAAGCAGGAGTCTGGTATCTGCTTCCTCATGTGTGCATGGGGATAAGCTACAGTTGTCTTCAATCGGAATGTTGCTAATGACATCTCTACCTTTTGTGGATATAATTTGCTTGTAGTCGCCATATGTTAAAGTAACCGCCTGTTCTCCTAGATAACTAAATAGCTCTGACTTGTTTTCGTCAACCCGAAGGATAGCTTCCCAGCTTCCAGGAATTCGTGAATCAGACTTGACTCTTCTACGAATACCATGTCCACGTTTGCCTCTTGTTGCAGCTTTGAGACTATTTTATATGTATTCATCCCAAACAAGATCCACTCTAGAAACAACCTGTAACTGACGTTCAACAAAGGGCAGAAATACCTTCTCTGAATACTCAAGAAATGTTTGACAACCATTTGGCTTTACCATATTAATAATTGCTGCACCATCCAGAATCTGCACATCTACATCTGGTTCTTCATATTTGATTTGAGTTTTAAGTTAGACCGATAGCGCCGCCATCGCCTTTCACCAGTTTGTTGTTTTGTTCATGAGCTTGGTCAATAGGGATCGAGGAGAAAGCATGATGCGATTTGCTGACCACAAAGTGGCCATTTTCGAACTGTTCGACCACATCATGGTGAATACGATCTAAATTCATCATGTCACGAATATGTACTGATAACCATCGTGTATAGTTTGAATGGTCAAGGGCAAAGAACCATGGTACAAGGGTTGTTAGTGCATCTTTATACAGTTTGAAATTATCTTCGCGCAATGATCTAACAAACATGAGAATATACAGTTCTATTTTCAGTGTTAGTGACCAGGAACTGTGGACTTTCAGCTTCTCTTTGTGCGCGCCGGACATCAAATTCAACAACTGAAGTTACTGCATCTTGAGCAACTGATTCAAGAAAAGACTGGTAAGCTCGATGCATAAGAATATATAACGCACATGCTGTCACCTGATGGGCATGACGGGTGCGGGAAACGTGTGACGCCTTGAGAATCAGCTGTACCTGCAGAAGCGATATTAGCCTGCAAAATTGCATGTGTCCACCCACTGTCATGTAGCCAATCACGTATTGTTTTCAGGGCAGTGATCTCAATATGAAGACCGCCAAGCATGGTCACAAACTTGTCTTCACCGTATGTGTCAGGCCAGTCCCATTGTATTTGTTTGGCTATTGCATAAAGTGGCTGATCACATGCCACAACTGGGATTTGTCCAGGATTTAAGAAATGTACAACCTTTCCTATAATATGCATTGAATGTCGTATCATGGACACTGACTTTGCTTCTTCTTGATAAAGTGGTAACAGAGCACCAATGTCAACTGGAGAATCATACTTTGTGGCTTCCCTAGCATGGTTCCACGACATCGTCATGTCTTGCGTTGCTTGTGTTGCTTGTATGACCCATGCCTATCAATCAGAGGTCAAAGTTACCATTGAAGGTCAAGTATGAAGCTTTCTGCTCCATATATTTTTTCAGGAATAACGCAGAACCCGGAAACTTCACACAGGTGGTCCGAAAGGACACATCCTTTAAACCAGATGATAAAAGATTTCACAGGTTGTACATAAACAAAACAATTTGCGCAAAACTTTAGATTTTTGCTCGAATTTTCAAACTGAAGAAAATGTTAGTGAATATCTAAAAACATAAGGATCGTTTTTGGCCCAGAAATTGTAAATGTAAGCCGTAAGCCGTAGTTTCCTTCTTCTTTCAATATAAAATACCTTTGGAGAGTCACGTACTTCAAACCTGGATAAAACATATACTTGAAGCGACAGAGATAAACGAACTTGATATTGTAGCAGCTAAAACATTAAATTACACGAAATGCAATAAATTTCTACGGTGTCACCCTTAACATGCTGCACACAATTGATTTTGCCTTTGCGACCAATGTAGATCATGATCAGCCTGCACATCTGTGCAGTCTTATCATGATTTGCACTGTTCGCTATTCAGTCAGTATCTTTTTGATAAGCACCCCTTTTCACAGTTAATGGTGCTGTCTAAATTGAAAGATGGACTAGTTTATTATAGAAATTTAGCAGGGTAAGGGTTAATTACTTTGAATCTACCCTGGTGAGAAGATCCTACATCCTTAACGTCTCCAAGTATTTATATAACACCTTTTTGAAAGAAATTGTGGTGAGTGTACGGTTCAAGCCTGGACACAGTCACAATGAATTTTCTCAAAGTACGCACATGCGTTGCTATAAATAATTAAACCCGGCGTTATATAAGAAATCCACCTCCATCTTATCTCTAAAAACAGACATTTTTTTGCAGTTCAATGGAATTTCTATTTGCAATATCGCGTTTTATTTGTTGTTCTTTTTGATTTATTAATGTCATGGCAATTCATTTTATGTGTTTTTCCATCTAAATTTGTTGTTATGAACATTAAACTTCGTAACAATGTTGTATATATCGATATAAATTATTGACTTCACAATGCCTAGGTTCAATGTGGTAATACCCATTTTTTTCGAAAGTCAGTTTTGACTGTTTTGTGAATGAATTGTTCCAAAACTCTTAGGATATTTTAGTTAGTATAAACTGATATTTCCTTGCAAATGTTTTGTTCGAAATTGTGGTTTTACCTGATCTTTACAATAGAAAATTCCATAATGTGTAAAAAAAACATATTTTGGAAATTCAACAAGATCCTAGGTTACCATCCTCGGAGACCTATAGACTGATTTTTAATTATGTCTCCCCAAGGAGACATATTGTTTTTGCCCTTTCCGTCCGTCCGTCCGTCCGTACGTCACACTTCATTTCCGAGCAATAACTGGATAACCATTTGACCTAGAACCTTCAAACTTCATAGGGTTGTAGGGCTGCTGGAGTAGACGACCCCTTTTGTTTTTGGGGTCACTCCGTCAAAGGTCAAGGTCACAGGGGCCTGAACATTGAAAACCATTTCCGATCAATAACTAGAGAACCACTTGACCCAGAATGTTGAAACTTCATACGATGATTGATCATGAAGAGTAGATAACTCCTATTGATTTTGGGGTCACTCCGTCAAAGGTCAAGGTCACAGGGGCCTGAACATTGAAACCATTTCCGATCAATAACTAGAGAACCACTTGACCCAGAATGTTGAAACTTCATACGATGATTGGTCATGAAGAGTAAATGACCTCTATTGATTTTGGGGACACTCCGTCAAAGGTCAAGGTCACAGGGGCCTGAACATTGAACACCATTTCCGGTCAGTAACTTGAGAACCACTTGACCCAGAATGTTGAAACTTAATAGGATGATTGGTCATGCAGAGTAGATGATCCCTAACGATCTTGGGATCACTCTGTGAAAGGTCAAGATCACAGGGGCCTGAACATTGAAAACCATTTCCGGTCAGTAACTTGAGAACCACTTGACCCAGAATGATGAAACTTCATAGGATGATTGGTCATGCGGAGTAGATGACCCCTAACGATTTTAGGGTCACTCTGTTAAAGGTCAAGGCCACAGGGGCCTGAACATGGAAAACCATTTCCAATCAATAACTTGATAACCTCTCGACCCAGACTAGTGAAACTTCATAGAATGATTGTTCATGCAGAGTTAAAGACCCCTGTTGTTTTTGGGGTCACTCCGTTAAAGGTCTAGGTCACAGGGGCCTGAACATTGATAACCAGTTCCGATCAATTACTTGAGAACCACTTGACCCAGAATGTTGAAACTTCATAGGATGATTGAACATGCAGAGTAGATGACCCCCTATTGATTTTGGGGTCAGTCTATTAAAGGTCAAGGTCACAGTGGCCTGTTCGTGTAAAATCATTTTTTGGAAATAACTTGAGAACCACTTGACCTACAATGTTGAAACGTAATAGGATGATTGGACATGCAGAGTAGATGACCCCTATTTATTTTGAGGTCACTTGATCAAAGGTCAAGGTCACAGGAGCCTGAACAGTGACTTGAGAACCATTAGGCCAAGAGTGTTGAAATTTAGCGGGATGACTGGACATGCCAAGTAGATGATCCCTATTGCAGCCAACCATCAGTGTCTCTTTGACTTTCGCTCCTGACCCCTATTGACTTCTTGCCTATAGGACTTTGCATTGGGGGAGACATGCGCTTTTTTACAAAAGCATTTTCTAGTTTATATCTGAACCTTGTAAAATAAAGCTGCAATTCAAGAAAAATATTTGTTACGTATAAGGTGGCTCAAACAGTAGTCTATAAACAAACAACCGCACGACCTTTTAGGCAGCTGCTCTGAAGGTAAATCAAATCTCCAGGGAGATCCGTAGAAGCATGAGACGTAATCTAGTAAAATAATAACAAACTCTAGTTGATTAAGTTTGTTAATGAGATGTTATGAAATTTGTAAAAATTATGAAGAATGGGAAAAAAATATGTCCTCGGTTCATAGAAAATACGTTTCTGTCCTTTCGATAGAACCACTGAAGTACCCGAATGCAACTATATTAATTTCCATACATACACAAATTTGCCCAAATAAAAGTTCGAACTCTCCAATTGAGCCGCGTCATGAGAAAACCAACACAGTGGCTTTGCGACCAGTATGGATCCAGACCAGCCTGCGCATCCGCGCAGTCTGGTCAGGATCCATGCTGTTCGCTTTTTTAAAGCCTATTGCAGATAGAGAAACCGTTAGCGAACAGCATGGATTCTGGCCACACTGCGCGGATGCGCAGGCTGGACTGAATACATGCTGGTCGCAAAGCCACTATGTTGGTTTTCTCATGGCGCAGCTCAATTAGCGATAGCAATCAATCTGTCACGAGGCACATTTTAACTTTATTTCTTGTGCAATCTTAAATATTTACTTAGGAATGTTGAACTTGCATAAAATCTAACAATAACATCCGTCGTCACGTTTTATATTATAAACTGAAGAAAATATTTGTTTAGCACTTTAAATATATAGAAAACCCACTTGACTGAAATCTGAATAGTTATAACAGTGTAATATTGCTTATCGGTACACTATAAATTAGAAAATTCAATATTCAGTGCAAACGGGAATTTACAATGTATGATTTTGCACTTGCGAAAATCTTGATTCAAACACTTTTAAGATTTTTTCTTTTATATAAACAGAGAAGGATTTTACCGTGTATTATCTTGTCGATTTAAACACTTTTCGCAAAATTACTACTTTTGGCTACTCGGTTTACTCCGTTCATTTCCGCCTAAAAAAGGATTCCCGATTAGTATCCCTTCCTGGTGTAATTCAAACATGTTAGAATGGAAAAAGATTTTAGTATTGCGTGCTTTTCTGGCAAATAAAACGTTCAGATGCGTCGTAATTAATCACTGAGGCCTACGGCCTTCGTGATTAGATTACAACGCATCTAAACTCAAAACCGTGTTTTATTTGCCAACAAAGCACGCAAAACTAAAATCTATTTCCCAAACAACATTTCAGATCAGTGTTTTAGCAAAGTAATATTGGCATTGCGCACAATTAGGACATGAATCAGTCTATATAGTCAGTTGATGTAAAAAGATCTTCCCTTCTTTCACTTTTATTTCTTGTTCCTGCGTGCAAGATTAATAAAATAGCTTCAAAAGAAAGCTCTAAACGTATTTTCTATACATACGGGAATATGTTTTACATTATGATCTGAAGCTCCAATTCAAATCCTACATGCACGTGTAAAGATCTACTCAGTTATTAGCAAAATCACCAAACACCAAAAGAGACGCAAAAATACTGCATAAATAAATGATATCTTAATAATTAGCGGTCGGAAACTTTCCAAGTTATCCCGATTTTTTTATATACAAACCTAACCTAACGTTTTGCTTTTGCAATAACGATATGAGCTTTTTATTAATGACGATATTTTTAAATAATCATTTGTTTTGCAAAAGCTCGTAGTCATCTCTATAGGCTTACTTTGTCCATATATATGAACGTATTTGGAGAATTTTATAAATATGCGATACTTTAAACAGGCCAAAATAGTACAGTTTCATTTTACTTGTTTATTTAACAATGAAAACGTATAAATTCCGCATGATAACTCAAACGATAACATGTTTGATAATTATGATTTTCCTTCATTAAAACGTTTCAATACAGAAAATATTTTTGTATAACATTACAGTATGCACTTAACTTCTATCACTGACATCCTTTTAGAGTTCAATGATGCATGAGAACCATAACAATCAAACGATAATATAAGCATGTTGGTCGTTTAAATTATCGTGCGGAAGTAGTATAACCGTTAATTTATAAACATCAACTACCTTTTGTAAATATGCGAAAGCTTAAACGAATTAACATCAAAACGCACAACGCCTTAATTTATTAACCGTCGTTCATATTATTTTTCGATCTGAATTCAGTATGCAGTCACGTGTGCCTTTTGGGAGAGGGATAACGACAACAGGCCGCGCATGGTTGCAAAATGCGCATGCGTCAATTAGTTACTTTTTATAGATGTCGGAAATTCCAAAATTTACATATCATTAAGTTCTATATTGTGACGTATCCTATCGTACAGTATGACTTAGCAGGGTTGTCAACGTTTTGTAACATACAATAGAATGATTATTAGCCTGATATGTCTCATTTATTTCCGTTTATGTGGCGTTGAAAACTATCAAGTGGACACGTCTGCGGATGAAATAACAATGTAGTAGTTTCATTTACCTGGAACTGGTTAGTGCAATTTGAATTCGTATATTTTTTCTTATATACATAGGTTACACTTATCCCATGAAACTGCAACGTTTAATGCAATTTTGTTCAAAATAATTAATTACCTTGAAATAGAATGTTTTGAGGTATGGTTCAAAATATTTAATTCATGTAAAGCAAGTAGACAGACATACAAATAAACAAAAATCGCCAGCAGAACATTTTAAAATAATGTTTCAATATAAAACATATGCAACAAAACTCCATGTAAGTTAGTGTTTTCTTTTGTAGACATCATTTCTAATTAAAATTGTAAGTTAGACATGCACTTCAGAGGAAGCAAAACAGCATGTATTTCCTGAACCTAATTGTGATGTTTATTTGATTAAATTTCTTATCTTACATATCCATTTTAGAGTTATTGCAGCCTTTCACAGTCACTGCCTCTTGTGATCACTAACGAGAAAAATGAATACCGTTCTCTAAAATTCAAACTATGAGCGGATAAAATGTATAAGGGACCGGATAGCTCTGTCAAAAGAGTTCGTCCTGTAACCGAAAGGCCCCGGGTTCGAGTCCTGGTCACGCTGTACATTTTCGTCACCCAGTGACATATCCTTCACGGAGCAGCCTATAAGTCATATACGAGGCAAAAAACGCGGTATCATAAGTTTTCGTTTTGTGGCAACATACATAGAAATGGCTGCTTCAGTATTTGACATATATATGAAGATAAGTGTAAGGTCTCACAATTCTTTCTACGGCACGCACCATTTGAAATATTAATGCTATATCGAATGGTATACACAAAAGTAAACTGTGCAAAATTTGATCATATTTGCATCATTTTTTTCTACAAACGTTATTTGTACTGTTTTGAAATTACTTTAGCCATGCACCCACGTTGTCATGGTCAGAACAAGATCTGTATCATAAATACAGATCAATAGGCTCCAACTGATATCATGGTCCGGTAACAACATCTAAAGTAGGTCTGTACAAGTACTATAGATAACCAGGCCCCAACTGTTGTCATGGTTGTGTAACAACACTTAGAGCATGGTGTGTATAAGTACTATAGATAACAAGACCTCAACTGTTGGCATGGTTGTGTAACAAAGGCTAGAGCATGGTCTGTTTTAGTACTATAGATACCAACGACCAAACTTTTCTTATGGCTGTGTTATAACAGCTAGAGCATGGTCTGTATCGGTACAATAGATAAACCTGCTCCGGCTGTTGTCATTGACCGGTAACAACAGCTAGAGCATAGTCTATATCAGTACTATAGATAACCAAACCCCAACTGTTTAATGGTTGTGTTACAACAGCTGGAGTATGGTATAAATCAGTACAATAGATAAACATGCTCCGGCTCTTGTCATGGTCCGGTAGCAACAGCTAGAACATGGTCTATATCAGTGCAAAAGTTAAAATGCTCCGGCTGTTGTCATTGACTGGTAACAACAGATGGCGCATGGTCTGTATTAGTACTATAAATACACAGGTCCCAACTGTTGTCATGGTTGTGTAACAACAACTAGAGCATTGTCTGTATTAGTACTATAGATGAACATGCTTCGGCAGTTGTCATGGTCCGGTTACAACAGCTACAGCATGGTCTGTATCAGTAATGTCATAAGGCCCCAACTATTCTCATGGTTGTGTTACAACAGCTAGAGCATGGTCTGTATTAGTACTATAGATACCAACGACCAATCTTTTCTCATGGCCGGTTATAACAGCTAGAGCATGGTCTGTATCAGTACAATAGATAAACCTGCTAAGGCTGTTGTCATGGTCCGGTAGCAATAGCTAAAGCATAGTCTATATCATTCCAATAGATAAACATTCTGCGGCTGTTGTCATTGACCGGTAACAACAGCTAGAGCATGGTCTGTATCAGTACTAAATATAATCAGGCTACAGCATGGTCTGCATCATTACTTTAGATAACCAGACCCCAAATGTTGTCATGGTTGTGTTACAACAGCTGCAGCATTGTCTGCATCAGTACTATAGATAATCAGATCCCAACTGTTGTCATGATTGTGTAACAATAGTTAGGGCATGGTCTGTATCAGTACTATAGATGAACATGCTCCGGCTGTTGTCATGATCCGGAAACAACAGCTAGAGCATGGTCTGTATTAGTACTATAGATGAACAGGCCCCAACAATTGTCAAGGTTGCGTTACAACAGCTGTAGCATAATAGGTATCAGTACTATAGTTAAACATGTACCGGCTGTTGTCATGATCCGGAAACAACAGCTGGAGCATGGTCTGTATCAGTACTATAGATGAACAAGCTACGGCTGTTGTCATGGTCCGGTTACAACAGCTACAACATGGTCAGTTTTAGTACTGTAGATACCTAGGACCCAACTTCCGCCACGGTTGTGTTACAACAGACAGAGGATGGTCTGTATCAGTACAATAACCTGCTACGGCTGTTGACATGGTCCGGAAGCAACAGCTTGAGCAAGGTCTATATCAGTGCAATAAATAAAGATGTCCCGGCTGTTGTCATGGACTGGTAACAACAGACAGAGCATTGTTTGTATCAGTACTATAAATAACCAGGCCCCAACTGTTTTCATGGCTATGTAACAACAGCTAGCGCATGGTTTGTATCAGCACTAAATGTAACCAGGGCCCAACTGTTTTCATGGTTCTGTTACAACAGGTGGAGCATCTTCTGTACCAGTACTATAGATAACAAGGCCCAAACTGTTGTCATGGTTGTGCTACAACAGGTGGAGCATGTTCTGCATGACTACGTTAGATAACAAGGCCCTAACGGTTGTCATGGTTGTGTAACAGTAAGAGCATGATCGATGTGGGTTCGAGCCTAACGCGCGGCGTTGGATTCTTCATGTGAGGAAGCCATCAAGCTGGCTTACGGAAGATCGGTGGTTCTACACAGGTCCCCGCTCGTGATGAAATAATGCACGGAAGGACACCTTGGGTCTTCCTCCACCATCAAAGCTGGAAAGTCGCCATATGACCTATGATTGTGTCGGTGCGACGTTAAACCCAACAAAATAAGTAAAATAAAGTAAAAGCATGATCTGTATCCGTACTATAGGTTAACATGCTCTGACTGTTGTCATGGTCCGGAACCAATAGACGGAGCATGGTCTGTATCATTGCTTAAGATAACCTGGTCCCAACTGTTCTCATGGTTGTGTAAGAACAGGTAGAGCACGGTCTGTATTAGTACTATAGATAAACAGGCCCCAACAATTGTCAAGGTTGCGTTACAACAGCTGGAGCATGGTATGCATCAGTACTATATATAAATATTCTCCGGCTGTTGTCATGGTCCAGTAACAACAGCTACAGCATGATCTGTATCAGTATTGTAGATAACCAGGTCCCAACTATTGTCGTGGTTGTGTAACAACAGCTAGAGCATGGTTTGTATCAATAAAATAAACCTACTTCGGCTTTTGTCATGGTCCGGTAGCAAAAGCTAGAGCATGTTCTGTATCAGTACAATAGATAAACATGCTCCGCCTGTTGTCATTGACCAGTAACAACAGATAGAGCATGGTTTCCTTCTGTACTAAAAGTAACCAGGCACCAAGTGTTGTCGTGGTTGTGTAACAACAGCTAGAGCATGGTTTGTACCAGGACTATAGACAACCAGGCCCAAAATGTTATCATGGTTGTGTTACAACAGCTAGAGAATCGTCTATATTAGTACTATACATAAACAGGCCACAACTATTCTCATGGTTGTGTAACAACAATTGGATCATTGGTTGTATCAGTACTATAGATAAACATGCTCTGACTGTTGTCATGGTCCGGTACCAACAGCCGGAGCATCTATTTCAGTACTAAAGATAATTAGGCACCAACTGTTGTCATGGTTGTGTTACAGCAGCTGGAGCATTGTCTGTTTCAGAATCATACCATGCTGTAGATGTTATTACCGAACCATTATAAAATTCGGAGCATGGTTATCTATAGTATTCATATATACCATGCTCCAGCTGTTGTTACCGAACCACAACAACAGCCAGAACATGTTTATCTGTAATACTGATATCGAGGGGTTAAAACCAGAACGGTATAAGTCCATTTTTCATATAGTGGAGAGAAACGCAAAAGAAGGTAAAACCTACACACATAAAACTTTTTATTGAATGGGAATATTTAGGTATGATTTAGTTATATTATAGTCAATAATGTTGTTATAATATAGGAAGACTTTAAAAGGACTTCTCACAAATTAAATTGGATTTATAGTTAAAATTGTACTTAACTCAATCTGGCATACAACAAAATGCAAAATAATTCGGAGGTTCAAATGTGTTAAGTGCACTCAGTACTCTACAAAATTGCAATAGTGTTGATTTTATTGGATGCCATACTGTCACAAGTGCACTTATAACAAAACTATCAAACCCTATGACATGATTTACAAAGACAAAGGAAATATGTGCACTTAGTACAAATAGAAATGTTGAGTAAAAGGTGTATAAAATTACAGAATGTATAACAATTACACCACACAAGTTTTAACAGTCCATTCTAAAAGAACGTTTTCCCATCTATTTCTAGTATATTGTACCTCTTAAAAAACCCCAACTCTTTTGTACTTGTAACAACTATCCAATATCAGAGTTATCACTTACTTCCAACATGTCTGGTTCTGATAGGCAGTCTCTGGCTGCTTTTTCAGAATGAATATTCTTGAAATACTGATGGCATTCTGAAGATATTGTTCCATCAAAACAAAGCTAGAGAAGGTCCTTCCTTTTTATATAATGGGAAGTTTTGCATTGTAGATCGGCAGTATATCAGATTTTATAGAAGCTGCTTTCCTTGATGATTTCAGTTTTATACAATGGAAATGTAGGTCATAGAAATATATTCATTTCCAGGTTAACCTTCTGTAAATTTTAACCTTTTAGTTTTTCCACTTTTCTGTGGTCTCACAGAGTGGACTCTAAGATTCTAGTTCACGCATACAAAGCATTGTATGACCAATCACCGATCTATGTTAAAGACTTGCTGGAACTCTATCAGCCAGCAAGAAATTTGAGATCCAAGAACAACTCAAAACAACTAGTTGTTCCAAAAAGCAAAACTGTGGGGTTCGGTGGTCGTAGTTTTTCATCAGCTGCACCGAAGTTATGGAATGCTCTTCCGACTACCATTAGAGACGCTAAAAGCTTGGATGCTTTCAAACGATCATTGAAAACACACTTTTTCTTCAAGGTCTATTGAAACTCACTTTTCACTGAAAAACAATCTTTGCAATGGAACTTATTTCCTATTGTTTATTGTTCTTTAAAATATCTAGTACAATTAAAATGCAGAGTAAAACCTGATTCAGGCTAAATACCATTTTTTGTTGATATATATTTTTTGTGTTGTATTGTATGTCCATATCATGCAGTTTGTACAGCGCTTTTGAACGTTTATTTTATAGATGAAAAGAGCGCTATAAAAATCTGGTAAATAATAATAAAAATAATAATAATAACATTTTGTCCCTTTTTATCTTGGCATTTTTGGAATTCATACGTTGCAATGCTCTTTATTGAAAGAAAAACCCTCACTGGTAAATGTGCTACAACAACAGTCAGAACAAGGTTATTTGTAATACCGATATATACCGTGCTCTTCCTGTTCATTTAAACCATGACAACAGTTAGGGCATGGTTATCTATAGTACTTATATTTACCTTGATCCAGCAGTTGTTATCGAACCACAACAACAGCCAGAACATAGCCATCTGTAATACTGATATAAACCATGCTCTTCCTGTTGTTACCAAACCATGACAACAGGTAGAGCATGGTTATCTATATAACTCATATATACCGTACTCAATCTTTTGCTACCGAACCACCACTACAGTTGGGTCATGTTTAACTATAGTACTGATAAATACTACTCTCTTCCTATAGTACTCATATATCATGTTACAGTTGCTGCTACCGAACCATAACTACAGCATGGCTGTTGTTATCAAACCACGAAAAGAGTCGGTGTATGATTATTTATATTACTCTTGTATACCATGTTCCAGCTGTTGCTACTGGTGGTCATGGTAAACTATAGTACTGATATATACAATGCTCCAGCTGTTGTCATCAAACTCAAACTATGATAATAGTTAGAGCATTGTTTTCAGTAGAACTCATATATATCGAACCACAACAACAGCCAGAACATATTCATCGGTAATACCGATATAAACCATGCTCTTCCTGTTGTTACCAAACCATGACAACAGTTGGAGCATGGTTATCTATAGTATTTATATTTACCAAGCTTCCACTATTGTTCATGAACCACAACAACAGCCAGAACATGGTTATCTGTAATACTGATATATACCATGCTCTTCCTGTTGTTACCAAACCATGACAACAGTTGGAGCATGGTTATCTATAGTATTCATATTTACCATGCTCCCAGTGTTATTACTGAACCACAACAACAGCCAGAACATGGTCATCTGTAATACTGATATATACCATGCTCTTCCTGTTGTTACCAAACCATGGCAACAGTTGGGGCATGGTTATCTATAGTATTCATATTTATCAAGCTTCCACTATTGTTCATGAACCACAGCAACAGCCAGAACATGGTTATCTGTAATACTGATACATACCATGCTCTTCCTGTTGTTACCAAACCATGACAACAGTTGGAGCATGGTTATCTATAGTACTCATATTTACCATGCTCCCACTGTTGTTACTGAACCGCAACAACAGCCAGAACATGGACATCTGTAATACTGATATATACCATGCTCTTCCTGTTGTTACCAAACCATGACAACAGTTGGAGCATGGTTATCTATAGTATTCATATTTACCAGGCTCCCACTGTTGTTACTGAACTACAAAAAACTATCAGAACATGGTTATCTGTAATACTGATATATACCATGCTCTTTCTGTTGATACCAAACCATGACAACAGTTAGGGCATGGTTATCTGTAGTACTCATATATATCGAAAGACAACAACAGCCAGAACATATGCATCTGTAAATGCTCGTCCTGTTGTTACCAAACCATGATAACAGTTAGGGCAGTTGTAACTGAACCACGACAACAGCCAGAACATGGTTATCTGTAATACTGATATATACCGTGCTCTTTCTGTTGATATCAAACCAAGACAACTGTTGGGACCTGGTTATCTATAGTAATCATTCTTACCGTGCTTTAATTATCGCCTATCGCTATCAAACCATCACTACTGTTAGTGCATGAATACTGATATATACCATGCTCTTCCTGTTAACAAACCATGACAACAGTTGGGGTTTGGTTATCTAAAGCCCTTGTATTTACCATGCCCCCGTTGTTGTCAGCCATAACATGATTATCTGATATACTGATATATACCGTGTTCTTTCTGTTGACATCAAACCATGACAACAGTTGGGACATTGTCATTAATAGTCTCATATTTACCGTGCTTTAACTATCGCTATCAAACTATCACTATAGTTGGTGCATGAATACTGATATCAACCATGCTCTTCCTGTTGATACCAAACCATGACAACAGTTGGGGCATGGTTATCTATAGTACTCATATTTACAATGTTCCCGCTGTTGTTACGGAACAACAAAAACAGCCAGAACATGGTTATCTGTGATACTGATATCTATAGAACTCATATATACCGTGCTTCCGCTGTTGCTACTGAACCACAGCCAGAATATAGTTATCTATAATACTGATATACACAATGCTCTTCCTGTTGATACCAAACCATGACAACAGTTTGGGCATGGTTATCTATAGTACTCATATTTACCCTGCTCCCGCTGTTTTTACTCAACCATAACAACATCCAGAACATGGTTATCTGTAATACTGGTATATACCTCTTCTTGTTGATACCAAACCTTGACAACAACTGGGGCATGGTTATCTTGTTTTCTACAATACTCATATTTACCGTGCTCAAGCTGTTATCACTGGACCACAACAACCGCCAGAACATGGTTATCTGTAATACTGATATATACCGTGCTCTTTCTGTTGATACTTAACCATTACAACAGTTGTGGCATGGTTATCGATAGTACTCATACTTATCGTGCTTCCACTGTCGCTGTCAAACCATCACTACAGTTGGGGCATGAATAACTTTAGTACTGATATATACCATGCTACTGCTAGAGTTAACTAGGCTTCAGCTTTTGTTATCAAATAATATCAACAGTTAGGTCATGGTTAACTATAGTACTCATGTATACAGTGCTCAATCTGTTGCTACCGAACCATCATTACAACTGTTTGGTCATGATTAACTATAATACTGATACATACTATGCTCTGCCTGTTGTTATCGAACCATTATAACAGTTTGGGCATGGTTATCTATAGTATTTATATAGACTGTCCTCAAGCTGTTGTTACTGAACCATCAGTACAGTTGGAGCATGGATAACTATAGTAATGGTATTTACCATGCTCCGCTGAGGTAACAGAAACACAACAATGGATGGAGCATGGTGAACATAGTAATGATATATACCATGACCCAGCTGTTGTTATCTAACCAGGACAACAGTCGGAGCATAGCTGTCTAAAATACTCATATATACCATGTTCCAGCTACATGATGCTTTTGAAGTACAAAAATATGCGGAGCATGTTATCCATAGTACTCACAGATACCATGGGTCAGCCGTAGCTATCGAAACATGACAACAGTTAGGGCATGGTTATCTATAATACTGATACAAACAAGGAAGAATATCCAACAAGGAAAGCCATGTTCCAAAAAACGCAGCCTCAAACCATACTTGTCTGCACTTACGTTACTGTTTCTTTCTAGTTTTGATAACAGTCGTGAATGTTTACATAGAGTAAGACTACTAATACAGAGCATGCTATATAGCTGTTTTATTTCAATGCACTATTGCCGTAAAAACGACTTATTAATATACATCATGACTTGTTCGGCTTCGGGTCTGAAATTAGTGTTGAACTCTAACAATAATTTCTTTCCCTTCTGTACAAAACTGAGAATTACTTTTTCCTTTATGGTGATGTAAAAATCATTGTTTTACGCCGACAAATATTTGAAAAATGGAAAGAAAATCGCCGTTTTTGACTAAAAATTGACGTTCAGTTTCGCAGCATTTTCCGGCTTTAAATCAGCATATTACAAAATCCCTGAATTAAATTTTTAATTTGTTTCAATAAACGGTGTTTAAAATGTATACCGAGTCCAAAAGACAAATAAAACTGGGGGGTCACCGACTTAGTTTTTTCTGTACATGTGATTTTATTTCCCCCACCCCCATGCGTAAATTTTGTACCATAATTCGACGTCTGCAGATACGTTCGTTACATCATAATTCAGCCATTTTGAATATCGCTTTTAATATATTTTCTATATAATAATGACTTTTTTTTTCATCTTTTTCTTATTCAAAGTACCAATTTAACAAGTTTTCCGTTGTAATACACTGCTAAAATGAAGAATTCATACATATGCAATTGTGTAGATAGTTCGGAGATTTCACATTTGAAACAAAAAGTTAAATCATAATTATTGTAAAATATCATAGATCAGTATCATACAGCAGTTTCATATATTTTTAAGTTTGCCCTCCACGAGAGTAAAGCTTAATTGTTTCGTGTTTTTCTTGATATTATCCCTTTTCCTCCATAAGCACACACGCACGCACGCCCGCACATCCCAATGACATACATTTTTACTATTTCGTTCCTAACTTCTCCAGCCTAGTAACATATGACAATAAGATTAGTTTCTATGGTCTCTTCCAGTTAATTATCAGCTCCAAGCAAATGTTCACATATTTTGACGGCGGGATTTGGGTTTACTAGTCAGAATATTTTGAAATTTTATAGCAAAGGGCACTGTTTGAGATACGAGTTCAATGACAATCATGATATGAGCCGCGCCATGAGAAAACCAACATAGTGCGTTTGCAACCAGCATGGATCCAGACCAGCCTGCGCATCCGCGCAGTCTGGTCAGGATCCGTGCTTTCGCTTTCATAGCCTACTGTAATTAGAGAAACCCTTAGCGAACAGCATGGATCTTGACCAGACTGCGCGTATGCGCAGGCTGGTCTGGATCCATGCTGGTCGCAAATGCACTATGTTGGTTTTCCCATGGCACGGCTCAGTAAGAGGTATCGCTTCGAATACTATCCTAAAGTTACATTAACGCATAAGCGTAGCTTTATGAAATTCTGATGAGTGAACTGCTAAATTGTTTGAAAATTGTTACATTCTGAATGTTGACATCTCAGACGCTTATTAAAATAAAAATAAATAAAAAATAAAGTCTTACACATATACATATACTGGTACAAATCCTAGTATCTCGTAAATACGAAACCAGGACTAGCAAGTTTGAGCCGTCGGTCCTATGTACAAAGTTACGATTCTTGAGTCGCTCATATAGATAATTACAACATAGAATTATACATGTTTAACCGCTGATGAGTTACAGCGAGTTTCCATCACAACCACTATTTTCTGTGTTTCTTTCTTTTACCCCATCCGCTTAGCTCAGTTCTATGAATCGCTTTTTCGATCCCTGGGTAGGGCGTGACAATTTGGTAGAAAGTATCTGTCCGAAATCATTCGTCCTCCACCACCGATTTTATGTGGTGAAGTTGAAAGTTACTTATTGAGGAACACTGGTTAGGTTAACCGCCTGTCGTAACAGAAAACAGCGCTAAACCTAAAACAAACAGTTTTCTTTCTTTTTTATTTCATGGAATATCTATCATTTTTAGCAGAGTATTTACTCGCACTTGTTATGTTTAATAGGTCTCTAATATTAGGAAAAATATTATATATGGAATATCTTTCTATTATGTGTCTATGAATACAAGGATAACCTTTCTTAAAACACATCTCTGGAGAGCGTTTCTATCTAGCGTTATTAATAAATTAACCTTTTCAGAGCAACAGCCTCCGTACAATGAATATAAATTCGGTTTCCCCGTGGCTGCACTTTATTTGGAATCGGGGTGTCTAACTACTCTCGAAACAATCGAAATATTTCCAAAACGTAAAATTTATAATAAAGTTATTATAAATTTGTGATGTTTATTCCAATATGATGACATAACGATATTAGGGCTTTTAATTTTTCTTATTATTTTTGTAAATGTTTACAATGTCGTGTGTATCAATCATGTATAATCATAAACTTAAGAGGTAATTCAAGAAATCCTTGCAAAGTTGTAAAGGAATCTTTTGACTAAATTCTTCTTAAAATAGGTTAAAAATTTATCACAAGACATACGAGAACCCGTTTACTTACGTATTTTTATCTGGGGTAGGGGTAGAGTAATGTAATTCAGCGTAATAATTTCGCCCACGGTAACAGAGTTTTAAAGGCAATTTTGATCTAAAAGTAGAGTTTATCTTAAAATGAAAATTTACAGAAACAAATACTCATTGCGATTAAATACAGTCACAACAAAGTTTCATCATCATATTACTTTTTAGTCAAATTATATTGCTTGGGTTTTACATTAGACAAGATTAAAGCATATTTTTTATTCAAAACTCAACGTCATATTTGTCGCTCTGACGTAACTTTAACGTAAATATCGAGTCTAGGTTAAGTGATCACCACAAATTATATACCATTTTAAATGCAGATACTTGTTGACTGAACAGAACGATTTACGAAAACAGTCTGACGGACGTGAAATCACGGTTCATTAAAAATGGACGTCTAAGGTTTGCGGAGAAAAACGTTACAGAAATATCAAAAATGTAAAATACGCGTTATATGAGGAATATCCTGGATTTTAGATTAAACAAAATGTCGAAACGGAGCCCAATAACTTCTGAATTTAGGCACATTCCACCTTAATTATAGCAAATTGTGTCCACTTGACGCATTTAAAGATACCAAACGCTTCGGATTTTTTCCCCAGTGGCACGTTATATAATATATTGAAATGTACTAAGATTTCACTTTTTAATACACTTTCATCATTGTTTATATATAAACCTCTTGCCATGGAACAAAATGTTTGTTCTTGTTTTGTATATTTCTTTAAGAACCAGTAAAACACTAAATGGTGCAGCTGATAAGCTAAACACAATGGCCAAATATGATGTCTCAAACGTATCTGCAGACATTGAATTACAGTACAAAATTTACGCATGGGGGTGGGGGAAATAAAATCACATGTACAGAAAAAACTAAGTCGGTGACCCCCCAGTTTTATTTGTCTTTTGGACTCGGTATACATTTTAAACACCGTTTATTGAAACAAATTAAAAATTTAATTCAGGGATTTTGTAATATGCTGATTTAAAGCCGAAAAATGCTGCGAAACTGAACGTCAATTTTTAGTCAAAAACGGCGATTTTCTTTCCATTTTTCAAATATTTGTCGGTGTAAAACAATGATTTTTACATCACCACAAAGGAAAAAATAATTCTCGTCGAATAATGTATAATTTAAGAAAATTTGTTGGCTGGTGCCGTTGCAGTACCCGTAACAGTTGCCAAGGATACGCGGCAACGTCAGTTTCAAAAACGGGCTTTGGTGGTCAACTTTGACGTCTCGTGTACAAAAACCGGTTGCCTCTATTAGTATAAAATAAACTGCATCTTGTTTGAAATATGGTCAAATTTACACACGCAAAATTTCAAGAGGCTACTCGAAAGTTCGTGAAGTGTCGCGTTCTACCTTAAGGCTATTTATCTAAAAATAGACTTTTATTTGGGATGGCTATATTTAGATGGCTATTTTTACACGATATTTGCACATGCGCATAACAATACCATGCGCGGCCTGTTGTCGTTATCCCTCTCCCGTGCCTTTTGGCATTAATTTGATACTATTAAGAAAATTAAGAAAACGACTGCACTGGATAAAGGGTTGGGAAAAGCAATGTAGTATAAAAAACAAAAAATAATATTTTTCTTAATCTAATATAAATGCAAGTTAATGTTACGTTGCGTGAGCCTTTCTGTCTATTACAATAATCGTTCACTGGTTGAAGGTGTGGCTGTCAATATCTTGCTCGAGGTTAACTGATTACATGGGAACGAGGCTTTGCCGAGTTACCGCAAAGAAGTTACCCGAGAGCCAGATATTTCCATCCGAATCTTTAACTAGTCATAGATTATTTTTTGCATATCGTATTCTTCAATTAACAGAAGAAATGAAATAAAAGAAATGATTTTATTGTAGAAGGGTATGAATTTACGCAATCATTCATGTATTACAGCACGTGAGTTACCATACACCACAGGCCGTAAGATAAGTTTTTCCAGCACTGGCAAAAGCTCAGGAAAATCTTGTCTGACATGCATGAAATAATATTCTGACACATTACATGGTCAATTACCTCTTTAAAAGCTTTAAATGCTTTGTCTTTAACACGAGCGATAGTATTTCAATTTAAGCAGTTAAATGTAATAAAGACTGCCCAAATATGGATTAGGGTTGTGGGTTAGTATTCAATCTGTAATTTAGACTTTAAAAATTGTAAAGTTCTCTGCAGCAGTTAAAGTTGCACAAAATGTAATGAAACTTTGCATGCATGTGCCCTTTCAGTGGTACAAATGACTTACGGCAAACTCAATATAACATTGGGTCTGTTATTTTCCGTTCTAAGTCGATACATAAATTATAGGTTCAAGTCACATGATTTTTTCTTGACTGAAGCTGTCGTGTTGATTAAGTATTATTTCACCAACAAACATGAATGTGCTGTATTAAACCAAGTAAATGTCACACTTTATCTAAGTGAAGTTCTTTACAGCACCCCGGTATCCACTCAACGAAACAGTGCATTGATCTCAATCCCGCATTACAAATCAAAATATAAATACACTGGTAGTTGCAAAACTACAAAATAGATTAAACTGATGAACTGACAGCACATTTTGAAATGTTAAATCTTTTTGCGATCTATTTCTGCGTAAGATTTAATGGCGTATTTTCTAAATTATTTCTTTCAAAAAGAAAGAATGTTATATTTCATGTTCATATAAGAGAATAATAAATCAGCTGGGAAATATTCGATACCATATAGTATAGGCGTTGTAATGTAATACAATGAGTGTGACTGGTGTGAATAAACAAAGACAATGGCATTTAAGACCCCACCAGGCCACGGGTTAAAAAGCTTCTTTTAATTGTTTCATATTTGTCTGAAAATCGTTAAACAGCTGACTGATAATATTTAAATTCAGTGCCAACAAGTAAAGTCAATATATTTTATTCAGACGAATTCGATTTAAACACGTATTTCATGTAAATTGTTAATGTTTGCTTTTCCCGGTTTAATCCAGTCGTCGGAAAAATGAATTAAGGGTTTACGTTTTTAATTCAATTATAAATTATTAGTTTTCCTACTGAGGTTAATTTGGATGACTAGGAATTCACAAGTTTTATTTAACGCTTAAATCGATGAAAAAATTACCGAAATGTCGAACATAAAAGGTGGTGTTAAATTTTACGCTTTAACCATGGAATAAGGACGTGCAGTTTGGAATTAATTATATTTTTAACTGGCTTTCAATCACGGGGTTTTATTTCGTATGGCTCATTTGAATATGGGCTTTAAATACAGCTTTAAAGCTACAAGACTCTTTTCAAGGCTACGAACAATCAGTGTATTGTAATTCATTGACAAAATATTAGTTTTGAATATATTGAAAATATAAAGAGAAGAATAAATATAGTATGTGGAAACTTTGATAGCGTTCAACGAGCCATGACTATGAAATCGTTAACAAGCAACGGCACAATACGTTCTTCAGTGCAGAGGCCGAAGGTTTCGTTCAATGTGGAGTTAAATGTTGAAGGAGAAGACATGGCTTCGGTTAAGGATACTGATCCGTTACCTATTGTGGAATTAAAACCATTTGTTCAAAAAGTGTGGAGAAGGGAGAAGAGTTTTGCGGGTACTTGGGAAAGGAGTCCAAGCGTCGCAACTGTGAAGTCAGAAAAATCTGACACAGCCGTGTGCAAAACGAAAGATATAGAAACTGTGTCAACGGTAACGTTTGAATCAGGCCCAGAAGACGCTTCCATTTCCCCACCTCCTAGGACGTCACATTCTCTTCCGTCACGGTTAACCGAACGATTTCTAACAGTCTACGTCAACGCCTTCGATGACTTTAAAAGTCAGAAGGAACATTTTCATCGATTTGTCGGGGAATCTAGTTTTAAGACAAAAAATCGTCTGCATCCAGTAGTAGATCCAAAAAACAAAAAGCAATTGGAACATTCAGTGAATATCATTCAAGGATTTATCACGAGAGATGATAGAACGAAGACAACGTTGACCGAAATTTCCGAGGGTGATAGTATAAGCCGTTTCTACAGCTGTAGTCCTAAAGCCATTGGACCAGATGAAGTTCGCAAACAACAACAGCTACGAGTGTCAGGCGAGAAACTGGACCAGCTCAGAAGATCATCGCCACAAGTGAGTTCTCCAGCGCCTAGTAGGATTATAAATGGATCATGGCACGGAGCAAGCATTCGACATGGAAGTCCTGCAAGTATGTTATATCACAACAAAAAAGAAAGTAGGGTGAAAAGAACGAAAACACCACTATATGATCATCTTGATAGAACAGGCAGCCTACCTTCGTTATCTATAAATTCTACAAGTCTGAAAAGCAGAGGGACCAAAAAACAGTTTGATAACAATAGTGAAGATTATGTTGATTATACAGACACGTATAATGCCGAATTCAAACATAATGTTGGTGGCATTGAAAACTCTCTTATTGTGTTAAGCAAGCATGGTGCACCGACGAAGGTCGAAAGACAAATTTCTTTTGAACTGGAGAAGAATTTAAGCAGATTCAGAAAATTAAAGGATTATTCACCATTTGAAATAAATCCATCCGAACTAGCAAAGTACTACCCACCCCCTACCTTCAATATGACTCAGGGTGAAGCGCGTATTCGTCAGGCTATGCAATCCAACACATCCAAATATAAACAGAGAAAGCTTAGGACAAATCGAAGTGTACATGGAGCATCTTTAGGTACTGGTATTTCCTCATTTAATGAGAGGCATAACAATAAATTTACACATGGTATCCTAAAAAATCCATACAACGAAATTGACCATATTGACTCCTTTGATAATTTGTATGGACCTTACAATAGAGCATCAACAACAGAATATACTCCGAATGAAGAACCAAACGTCCCTTTCGACACCCCTCGGTCACGTGTTGAATCAAGAATCAGTTCAAAAGTTCATGAGGCTAGCTCTCTAGAAAGCAAAGAAAAAGTAGGTACAAAAGAAATTAAGTCAGTCGTGAAAGAAGATATTCAGTCAGAAATGAAACTAGTCTCTGATACCGAAACAAAAATGTCTACTGTGAAAGTGTCACCTCATGAAAAAGCCAAAAACGAGGAGAACAAAATAGATACTGAAAATGATGTTGATGTCAAAACAATTGAACCAAAGCTTAAAAATGAGAAAAATGAGACTGTAGATATTAAGTCAGTTCAAATGAAAACCGCACACCCTCAGTCCAAACAAATTGATGCAAGTGGCAGGACATTCTTGACTTCTGACGCTATGCCACAAATGGGTATTGTTACAAGCTGAACAACATAGGATTTTAGCTACCTGAAGAAACTGGGATTAGAACTGGTGGTGGAACAACAAGGAAGATCGAGAGAAAAAACAACAGAAATTGAGATTATAATATACTTTACGAATTGAAATGTTAATAAGCATAAAATGTGCGCTTGTGAAATGTTCGAACCAGTAGGAATATGAAGAAAAACAAAGAATTAATAGTAAAACCGGTCAACAGTTGTGGATTAAGAAAATTTGATGGAAACATTTGGACCTCATTTTCCTCAACAAAGTTAAGATAAAACTAGCTGAAAACAACAAAAGACCACTCTTAGTTGCCACGTTACACACATGATAAATCTCATTGAGTGTGTGACTGAAAGAGTTTTCATTTTTAAACTATTGAGTCGTACTCCAGATTTTTTCAGGACTGGTGAAAATAAGCAGAAATAAACTACCGAAAACTGATGTTTTAGAAAACGTGTGGTGAAAGAGCAAATCAATTGTTTATGTATATGACTCGACAACTCAATAAAGAATTATTAAGTTTAGTAAATATCTTTACATAAGAGCAAAACAAACAATGAAATACGGTCTGTATTATATTATATTGGAATTTTGTGTTCAATATGTCGCACTATGTTCGACCGACCTCAAACGGATGTCGTGTTCAATAATTTCAGAGGAAATATGAACATAAAAGTCAACATGCATATTTACAAACATCATACAGCGTGCGCGTTATTTAATTACTTATTGTACTTCTTTCATTGTTTCACAATATGTATGTTCAACGATACATAATGTATACTAGTATATCGTTTGAAGTGAAATTGTCTATTTTGTCTTTAATTATTCAAATATATGTTTAAGTTGTTGCTATGTTTTACCACAAATTCTTTTCTAATGTTTTATTTTGCAAAAAAAAAAATAATAATAAAAATAAAAATAAAAAATATATTTCAAAAGGTTTTTAAAGATAAGCAGCGTACTCTGAACAATAGATATTGATCGGCCCAATGTGATAAATAGAGATATACTATTAATCTTTCATGTTCTTAAAATACAAGAAAATCAAATATTTTATAACTATTAAAGAAGATTTAAAACTCGAACGCGATCCTATCTTATGATAAGAGATCGCATTCCTATCAGTTCATGACATTAATTTTAATTTTCAATGTCCTTAAATAGTCCTTGTATATTTATTCATCGAATTGTGTATCGGGTATTTATTACTTGAAATAAACACCGTTGCTAAAGCCAGTATGACTATTTGTATAATTAATAATGTGCCATGGTCTGAAATACCCCGTCTATCTGATTGTTAAATATATTATCGCTTGTATTAAATGGCATAGACATTTAAACGTCAATGACACGAGAATTGACTATCTGTCAATAAATTAAATAGTTTGCAATGACTTGTTAAAAGTATACATTAACTTCACAAGGTATCTAGTTTCAATAGTATTTTAAGATAACGCAAATCCATATGCATTTAAAAATACCTTTTTAGAAGGACTAAAGAAGATTTTCTTCTGTGTAATATTGCGTGTAAATATATCACACATGTGTCATGAAAGAAACTTTTAAAAATACATTTTATAATGGAATGTCTCCATATTTTATGCAAAATTCCTGAGTTTCAAAAACATACTTTCTTTGGTAGTTATTCAACGACTTTTGTTTCAAAATCATGCTTAATGAGGCATAAAATAGAACAAACGTGGTAAATGTTTAGCATGCAAACCTACAAAAATCTCTTTACCAAAACTGAAGCCGAGTTATTTTCTCTGGCTAAATGCATGAATAAAATGCATATAAAACAATTGCAATTTGATAGAGATTGTACGCCCTTGTTTACCTCTTGTTATAAACGAGTGTACTATTAATCGAGTATTATTTACAACAATGCATCAGTAATGCGCACTGTTCCTGGAATTACTTCAGACAAAAGAATTATTATAAAAGTCGTAATTTTCTGTCGAATGCATCCGCGCTACACATGCAGATGATATAATTGAAACAGACTGTATAATTGTTTTTGTTCATAAGGCCGTTCCTTGAGATTTTAGGACGACATTTTTTTTAATTTTTCATGAACATTTTCCTGCAAAAGATTTTAGAAAGGCATAAGGTAACATGCTAACATATCTTCTGGATCGTGCATAAGGTAATTCAGACACATATTAACTGTAGTTTCCATTTGTGCGTGTAATTTGCATGTGCGTTCATTTCAAACTATACGCGCACATAAGTTTTATATATTTACCCGGCGCACTTGTAAATTTATAGGTGCACGCGTATAAAAAAGTATATGCTAATAAATATATACGTGTAATATGAATGCATTCGTTTAATATGTACACGAGTCAATTTGTAGTTGCACCTTTATAGTTGCACGTATATATAAACATTCTTTAACATACACGCGTGCACATCAGTATATATTTACAAGTGTACGAGCAAATACATAAGTCCACGTCAAATTTTATAAGTACACGTATAACTATGAATACACGTACAGATATATATTTGCGAACCTACATATTCACGCGTGCATGCATGATGACAAAGCGCAAATTCAGGATGGAGATACGTGAAACCGTGAAATATTTGAAATTTCATTCTTCGTCATCCTGATCTCACGCTTCGCAATCTTGCATCGCCAGCGTGGTCACGCCTTCGTGATCTAGCGCTTGCCCATCATCCATCATGCGATGGCGATACGTGAAATAATGCGAGATTTTCTATCACAAGTGAAAAATTAAATCCTGTCCGGTGTGCAAGAGCACAGTGTTCTGTTTTGATCATTGCCTCCTCTCTGATAACGACCATTGTGCGAGGCGCGAGATCGTGATATCACTATGGTGATGCAGAAAATTATCAATATTTCGTGATCTCGTGCTTTGCGCGCCGTCAATATGAAAGAAAAGGCGATGGCCCTGGTGGAAACCAACCGTTTGAGATAGAATGTCCGCTATTTATCCATTGTAGCCCACACATTTGGTGTCGTTTCCATGAACAAATCGTTTCTTCTAGTCTTACATACTTTGAACAAAACTTGCGTGAACATGCAAAACTACCGGCACAAAGTACTGTTTTGTACAATACATCAAATAAAATGCGAGGATCTGCCGATTATCAATTTTATTCAACGAATTTAATAAATTTAATGTGGAAAGTCACAAATGTAATATCATTTTTATCACATGTTATCTTTTCCTGCTGAAACATTAAAAATCTACTTTCTTTAACTATTATAAACAAGTCAATCTGCCCAACGTCTCTCATACTTTAAAAGGACGTCGACGTCAAAGCTTTATTTAAGAAATAATGTATAGAAAACCTTGTTTTGACGTTACTAATACACGAACTGAAGAGGGCGTAGCACGAGTGATTTATTCTGGCGACGTATAACCGATTTTTAGTGTATTATTTTAGTTAAAACACGATTTTGCTATAAATTATTTCGATTCTTATATGCCCTTATTCTAAATTACTAGATACAATATAGCAGCGCTTTTTCTTGATCGCAACAAAAACATTGACGTCATCGTACGTTTACGTGACGTCATTTTAACGTTAGCGTGTTTTAACAGAAACAAGCATATTAGAATACACTAGTATATTATCAAATGTATGTAATGGCTTTATTTCACTCCCGCGACGTCAAACATGTGATAAAAGTATTTATGCACTTTTTGAGCACAGTCTAAAGCTTTAAAGTTTCATTTTTTATAATGGCATGTAATATATCGAGGGGTTAGATCGAAACCAGAAGGAACATGATTTATTACATAAATGATTTTTTATCTAAATCTAAGCAGGTCCATAGTTTGTGCTATTGACTTGTCTGAAGTTCAATACTATATTTTATTGGGCTAAAGTAAAAACCTGAAGAAAAAAAGAGTAAAAGTTATTTCTGATGTTATGTAGGCAAATTAAACATTTGTCATATAGCTTGCCGGTGGTCGATAGTCAAAACTCCTGACCCTCGTTCCTTCGGACTATGGACACTACTCAAAGTTTGACTATTGACCTGCAAGTCATTCAATAAGTGAACATTTACATAAGTTTACAGGAAATGGTACTTTAATACTAAATACGAAATATTTGAGCCGCACCATGAGAAAACCAACATAGTGTATTTGCGACCAGCATGGATCCAGACCAGCCTGTGCATCCGCGCAGTCTGGTCAGGATCCATGCTGTTCGCTAACAGTTTCTTTAATTGCAACAGGATTTGAAAGCGAACAGTATGGATCCTGACCGGACTGCGCGGATGCACAGGCTGGTCTGGATCCATGCTGGTCGCAAATGCACTATGTTGGTTTTCTTATGGTGCGGCTCACTTTTGTTGTCCAGATGATATCGTCAGTTGTATGCACGTCTTTTCTGTTCTCCAATCTAGCGTATAGTCATATTTGTCATTTCTTTTTTCTTCCAAAGTATTCAAACATTAATTCCTGTAATATTGAATATTATATACTCGGTTATTTCTGTCAAACACGTATTACAGATAATAAAGACATTACTAATTGACAAAAAGTGTCTTACTAATTGGTAACAAACGCAAAACTAAGAAAATATACAACTCAAAACGAGCAGATGCTATACAAATATCCGTCTGAATGAAAATATTACATTGTCTAGCAAATAAGCTATATTCAAATCAATTTATGATGATGTAACCAGACATTCATTCAACAAAAACTCAATTCTTAATATCATTCAGACGTTGGATAAAAATAAAATTAGTGCTGGTTTTATGACTCATAGATTGGCACCATAATGTAATTTTCGCAAAATGAACTTATTTCGGTTTAATGCATAGTTTGTCTAGTCCCCAAAGCAATTAGTTTGCCCGCCATCATGTCAAGACATCAGGTAAATGACTTTTCAAGAAAACTGAATATTAAAGTATATAAAAACAATAATCAAACACTGCACATTTGTGTACACAGATGCAGTAAAACTGAGTGTATCTGTACGCCTTTAAATCTCAGGTTGTAATTGATATAAGGAGGAGGGAAACTTGTCAGTTATAAGGAATTCAACCAGGAAGTTTGGTTACTTAAATTGAACGCAGGATGTAACTGAAATGATATTGAAAAACAGACGTGAAACGCTAGTGTTTGCTTTTGCAGATACACGATTTTTCCCGTTATATACATTATATAAATATTGTATTTCCGAGAGGGTGATATGAAACATGTTCACCTCGAGATATATAGATATTGACCAGGCGTTATTAAAAAAGGCCATAAAAAGATATCCGATCGTATGTAAAAGTGCATGCAGCTTTCGTAGCTTAAAGTGTGCATTGACTAATGCGGCCGTGTATCTTTTTTTTAAAGATCCTTTTTATAATGGCATGTATCTAGGGGTCGGATCGAAACTGTCTTAGTGTTGTCTATTGTTAAAAACATAATTACTTTTGAGTATGATACGTTATTCTGCAAACATCGAACTGGCAAGCCTATCATAATCGTATTTAGAAAACTTAAATAATAATTAAATAACGAAAACTATCGCGAAACGTTATGCGATACGTACAAAGATATTATGAAATACAACAGTACAAATGTAAATAAATCTGTATGAAGATCCTCAGAAACCGGAGAACACAACAAAGTAGATAGACTGGCTCCCGTCCCTATGTTTGTTCTTATTTACATATATCAGTTTTCTTCATTAAGAGGGAAGTAACTCCAGAAGGTCGTTTCTACATTGAGATTTTTATT